>NC_136253.1:6160000-7360000 GCF_053564925.1 Oryzias latipes | reverse complement strand
CCGAGAGACTAGATAAGGAATCACTTCATCCTGTGATCCATTCTCAGACTTCCTAAAGAAACATCTGCATTTGTGTTTGCTGCCGATTTTCGCAGACGTGCATGCAGCCTGTCCATGCATCCACCAGACACACACATGTATGAAACTCAGCAGCAGCTACCTCTTTTAATGGGCTCTGGTCCTCGATCCGCTGTGTCCACAGGTTCGTCAGCCTTTATGGTATCTGAGGAAACCTCCTCGATCTTCCCCTTCAGCCCTACAGCATGAAGATGTTAGCAGGTCAAACATGTGCATCAGCATCACAACATGTGTCATCTGTGGGGAACACTGGAAAAGCATTTGGGTCCAGCTATCCTTGTTGATTTTTTTGCATGTCCCAGCACAAACAGATGATGTGCGTACAGCAGTGAATCAAAGTGAAGAAATTCTGTGTTGAACCCACTTCAGATGGGTCTTTCCAAAGCAACACTGAACCATCAAGGGGCCAGCTGACGTTCTGCTAAACGATCTGTACCCGGGTGTCAAAAAGATCAAATCCACAGACCCAGTAGCTGGATGTCTGTATTCTTTTTACACAATCGCCTGGTGATTGCACTTCAGCTTGAGCAATCATGCATCCATTTTCCAGACCTGCTCAGTCACTTTTGAGCTTACGCGGACCCAGGTACATTTGGGCGTAGGTAAGGTACCCCCTGGAGGGTCACCATTTCATTGCAGGGTATACAACATCACACATTCACACCTAGGGACAATTTAGAATCACCAGTTAACCTCTGAAGCAGGTTTTTGGACTGTGGGAGGAAACCGGAGAAAAGCTACACATGAACATGAAAACTTCGCACAGAGAGTATTCGGCTGGGATTTGAACCAGGGACTTTTCACTGGGATGCCAGAGGGCAGATCTCTACACCACCGTGCAACCTCTTCTCTTCACAACATTGGTAATATCCCCGTTGTCCTTTGAGTTCTTTAGTTTTGTTTGTGTTTTCACTACTGCAGTCTTGTCAAACATGCTCATGGTGCTCACACATAAATGTCACAGCTTTGGTTCACCATGTTTATTTCAATTAAATGATTACACACCTGAAATGAGTAAGTAGTGGGACCCCAAAACTATTTCTAACTCTTCTGATGTGGACAACACTGCAACAGGCTGGCAACCTGTCCAGGATCTACCCCGCCTTCGTCCTACAGAGGGGGGAGAGGCTACAGGCATTCAGCGGGTTCAGGAAATACATGGATGATGTCGACAACAGCAGATTTCCTTCAAAAACGGGAATCCTATGTACTGTTAAAAGGAAACTAACCCTTTAACTGCAACAAACAATAGTGATGTATGTCATGTGAAAATGAAATGCGTTATTGTGATGAGATGGTCATAACAGTAGAAAGCCTTTAGTTCATGTGATGTTTTCCTGTGTTCTGAGTTTGAAGAACCTCATCTAGAGAATTCATACAAGCAAATGCATGAGACGGATGGATATTCCTTAGTTCAGTGTTTGTGCCATAAATGATGTGTGGGAGCAACAATTTCTCAGGCCTCAACACCCTCAAATCAAACCGCGTGAAGCTCAATCATCCCAATTAAAGGTTCTATTTTATGAAAATTAAAGTTTTGAGTTTTTAGGTGTACAATAATGTTCATTCCTCACTAAAAACAACCCCAAAGTGGTATTTTGATCTGTTCATGCCTTTCTGAGTATTCCTGTAAAAACCTGCTCTCTGAGCACCAGCCCCTCCCAATTCATGAAAACGAGTGGGTCCTCACATTGTGACATCATAAAGTGAGGAACCACCCCTTCCAGGAGGAGTCTGCGCTACCAGCCCCGCCCCCAGGCTAACAGACACATACCCACTTTTTCCGTGGAGCAAGCAGTGATTGGCTAAACTCTTAATTTGAACACAATATGAACATCCATCTCTGCAAAAGTTCTGACATCGTTTTCGTGGGCGAGACGCAGACACGCTGCCGAGGATGATGTCATGAAATAGGCGGTACTTACAAGGAGAGAAAGGCGGAGCCTCAGAGATTGAGTCGTTTTACTTCCTGGTGGGAAAATGAGCCGCAAAACAAAAAATTTTTATTAAAAAGATATGGTTCTTTAGTGCGCTAAAAGTCATATATGCTCATGTTTAGGGATATAGTTTACTCTGAAAGGCTTAAGAAAAGCAGGATATAGGCTCTTAAAAGAACTGAAGAAAGGATTGACTACATGGTTTAAACCAGTGCTTCTCAAATAGTGGGGTGCGATGCCACGCGGGGCTGCGTACTAGAAACGGTTTTAGCGCGAAACATTTTCTTTTTCCTGGGGGGGGCTTTGCAAAAATGATTGAGAAGCACTGGTTTAAACTAATCTTTTGAACTACATGGAATGGATTTAAAGTATTTTGGAGTTGACATGTGCAGTTTCTCATTGCAGATCAAATCATCGAGGTGATGACTCTACCAGTGGCCAGTTTTGAGCCCTGGAATAATCTACCTCCCATATTTAAGGGCCTGAAAAGGCCTTTAAATATGCCACAGCAATGTGGACCTCTTCCATTTACTGGGTTTTTGTCAAGTGTTCTGTAAATGCAGGCCGATTGAGCTTCTCTATTCTCCACTATAGCTTTAATAATCGACATAGTCACTGCATACATTCAGCGGCCAAAGCCAAAGTGACTTAAATCAAAACACTGTAGCGTCACCAGGGGTAAAGTGATAGAAAATGTGTTGATATTATTTTATGTTCTTGGCATAAAACATTAACAGCTCTCTCAGCCTACAGCCCTGAGGACGGTCCCTCCCTCTAAACAGTAATGTGATGATGATACAAACATCCCTGACATGCAGACAAGAGCCTCACAGTGGTGACAAATAAACCAACGTTGCACAAACCAACTCAATTCAACTCAAGAGCAGAAAATAAGATCTTAACAGTAACGGTTTTATTTAGTTCACTTTATTGGTGTCAATTGGAAACGTGTTGATGCACAGAAATGTGACAGAAATCTCAACAGTTAAAATACAGTTAAACCTCAAACGCCATCCAGTAAATTCTGTAAAAAGGCAAATATTGTTGTAAATCATTACAACATTGTTTTTTAGGATAACATTTTTACTAGAAAGGTGTTGATGGCCATCATTCAAGGGCACTGCAGTGCAAAGCTCGTGAGTTTACTCTAGCATCTTTGCAGTCCAGATGATCAAACTGCTTTTAGAGAAGAAAGAACCAAAATGAACATAAACCGTTGACACTGAGGCATTCTGGGAAAGCTGCTCTGAATTTCTGCAGACAGACGCAACGTCAGCCACAATAACCAAACCTAATCCTTTGATCTCATCTTAGATTTGAAAAGATCTCATTTGAGGCGACTTTTAGAAAGTCGGTTGGCACAATACAAGAAGCAACAGCAGCCGCCACCAGAGGAAACTCGTTCCCGTTTAACTAAAGAGCTACGCTTTTATGGCTTTCCTTCTCTTGGGTTCGTCAACCTTTCTTTGTTTTCCAGACTCCTCTCTTTGGCTCATGCTCTGGTTTGGAGCTCCTCTTCCATCAATCTTTGCTTCCTTCCCCCTTGGCTTCTTTGAATTCATGTGTTCTTCATCCACCTTGCTTTCTTCTTCCTGGTTATCATCATACTGCTCCGTCTTTACTTTGTTCAGCTTCTCCATCTCCTCTTTTTCTATTCGCTCCTCTTCCTCCTTCAGCCTGGCAGCCACTCTTTTCTTCACGTCTGCTGGGATCTGCTTCATCCCCAGCTCCAGCTCCTTCTGCTCCTCTTCCTTGAGAAGCAGCTGCCTGACTTCGGCCAGAGCCAGCTTGGCCAGCCTCTTGGCCTCGACTCGTTCATGGATGATGGCCAGCTGCTGCTTCAGAGCTTCTCTGAGCTTGAAGCCCACATCCTTGGCTGGGGGGATTTCTGGGACAGACGATCAATAACATGGGTTTGACTCTCCATGAAATGAACTTGTAAACCACTCAGTCGTTGAGTCACACAGCATGCAGGCATGCACATGATGATGGATTGGTTTGGGGTATCTTCACCTCCTTTCAGAAACTCCCAGGGCAGCTCTGATTCTCAGGTGTAAGGCAGAGGATGACCGGGAGTGAATTTTCACTCCTGTCCCATCCCACTCCTGCTAAACTGACTCTCACTCCATTCAAAATGATCCTGCTCCTGTGCCGCTCCTTTACAGTTTTGACTCTTTCATTATTTAACTCTTGGAATTTTGCTCATTTTCCACGGATGAAAATGAGTTCTCCCGTGATACACGTGTGGTATCCGTCATTTAGAAGAGTTTCTTGCGGTTGTCTATGAGCGCATATGTCCGTCGAGGGTTTCAGCTGTTTCAGTCTTTGGGTGAATTCAGTTTTGAGCTGTTCAAAAGTTTGGGTCGGTTTAAAATTACACAGTTTGCGCTTATTTTACATAGTTTATGTACTCAATGATTACGTAAATCTTACACAATTGTGCATGATTTTTGCGAGATGCATAAGGAAATTTGTGGTTCCCTTGACCGTCTAACAGACTTTTCACACATGTACTACCGATGTATAACCTTTAAATCACTGGTAAGGCGCTCATACCACATTAAGATGATCTAATTGAAGCACGAAGCCCTAATACATTTTGGCTTTTACGTTGATTTACGAGTTCTCTGCAGGGTTTATTCCTACTTCTTTTGTGGTTTTAATGTGGTTCGTGCCTGATTTCATGTAAAGTCCACAACTTTTCTTACTTTTCTACATATATTTACGGATGACCAATTTTACAACTGTAAAATTTACAAAAATGTAATTGTAGCCATATTGTCAGAAAACTATAAAATGGCTCCACCTTTGGCTATTTTGTCGCTGTTCTTATTGGTTGGTTCCCGCTCCCATAAGAGTTTGATCCCGTGCTTGGTGGCAGGGACAACTCCCACCCCACAAGAATCCTCTGGGAATCCGTGACCTGTGGGATTCCTGAAAAAATGTCAGGTTCTAGTGTAAAACAGCACAGGCCGGTTTTCAAAGTTTGCCCAATCCAAACCAGCTCCCAACCTGCTTCTAAACAAAGTCCTGCTTTGATTTGTGGGCCATCATCTCACATCAGCATGCAGGTCAAGCACTGAAATATGAAATATGAGCCACTTTGTCTTTTTCAGTTGCTGCATTTAGGCTTCAGCGATAAAAAATACCTCATTGATTGTCAGAATAGTTATAAAAGTAATAAGCTTAGTTTGGTGTTTTTTGTTGGTAAACAAACATAATTTATACCACGGTCCGGGGGAATACTGGATTCTAATTGGCTATTGGGTGTGGATTAAAAAGTGATGATGTACAGCTAAAAAAGTAGTTCCGGTCACATAGATAAATGTTCTGTATCACTGCGCCGGCTTCTTTAAAAACAAACTTTTGCTTCATCATCTGGACAAAAACAAGCGGTAAGAGGTGAACTTTGAACTGATTGGATGCTTTATCTACACCCATCGTGATGATCAGCATAGATATCCCTTTCCTTTGCAACCGCAGTAGAGGTCAGCTCTGCTGTCACCATGACAACACGCCACACCACACATCAAATAGTCAGTTTTTTGTGAAAAAGCGACCTAAGCCAAAAACAACAAGAGTAAAATACTAAAAATTGATAAAACAGTTATTTATTCCGTAAGTGACCTTGGTATGAGCGGTATGATGACCTTAGAGGTGTCCATCATCAGAAATGATTGGACTTTACTAAAGCATCTCGTCGGCCATCGTCGTTGTTACATGACGCTATAAGTCTTTCTCAAACTCCTTTGCCTTTCCTACGTTAACAGACAGGTTAAAAAAGAAGAATTCTGTGCAAAAGAAGCTTTAACATCAATCGGGTTCATTATAAAACAAATATGTCTGCAAAAAATATTGTATTGAACATTTTGACACAAATATTCACAATGTACTTCAAACTAAAAAATGAAAGCTGTGATGTGTGGTTTGGAGAACCTCTGACCCATTTGAAATGTTTCTTCTTGTTTTGCATATTGACCCCCAACATCAGAGACTATTTTTAGATTTCAAAAGTGGGTCAAACATTGTATATTGTTTGTTTTTCAGCCTTTATACTGGAAAAAAAACTTTAAAAGAAAAATGAAAACTCCTGAACTACTAAATTGTATTTTTGCTCACGTACAGATTAACGCCACTTGGCTAATCAGCATCGCCGCACAGACACACTATGTGGTGGGGGCTGCATTACTGTCGCCGTCTCCTGGTTTAGAGTAGAACAGCCTTTGTGTATCTCTACCTAAGGCTGGCAGCCCTCACAATATGAAAAGACCTGCAGGTCAGAATAAAACTGACCACAAGCCATAACATGCCAGACTTTGGACATGCCCGTTTCAAGGAAAAGCCATTTTCAAACACTTGGTAAATCTTCCATGTTGTGGTTTAGTTTTTGTATTTTTTTAGTCTGGGAACAACATTCGTAAAAAAAGAAGTTTGGGATTAAAATTTGTTTTAGAATAGGGTTAAAGTAAACAACCAACACACGAATCAAGAAGACGGCGTCTTGTAAGAGGTTAGATTTCATCCACAGCATCATGCTGAGCACGCCGTTATACCTTTGTGAGCTCCGCTGCGAATAGGTTCTCCAGGTTTTTCATCTAAAGTTACAAATAGACAAAATTAAAGGGATAATGTGACTTTTTACCATGTGACCTCCTAGTCCTCCAAATCAGTTAGTGAGAAACTGCATAGAAACTTGCTGTTTTTCATGTTTTTGATGATCCACAATAAAAAAGAGAAATGTTTATAGCAGGTCAGGGGGTGTCACTCATCAGTGGCCCTGAAGATGTGATTTGTCACTTGACGCAAAAACATTTAGAAGATCACGACAATTAAAAAAGCAAAACAAAAACAAAAAAACCCCGCATGGTTAGCGCTTTTGCCTCACATCAAGAAGGCGCCGGTTCAAGTCCCGGCTGACCTTTCTGTGAGGAGTTTTGCTGTTTCCAGTATTGCCTCCTGAAAAATAAAATTCAGTTGACATGATGGACAAATGTCATCGTTTTTCTCACATTTCCTTTTGATTTTAGCAAATAAGTTTTCCGAAATGCTTCTTTCATTTTAGGTTTTTTAAGTATTGTGTTTTGTTTTCTAAAATGTAATGTTATTTTAGTATTTATTTAGCTTTTTCGTGGGCGTTTTAACCTTTAAAATGTTTTTGTGTTGAGTGATTTGTTGATGTCATTTACAACTCAGGACCATCGTAATTACTTGACCAAGATGGCGGAAGAAAAACCGGCTAGTCCCGTAAATCTTCAGACTGTCACGTCGGGCCTGCATCTCCTCACTTCATCACAAAGCCAGGCTTCTTCAGTTTTGCATATTGGCCTTGTTTTTTTTACATTTTTTATCTGTGATATACTACGTGTTTGTCACTTACTCGCTTTAGATCACTTCTGCCCTTTAGCCCTTCCCTCTAAGGTAAGCCATGCTAGGCTTGTTTGATCCAGACCAACTTTTTGTACTTCCCAGATAAAACAGACTATCCAAGGAAACAAGTGAACTCTGGTCTGCTTAACAACAATAGTCTCTGGTTACATACAAATGTAGTCCAGCCCAGTTTACCTCAGTGTGAATGTAGACTCTCCAAAGAGCAAACAGCAAAAGAGAGTAAAGGGGAGAAAATCATGTAAGGTCCCTGTTTTCCAATGACATCAATGTTGGAAAATGGTTTGTTCTGAGTGGAATCCCCCTTCATGAGTGGTGATTAGAACTGTGGGATTGCTTCAGATGGTTCGGTCCAGTTCAGTCTTTGGTTTTCTCCTGTGAGGGCTGTGATAGAAAACCATTTTTAATTACACACATGAGAAGTTAATGCTCTGAATCAGCGTGTTCACACCCAAAACAAAGATCTACCTTAAACCAGAAACAAACGGCTTTAAAACATTTGACTTTATTTTTAAAATCTTATGGAAATGAAACCAAGAGAAACAGCTGGGGGGAACAGGTTCAACCTATGAGCATTTAGGATAAACTGAAGAAGCTGATTTCATCAAATGAGTTGTAAACAGTTAAAACCAGTCATTCTTGGATGGACATGAATTACTCTCCATTCAGCAAACATTCTCACTCTGAATGTCAAAAATACACAGACTTTAGTCTCCAGTGAACAATGACACCAAAGAAAGCCTCATGACTGAACAAATACGCTTGGGATACTCAAAACTTTCAAGAAAAATATATTTAAAAACTTCCATAAAACTAAAAACTAACAAACTGAAGGTTTAGATATGACCCAGTGAAGCTGGAATTTCCTCTATGTGATTATTTACATCTGTATGGCCAGTTTACAGAGTTCATATCCCAATGGTACCAAAGAACAATAAAGGAAATACATTGTGTAGAAAAGACAATTTAAAACGTGAACATTTAAAATCGGTCAACATGATTCCAACAACGCACAGCTTCTGAACATACTGGCCATCCCGCATGCAGACTGTAATAATGCCCGACTTCAGTTATGAGGGTTTTACCAGCTCTGAAAAGTCTTTAAGACAGTTTGTCCTCATTTATTATCCACCTAACAGCTTCAACAAACTGGGACCATGTTGGGATGAGGTTCTGGGACCCCGTGAGTCACTGAGCTGTGTGGAGCTCCTCCAAACCCAACAACGGCGTCTCACGGACACAAACTAATGAACCAGACACAACCTGCAGGTTAAGCCACTACGTACATTGTGTGTATTGCATGGGTTAATATTGGTTGTGAATCTACGTGGAAAAAGTGAGAAAGGTTGTGGTATTCATGTGAAATGTTCACAGATGTATCACGAATATTGTGCTGTTTAGATGCAATTCTTTCGTAATTTGTGCGTCAATTACATGATTTGGCGTTGTATGCACGATATGGAAGTTATAGATTGGTGCTTCATGCATGAAAAGTCTGTTAGACATAGACATATGTGAAACACTCATGGAAAGCCACAAATTTGTGTATGTATCTCTCAAAAATCATCCACAATTGCGTACATTTACATAGTTGCGTGTAAACTACGTAAAATATGCACAAACTGCATAATTCTCAACCTGCTAAAAATTCTAAACAGCTCAAAACAGAACTCAGGAAAAGACTTGTCTGCCAAAACCCTCAATGGCAAGTGACAAGTCTTATCCCAAGTCTTATCCAATGCGCACATTGATGAACGCAATAACCACTTATGAATGACGTAGATCATGCACGAATCACGAAAGGCCAGAATTTCATACGTGGAAAATGCACAAAATGTGCGTAGTGGCTTTCTGACACGGCCTTTAGGAAACACCAAAACTGTGATAGAAGGACAGCAGATGGTCTCATGAGCGCCAAAGATCTCTACTGTCTTTGTTCTCCAGGAATCATACTGAAAATAACAACGATGCGTTCAAATCCAGGAAAGCAGAAGCTTCAGCACACACGTCCGCTCTCCTGTCATCATCGTCATACACCATGAGCAAGATACGACTGATAAATTATGAACTGGCTACGATCAGTCGTGTTTCCACTGTGTGTCACGTTGTCAACGCCACTCTTTGTTGATAACATGAATCAACAGAAACCTATTTAAATCACTGAGTTATGTCCTCTTCAGATGGGGCAGTTTTATCACCCAAGTTCCACAGTAAGGGTGAGGTTTGCTCAGAAGACTTTATCCTTTTCCTCACATCAAATGCAGATTTGTTGCATTGAAACAAACAAATACACATTTCTGGATCTTTTCTGGGACGTTTGACGGCATGGAAGTCTCTAGAAATAAAGTTAGGGCATTGTCAGAGTGACTCCAAGAGAGTAGAAGTCTTCTTCACATAGTCAATACTTCATCATGTTTTTCTTTACTTTTCTGCAGCCAAAGTGCAGTTCCTGTCTGTTAAAGATCCCTGGACTCTTCAGACAACTGAATCCCTCCCACTGTGGCTCCTGGACCAAATCTCCTGAGAACATGACAGCATCACCTGAGAGTGATCTGCAAGTGTTGCCTTTCATGGGTAAAGTACTGAATACAGAACGGCACCAAAGTACTGAATTAAAATGAATCAATAGATTTGATGAAACAGGAATTAGTTTTTATGTTTCTAATCTAAAATCAATGAAAAAAATTGGAACTTGCCTGTATGTTTACATGAAAAACCAACAGCTCCTCTTATCCTGACAGATGCTTATGTCAGGAGGGAAAGAAAATTAGGAAAATGTATTTCAAGGGTTTTTCTTAATCAACATCAGGTTTTTTCATCACGAGTCTTAAACCCAGTCTAGTAGCTGAAGAGCACATGGTGCTGATGCTGGGGGGCTGTGATCGGACAAACACACTGAAGGGGGTTTCTCTAGGTTAAGGGGAAAAAAGACCAAGCCAAGAAGCCCTGAGAAGAGCCCTGGCTGCAGCACACGACACATAATGTTGGGTCAGCTATCACGCTCTGGTCCGCACACTTCTTCTTGGGCAGAGCGGCAGCAGCAGCAATGATGACACATCACAGAGACCGATCCAGCCTCTCCACTTCCTCTGACCACAAACACACAGGCAGAAAGTCAAAAGGATCTAGTGATCAAATGCACTCATCATTTCAGGTCAAATGACATTCACTTTCTGGACCAGCAGCTTGTTTTTGGCTTCAACTGAAACACTCCCAGCAGGGTTAGGATAGATACGGGTCCTTCATGAGGGCCCTCAGTTTGTGTCAAAGGGAAGTTTAAAGTAAAACATTAGCTGTTCCTCTGGAACCACCAACCATGGTAAACACATTTAAACTCTGCTTCAGCACCACGTGTTCTTAAATTTCTATATTTCTGTCAAAGATTTCCACTTCTTCTTCTGGACCTCTCAAGAAGACAAAAAGTTAACTCAACTTTCCAGCTATTGGAGACATTAAAATCATTCTTTTTTGTTGCAAACTCTTACACAAAGACATGTTTCCTGCCCACAGATGGGGATGCCATGCAGCGGCAGCAGAGACATGTGGAGGTGGGCAGCTGTGCAGAAAACGGACCTCACAGTTTTCAAAAGTTCCTGAGAATCATCTGCAGATCCAGACGGACGGATCGCGGTCATGACCGTTCCACCTGAAGATGCTGGAGTTCAGCAGCTTCTTGGGCCTGAACCCTGCAATGATCAGAACTGCGCTGGACTGAGCAGAGCAGCTGTCGTCCAGCGTTCACTGGTTATGGAGACCAACGATCACAACCTTCTGCCCCTTGCTCGAAGCGTCTTTGGCCCCTCTGTGTCTGTATTCCCGCGGATCTTCATCCTCCTCGTCCTTGTCGTGCTCCTTCAGAACTGTGAAGCAGTCCTCCTCCTCCTCTTCGTCTAGGGGCTTCAGCGGGTTTATCAGACCGAACAGGAAAGTGAAGAAATTGTTTAACCAATGAGAGCCACCCTCCTCCACTTCTTCTAACCAATCCAGAAGCTCTGGCTCCCCCTGACCATCGCCCTCACCGCTGAGGCCTGCGCAGGGGGGAGACGGGTGGATGTGGGGGGGGGGTGCAGAAGGAAAATGTGCGGTGAAGGGGTGGGGGTGGGAGCCATAAAAAAAGATGAAATCGAATGAATAAAAAGTGTGCCAAAATAAAAGGAGGAGAGAGAAGGAGGGAAGGAAAGAAGAGGAAAAGGTCAGAAGTTTTCAGGTTAGGCAGTGAGGGTCATAGTTCAGGCTCTCCGGGGGTCACGGGACACCTGCACACGTGCACACCTAGGCTGCAGCGAGGGAGGGGCACGGCGGATGCAAGCGCTCACCGATGCCTCGATTCCATATCCTCACAGACCGCCTCCAACACGGAAGAAAGGAAAGATGTTTGAGCTGCAGGTCAGGAGGCTTCAGTTATTTCCCCATCACTGCTCTCCATAGTCAGAGTCAGGACCGTATGGAATCATCTGCAGGAGACTCCTCTGAGAGGGTCCTCCTGGTGGGCGTCACCCGAAAACCAACCCTTCAGAGCAGAGCTCGTCCCTCCCAGTTTTTAACAGACAGCGTCCAACACGTTTCTGTCCAACATTTAGACTCAGCATGAAGACGATCCATTCAAAACCCTGCAGGCTCCAGGTCAGATCTGCAACAAACTGATCTGGAGGAGCTGAAATAGCGTTTTCTGCAAGGACCCATTACACTTAAGAACAGAGGGTCTGTCCAGAAAGGGTTCTCCACATCCTCTCTGACCCGCATGAGGATGAGGAGACATGCATCCTTTGTCAAATCAGGATAAAGTGTCCTCAACATCCACGCTTCTGAACCAACTGAGCTTTCGTTGGTTTGTGGTTCAGGCTCCAGTCAACAGCTATGTTTTGACATGAGCGTGTCCTCACAGAGTGACATTAATGAATTATGGCATTTTTTTGTATTTCTAGCTAAAGAAAAGTTTGACTTTTTTTCTACTCAAAAATGAAATCATATGAATTCAAGATAAATTCCAGGTTAAACTAGAATGAAACAGTTGTTGACCATCTGAATCCCGTTTCTTCTTTAGGTAGAGATCCTTGGTTGGCGTTTTCTGCTGACCTGACCCGCCTTCCTCCAAGCTTCCATCAACCCATTCATGACCCTAAATAAATACAAACTAAACGAAGCAAAAGCTCCAGCTCTTTCTGCATCTCATCCCTCTAGTCCTCCTACAAACCTGGATTCTTGGGAATCGGAGGCTTTTTTTTGACAAAACGTTGTAAATGTCCACAAATAAACATGGGAGAAAATGGTAGAGATGCAGAATTTAAAGATTAATATATACGATTTGCAGATTTTTCAAACTTTTGCCGATTGATAACTGACGCTTAAACCTTTTTTTTTTCTTTGTTAAAGATGGAACACAATGTCACTGCTTTATGTATAATAATTTAAAGTTCCCACTTGGTCCTTAAACTTTTGTTTGCTGCGTGTATTTGAACATCTTCCTGAGGTTTGCCGTGTTGGTCAGGCAGCATAGCAGACCGGAGCTGGGAAACGCTCCTCTGGAGCAACTTGCACTTCTATTGAAGAAACTGAGCAACATCTGAACTCAACGTTTACTGCAGAAAACCCCAAAAGTCTGCAAGAGTAAGAGGACTAAAAGAGAGCATTATGGAGGAGCTGGACAAAGGATCACAACATTACAGATTGAATATTTCTAACCAACAAGTTCCTGAAATGTTAGCAGGAGGAGAGATGTCAGAACCAGGAAGGGTTCAAAATGATCAAAGAAGTTTAAATTGAAGAGTAAAAACTTTGCTGTGTTTCATCTGATCATCTGTGCTCCTTCTCCCCAAAAGTCTGGTGAAGGTTTTAAAGAACCTTGTGTTTCATATGGATGACGGTCTGCTCAGAAACGATGCGGACGTTCTGAAACAGCATCACAGAGTGACTCCACTAAGAGACCTGCTGAAATCTAAAGCCATCTCCGGAGAACATGGAAGGAATGATGGGAACAGAGTTCCTCCACTTCCTCTTTACTTAACGAAGCTGCCAGAGGTTTTACTTCCAGACTGGAGCTTCAGAGGTTCAACAGAAACGGCCCCAGTTTTCCGTCCGCCTGCTGTTCAGTCCTAGACATGAAACTTTCACTAACCTAGCAGAACTTTAGCATCCTCGATGTCAAAATCGCCGTCGCCGTCAGTGTCGTAGGCCACCAGCTTTCCTGCAGGGGAACAAAAACACTCATGAGGACCCGCTGCTCGCCCTCAAATCCATCTCCAGGCGTCGAGGGCCACATTCCTGCACGTTTTCCAACATACCCTGCTCTGGCGTGTTCCAAATTGGCTGGACACACCTGAACCAGGTGATCCGTTATGATTGCAGTCTACCTGGATCTCTGGAAATCATGCAGACACGCCGGCCCTCGAGGCCTGGAGGTGCCCATCATCTCAACTGACCCCCACCCTTATTGATGTTATTGACACATGCGGGTTAGTAAAAACAGAATTCAGACAAGCAGATTTCGCATCCAGCTGAAGGATAACGTTTACGGAGAGGAGAAACACAGAGGTTCAGCTTTTGGGCAAATGCAACACTACAGTCTGCAGGCTGGTAGCCAAAGTGAGGTGGAGTAAAATCCTCCAGACACCTCCTGGTTGATGAACTACATGAGGGTGATATGATGATGACTTTATCGTCTTTGGTTTTCTCTGCAGAGAACTCAAACCTTTTCATTTTTATCAGTTTCATTCATTTCGTGGGGTTTCAGACCTGGTGCTGCTTTGAACACATTTTCCTTTAGGTAGGATTTGGAACCTAAAACTAGATGTGGGGGACACTGCATCCTCTGAAAAATGAAGAATAGCGGTGAGGTGTTTTACCTTGCAGGGTCTCAGACAGGTTAATCTGTAAGCCTTTAGCCTTGTCTGCATGCAAACACAAAGAGACAGGTTGAAGCAAATGCAGAACAAACTCATATTTTCATCAGCAGCAGGTGCACACACAAGATGCTGGCTCCGCACGCCGCTCGTCTTTTTATTATAGACTCTGCTGTTAAACCTCTGACATGTTTTGAGAAGGACAGCAGGTTTTCTGCTTCGGAAAGACAGAAGAATTGATCAAACTTTATCAGAGGGAGAAAAAGCTGCACTGGGAACAGGCACCTACCATATGGCGCTTTAAATTTACATAACGCTGTTGTGATCAAACCACATGAAAGACATCGTGTGACCTAATGCAGTGGTCTCCAAGCTATTTCAGGTCACAGACCGGTTAAACGTCAGACAATATTTTCACGGACCGGTCTGAACAAAGTAGAAGTTTGCCTTTGATCATTTTTAGCTTCCGGTTTCTGAAAAAAATATTTTTCACATTAAAATGCTACTGCAAGAAATTTTTCTTATAAATATAACATTTGTAGGTTGTTGTTTTTTTGCAGATGTCCAGGATTCGGTGAAGGAAAATTGTTGATTTGTAGAAGTTGTAGAAGACTCGTGATCTGCTGGGACGGCTGTCTGTCCAGCTTCTGTTCTGCCCTTTCTAAACCTCAGAAACCAGAGAATTAAAGTCAGCTCCTGTCAGCAGAGCAACAGCAGGTTAAGGCCGTGTCACACAGCCACTGTGTACGTTTTGTGCAAATTGCACGGATGAAAATTGGAATGAGAAAAGTTGTGGTCTTACGTGGAAATTTTACAGATGTACCACGAATGAACTACATTAAAACCACGGAAGTAGTATGAATAAACCACGCAAAGAGCACGTAAATCAACGAAAACGCCAAATCTGGCTCAAAAATCAATAACCTAATTTGAACATACAGTATGTGTGCCGCATACGCTGGTACGGCTGTGGCCATATTTGTGTTTTTTTGTTCTGTTTATTCTGTGTTTTGTGTATTTTATTTTTATCAGAGTGGGACTTTGTTGTTTTCGTGGATCTTTGTGTGTCTCTGATTGCTTTCAGGTGTGGTGCTGGAAAAGGTGTGGCTCCCGTTTGGAGCCAAGCGGGTGGCGGCAGCCTTTAAAGGCACCATTTGGACCTCCAGCCTGAGAGAAGGAAGCTTTGCTGCAACCTGCCTCCACTTGGCGTTCTTCTCCACCTGTTCTGTAGTTTGTGTTGCACTTTGTAGTTTTGTGTTCAGGCCCACTCTGTGTAGTCTTTTGTTTGGTGTAGTTATGTTTCAGTGAAGCTGTAGGGGTGAACTGACATTATCTTTTACATGTTTTCTCCTGTTTATGTTAGTCTAGAGAGGTTGGTGTTTTGTCATTTTCCTTTTCTTTATTCAAATGTAAGATTTCAGATTTCAGTTAGGTGGTTTTTATTTGTATTTTTTTGGCCTTGGTTCACCCTGAAGCCTTTTTCCTTCGCCTTTTAAGTTATTCTTGTTTGGTATTTATTCCTTTGTAAATAAATGTGTTACTTTTTATTCATTTAAAACTAGCAAAAACATTGACTTCTATGTTATGCGCCTCAAGGTACCCCTAGACATCAAATGGGGCATAACAACGCGATGTAAAAGTTGTACATTGGTGGTACATGCATGAAAAGTCCATTTCCTTCGCATCTCGCAAAAATCCTGCTCGTTTGCATAAGATTTACGTAATAATTGTGTATAAAACTACGTAAAATATGTGTAAACTGCTGAAAACGGAATGCACGTCAAGTCCCACCGGCCGAAACACTCGACGAACATCTGCGCACATCGACGAATGACGAACGCAAGAAACACCAATGAATGAGGGAAATCATGCTTATACCACGGTCCGGATGAATACTCGATTTTGATTGGCTGTTGGGTATGCGTTAAAACCTGATAACCGCACGGTGAAAAAAGAAGTTCCGGTCACATAGCATAAATGTTCTGTATCACTGCGCCGGCTTCTTTAAAACAACCTTTTGCTTCATCATTTGGACAAAAACAAGCGGTAAGAGGTGAACTTTCTCTCTGAACTGATGCTTTGTTCAACCCATCGGGACGATCAGCATATATATAATCGCCGAATCTTGACCGCAGCAGTGGTGCGTCGGGACGTGGACTATTTTTAACAAATAGTCCGCTTTTTGTGAGAAAAGCGATCCAAATTGGAAAAAAAAACAAGAATCAAGGACTAAAAAGTGGTTAATATGTATTGCTTTTGTAAGTGACCATGGTATAAGCGGGTTAATGGCCTTCGAAGTGTGCGTTATTACTTTTTAACACACTTCGCGGAAGCAACCGTCCTCTGGGTTCAGGCTTCCACGGCGTGCGTTAAAAAGTAATAACGCACACTTCGTCGGCCATTAACCGTTACATGTATCACAAAAGAACAAATTTCATATGTGGAAAATGCGCAACATGTACATAGAGGCTGTGTGACACGGCCTTCAGTTATTAATCTGGTAAAGCCCAATGCCATTATGTGGGTAAGGCATCACTCCCCTAGCATGACAAAGGAGTGAAAAGCTGCAGGAGAAGGTAGCAGAAAACATCCTTAATGACAGAAAGGCAGGTATGAGCCCCTCCATGCATGCTGGTCAAACATCCACCCACCTAGGACTCCCTGATAGTCCACCAAGTCAAAGTAGACCACAGCCACAGAGGTCCAGACGCCAAGAAGGGCCAGCACGATGAACCAGGAGAAGAAGCTGCTGCCGCCGGATCCAGACTCCGCCCTCTTCCCGTTCTTATTGGCTGCCTGGGTTTTAGGGCCATCTGTGGAAACACAAAGGTCAAATTAGCACTGTAAGGGTTGAACTGTAGCAGGAGCGTGCTCACACTCCACTGCAACTCCAGCAAAAATGACACACAGGGCTCTGGCAGCGAGTGATGAAGGTGTGTGATGGAAACAGGTCATCATTCACTGGTCAGAAAACCAGAAATCTGCAGGCTGGGATAAGGAAACCACACCTTCCCCTTCTCCACATTCATGGATTAAGTTTCACAGATGAAAAAGGGATTTTACAACCGTGCATATGAGCCTTGAATGTGTCGTTTTTGGGGAAGAGGACTTTCAGGTTGAGTTGAAACCTGTGAGCTGCTGTAAACTTCAAACTCATATAATCTGAACAAGGTTTCAGAAACGTCAGAATAGCAGCTGCTCACATGTTTTTAACAAATGTCTTCATTTATTCAAGCATGCATGTTGTCCGCATTAGGTTTGGCCATTAAGAAAGGTAGACTTTTCTGTGCCGTTTCCCGTTACAACAAGTTCTTACCTGCCTCCTCTTGAGAGAACTTGCGATATAGTTAAATTCATGGCATTTATTTGAACTTGCAGTGAAATGGAAATGATGTATTAGTTGTTTGTTTTGCTATTTGTCTATACCAAGTCATTTCATCATTGCAATATTGATCTCTAATTTCTCACATCGCAAGTTTTCCTCATATTGTCCAGCCCTATACCGCATTAAATCTGTGTAAGCTAGCACACTAGTGTCTTTGTGAAAGCTCCTCAACCTGTGGTTGGTTGGTTGGTTGGTTGGTTTTCACTAAATGGGGTCAGTGGATTTTTCTGAGTCTATTCGAGCATCATTGGGAGAAGGGAGGAAACACCCCGAGGACCCGGAATGGGTCGTCACAGGATCGCATGCATCGTCTTACCCCCCCCCCCCCCCCACACACACACACACACACAGATAAGCAATAGTCTTCCTTGTCCTCCTCCATTTTTTTTACTCCTATGTCTCAAAGACCAACGCAACAATCTTGATCAGCCAATCACAGTAACCATGTTGTCTGGATGACAAATTGAGTCCAAATCCGTGACTAAATCCTAGAATGAAGGCCTCATCTGTAGGTGGTCTACAGCAGTCAGTCGCGCTAGGAAAGCAGGTGACCTTTGGAAACCACTTATGCAGATGATGTGTTTGTTTTTACAATCACATGTCCTTTCATTGAGTCGTGTCTAAAAAAAAAAAAAAAAACAACTCAGGAGTCAAAGAGTCAAAGGAAGAGTCATCAAAAACTGGGTTAGGTGAAGGTTTCCAGCTGTAAAATATTAAAGCTGTTTTTATTTCAAGGAAAGATGCCGTAACACAAGGTTACCATGACAAAAGATGCTTAGGAACCTGAGAGGGATGTCTGCAAACATGGTTATTATAATCTCTGATTGAAGTCCATGCTATTGTTTGCAAGGGGGGCAGGAACAGAGAGGCAGCGGGAAGAAAAGGATCCACATCCAGGAGGTTATTCTGGGAAAGCCGGACACAAGAAGGGAGGAAAATAGCAGCAGGCAGAACGAACAGGTGTTCCTGCAGCAGCGACTGGTGCTGGGTCACATTTCAGATGCCTACAAACACACACCATCTTTGGGTGAAGAAGCATCGACCCTGAAAACCTGCAGCCTTCTGGTTTCAGAAAAAGACTTGAGGTTTGAGGCTCAAAAGCCAGAAATCCAGCAGAGCCCAAAGTTCAGTGATGGTTCTGGATGCATCTAGGTCAGAGGTGGGCAATTCCAGGCCTAGAGGCCCGCTGTATCTCCGTGGTTTCCAGATATTCTTGCCCCACTCATGGCTGATTACCTGCTTCTTTTCTTTCCAATTATTTCATTATTTGAGTCAAAAATGAGAAACTTCCCAAAAAAAAAAACTTCATTAGATCATATTCAGGACCCCACAAAGCTGTCCTCCCCCCGCCTGAGTCCCTCTTCTCACCTGCCACATCCCCCACCGTCTCTGCAGAGAGCACTGGGACAACAGGAGGGTTGGTGGACCCCACCAGAGACGCTGGTCCATCCATCCCGAGCTGAACCGGACTCTGGAAGGCAGCTCCCAGTCTTCCCTTCCTCCCCCCCCTCCCCACGCCCCCTTTATCAGGTATTTATAGAGCTGTCGCAGCAGCTGGCCCGGACACAAAGGGGAAAGGACACAGCATGCAGGCGACACTTTGGTCCTAGTGAGGAACGGCGTGCACGTGCGCGTGAAATCACATACAGTGAGCAGAGACTGCGCTGTCTGAGGTGGGGGCGTTATACCATCAACAACTGACAGACACAAAGTGACCGACAGGCTGATGTTCATCACTGCATCAGTGATCTCAGAGCCTTTTGTTCACCAGCAGCTCGCATCAGCTTTACTGAGGGGTGAAGCAATGGTCAGGCATGCAGGAACAATGTCATGCTCATCAGATGGAGGAACTCTGTACCGCCCCCCGCAGGTCCATCTGTGAACTGCAGCTATTTTTTTTGTTGGTTCTGTGTAGGCGAGCCTTTTGAAACAGTTATGAAATCAAAATATATGCAAACACATAAAGATAACACATAAAGAAAAAAATCAAATCCAAAGGGAGACCCCCTGATAATAATCCATCAAGCTATGGCACTGAGTCATTGATGGACCCTTTACGGTGGCCGACGGGGCTCACACTGCACACAAAAGAAACAACGCAACGGCATAAACCCCAGCACAACGGAAATGACGGAAAAAGAGGAAAGGAGGACTTTTTTTTTTCGTATCGGCGGGAAAATATTAATTCGGTGTCAAACTATTTGGCGCTCCTGAGAGGTATGTATATTATTATATTTGTAAGAAATTACTTTTTCTAGTAAGAAAACACCCTCATCTAGTACAAATATCACGTACCTCTCAGGAGACCCCAAATAGTTTGACACTGAATTAATATTTTCCCGCCGGTACGAAAAAAAAGTCCTCCTTTCCTCTTTTTCCGTCATTTCTTGCGGTTCATGCCGTTGTGGTGTATGTAGTGTGAGCCCTGTCGGCCACCGTAGCTCTCCGATCCAAAGGGAAAACAGGAATCAGACAAACATTTGCATGGAAAGTCCTCTTCTCCTGGTGGTTCTGATGGACTCCACGCTGGAGCAGAAAATTAACTGCATGAAAACACGTTTTGGAAACTGAACCCATGCAGTGAGAAGGACACTGAAGGACAAAAATAAGAGGGGAAAAGCCCCAAACTTCACCTGATCCTAAAGACGAAACCTTCTTTTGACACACATGCAGAAAACAGCCTTTGATCACATTTGGTGAACAGATTTTTCAAGCAAAAACCAACCCAAATCTGACGAGGAAAAGACGCTCTGCTGCTGAGCTTCATGTCATCTGAACCAGTCTCTGTGCCAGAGCTCCAACATTTACAGACTCAAAAGTTTTACTGCAGAATATTTCCTTTTTTTTTCTACTCCTTTGTACTAAAAGTTACAAGAAAAGAAAAATACTTTGACATTTTTTTAAAAGCATAAAATATAATAAGGGGAAAAATAAGCTCTCCAATCACCAAACATCATATTTGGCCTCAGGAGTTGTTTGATTAAAGCCACAGGGTTGTGTCATGAAGGAGAAACTCTGGTTCGCACGTCCATGTTTGTTTGTCTGGAGGCACAATGAGACCGATGGCATCTGGACTAAATATTAATAACGCCTTTAATAGCAGTACGTGTTTCAACATGTCGACGTGAAGAACCGACCTGTTGTTCTAAACACCTAAAAAGTCAAAGCAGCACACGCTGTGTGTCACTGCACTCCGTGCACGCACACACATGCATATGCAAAGAAAACAGGAAGTGCACCAAGCATGCAGAACCATACCGCGCTGTGCTTCGGACTCCTCCATGTTCAGAGGACTGCAGCCGTCATCTACACAAACAGTTCTCTAACGAAAAAGAAAGAAAATCCCAACTGAGTCTCATGGGATGGCGTCTTATGCAAGCTGTCCTCCCCGAGGCTCTGACGAGAGCTCAGGCGTCTGCGTGCCTCCCGCTTGGACACGTGCACAGCTGAACGCCTCAGAGGCAATTCCAGAAAGCCAGCTTTTCTATGAAGGTAAATATGCTTCAAAAAGAATTCACTTGCAGATTTTATGTGAGAACTTGCACACCAAAAATCTGCATCTGTGTGTAAAAATCTTCTGCTGTGAACTGACAAATTTCCATTTGCATGTGTTCATTTAGAGTTACAACTTCAAATCTGGGATTACAACTGCTCAAATGTGCTTCTGCGTGTGCTCCAATCTGCTGGTGCAAATCACAAGTGCAATACAACTGCGCTCTGAATTCTGACACATTCCTTGCGAGAAACTTGTATCAAAACTGATTTGTGTCCGAAAATGGAACCAGGGGGGGAGGGAGTGTTAGAGGAGGCGGAGTCAACCAATCAGAGTGCAGCACTCAGAGGACTTGGTCAATAACTCTTCTGATAAACGTTCAAATGTATCATAGTATCCCAATCATTTTTTAGTAACACAGAGAGTGAACTACAAAAAGGTCAGTTTTTTCCTGCATTTTAATGAGAAATGATTTTTTCGTGTTTTTAATGCAGACATGCAGCGAGACGGCTGCCAATGGACCATCAGCAGGAAAATCATCTTTGTTGTAGCAGGAAAACAGGGCCAGGGCTATTGAGCAGCTTTATTATAAATCATGTGTATTAACCTTTGAAAAAAATATATTAGATTAAAATAAAAATAAAATAAAAAAAAATAAAATCAACAATTGATCCATAAAAGTAGAGATCGATCTTTTATGCCTTCCCTTTCCCGGTGACCTAGCAGTAAACCCAAAGTCCACTAGCTTGATGCTAATGTATAATGGACTTTCCCATAGGATGGCTAATGCTAACGCTTAGTCGACCTAAACATACATTGCTGACAGCTTTATAAACTCACAGGCAGGAATTCTTCAAACTCTTTTAAGGAAACATTTATTAAGAGTTAATATTTGTGGTCTAAATCACATTTTTTGTTCCAATCTTCTGGAATAAAGTGTAATGCTAGAGCGCGAGCTCCACCTAGTGGACAAACGGAAACACCACCATGTAACACTATATGGTGCTAAGAATCTCAATGGTTTATTTCATTAATAAATGTTCGGGTATGTAAACAGATTTATACAAATATCTTCAGAACATGTATAGATTATTCATGTATTTCTATAATAATATATCTAAATGTATAAACTGTGTGAAATCAAAATTCCGCCAATCAACGGGTTTCAACAGTAGCTCCACCCTAACCAGTCTGTTCAATTTTTTCTATGGACCTACAATGGGCCAAAAATGGTATGGTTCGGTCCGGCTAAATAGGCCCGTTTTAACGCTCAAAATACTGTACAGCTCATAGAAACTAGCCATTTGTTTCCCAACAAAAGAACATCCGTTTTAATCAAGAGATTAAATTAAAGATTTAACCAAATCTTGTGAGCATCTTTGCTTTCTAGCCAGAGATTTGAATCCCTGTCCAACTAACAAACAGCAACAGGACCCAATGTCAGCAATAAAAACCACTTCCGTGCTCTGTTCATTAGGACATCTGCTGATTTGAATGCTATGAAAATGAAGAGTGGAGTTTGCTCGCACAAAAGAACCGTCACTTATGTGTGACGTCCATGAGACTTCTGCAAACAGGATTAACTCAGCAGCTCATGTTGGAAGTGGTGGAAAGACAGAGCTGCTCTAAAAAAGCAAAGTCAGCAGCTGATCACTCCTATTAGTCAGAAATTCAGCCTCGGGATCTAGACTTGCACTCCATCTCCAGACCACAGCGGTCTCACAGGATTTTGCCACAAAAAGTTGGAACTGATCGGCAAACGAAGAGTAAGAACTCTAGAAATGCACAAACCTGCTGGGAGTTTGAAAGTTTTCTCTGCCTTTTAACCTTAGAAGAGTCTAAAGCCCTGTTCACACCGGGACGAATTTCGCCCGAGATTTTCGCCGACGTTTAACGCCTCGTGACTAAACAAAGGGCACCAATGTGAGTGTGCACACCGACGCGAAAAAATGCTACGCGTCAAAGCGTCACTTTTTAAAAAACGCCTCGGGTTCATTTTTTTGGTTTGACGCGTCGCGTCGAAAACTATACGACCAATGAGAATGGCTCTTTTGCACACGTGTCTGGAGCTTCTGAAGTTACAGTAAAACACAACTTGGGGGCGCTCAAACATCAAACTGCCTTTCTGAGCACATATACCAGCGAAGAAGATAGACGCCAAATAGCGTCTACACTGCCGCGAAGAAATAATGACGGAAGCACCAGTTGGAGCTACTGGTGTTTGAAATATTCATGTTTTCTTTGTATGATTCTGACAAGCGCGTAAATACTTGCTCTCTTCTTCTGAGGGAAAAGCGACTTTAAGAAGCGTAAAGTTGCGCAGCGCCACCTTGTGTACAGGAGTATTTCTGTTTACATTAAGCGCCATCTATTGTCAGGGAATGAAATTGCATGTTCGCTCGGCTCATCGTCAGCGAAAATCGCCTGGGTGTGAACACAAAAAACGTGTTGAAAAACGCTGGCGAATAACGCCTGGCGAATATTCGTCCCGGTGTGTACGGGCCTTAAGGAAATGTTTGCATCTTTGCTCCTTCAGAGGAGGCCTCAAACCGGTGTCACACGCTCAGGTGTGTTCGCACAGGGGTGTGCGCTCAGGGGGCACGCAAGTGTGTGCAAGCAGGTAGCACTTGCGTGCACAGACTTTACACACTTGCGTGCACACACTTGCTTAGCACTGGGCATCACAGCAAGAAAAAAACTATTTGATTGCATCAAATACCAGCTTGCTTTTTAAATCTCTGCTTAAAGCTAAGTTTTATTTGGTTCTGAAAAACACTTCAGACACCTAGTGATTTAAACTACCATCTATAAGTTAGTTCCACTCCCTTTCAAGCAATCTTATTTCATGTCATGTCAATGTAAAACTGCTGATTGTATTGTTTTTGTGCATTATTCTAACTTCGATTGCTTGAAACAAACCATTTAAAGAAAATCAAAAACTGAACTTGGGTAGAACTGTCCTGGGTAAACCTGAGAAGTTCTCCATGAAAGAGTCAGTTTGCATCCAAAGCGCCGCCCTCACTCCATCCAACCACTTCAGAGGCCTTCAGCCTGCAGTGAGGAGCAGCAGGAGCTGTGAGATCTGTGAGATCTCCATCCCACAGCAGGACTACAGGCTGCCCAGGAGCGGCTGCTCCGGCCGCCTTCAGAGGCTTTCCTGGATCCCACAGACGGCGCCAGGGGCCCTCAGCTCCAGGTTCCTCCGACCTCTCCTCTATCTTTTAACGATAATTATGATCAAAGGATCAAAGATATCTGACTGCGTTGTGTTGAAGGAGCTCGTGCGAACAGATCACGGGGTTGATTTGCATAAAAACGCTTTCTATTGTATTTGAAGGATTAAATCCCCTAAAGTTGATTGGAGGTAAAACTCGTTTGAATCCGGATTTGATCCAGTTTCTAGTTCCTCACTGACCGAACAGTGACATCGAAAACATCATGACCACAGAGCCACGTAGGACCGAGCCGCGCGCGGCTCCTGCGTCAGCATTCCGGGACCGAACCCCGGCCGTCCGCGTGCTCTCTTTCCACCGGAAACACCGGGAGTTCGGAGCTCCCCGGTAATGCCAGAGTGGCGTGCACGCACCGGATGAACGGTCGCGGTGTGCTGACACTGAAAGACGATTTCCAGCGCGCGCGTTGTATTACCGGGACACGCACGCGCGTCCTCCCGTTTGTCGTTTATCTGGTCAGGCAGGACGCAAAGTAACCCACCGCGGGTCCGCGCTCGTTCACGCAGGGGGTACAGAACCGGGCCTGGTTCGGCAGCCCGTCGCCTGCTGCTGTCAGTGTCAGAGGCCTGGCCGTGAGATAAGAGACCCGGAGCGGCAGCAACGCACCTTTAGACTTGTGGCTAGACTTGGCCGCTTTCTTCGGAGCCATGCTGGACCGCGGGACCTGGACTCGGACTGGAGCGGACTTTGTCACACGGGGGAAACCTTAAATCGTCCACTCGTGTAGTAAAACTGCACCAAATAAACACCAGCAAACCCCAACACCGACAGAGACACCGACCAATCACAGCTCAGCTCCGACGAAGGGGCGGGTCCAAAAGACCCTCCGGCCAATAGCAGCAGCAGATCCTGCGGACTTATTGAACCGTGTGGACGTTGTTCCGTTGGCCCCGCCCTCCAGCTTCCTCTTGGACGTGGCAAGATGGAAGACGCGCCGCCCCGCCTCCGCGCGTGCCACACTTCACATTTAAATCAGAGGACTGGGGACTTTTGTTTAATATACACATTATTTAGGATAACGCTTCTATGTGACTGACAATTTCAAGCAGATAAATGAAGCTGCGGTCATAAAAGATGATTCTCAAGTTTCTATAAGTTAAACCAAAACAAATATATATAGACACACTTTACTAAACCAAAGGAAAACAAGACTGCACGTGCTCAGTTTGACAAAGCACTCAGATGAAACTGGACTGATGCACTTAAATGGTACAGGAGCAGAAATGTTCTCCCCCTAAAAGGTTTGCCCTACAGGAGTGCTCTGCCATCCATATGGGGGCGGGAAGGTTGTGACTGTTCATAATGAATGCCAGCTGGTCCAGCATCTTTCTGCGCCCCACCTCCTCACTGGGATCCTTAACTCTTGTATTATGTAAAAAAAAAAGGAAACCTTACAGTAGCTGCGATTACATGGACAAAAGTAATCGGAATGAAGGCCTGATCAGAACAAGCATGCATCATGTAAACACGCCGTTCGGAATACTCTGCCCTGATCAGACTCATCGGATCAATATTTCTTTCTGATCTAGATTATGCCGATTGTTGATCCGATCGTGGTGCATAGAAACAGTTTATTCTGATTGTGGGTCACTACTGCGCTGGTTAAGGTCATGCACAGACGATGTGGCGCTCCAGATGAGGCTTTGGAGTGCGAACTGCATCCACGGCTAAATGTTGTGAGCACGTATCAGCCTAATCCTAACCCTCCTTCCGGCTCCGTTCCGCCAAGATTAAACCACCAGCCGCACGGATGAAAAAACATGAGTAAACAGTCACTTAAAAATAAATATAACAATAATAAAAGCACGTTTAGCAGATCGTCTCGCTCTACGCTGCAGGTTTGTTTGTTTACAACGGAACTCGCTGTTTGTTCTTCTACGGTCGTTTCTGGTATTTTAGATAGTTCTGTGCATGTCACAATAGTGATTTATTCCGACCAAAAGTGTGGCGTATGTAAACGTTTGTTATAATCGGATAAAGATTTTTGGGACCATGTACACAGTTCAATTGTAATCCGATCTCTGATCCGATCAAAGATATTTTGCACATGGAACCGCAGCTACTACTAAAAATCCACTCGTAACATTAAAAAAAATGGTTTAAACCAAAATCAACTTTGTGTTGGATTCTTTAAACATTTAAAGAAGAGGCATAGCAGTACATTTTTCAGTCATTCCTCCAGGTAGATTTTGCACCACAGGCTGCCCACATTCTGATGCCTGACTTGGCCGGTTTGTTGGTATGTATGTCTGAAAGGACACGCCCACTAAACGTAATAAGACGCTCATCTACAGTAACATGTGGACTAGGATTGTACGACAAAAGTAGAAGTTTAACCCATCTGTCCCATTCATCTGAAATTGCTGCTAGTTTATCTCTTCACATTGACTAGCTCTGGCTTCATGGTGGTGGATCATCCATTACATTGTCCTCAGACTCTCAACGATCATCCATCTCTGAACTTTCTTCCTCTGCATCAGCATCCGGGTTCAAAATCTGTGATGAAACTTCTTCAGCTGTAAACCTTCTGGAGCTAATTTTTTTGTGTGTTTTTAATGGATATGGAATTAGAAAAGTGACAAGAAAAAGAAAAAGGTTTTTATAGATTATAAAAAAAAAAAAAGTTGTTTATTTGCTAAAACTTGTAAAAAGCTAAAGGACTCCATCAAAAGTGTCATAATAGATTTTTTAATTGGCTTTAATTTTGTAAAAACATCGATGAAGAGGGGCCAGACGGAGGAAGCCTTTATATGTGACCTTTGTGGTGCTGCTGCCATAACTTCCCAGACACTGATGCAAACAATTACCAAACATTAAATGTATTAACATGCTTAAAGTGATCACAACATTTTTTTAAAGCAGATCTTCTGCCTTATGGTTTCTCTATCTTAAACATTGATCCCAGATAAAGTTTAGCCATCACAGCTTTGAACTATTGCTACTTTTTTTTCCATTAAAATATAATTGTATTTAAAAAAAAGTGTTAAACAAGAACATAAATAACTGATCATCTCAGTACCAACCATTTTTTTCAGCATCCATTCATTTTTTTCCCCACTGGATAAAGCATGAATGGTTTTCATCAAAGTAAGAGAGAATGGAAAACCTTTCTTATTAAAATATTAAACATATCTACAGTATTTTTTTTTCTGGCAGGCAGGAAGTTCTTTAAGGAAGTCTTGAGCTTGGAGACAAATCAACAATTTTCAGTTGTTTCTCTTTTTGTTTAACCTCCAGTACTTCAGGTTCTGAAGAAGGTATCTTCTGTTTGACTGTTGTTAACTTCATTTTAGTGCAGAAATGCAAACAAACGTCACTTTGTCCCTACTTTTGTTCTGAAATACAGTAATGACATTTTGCGACTTGAGCATGTACATATTAACCATTAAAGGGTCTATATCATGCAAAACCAATCTTTTTAGCTATGAATTGTATTATAATGCTCACTCTTCACAACAAGAAAACCCAAAGCAGTATTTTGATCCGGTCAGGCATTTCTGTGTATGCCTCTAAAAACCTGTGTTGCCAATTAGAGTCACAGTTTTTCGGCCCAAAAGTCATGTAAAAACCACCAGGTCTCCAGAAAAAACAACCTTTAGAGCTTGACGCTTGACTCGGACTTGCCAAAGAGAGTCTTAGGCATCTGTGCAGAAACATGTGTGAAAGAGGAAGTCCTGACAAACGTTCACTTGTTGATTTTGACTTTTTAAAATGAGTCCAGGGCCTACAGATGAAAAACATTTCCCTGCTCATCCTGAGACAGAAACGTTCAAACCCACTCATGGACCCACGGTTGAACAAGCAAATAGGACACTTTTCTATATATATTTTGTTGATAAAAGAAGCAATCTGAGAATTTAGTCTGCACGACCCCATCTGACTGGAATCTTATTTTTTTTGCACTATGACAGAACTCTTCAGCTGTCATTTGATATTCTTGACTTGTCAGTGACTTCCACGAAAACACACCTACAGTTTCTGGCGGATCCTCCTCTGCAGGGCGACTTTCAGTCTGCTGTCATTTCCATTTATTGTTAGAAACTTCACGGGCTTCACTGATTTTTTCTCTTTTCCTTTTCTTGAAAGTCAAATCAAGGAAATGTTAAGCAAGTTTTTGAAAGTCTATTTTTGTCAGGATAGTTGAGAGCACAGATTGTAAAAGCACACGTTCAAGGTTCAGGCTCTGTCAGAAGGATTTAATCACTGCACCTTTATCTTTGTCCTGTTACACAGATGTGAAACCGTGTCAAACAAACGCGATCCCTATTTCTTCCAATTCTTTTGGGTTTTTAAGTCTCTAAATAGAAGAAACTTGTTTCTCACAAGTGGAAAAGCAACTTTTTTCTGCGACTGCGCCTTTCTACTGGTGATCTTACGTACCCACGTCTGATATGCTTTTCCTGAACTGACAGGTAAAACAGGCTGAGGTTTTTGCGCATGCAGCTGCTGCTGTGGACCGATCGCTTGCTCTGTCTGATGTGAAGGTGTGATCTGATCCATGAGGGGAGTGGCGCCTGTCCTGTAGCTCTTCTCTCTTCAATGCTTTCAAACCCTTTCCTACCTGAGACAAACTGATAGTTGAAAAGATCTTTTTCGGTTTATACGCCCACAATCCTTCAGGCGGTGAGATCAAAGGACTGCAAGTGGGAAGTTAAAAAGTGATCATGTTTAAATGAAATCTGGCAAAATATCAGGGAAGTGCATCCATTTGAAAAAATAGCATTTGATTAAGAAAATAAACTCTTCACTCGTGTTCTAAAATTGCCCTTTTTTGTTGCCGTAGAACAGCAGTCGGCGGTTCAACCCCTGTTGTTTGTGCAGCTGATGGGTGCCACGAATCTGCTTTTATCTGCTGTCACTGAAGAATGTAAATTAGCAACAACATGGAGCAGTCCTTCAAATCTTAAAAAAAGGGAAGATAAGTGAGTGACTGAGAAGAAAAGATGAGCTTTAAAATTCAAGTATCGGGTTTAAAGTCAGGAAATTTGCATCCAGGAGTGGAGCGAAACACTGTATTTGGGTGGAAGTGTGTGTGCACATGCATGCATCAAAGGTTGAATACTGGTATCAGACCTTTTGTTATTCTATTCTCTTCATAGCATAGTCCCGTTCTGGTTCCATATGTGCAGTGGAATGTGCAGAAGTGAGAGGAGGATCCACTGAGGCCTTCCAGTCCCTGACGTGGGTTTGGATGCCACAGCGAAGGCCTGAGGCCAAGTAACAACAATGTGACGTTCACCAGAGAGGCAGTCTTTTACAGTTGTTTAGGAAATCATCTATCTTTTAACCACGTTGGTGGAGGATCTTCATTTGTGAAGGCAGCACTTCCTCTGGTACTTTGGGTAATTTCTGCTCTTGTTTTTGTTTTGACACAGATGCGGCATTTATTTGTTTATTTTGAATAGAAAAACTGTATTTGCACATGCATTAACAAACAGGCTCAACAATGACTCAGCGATAAAACATTTAAAGTTAAAAGAAGATTCTTATTTTGTAATAATGCAATTGTAAAGACCTGCAGACCTGCTATTGCACATTTTAACATCAATTTTGTTTTCTATGTTAACCATATAAGTGACTCAACTAACAAAAAAGAATTAGAAAAAAGTCAATATTTGTCCAAGTTTATTGACGTGATTGTTAAAAACCCCTGGTTCTGTTCAAAGGTTCTTGGAATTATTTGAACGAATATCACCCGCTTTTTTGTTTGTTTGTTTTTGTTTTGTTTTTTTAAAAGACGGGAGAAATTAGCAAAAAGGTCACCCTTTTTTTTAATGTAGTACAGTGCGCTTCCATTATAATCTTTCTTTAATAAAAAAAAAAGACAAGTGCATCTAACTGAGGAAAAAGAAATAGCAACATGTGATAAAATAAAATATAGAATAATAACATAATCCTCATCCTATTTTACCGAAGAGGATAAGGGCCGTGGAGAAAGAAAAAAAAAAGAAAATTCTGACTTTAATCTCAGAATTCTGAGATTAAAGTCAGAATTTTCTATGCCCTTTTTTTCTTTCTCCACGGCCCTAATCCTCTTCCGTACTATTTTGTACGTTAAAATTTCAAATTTCTTTCTAAGTTATATGGAATAAAAAGCAAAAAGGAAATTTGACGCTGTCGCCATCTAGTGGTGTTAAAATGAATCTGCAAGGCATTTTAAAAACAAGACATTTCACACAGTGGTAAAAATTTGCAAAAGCTCCTTAAAAAAAAGGGGGGAAAGTATAAAAATCCTATGTTCTTGTTCATCACCGGGGGTCGTTTTCAATGTGAAAAGATATGTATGTTTGTTTAACCCGTTTAGAAAATGTATGCAACAATTTCTAGCATTGACTGGCTTTTAGTTTTATTTTTATTTGAAAAACAAAAGATTTCTATTTTATGCAAATTATAAACGTTGTATGTTTACGAAATGTTTTACATTTTTACATAAGAAAGTTTTTTAGTTTTATTTTGTTTTGAAAAACATAATCTGTTTTGAACGTGAGCTATAAAGTCTAAATATTTTACTTTTCAATAATTGCATCTTTTTACCGTAGTGCATCACAAAAATGACTGAAGTGAATGAAAGTCCACAAGGAAATGAAAACTAGTGAATGCATCTGCTAATTGATAGTAATTATTATTAAACGTTAAATGAATGTCAAAGATTTTAATGGTGGATCTGCTGTTTAGGCCACGCTTTGACCCACTATGCTCATCATTGTGTTCATATGTTGTGTAGCTACTTCATGTGATTCCAGTTCATGCAAGTCAGGAAGCCTTTAGTCTGTAAAAGGCTGGATTTCAAAATAAAAGACCTGTTGGAATGGCTGCTCTTTTTTAAATCGCAAACACTGATCACAGTTGAAGCAAAACAAAAATACACTTTATATCAGTAAACCTTAAAACCACATTATAGTGACAATAAGATCACATTAAACATCAACTAATTAAGTATGTGTTACATCTCCGGGCTGTATGGAGAGCCCCATGCATTAAAAAGCTCCTGAATGGCCCATAGAACAGAGTCAGACGGCGGTGGAGGTCGGGGAGCGGCGGCCTGAATCTTTGACAGACAGAGGAGGGGGAGTCAGAAAACCCTTTAACTGCATCTTTACCTTCACCACACCTGCAGCAGGTGGAGGTGTGTGTGACACTATGGTTCTGTTTCATTTGAAAGCAAAGGAACTCTTCCACAAACATCTGGAACGTTCACATCTGGCTGTGGAGCAGCGGCACTCGGATGCGGCCGTCTGTCTGGAGGTTGGTCTCTACTTCCTGAGCTGCTGCCCTGCTGCTCCCGCCATCTCTGGAACACAAAGCAACACAAAGATCTCAGAGAAACACCACAGACAGATCTCTCCACATCTCTCTGACTCCCAATGGGGGCGCTCCCCTTGACGGTCCTTGTGGTAGTCCCTGCAGCGGGACCTGTGACGGTCCGTGTGGCGGGATCTGTGAAGGTCCCTGTGACAGTCCCTGTGGCTGCCCCTGTGTCGATCCCTATGGTGGTCCCTATGGCGGTCCCTCTGACGGTCCCTTTGGCGGACCCTGTGGCTGACCCTGTGACGGTCCCTGTGGTGGTCCCTGTGACGGTCCCTGTGGTGGTCCCTGTGGCTGGATCTGTGGCGGACCCTATGGCGGTCCCTGGGATAGTCCCTTTGGCGGCCCCTGTGGCTGTCCCTGTGGAGGTCCCTTTGGCGGCCCCTGTGACAGCCCCTGTGACAGCCCCGTGGCTGTCCGGTCCCTGTGGCGGTCCCTGTGACGGTCCCTCGGCGGTCCCTGTGGCGGTCCCTGTGGCGGTCCTTGTGACGATCCCTGTGACAGACCCTTTGATGGTCCCTATGACGGTCCCCGTGGCTGGTTCTGTGGCTGCCCCTGTGACAGACCCTGTGATGGTCCCTATGACGGTCCCCGTGGCTGGTTCTGTGGCTGCCCCTGTGTCGATCCCTATGGTGGTCCCTATGGCGGTCCCTCTGACGGTCCCTTTGGCGGACCCTGTGGCTGACCCTGTGACGGTCCCTGTGGTGGTCCCTGTGACGGTCCCTGTGGTGGTCCCTGTGGCTGGATCTGTGGCGGACCCTATGGCGGTCCCTGGGATAGTCCCTTTGGCGGCCCCTGTGGCTGTCCCTGTGGAGGTCCCTTTGGCGGCCCCTGTGACAGCCCCTGTGACAGCCCCGTGGCTGTCCGGTCCCTGTGGCGGTCCCTGTGACGGTCCCTCGGCGGTCCCTGTGGCGGTCCCTGTGGCGGTCCTTGTGACGATCCCTGTGACAGACCCTTTGATGGTCCCTATGACGGTCCCCGTGGCTGGTTCTGTGGCTGCCCCTGTGACAGCCCCTGTGGCTGCCCCTGTGACAGACCCTGTGATGGTCCCTATGACGGTCCCCGTGGCTGGTTCTGTGGCTGCCCCTGTGGCTGCCCCTGTGACAGACCCTGTGGCTGCCCCTGTGACAGACCCTGTGATGGTCCCTGTGGCGGTCCCCGTGACAGTCTCAGGACTTGTTCAGGTCAGAGCAGCTCTGGTTTTCCAACTTTCCTGCTCCTAATGTGTTCCTGCTGGTTCTCAGGCAAACTTCCTTCATGGAATCGAGCAAGTTGGTCCACATGTATCAAAATTAATCACCTTGAAACCACAGAAGAAATACAAATAAACTACGCATAGAATGTGTTAATCAGTATAGAACATCAAGAGTGTGATTATTGTGCTGCTTTTATGCAATTCATTAGTGATTCATGTATCCATTACGTCATTTGGATGTGACATGTGTTCCGTATATGTGATGTAAAAGTTAGACATCGGTGGTTCATGCGTGAAATGTCTGTAAGGCATACGTGGAACGGTCGTGGAAAGACACACAAGTGTGTGAATCTGGTCAAAGTCACAATCAGTTGCATACGATTTACGTAATAGTTGCATATAAACCCCCGAAAAAACAAATTCATTTTCTGACATCATCTTTGTTGTAGGTGTCATAAGAACAGGCAGACGGCTGGATCCAAGTGGAATGAGATAACAGGCATGAAATCATCAAGAAGAGACAGGACGGTCAAAATCCAGGCGAGGGTCGTGGCAGGCAGGAGGCGAACAGAGTCAGGGTCAGGAGACAGAAGATCAGGTCCAGAAGTCAGAGTGGCACAAACAATACTTTGCACTGAATGAGGCTCAGTGCAGTGCTTAAGCATCCTGTGGTTGACTGAGTGAATGACAGCATCCAGGAAGTATGGCTAGAACTCTGGAGATGGTGACCAGAGGGGGAGGCAGAGTTCTGACTTCTGACAGAAGTATTTCTGAGATGATGTCATCTGAACTGGAAGTCAGATACCTGTACATTTCTAACAGGAGCTGGATAAGAGAGCAGTCCCTGTCAGAGGTCCACTCTTGTTCATCCTGACCTTTGATGTTCATCACTTTAGCATCCTGAATCATCGGACATACGTTAATATTCATTCCAGGCTTTAAGTTAGGTTCTTCTTACTTCGGTTCTATTACCAACTCCTGCAGGACTTTCATCAAAACTCAAGTTTGTCTTCAAATCAATGAACCATGAGTCTGAGTGAGATTCATACTCTATTTTACTTCTCTTTCAATAAAGAATCAAGAGTTTTTCTACATAGCAAGAAGAAAAAAAACACACAGGATGAGAACTCATCGTTAGAACAGACACAAACTGTGATTCTACAGGGGCTCATCAAAGCGTGGTGTCATTCAGTGTCAAACAGCATGCTATACAAATGCAGTACAATCAAATGTCAGGCAGTAAGCTATAGTTGAGGGGTTTGAACCAACACTCGCCTGCAATGACCACACCTGGCACCAGCTTCACCTGCATTGCTGAGGCCTTCCATCCAGCGTCTTCAGCAGCAGGATGAAGTGAAACCACAACCTGTCATCAGGCCAAGGTGCCGTTCCCAAACTGAAACTCCCCAGCCAGGAAAAGCCTGGCTCTGAGATCCTGTTGTGGTCTCACCTGGGTGCTCAGTTTTCAGGCCAAAAGCTTTAGAAATGCAGGGAATGTGTGTGTGCTGAGCCGCTTGGAGAACATGACGGTGGTTCCAGCAGGAACGGCTCTTATATGGAGTCTAAATGTGTTACAGCAGGCTTAGATGATGACTCAGCAATCTCTTCCTGTTTGTTCAGCTCCATGTCAGCATAAAAGACACTTCAACAGAAAATGAAGACATTCTCAAAGAGACTTGACAAAAGCGTGTGGTTTCACCTGAAAGGAATGAGGCAGACATGACGGAACTCATGGCCAACATGTCAGAGTGGTTTGGATGATCTGATGGCCAGAAGTCCAGGAGGAGATCCAGATTTGGGTAGATAGGAGGCATCATTCACCCTCAATCAGTGGTCAAGCTTAGACGATTGCAGATGTGGGCTGTTTTGGACTAAACCTTGTTTTTTTTAATCAACAAAACTATAAATTTGCTTTAGTGAGATTCCTGACAGACCCAAATGTTTCTAGAATCACAAAATCAGATCCAAGTAGAGGGTTGGTTATGCAGCAACATCTAAAGATTCTTCTTCACTGTGGATTCATTTTTCTGCAGTTAAAACACATCTGCTTCATGACAGCATCCATGCATTTGTTCCCAGAGACCATGTCAGAGGTGGTTGCCAAGGCGACGGTCATATTTTGTTTTTAGAGCAGAAACAGCGAGAATAACAAACAATAATGCTACAGAACCCACAGTCAGTCCAGATGCTGAACCTAAAGGTGGACTTCTGTATTCCCGATCAGCTGAAACATGAACAGAGGAAGAGTTTCAGATCACACTTTTTACCCTTCCAGATGCTAGCTTCGCTGCCTGTTCTCATGATAGAGCTCCTAGAAAGACAGGAAGCACGCGCTCTGACGGATGGTGTCCTGTTGAGCGGTTCATCGTTTCATGGATGTGTCGGTGTGTCTTCATGTCATCAGCTGGGTCCACGCTTTCAGCTGCAAACTAACTAGACTCCCTCTTCCTGAGAATGGTGCGATGGAGTAACACATCTCACATCCACATGATGCAAAGTCATGGCGGCACGTTTCAAAAAAGTCAGGCATCTTTCAGGCTATAAGCTAGACGTACTGTCAGAAATGTGAACTAAGGCTAAAGATGTGCTATAAAAATCTAACGTATGCACACTGCTACAGTTCAATAATGGTTCACTGGAAGTAATGCATCCGTAATTCATACCATCATTGTTATCAGTGCTTCGTTTTCTAAGGATCACTCGCATATTTTACAAAGGAGAAAGGTATTGAAGTATCAAAATAAATACATGAAATAAACTTTTTGAAGATTGTTTGGAATAAATAAATAAATGCATAAATAAATGAAATCAAAGCTAGGGCGTGAGCTGCAGAGCGCTCACTGGACTAAGGCCTGTGAAGTATGGCACTGTGCTGTGAAGGCCGTCAGTGTCAGCATCAACCTGAAGCAGAGTTCCCGTAAACCCGCCCACGCCGCCGCACAGCCAGACCAGGCAGCGCTGCGCCTTGTGCTTCGACACCGTGAACACACCGGCGTCCTCAAAGTCTGAAAAGAAACTGTCCTCCAGCTTCTGCAGGCGCTCCCTCCTCAACCCCCCCACCTGCAGACCCGACCTCGCTGTTCCCGTCAGATGAACCACTCCCTCTTGCTCTCATCGATGGTTTCGGTGAAGGCCGGGTCGTTGACGATGATGGCCGCGTCGGCGCAATCTGCCGACTCGGCTCCCTTGGCCTCATTGGTGTGGTACGAGCCTTTGTGACGGAACGTGTGACGGACCACGAACACCAGGATGCACAGAACGCTGAAGATCACCACAGAGATGATGCCTGCAACCAAAAGCACAGTCCTGCTGTTATACCGTTGCTGCAGTGACGGCGGTCAGTCTCTGCAGACACGGCAGTCTGTGACACGGCAGGTTAACCAGGATTACCTCCAATGATGGCCGAGTTTCGATCCACGCCATCAGCACGCGTCTTTTCCTCTTTGAAGGGGAACACAGATCCGGCTGGGAACAAAGCAGACATGATGCTCGGTTCAGTTTGTGTACCTGTCCTTATACGTGTAAGAGGACCCACAACAATAACGCATGAAACATGCCAGTGAACCTATTTGTTAATATGAACGTTCCATTGAAATTTGAAAATGTGTGTGTGTGTGTGCCGTTTGTCTGTGTACCAGTTTCAGAGTGCCAGGGGTCGTGGGCGGAGCTCATTGGTGGAATAGTTAAGGGTGAGGCTCCACAGTTAGATGGGACCAGTATTCCGTGAGTGCTGACGGGCGCCGTCATGCCTGAGCGCAGGGCAGCTTTGAGCGGCGCCACGCTGTTGAACTGGACTCTGGACAGGCAGCCCACAAAGCCCGGCGTGTTGTAACGCTCGATGAGGACGGGGTCGATCTGTCCTGTTTCTGCAAGACAAAAACAAAGATTTAAACTTGGTCACACTTTGCGCTGCGCTTCTTATCCAGCCTCTGATTTCTCAATAAAGCGTAAAGAAAGAAAGCTGCAAAGTCCAAGCAGACCAGGGAGAACTTGTGTTCACTGCGATCACATTGTGAGGTCAGAACTAGCTGCCTTCAGGTAACATTGATGCAAAAAAAAAGAGTGTTAAATCAGATAAATGTAACAGAAACACAAATGTGAGGATACAGGAAAGCTGCACACGTGCATATCAGAGACATGAACATCACTGGCGTGCACATTACACGCGTGGATACAGAGTTTGAACTTGCCAGGAGTCTGCATTTATCAGTTTCTCCATGTGTTTGCAGAGTTCATTCATGGGGGGATTCACTCTCCCGTGTTTGCAAAAGACTGGACTTTCACACATTTCCTGAACAGCATCACCAAACATCGACACATCCTCACCAAAGACTTTTCCCAGGAAAATGCTTTTGACCAAGTTGAAGCGGACATCAGACGTCTCAGGCAGCGTGTAGGTGGACAGCGGGTAGTGGTCGAGCTGGAGGAGAAGACGGACAGAGATGAGAAGAGGTTTAACTCAACGCCTCCATCAACCCACGCCATATGTGGAGGAGCCACAAGCTGACACACGGAGCCGTTGGTGGGATTTAAATGTAATAAATAAGAAGAAACATTATCAAAACTCATAGAAACAATAGAAACCAACGTGATAAAAAGGAGGAACGACGGAGAAACTAAAACTACAGATTTGTTTATAGACAAAGAAAAAATAACTCTAACAGTATGATTTGTTCTGACCAGAACTTAAAGCCGATGTTCTCATGGGGAAAGCAGAAACCAACGACAAAAATCATTCGATTGTCAAACACAAGATATAGTTTAAGATATAGTTTAAATTAAACGGTGACCAGGTGAATCCCGTTTACTAATATATTCGTCGATAATCCTAGCATATTTACAGTGCAGTTTGGGGAAATACAAAACAAATTTACAGTCTTTGGTATTGTTCAGGGTGTGGCTTATGGGACAATTATGAATGCACGGGTTTATTGAAACTATAGAAAGTGGTTAAACTTAAAACAGCTTTCTTAAAACGGGGTCACGATTTAAGAAATCAGCTGAACTTTAAAAAGCCCTGTATTCGTACTACAAAAAAGAAAATGTGGTGTGGATTTGTGGAACGGATTGGATCCCGAGGGTTTGAAACAAAGCAAACGTTTACCTGTATTTAAAAAAACATAAAAGATGTCGCTGATGGAACGTCACCAGGCTGGAAATTATCAATAGGAACAAATGAGCAAATGTTCCTGTTGCAAAAGTGTAATACTGAAGGTAAACCAAAGGTTTTGAGGCGGAAAAACTGTAAGTTGTTGTAAAACGGACATACAGGATTTTTCTTCCACCCACTCCTTTTTGAGCTCAATGTTTTGTCTAGTTTTAACTCTTGTGTTTACTTTCATATTGTGTTTGAAAAAAAAGAAAAGAAAGAAATGGTACCTCCAAAAGGTACCATGTGACCTTTTGGAGGTACCATGGTACCAGTCCAGTGACAGGCGGGTGGGAGGAAGGCAGCAGCGCCATGACTGACTGATAGGAGTGTCGCCAAGGTCCCCAAAATAACTAATATCAGACTGCCACCCTCCAAGCGCCCCCCTGTGCAGGTACTCACAGGGACGTGGTAATAGTATTATTGTGAAAGTAAGCAGTTGTATTTTGTGTGCTGTTACTATTTCTTGTACGCTGAGAATGTGTGAGCTATGCGTGATTGAGCAAGCGTGCAGCTTTTAGAAGGAACCCAGCCGCTGGCCGGCGGCACCTGATGTGGACGGGTGCCGTCCGGAGACATTTGCACATCGTCCAATCAGTGCTGCGATCCGGCTGCCATCACCCCCAGCTGTCGCCCGATTTCATACAGACATCATGCCTCGTATGACTGACGGCCGCCTGACTGCCACCGTCTATGTTTACGACCGCGCAACGTTTTTTTCAAAATGCACTCATTTTAAACTGAAAGTCCTGACCGGGTCTTTTGATTTTCATGTAACACTTGTGTTATCTGGGGTCATCTGGACATCTGGACCCCACAAGATAACACAAGGAGGCACGTTAACGTTGGGAGTGGGGTCATCCGGACCCCACAAGACAGCACAAGGATTACACAGCGTTTAGGATGAACTCTCCAACACTCACCTGCAGTCGAATCTCCCTGAAGCTGCGAGTGATGTTGACGGAGTGCGGCTGACCGTTGGCCATGTTACGCCGATCAATGTCGATGGTGAACGGCTCCATTAGCCCCCCAAGACTGTAGCGGATCTGAAGAGTGCCTACAATCCCAGAAACACACCAACATTAGTCCCCTCAGCCTTCCTAATAAACAGAAGACGCATGCTCATGAGCCCACCGTTCTGTCTGAGCACCACAGCCAGAGAGTCCTGGGTCCGGGAACTGATGTAGACCAGGATGCTGGGGGCGCTGTGAGTGCTGAAGCTGAAAACCAGCTCCTCTCGGGTGAGGTTAACTTCACCAGAAAGACCCCAACCTGGGGAGCCTTTCATCTCGTCCGGCACAGGGGCCCCCATGTCGGGCAGAAAGTCATAACGCACCAGAGTTCCGGTCTCAAAGTAACCCCCCACATCTGCCACACACAAAGACAGCAAAAGCATGGAGGCCAAATTAAGAAGAGGCGTGTAGCAAGTGAGCCGTGGTAAGTCCGTGTTGCGGCGGTACCGTCTGTGCAGAATGGCCCGTCATATGCAGTGAGAGAGCAGTCGCAGGAGTATCCATTGTACTGCTCCACGCACTTCCCTCCATTCCTGCAGTGCATCTCGTATCTGCTGCAGTGGCCCTGACAGCCTGGACTGAGCCCCGGAGTCTCAGCCGCCCGCCTCTCCAGGTCAAAGATCACGCCGTTAATCTTGAGAGCTCGCATGCACCCCAGGAAACTCCGCTGACCGCTCGACGCCCCTAATACACGAACACGGGGGGAAACGTGAGCTCATCACACATAATCTTACACTTTTCTTCTGCACCTCCACTCTCTCCATTCCCCCTCATTGATACTGATGCTCACTATTTGGGACTAATAAGATCACACTCTTCATCCAGTTTAACCAATTTCAGTGTTATGCCTCTTCATCTTCCATCCTGCTTTGAGCAAATCCTCCTCCTGTCCCGAGAGGTTCTCTTTTGTGTCCACAAGAGTCTTGGACCGGCTGTGTCAACAAGCTCCAAGCTCTTCGGTAGGGTTTCTATGGAGGTTTTTCTGTTCCATCAGATTCTTAATTTTTTAAACCTTTGACTTTCAATCAGCAGCATTTTATGCCCCACAATATTATTTTCTATATTTAATATTTTGCGAGTCAACATTTTGATGGCCCAGAAATTCAATGTAAAGAAATTCAATGGGATAGAAGCCGCTTTCTAGACCATCTTGGAACACATTGATATCCAGCCAATGAAGCAGAAAGAAAATTCAAAGGTTTAGAAAATTCAGAATCTGATGGAAACACAAAAACTTCCATATGTTTCCGTCAGAACAGTAAGAGTCTCTGTGTCCCCCCCTCTGGCAAAGCTTATACAGTAAAGCGACCATCCCAAACTCCAAATCAATGTTTTTACAATCTGCTGCAAGCAGAGCAGACTTTCCCGTCATCCCTGACATCCACATTAGCCCTGATCACTGACTCTCAGTCCCAGAGTGAGGCTGATGGCTCAAAGCCCCTCAGAGGTCTGTACTCTCACCTAAACAACACAGACGGTCAGAGCCAGGAGTTCTGTGCTGCTGCAGGAACCAAAAGTGACTCATTTTTTCCCCATTTCCTCCTCCTGCGTCTGTGATGCTTTTATCATAGACAGAGGCAGAAGCACCACAGCAGTGACAGAACGATCTGACTTCACCTATCAGGTTCTGAGCAGTTATAAGGAGGCCTGAAGTGTTGTTTCCCCCAACATACTGTAGTGGATAAGTAGTAGTTCACATCCATGACTGTGGCTCATGCATGCTCACGTGCAAGTGAGAAACGTTTCTTACCCAGGAACAGGTCTGTGTAGAGCTCCAGCTTCGCGTGAGCCTGTGTTCGGGCGGCTCTGACCTCTCTGTGCTGTCCGTCCAGCAGCAGGACGGCCTCCTTGATGTTCTTCTCCACCTGCACGCGGTGCCACTTGTCATCGTTGAGCGGGCGAGGTGAGTGCACGCTGAGCTGCACCAAGTCTCCGCCCACCTCCAGAGTCAGCAGGACCACTGAGCCTCCTGGAGGACGAGAGCAGCAGCGTTACGTCTGCTCTGACCGATCAGGTGCTGGGAGGAACCCAGTGTTCACAGCATTTCTAACCACACGAGACGTTCAATTTCTTCCACGATGGGATTTTTCATTTGTTGAAAGCCGTGTCACACAGCCACTGCGCATGTCGCACGGTTGAAAATTAGTCAGACATGAATCTACGTGGAAAAATGAGAAAAGTTGTGGTCTTAACGTGAAATGTTCACAGATGTATCAAGAATACATCTGTGAGAATACATCAAGAATTGTGGGCGGCAGTGGCTCAGGCGGTTGAGCAGGTTGTCCAATGATCGAAGGGGTCGACGGTTCGATCCCCGCTCCCACCAGCCAAAATGTCGTTGTGTCCTTGGGCAAGACACTTCACCCTCTTTGCCTCCAGTGTGGCTCCACTGGTGTGTGCATGTGTATGAATGCCCCGGTGATGGTCAGAGCGTAGGCGCGAACTGGCAGCCACGCCTCTGTCAGTCTGCCCCAGGGCAGCTGTGGCTACAACCGTAGCTACCATCACCAAGTATGAATGAGGAGTGAATGAATAATGAACACAATGTAAGCGCTTTGAGTGACTTGAAAAGCGCAGATAAATCCAATCCATTATTATTATTAAGAATAAACCACCTTAATACCACAGAAGTACAAATAAACCACGCAAAGAACATGAACCGTGCATGATTATTGTGCTGCTTAAAGACAAATTATTAGTGGTTCGTGCGTCAATTATGTCATTTTAACGTGAAATGTGTAACGTATAGGCGATATACAAGTTAAATGGTGGTTCATGCATGAAAAAAATCTGTTAAATAACGTGAAAGGATCGTGGAAAGACACAAATTTGTGTACGATTTACATATTATTTGCAAATACACTATGTAAAATATGTGTAAACTGCTTAATTCTCCAACGACCCAAAATTATGAATCACTCAAAACTGAATTCATGTAAAGACCTGCTGGCCAAAACCCTCGATGGACATCTGAGCAAGAAACACTTATGAATGCCGTAGATCACGCATGAATCACAAAAGACTGAATGTCATACGTGGAAAATGTACAAAATGTAATTAGAGGCTGTCTGACGCGGCCTTTAGATACAGACCAGCACATCTCCCTCCTTTGTTGTCGTTTAAATCTAGAGGATTTCACCAAATCCAAATCTCACCTTGTTAATGTTGAAATGGTGTTTCAATGACAGACTGCAGTCGTCTCTGCTGATGCTTCCCTTATTTCTACTGACTTCCATGCGTGTGCCCGGGGAGAGCAACCAGCTTTTATCCTCCCTGTTCCGGATGTTGATGATCGTCCTCCAAAAATCCCCCAAGCCTGCGTCCCTCCCCATGTTTGTGTTCGTTCTGATCCAGACTGGCAGATCTGATAGAAATGACTCCATGTTCTTTAGGATTTTATCAGAATGCCCCCTGAGACGACTTTTGTTGTAATATTGGGATATATTATTATATTGTTTCAAATCCACAACTCTTAAAATCTATCCGTTTGAATCCGATACATTTCCATGATCTAAACGTCACTTTTTGACCTTTATTATGGAATAAAATGCGCTATTTTAGTAGGTTTGTTTTCAGAGGTGCATCTCACTTTAAAGAATTATCTGCCGTCTAAAACACACACAACAGTCGACCTCTGATTTGGATGTGAAGCCGGCTGCTGCTCCCCACGCTCTCTAGAAAGACTCCGTGAGGGGAAGACGTCTTAAAGTAGAAGGAGATGTCAGTGCTGGTTTCTCCTGGAAAGGACTGGAAGTGGACCGAGGATGCTGGGCTGATGAAGGACGCGGCGTTCCAGTAGCTCCCTGCAAACAGCAAGAAGCCATGACTGAAACAGCGAAGCTGGTCAATAGAGACAGAGCTCATTTGGTGTGAAAGGTCGCCGTGTGACACGCTCTGAGGCAGAGAAAACACTCACGGTCTCCACGGCATTTCAAAGGTCCAACTGTCAGTTTAGCCTCAGATCCAGATTTGCTCGTATCCCCGACTACAACCTGACTCACGGGAAGGTGGTCTTTGTAGAGCAGCAGGCCTGCATCCTCCTTCCTGTTTCCACACACAGGGAGACAGATCAGAGGCATGCCACACATTACGGAAGTATGAAGCCGTACACAACCGGAACACAACAACAACAAAACCACTGGAGTCTAGTCAGTTCACCAGATAATCGCTAGTGACAGTTACTAACTCTAACCCTGTGGTCATGTGACCTGTGGATGTGGTTCAGTTGACACCTGGTATGGTTTTGAGTCTGACAAGTCAAACAGCCGCAGAGTTTTAAACGTAAAAAAACAAAAATGGTTTTAAATGCTCTTCCAGTTATTACAACATAAGATCTAAGAACAAAGAGGGAACTAGCTCTTTGACTCAGACTGTGGGAATGTTTACTGCTGTTGTAACGTAGAACGTGGAATGTTTTTGGTGGTTGTCTGGTAAACGGCTCTGCTGCACTTAAATTTCATTTTTAAACATCCCCCAAAAGAGAGGGAAGGCACTGCCTCTGGGTTCTGATTGACCGGGTTTCGTGGGACGGCATCTGAATAGACGTGAAGCTGTTCTTGCAGCCCTGCACTCACCAGGCCCGCAGCTCGGCGTCACAGTTGCAGAAGCGACCAGGATCCGTGCAGTTGTTCTCAATACCGCAGGCACACTTCTGTATCCCAGGTCCTGAACCGCCCCAGTAGAAGTGCTTCTCATTGGCTCGTCCAACCCACCAGGTGAAGGGAACGCCGTCTAAAAGTCAACCTGTGATCAGTCTGCTGTTGTCTTGACAGGATAACCACAATGTCGTTTAAATAGGACTGGCTCCTGATGTGTCTTCTCTTCACACGTCTGCCCCTTAAACAGCTTTACCCTCATCTGCTACTTCAGAGGAGGAAAAGAAGCTGCAATGCTGTTGTGACCCACACGTGACCTTTAACCTCATTAGTGAATTAACTGATATCCTTTTTACCATTTCAGAAGTGGGGCATCACAGTGGTGTAGTGCAGTGGTCCCCAACCACCTGGCCGCGGACCGGTATCGGTTCGCGGGACACTTGGCACCGGGCCGCGGACCGGTACCGGGACGCACAGAAAGAAAAAATAATTTCGATTTTATTGTGTTTATTTTTTCGAAAAAACGTTTTATTTTGAAAAGTGACCGGATTCTCTCTGTTACATCCGTCACACTTACCATAGCAACCAGAGTGTGTTGCGGTAGAAACGATGTTGCTCATGTGATGTTCTGTTGTTGGTGTGACGTTAAAAGGACACCGCAAATAAAGTTACAATTGATTACACTGTGGATTTACGTTCATTATTATTATTGTTATTATTATTACTAAAGAGAAAATTCCACAACCGGTCCACGGTAAACGTGTCTTGCGTTGCACCTCAACCCCACCCCCCCACCGGTCCGCGGTAAACGTGTCTTGCGTTGTACCGGTCCGCGGTGACAAAAAGGTTGGGGACCACTGGTGTAGTGGATTGCACTCCCACCTCACAGTGGGAAGGTCTCAGTTCAAATCCAAGCTAAGTTCTTTCAGTGTGGAGTTTGCATGTTCTCCTCGTTCATGCGTGGATTTTCTCCGGCGTCCCCCCACAGTCCAAAAACATGCTTCATGTCTTTATCGGTGATTCTGAATTGTTCCTTTAACAGACTGGTGACCTGTTCAGGGTATACCACATCTTCACCCTAGCAACAGCTGGGATAGGCCCCAGCAACCCAAGGGATTGGGCGGGTTGAGAAGTGGATGGTCTCAGAGGCTGGGGTGAACATTGTGGTGAAGATGCTTCAGCAGCTTATAGACACACCCTCAGTGACCTAAGGTCACTCACATTTACACCCTTCGTCTCTCCAGAGCTACTTTTCAGACATTTCTGCTCAGCTCTTCAGTCAGAGGGAAGACATTGACCATAACTGTTTTCATTAGATCTTTGGCCAGTCTGGCCGTGCATTATTCCAAACCAACAGCCTTACATGAAGAAGAAGAATTCACCTGGACTGTTGAGCAGACGGGACATCCGGCAGGCGTAAGCTACAAACTGCTCACAGCTTTCTGCTCGACTGGTAACCGACCACAACTGGACAGAGGAGAAAAGAGGGAAAAGCAGCTGAAGACTTTTCAACATGACAGCATGTGATTCCAGCACAACTGTTTGACTCGAGGTGATAAAACTGGACTTGGTTATGATAATATGGCTGTTCTTTGAGGAACCCACCGGGATTTAAGAAAGTCATTTCAGTCAGACAACTCATGCAGTAAAGAAGATTTATTCCGTATTATTTAAGTTTTGCAGAAGAATTATTCCATATTTCTTTTAGTTTGGCATAAAAGTCCGTTCAGAAACATAAAACAAACATCTCCATAGAAAACTTTGGGTAATAAATTATCCCTAACGGAGCTCACAGGTGGAAACCGGGGAGGAGGGTGGGGCTACGAATGCAGAGCTCGCTGAAATGGATGAACAGGAATTTGACCGCACCTGGACTTAAGTAGGACGCTGAACAGGGGAGTTGATTAGACTGAAACGCCCACAGGGAGGAGTAACCAGGTAAACGCACTGCTAGAGTTGTCTGCCTGAAATACTCCCAAGGTCATTCAAGTTTTATACATATCTGTGGCAGCGACTGGAAACAAAGGAGCACGTCTGACTTGTTGAGTTGCTAACCTGCTCATCTGTGGCGTTGTACGTAATCTGCAGAACCGCTTTGCCGTACTGGTCATGACTGGAGACGGGCGTCTGAGGGGACAGGTTGTTCCTCAATGTGGTCCAAACCGTTTCCTCTGGAAGGTTAAAGGAAACAGACGGTTGTTTGTGGCGTCTCTGGAGGAGCTTCACTCTCACCATGCAGATGGTTTGCGGACTCTTCTCACAGCCAAAAATCCAGTGATCACATGACACTACAGGCAGCTCCTCATAATAAGAGGCAAAACATCTTTTTTCAGAACACATCGTTGTCCAGGTGAGGTACAGCTTTACCTGCAAAATATAGCTTTATATATTAATATTAATTAATATTAATTTTTGACATGTAAACGGAAGAAAATTTAAATTTTAGTCAAATGGTGAATAAGCGACTCTGATCTGACTGATGATGTCAGTGCCTCACCAGCCGTGAACCTCACCGCACGGCACTGATACAGAGAGGCAGAAAGTGTTTGAGTCAAAGGATGAGTTTGGTCTGTAATGTTCATCGCAAAAACACTTCAACTGTGAGTCAGGAGTTAAAACACGAGGTTAGGTTTGACATAACTAGTCAAATCAGATTTATTACACTTTTTGAGACGAAAAACGGAGGAAAGTCACTTTCAACATCTGACCTGTCATGTCACAGTGGACCCTGAAGGGGGCGATAGGTCCACTTCCATCTGGATCGATCCAGTAGGTTCCTGAACTCTGACCCTGGAGCTCGTACTCCTCGCAGGACTGCTGGTACAGAGCTACACAGAAGATGAAACGCCAGAAGAGTGTAATCTTCTGTTATACTGAATCTACCTAACAGTTCATTAATGTGGCTTTAAAAAAACATTCATTTTATAAGAAAAATGTGGGTTTAAGGCAGGGCTCCTCAAAAAAAAAAAACGGCCAGCTGGACATGAAGTGAAGAGTTGAGCAGGAAAGGTGCTTACAGGAATGGCAGGTGGCTCCGGTGTAGCCGGTCCCACTGCAGTTGCAGCTAAATGTGTCCCACGTCTGGGAACACTCGCCCCCGTGCTCGCAGTGGTTGGGAACACACCTGTCATCACACACACGCGCACGCTGAAGTGCATGAGCTCAGCAGGAATGGAGCTTCCTCCGTGTCTGGTGGATACCTGTCGATGATGGCACACATGTCCAGGGTGACGTTTTCAAAGGTTCCAATGAGACCCTGCTCCACGGCCCTGAGGTCCACCAGATGGTCATCGATGTGGATCATCTGCATGCAGCCCTGGAAGGAACGCTGGAGCGATCGACTGCTGGCAGCAAGGAAGGAGCCTGAGGACGAGAAGAAGAGGTCAGTACAGACCAATGAACTGGTTCAGGAAAGAGGCCTGGCGGTCGTCCACCTGACGGGCAAAAGTTTTACAGCTTCCAAGTCTAGAAGGAGTTTGGAGTCCTGAAGCATGCGGTAGCAGGCGGATGGATGGATGGATGGATGGATGGATGGATGGATGGATGAGAACTGAAAGGTGATGGATGCCCAGAAAGAAAAGAACAGAAAAAAATAATAATGAATGTTGGGTTATACCATTCACTGATAGAACAGAGAAATGTCCCCCAACTCCTAAAACACCTAGACCTCTAGGTCTGGTTTGGTTCTGACTCACCACCCCCAAAGAAGTAGATTCCTCCCGTTTGGACCTGGATGGGGATTGCTGTCCTGACTGTGGACGCCTCGTCTCCATCTACTGTCAGCATGGCGTGGTTTTCCAGGGCATTTAAATGGACACTATGCCACTGGCCATCATTCAGACTGGAACCTGTGTTGAGGAAACGGCCACCAGAGGAGCTGAGCTGAAGGCCATGACCCACAGTGGAACAACGGAGTCTAGACTGACCTGACGAGATCTCAATGCGCGTGTTCTTCTTCTGGGTCACATTCATGTAGACTGTGACTTTGCCCTCCACCAGGCCCAGCTCCACCCATCCGTCAGCCAGCTCTGTAAACATCAAGAGCCCGCTGGGGTTCCACGTCCGAAAAGACAGACTCACCGACAGAGTGTCCCCGTTACTCTGACCCGGCAGCTGCAGGAAGGAGGTGGAGTTGAAGAAGACGGGCGAGGAGCTGGACTCAACGCAGGAGAAGGTCAGGTTCCGCTGCAGCGCAGGAAACACAAGCAGAGCAGGAACAGCGTCATGAACCGGACAGCAGCAGTTCCGTCTGCTTCACCTTACTTCACCTTAGTTCAAAATCATGTAATGAATCAAATGTGGCCAAAGCGTGTCTTTGCTTTTTTAATCAATGCATTTCATTATTTCTGTAAAGAGTTGGATACATTTTTTTCTTGTTTTGTTAACAATTAATGCTTGAAATAAACAAATAAATCAAATAAAATCAGGTTCAGGCTGAGGAAACCTTTGTTAGCTTGTAAGTTATTCTGTCAGGAAGATATACAATCTGGCTGTTGCACTAACCTGCTGTCACTTCCTGGAAGATAGAAATCTGTCTACAACAGATAAAATATGTGATGAGTTCATTAATGTATGTTGTTTTGTTTGAAACCTTTTACTAGAGTAAGATGGAACATTGTTGTCAACATTAAAGTCTGTCCATCCATCCATCCATCCATCCATCCATCCATACAGTAATTTATTCATTTATCCATCGACCAGACCACGATAAAATGGTTGAGCCTCTTAAACACAGATGTGTGAAAAATTCTTTTTTTCATCTTTCTGGCACTTTTGCAAAGCCCCCCCCCTACACATTTTTGTATGACAACAAGCAGCCATGCATCCTCAAGACAACTTAAGTGTGTGACAAAAGAGCGGAGCCAACAAGAGCTGCACCCGACAGGAAATGGATGTGACTCAGAGCAGATAAAGGAAGGTCACAGAGGTCAACAGGCACAAACATGTAAACACAAATCACTGCAGAGGAGTCTTGTCTTACAAAGCTGCTGGTGTCGACCTTCTTCCTGCGCACCATGCTGGTGATGTTCTCTCCGTTGTACGTGATTCCCTCCATGCAGCCCAGAAAGTTCTCCTTCCCTCCTGAACTTAGCTTTGCAGATGCAGGAAGTCCTCCAAAGCTCAACTGTGAACGCAGCAGAGACAAAGCTGGGTGCCGCCGTTCCAATGAGACCGCTTCACGTTGAGCGGGAAAAGGATGAACTGAGAGTCCACACACAAAACCTCAAGGTGACATTACCAAAAACAGGCCAGATATGTTTCATCAGTAATGAGCGGGATTCAAATGCGGATTTATGGGTTTTTCTTTTTTGTTTTCTGAATTTCACTAGTGAGGTTGTGCGGGCAGATTTTTTAAATATTTGTTCCCGTCTAAGCAAAGAGAACTGGATTTTGTCATTCCTTCCTATCAAACCTCTACAACAGTTGTGGTTCCATTTAGACAAGGTTCAACGGACTTTACCTCATAGTCAAGGTCCAGATGGTCAAACTCGCCATTTGTCCGGAAATGCTTGGTGTGGTGATCCAAAGTGAAGTTGATGTTCCTGCGGTAACGCTCTATGACCACAGAGTGCCAGTGGTCGTCGTCCAGTAAGCTCCCGCTGGCTACGGTGGTGTGGCCCTGGATGGAGCCGTACTCACTGCTGCCTGGACAGGAGAACACAAACACAGCTGTCAATGTCAGTGGGGGCAGCTGAGCCTTCAGACCTACAGACAGGATCTGAAACCACCTAAGTTGATGCTGAGCAGCAGTCTGGCCCTGCTGAGCTCCAGAGAAATGTAGTCCCCCTGCTGACCCTCCCCATGGAGCAGCACACCGTCTCTGACCGTGGTCCTGAACTTCAGAGTGATGACATCTTTCACGATCTTCATCTTCTTACTCCTGAAGCGATAAGAGATGATGCCGGTCCCATCAAAACTGATTACATCGGCCCCTGGAAAACAAAGACGATGAAAAAGGATATTCAATCTGTTATCCTTCAAAAACAGAGGTGAGGTCAAAAGGTGGAGCGGGCTTCATGTCAGAAACCTAAAATGTGCTTTTAATCAAGATTTTCTCAGCTGACATTGTCTTGTTTTCTAAGAGGAACCTTGTAACCCACACACAGATCACCATGCAATGGTTTGGTTCAGATAAACAATGCGAAGCTGAGCTGTTGTTGGCTGGGCTTCCTATGTCTGAAATGATCCCAGTAACCTGCAGAAAGCAGAACGTTCCTCTTCTGTTCTACTTACAGTACGAGCAGCCGTAGAGCTCCAGTCGAACGCCAATGCGGCCATCTTTGTTCCACTCCAGTGGGATGAAGCGGATGTAGCGTGTCAGGATGGCATGTTGGAGTTCCTGGCGAACCACGTCCTCACTGTTCCTGTTCCCCTCAAATGTCTGAAAGATGGCAGGAACATCGGGCCTCTCAGGAAACACAGGCTTCAATGGAACAAACCACGGTCAGCATTAAAAGACCCCTATTGCAGCGGTATGTGTGGGTCCGCTCCTTGGAGCTGTATGTCCACGGTCTTTGGTACAAAACAGTAACCCTCCAGAACTGGGATGAAAACGATGATAATGTTGCTTTTTTATCAGAATAAGACAGGTGTTCCATGAAGTGGCAGCTTGTTCAACGGCGCTGATCAATTCCTTAATTTTTTTTCAATCGTTTTTCTTGTTTTTTTGCAGATTTTTTTCATTTACAGGTTTATTTTTAGGAACATCTTTAAACCCTTTTTAGAATGCCTTGTTTTGCTCATTTTGAGAAGTTTGGGTGCTGTTTAGGGTGTGTGTGAGTTGTTGCTATAGCAACATATGCTCTGTGTGGGCCAACACAGGAAGGAACTAATGGCTATTTTCAGTCCAGTGACGTGCAGGACCTGCAATGCCAGAAGAGCTAAAGATAAAGTGTTCAGATGGAGCAGCAGATGTTGTGGAGAATCTGCAGTGGCTCCACATTTGTGGCATCATGACATGTTCAGGTGACACACACCTCACTGGCAATTCTGGTCCCAGCAAACATTCAGAGACAAAATCCCCTCAATGCTGCAGTAAGAAAAGCAGATGTTCATGTCTGTTGGGACACTTTGATCGTTTTTCCTGTAAAGTTTCACAGTCCTCATGAAAAACGGACAGTTTCTCAGTGATGGAGAATCAGGGTCTCACCCAAATGTTGCCATCCTGTAAGTACGGCCTCCAGTTCCTCTGTGCGTCGCTGTACAGCAGCCGGTACTTGCTGGTCCAGTCAGAGCTGCTGTAGCGGCCCTGCGTTGCTATGGCAACGACCTGTTTCCTGGACCCCAGGTCAACCTGCAACCACTGGTACCGGTCTGTGTCCAAGGGTGACCAACCTCCAGCACCTGAAGGGAGGGTGTTGTGGAAGTGGGCGGGGTTAAAAAATGGCAGGCAGAGAAAAACACAAAGATGCTCATGTCAGCTGATCAGAAATTATGGAATTCCTGCGCTTTGCAGTCCTTGTTGGGACAGTTCACCTCCTCTTCAATATCTCAAATGTCGGTGACACCCTGCTAACAGGTGCATTTTTAGAGGAACAATGCTAAATATGCTCAACCTGCTGAGTCTCACATCTGCTTCCCGTCAACCTTCAGTGAGACTCTCACGCTATGTTCACACCTGGCATGTTCTGTGCATTCAAGAACACGCTACACGCTGTTTGATGCACATGCTTCTAGCCCGTGGTGTTCACACCGGACAAGCGAGGAGGGGCTTCTTCTTCGTTTTTTTTCTATTGCTTACTAGTGCATGTCTGCAGTTGAAAGAAGTTTGGTGTGACATCACAAATTGCTGCAAATCTAGTGAATCTAGCTCCAGGCCTTTTCCTTCACAGCTCTGTTCTTATATGAGGCTGGAGGCAGGATGGCTCAGCTGACTGCCTATAGCTGACTGCCATACATCCAGTATGCGTCCTTGGGCAAGACCCTTTGTGTTAACTATGTAGCCACAAGTCCCGGTCTCCCTGAGCCGATCCCCAGCTCAGGTAAGGTCAGGTCAGGAAGGACATCCGATGTGTAAATGTCTGCCAAACCACCTGTGTGAGTCAGTGGAAGCTGATTCGCTGTGACGACCACTGAAGGGATATGCCGAAAGGTGAACAACAAGCTCTACTCTTATGTGAAAGACTTGGTGTCAATCATTACTTATGAAGTTCTCCTCCATTATCATGTTTGGTACATTACCACATCTGAGTCCCTGATTGGTCAAATTTGGCTGTTTGGTGTTTCAGCAGTCAAAAGTTCAGCTGGTTGAACTTTTGGAGTTAATTTTTAGGAATATCTTTAAACCTTCTTTAGAAGCCCTTGTTCCGGTCATTTTGAAAAGTTTTGCTGCTGTTTAGCGTGTCTACCTAAACGAGCGTCTACGTAGATTTTTCATTGAAAGTGGCCGCTTGAACACAAGATGCCAACGCCGGTGTGAATGTGGCTCCAAAGCAAAACCAATGAAAGCAGTGAGCAGCCAGAGGTTATCAAGTCCTACTTGGACTGCATGTCAAAGTCAGTCAAGCCCAGTGAGACAGATAAATACACTGATAGCAGCAGACTTAAAGATCCAGATGTCAGACGGTTTTCGTCAGATGCTATTGGAGCTGAGTGCTGAACAGAATGCAGTCTGGCTCCAAACAGGAGAAGGAAGCCAAGAACTTTCCAAAAAACTGGAGTTCCTGATGAAGACGATACGTTTCAAGTTTGAGATGAATGTATCAACTACTGAAGGCCGACGGTGAGACATCTAATGACTTTGTCTGAAGAGACCTGCAGCTACCAGAGTCTATGAAAAAATGGTGCAGGAAAGGTTGAAAGACCAAGGTGGGGACGCACTGCAAAAAAACTAAATTTAGAAAAGAGATTGCTCTTCCTCGTTTTCGTCGATCCCAGGACAGAAAGCTCAAAAGCAGCAAATGTGGAACAATGGGTGACCCGTTTAAAGGCTCAAAATGTTCCTGCTGCCACAAACCCAATCACCGCAGGGCTGCAAGCGCTGTTTGTGACCTGAACATTCAAAAAACTAGTCAATTAAATGTGATGAAGGCTGAGAAGGACAGGAGCTCTCCCTCCATCTCACTTCCTTCCTCAGAAGATCAGAAAGCGTAAACAGCAGCAGACGCTGCTCAGAGTGTTACGACGAAGGCTTACCCTGCTTCCTGTTCAACTTGGCATAACCGGCTCCGTATCCGCGACCATAGACGGATGAGCTGCTGAAGGAGCTGTACGGCAGGGGGGTGGCCAAGCTGTCCTCACACCTCCCTGTAACACAACAGAAACACACTCAACTCATCCAAGAACATTCCCCGAACATCAAGAGCAGAAGCTGGTCCAACTGACGGGAGCCATTTCTATGTTAATAAGCAAAAACCATGTTTTTTGAGCGTCATAAGGGGATGTGGGGGAAATACAAACCAGAGAAACTGGCACTGACAGAAAGACTAGAGGTAGAAGTGGAGAAAGGGTCTTTGGGAGGGTGGACCGGACCAGGAATGAGTCCTCAGAAGGCAGCACGGGGGGAGTGGTTTAGAGGAAAATAAGAGTCAAGACTTTGATGGTTTAGTTATGTGAAGAGAAGGAATGCAGAGTGGAAAATGAGAAAATGCTGGGGAGGGGCTCCCAAACAGACCTACAGGAAAGCCACAGAGGAGGTTCATGGATGCAGAAAAAAAACCACAAAGAGGAAGAAGATGAAAAATCCCATCTGGAGACTGATGGTCCACTGTGGTGATCTCTGCAGAGAAGGATGTAGACTCTCATTCATCCAGGTTGATGCCATCATAGTAGTAGGTTTAGGGGTTGTCATCTGGACTTAGTTTTTTAAAGTTAGAAGACGTTTCACCTCTTATCCAAAAGGCTTTGTCAATTCTGAATTGACAAACAACAGAGAAAGGTTAGGAGAAGATCTCCATTCGTTTGTTTTCACTGATGTTTCTAGTCACCAATTCAAATGATTGATGGGATTATAAGGACTCTGTTCCAAACACGTGCACACATGCTTTTAGAGGTTTTCCCTCTGCAAAGACCCCAGCATTATGGGATGTTTCTGAACATCGACCATTCCTGCAGCAGCTTGAAACCAGATCAACTTTTCTTTCTACCAGGGACTTTACTTTCAAGACCACATCAATGAGAACATAAAAAAAAGTTCAAAACGTCTCTGCATTTGTTCCTCAGACACCAGCGGAACCACGTGAGTTCTGCTGGTGCTGTCAGAACCACAGGCGGGTTCCTGCGGGCCCCGGGATGGTTGAACGGCTCCTGCAGGCTGCAGCACCGCAGAAACAGCAGTGCAGTCATCGCTCAGACTGTGATGAAGACTGTGCTCTTATGAAGAGTTAGCTGCGAGGAAAATTAATCACCAAAGTAGCTTCTGATTGCCTCTCACGTGCACGCGCACGAGTCACCGTGACAAAGGTTCACACCTGCTCTGCTGTGTTGCGCCTGCGCATCAGTCCGCTCATGGGCTTGTGTTTTTGTTGTTGAGCTGCTCTTCCCCGCTCCTCTTCCTCGGAGCTAATGAAGGCCCTCCGGCCTCTTCCTGCTTCATTCTTAAGCGCTCGGCGGCTCCGGCCACGAACACCAAATTAACCGGACAGCCGGCGTGTGTGTGTGCGCGCGCGCAGAGACGACGGACTTACGGGATGCTGAGGATGCGGCGGACGAGGCGAGCACGAGGCTCCACGCGAGCTGCAGCCACATCTTCACACAAACGGCCGCGGCTCCGGGTCCAAACTGTGATGAAGCCCCGCCCAACGGCGCACCTTTTGTCCTCCTTTATCAACCGCGCGCGCGTGCGCACAGTTCCGTTATGAGTCTGCGAGCGGGGAGACGTGTGCTGCGGACCCACGGACCCGGACAAATTTCCTGATCGATATCCCCCCCCCCAAGAAAACACGAACGTTGGTACGGTCCGTCATCACAATGGGGGCGGGGGTCACCTCCGAGAGGGAGGAGCAGCTAACAATGAGAGGCGCGCGCACCCCACGCACGAGGCGCGCTCCAGAGTGGATGCTGCGGGATGAGGAGAACATTCGTGGCTCCTCATCAGCTGCTGCTCTGACGCAGATGATGGAGAAGGCTGAGATCAGAGCAGCGTCTGATTCTGAGGGATCCGGCTGCAGGGTGTGGGGGGGCCACAGGGGAACAGGCGCGGCCCCAACTGTTCAGAAAACAACGGTTCCTTGATTTTTTGGAATCACCACAGACTTAGGATGATGGTGATAATAAAAGCCCTTCACACATCCCTCGGATTTCACACACATAGAGGCTTCAGACACAAACAGTTTTACAAGAAGATTTAAAACTGTTTTCTCATAATTTCACTGCTGTTCTGCTGTTCTTCAGCAGAATTTCCTCTCCGGAAGCCGCATTTCAGCTAACAGGCCAGACTGTAGGTTTAATTCAGGTCAACATCCGATGTCTTCTGACTGTGATCAGTTTTAGGGTGCATTCAGACTGGGAATATTATTTGGTCCTTAATTTGGTCCGGATCGAGCCCTGAACCTTGTGTTTGCTCTGTATTCAGACTGCCTTCAAGCGACCAGAGCAACTAGAGGCAGAAATTATAGAAGTCCTCCGCTTAGCAGTCCTTGTCCTTGAAACTGTATATTTCACAGATCAGTTTTGAACGTCTGGATCAACGTCAGGTTCAACACTTTTGACTTTGGTTCATTCATCTGATCATTTTTCAATAATTTGAGTCTCATTGTTACTCCACTACTCTGTTTACATCCCATAATGCCCATTTTGGTCCAGCTGTTCCGCTCCGAGCACGGAGCCTATTCAGACTGATGAAACTGGAGCGAAGCGGACCTCGGTCCGATTGGAAACGAACTGAGACCACCTGGAAAGACGGGTCAGACAGGGGTTCCTGTTCCCGGACCAGGATCCGCTTTGGTGTATTCAGCCTGGAAATTTGTTCTGGATTATCGGGGGAAGCAAACTCTGGTTCTTTGTAAGCAAACCAAATGTGTCCAGTCTGAATACGGCCTAAAACATGAGTTCAGAAAGGCAAAGGGCAAGAGGACACTTCCCAGAAAGTCTGCAGTGATGAGCAAACAATGACCATCACTGTCAGGATCGTTTCATTTCATGTCAACCATTGTAAGACTCTGCATGGTGATTTTCAAAAGCAACTTTACACATATATGCCAGATATCCTGCACAAAGTATATAAGGATATGGACTGCTGTTGTCCTGAACGGCACAGTTCCAAACACAGTTCCAGACATTCTTCTCCCAATAATTTCATGCTGAACTTCTTCAATTACAGTTTAATATTTGGCTAACTGCTTTAATTATCCTAAATAAATATCTAAAACTGTGCCTGACTGCTGTTAACTAAGGAAATATGGTGCATAATTCCTCTGCAACAACCCTTATGTGAACAGAGTAGAACAACTTGTCTGCAAACTCCAAACAGCAAATTCTTATGGGGTTCCATTTATGCCAAATATCTTTGTGTTGAAATTTACAACAGTCTGAGTCATTGAATTGAAGTTTGTTTAATTTAAACTACTAGATTCTAGTTCTTACGAAATGACTGTGTAATTTGTGAGCTTTTAGAATACTCACAAAAAACAGCAAACTTTCCCCTCTATGTTCCATTTTTGAGATATACACTTCCTGGTAACTTTATTAGGCACACCTCTCCAACTGCTCGTTAATACAAATTTCTGATCAGCCAATCACATGATAGCAACTTAATGCATGTAGACGTGGTCCAGACAATCTGCTGCAGTTCAAACCAGCATCAGAATGAGGACGAAAGGTGACTGAAGTGACTTTGAACGTAGCGTGGTTGTTGGTGCCAGACTGGTCTGAGGATTTCAGAAATGCTGATCTGTTGGGATTTTCCCCCGAAACCATCTCTACGGTTTACTGAGAATGGTCAGAAAAAGAGGAAATATCCAGTGAGAGGCAATGTGGGCGGAAATGCCTTGTTGATGCCAGAGGTCAGAGCAGAATGGCCAGACTGGTTCCTGTTATGTTCTGCATGTGTTTTTGTTGGTGTTACACCTTTTCTATCTGTGCTGACAGACTGTGGCTCCTCCCAGCTGATCCTCACTCTCACATGATCTCTGCAGAGGAGTGCACAGCTGTTTGCTCTTAGCTGATTTAGTTAGCTCCTTATTTATGTTGACTTCTTTTTGTATTCAATGTTGATCAATTTTTAATGCTCACCGTGTGTTTGTCAGTTTAGATAGATAGATAGATAGATAGATAGATAGATAGATAGATAGATAGATAGATAGATAGATAGACAACTTTATTTATCCATTTGGGAGGTTCCCACATGGAAATTGACATCTCCATCGCATACAGCACTATTAGAAATAATCAGAAAAATAAAAACAGTAGAGACAGTTTACATTTCTGCAAAACAGCATTTAAGAAAGTCAATCAAGGCCCTTTCCTTTCTGTCCCACTCCCCCCTCCTAAGTGGTGGTTGAAGAGTTTGATGGCCCGGGGGACAAAGGAGTTCCTCAGTCTATTAGTCCTGCACCTTGGGAGGAGCAGCCTCTTGCTGAAGGTGCTTCTCTGGCTACTGATGGTCGTGTGCAGAGGGTGGGTGGCATTGTCCAGGATACCCGTTAGTTTTTTGAGTGTCTCACAGTAGCCAGAGGGTCCAGCCTTGTGCCAACCACAGAACCAGCCCTCCTGATCAGCTTCTCCAGCCTGGAGAACCACAAGGTGGTTCTGAAGGCAAAAGGCAACCCGGTACTAGCAAGGTGGATCTAGTAAAGCAGTCAGTGAATGTATCTGTGGGGTTAGAGAGCTCTGTTGAAGCCTTCTTCTAATTCCTGTACTTAAAAAAACTCAATAACAACTCAAAGTTCTTTTTCAAATTTAATAAACAAAAATAAGAAACAGTAATTGAGAGCAGATGCAGGATGTTTTTTCATTTGTGCTCGAATCTAACTTTTAGACACGTTTAATAATTTAATGTACAATTACAGCAGAACCAGTCATTTACAGAGTGTGTATTGGTCATGACTCGTGTCACGGAAGCAGAGGAAAGCGAGACGTTCAGTGTTCTTGGAGTGTTTGTAAAAGCTCATGTTCCACAGGGCTGGTGGAGGTCAGGAACAGCCAAATGAGAGGAGGATGCTTGGGTCAATGAGCTTGGATGATGCGTGTCATGAGAGTTCAGTACTCGTAGACGGAGTGTGGTGTTCCCTGAGATGTGGACCTGGTACTGTGGCTAGTTAGACTTATGTGTCTCTTGAGGCATGGAACCCTCGTGAGCATCAGCCTTTTGAAATGGCTCTGGAACTTCTTTCCCACAAAGGTGTAGAACACTGGGCTGATGCAGCAGTACAGGTAGGCAATGTTACGGGTCACATATAGAGCATAGTCCAGGCTTTCTGCGTCAGAGCAGGACGGCGGTTGAAGCTCAGGGTTAGAGGACTGAATAGCTCGAAGGAGGATGACTATGTTGTAGGGCGTCCAGCAAATGAAGAAGGTGACAATAATAACAAAGATGAGCTTGATGGCACGACACTTCTCCTTCATACGGGTGGACAGGATACGCACAGTAATGCTGATATAGCAGTACAGGACCATGATCAGGGGAACGAGGAAGAAGAGCATGAACTGCTGGTAATACGTGACCAGGCTCCAGGTCCTTATGGTACTTATTGGAAACCCTGAATCTTCGCACAGGTACCCATCTGAGGGGTCTTTCCATGACTTACGTAGAACTAATTCTTTTAGACTGGCAGCAACGCTTATACACCACACTATCACAGAAGAAACCATGGCATAGAGCTTCTTCCTGTGTTTAGCAGCGGACACTGCATGCACCACTGCCAGGTATCGATCGAAGGTCATGAGTGTGAGGAAGAGGATGGAGCTGTAAAAACCAATGAAATATGTGCTACTGACAATCTTGCACATCGCTGTGCCAAAAATCCATTCAGAAAAATGGTATGTGGCCCAGAAAGGCAAACTGGAGGCAAAGAGCAAATTTGAGAAGACCAGATTTAGTAGGAAGATGTTTGTGACTGTGTTGAGCTTCTCATACTTGCAGATGATGACAACCACCAGCCAATTTCCAAAGAAACTCAGGAGAAAGTTGACAGAGTAAAAGATTGGGTTGAATTTGGCACCAAACTGGTTGACTTTGTTCTTGGAACAGAGGCGGACGAGTTCATTCTGCAAATACTCCGTCGGGTCGTCTGTCCCATTCAAAAGATCCAAGAAGAGATTGTAATTCATATCATCCATATCATCCATATCATCCATGGTTGGCTTCGTCCTGCAACAGGAGAAACATAAAAAAGAAACATGTCAGATTTCTGTCAAGTTGAAACAATTTAGATCTACAGTAGGGCTGGTCAGTGTGTCAGGACCCAACATGAATTCTCACTAAACTCTAAGACTCTTAGAAATAGACTGAGATCCAGGAGATAATAACCAGATTTGCTATTTCCAATCCATTCCACTTTATTTATAGAGCACATTTCCCAAACAAACAGTTTCCAAAGTGCTGTACATTGACTAAAATTAGATAAAAATTATTAAACAAAAAAAAACAAGGAAAGTACAACAATAAAATGACTAAAAATAAGATAAAAACACAGATAAAGTACAGGTAAAAACACAGAGAACCACATGACTATTTCTAGCCGTTGTGCACATCCTTAATTATTTAGGCCATCAAACAAAAGCCCAAATCTTTGTTTTATTTATATTATTGAAAAATTTAACCATGAAGTTAAGACACAAGATTTTGTCGTCAAGGGGGTCCTCTATTTCAGATATTTACTAAAGTAGACCAGAATCAAAATAATTCAAACTCAATAATTGGTGGAAAATCCAAATTCAAATAATTGTGATCCAGATCTCTGCCATTCAATCCTCCCGTGATTAAACGAATAAACCCCAGGCCAGTTTTTGAAAGGCTCTTTGAAATGAAATGATCCAAAAGATTTGGCTCCCTAAGAAGAGCCATGAATCCCATCACTAGTAACAACTACAAGCTTTTTGAAACAGGATTTTTTCATTTTCTCCTGATTTACCATGACTTGAACTAATACTGGAGAAATGATCAGAAACACAGATTTAATCCAAATTATTTTTATACATAGCATATTGAAAAATTATGATTAAACTGCATTTCTGAGTATTTCTTCAATAGTGGTTCAAATCTTTTTTTTCTCATGCAGGGACACACACACTATATACGGAGCCCCTAAAGGGCCATTGAAGAAGAAAAAAGTTGAAGCAAAAAGAAAAAAAAAACTAACGGGTGCTAACCCGTTAGTATCGGGTACGCAACAAATCACATGACTTTAAAACTCATTAAGATGATGTTCAGAGATGATGGAATTGTGACGATAAGCAAGCAAAGCTGTAATCTATTTGATTACAAGTCAAAAAGTAAAGTAAAACTCAATTTGTCACGACTCGTGACCGAAGGAACCCAAACGCAAGAAGGAAAGACTCGAAACTCAAAGTAGACTGTCACAGGTTTACTCGAATTCTCAAAGAAGTCAAACATCCAGTTGTACAAACAAACAGGACTCTGCAACACTTAAAACAACAAGGACAGAAACTTAAACACCTAACAACATAATCAAGAAAATGAAACGACTGAGAGAAACAGGTGAACACACAGAAGGGGGAGGAGGAGGGTGCAGCTGCCAGCTGAACCATGACACAATTAGCTCACGTAATGCCATTTCCAGGTAACTTGGAAACATTTCCTTGTGTGCAAATTACCTAGTAACTGGTGCACACCCGATACTAATTGGTGCGCACCCGTTAGTTCTTTTATTTTTATTTTTTTACTTCAGTTGTTTTTTTTACTTCAAATTTTCTTTTTTCTTTTAATATTTTTTACTTCAATTTTTTTTTACTTCAATGGCCCTTTAGGGGCTCCGTAATTATGTCCTCTGGCATGAGAAAAATGCTACAAAAACAAGTCAAAACACCATTTTCACTGGCGTTTTTAAAAAATAAAATCAGAGCTTTTTAAAAATATTTCACTTGATTATCAAGGCTTCATTTCTTTTCTTTCAACGTGTTTCTTCCATTTCTTTAACTGAAGTTGTATTTTTCTGTTGTGGCTCCTCATCAACGGGTGTGTATATTTTTGTGTAATTACAATTCTAAATTGGTAAAGAGAGAAGTGTTAAAACCTGCTGATGTTTGAAATCATGAATGTGATTCATGTCTGTCGTAATGTTGTGCATAATGGATCTCTCAAACACGGAACTGATCCCAGAATTGAGTGTCCTGTTATAAAACATTCTTCTTCAGTTGATTATCCTTGTCGCGATTATCATGATGTTAAGTCAAACTTCCATGTCCTTTATCCTTCACATAATGGCTTTTTCCAGGAGGACTGGACAGAAAGCACCAAACGTACGACGGACAACCAGTTTGGAGCATAAAAAGGGTTTCTTTTGAAATTGAGTTTATTAAGGCAGTGAAGAAGATTAAAGTCAAGCTTTTCTAAAAGTCACCAACTTGGTCGTGTCACCATAACCACGCAAAAATCTTATATCTACACAAACAGAACCTTTATGATGTAAAAAATATACAAAAACACAAAGTAATAAACATGAACAAACACAGTTCTATTGTTATCCTAACGCAGGAAAATTAGGCGCTGAATGGAAAAAGTAAACGAGTGTTTGTCATGAACTGCTGCCTGTTCTCCTCCTTCTCCTGGAGCCTGGGGAGCAGAAAAGCAGATGGACGTACCTGACAGGACCCCGTAAAGCTGGAGGAGAGGAGCGGCGCTGGCAGCTCACACGCCGTCTGCGATGCTGTGCACTTCTGAGGAAGTTCAGAGGGCTGTTGAAAATCCTTCCAACCTTGTCGTTTCCTCATAAAAAATGGAACAAAAACTGCAGAAATCAGCAGTTTTAAAAATTCTGCAACAGTAAGATCTTGTGTAACAGCTGTTCCCAGAAAGTACTCATTTTACATAAACAGAGGGATTTAATGAAGCTCAACCCGGATTCCAACCAAACTTGTAACTGATGTAAAGAAAAAGTGCAATTTTAAATGTCAGTGAAAATGACAGAATAAATGAGAATAAAAGAACAAGTTAGCTTCTGCAACAAATAATTTACAGAGATGCAAGAAAAATATAACTATTTTAATATGAAAACTCCTGATTTCAGCTTTAAAACAGTCTAAATATAAGCTTTTTCTAAGCTAGTGTCAGCCAGTGACAGAGATGTAAGTCAAAGGCAGGTCAGCTGCGTTTGAAAGACAGATAATGTCTACCTTGACTGACTGGAAAACGAGTTTGACACCAGCGCACAAAAACCACACTAAGAACAAAAACAAAAAGGTTTTTGGAACAAGTATCTTAACACTGTGTTGTATTTTAAGGGAATTGAATTACCTTCTATTTGGGGAAGTTTCCTTCTGCCCAACTTTCTGCTGCTCAGTATGGAGAGTAAACCAAGAATCTTTCCACTGGACATTACAATTAGGATAATCAGGTTGATCACTGAGGTTATTTGGCCCAAACATGGACCATAAAATGTAGAAATAAAATTCAAAGCAGCATCCAATGGCTCAAACCACTCCCCCCCCAATGCTCATTGAAATTTAAAAAATTTCATGAGACTATAACATTCCAACAGACCTTCAGCTTAAAGCTTCATCTCCACACCTTTGTGAAACAGAAGCTACAGTGGGGGGAAAGTGATTTTAGTCAGCCACCAATTGTGCAAATTCTCCTACTTTGCGTTTGCAAAAATATTTTTTGAAAGCAAAAAAGAAAAAAAACATTTAAAGCAATAAAAATAATTTGAAAAAAAAAGTTTTTGAAAGTAAAAAAAAAATTTAAAAGCAAAGAAAACGCATTTGAAAGCAAATATATATTATTTTCATTTGCAACTTAGAAAGTTGGCATATATAATCACTTCATCGTAAAGCAAGATGGAACATGAACCGTGTGTGATTATTGTGCAGATAATATGCATTTCATTAGTGATTCGTACGTCAATTAATTTGAGCATGATATTTGTGCTGTATATGCGAAGTAAAAGTTAAACATTGGTGGTACATGCATGAAAAGTCTGTAAGACATATGTGGAAAGCCACAAATTTGTGTATGCATCTCGCAAAAATACATAAACTGCGTAATTCTCAGCCATATCAACCAAGACTTCTGAACAGCTTGAGACCAAATCCATGTAAAGACCCGTCGGTCAAAACCCTTGACGGACATCAGCACACATCGACAAGTGAAAAACGAAAGAAACACTCATGAATGACATAAATCACGCCAAGATCATGACATTTCATACGTGCAAAATGTGCAAAATGTATGACACGGCCTTAAGCAACCAGGTTTTTGTAAAAAAAAAAAAAGCTTTTTTATTTACCTCAGCAGCTTATAGTCAAAAGGATTTACCACAAACTGTCCGTATAACCACAAAAATAAAGACGAGACAAGTTCTTGTGGTTAGCTCCACATCACAAGAACCAACTGAGACTGACCCAGAGCTGGAGGAAAAATGAAGCAAAGTTTTATGGTGAAAGTAACGGCACTGTGAAATGATCCCAAGATATGATCCCTTTATGAGCACCACCAAGCAGACATGGCTATCAGCTTCAGCTCCAACACGAGGAGAGGAAAACATGGTCCTGGTGACAAATGGTCCAACCCTCATGCACTTTATCAGACAAAAGTAGAATGTATCAAAAACACTTTTCTGGTGAGTCCAAGTTTTTTTCTCAGACACGGTTTGTGTTATCAACATACCTTACATGTTTCGGCGGAATCACTTCCGCCTTCGTCAAGTGATTCCGCCAAAACATGTAAGGTATGTTGAAAACACAAACCGTCTCTGAGAAAAATAACTTAAGAACTCAGTTAACTTTGTAGACACAATGAACTTTATTGAACACTTTTCTGGTGTTTAGCAAATCACATGGCAGTCTTCAATGGGAACGCACCATGAAGATATGGAAGCTGGACGTGACTTGAATGGTCAATGATTGGTTCTATTGTGCTGAAGTTAAAAGGCACCAAGGCTGATGGGCACCAGGATCAAGGAAGGAACCTGAGTTTTAGGTAGGGTTCTCAGTTCTGGATCAAGTTCTTAGGTCGAGGAGAGGTTTCCAAAGTGAATGATATACCGAGTTCTGAGATATGGTCCCACATGAGGTTTCCAGTTCTGAATTGGGTTACCATTTCTTGGAGGTTGTTCTAGTTTTTGGTGATGTGCTGGGACCATCGTTGCAACTAATTCAGCAGGTCAACTAATCTCATCATTGGCTAATGAATCTATCAATCAAACTAATCAGCAAAGCAGACATGTTCGCTTTCAGCCAATCGAATGGCCCTTTCGACTTTCTCTAGGCTGGTTATTGAGACTGAATTAACTCTATACTCTGGGGGGGACGGGGGTCACGACTGCTTAATGAGTGTCTTCACTGCCGTGGGAAAGAGGCTATTCCTCAGCCTGTTTGTTCTTAAGACTGAGTCTGCCAACATTTGGATATGGGCCAAATTTCCTCTCCTGGATCCGGCTCTTGTATACTTCTCCTGTAGCTTCTGTGATCACAAATGGCAAACAATTAAGTATTTTCCGTTATTCAGAGGAACACGTCAAGGCTGTCCAATTAGTCCTCTCTTATTTGCTTTAGCTATAGAACCTTTATCTATTATCCTTAAATCATCAACTTGTATAAGGCATCCACAGGGGAGGGGAAGCTTGGAGTTTCGTTATACGCAGATGACCTTTTAATGTATATTTCTGACCCTGTCCCAACTGTTCCCCACATTGATGATATCCTACAGAAATTTGGGGCTAAATCTGGATATAAATTAAACTTCAGTAAAAGTCAGTGCTTCCCTCTCAACAACTTAGCGCTTCAATTACAAGACACTGCCTTACCGTTTCAGATGTCCAGAAACGGTTTTAAGTACTTTGGAATTAATATCACAAGAGACATGGAAAGTCTGTATCAAGAAAATGTCCTCGCCTTACTGGAGAAGGACAAAGTAAACAGTATAAGAATGAATATACTTCCCAGATTCCTTTACCTGTTCCAGTGCATTCCCCTCTACATCCCTAAATCTTTTTTTTTATAAAACTCGACAAAAGCTTTTCTTCATTCATCTGGAGCGGCAAGAACCCAAGGGTCTGTTTAGAATTATTACAAAGACCTAAACATCAAAGGTGGCTTAGGCCTACCAAACCTGTGCCACTACTACTGGGCCTCTAATATTCAAAAAATTATGCATTGGCTCCAGGCTTCTGACATCAACTGGTGTCAACTCGAAGCCGCCTCCTGTAAAACAACTCTGACAGCCCTAATTGGATCTAGTCTTCCCTGTGTCATTTCACACTATATTACACACAATCCAATAGTTACAAATACCTTTAAAATTATATTTCAATTCAGACAGACGTACACACTCACTCAGGTGCTTACCACTAGTCCTATACGCAAAAATCCCCTTTTTCTCCCTGGTCAGACAGACTTCGCCTTCACAATTTGGGAAGAGAAAGGTATTATCAACTTTAAGGACATGTACCTAAACGGTATATTTGCAAGCTTCAATGATCTTGCTTCCAAAATTAATCTGCCTCACTCTCACTTTTTTCGTTACCTTCAAGTGCGTCACTTCCTTCAGCAGCATGACCTTCCCTAACATCCCACCAGTCTCCATGATAGATGAGGTGTTTGAGTTGCCACTTAATTCAAGGTACAAAAGATTAATTTCCAAAATCAAAGACTGCATATCACTTCATGACAGCGCAGCTCTTCTGAAAATAAGAGGTAGCTGGGAGGAAGAGCTTGGGCGGATTTTGGATGATAATGTATGGAACCGGGCCTTACAGAGAGTTAACCACAGTACCTCCTGTGCCAAGTTAAATATAATACAGTTTAAAATTATACACAGGGCTCACTTCTCTAAAGTAAAACTGTCAAGAATTTATCTTTAATTCATCTGAGTGCAAATTGTGACAGATGTCAAAATAGCCCAGCCAATCTAACCCACATGTTCTGGTCATGCTCTGCTCTGGTGAATTATTGGTCTACAATTTTTAAAACTTTATCAGATGCTCTAGATATCAGTCTCCAGCCTAGTGCAGAAGCAGCCATATGTGGTGTTTCACACCAAAACCTAGATACATTAAGAAAAACACAAAGACATTCTTGCTTTTGCTACTCTAATTGCAAGGCACCGTATATTATTGCACTGGAAATCTTAAGACCCACCCAGGGTGTCCCAGTGGCTGACGGATCTTATGCAACTATTAAAACTTGACAAAATAAAATATTCAGTTCGGGGATTGAGGGACACATTTTTCTCAGTCTGGGGTCGGGTTTTAGATCACTTCTTCTCCTTCGCCTCCTCACATTCTACCACCACGTCCGCGTAGTCTATAGTTTAAAATATTCCAGTTATTACTAATTATTATTAGCATTATAAGTATTATTTTTCTTACGTATAAATATTATTACATAAGCTATTTATGTAACTATATTTCTCTAATTTATGTTGCCATTTGGTTGACTGATTTGGCCATTGAGTTGATCATATAGAGGTAAGCTTTTGTTACATTGGACAATATATATCATAGCTTTGTATTGCAAACTATGGAGAGGGGGGGGGGGGGGGGGTTGAGGGTGTTCCTCTTTCTTTTTTTAAAGATATTCATTTATTTTCCCTTTTTTGCAGGGGTGGGGAAACTGGAGAGTGGTGTTCGGAAAAAAGAATAACTGGCCGAGTTGTATTACAAATATGAAACTATATGTTTGTTTCTTTGTATTTCAGGTATGTCGCAATTCTCTTTTAGTTTGCAATAAACAAAAAACAAACAAAAAAAAGACAGTCTGCCAGAGGGGAGATGAGTGAAAAAGGAGCCTCCTGAGTGAAGAGTCAGTGTTGACAAATGTATCCTTTCCAACAGAGACTGAGAAACATTTGAAATAAATTACAGTCAAAGCTGCGCCTCAGCTCTTTGGTTCTCATTTGCACGCTGCAGAATGACGTGCACCGTTCTACAAACAGCTTCAGCTCTGTGTACGAGGTAATGATCAAAGCATAGCCCGTCCTCAGCACCAGACACTGGTCTGGAATTCCCGTTCAGAGCCATTTGTCCATGTCTTCCTCTAGTGTACTTTCTTCTGGCGTAGCTGGACGAGGAGGAGGGTTCAGCAAGTCGATGACGGAACCTTCCCGGAGGTGAAGCTCAGCCTGTTTCAAATCCCACCTGCAGGGGGGTGCACAAACTCCTTATTAATTTGTACTGAGCGTTCAGAGGAAAAAACTGAAGCAGACCCACTTGTGTGTTTGTGGCTCTCTGTGTGAACACGTGTACAGATAACCTCCAGTCTTTGAGCCTGTGACAGGAATCTTAATCTGCAAAGAAAAGAAAAAAAACACATTCAAAAAATAATTCAATTAAACCACACATCTATTTTTATCTACAAGGAGAGAAATAGAAGTTGCAGTCAATAAATTTCCAACATTCATCAAAGTGACTGTAGGTTGTTGTCACTTTACACGTTAAGAAGCCCATTGAGGCTGCTGTTGTTGGGAATTTGGGCTATACAAAAAAAAAAATTAATTGAAAAAATTGAATTACATGAAGATACACGAATCTGTCTCATAACCACTATTGCCCCTTTATCCATACTGAATACCATGTCCCAATCTTACTTTTTCTAGATACTTCCTGTGTATATATTTTGTACATCAGACCATTATTATTATTGGCAGTTTGACTGTGGGTTGAGATGACTGTGCTGGATGCCATATATATTGCATTTTTGACAACAAAGCTGACTTGAACTTGTAGACGCGAGTGGGAAAGATCTCCTGTAACATTCAGTCAGTACCACAGAGGATCTGAAATAACCTCTGACCAAAGACACTCTGCGGTAGGATTTCTGTAATCAGAAGCATGCTCCAAAAGCAGCACATGGTGAAGGGGGAGGGGCAAGGAGGCGTCCACCTGATCATCAACTGTATTTATGGTAAGCAAAGCATCTGGCTTACCGTCATATTTAGTCCTTAAAACCCATCCTTTCAAAAACAACTTCTCATCACTTTGCGTATAATGATGCATGTACATTAGGCCTGCACAGTATACCGCAAATTTATCGTTATCGCGACATTAAGCTGTGCAATATGCATACCCCAAAAGACCGCGAAAATCGCAATAAATGGTTACCTTAAATGTGCTAAAACAAACTCATGGCAGCTTGAAATATTGAACAAATGAAATAAATCCCTTTATGCATTTAACCAGTCGGAAGGACCCGTTTACGTTGTTGATCAATCAGATGAGCCCTTTTATGTTTGATGTTTGCCTCCTACGTCGACGAGGGTCATTTGGAGTATAATTTTTAAACTGTTGCAGTGAACACGGAAATGATGTTTTTGGTTGTTTTGCTATTTGTTTATATAGCGCGAATTATATCGTTATCGCACTATTAATCACCAATATCGCATATCTTTCTCATTCAAAGAGTTTTCTTTATTTTCATGACTATGAAAATTGTAGATTCAAACTGAAGGCATCAAAACTATGAATGAACACATGTGGAATTATATACATAACAAAAATGTGTGAAAAAACTGAAAATATGTCATATTGTAGGTTCTTCATAGTACCCGCCTTTTGCTTTGATTACTGCTTTGCACACTCTTGGCATTCTCTTGATGAGCTTGAAGAGGTAGTCACCTGAGATGTTTTTCACTTCACAGGTGTGCCCTGTAAGGTTTAATAAGTGTGATTTCTTGCCTTATAAATGGGGTCGGGACCATCAGTTGTGTTGTGCAGAAGTCAGGTGGATACACAACTGATAGTCCTACTGAATAGTTAGAATTGTTAGCGATGGGAATAGAAGCCCCATGAAGCTTCCCTTGGGCTTCATGTAATTGTGCCGGAAAAATGAACCAGCCATTCAGGGCTTTGAAACCACACAGAACAGCGGCATCTGGTGGCGGACTGGCCGTATATCATATGCTTCAACTAAGCTCCTTGTAACACTTCAATGTAGAAGTGATGATGGAAAAAAACGTAACACAAAACATTGTTTTTAATAATTAAAAAATAAAACGTAAAACAACATGACATGTGACGTTTTCTGTGAGAAGTGCTTGACACAGCAAAACACTCATGACATGAAGAAAATAAACACAAAGCAAATTATTTTATTTTTTTTAAATGCTGGTCTTGAACCCAGCACCTCTGGATGCAGACCCCATTGACTTGCTATAGTGTATTGTGTACATGTACCCACTGAGCTATCGCTACTGATACTGATTCACCTAGCCATTGTAAATTCATTGAAGTGTGTCTTATTTTACACAACGTCTATTGTTCTATTAGGAAAAATCGAGTTGAAACGATCCTGAGCCACAGTACGTTTTTACCAGGAGCCATGGTAAAGTGCAATGAACTGATGCTGATTACGATACAGGGGAAACAATAGAACTGGTCGGGAAACATCGTCCATCGTGATGGGTGAGTGACATCCCGATGGAGAGACACCATCGTGATGCCACGCCCCCGCCAAGCTGCGAGTCGACACCATAAGCCCCGGTTACATGTGAAAAATATCTTGATGGGATCGATGGTCGGATTAGAATCCAACTGTGTAGATGGTTCCAGAAAAATGTTTTCAGATTATAACAAACGTTCACATGGGTCACACTTTCGGTCGGAATAAATCATTCGCACATGCGCAGTAGGATTTGAAAAACCGGAAGCGGATATCAGTTCCGCCGAGCGGCTATTTTTTTCTCAAACTTTATTGAATGTAACAATTCATTACAAAACAATGTTGCAGAGCGGTTTTATACATTGATATGTCAGCTCGGTAATATACAAGACGATCATCTAAACCTGCTTTTAATAATGTTACGGTTATTATGAAACGCCTGTTCGCTCATCGTTTTATTTTTAATCAGTGCTTTTTCTGTTGAAAAACTGAGCCAGAAAGAAGCCAGAATTAGCAGTATGCTAACACGGGCTAACAACATTAGCTTGGGTGGTGCTGCAATCTGCATCTTGGCTGCATGTAAACATGTGGGAATAACATTAGCCTTTATTTAGTCGGGACACGACTCGAAACACAAATCCACGTGATTGTTTGAACGATTTCTAAGGACTGAGCGGCCTTTCTGCTTTGAAGCTCAAACCGCCCCAAAGCGCTGTGTGTGTGCTCACGATCCTCTGCTCAGACACACACTTTTCGACCCGGTTCTGAGTTCGGTAGCCCATTCCCCTAGAGCTGCGGAATGGATCGCAGTTCTAAATCTCCCACATACTACCGCTCATGTAACAAAGCACCCCCCTTCCCCTCAAACACAAAGCTGTAAGTCCACGCTCCGCCGGTCCACTTGACTAGTTAAGAGCGGGAGCGGACCGTTTCTTTTCTAGTTTGTTTGTTACTTTTTTTGTTAAAGTCACTTCCCTCAGTTTATACTGGATCATCGCGGATGAGTCATTAGTTGGGAAATAAAATAAATAAAGTAATAAAGTAAAACAACGAATAGCAATTATATAAGACCGAAATATTAAAAATAGCCCCCCCCACGACGATATCATCGTCCATACCGATGATTGACAGCAAACATCGTCAACGGCCAATTTAAGGGACATCGCCCAACCCTACTGCCAGAACGATATTTATTTAATTATTTCTGAGCGCTCTTCAGCGTCTGACTCTTGTTCTCCACTTCATCCTCTGACCGCTAGTTGGCAGCAGAGAACACGGAGCCTCTTAGAGCAGCTCTACTCTGCACGAGACAACAGGAAGACTGCAGCCAGAGGCAGCTTGTTCTGTTGTTATGAGACATGAAATACTTCGTTTTTACTTGCGATGGATACCAAACAGAAACTCTGAGCCATGTTGCTTTTTATATGTTGCTTCTAGCAACATATAAAAACGAGGATTGTGATGCTTTTTAGCGGCTCAGATAAATAAGAGTGAAGCACGGCAGCGGCTAAAGAGGCTTATGCGCTTAGCATCGGCTAAAAACCTGCTAATCAGCAAAGCGGGCTAAAATTCTGCAAAACATCCCAGCAATAGATTCTAGTTTAGCGACCTGATGGATCAGAGGAATGTGTACAACGCTCTGAAAAAAGGCGACATCGTGGCGAGGAGCGTTAGTTTACCTCCGTGTGAGATGAAGCGTGGCTGGAAAGCCAAAGGTGCAGCACAGGCAGAGACTGATAATATGTAAACAAAGCACTTTTGTCACATTAAAGCATCTTTTCGTCGTTCCGTCATGCTGCCTCATCATCACTTTATTGTTTCTGGAAATAATCAGTGTGTCCCCCACACCCCACCCTTTATTTTTGAAGCACCATTCTGACTCCTGAACCGTTTAAAAGTAATGGAGAAGCTACATTAAGCAAAGTTGAAAATAAACAGCATTTTATTTGCCCAATAGAAACTTATTGGTTAAGGCTCATTCATTCTTTGTTTTTCTTATACTGAAAAATATTTTGTTGTGGAAATCAAACAATGTTGACTGTTCCCTTTCTATATTTTAACTTACCAAAATAAAAGCACTATGAATTTGCTTTGGTAAATGGAACTTATACATGAGACGCAATTGCAGCGCTTAACATTGTGATCATTTAATAAACTGAATTTGACCATTTTATTGCAGTGGATGACATATTGAAATTCAGGTTGAGTTTTTTCAAAGCCATATTTAAAGAAAAAAAGAAAATATGTTTTGGTAAAATTTTGGGATACGTATCGTATCGCCAGACTCTTGCCAATACACAGCCCTAATTTGAGGTGGGACAGGTTTCAGACCTAGATTTGACAAGTAACAACTAGAATTCTGCTGCTTTTCCTGTTCTGGAGGATGTCACACAACTAAACTGTGTGTTTAAACTGGATTTATTCTGCCTTCTGTTATGTCGGCATAAGCAGGCTGCATACAAATGCACAGAATTAATTTGTGAATATTTTTTTCTGCCTAATACTTTGTTAGCAAAAATAATCCTATTTTTCATCTTCCTGTGATAATGGAGAAACTGGTCAGTTTACTCATCATCACACAGCGGCTGGACACCCCCCTGACAGACTGTACCTGGGCTGCCTGATGGTCCACACGGTTGTATCTGTCAGTCAGATGGATGTTATGAACTCGTAAGGGCGGGGCTCCAAGGCTCTCCATGGCAACAGGACACGCCTTCAGCTGTCGCACAGCGAGTTGATGGTATTCACTCCCAGCAAAGTTTTCTGACGAGATAGCAGAAAAGAGAGCATGCGCACGTACGTGTGCATGAGTCACAGAGACATGAAGGGGCTGCAGCAGAGAGACAGACCAAGACATTTGCGGGTTCCACTCCTAAACCAGAGCCACTTTCAGACCGTAAAGCGGAACCAGGAGTTTCTGTTTTGAACAGACTATTGCTTCAACGCGTGCACGCACACATGCACTCACTCTGCATCAGGTAGTACATGGTGCCAACGCCCCCACCCGTCAGGACGGTAGTGAAGATGGTGAGCCTCTGCAGATGGTGGATGGGGACCCTCATGGTGCAGCTCTTCCTGCACAAAAAAGCAAAGACAGATGAAACGGAGCCACGATGGCGGCTGAGCTGCAGACACCAACCTGAGAGACATGATGGAGGGAAAATCATCAGAGGATGCTGCCAGAAAAATGACTTATAGAGAGGAACTCTCTAGGTCTACAGCTCTGGAGTCCTGTCCTGGTTTCTAATTTGTTGAAACTTTATTTAAACAGGAACAGTGTACACAAATCCCAGAGAAAACAGGAACATTGTTCTGATGTTTTTTTTTTCTCCTGCAGGAGGAAACATTTCCAAAAATCCGAAAATAAAGATAAAGCATTCACTGTTGAAAATATTGGGATGTAAAAAAATGCTTCTAAAAAAAAAATCACCGACTACGAGGCACCGACTGGGCGGGGCCCTTTTACGTCATCGGGAATGTCCTGTCAGCTGGTCGAAATGGCCTCTCCATGAATGCTGTGGCGGACAAATGCGCTCAGGTGAGTTCAGTGTCACTCTTACCTGAACACATGCGGCTCTACCGGCGCGTGCTCTTCCCTGACCCCTCCCCCTCGTTTGCGCGGTTCTCCGTGAGCGTGCGCCGCTCTGCTGCAGGTTAGATCCGGAATCCGTCCGTAACACGTGTTCACGTGGGTTTAAATAGGGACGGTGGCCTTTGTCTTCTTTCTTCTATGCTTATCGGGGGTTTGTGCCGCACAAAGGCTGTTTACTGCCCCCTGCTGGACTCTGGACGCGCTGCACTAGATGAAATATAGAGGAAAATGGAACAGTCTTCTTTACAATTCAGTTTTTCCTGGACATGCAGGATAACTTCATACTGCTAATAAAAGCTGGCTTTCTTTCTTCGGTCTATATTCTGCACCATTTTAATGGAAATAAACGGGTTTTATCACCACTCTAATCAAAGTGTTTGACTGCGATCCGGGTAACCTTTGAGCACCTGTGGTTTACTAAATGTACATCATGTTTACGTGTTTGCGTGGACAAGAATGCCGCCCCATACACAGCACGGATATGGAACATTTTTCATTGTTCAGGCTGTTGTGTTGTTGTTGCTTCGAAACCTTTGAGAAGCTGCTGAAAAGAGGAAAAGTAGCTTATGCACAGAGCTGCACCAGACTGCATGTGCAGGAGACAACACCACCATGCAGACAGGGATGTCAGTGTTTCAGACTTTGCTAAGAAAAGTGGTAGGAGTTGTGTCTTAGAGTTAAATACATGTCCTCGAATGGATGGAAGAGCGGGACTACTGAAGTTGGATAAGCTCCATCGGGGAGGCCGTTAGCAAAGAGAGATGATTTTTAGAGAGAATACATTACGGAGAAACATTTAAATGAAGCACACCTGTTAACAGATACATATTAATAAAAACAGGATGATGCTTCTAGATATATTTGGACAGGACTGGTGATCTCTGACATCACCCATAGGGCTCTGAGGGCAAAAAACCCACGAGGAATACTAACCTCTCAACCGTCTCTTCGACTGCTGTTTTGGGAGTGAAAGCAGTCATTGTTGGTTCAATTCCCAGCTCTTCCAGTAATGTAGTATTGAAGTGATGTTGGGCAGAACACTACAGTAAATCTGTGAGTTAGGTTTAGTTTTTCCAACTGCATTTTTCCATCTGCTCGTGATTCAATTATTTGGAAAAAGCCACTTTAATCTTTATATATGTTCATTCAGAATGTTCTAAAAGAACATGTTAACACCCAAAATACAATTCTCATCGGAGTGGGTTTTAACAATAACCACTGTCCTAAAAGTTTATTTTTCATTCTCATGTATGAGAAAATACACGTGAATTGGGGGGGGGGGGGGGGGGGGGATTCGGACCCATGGCCTTGTTTTGGTTTAATAATGGTTCCATTTAAGCAGTGTGATGCTGCTTCCTGTGGACTAGGGGGTATGAATCTTCGGACACACAAGGTGTATATTTACATAAACCCATTTTGGATTAGAGGCTAAACTTCATCTATTCTCTTTATGTTTGTATACATTTTTTGTTGGACTGGACAGAAAAGAAGAGGAGAGAAGAAGAAAGTGGGATGTTAGAGAGGGGTGGGTTAAGGGTACTAAAGAGAGGGGAGGAAAAGGGGGGTAAAGGAAGTTGGAGGATTACAGAAGTGGGGGGGGGGGGGGGTAGAATTACAAAGCAAGAAAATGCTAGAAATTTAGCCTCATCACTTTTCAGGTGCAGATGTTAGTCAAAAGGGGCGGGGCCTGTCCACACACTCAAATAATACAAGCATACCTGTTGGCTCCCAAAAAACACAAACATGTCAACACGTACGTCCTCAACATGTACACAATACAGCTACAGCTCACACGCACATACTTATGCATACAAACCGACACATGCAAAGCATTTCCTTCTGTCACGCATACTATTTGTGCAAAGGTGAGCTGACACCTGGCCCCCCGACACCCTCGCTGGAAAGCACATGGAGGAAATCCACCCCTGATTTTATTTATTTATTTTTACAGTTACATAGTCATTATTCATTGTACGTGGGGGTCATGGGACAGACACGTAAATTACAGTGCTTTCAGTTGGCTCATTAAAAATTAAAGTTTCAATGAAGACCAAATGGTTGTTTTTGAACCTGAAACAGACCGACGTGTTCACATGCTCTGTTAGCAGAGCTGCCCTGTTTTTTTTTTAGAATTATGAGAGACTAAAGAGTCTTTCTCAAAGAACAGACGGAGCTGGGGAGGCCAGGTTCCTGCGTGCTCAGCTCTTGAGAGACAGAGCATCCTAACTCAGTCTCATCCCAAAACGAGGAGCATCTGCACAGGAGCCTCCTTATGTAAGAGGCAGTCCGCCCCCTAGCGGCGGACTCTGTCACTGCACCAGTGAAGATCGCGCGCGGGTCACGTCGGTACATCCGTACCGGCCGGCGTGCACGCGCCGAGCACCTCAGGCTGTGGGTTCACGCGCTCCTGAGGTGACTGCCAAGGAAGCAAGCGCGTGCGTGAGTTGTTTCTTTTTGGACATCCCCCCTCCCCTTCTTTCAACTTCCGGTTGTCACCAATTACTTAAGAGGTTACATCACGCGGGCGCGCGACACCAGGGTGGCAGTTAAAGGCGTTTTCGGCTTCAGCTGCATCAAAGCCAAGCCGAGCCGAACCGAGCAGCTGCTGCCGTGCACGTGCGCACGCTTCCCAAGTTCCAGGCTGTGAAAGTGAGTTTGCTGTGATGTGCCTTTGAAGCCACCGAAAGTATATGTGTCGTGGGCTAAGACTGCATTGTTTGTCAGTAAAGAGACATGAATGGGACACGAACATGTTCCTCTTCTTCATTGTCCTGGTTTTCTGAACGTAGTGTGTATAGACCCCCCCCCCCCCCCCCCCCCATCCGTCTTTTATTCATGTCCCTTTAACAGCGTGTTCTTCATCCACAGACGTTCTGGTCTTATGTCGGGGAGAAAATGTGAAACTGTTTACTAGCCATCTATGACTTTGGGTTTCTTCAGTGATCAGTGAATCGTCATCAGCGTCGTGGAAGTGCTGTACTTGTTCATTAAGAACCAAACATGGTCCCAGTGTTTCCAGACCTGCTCTTTGTCTTTCCCACGTTTGGTCAGGATGTTCGGGGCGGTGGTGGTCGGCATTGGAACGGCGGGATGGGTGAGGATCCGTGACATGTTGACTCCACATCCTGGAAGTCCTGCAGAGAAACTGGCTGTTCGAGGATTCATATCAAGGTAACACACCTGCACAGGTGCAGCCACGACACCATGTGGTGCTGGTGCTGATGAGAGGTGAGCTTGTCATCAGCAGGTCAACTATCCAGCTAAATGATTAAGATTTATTTCAAGCAGAAACAACAGAAAAAGAAATGCATTCATTTCTTAACAACAAAACATGCAGACATTAACTTTTCATTACAATCATATTGACTGTCAGAAATGAGAATAGATAATGGAAAGTAAAGGACAAAAACATTTTTGGGTCTTTCAAGGGGACGTCCTAATCTACCATGTAACCCAACGCCAGATCTGAGGGTCTGTTGCTTCCTGATAAAGTGACCCCACAATCAGATACGGGTCTGCTTACAGCAGGCTGGCCAAGTTGTGTAAGAGTGCATTTGACCTCAAAGTATGGCTCATTTGTGTGGATCAGTCACTCCCAAAACAAAAGTACATATAACCTAATGCCCACAGCACGGTGCTCAGCAACAGTCACTGCAAAAAATGTGAAATTCATCTGGGTGCTAATAAAGCCCCCCTTTTTGGGGGCTGGCTCTGGTCAAAGCTCCTTTCAGAAACGGTCTCTGTCAAACTCTGAGAGTGGGCGGTTGGAAGGTCACCGTACAAGGTCACAGTAGACATTTCAAGGACTTTTTCACCAATGCAGATGGTTATTTCTAAAGGATTTGGGTTCTATTAAAATGCCCCCTCTGCCCTGGTGCTGTTACTGACCTGCAGTTAACCCGGTAACCCGGAGCTTTAGCTCCACTGTTGACATTTTTTCAACTACTGTAACTGTTTGTGCTTTTAACATATTTCCAGCCAATCCTGAAGCGGTGACAAACAGCTTTGGGCGGATCTGCAACACTTTACGTTAGAAATGTGTGGCATGTTGGTGCAAAGCTGATGTTTTTAAAAGCCACTTTTCTGCACGTCAGAATCGGCTGATTCCCGCTGACCGCGCAAAAGGTCAAATGGTTGCGGGAGGTCAAAGACATTGACTGTAGAAGAGAACTGGACTGAGCTGGTGTGAAGTCACTTATAGAAAATAACTGACTTCCACCTCCAGCGAATTGAAGCCAATTCGGGGGCCATTTTTCTGCCATACGGACATCACCATGTTAGAGCCAGATGATAGTGATCGGTCCGAGTCGGTCTGAGTCAGCGTTTCCATGGGAACTACTGTCAAGTACAGGCAAAAGGCAGGTTTGTACTTCCCAGTGATCAGTCATCGCATCAATCGTATCCACAATCACTTTCACACTAATTTTGGCTTCTGACTGTCCGCAATAACTTCACGAATGTTTCCATTTTTTTATTATCTTTTTTAAACAGGAAGGACATCTTGTCCTAACACTTGTTGTGCCTGAGAACGCACAGGTACACAATAAGGCAGAGGAGGAAGTGGTGTGCTCATCCAACAAACAGAAGGGAACAGAGACGCAAAATAAAAATGAGAGGGGACGAATTGCGTTCTCTAGTGCTACAAGATCTGTGGTACAAGATGTGTCTGTCCAGTAACCTGCTCTGTTTTCTATCTAGTTTTTCTTCTCTCTGGGTCTGTGAGTGAAGTTGGGTATTTCTTAACTAATTAAATGCAGTTTTCATAATTGGCATCATTGTTAAATACGTTTTCTGCTCCGATGGCCCTGATACCTATACCTACCCAAGCAATTGCAGATCGCTTTGAAGTATAAAACCGGGCCTTACTCCTGATTGTTGGTAGTCCACACACCTTCCACTAAAACAATTGAGGTGGGGGCCAGTAAACACCACATGTTTTCTTTTTAATTTTATTGCTTAAAACAAAATAACAAAAAGAGGATCACCAAGAAGTTTTTCCATAAAGCCATCAGATCCAGAACGGTTCTTCTGACCAACAAAACGACAGAGTAACAGCTGTTTATTTCTCTATAGAAGTCTATGGGATATTAGCTTCTTGGAACCACTTCCTGTTTGAACCGTAGCAGGGGGGAGGAGTCCCTCAGTCCAGTTCTCTTCTACAGGTGATGGCCACAGAGCGTGTGTGTTTTTAACTGTTGCTGACTGTATTTGAATGAGAAAATTGGAGCAGAGCCAATGAAATGGCTCAGCAAGTGGCCAACTTCATGTTGCATTTATGCAAACATGGAAAATAATTTTGGGGTCCATAAAGCGACGATAAGTTCTTTCAAAACCATAGCTGTGAGTTACATGAAAGGATCCTTGTGTGTGTTGAAGTCTCATCAAAGTGTTTGTGTTGACAGGAGGAACCTGGACAACCAGCAGGGAGTGAGTCAGATCTCCGTGGAGGAAGCTGTGAGCAGAGATGACATTCACGCCGCATTCATCTGCACTGAGAATGAGTCCCATCAGGACTATGTGAGGTACGCTTTCTGCTGGAAATCTGTGCTTAAACAGATGCCTCCTCCCCGGCTCCCTGTGGCTGCTGTTGGTTCTGCCAGAACACTTTGGATCAGTTGGGTCGGAGGGTTGGAATCCTCTGAGCTTCAAATGTTGGCATGCTACTTCTGACTCTGCAAAGCAAAAGAACAAGTTTCTATTTTCACAGAAAAATATTGTTTTTTTTACAAGGGGGGGTGGTATTCCAACAGACTGTCGTATAAAACTCAAAATCAACACAATACTGAGAGTCTTCTAATTTTCTGTAGTTACTCACTGACCTTTAAAATGATTTACCTTTATGTTAACACAAAAGCATAAACGTATGTAAATAAGGAAGACAGAAATATCTTCCTAAAAAAGACCAAAGTCTGATCGAAGCTTCTTTAGATGCAAACCTAAATGTTTTGAATTAGATTCTAAGATGAGATCAGAGATATCCCTGCATCATCACTGTCCACTGGACAATGAAACGGATGCAGTCACCATCAGAAAAACCAATCTAACAAATTCAAATATAAGAATGTCAATATGTACAGAGTGTACCAAGGAGGTGTGCAAATAAAAAAATGTCTGTAATTATGTGCAAAGTGATAAGTACGGATATAAAATGTCAGATGTAAAAAACAACACGGAGTTGGGGACATGGAACGCAACGTTTTTGGCACTGGGATGATGGTTGCTAACTTCAGGTGGGATGGATTTACTGCCTGGGCCCGGGAGAGAATGAAGATCTTTGTGAAGGTGGGGGGGCGAGCTGGTGGGCGCACGCCTGGAGCACTTTGCCAGGTACTCCGTCGGGATCAGCAGCCTTCTTGGGGTTCACTTTTAGGTGCGGGCGTCTGACGTCATGCTCCTGCACAGTGAGTGGAGGTGCGGAGGGTCCAGGAGGGGTAGGGGGTTAGGGCTGGGCCGGGCGGGGGTTGTTGGGAGGATTGGTAGCGAGCAAAGAAGCTTGTGTGCTCCTCTGCTTGTGTAGCATCTGGAGCTCCTGTGGACCTATCACAGCCTCTGAAGTTGGGGATGTCTCCAATGCCCCGCCATGCTTCTCGTGGGGTGTTGCTTAAATGGTGAGACTCTGTTCTGTTTATGGTGAAGCGTTTCCAACACAAAGACGAGCTGACCTGTATTTTCTGAGATATTTGGGCCCCATGTCCGCCCCAGGAAACAAGTTGATCACGGTTCTGCAGAGACGTGGATTCGATTCACGACAGTGTTCCCTCGTTGTGTCTGAGTTCACCTTCTGCAGTCTCCATGTTTCACAAAGTTTTAAATGTAACCATGCGTGCTGTTTTGTCTTTACACAGCGGATTATTTTATGCATCCTGATTGGCTATAGGCCTTGTCAATCAATCTCCTCCGTATCGTGTCTCCTGCACAGAATGCTTAAATTTGACCAAATATTCAGAAGTATTTGATATTTCTTTTTATTCTATAACCCAGGATTTATTTTTCTATGAAGTTTTGACCTTTGAGAGTTGAAACAAGAGAGAAAATCTAGAATCCTACCTGGCGGATTTCACGCATTGCTGGATATTTTTAGAACACAACACTCGCTTATCGCGAGTGTTGTGTTCTAAAAATATCCAGCAATGCGTGGGAAGACGGTTTATCCAAAGTCAGTCCAGCCGAAAGATGAATTCCCATGCCGTCTCTGTAGCGCACTAGTCCAGAACGGAGGATTAGGAAATTCTGTTCCTGTACTAAACTGTTCTAAAGGTTTTTGTAAAAGTCTGTCTGGCCTGAACCTCTGGACAAACGTCCACTCAGACCTCTCCACCACAGTGAAGTATAGGAATTAGGGAAGTGTGCAACACAGCAAAGTGCTTTATTACAAACGCACGTTATAGCCAATCCAAACTCCTTCCACATTTCATCTGGAAGATGGACGAGGTTTTGGTCTGCCGCTCTCCAAATTAGCTTTGTTGTTTAAAAAACAGAGTAAGTGTTTTAAAAATGAAGATTCTGATTCACCATGTCCTTTCTGCTCCTCCTGTTGGATCAGGACGTTTCTGCAGGCAGGAAAGCATGTTTGTGTTGAGTATCCCATGACCATGTCATACCAGGCCGCTGTGGAGCTTTGGGATTTGGCTCAGAAGAAAGGTAAGACGACGTTAACCAGAGGCAGACGGGGCCGGCTGACTGAAACAATAAGACATAGGCAGACAGAAAACGTATTTGACATTTGTCCTTCAGTTTAAAGAAAACATTTATGGTGAAAAAAGTATTAATAACCTGTGAAGAGTCTAAACAAAACATCACATCAGTTGTCCAGAACCTGCAGAATCAAGGAATCAATTTGTGGTTTTTCCATTAGATATTTCAATAAGCTGAAAAAAAATAAATACATCTTTATTTTTTCTTTTTCTTTGTTTAATTGAGATAATGGTAAATCTGGTTAAGCTGCAAACTAAAGAATGTCTACTTGACTTGAGTGTACAAAGTTGGACTATCACAGATCTAGTCATGTAGAGCAGTAAAACACCTTCTGGGACTACAGTTTGTTTGCTCATGCAAACTGGTTTTTGTTTTTGTTAGGAAGACATTTTTTGTTTAAAGCCATTCAAAATGTGCCCCAGCCTTAAATGCTGATGCAGTCACAGATGCCGATCATCTCAGTCTGTCACATTCTGAAGTTTCCAACCTGCTGGTCTGTGCGCCAGGACTGGTTCTACACGAGGAACACATCGAGCTGCTGACCGAGGACTTCAAAGAACTGAAGAGAGCGGTCCAGGGGAAAATCCTGCAGGAAGGCACGCTCCATTTCACCGGTATGATGCACGTCCCACATTACAAAACCACCGCCACCGTGCAACACACTTTTTCTCCAACAGCATACGCTAAGTTGTCAATAATGAATCCATTGAGAAACTGGATTGTGAGGATTTTCCTTTAGAGTAGTTTCTCAAACGTGGCAGAAAATCTCTTCACTCTTAGTTTCGAATGCAACAATTTGGGATATTTTTAATCAAAGTATCTTGGTTGTACGTCCTAATTCTTTAAAATATTTCATATCATCAAACAAATTTAGATTTAGAAAAAAATCAACTTAATTATTAATATACATTCAAGCTCCTGTTCATTTTGTTTACAAATTAAGATTTGTTGATGGAAAAATTGTAAACTTGTAAATTGACATTTCATTTGGTATTTTGCTGAGATGTCCCGTTAGGTGTGGGTGAAGGCCAGAGCATCATGTGTTTATCCTGTGGACACAAATGCAGTTTCAGACTCCAAACCTCATTTAAGGTTTCAGTGGGATTTGCTGCTGCCTTGTTGCAGCAGCAGCAGCAGCAGCAGCAGCAGTAGTTCTGCTGTCGGTGAACTGGGTCAGCTGGCTTTAATACGGTGGCCTTGAAGGACAAATCACATCAACAAATCACTCAACGCAAAAACCTTTTAAAGAGCACAACAACAAATAAAGAAGCATAACAAACGTTTTAGGAAACAAAACATAATTCTAGAAACAAGGCCTGCACAGTATACCGCAAATTTATCGTTATCGCAATATCAAGCTGTGCAATATGCATATCGCAAAAGACAGCAAATTTGCAATAAATGGTTACCTTAGATGTGGCCAAACAATCTTATGGCAGCTTGAAGTGTTTAATGGATTGAAAGAATCCCTTTCTGCATTTGACCAATCAGATGGAGCCCTTCACGTTGTTAACTAATCGGATGGCGCCCTATTATGTTGTATGTTCGCCTCCTATGTCAACAAGGGTCATTTGTAGTATAATTTTTAAGCTGTTGTAATGGAATGGGAATAATATTTTTGGTTGTTTTGCTAATGTTTATATACCGCAAATTATATCGTTATCGCAATATTAATCACTGATATCGCATATCGCAAGTTTTCTTCATATCGTGCAGCCCTACTAGAAACCAAAATGTAAAGAACAAAAAAAAAAAAAAACTAAAGTGATTTGTAAAGAAATGTTAGAAAAATGAAACGCAATGAGAAATCGGGAAAGGTAGGTACTATGGGACATCGCTGATTGGATGAGGATTTCCAGTATCAAAATTCTGCTGAATGTCATTGTCCAATTACTGATGTCCTACAGAAAACTGAGCTGACAATAAACCTGAAGGGAGCTGACGTGACACAGTTCTTGCAAACATTCCAGGTTCTGAGCTTGATTATAGTCATGTAACAGATATTTTTAGGCTTCCAGCTAAATTGGCCTTTGAACTGTAACAACGCTGCGTTTTCTGCTGCTGAAAATGGTTTTGTGTCTTAGGTGGAGCTCTGAAGGCCGGCTTTGGGTTTCCTGCATTCAGCGGCATCGCTCGCCTCACCTGGCTGGTAGAACTCTTCGGAAAGCTCTCCGTGTCTGCAGCCACCTTGGAGGAGGAGCCCGCCAAAGGCTACAGCAAGCTGACGGCAAAGCTGCTGACGTCTGACAACAGGTGACGCAGCCTGACGGCACAGGTCTGAAGTCATGTCTGTGGAGGGATTCTTCCGTGTCACACGGCTACTACGTGCAGTTTGCACAAGGATGAAAATTGGTCATACGTGAATCTATGTGGAAAAAGTGAGAAAAGTGGTGGTTTTTATGTGAAACTTTTACAGATTTATCTCGAATGTACCACGTTAAAACCACGGAAGTATGAATAAACCATGTAAAGAACACGTAGACCAACGTAAAAGCCAGGTCTGGCCCAAGAATGTTTTGAGATTCAAACTGTTTGTGTGAAAAATTGGATGCGTAATTACGTCATTTGAATGTGATATCAAAGTTCTACATGGGTGGTACATGCGTGGAGAGTCTGTTAGACATACGTGGAAAACCACAAATCTGCGTATGCATTTCACAAAAATCATGCACAATTGGGTTATTTTTGAATAATTGTTTATAAACTACATAAAATACGAGTAAACCGTATAATTTTCAACTGACCAAACATTCTGAACTGCTCAAAACCAAATTCACGGAAAGAGCCGTCAGCAAAAACCCTCGACAGACATCTGAGCACATCGACGAATGACAAACGCAAGAAACGCGTATGCATGACGGATATCACACATGGATCACCAAAGACCGACATTCAAACGTGGAAAATGCACAAAATGTACTGGCTGTTTGACACAAAATACAAATCCTGGCTGTTTGACACAAAATACAAATCCTTAATTTGGGTTCATCATAAATCAAACACACACATTCAGTTCAATTGTATTTATTTAGCCCAATATTACCATAGGCATCTCAATGGGCTTCATACCATTAATTGTATAAAAAGCATTAAAGCATAAAGAAGTCATAGAATTCAACAGGTAATGGCTAAACTAAACTGGACATCTCTGCCCTCAGACCCTCCTTCCCGTAATGTGTTTGTTTTTCTTCAAGAATTGTGGTCTGATGTTTCTGTTGGTGTGTGAAGCTTCACTCTATTGTTCCATCTTCTCCTGCAGACCTCTGACGTGGGTGGAGGAACGGCAGACGGGCCTCCCACGAGCGAAGAACATCAACTTTGTGTTTGACTCCTGCACTCTGAGCGAGATCCCGGCTGCGCCCCGGGGGGCCGTGGGGCTCTTCATGCAGGACCTGATCCACTTCTCTGCTAAGCTCGCGGGCCAAGTGAGCCCCAGCCAGCTTCAGGGAGAGAAGGAGCGGGTCCTGCACTGCCTGGAGCTGGCGGACAAGATTCAGCAGCTGTGCCAAAGTTGAGGATGATCCCAGCGCTTGAATGTTCGGTGGTTTTCTGAAGTTGCAGCACATCTTTGTATCTGAGATGAACCATCATGCTGACTCGTGTGCGGCATAGATGAGCTTCACCGCGTTAACTCTGACACTCCACCTCTCATGTTACAGAAACAGTAACGTTGTTATTGATGCTTTTTAAACATTTCCTTTTCACCATGCACAGCTGAAAGCAGACTTGAAGTTCGTCTCAGTGCAGTTTCTCTGATTTTGAAGCTCCAGAGTGTTGGAAACCTTCCGCTTGTGTCGGGAGCTATGTGCGATTGGACCACAGCGGTCGGTTGGTCGGTCTATAACGTGTTCTGCCGGCCTTAAGAGGATGCTGTGCTGGAGAACATGAGGCATCAACATCCATCTGAGTGTCAAAAAACATGTTTGTCCAGTTCAAGAAGGGAATTCCTGCCATTCCTGAAACTTTAAGAAGAAAGATTAATAAACCTGACACTGTTTTGAATGGAATGTTTCTGTTTTTTACTTCACAATACTTTTAAGAGCACATTTAAAAACCCTTTCAACAAACTTCCTCAACAGCTTCACAATTCTAAAAGCACTTGGGAGCAAAAACGCCTTCTTGACTTCCTTTGCAGCTCTGACATGTTGCCCTGGAGGTCTCTGCGGTTCAGACTCTCCTGTAACGATCTGTGGAAGCAGAGCAGAGGAGCGTCTGCAGACTGAAGTGAGTCTCTGCTCCCTGAAGAGGGCAGCACAGAGCAGGACACGAGGGTCCAGGAGCGCTTGAGTTTTCATTGGATCAGAAATATTCTGCTCATATTTATTGCAATCTTGGTTTAAAGCCGTATCTTCATGAGGCATTAAGGGAAATATGTAATCTTTTCAAGTTGGGCAAAAATAGTTAAAGCTTTGTGATTGGTCATTACAAATAAAAGCACTATATGGAACTAAAAATAAAAAGCTAATAATTTATAATCATTTGTTGGTTGAGAACTCAGCATTTTTATCAGTCGGTGGCCTTCTGAGCATTTCCTCCAGATGTCCCCATCTGGATTTACACAAAGAAATCAGGAATTTACTGATACAAGTTGGAATCGTACTAAAAGAGAAACAGCAAAGGCTTTTCTACCAAGTATTGGACAAATTTTACTTGATACTATGAAGACAAGCCTTTGCTGACAATTAGTGTCTAGACTCCAGTCACCTGCATCGCTCAGGATGGATTCTGGACCTTTCTTTTCCACACAAACAGTTGAAATCTCTTTTATGAACTTTGATCTTCAGCGGATTGGGCCATTCAAGCCACTTGATTTTCTTTCTTTGAAACCCGTTCATTATTTCCTTGGTGTTGCGTTTCGGATCATTTTGTTGCTGAGATGTTCATCCATTATTTTAACTGTCAGCTTTCCTGTCAGAATATCCCGGAACATTTCTCCATCCATCTGCCCTCAATAAGATGAAGTCTGCCAGTACCTCTTGCTAAAAAGCAGTCCCAAAACATGGCGCCCCCCCAAACATAACTGTTAGTGTGGTGCTCTTGGGGTTGTGGGCGGTGCCAGTTCCATTCCAAATATGGCGAAGAGAATGACATTTCTGCCCGAGTGGGTCTCTTGGAGAACCCCCTCTGATTGTTCTTTTATCCCCCCTACAGAGGAACATTCAGCATTCCGGGAATGTGCCTGTAACCGTTCCCATCCAAAGGTTTTTTAACGGCACCATTTCAAAGCTCTTGGGTGAGTTCCTTGCTCTAATGCATCCTGAGGTATTTCCTGTGAGCATTCTGGGTAATGAGAAGCCTTTGTAGACTAAAGCAGCTGATATCAATTAGTACTGTGAGGGGTCAAGGTTTCTCTCTCAGTACTGACAGTGATCTTCTCGCTTTTGCTGCCATTTTGCATCTTCTTATCTTCATGTGTTCAATTCTTATTCTCTGTGTCATTTGTCTTCATTTATTTTGATTAAACTTGTATTTTTAAATATCTTGATTTCTTTGTATGGATTTAATATTTGGCTTGGTGGAAACATCTGGTGGGAATCAGTCGATCATTTAGAAATCCCCTGACTGATACAAATGCTGATGTGTCAAATGGAGATTTTCCCCACTGTATTTCTACGAATGATGAGTTTGTGATGGTCAATAACTTTGGTTTCAGTCTAACCTGATCATTAATTTTTCAGCCCAGATTTGATGAAAAGAAGCTTTTACTTCAACACACTGTGAGATGATGTGTTTAATTCCATGGCAACTTGAAATTCAAGTGATCAGTTCTGACCTCTGCAGCTCTGTTCTTTCCATAAAACACTTTAAAATTCATTTACCACCATCAATGCTGCTGGTTATCTGACTTAAAGACCCGCTCCGAGGAAAATGCTGTTTCTAACATGTTCTTGAAGCGTTTTTCTCATGATGGAGGACATATAAAAGAAAAGGTTACATTTGCGTACGAGTATTTCTTTATCCAAGTCGTAGTAAATCAGGAGCAAATAAAAAAAACGCTGTTTGAAAAAACTAGCAGTTGTTACATAGAAACTACAATCTACAGGCCAGAAGCTTCCTGCTCTGCTTCATTCTGATGCATCCACCCACAGACAAGCGTTGAGCTGGCATCTGGCTCCAACCTTGCTTGCCATTTTTGATTATGGGAAGTGGGGATGGGCTTACTCTGTGCCAACAGTCCCGCCCACAACTCAGAGGTGAATTTTTAATGGACTCCTGTTGCTCTGCAGACACTGTTTCCTAGAAAATTGCACTTTTTCTTTGGATTTTGGCTAAAAACTGCATAATCAAAATAAAAAACCACTGGGAACACTTTTACAATAGATCAAAAGATGATCAGAGTGGAACTTTAAGTGTCTTCCGATGATTCTTGACTAGTTAGAATAAAGAGATGTTTATCTACAGAAAAGCTACAACAACTTCCAGGTTACAGCCGGGACAATTACAACAGGTTTCAGGTTAGGTAGAATGATCTATTTAGCAGCCATTGGTAGTTACTTCAACTTTTCTGCTTCATTGGTTGTATAACTGCTGCATCATCTGGTATCCTGCTATAGTCTGCTGAATGCCACTGTAGCCCGTAACCTGCAAGAAGTAACCTGCTGTATACTCGGCTGATCTGCTGTGACTTACAGTTAAAAACTGAGAGCACTTCTGCTGTCTCCGTTTGTAACGGTGGGGCCAAAAATAGCCACTAAAATGGGTGAATGGCCGACACATGTAGCTGATGATTAATCATCCAGTCTGTGAAACGACATCAGTCTTTAGCTACACACTAAACCTTCCTAAAAGTCTTCAGACTGAGTCTTTGACTGAGGTCAAACAAATCCTGTCAGCTTCATGACATGAACACATCAAAAGGTTAAATGGAGAGCCAGGAGTCACCTGGAGTTATGTGATTGTGTGTCAGACAATCGATTGAAATTGTCTTTCAAATTATTACATTTAATTTCAATTCGTCTTTATTTATATAGCCCAATAGTAAAAAATAGTTATCTCAACGGGCTTGTAACAAAACATAAAATCAGTTATAAAATTCAACAGCTGATTACTAACCTAAGCTAAACTGGGCATCTCTACCCTTCGATCCTCCTTCTTTGTAAGGAATATCTCCTGAAAAAAAAAACGGATTCTGGAAAATAAGAAGAAACCTCAGGGAGAGGAAGGATCCTCCCCCAGGACGGACAGGCGACGTACCGGAGCTCTTAGAGAGAATAAGCTTATCTAAATCTACAACTACATGTTTAAATAGTCCAGCAGACGAACTTCATCCAGATGAAAGTAAACTATGTTGAGCTTTTCCGATGTGGATGAAAAAGCTGTATTTTGTTATGTTTTTAGGTTGTTTTTATCAGACATTTGTGTGTTGCAACAGTGCAACATTTTATTTAAATGCACAAGAGCAGTTAACTAACTACTTACATGTTGTGGATTAGACAGGAACACTGATGTAGAAGGAAAGTTTAAAGAAAAGGATACATGAAAAACTTTATATAACATTTTTATGAATTTCTTTGGATTTCATTGGGGGAAATAAGTATTTATGCCATCTAGCCAGAATTACTTAGTACTTTCTGACAAAACCCTCTGGCAAGTTTCTGCATACAGTCTATTTGGAGGAATTCTGGTCCACAAATGATTCATAAATCATTCAGGTTGTGTGGCTGTTGCTTGTAACTCTTAACCTCAGCTATCTCTATAGGTTTTCTATAGGATTGAGGTCCAGAGACCGGCTGGACCGCTCCATGACCTTGATCTGCTTCTTCTTCAGCCATTCCTTGTATGGTTTGGGTCATGACCATGACCACCCATTTGTAGCCTCCTGGTGAAGGGAAGGAGGTTTTGACTCAGGATTTGACGCTATATGGCTCCGCCCATCCTCCCATCCACACGGTGAAGTAGCCCTGTGGAGAAAAACACCCCATACCATAATGTTTTCACCTCCATGCTTGGCAGTGAGGATGGGGTCATAGACAGCAATTCTTTATCTCCAACCACGATGGGTTGAGTTGATGCTGAAGAGCTCCATGTCGTTCTGATCTGACCACAGTACCTCCTCCCAATCCCTCTCTACGTCAGGAAGGTGTTCAGTGTCAAACTTCAGGCGGGCCTGCACACGTGCCTTCGTAGGCAGAAGGACTTTGCTAGCTCTGCAAGATGTTACACCATAATGTGGTAAAGTATCACCAATGGGTTTTCCTGGTGGCTGTGGTTCCAGCTGCTTTGAGATCATCAACAAACTCCTGCCGTGTGGCTTTTTTAGAGTCCAACTGGTCGGTGTGAACTAGAACTCTTTAATGGTTACTAGGGGTTCAAATAATTATTTTCTTCAATGAAATGTAAATACTTTAAGTAAATTCTTTAAATGGTAAATGGGGTACACTTGTATAGCGCTTTTCTACCTTCCTCAAAGGCCCAAAGTGCTCTACAGTCCCAGTCACACACAAATTCACTCACTGAATGAACACTGGTGGCAACCTTCTACCAGAGGCAAGGTGAGGTTCTGTGTCTTGCTTAGACACTTCGACATATGCGAGGCAAGGCGAGAATCAAACTTGCAATCTTACCATCAGAGGTCAAGACTCTGGCAGATTTATCAGAATTAGAAAATAAAATCAAAACCCTGGAGACTGCTTATGCTGCTTCTGCACAGGAACACATTCTGGGAGATCTGAAAAATTTAAAGCTGCAGTTAAATGACATCATCAATAAACGAACACAATTTCAAATACAAAGGCTACGACTTGAAAGATTTGAAAACTCTAACAAATCTGGCAAATTACTGGCTAATCAGCTTAAAATTAATAGAAAAAAATCAACAATCACTTCTATTATGGACCAAACGGGAAACGTCACTCACGACCCGGTCAAAATTAATAAAGCATTTGAAAACTTTTATAAAAACTTGTACACACCACAGATCAATCCGTCTGAGCGAAGTATTGACTCATTTCTTAATAATGTAAACCTACTCAGGTTAAATGAGGATCAAATCACAAACTTAGATTCTCCGCTCTCGTTGTCTGAACTTCATGAAGCTCTGTTACTTATGCCTAATGGTAAAGCACCAGGGCCTGACGGCTTTTCTGCTGAGTTTTATAAAGAATTCTGGGAACAACTGGCACCAACATTTTATAAAACGGTCACATCTATCAATGAAAGCCAATCACTACCACCTAACATGAACTCAGCCAACACAATCCTCCTTCTAAAACCAGACAAAGATCCCACTAGCCCTTCAAGCTATCACCACATTTCTCTAATCAATGCAGATGTAAAAATTATCTGCAAAGCACTAGCACAGAGAATAGAAAAAATCACTCCTCACATAATTCACTTCGACCAAACTGGATTCATGAAAGGCAGACACTCGGATGACAATCTCCGAAGACTTGTTAATATAATAGACTTTGCCACCATTAAAAACCAGGAAATGACTATATTATCGCTGGATGCTGAAAAAGCTTTTGACAGAGTAAACTGGAAGTTCCTTATTGCTGCCCTCCATAAGTTTGGTTTTGGAGAATCATTCATCAAATGGATCAAAATATTATATCACAACCCCAATGCATCAGTTAGAACTAATAAACAGACTTCCAACAGGTTTTTTCTTGGAAGAGGAACCAGACAGGGTTGCCCACTCTCTCCTTCTCTTTTTGCTATATTTATTGAGCCTTTAGCTGCAGCAATAAGACAGAATGAGAGCATTAATGGAATTAAAACCAAACACAGCCATCATAAAATTAGTCTCTATGCGGATGACATATTACTGTTTTTAAGTAATTTACATTCTGTAAATGAAACATCAACAATCATTAATGAATTCTCCTCCATATCAGACTATTCCATTAGTTGGAATAAGTCTGTTTTATTACCACTCAACAGGAATGCGGAACAAAGACTCACAACACCAGTCAAATCAGGAAATATCAAATATCTAGTTATCAATTTTTCCCCCAAACTATCAGAACTGGTGCAGCTAAACTACACCCCATTACTGAAAAACATACAGGACGATCTTACCCGCTGGACCAACCTGCCTCTGTCCCTTATGGGCAAGGTAGCCACGGTTAAAATGAAAATCTTACCTAAAGTTAATTATCTCTTCTCAATGATTCCCACACAACTGCCACTAAAATGGTTCAAAACATTAGACTCATCCATATCAAGCTTTTTATGGAACAATAAACCTGCAAGAACTAGTCTAAAAACTCTAAAATCTGCAAAAAGCTGTGGAGGATTAGAATTACCTAATTTCCACAAATACTTTCTTGCAAATAGATTGCAATACATCTCAAAGTGGTTAAAAAATAATCCAGAAACCAACTCATGGTTAGACTTGGAACAGGCGTTATGTGGAAAGATCAACCTGTCAGATCTACCATTTATTAGCCAAACAGTTAAAAAACAGGACTGTTTTCAAAGTATTAATATAAACGCCACTTTAACAGCCTGGTGGGAATTTCTCAAAATATCAAACTCATCAAGTCAACCGTGCAAAATGACACCCATCTGGAACAACCCAGACATCCTTATAAACAAAAAAATGATACACTTCCCAGCTTGGCAAGCAGGGGGAGTAAAACAACTAGAGCACATAATTATTGACAGAAGATTCATAACTCCCCAGGAACTTCAAGACAAACATGGAATAAACAATTTCTTGGAATATCAGCAACTTAAATCAATTATTACCAAAAAGCTTAAATACAGAGACGATTTGAAGCTACCAGATGTAGTTACCACTCTGATTAATTTCTCAATAAATAAAACTCTCTCCAAAATATACAAACTTTTATGTAATTTAGACAATAATATTTCCCTTCCAACAACAAAATGGGATGCAGATTTGAGCATCAGCACAGATGAAGGCTTCTGGTCAGAACTTTGTCTAAACACCTAGAAACTGACAAAAAGTCCAAATCTGCAGCTAATCCATTTTAAAACTCTACACAGAATTTGCTACACTGGACAGAGGATGTTCAAGATGGGTTTCAGTAACTCAGACATTTGCGAGCACTGTGACAGTAATCTGCCCGACAGTTACATGCATGCACCGTGGTTCTGCACGCCTGTCCAGGCTCTCTGGCAGCAGGAATGTGCCGATCTATCAGTCTGGCTTAAGGTTTCAATTACGGCTTATCCCGTCACTTTGTGTGCTTGGTGATATGAGTGCCGTCGAGATAGAAGAAGGATTAGTATCCATCATTTTCGTAACTCTTTGTATTGCTAAAAAAACTATTTTAATAAATTGGAAAAACATGAAAAATTTAAAAATAAGTCAACACAGAAATCTGCTGCTTGATCATATCAGCATGGAAAAAATGTCAGCCCAAAGTTTAAGTAACTTTGGAAGAATTCAGTCTCTCTGTTCTCCCATGGCTAACTCCGTGACTTAGGGGGTGGGGGGGCCTGGTTGTCGCCGCTCCTTGTCCTTCTGCCGTGGTTCGGGGTGGGGGTCGGGGCCTCCGGCGGCCGGCAGGGGGTGGTGGGGGCTCCGTTGGTCGGGGGGCCGGGTCCGGTGCCTGGGTGGGGCGGACGGGGGGCTGCGTGGTCCTCTGGGCTTGGGTGTGGGGGTGCGTGGTGGGGGGGTGGGGTGGCGGCCTGGCTTGGCTTGGGGGGTTGGTCCCTTTGCCTGTGCTGGGGGGGGTTGGCGGTGGCCCTGCTTGGGTGGGGGGGGGGCAGCGGCGCTGGGTGGGCTGCCCATCTGCACCTGGGGCTGGGATCAGCCCTTCCCTGGCTCTGGGACGGGACGGGTCAACCCTCTTGGGACTCCCGGTCGCTCTGGGGGTCATCCGCTTCGGCTGCGGGGTCTGGGGTGGGGTGGGGTGGGGGGCTTGTCGGCCCTGTCCTGTGGGGGGGCATACTGGGGGGAGGGGGAGCCCACCATTGGTACGGGACCTTGGGGGGTGTACGGGTCGGGGTCTCCGCTGAGGCAATCGGCGGTTGCCCCGGCCGGTTGGCTGCCTCGGTCCCGTCGAGGCCTGACCAGAGCTCTTCTAGGGCCGGGGCTTGGGGGTGGGGGCCTGGGCTTGCTCCGGGGGGCCGGCGCATTCTGGCTCCTCTCTCTCTGCGTGGGGTGGGTGGTGCTGGGCCGGGGGTGTCGGCGCCTCCGGGGATGGGGCCCCTGGTCTGGGGGGGCCGGGCCCCTATGCTGGGGGGGGGGGGGGGGGGGGGGCTGGGGGACGGCTGTTTGACCACCGGGGGACAGTCTACCAGCTGTCCCCAACTTACCCCCTTCCTCATATTACCTCATATTAGGGTGAGGGGGTGGGGGGCTTAGCCTGCAATACGCCTTGGGGGGGGGGCTACTTGGTAGTGGTCCCCCCCTCCCATGGTTGCTGTATGGAGTGGGCCCCCCCTCTTTCGGTTTTATTTGCACCTTAGACATGTATGGCCCTTGGTAGGGGGGGGTGCTTGGACATCACTGTGAGTAATCAGGAGATGTCCCCTCAGTGCCCTACCCGCCAATTTTAACTGCACCCCCCTTAGTACACACACCCCTCCCCCCTCAAAAAATACATTCCAACATAAACACACACACACACACACAGAGACCCTCTCAAACACACATACACGCACACACATTTGCAAGGAAGGTGGGACCTAGGACCATCTGTCCCCTACCCACTCCCTGGTGGGGGGTACGGGGTCCTTGGCAACGGCGGCCGTGTCCCCTGGGTGCCGGTTTCCAGGGCCCGGCGGTGCTCTCTCTGCGCGGGGGGGGGGGGGGGGGGGGATTCACATTTCACCTGAGCCGGGGGTGTCCATGTCCCTGGGGGGTGGGGTCGGGTCCTTGCCCCTGGTTGTTGGGCCCCGCCAAGTCTCCAACTGTGGCCGAGCCTGGTCGGGCCACAGGGGCGCTCCCCTCCTGGGCGGGGGCGGCTGGTCCCTGCCTTGCTCCTCCCTGGACCAACCGTGGGCCGGGTGGGTGGCTGCCTGGAGTGTGGGGCGGGTCTCCCTTGGGGGGTCCTGTCTCGTACCTGGGGTTGGGGCGGGGGGATGCCCAGAACTCCTGGGGGGTGGTGGGCTGCTCGTCTGGGGCTGTGGGCGCCCTTCTCGGGTGGGGCCCTGCGTTAGGCTCTCCCGGCGCGGCGGCTGGTTGGGCTGGGGCGGCGCTCCCTGTCCCTCTGTGCCTCCCTGCTCTCTGGCTCTGGGGGCCTCGCGGCGGTCCTGCTGGCCCTGGCCTGGGTGGCGGGCTGGGTCGTCCGGGGGGCGGTTGTTCCCTGCCTGCTGCCGTGTGGCGTTCGGGGTTCCGGCTGCCGCTGCTGATGCGGCGGGGGTCTTGGTGTGGGGATGGCTGGGCACTCTCCTTCCTTCTTTTCACATTCTACCGTCCATTTTGGAAAAACATAAGCACTCACCTGAGCACAGGTGTTAGCTCACCTTTGCACTAACAGTTTGCATGATTGAATGACTGAAATATTTCACACTAGTTGGTTTAAAGGCATAAGTATGTGTGTGTGAACACTATCTGTTTTGTGTACATTTTGACATGTGGACGTTTTTTTTTTTCTTTCAGCTAGCAGGTGTGTTGATAACATTTGAGTGTGTCTGTGGACAGGCCCCGCCCTTTTTGTACTACATTTGAACCTTACCATAATGATAAACAACCAGTAAACTTGTTGCTTTATGCTGCTTCATGGTCTTCCCCCCCCTCCTATAATCACCCTCTTACCCCCCCTCTCTAACATCCCTCTCTCTTCTTCCCCTCTTTCCTTTTCCGTCCGGTCCAACACTAAAGATTTTCAAACCTGATTGAAATTAATAAAGTTTGGCCTCAATTACAAAAGGGGTTTATTCAGACATACCTTTGGTTTGTCTGAAGATTAATAACCCCTCATGTTAAAGTAAAATATGTCCAACACAAGAGGCCGTCAGCTCTCATCTGCCTGCCCAGCTGTTGGACAGGACAAGTTAAAAAATAAATAAATAAATAAATAAAAAGAGGTCAAGACTCTACTGCTGCTTTTAAAGTTGATTTCTTGATTTTTCTTTTTGTGATTTTCTATTTCTAACAGTTCAACTGAACCTACCTTTAGGATGACGGACTTTTAATTTTTTTCTTTTTGAATGGACAAATCTACAAAATCAGCAAGAGATCAAATACTTATTTCCTCCACTGAAATTGATTTTCCAGACACTTTCCTGGTGCAGCTGGAACAGGCGCAAGACTCAAGCACATTTGAAAGGGCTTTAAGCCCTGAATTTTAATAGGAAGGGTATTGACTTTCACAATTTTGAAATTGGTAGAATCTTGATAAGTTACTGGCAGCATCTCTCTGGTGTCAGGTGACCAGTGTTCTTTATTGTTAACTTTGCTGGAATCTAGATCTAAACTGTACGGCTGGATAGCTACGATGTTGTTGCCACAATGTTGGCTTGGAGGTGTGAGGAGCTGTAAGCAGGTGGGAGAGAGTGTAGATAAAGGGATGATGGGACATGAGGACGGGCTCCTTTCTGTGCCACCAGTCCCGCCCACAACTCAGAGGTGAATTTTTTATGAACTCCTGCTGCTCTGCAGGAACTACGTCCTAGAAACCGACAGGTTTTTGGATTTTGTCTTAAAAAACAGCATAATCACATTTAAAGGACCACTGGGAACGCTTTGGAAATAGATCAGAAGATGATCGGAGTGGGACTTAAATCTGTAAGCTGTTCCTGCTGTATCCAATAGTCTGATATGACTTCTGGTACATTTACTCAGCAATAACCTGCTGTAGTTTATAACCTGCTGAAACGTGTCCCTGCAACAACCTATATAAACCAGCAAGCTGTTATAATTATTGTAACCTGTGACCTCCTGTAACCAGCAGCAACCGGTCTCTGATGCGACCTGTGACCTGCTGCACCGCTCTGCTGTAGTCTGTCCCTGATGTTACATGTAACCTGCTGTAAACGGATATGACATGATCCTTATGGAACTTGTAGCTTGCTGTGATTTGTAACACAGCGTTCTCCTTTAACCCTTAGTTGCCTGCTATAACAATTGACCTGCGCTGACATGTAAGCTGCTGTAACCTGGAACATCTGGCCTTAATTAACCCTTGAACTGCTGTTATCTTTATTCTGCCGTACCAGTTGTAATCTTTAAAGTGAACTATTTTCCCCAAACCTTTAACCCGTTGTAACCAGTAACGTGCTTGTTTTTTTTACACTTGTGCTATCCTAGGCACTTTAATGTTGGGAGTTGGGTCATCTAGACCCACTAGACAGTGCATTGAATCTTTTTTCTTCAATGATTTGTGATCTTCACTGGTGTCCATGGATTACTTGAAATCTTTCCACCTTTATCCACCTTTGTCATGGTAGGGAGAACACGTCAATGGAAGAGGGGGGGGGGGTCATCTAAGATAGCACAAGGGTTGAACTGTCCCTGCTGTAACCTGTCATAACCTGGAAGGTGTAGCTTGAAAATATAATATGCGGTATCTTCTTTCATGCTGCAACTTTTTTTTAATTCTGTGATCTGCTGCATCAGGTGACCTACTGTAACCTGTTATAGACTACCTTAACCTGTCGTAAACTGCTGCTACCTGTTTTATCCTGCCATGAGCTGCTGTAGTTCTTCTGTGGTAACCTGTTAACTTCTTGAACCTGAAGTAACCTTCTGTATCCCGCTGGAACCTCATCATCATTAAGCGTTCTCACACAGGTTTAGACAAATTAGCAAATGATTATTTCTCACTTTCCATCTTACAGGTTGTTAAAAGTACACACCCACACATTTGCGTGAACACACAGACTTCCTGTCATCCTTTCACAGTAATGCAGACTTCAGGTGATCATATCTGAATCCTGGCAGGAACATTAGACCCACTCATCTGACACTGGTGTCTGTGTGTTGATAAGTGAAGCTCATTAAATGTACTAACACCAGGTGTGTGTGTGTGTGTGTCTTGCGGATTAAATGAGCTGACACCCCCGCTGTGGAGTTATTACAAAGGTGACAGAGACCTCCTGGACAGTGACTAAACACACAGAGTTCTCATTTAGCCAGCCTTGCAGCGTGCATGTGTGCACGCACGCGTGTGTGTGTTAATGTGCATGGGTAATAATGCCTTCAGGTGTCACAGCATATCAGTGTCTTTTTATTAGAGCCTGACTGCAGTGAGTAATTAACTTCCTGCAGAGAGCATGTTTGTTCCTGAGTCGATGTCATAAAGAAGATATGAACAAACCCCGGCTCACATTTGCTTTTCCACACAGGATGAGCAGACTTCACTGCAGGTGTTCAACAATCAGCTGTAAGTTGCTGAAACGTGTCTCTTTTGCTGCATCACGCTTGTTTCATGTTTTGGTGGGAGATGACGTCAGCAAGTTCAGCAGAGGTGAACTGCAGCAGCTGAGGGTTGAGGGACAAAATAAGGATCAGGGGGTCAAAGTTAGCCGTGCAAAGTTAAGAAATGTTCCAAAAGTTATGATCAAGAAAAGCCGCGTAGTAGTACTACGTCTGTTTGTCTCCCGTCACCTGGGCAACTCCAGAAAAGAACAAAGCCTGGATAATCCTTGGAGCTTGTCCACACTGTCATCCGTCAATTTATGTGGGGAAGTGTAGGAAACGACAGCAGAGGTCAGCTGAGCGTTACCAACTGCACAAACAAAGAAAGCCGTCTGAGGAAACAAACGTGTGACTCAAGCTGCCGGTTTACGCCAGTTTGTTCTGAGTTGGAATAAAACAATTCCAGAAAGAAAGTTTAGTTTAAAAAAGCAAAACTTCTGCAGAAATTGTTTCAAGCAGGTTATTTTACACCAATTAAATAGTACTGACTGATGTGAGCTTAACGAAGGAAGCCTTACCTTCGTTATACCAGCTTCCTGGATTGATAACCTGCAGATGGAGGTCTCAGACAGACACTAATATCCCTGTGACAAAGTAAAAAAAGTTACTTTTAAGTTAAATTTACTTTTATATAAAAGCTTTGTAATGAAACTGTCGGAACTCTATTTTTTGTGGTTGTTCTTCTACCGGCTCTCTCTTGTGTGTGTGCATATTCCTGCAGCCTGCAAAGGGTCAGTGATGACGTAACTATGAACATCTGCTCAAACCAAGCAACCATTTTCATGTCTGACAGTTGAGTTCATTTTGGCAGCCATGATCTGTCCAGGTCATGCCCAGTCACCAATGCAAAGGCTTCCAGGCTTCCAGAGTGAGGTGAGAAGGTCTATGGGAATGTGGAATGGTTGCTCTTCCTGTCAGGACTTTTAAGTCAGCTATGCAACACTGTGTTGTGTGTTAGGTGCTAAACGGTTCAGTATCAAAAAACGTAATGCTGTTTTAACATCCCCATCTCTTCCTCATAAGACTGGAAACATTTGGTTCGCCTAAAGTGAACCAGAGTTCGTTTCCCGGAAAAATCCGGTGAGGAACAACTGAATCAGACATCCGCTAGTCTGGTATTATGGGATGTAAAAAGAGTAACGGAGCAACAATGAGACACAGCAACTCATTGAAATTTGGTCGGATGAATGCAAGGCTCATTAAAACAACTTTTAACGTGATCCATGTCACTTCTCACTGTTTTCCTGACAATCTATACGTCAGAAACATTCATCAGCGTACCTTCTTAGCCGCCGTCTCCTCAGTAACCGCCCTGCAGCATGACTTATATCAAAGAAAAAAGGGTTGAACCTGACGTTGATACAGACGTTCAAAACTGATCAGCGAAATATAAAGTTTGAAACAGTGAACTATCCTGACAAGGATAGCAAAGTGCAGGTTTTCCATGATTTCTGTCCTCCCTCATAATTCCTGGCATATGGCTAAAGAGATCTTTAGTCACATGGTTTTGTTTACGAACTGTGGTTCCAATCAGAAATCTCTGATAGACAGCAGTCTGAAAACAGACCAAATGCAAGATTCAGGACTCGATCCGGATTAAACCACGCAAACTCAATCCACACTGTGGACTTTTCCTGTCTGAACACGCCCTAAGTGATTCTGTCTGAATATGTCAAAAAAAAAAAGTATAACAGAAAGTTTTCATGTTGAAGCTCCGGAAGACTCATTTCATCTTGTTGAAATCCAAACAGAAATCTGTTTGTCCAGACAGGAAACAAAAACTCATCCACAAAATGCGAAAGATGCCGGGCCTCAGCGGCGTCACACGAATGTCAGAATCAGTTTTGTGTCTGGCGTGTCCCTGTCTCAAAGCTGTGTCACAGTCACAGATGAAGACGGGCATACTTTGATCGGCAGTGTCAGCTGCCCGCGGCTCACAGCGGCGAAGAGGAACCGCCTTTCAAGGTGACAATCTGAGGGACCTGTGGCCATGTTTGCTCATCACCTTCACCTGCTTCCTTCTCCAGATGTTCGGACAGATACCGCGGCCACGCGCAGTCACAGCACAAACAGGCAACGCCCCCCACTAATGGGTTTGGTTCCGATAACCAAAAGAAGACTCAGGAGTCGATGTGGATGGGAGTCCTGATGTGGAGGCTGTGACATCATCGGGGAGGGAGAGTTTTCACTCTTGAGGAGCTTTACAGTTATAAAATCTATTTTTACATCCATCCTCATCATCTACAGCCTGAGAATCAGACCTCTGAGTCCAATTCATTTGAAAAGAGTCAAATAAAAAATGGTTCCCTCAGAAATGATGACAACTTGCAACAAACATAATGAGGTGACTCTCACTACACGTTGTCATTAAATGACTCAAAGCAATGAACAAACAAGCATAAATATGAAAATAACACAAAATCTTTTTTTATTTTTATGTATTTTTAGAAATCTATTTAGTCCAACAGTCTGGAGCTTCTGCCTGCTATAAGACTTCTAATGTGTTTATCACTGATCATCTCTGGAACCTAAGTCAAGAAACTCAGCATCCATCCATCCATCCATCTTTCTATCCATCCATACATCCATCCATCTTTCTATCCATCCATCCATCCATCCATTTTCTAAACCTGATTATACCTGTCGGAGTCACATGTTGCTGGAGCCTATCCAGTTCCTGAGGAGCCAAGGCAGCGTTCACCCTGGAGAGTTGTCCAGTCTACTCCAAGGCCATTGAGACAGACAACCACACAAACACACACCCACATGATTCAGAATTACCATTGGAGGAAACTGGAGTTCCTGCAGAAATCCCGTACGTGCACGGGGAGAACGTGCTAACTCCACACAGAAGGAACCCAGCTGGGATTTGAACCCTCGCCTTGTCACTGTGATGTGAGATTCCTTATCACCACACCATCATGCAGCCAAATCCAGGAGAATTAGAGGATACTTTTTACCTTTTTTTGTCTTCTGGAAACTTTATTTTATACTTTTTAAAAGTCGTGTAAATGTTTTTGTGATGCTTTCAAAGCCTGGATGGAAATTAATTTTCCTAACGTTGTTAACAAAAATGTTTCTGCCAGAGAGATACACAACCTAATTAAAACGGAGTCAAAAGAGTTTACGATAACGACTTAACAGAATGACCCTCGTGTGGAAACGTGTTTTTTTATGTAATCAGCTGTTGCATTTTTATATGTTTTTTTTCTTTTATTGCATTTAGTGGGCTGTTTATTTTACGATTCCTTGATGCATTAAAAAGCATAATTTATCTCTTATTTTTGGTTTAACTACATGTTTATTAAAAAAAAAGGCACCATGGGCCAGTAAACCACGTTTTCTCAACTTGTTGAACTCCTGTTAAATGGTTGCTTCTAAAAAGTCCCAGATCCATAAGGAGGTCAGCCCTTCAGCACGACTCGGGACTCGTCGACCCCCAACAGCATGTCTGCGTCGAGTTAGAGCAGAAATGTCCTCCTCTGTAAAGCCAGACGTTGTCTCCGATCCAGGTCCTCGCCAGCATGGATGGCTGCGGCTGGAAAAACAGGCGGAGCCCAGAACAGATGGGTTATGGTGGGCCCCCGGCTCTGCGGTGTCTGCTTAGCCGATTCATGAGTCTGCAGTCTGAGGAGCGACATTTGATTCTTTTCCAAATTTAATTTTCAGCCAAACTTTTGACAAATGTTGACATGATATAGAGTTGGTTCAGACAACAAGCTGCACCGCTTCCTGTAGTTGCTTTCCTGTGAAAATGACAGGCCAGTCAAAGAAATGCAGTGACTTATCAGCCCTTATCTTTGCAGCCCCCCACCCACCCCCACCATCAGAGTGTAGTTATATTTGGCTCTTTATCAGGAACGAAAGCAGCAGAAGTTCTTATTTCCTCCCAACCAGAAGTGTGCTTGCTTCACACGAGCCTTCATTAAAGTTGAGCTGCAGCGTGCGCGCACACACCTGCACGCCGCTCTGTGTGATGTGCTCAGAAAATACCCGTGTTCTAATGTCACAAACAGTTGTTGACCAACTTTTCCAGCTGATTTCTTCTCTTCTTTTGTGTTTAACTGCAGTTTTTCACGAAATGAGCAGCAAACGTTGGTTCAGGTGCTGTTCATGCTGAAGGTGTGTGACCAAGTGCATAACATCACTACACCTGGTCTGCGCCAAAGTCATTAGTATTGAAGGTTTCCGCAAAGACAAACAGGGGCCATGTGGTCGTCCTCCATCTTGTCACTTATGATGTTCTACAGGCGTACTTGTATGAGGCAAATCTTCACTGAATCTTTTGATATTGTGACCAACAGATGTCTCTCAAGACTGCAAATGTTCCAAAACTGCTGTTCTGCAAGCTCATTAAATGTCATGTGACGTGGAGCCTTTCAAGATGCAGGAAGTAAAGCAGTAGGGAATCGCAGTCTGTAAGTGTTCCTCCCAGCTAAATGGTTGAAGAAGAAAAATGGGGCTATGGCTTCAAAGCCGGCGAATGACAGTCAACCCTGCATGAAAATGGAGTCTGACTGTGTTCCCCTACGGAGGAAGGACTGGATATCCACAAACTGTGTCAGAAGTGTGGAGGAAAAGCCTCTGATCAGCCAACACCTTAAACGCCTGAAACTGCTTCAGCTAAACAAACTCACAGGCTGAACTGGAGGCGCGTTGATGATTTGTTGGAGGGGAAATGCAACTTTCATGATGACAAAGACAGAACTCCTTTGTCTGACCACAGGTTCCAACAGTCAGCTGCAAAGCTGAGGAGCTCAACAGGTGGAGAAATGGCACCTGTAGAGTCACAATACCTTACTTCCACACAAACGCACTGCCCAAACCAGACGGTTTGAAGACCAATGAAGCACAGTATCATTAATGATATTATCTTTGGCAGGGTTCTGAGTTGATGTGAACGGTTGGGTGTTTAGAACATGACCTCACAATCCAGCCCTATACAATAGAAAGAGACATGGAATTATCCTGAAAATGTTGACGCCACTCAAAAGCAGATACTGATTACTGATTTGGGGCTTTTACAAGCCAGGAGAGTGATTGCATTATTAATGAAAAACATGGATGGGCCCTCTGTACACATGTGGACAAGAGAAATGACGTCCATTTCGGCTCTGGAGAGCCTGACATCCATCGTAAAAAATAAAGAAAGGGAGTTTGAGCACCTATGGAACCCTTATTTACTCTTCTTGGAAACTTGTGACCAACTTTAACCTTCCTGTAAGTGTGTAACCCTTGTGCTATCTTAGATGACCCCACCCTCACATTGATGTGTTCTCCCTACTATGACAAAGGTGGTTAAAGGTGGAAAGATTTCATGTAATCCATGGACACCAGTGAAGATCACAAATCATTGAAGAAAAAAGGTTCAGAGCACTGTCTAGTGGGTCTAGATGACCCAACTCCCAATGATAAAGTGCCTAGAATAGCACAGGGGTTACACTGTTGTAAATTGCGGCTGGGTAGCTCGGTTGGTAAGGTGGGAAGCTACCATGCAGGAAACCAGGGTTCAATTCCCAGAGGGAAATGAGCAATGGTACTGGGGGCAATTACCATATCAATGGCGAGCAGTTAACATCACCCAGTGAGGGTCCTTAGAAGCAAGACCCTTAACGCTACCACGTCCCGAGCGCAATTTGGCTGCAGCTCACCACTCCCCAAGGGGTTGGGTCAAATGTGGAGAAAGAATTTCCCTAAATACAGTGTACTAAAAAAAATTATTACTTTTGTCACTATCATTACTATCATTTTTATTTATTTATTCAATCCATTTATTTATTTATTTTTAAGACTTTGCCAGATGTGGGTATTTTGTGTTCATTTTGTTTTACAATCTTTCAATGAAAACATGTTAACAAAAAAAAAAAGTTCAATTGACCTTGAAAAGCAATAACGTATATATTTTTATAACTGCTTGTCAGAGATCATGCAAATCAGGCACAGAGTCACACAAAGGTTCAAACCAGATCCACAGCGTAAAGGCTGCAGGACATGCAGCCACCACAGAGCAAGACAGTCCTTGTGCTGCTCACACGGCCCCACCGAGGAGCACAGGGTAAATGCTCCATAACCAAACCTGCTTCTGCCACTTGTTGATCCACTACTGGAGCAACAGCTTTAACCCTTGTGCTATCCTAGGCACTTTAACATTGGGAGTTGGGTTATTTAGACCCACAAGACAGTGCTCTGAACCTTTTTTCGTCAATGATTTGTGATCTTCACTAGTGTCCATGGATTACATGAAATCTTTCCACCTTTAACCACCTTTGTCATAGTAGGGAGAACACATCAATGTGAGGGTGGAGTCATCTAAGATAGCACAAGGGTCAAACTAACTCATCAAATTGGGCCTCAGCCCAGTTCTGCTCCCAGAAGAAAAACCAGCATTTACGTGTCACTGGGCAGTTTTCATGAGGACCTCTTTGGGGTCAAAGGCCTCATGGTGTCAGACCATACACCACAACGTTGAAGGAGCTCCATGCAGCTGCATGATTTCCAAAGATGTCACCACCAGCTCCTCGGCAAGCTGCAGGGGGTTTCCTGGCTGGGATCTGCAGCTCGGTGGAGTCCTTTCTGCACTTCAGAACTCTGTATGGAGGTTCATCAAGCAGAAAAGCTGGGGACAGTAGTTCCACGGAGGTTTTGGGAAGTTTGATCCGACTTTTTCTGGATACGTGGAGGAGCGGTGACGCTGCAGCCCTCCTGAGACAGAGCAGAAAAGTTGGTGGGAGCTGCTCTTTAGCCTGGAACAGCTCGGGGGCAGAGACAGGATGGGGGGCGGCGTGCCACCCTCCGACACACAGATGGCAGAACTAATTATTAGAGCGAAAGCCTTGCGGCACAAACAAAGCATTTGTGTAGTAAAAGCTTGGGTACTTACGCATTTACAAATACTTTAACTGTGCAAAACGTCAGATGGGGAATCTTTTTCACCACTTCTCGTAAAATTTCACTTTTATGCAATTATAAAAACAAAAATGGTGTGAAAAAAATTTTAACATGCGGTGATTTACAGACAGGAAACGGGTGTAGACAGTCAGAACAGGCGGCATTTCGCAGGTATTCATTCTTTTACATGAAACACATTAAGTCGCATGAACGATGGAAATAAATCCATCGTTTGGACGGTATCATCAGGTGTGCAAGAGTGAGGGACCAAAGACAACAGCCATCTTTTTTTCATCAAATGATCTTAAATGTATTCAAACACACTGTTGTTCAACTGCGTGTGTGTTTTCAAGCTGGAGAGTATGGACTAATAATCAACAACAGGAAGGAATAAAACAAATGAAGCGTTGCCTTTGTTTGTATGGGAGCCAGTTGTCCGTTTATGCAGATGGGGGGGGTGAGGGGGGGGTCTAGGAGAGGGGAACCTTCAGCGATGAACCGTTTGGTTCTGAAACTCGAGTCTGGAGCATTAAAGATTTGAGGTCTATCACTCGCAATAGCAGTCATCAGTGATTGGCTGTTCTTAACTTCATCCACAGCAGACTCAGAAAACATGTATGTGTGTGTGGGGGGGGGGGGGGGGCATGCGTGTGCATGCGTTTGTGTGTGGCTTTGATCTCATTTTTCATCTGTCTCTCTCAACTGTGCTGCTCATCCCTCATGCATGCTTCTTACTAAACTGTTTGCCAGGATTTATATTTATAGAAGAAAAAATAAACACAACTATATTTGATTTTTTGGTCTATTTGTAATAGGACATTGGTGAATGGCGTGTACTTATAAAGCCTTCTTAGACGGTAGCAAAGCGCTGTACAGTCGCAGTCCCATTCACCCACTCACACACTCACACACACACACACACACACACACGCACCCACACACACACACACACACACACACACACACAGAGGGTAATTTTGTAGAGGACTCTGACAGTGAGAGGTGAGGCAAACAAAGCAGCAGCTTCGTGATGTTGGCATAAAGCTTTTGTTAATTAAAACTTGTGGTGATGACGCCTGCTTCACACTGATAAGGCTGACAGTTGTGCCATAAAGTTTGGACACTGAGCTCTTTTAGTCTGTGGATCTTCACACTCCTGCATTAGCAGAGAGCAGCCGTTTTATCCTCTGACAGACCTCCGGAGCATTCACACCTGGAGTGAGAAAATACCTGTTCACGTCTTTATTCTACTGCACATTGCACATCAGAGAAAGCAGAGCCTTTGATTTCCCAGCTTCATGTAATCTTCAATGGCTGCTTTTGCTTAAATCCTTTTTTGTTTTTGTCTGTGTTACAGTTTCACATTAGATTACAGTTACATTGCTTGTTTGAAGGATTACACTACAATACTTTCATTTTTTTACACTCTTCCATCCCACACTTTGGTGAAATAACTAACTTTTTTCTTCACTTCTTCACAGATTTTCCCCTGAACCTGCTTAACTGCATGAAGCTAAGTTCAGCAGAGTCGCAATACGAAGCACATAACCAACCACAGAAACAGCCTGGAGGAATTTTCTCTGTCTGACATACAAATGATGTATTTAAATGGGAGTAAGCAGAAAGCCTGTCTACCTCTTTACACCATATAAAGGTAAAATCAAACTGTCTACCAGTTCATCTACAAAATCAATTTGAAGAAATTAATAAATCACCATAGTTTCCCTTTTTCAAAACTCACCAAAGTTATTAAAATTAAGAAATCTTACATTAAAACTCGTTTAGTCGGATTCTTTATTTCCATAGGAATGAACGTCTTCAATAAAAGGTTATGGATTCTGCTCGGCCTTTAGAACTCAGAGAATGGATGGAGTCCACTCTGAGGCTTCCACCTGTCCACCTTCAGGGTGTAATTCAGAAGAAGCCCTGAAGAAGTCCTTCAGGGTCCGTTTATGGTCTTCCTTTTGCAGAAGAAAGAAGTCCGGCTCACTTCCTTCAGCGGTGGTCTACGGACCGGCTTTCACTGTTTTCTCGTGCGTCATGTGCTGATTAGCTAACATGCAGCAAAGCTAACTAAAGGTCAAAGTGAGGTCATGACCTCCTTTTTTTCAGCAAAGTGCAGAATTCTGTCTTCATCTCTAGCAAACCAGTAGAAAAATAAACTGCTGTAACGCTTGTGCTATCTTAGATGACCCCACCCTTGCATTTAGGTGTTCTCCCTACCATGACAAAGGTGGATAAAGGTGGAAAGATTTCATGTAATCCATGGACACCAGTGAAGATCACAAATCATTGAAGAAAAAAGGTTCAGAGCACTGTCTAGTGGGTCTAGATGACCCAACTCCCAATGTTAAAGTGCCTAGGATAGCACAAGGGTTAATTAGGTCTGGATTGAGTCCTGAACTGGTCTGTAGTCAGACTGCCGTCAAGCAGACTTTCCTGTTGCGGACTAAAGCTTGTTAACAAACCAAAAACAGAGCTCTTCACTCATTGGTCAGGAATTACGAGGACGGGGCAAAGCAACTGAATGCAGAGATTATGGAAATCCTGCACTTTTGAGTTCATTCACACTTTAGATTTTGCTCACAAGTTTTGAATGTCTGTATCAATGTCAGGCTCAACACTTTTACTGCTGCTCTGGTCCGGTGGAGTCCGGTGCTGCAGGGTGGTAACTGACAAGAAAATGGCGATGGGCTCGCTGATAAGTGTTTATGACATATAGATTAGCAGGAAAACAATGAGCAGCAATCACGTTTAACCTTGTTTTAATAAGCCTGCATTTATTTCATTGATTTGCTGTGTCTCATCGCTGGGGTGTTATGACCTTAATGCAGCTTTGATGATGTAACAGCAGCGCCTGTAGGGGTCGTGCCGTATCACCAGACACAGGAAACATGTCGGAAGCTTTCCAGCTGCGTTAAAATAAACGTTCTAACAAACAAACAGCTGGACCTTTTTTCTTGATAACCCCACAATCGTCGGGTTATCAACATTTGTCCGCGGCTCATCGGTTTTTTACATTCCTACTCTGTTTACGTCACTACGGTGGCCATTTAGGTCCAGTTGTTCCGCTCTGAGGATGGATTGTATTCAGACTGAGGAATCTCAGAGAGAACAGAAGCTCAGTCCCATTGGAAACAAACATAGACCACCTCCAAAGATGAGCGGTTCCTGGTCCTGGACCAGGGTCCGTTTGGACGTGTTCAGCCTGGAAATTTGTTCCAGATTATCAGGGGAAACGAACTCTGGTTCACTTTAAGCAGATCAAATGTTTCCAGTCTGAATCCAGCCAAAGATTCAGTAAAAAAGCAGCTGTGGAAACCAAACAACAAGAATTAGCCATTGAGGACAGGAACTCTGTAAAAGATTAAATCCGTGAAAACAGGAAATTCGCAGAAAAGATCACAGGATTGTCATTTAAAACACTGATAGTAGGATTTTTGGACCTAGAAACGTGTCCAACAAGAACCGGACTGGGATCCTAAAGATTTGAAAGTGTTTTTTAAAATCTGGCATCTGAATGAACACACAGAAACATCTGGAATGACAGGTTTAAGGAAGCATTCATAAGTATTTATCAGCATCTAATTAGACACTTGTTACATAATTCTGGCAGAACAGTTAAAAAGAGTAAATGAAACAATGAACATCTTGGTTTTGTTGTAAAACCTTAAGCAGACAAGCTTTAAACTTCCTCTGCTTTTCATTTCTGACACAGGCGGTTTATTATCCTGGTGTGCAGCTGTGAGTGAACATCTGCAGCCTTCAGCGCTGCAAACATGGACGCTACCTTCAGCCTTGTTCTGTCAGGAATTCTTCAACATTAGGTTGAAGCAGCAAACACATTTATCTGCTCTGACATCCACTGTTCACACTGTTCAGCGGGCCGGCTGCTGCCCCCCCCAGCCACGCAGCAGCCGCGCAGCCTGCAGCCACAGCTGCCTGGTATGTGCGTGTGCGCGTGCGTGAACGAAAGCAGTGAGGGGTGTTCTCATCTTCATCTTTTTTTGAAATAACAGCGCCTTTGCTGATGTCGTCTGAAGCAGTATCGTCGCAAAACAGAGAAGAAAAAGGAGCAAAAGTGTCTGAAATGTTGAGGAGGATTTCTGGAAACAGCAGCGTCACGCCTGGAGTCTTGAGAGGAGCCCAGTACTTCAGCACAGGGAGGGAGCTGGGCGGATAATTTGATTCGTAACTGCATGAGAAAACACCAATGAGACAGAAAATAGGTTTGATGGCATTTTTGTAAACAGACATGAATGGTGTGAAGGTCAGAAAACACATTCAGGGTTCAGGAACATGTGTCGGCTGAAGGTGCTGTCATTACTGCTGCTGACGAAAATGATGGCAGAGTGCACACAAACACACCATGATGCTGCCGCCGCAGCCCAGACACTTCCCCCGGGAAAAGCGGCCACAGATGAAAGGAAGAAACAACGGAGGGCAGATCATCTCCAGCAGGAGGATGTGATGCTGCGTCATCTCTGCAGCGCAAACAGCTCCAGTCCTTCATCCTTTACTTCATCAGAGAGGCTTTGCAACTTCTGGTGAGGCTCAACACCAAACCTTTGGAAAAAAAAAAAACTAAGATTCATTTTTAATATTTTAAAATAAAAAATAATAATTAAAAATAATTACTTAATAATTAAAAATAAAATGAACTTTTTTGCATGCTATTTTATCTTTTTTTTTCTTCCATCCTTGACAGTTAAAAATATACCTAAACCCAAATCACACGTTCTAAACAGATATGAAGTTGGACAAATATAGGTGGTTTGATTTTATCATAAAACATTTTATAATGTAACTCTTCCACAGTACAGGACAAAAAAATGACCTTTAATTTGTTTTAGTATGACTTTAATGCAGTTGACCACGGAATGTTACTAAAGACAGTTCACCACAGATGTGACTTGAACACAGGAAACAGTTTGTCCAAATAAATAATCAAATATGAGTGAACATGACTGATGTCACCACAGGGTCAGTTTTCCCACCAATCAATACTGTTTTGCATTTTAAACATACAAATAATTTGAAACAAGTCAAACCCGTCAGAGAGCGCCATGCCTGCTGATGACTCCACTTTGGAATATTATAAAGTACTTTTTAATTTGTTTGTCATATTTGAGTGTGTGTGTGGACAGGCCCGTCCTCGTGGCTAACATCTACACCTGATGGTCTTGATGATAAATCTCCAACAACCTGTTTGTGATTCTATCGCCCCTACTTCTGAATCATTCTCATACTTCTTCACCCCCCCCCCCTTTTTCCCTCTTCTTTTGTACCCTTATGCCCCCTCTCTAACATCATACTCTCTTCTTCTCTCTTCTCTGTTCCATCCAGTCCATCAAGAAATGTAAACAAACATAAATGAAATAATTAAAGTTTAGCCTAAATTACAAAAGGGGTTTATACAAATATACACCTCATGTATCAGCAGGTCCACAACCTCCTATTGTAGCAGTAAAATCTGTCCTTTGCTCAGATGTAAAACAATACAAGTTTTTAAAAAAAACTAAAACCACAGAACAAACTGACTGTCTGTAAATGACATCAAAACAAATCTAATGGTTTAAATTTGAAACTGCATTTGAAATAAATAAACTGTAGGGTGGAAAAAATATTCTTTCTACCATTGATCAAAAGAGTAACTTCAAGTCCATTTTTTATGACAGTTTTTTATGTAAATATGAGTTTTTTTATATAAGTATGACAGTTTACATGACATAAAAGTCCAAGCCTAATTTATGACATCCTTCATAAAGGGCCTATACCATGCTGTTCTTAAACCTTTTATAGTAAACAATATCCATGTTGTCATGCTTCCTTCACAGACTGAACCCGGCTGTTGGTTTACCTCATCCCCAGTCCAGTACTTATGGTGGCCTGGTTCCAATATTCATTGCCAGTCCGTTGCCCTCCATGAACTTCACCGTTGCAAGTGCCGACTTGGGTTCAGTCACAAGCTCCTCATCTTCAAGTCTACCTTGCCTCCAGCCTCCTCACTACTACAAGCCACACAACGACCACGTTCAACGCCAAGTCACGTCACTCCCAGCACCAAGTTCCATCACTCCCTGCCTCGTCGAAGTCGCCGCTCAACCTTGTCACAGAAGAAAGGCTCACCTTCGTATCCTCGTCTCGCAGACCTCTCCTCCGGTGACGATTCCACGGACTCCTCGCCAACCGCAACAGACTTTAAGAAATCTTTTCTCGCCATTCTCTGTGCGTGTCTTTCTAGGTACCAGCACTTAGGTCTGTTCTCGTCACAACAAATATTGTTACCATTTTGAGTTTAGAAAGGAAAACTTACATCAATCATGGGATGGTGCATGACAGAGTTACCAAGTTTGTATTAATCTGTGTCCAAGTAATGTTTAAAAACATTTGAATGAACACACTGAGGAAACAGGAATTAGCAGAGGATCGACGGTTCTAAAACGGAGAGGAGAAGTTCTTTTTTCAACATGCAAAATTGACTTAAATAAGAAAACGATTGAACACAGTAACTTTTAATGCAAACGGGATAAAACACCACACAAGTAGCATGTCACAGTTAGGGGTCACAGCAAGCACCACTCCAGGGTCCCACGCCTTCACTCAACCGGGCTTCAAGCTGTGTTCGCACTGCAGAGGGATCCCGTTTCAATGTTAGGTTAATGTACAGACGCCATCTCAAAAACCTTCTAATATCTGAACTTTGGGAAGGCGATGCATCATTTTAACCAATGCAGGATTCAGCTTTGAGCATGTGATGTGTTTAATGACGTGATCAGTGCCGAGGAAGTTTAAATCCAAGATGGGGATAAGCTGATCGCTCTCCTCCTAAACTTCATGACTTTTTCTTATTTTTATGATTAAAAAAATCATCAAAGTGTTTTCTATTTTTAGTAGCGATCAGGCCAAAAAACATTTGGCAGTTCCTCCACCCACACACGTCTGGAGAGTCACATTTTACGCATTTTTAGACAGGCATTGAGTAGCAAATTCACTGTGCGTCTAAATAGAAGTGCAAATTTGATGCGTTTGGTGTGAACGCCGTGTTATTCTGTACATCTTTCCGTCCGCCCTCTTTTCCAGACTTTTGGAAGTTTTTTCTTTCTTCTTTTTGATAACGCCATCAGCTGGGAATGCTACAGCTCTGCTGTGACCAACAGGACTTGTGGTCATTAAGTCTTCACTACTGAGGTGACAACCATAAAATCCAATGGACACATTTGGTAAAGAGGCCAATAAATCCACTAACAGAGTCTTGTGGGGCTTGTTAGTCTTGAGGGATTTGGAAGGATCCCAACAGGTTGACCTTTGTCGAGGCCAATGATTCAGAGTTTGTTGGTGGGTAAATAGGAACTAGCTGCAGGTGATGGTCCCAGATTCCTTGGAGTGATGATGTTCACCAACACCAGTCTGTACTGAGTGTGGAGAGTGTAGAACTAATCCTGGGGTTCCTGCTGACCCCAAAGCAAAGGCCTCACATGGAAAGGGTCAGCTAGGTTGTGTCATGGTGCCTCTGGCAGCCCTCTTCCCCATCCCCTCTCTGCTCTGCTCCTGAGGACTCCCAGCTGTTTCCACTCAACTCATCTACCTGCAGCCTTCTTAAGGAGATCCAGATCCAGCATTCATCGCCAGTTCGTTGCTCCTCCATAGTGCCTAGTCTGGTCACTCATGTTCTTGCTCTTGATGTTTTGCCTCAAGCTAATAATTTCCTACACCTTGCTTTCAAGAAACAAACTCACCACGAGTGTTAACCTGGGATTCGCCTCTAGAGCTATCGGGCCTCCTCGATCAAGCCACGATTCCTGCTCATGCCTACCCTCCAGCGCAGCCTTTGCAGAAAACCTCCAGCCACGCCACGACTTCAAGCCAGGATTTCCGTTTCTCATTCTACTACTCACCTGCTGTCCTCCGCCATCCTCCTCGCCATCAGATCTACGTCATGCAAAAATAAATCATCTAACTTACCTTACATTCTCCTGTTTTCCTTCCGGGATCCAGCATCTGGGTCTTTCTCGGTTGTTTGAAATAATGACAGGTAGTCCTGATTCAGAATCTGGCCTCTCTTAACATTTGCTTAAGTTGCTGATATTTAAACACAATTCAGAGAAATTAAAATAACTGTTTTTAAAACTCCACAAAAGACTTGAGGTGAGCTGATGGAAAAGTCACTGTTTTTGTGCAGGCACTGACAACTGGGAAGCAGACAGTGTGACATGTAGTCAATGCAATTGTGGTCAAAATGGACAACTATTTTAAATGATTCTCTTTCAGTTAACAGGAGATGTCTGTGAGCCTGCCAGACAGCCATCGCATCACACCAGGCGGGGACGTCATGGTCTTTGGGGCCTGCATCTTGAAAGAAACAAAAAACAGCAAAGTCAATTAACCAAAAAAAGGGAGCGGAAAATTAATATTAAAATTGTTTCAATGACCTTCATGAAGTTATAGACATCCATGTCGTAGCTGGTTCAGTATTTCTGCCTTTTATGTTATGTCATGCAAAACAACGGCCCTTATAGAAAACAACACAGACATACAGGATAAGTCCATTTTAAAAGCACCACCTTATTTTAAAATAACTAATATTTCAATGGATGTTTATTTGTAGGATCATTTTAAGGGGAATAAAATCATACTAAGCTTGGTTGCAAATTCTGGGTTTTGGTTCTCAATTTATGCGTTTTGATTCGCGGATTTGGGGTTTTGATTCGCGTTTTTACGGTTTTTGATGGCGCTGAATCGACACCAAACTAAGGATGTGTTTACCCGCATTTGATTTCAGAATTATATGACTTGGCAAAAATGATCTGGGATTTTTGGTCAGTTTATGCCAGTTTGTTATATTTTTGAACATCATAGCAAACAAAGTCTGTGAATATTCAAGCTGGTGCTGGAGTGCAGCCTGCTCTAATGTCTTCCCTACATCATGTCAACACGTCATCCTGTTAACAGCTGCTCTCTTGAAAAGACATTTCCCGGTGGCATTTTTACTCATCAAAACAGATGCAGAAAACCCAGAGCTGCAATGTTGCCTCATGTTTTCCAGATCCCAGCAGCTCAACTGCTACTCACAGCCATTCTGGATGTCAGAAACAACATTGTGGCACCTGTTGGATGGAGCTTCTATAAAGGTAATGTCCTACAATATGGAAGCGATTATGTAGCATAAATAAAAAGCAAAGTCAAAACCAGAAATGCTTTTTCATTTTCAAAATGAAAAAGCATTTTTTGACTCAAAAATATAATGAAAAAGCAATCCTGTCATGGCTATAGAACGACTGAGACCCAGATGCTGAAACCCGGAATGAGACACAGGACAGAGATGTCTTGGCGAGAAGGTGGATTTAATATGATGGCCAGACAGGTAGGTAACAGTTACTGGAGGTCCGAGAATGTAACTGCGGCTCGTGGCGTCACTGGTGGATCTGCTCGTTCGGGTTTGGAGTCGGCAGCGTGGGTCCGTCTCGTGAGGCAGCTTGTTCGGCAGAGGCTCGTGGGGAGGATGGAGGGAACAGACCAGAAAAGGATTCCGGATTTCGGCTGCTGTGGGTGACCACTCGTGGCTGAGGTTTCCTGGAGGCAGGTAAGACAGCATAAGTTAATTACTTGGCTTAAGGCAAGGCAACAAAGCGTGAACTTGACGTGAGGCCAAATATGCACCATCCAGGGGAAACGGACTGGCGTTGAATGAAGATCCTGGAGCTCCTTAAGAAGGCAGGTGTGGCGATGAGGTGAGTGGAAGCAGCTGGGAATAATCAGGAACCAAGCAGAGAGGAGAGGGGGGAGGAGTCTGACAGAGGCACCATGACAGTACCCCCCCCCCCCCTCCTCAACGACCGCCTCCAGGCGGTCAAGGGCGGCGATCTGGGTGGGCCCGGTAGAAATCCTCAATGAGCGAGGGGTCCAAAATGAGAGAGCGGGAAATCCAGGAGCGCTCCTCCGGTCCGTAGCCCACCCAGTCGACCAGGAACTGGAATCCGCGACCCCGACGACGGACATCCAGGATCCGATTGACGTCGTAAGCCGGAGCACTGTCAATGAGCCGGGCGGGTGGCGGGGAAGCGGACGGCGGGCACAGAGGACTGTCCAGCACTGGCTTGATCTGGGAAACATGAAACGACGGGTGAACCTTCAGAGCCTTGGGAAGACGGAGTCGGACGCAGGTGGGGTTGATGAGTTTCTCTATGACGTAAGGTCCGATGAATCGTGGAGCCAGCTTCTTGGAGGTGGCTTGGATGGGGATATTACGTGTGGAGAGCCAGACCCTTTGGCCAGGTTGGTACTCGGGTCCCACCACCCTGTGACGGTTGGCGATGCGGCAGTTGCTCTCCTTGGTGCGGAGGAGAGCAGCCTTAGCCTGTGCCCAGATGCGTTGGCACCGCTGGATGTGATGTTGTACGGAAGGCACAGCCAAGTCCAGTTCCTGTGACGGAAACAGAGGTGGTGAGTACCCGAGAGCGACCTCAAAGGGAGAGAGCCCAGCAGCAGTGGAGGGATGAGCATTATGGGCATACTCAATCCACACGAGATATTGGGACCAGTCCTGCTGGTTCTGTGCCGCCAAGCAGCGGAGAACTGCCTCCAGTTCCTGGTTCGCTCTCTCCGCTTGGCCGTTGGACTGAGGATGGTAGCCTGATGTGAGGCTGACCGTGGCCCCCAAGGCCGTACAGAAGGCCTTCCAGACCTGAGAGATGAACTGGGGGCCACGGTCAGAGACAATGTCCAGAGGGATGGCGTGGGGACGGAAAACCTGCTTGGTCATGATATCAGCAGTTTCGGTGGCAGTGGGTAGTTGAGGGAGCGGAATGAAGTAGGCCGTCTTGGAAAATCGATCTATGACTGTGAGTATGACGGTGTTACCTGCTGATGGGGGTAACCCGGTGACAAAGTCCATTGCCAAGTGGGACCAGGGTCGGCTGGGCGTAGGGAATGGGTGGAGCAACCCCGCCGGAGCCGAGGAGGACGTCTTGGATCGGGCGCAGGTGGTGCACGCCGAGATATACTCCCTAATGTCTTTCTCCATAGACGGCCAAAAAAATCTCCTTCGAAGTAAATGGAGGGTACGGTGGACCCCCCCATGGCACGCCAGACGAGACGCGTGACCCCAAGTGATGACTTCGGAACGGAGATGAGCAGGTACAAACAGTGTGCCCCTGGGAACGGGTGGATGGTCAGAGTCCCCCTCCAGGGCTTGAAGAACCACTTCCTATGATGCAGGATGAAGGGAGGATTGGTGATGGAGTGTTCTCAGACGGACTGTATTTCCTGGAGAGGGCATCGGGTTTGCCGTTGCGGGAGCCTGGTCTGTAGGTTATGGTGAAGTGAAACCGGTCAAAGAAAAGACACCAACGAGCTTGCCTGGAGTTGAGTCTTTTAGCGGAGCGTAGGTATGCCAGGTTTTTATGGTCCGTCCAGACGATGAAAGGCTGCTCGGCTCCCTCCAACCAGTGACGCCACTCCTCCAGGGCAAGTTTGATGGCTAAGAGTTCCCGGTTGCCAACGTCGTAATTCTGACACCACTGGAAACACAAATTCATATGATGGTTTCTCAGATCGCAGCAGCATTTCCGCCTTCAGCGATCGTCGGGAGCTTAGCGCTCCGCTATGCGAAGGCAGCTGGCGGTCCGAAGAACAATGCTTGTCCGCGGTGCGTCAGGAGGAGGACCACAGAAGGCGGACATGCAGCTACTTAGTCCTGAGACGCTGTGGAAACTCATCAGAAGTTCACAACCATCACAAAACCCTCGTCTCTGCCGCTAACACAGTCTGCTCCTGGTGCGTGTGTGTGCGTCAGTCAGCAGCCGGACACACGGAGAAAGCAGTGACGTCATCGCCCCGCCTCCCCTCTGCTAATGCTTTTTCGAAATGAATATTGTGACAAGGTGCGCGGGGTGGATGTTAAAATGCAAATGCAATCCCCTCTTTGCATTTTCGTTTTAATTATGACACAGAATAAGCGGTTTTAAGTATAAAATGAAAAAGCATTTTGAAATATTGCTTTTTCTTTTTAATTTTGAGTCAAAAATGCAGCTACATTTTGAAAATTAAAAAGCATTTCTGTTAATCCATTTTAATTGTCAAATTAGACATTTCTAAATGAATTATGCTACACATTTACCAGGAACCTTTTTGAAAATGAAATGTCAAATACCATTTTATTTATCATTTTAATTAAGTGACAGAAAAAGCTGGGTTGAGGAAGGAAATGAAAAAGCATTTTAAAGTATTGCTTTTTCTTTTTCATTTTGAGTCAAAAAATGGAGCTTCATTTTGAAAATTAAAAAGCATTTCAATTAATCCATTTTGAATGTCAAATTAGACATTTCTAAATGAATTATGCTACACATTTACCAGAGAACGTCTTGAAAATGAAATGTCAAATACCATTTTCATTTTAATTTTAATTAAGTGACAGAATAAGCTGTGTTGAGGAAGGAAATGAAAAAGCATTTTGGTGGATTGCTTTTTCATTATATTTTTGAGTCTAAAAATGCTTTTTCATTTTGAAAATGAAAAAGCATTTCTGGTTTTGACTTTGCTTTTTATTTATGCTACATAATCGCTTCCATACTACAATAGCTGGTTTGATTGAATTTTCAATCAGGCCGCCACTTCTAAAGACCCACTCCGATCATCTTTTGATCTGTGTTCCCAGTGGTCTTTTACTAATGATTATGCTGTTTTTAGCCCAATAAAAAAAAAACTGTGATGTTTTCTATGACATACACCATAGTACCAAAAGTATTTGCTCACCTGCTTTGACTGACAAATGAACTGAAGTACCATCCCATTCCAAACCCATAGAGTTCAATATAATGTGGGTCTACCTTTAGCAGCTGTTACAGCTTCAACTCCTCTAGGAAGTCTGTCCACAAGGTTGAGGCGTGTTTACAGGAGTTTTGGACCATTCTTCCAAAAGGTCATTGGTGAGGTCACACACTGATGTTGGTGGAGAAGACCTGGCTCTCAGTCTCAGGTCAGTTTTGGAATTGTCCAAAATGTTTTGGTATCCTGAATGATTCAAAGTTCCTTTCACTGGAACTAAGGGGCCAAGCCCTGAAAAACAAGCCCACACCATAACACCTCCTCCACCAAACTTCACCCTCGCCTCAATGCCGTCCTAAATGAACCGTTTTTCTGGTCACCTCCAAATCCAGACTTGTCCATCAGAAGACCAGATTGAAAAGCTTGATTCATCACCCCAGAGAAGGTGTCTCCACTGTGAGGACACTGCAGCAAACCCATGAAGGGACCACATTTTCTGCCCACTTTTAAAACATCAAGAGCCCGCTTGGCCTTGATCGCTGGGATGGTTTAGTATGAAGGTATTAATGTTCCAAAATGGACGAGCTTGTCGATTTAATTTGAGAACTTAGCCTCTGCACAGCCGCAGGAATTCATCAGAAATTCACCTCTGAGTTGTGGGCTAATTTCCCAGTATCGTAGCTATCTAGCCATACAGTTTTGACATTCCAGCTCAGACGAGGAAAACAAAGACGTTCATGGATCTGTTTGTCTCCGTCCGGATGGAGCTTGCGGCCCGCCGATTGTAGCAGCTGCGTCACAGATACAGACTTTTTCAAACCTAATTTTTACATCTGCTCCTGATTCATAACAATTTGAATAAAAGAATTCTCAGAAATGCAGCTTTAATCGGACACGTCAGTACCTTCTATCATCAGAAAAGCGCTGCAAGAGCATGTTGAATACACCAAAAACACAATTTTCATTGGAGTGGGTCTTTAAATAGTGTTTTTGTTGAGTGATTTGTAGTTATATGACGCGTCCAAACAATAAAGGCAAAAATATGTATCGTTTATTCTCCCAGCAGAGTTCTCCTTAGCTCTCATAACTCAGTTTTAAAAGTAAAGTAAAAAATAGAAAAAGGAAAGTACAGTTTTCATACTCGAGGTGTCTTGCAGGATTCCTCCAGCTTCCTCCACAAACATGACTGTTGACAGGTGTCTTTGCTTTGGCCCTGGGGCAAATTACGTGCATGTGTGTGCATGTGCACGTGCGCGCGTTTGTGCCCTGTGACAGACGGCAGAGTGCTGCACAGGTTGTTTCCTGCCTCTCAGCTGAAAACAGCAAAGCGAGTCCTGCATGTCCTAAAACCTGGATTCTGTCACTGTCGTGGTGCTCTAATGATTGAGCCGTCTCTGCAGGAACAAAAACAGGAGCACATGAACCCCAAGGACAAACTGGGCTTACATTTGGTCCAGACAGATTCATCTACATGTCTGCATGTCTCATATCATAATTTCAGTAAAACACTCCAATCTCACATTTCACAGTTGTACTTTTTTCTTTGTGCTTAAGTATTCAATAACATAACTGGAAGGAAGACAGATAAAGCAACTTGGACGAGCAGCAAAATATTTGACGAAAAGAAGACAATGAGTCCGGTTGCCATGACGCAACTTCAAGACGTCACCTGGACGAATGAGAATCTTCATCAACATTAACTGGAAGGCTGTGACTTTTATTTTTATACACTCAGAAATGACATTTCAGAAATCCAGTGTGTGCTGGGTTTGGTATTATAACCAGTTTTTCATTTGGACATGGAGAATGCTGAATACCGTATTTTCCGGACTATAAATCGCTGCGGAGTAAAGGCCGCACCAGCCCAAAAATGCATTGTAAAGTAGAAAAAAACACAGATTAGTCGCATTTTGACGGGAATTTTTTTTGACAAAATCTGAGACCAAGAACTTATAACTTGCACAAACTCATATGACACAATCATAGCAGACTGTTTATCACATAATTTCACAGTAATTCTTTCTCATACTTATTTATTTATTCCTTTCATGAAGCATCATCGGCTAACTAATACTCTGTTTTCATCCTGTATTTGTAGATACAGTTGTCATTTTTATTGCATTTCTGAATCTATGAAATCATTGGAAAATAGAATATTATGTTGTTAGCCTTCAAGATCTTACTGTAAAAAAAGTTGTCTGATTCTCTGAGTCACTTAACATACTCTTAACACTTAACATACCTCATACATCAAATTGACCCAGGAACATCATCTCTGTTCCTCACAAATGAACATAACAGGAGGGTTAACAATGTATTTATTTCAATTTATTTCTAATATAGGTCGCCGCGGAGTATAAGTCGCACCCCTTGCCAAACTATGAAAAAAAGGGCTACTTATAGTCCGGAAAATAAGGTATTTACTGTCGGATTTCTGTGAGACAACACTCAGATTTCACTTCCAAAAAAATTCTTAATTTTGGAGTCATACATTTGCAGACCTGCTACATTGAACCTGTTTGTTTATCTGCTTGATTGTTAGACGTTTACATTAAACATGGTCTTTAGGTTTTATTCAGAGTTTATGTTCCTAAAAGGACCAGTTTGTGATTTGGAATTCTTTCTGCAAGATGTTCTGAACCTTCAAAATCAAGAAATGTAAAGGCCCGTTCACACGGGGACGAATTTCGCCGGCGATTTTCGCCGACGTTTAACGCCTCGTGACTAAACAAAGGGCACCAATGAGAGTGTGCACACCGACGCGAAAAAACGCCAGGCGTCAAAGCATCAAAAAAAAACCCACCTCGGGTTCGTTTTTTTTTTTTGATGCCTCACGTCGAAATCTATTCTAACAATGAGAATGGCGCTTTTGCACACGTGTCTGGAGCTTCTGAAGTTACAGTAAAACACAACTTGGGGGCGCTCAAACACAAAACTGCCTTGCTGAGCACACATACCAGCGAAGAAGATAGACGCCAAGTAGCGTCTACACTGCCACGACGAAATAATGACGGACATTTTAAAATATCCCCGAACCAAGCACCAGTTGGAGCTACTGGCAGTGGCGGTTCTACCCTGAATTACTCCCCGGGCGAGACCCTCCTCCGGCGCCCCCCCCCAATAGAGTCACTTTGTCCATTTACTGTAACTGAAACTAAGAAATTGATATAAAAAAAGATGTTTATCAGAATTCTGCACTGCATTATAACAGTTATCGGAACATAAAAATTAAAAGACTATCACCATGGCAAAAATACAGTTAGGAAATATTTAATCAAACACAAATAAATAATCTAAAATAAATCTTATAAACTACAAATCACACTAATAACACACTAGAATAAATGTAACTGCAGCACTAAGAACAGAAAACACTAACTAAAACATAACCTTTGTGGCCTTCCTTGATGCAAGCTTGTTAATAACGTCATCATATGAAATCTGCTCCCCCCCTGAATGATTGATACTAACAACAGCAGGTTAGTGAGTTGCTCCTGAGACTTTGGTGACCTCAGGTATGACTTGATCAACTGGAGTTTTGAAAAGGTAACAGCAGCAGCAGCAGCAGCAGCAGCAGCAGCAGCAGCAGCAGCAGCAGCAGCAGCAGCAGCAGCAGTAGTAGTAAAACACAACAAAAACTTTGTGTTACAGCAGAGCAGACACACACGAATCATAACTAATGTTACAAGTTAAGGCAGAGCAAACGTTTAAGAAGAAAATCTTAAAAATTACGTTATTTACAATATTTGGGCCTACTTCAGTTTTGGTCATGATAGACCAAACAAGAGATTTTTCCTCTGCAACGTTGTTGTTGTTGTAGGGCAGGTAGCATTCGAATTTAGAAAACATGCATCTAGCTATGCGATAATACCCTTTTCTTTGTCTCTTTTCTCCTCTTCTTCTTTTCTTTTCTTTCTAAATTGGGCACCAGCTTTGACCTTTTTTCTCCATATTTCAGATGTTTTTTGCATTTAGCATAAATGTCCTGACATAGGTATCAAGTCTGTCGACTAAACCAACTCTCATCTAAGTGAAAACATTGTTTTGTTTTCCCATCTTTTATTTGGGCATTTCACACAAAGATAACCCAAAAAGCATGATTTTTTATACCTTTTTTATACCCGCAGCCCCCCCCCCCCCCCCCTTCGTCACACATTTCCAGAAGGAGCGCGTGCAGCTGCACCCAGGGGCGCCAATTCGCTACATGGCGGCGCAGTTTTTATTTTTTTCATCAAGCACTGAGCCCTGGCCTGTGACCGTCGCCCCCCTGGAAGAAGATCCAGCCAGGTTTTGCGCATGCGTTTTGCGCTCCGTGCTCACCTCTCAACCTGCACCCTTCACCCCGCGCCCCCTCCCTTCTCCTTCTTCACCCCGCGCCCCCTCCCTTCTCCTTCTCAAACACATTTGCGTCTACTTCTCAAAGACAGGAGGGAGCGCAGCTGCAGGGCGGGGGCGCCGCCAGGTTTCAGGCTGTTACAAACTCCGTGATATAAAAAAAACCAATAGTGGTGCATAAAGTATTTTACAAGGGCTGAGCCGCTGGCGCCGCCCCTCCGTCATTTTTCCGCCCCGGGCGATCGCCCGTATGGCCCGTGCCTAAAACCGCTACTGGCTACTGGTGCGTGAAATATTCATGTTTTCTTTGTATTATTCTGACAAGCGCGTAAATACTTGCTCTCTTCTTCTGAGTGAAAAGCGACTTTAAGAAGCGTAAAGTTGCGCAGCGCCACCTTGTGTACAGGAGTATTTCTGTTTACATTAAGCGCCATCTAATGTCAGGGAATGAAATTGCATGTTCACTCGGCTCATCGTCAGCGAAAATCGCCTGGGTGTGAACACAAAAAACGTGGCGAAAAACGCTGGCATATAACGCCTGGCGAATATTCGTCCCGGTGTGTACGGGCCTTTAGACTGTAACACTAGCGTTTCTGCAATGCTTCATGAAGCTTCATCTGCCCATCACCATGTGAGGACAAAACAAAAAAGACCCAAATGCAGGATGATCAGATAGAAATAAATGTCATTCCAAACATAGAGAATGGACCAAGAAACAGGAATCCAAAAAAGTAGAAACATTCAAACCAAAACGTTCCAATATGAAACAAACAAAGGAGGGTCCTGAAATACAAAGAAGATAATAAACACAGGTGAAATCGACTTCCGGTGCGATGACGTAGGGCAGTGTTTTTCAACCTTTTTTGAGCCAAGGCACACTTAATCCTTGACAAAAATACTGCGGCACACCAGCATCCAAAAATTTAAAAAAGGAGAAACTCACAGTCTGTATTGATGTACATTCCCTCCAAGATTTCACGTGTATTTTTGTGGTAATTGTGGCAGAAAAAGCTAGAAGTTGCAGCTTTTTTTTCTGAAAGATGTAATAAAAGATAAGTTAGTTGTACGTAATAATTTTTAACTAACTTATTTGTAATTTTACCCTGGTAGTTGTTTTACCCTTCAGTTTATTAACATGCAATTTTATGTAACCTCACAAAAAAAACAAATAAATTCTTTCTAAATTGTGATTTATCTGTTTTCTTATATTTATTTCAATGTTGGTGCAAAGGCAACTGAAATTTTTGAACAATTATATGATCACAATATGTTTTAATAAAATGTACACAAAAAGACTAACATTATATTTATGTTTTCTGTAGTTACACAAAAAGTAAATATGTTGAAATTTTATCAGTTTTTCTTTTGTCTTAATCAAAAATCAAGTATTTGAAAACTTCAACAAGAATGTTTATTGATTCAAAAAATGTACATTTCTTTTTAGATGATTAAATTGTTTCGAATTTGGTTTGTGTATGTTGGCTTTTTCACATTGATCCGGTTTCTGAAATGTTGTTATTACTTCTTAAATTTAACATATTGTAATGACGCTGGTTACTATAGCAGGGAATGAGAGCCGAGCTGCTAATTAACTTGCCTCTATGGGGAGCTGTCCGTGCCCCACACACCGCACAGTCTCAGCAAGGGAGAAGCATAGAGAAGCACATTGAATTACTGGAATCAAAGCCCATTTATTTGATCACAACGCAAACAGCCAAACAGCATGGACGTCACTTCTGATCCCAGCCCTCTCACTCATGGTTTCGCATCCAAGATTCCCCACTTCCCATGAGTCTTAGGGGCTGAAGGCGGGCTAACCCCAAGGTCGTCACAATATAAAATAATCCAGAGGTTATTAGAAAAGTGTTTCAGTTAGAATGATGACTTGGACCAAACTCTGGGATGTTTGGCTGTTAATAAACACAAACCTTGAAGGAGAACTAAACTGTTGACCTCTGATTTCATCAAGAAGATTTAAAAACTGTCTGTGTGTTCGTTGTGGTTTCAAGACGTTTAACAGGGAAGACTCATTGTACGCTGAGACGCTGTCACTTTGGGCCCCTGTAGGGGGGCCCTCTCTGTGCCTCGCTGGTGGGGTGGGCGATCCCCTCCTCCCCCCCTCCCGGGCTGCCTGGGTCCGGATGCTGGGGGGGCTCCTGGCCTGGGGGGCTCTCTTCCCCTCTCCTGGTCTGGCTGGTCTGGCTGGGTAGGATCTGGTTCCCCTTATGAACACACGGTTCACTTCGGCAGCGTGCATGTATCTCCACCCCCACGTGCACGTGCACACTACCACACTGCTCCCTGTCTGCTTCATCCCTCCTCCTTACCTACAGTGTATTGATGGACAGATATTTTTCGCTCATCTTAGTGTCAGATTTTCACCTTTGATGTAATATTTGTCTTTCCAGCAGATCTGGTATAATTGTTACAGCTTAAAATAATAACTTATTCAAATCAGTGCTTGTATCCCCCACCTTTTCACCTTTCTTCCTTTTACTTTCTTCCAACCCCCCCCCCCCCCCCCCCCTCACATTCTTCCCCTCTCCCTCCCCACACACACTAAATTTAACAAATAAATAAAAGAAAAAAATAGTAAATGGCGTATACTTATATAGCGCTTTCTACCTTCTTACGAAGGCCCAAAGCGCTTTACAGTCACAGTCCCATTCACCCATGCACACACACATTCACACACACATTCACACACTGATGGCGGCTCCGCTGCCAAACACTGGCGCCAACCTCCCACCAGAGGCAAGGTGGGGTTCAGTGTCTTGCCCAAGGACACTTCGACACATGGGCGTGCAAGGCGGGAATCGAACCTGCAATCTTATGATCATGAGTCGACAGCCCTACCGCTGCACCACGGTAGGGCTGAAGAAGAACAAAAAGAGACGCTGTCACTTTAACCCAATGCATCTTGGGAGATATAGTGCGAAAAACGCCAGAGATCGCTTCTCTGAGCTTCATTGTTTTGATCACTTGTTCCACGGTCTGACAGCGGATTCTGTGGAAAGCTACACCGCTAAAGCTTTAGCTTGCATTTTTGTTGGAACTGAGAGACTTTACGAGCTAAATCGGGACAAGGAAGTAAAGACTTTAACCACTTCTGATTGGTCAGACATGATGTATGATTAAGCCTCCAAGAATGATTTGTGGAGACAGTTGAAGGGGCGGGACTTTTCAGAAAACAACTAAAGCTGCAGCTAAATCGCGATACCGTCATTCTTATCAAAATGTCTTTAATAGAATCAAATAAACCCAAAGAAAAAAGTATTTTATGATCTTTCATATTCCTACCCATTGGTACTAAAACTGTTTGTGTGTTCTTTACAATGTTTACAATGTTTTTTTTACTCGTTTTTGTTCTTTTGTGGGGTTCACAAATATTATTTGAAAAATAAATAAGTGGACTGGGTAACTATAGAATAGTCTCAATAAATGTGAACGTTCTTGGCAACCCAGTAAAAAGAAGCAGAGTGCTAACAAAACTGAAAAAGGAAAAAGCACAGGTGGTCTTCATGCAAGAAGCTGCCAAAAAATGAGCATGAAAAATTTGGTAAATTTCGGTATGAAAACTGTTTTTTCAGCTCCTACAAAAACAGCAGAAGGAGAGGTGTACTCACGTTAATATCAAGAACAGTCAACTTTGAAAAAGTTTAATAGGATAGTGACAAAGATGGGAGATATGTCATTGTTAAAGGAAAGATCAACAATACCCTGGTTACACCAGTCAATGTTACGCCCCCTGTTAGAGTTGTGTAATTATCATTTGCTTACACGCTATGATCACCATAATACGATCTCTACGATGATATCTATGACATCTCTACGATGTCTCAGTTCTTTCAGTAAGAAAACAATGACCAGAAAACTTCTGATTATACATGATTATATACATGATGTTCCTGATTAAATGACCCACGTTCATGTCTGCAACCTTCAGTTCTCAATAAAAAGAGGCTCCATGCACAAGGAAGGCAGAACTACTCTGTGACCGTTCGCACTGTGACAGACCAATTCTCCTTCTGCAGAAGTCTAGCAAAAGTTCTCATCTCCTGTGTGGTTCTTCTCTTTAAGGAAAAAGTCAGGACCTTGACACCCCCCCAGAAGGGAATCAGAAATTCTTTAAATTATTATTTGACAAAGTTACTACTCTGAGTGAAGGAATTTTGATTTGTGGAGGAGATTGGAACACAATTCTAGACAATTCAAAGGATACAACAAACCTTAAGAAGAATAAGAGCATTAAATCAAGAGATCTGAACATTTTCACAAAAGAAACCAAACTGTGTGATGTGTGGAGGGACCTACATCCATCAGAGAAGGATAACACTCACTACTCAAGAATTGATTTTTTCCTAGTGAATAACACAGACGGATACAGAGTCTTGAACTGCAATATAGGAACAGTGGATATATCTGACCAGAATCTCATATACCTAAATATACATCTGGATGACCAACAAAGAACAACATTGTGGAAAATGAATATTGGCATCCTTGATAATGAAAATGTAGTGCAAGAAATCAAAAAAGAAACTAAGGAGTGTATTTTGATCAATAAGGATGACCAATAGAACCAACAATAATTTGGGAGACTGTTAAAGCTGTTATGAGAGGGAACATTGTATCTAGGATGTCCCAATTTAAAAAAAATAAGTTTAACACAAACTAAATTAGACTAGAGCCTCGAGAAGCAACAACATTGGAACGGAAGGGAAGAGCTGACTAAAAATATTAAAGAGATTAAAAATAAATTGTCAGATTTAACAGTAGAAGAAATTGAAAAGAAATTAAGATTCACAAAGCAAACCTTTTATGAATCAGGCCCCAAGGCAACAAAAATACTTGCAAAGCACCTAAGATCACAGAAGATGAGAAATCGAATTCACAAAATCCGAGACCCATACACCAATGTAATACATTATGAACCTAAAAATTCAAAAAGCATTTCTTGATTACTATAAAACTCTGTATAGCCAATCTGAACCAGTAAATGAAAAGTAATTCACAGACTTTCTGGCCAACTTAGATCTGCCATCTATTGGAACCATTCAAAATAAAACTTTAACCTCACCTATTACCAGAGAAGAACTGGACAAAGCTATAGGGAAACCGAAAAGTAATAAAAACCCTGGGGGTGATGGTTATCCAAATAAATGGTACAAGATATTCAAAGAGAAACTCGCTCCTATATTATTAGAATCCTTCAATTGGACACTCAAAAAAGCCAGAACCCCCCCATAATGGAAAGAAGCAATCATCTCAGTTCTACCAAAAGAAGGAAAAATTAAGGAGTACTGTGAGAGCTATCGACTTCTTTCAATTTGAATGTTGATTATAAACTATTTACATCAATAATCAGTAAAATACTTGTACAATTCCTCCCTGAACTGATCGACGAGGACCAGACTGGTTTTATAAAGGGAACACAGACACAAGATAACATACAACGTAACCATCCATGTAATAAACAAGGTCAATAAACTCAACATCCCAGCAAGCCTAGATGCTGAGAAGGCCTTCGACAGGGTCTGCTGGGACTTCCTCTTTGCAGTCCTGAGGAGAATGGGCTTCAACAATACATGTATCATGTGTATACAAGCTCTGTACCATAAGCCAGTGGGTAGAATTAAAATCAATGGGAATTTAGCAGATGGCTTTGAACTATTTAGAGGAACGAAACAGGGATGCTGTTTGAGCCCATCTCTTTTTGCTTTATTTATTGAGCCTTTGGCTCAGTATATAAGACAGTGTGAAGATCTAAAAGGGGTGACAAAAACAAAAAATATCTTTAAAAAGTATCTTTTTAAAGTCATGATTATGGCCTGCAAAAAAACCATAACAAGAAATTGTCTTAAAAGTGAACCACTACTGGATCAATGAACAGACATTATGGAGGAGATCTGTTCCATGAAAAAAATGACATTTCACTCACGGTTGAAAGCTGAAAATTTTCAACTCCAATGGAGGAAATGGAAGCAATATTCATCGTTCTCAGAACTTATTTTATTTCTTTACTTGATTGTGGTTTCTTATTTTTTTGTATTTTAAAAGTGTAAAACGTAAAATAAAAAGTTTAAAAAAAAAACCACACAGGTGAAATCAGCTGTGCAGCCCTCCAGGAGGAGGAAGGCAGAACTGAACATCGAGGAGCCACAGCAGTCTGTACAGAACCAGAAAAACACACAGACTCCAAAGTCTGGTATTCTGAGCACAATCCTAGAAAATTATATTTCCAGGATTATACCCTGATCCAAAATTTGATTTTTTTCCAGAGGATTGGAGTATTTGGTAATCCAATCGTTTCTTCATTAACTTTTGTGCTATCTTAGATGACTCCACCCTTACATTGACGTGTTCTCCCTACCATGACAAAGGTGGATAAAGGTGGAAAGATTTCATGTAATCCATGGACACCAGTGAAGATCACAAATCATTGAAGAAAAAAGGTTCAGAGCACTGTCTAGTGGGTCTAGATGACCCAACTCCCAACGTTAAAGTGCCTAGGATAGCACAAGGGATAAAATCCAAACTTTGGATCAAATCTTTGATCTGATCAAATTCCTTGAACCGCGCATTCAGCTCCAGGTATTTGGTAATCCAGATCACTTTGATCCAGATTAAAAGTTTTAAAATATCGGGCCCAAATACCAATGCCCCTGAAACTGAATCCTCTTTTCCACTTCTGCCAGCTCTTCTGGGATAATAATTAGCCAAATTTAGGCCAGCCAAGAATAAATCTCTCCAAGATCTGCTATAGAGGCTCTTCTAAAATGGAAATGCCTTTAAAACAGTACCAGAGATTTTGGGGTGACCTTACTTCCAGATGTCTTAACCACCTCAACTGGCTCCTCCAAACGGCCACAACATGCTTCTCCCAGATAACAGAGCCTCAAATCCTATCTCTGAGGGAGATCCCTTCAACAGGCAGTTCATAGGAAGCTCGTCCCTCCACCTGTCTCCACCTCTATGCTGTCATTTAACCTTTTTTCCGGCTGCAGAACCAAGAAGACCAAAGCCTCACAGCTGGAGCTGTGGTTGAGAGCCTCCAGGCTGCAAACCTCACCACAGCATTTAGTGAGGTACCCCCTACCCTTTGCCCTTACCCCCTACCAAACGTTTCAGTTTTGACTGGAATCAGCAGATTACTTAGACCCTGTCTTTACTCCAGTGTCTAGAATTTAAGGCAACATGTCCAACATCACGACTATGACGAGAAAGACTGAGCTGCAGCCACGAGTTCTAATGCTGGAGGAACTGATGACCAGTCAATACTGACAAAGACAGAATCACTCAGAGAACAGATAAAAAGGAAGTAAAGGTATGGGAAAATATGCTTGGGCATAAAATATCATCTTTTTGAGTAACTGTCATCTTATTTGAATCTACGGGGCTGCACAGTGGTGTAGTGGCTAGCACTTGAGAAGGCCCCAGTTCAAGTTCCAGCTGGGTTCTGTCTGTGTGGGACTTGCATGTTCTCCCTGTGCATATGGAGGTTTTTTCTGGCTTCCTCCCTCAGTCCAAAAATACGCTTCATAGGTTAATTGGTGTCTCTAGATTGTCCCCCTAGTGTGGCTGTTTCTCTGCGCCGCCCTGTGATGGACCGGCAAACCATCCAGGGTGAGCCCTGCCTTCACCCGACGATGGCTGGGATAGGCTCCAACAACCCCGTGACCCCAAAGGACATTCAGCAGATTGATGGGTGGATGTGGAGCTGTACACTGTCAGATAATAATAATAATAATTTACAGGGCTTTTTGCAATCATAGTTTTAAACTCCTACCAAACTAAAGATCTGCGATCACTAATCAGAATAAATGGACTGAAGTCAGTCTTTCTACGCTGAAGAGTACAAAATAATTTTCGTTTTCTGCAGCAATCCTGATTTAAAAAAAGAGATTTTGCTGTTTAAAAATGAAAGGATGCTTCTTCACACCCTCACAGTTGGACATTTGTGAGAACAGCCACAACCCCCTAAAGCCACTAAGCAGATCCCATGAATCAAAGGGGTGGAGGGCACTGCTTCAGGGAGGATTCACTTTCATTGACTGATAGTTTTTAAATAATTTGGGTTATTTTGTGTCCTTTAAGGAAAAAAGGTCTGGTGTTTCCTCTGTAAAGAAAGAAGAGATGAATCAGTGGACTTTTTGGATAGATTTGGACCTCTTCAGAGGGATCACTTGTCTGGTCACCATTGCTTTGATCGTTTTATTTTTCCAAGGAGAGTTTAAACAGACCTGCTGTTTCTGGTAGTTCAGAAATAAAACAGGATATTTTCCCTGGTAAGAACCTCAGGTGCTGACATTCGGTATTTTTAGAACGGTAACCTCAGAATGGAAAGGTGAAGATGTGGAACTCTGGACGCACTGGATGGAGGAGCAGAGATGAAGTTGAAACTCACCTCTTACATGATAAAAAGCTTTTAAACGCTTTGGCGGGTTTGGTTGTGGATGTTTGAATCCGCAAAAACCTTCAAATGTCATGAAATTGTCCTGCAGTTTGACTTCAGGCAGATTTAGACGCCAAAGTGACGCCGGTTCTGCTTGAAGGTATTCTTCCTGAGGCGCGCGGGCGGCTCGTGACATGACAGCGCTGGTGTGGGTGGTGTGGTGTGGCGATGGTGGTGGGGGGGGTACATTGGCTTTGACGTCAGCTGGAGAGAGATATTTAAAAAGGCGCGGAAAGCTCCGCGTGCAGCTCTACTGGCTGTGCTCGCGCTACTCTTTGTGCCACTCAAGAGCGGTTCCGCGTGACTCTGTGAGATCCAGGTGCCGGGCACGCGCGCTTTCAGCGGATCCCACGAGCCAAAGTTTAGACGGAGAGCATTATCAGAATAGAGGTGAGTGCGCGTACGGGGGGGCGTCAGCCGCGGCGACCCCCTTATCGTGACTTTGCTCTCGTGTGTCCTAAAGGCCATGGCTCTCCACGCGCGGAGCCTTTACCTGTGGATGCTGGCTCTGTGCGCGCCACCGATGATCGGGGCAGACTGCGGGAAGGAGTGCGCGCTCTGCGTGGTCCGTCTGCAGCGGCAGCCGCCTGCGTCCTCAGCTCTGGTAACTCCTACCGTTACGCACGCACACCAAACTTTGAACATCTTCAGTTCTGATGAAGACCGAGTGGAGAAATTCTCATCTTCCTTTGCTTCACTTATTCTTATTCCTGTTCCTTCTGATGTGACCCTCTGATCCCCCCCAGATGCCCCCTCAGAGTGAGGGGAGCGCAGAACTGCTTCTGCAGCCACAGGTGCTGCTATGGATCCAGAGTGGATCCCGACAGACACGAGGTTCTATGGATCTTGTGGTTTTAAAGTTGTGGAGAACCCAAATAGACAATCGGAAATATTTGGATAGACGTAAACATAACAAAACTGAAATATAAAATTTAAACATGACGAGTTCAACCAGAATAACGGGTGAAGATGAGGAGGTCTGAGGACAAACTGAAACCCAAACTCTTAGCCTGAGGTGGAATTAGCTGGGCGCGTGCGAAGCGCAGGAACACAAACCAAAACCATGGAACAAAACCTAAGTAAGAGAACCGCCTAAAAACAGAAAAACTAACTATAAAAGACAAACATCCTCACGCACGAGCATGCTCTCCTTTTTGGGGCTTCATCATCAGAGTGAAGGCTGTTTGTTTGACGCATCGATCAATCCAAAACAGGTGATCCTCCTTAAATTTTCAGGCAGCTCTCATTTTACGCAGGGGGTGGGCGTGGGGGTTGTTTTAAAATAATCTCAGACTTGACGTCCTAAAGGCAGAATAGCTTTTAAATGTCGCTTTGGTATCAATTCAAGTAAAAAGTGTCACTCCATCAGCTTTCCTTCATGTCAGACGCTGCCGCTCTCTGGGGCCCCCCAGGTGTGATTCATCTTCAATTCAATTTTCCTCTTCATTAATCCTGTCCTCATCAGCCCGCAGCCTGAAAGCTCAGCAAAAAGCCCACCTGTCCAATCAGAGGGAGCCTCTCCCGGCTGCAATCAGGAGGCGCGGTGACACATATGGACTCAGCAGCAGGTTGTTCTGACAGCAGCGCCCGGGAGGGAGGGGGGCACATTTACGGTTATTATACTCCCACCTCTGGGGTTATATGGATTCACAAATTGAAAGGATGAGTGTGATAATGGGATAGGGGGTGGCGTGTGGCAGGGGTTTAATTAAATCAGGAACAGACAGACATTTTTCTAACTGCGGAAATTATTTTTCTGAGTCTCTGACATCACATCAGCAGTTATTGATCCACAAGATCATCTTAAAAAAACACATTCACAGTTTTTACGAACAAAATCTTCTTCATGATGAGGATGATGATGATAATGCTGTCCTCTGGGACTCTGTATTTCTGTGGAACTGTCGGCTCAGGAAGATGAGAGAATTGCGTAAAAGACTCAGCCAGCAGGGGGCACCACCCCCACCCCCACCCCCCACCCTCTCCTCTGATGTAATTTCTCCAAACAATGTTCATGTTCTGGGTCATTAGATGTTATTATTATGGGCTGTCTACTCTCCCTCACATCTCAGACTCACTGACATTCCAAACATTTTATGTGAAATAAAAAACTTGATTAAACCCAAAAGAGAAAAATAAGATTATGTTGACTTAGAAGTGAAATCAACAATTATTAATAACTGTGATAAAATATAATTTAATGAATTCCTTTAGGCTTTTTACAGCACTTTGAAACGTAAAAAAAACAATTTACGATTATACATTTGTAGTAAATTAAGATACTTAGCTTCAAAAGAAAAGTTAATTTGTTTGTTAAAATTTCCCTTTTTTTATCAAAAAGACAGAAGAATTTTTATTTTATTTTATTTGACAGATACATGATGAACAGGAAACCTTTACTATGAAGCCAAAAAAGTTTAAAAGAAAAAGACAAATGTTTGTCCAAAATCTGTCTATATGTGAATGTAAGTATTTTGTTCCTATTTTCAAAAACTTTCCAATGTCTTAAAAACTGAAGCGCTTACTGTAAAAAAATATTTCATGACATTGCATCAATATTCAACGTTAGTTCAGATGTTTTTGAGTTCATCTGTTCAGATAAACCATCCCTGTTCTGGAACATCCTCTCACTTTCTGCTCACTCTGTGACAGCACTTTCACATTTTTGTCTTTAAAAAATGACGTGAAATTTACAAAAAATGTAGCTTTTAAGTCATTATTAAAGTTAAGAAAATTATTCAGCTTTTTAGAAGACTTTACTGGACACAATCTCAAGTATTTGAATAGATAAATCCAAATATTGTTTAAAAAAAAAGAAAGAACATATCTGAATTTCAATATGAGAGGCTGGGAGTTCCATGGGGGAGAAAAGACAGAGTCTGACAGCGGCTAACGGGGGTCTTATAAAAACGATTGAAAGAAAGAATAACCAGGAAAATTTTAAACTAATAACTAATTTATTCAAATTATGTTAACCTGATCATTTCATAAGTTAAAAAAAAAAACAAATGCAGCGTTTTTTGGAAGTAAGTAAAAGCTGTGACAGAAAGGCTTTCTGTTAGATTTATTGAACATTTTAAAGAAAAACACAGACTTACTCTGACAGGCTTTAAAATGGTTGAAGATTTAAATCCAAATTTAAATGAAAAAACACCAGAAAAAATCTTTACATTTTATCCTGAAGATTTTTTTTAAAACTTGACCAAAGTCAAAAGTCAACTTTTTTCTGCAGCCTTGATATTGATGAAGTATAAAGATAAGAAACCTTGAATAGATCCAAAGCCAAAGCAGACGCTGCTAAATCTGTCATGGCTAATCCAATCAAATGATGAAAAAAAGAAGTGCTGACAGCACAATTAATGTTAGTCACAGCCTCAATACATTGTTCGGTAACAAGGACCAACATAACAGAAGGTGCAAAACTGACAGATTGACTGTAGACACATTGAGACATTTACGGCTGTAAGGCTTCAGCTTTATGTTACAAACCCCTGATGAAGATTTTAGGGAAGCTGAGCAGAAAAAAAAGATTGACTCTGGACATATTCAACTGTTGGTTCACATCTTTGGTCCAGATTCAGAGCTGTATAGACTTTGACTGTTTGGTTTGTGCTCTCTTTGTGACCATCTCTTATGGTAACAGCGTGACGTGGCAAAACCTCTTTGTAGCACTGTAGATTTTAACAGTCATGGATTAAACAACTTCATTAATTCTATCTTATCAAGGTTGTCAAACTGAGGACATTTGTCTATTCTTTACCAAAACCTCCTGTACTTGATTAAGCTCACATTTGAGTAGGTTTGGAGACATTTTTTACTTGCTAATCTGTTAACTGCGTGCGTAACCAAATTGTTGCATTTTTGTGCATGTGTATTTTTAAAAACAATGGGTGTATTCGTTGCAGGTTCTTGAGCGCGCTAAACGCAGGTCCTGGAGCGCGCTAAACGCAGGTCCTTGAACGCGCTAAACACAGGTTCTTGAACGCACTAAACGCAGGTTCTTGAACGCGCTAAACGCAGGTCCTGGAGCGCGCTAAACGCAGGTCCTTGAACGCGCTAAACGCAGGTTCTTGAACGCACTAAACGCAGGTTATTGAACGCGCTAAACGCAGGTCCTTGAACGCGCTAAACGCAGGTTCTTGAACGCGCTAAACGCAGGTTCTTGAACGCGCTAAACGCAGGTTCTTGAACGCGCTAAACGCAGGTGCTTGAACGCGCTAAACGCAGGTTCTTGAACGCGCCAAACACAGGTCCTTGAACGCGTTAAACGCAGGTTCTTGAACGCGCTAAACTCAGGTCCTTGAACGCGCTAAACGCAAGTCCTTGAGCACACCAAACACAGGTCCTTGAACGCGCTAAACACAGGTCCTTGAACGTACGAAAACGCAGGTTCTTGAACGCGCTAAACGCAGGTTTTGAACGCGCTAAACGCAGGTCCTGGAGCGCGCTAAACGCAGGTCCTTGAACGCGCTAAACACAGGTTCTTGAACGCACTAAACGCAGGTTCTTAAACGCGCTAAACGCAGGTCCTGGAGCGCGCTAAACGCTGGTCCTTGAACGCGCTAAACACAGGTTCTTGAACGCACTAAACGCTGGTTCTTGAACGCGCTAAACGCAGGTCCTGGAGCGCGCTAAACGTAGGTTCTTGAACGCGCTAAACACAGGTTCTTGAACGCACTAAACGCAGGTTCTTGAACGCGCTAAACGCAGGTCCTGGAGCGCGCTAAACGCAGGTCCTTGAACGCGCTAAACGCAGGTTCTTGAACGCACTAAACGCAGGTTATTGAACGCGCTAAACGCAGGTCCTTGAACGCGCTAAACGCAGGTTCTTGAACGCGCTAAACGCAGGTTCTTGAACGCGCTAAACGCAGGTTCTTGAACGCGCTAAACGCAGGTGCTTGAACGCGCTAAACGCAGGTTCTTGAACGCGCCAAACACAGGTCCTTGAACGCGTTAAACGCAGGTTCTTGAACGCGCTAAACTCAGGTCCTTGAACGCGCTAAACGCAAGTCCTTGAGCACGCCAAACACAGGTCCTTGAACGCGCTAAACACAGGTCCTTGAACGTACGAAAACGCAGGTTCTTGAACGCGCTAAACGCAGGTTTTGAACGCGCTAAACGCAGGTCCTGGAGCGCGCTAAACGCAGGTCCTTGAACGCGCTAAACACAGGTTCTTGAACGCACTAAACGCAGGTTCTTAAACGCGCTAAACGCAGGTCCTGGAGCGCGCTAAACGCAGGTCCTTGAACGCGCTAAACACAGGTTCTTGAACGCACTAAACGCAGGTTCTTGAACGCGCTAAACGCAGGTCCTGGAGCGCGCTAAACGTAGGTCCTTGAACGAGCTAAACGCAGGTCCTGGAGCGCGCTAAACGCAGGTCTTTGAACGCGCTAAACGCAGGTTCTTGAACGCACTAAACGCAGGTTATTGACCGCGCTAAACGCAGGTCCTTGAACGCGCTAAACGCAGGTTCTTGAACGCGCTAAACGCAGGTTCTTGAACGCGCTAAACGCAGGTTCTTGAACGCGCTAAACGCAGGTCCTTGAACGCGCTAAACGCAGGTCCTTGAACGCGCTAAACGCAGGTTCTTGAACGCGCTAAACGCAGGTCCTTGAACGCGTTAAACGCAGGTTCTTGAACGCGCTAAACTCAGGTCCTTGAACGCGCTAAACGCAAGTCCTTGAGCACGCCAAACACAGGTCCTTGAACGTGCTAAACACAGGTCCTTGAACGTACGAACAACGCAAGTTCTTGAACGCGCTAAACGCAGGTTTTTGAACGCGGTAAACGCAGGTCCTGGAGCCTGCTAAACGCAGGTTCTTGAATGCACTAAACGCAGGTCCATGAACTTGCTAAACACAGGTCCTTGAGCGCGCTCAACGCAGGTCCTTGAGCGTGCTAAACGCAGGTCTTTGAACGCACTAAACGCAGGTCTTTAAGCGTGCTAAACGCAGGGCCTTGAGCGCACTAAACGCATGTACTTGAGCGCGCTAAACGCAGGTCCTTGAACGCGCTAAACGCAAGTCCTTGAACGTGCTAAACGCAGGTCCTTGAACGCGCTAAACACAGGTCCTTGAGCGCGCCAAACACAGGTCCTTGAACGCACGAAAACGCAGGTCCTTGAGCGCACTAAACGCATGTCCTTGAGCGCGCTCAACGAAGGTCCTTGAGCGTGCTAAACGCAGGTCCTTTAGCGCGCTTAACGCAGGTCCTTGAGCGCACTAAACGCAAGTCCTTGAGCGCGCTTAACGCAGGTCCTGGTGCCTGCTAAACGCAGGTCCTTGAGCGCGGTTAACGCAGGTCCTGGAGCCTGCTAAACGCAGGTCCTTGAGCGCACTACACGCAGGTCCTTAAACGTGCTAAACGCAGGTCCTTGAACGTGCTAAACACAGGTCCTTGAACGTACGAACAACGCAAGTTCTTGAACGCGCTAAACGCAGGTTTTTGAACGCGGTAAACGCAGGTCCTGGAGCCTGCTAAACGCAGGTTCTTGAATGCACTAAACGCAGGTCCTTGAATTTGCTAAACACAGGTCCTTGAGCGCGCTCAACGCAGGTCCTTGAGCGTGCTAAACGCAGGTCTTTGAACGCACTAAACGCAGGTCTTTAAGCGTGCTAAACGCAGGGCCTTGAGCGCACTAAACGCATGTACTTGAGCGCGCTAAACGCAGGTCCTTGAGCGCGCTAAACGCAGGTCCTTGAACGTGCTAAACGCAGGTCCTTGAACGCACTAAACACAAGTCCTTGAGCGCGCCAAACACAGGTCCTTGAACGCACGAAAACGCAGGTTCTTGAACGGGCTAAACGCAGGTTTTTGAACGCGCTAAACGCAGGTCCTGGAGCGCGCTAAACGCAGGTCCTTGAACACGCTAAACACAGGTTCTTGAACGCACTAAACGCAGGTTCTTAAACGCGCTGAACGCAGGTCCTGGAGCGCGCTAAACGCAGGTCCTTGAACGCGCTAAACACAGGTTCTTGAACGCACTAAACGCAGGTTCTTGAACGCGCTAAACGCAGGTCCTGGAGCGCGCTAAACGTAGGTCCTTGAACGCGCTAAACGCAGGTCCTGGAGCGCGCTAAACGCAGGTCTTTGAACGCGCTAAACGCAGGTCTTTGAACGCACTAAACGCAGGTTATTGAACGCGCTAAACGCAGGTCCTTGAACGCGCTAAACGCAGGTTCATGAATGCGCTAAACGCAGGTTCTTGAACGCGCTAAACGCAGGTTCTTGAACGCGCTAAACGCAGGTCCTTGAACGCGCTAAACGCAGGTTCATGAATGCGCTAAACGCAGGTTCTTGAACGCGCTAAACGCAGGTTCTTGAACGCGCTAAACGCAGGTCCTTGAACGCGCTAAACGCAGGTCCTTGAACGCGCTAAACGCAGGTTCTTGAACGCCCTAAACGCAAGTCCTTGAACGCGTTAAACGCAGGTTCTTGAACGCGCTAAACTCAGGTCCTTGAACGCGCTAAACGCAAGCCTTGAGCACGCCAAACACAGGTCCTTGAACGTGCTAAACACAGGTCCTTGAACGTACGAACAACGCAAGTTTTTGAACGCGCTAAACGCAGGTTTTTGAACGCGGTAAACGCAGGTCCTGGAGCCTGCTAAACGCAGGTTCTTGAATGCACTAAACGCAGGTCCTTGAACTTGCTAAACACAGGTCCTTGAGCGCGCTCAACGCAGGTCCTTGAGCGCACTAAACGCAGGTCTTTGAACGCACTAAACGCAGGTCTTTAAGCGTGCTAAACGCAGGGCCTTGAGCGCACTAAACGCATGTACTTGAGCGCGCTAAACGCAGGTCCTTGAACGCGCTAAACGCAAGTCCTTGAACGTGCTAAACGCAGGTCCTTGAACGCGCTAAACACAGGTCCTTGAGCGCGCCAAACACAGGTCCTTGAACGCACGAAAACGCAGGTCCTTGAGCGCACTAAACGCATGTCCTTGAGCGCGCTTAACGCAGGTCCTGGAGCCTGCTAAACGCAGGTCCTTTAGCGCGCTTAACGCAGGTCCTTGAGCGCACTAAACGCAAGTCCTTGAGCGCGCTTAACGCAGGTCCTGGAGCCTGCTAAACGCAGGTCCTTGAGCACACTAAACGCAGGTCCTGGTGCCTGCTAAACGCAGGTCCTTGAACGCGCTAAACGCAGGTCCTTGAGCGCGCTTAACGCAGGTCCTGGAGCCTGCTAAACGCAGGTCCTTGAGCGCACTACACGCAGGTCCTTAAACGTGCTAAACGCAGGTCATTGAACGTGCTAAACACAGGTCCTTGAACGTACGAACAACGCAAGTTCTTGAACGCGCTAAACGCAGGTTTTTGAACGCGCTAAACGCAGGTCCTGGAGCCTGCTAAACGCAGGTTCTTGAATGCACTAAACGCAGGTCCTTGAACTTGCTAAACACAGGTCCTTGAGCGCGCTCAACGCAGGTCCTTGAGCGTGCTAAACGCAGGTCTTTGAACGTACTAAACGCAGGTCTTTAAGCGTGCTAAACGCAGGGCCTTGAGCGCACTAAACGCATGTACTTGAGCGCGCTAAACGCAGGTCCTTGAACGCGCTAAACGCAGGTCCTTGAACGTGCTAAACGCAGGTCCTTGAACGCACTAAACACAGGTCCTTGAGCGCGCCAAACACAGGTCCTTGAACGCACGAAAACGCAGGTCCTTGAGCGCACTAAACGCATGTCCTTGCGCGCTCAACGAAGGTCCTTGAGCGCACTAAACGCATGTCCTTGAGCGTGCTAAACGCAGGTCCTTGAGCGCGCTAAACGCAGGTCATTGAGCGCGCTAAACGCAGGTCCTTGAGCGTGCTAAACGCAGGTCCTTGAGCGCGCTCAACGCAGGTCCTTGAGCGTGCTAAACGCAGGTCTTTGAACGCACTAAACGCAGGTCTTTAAGCGTGCTAAACGCAGGGCCTTGAGCGCACTAAACGCATGTACTTGAGCGCTCTAAACGCAGGTCCTTGAACGCGCTAAACGCAGGTCCTTGAACGTGCTAAACGCAGGTCCTTGAACGCACTAAACACAGGTCCTTGAGCGCGCCAAACACAGGTCCTTGAACGCACGAAAACGCAGGTCCTTGAGCGCACTAAACGCATGTCCTTGCGCGCTCAACGAAGGTCCTTGAGCGTGCTTAACGCAGGTCCTGGAGCCTGCTAAACGCAGGTCCTTGAGCACACTAAACGCAGGTCCTTGAGCGCGCTTAACGCAGGTCCTGGAGCCTGCTAAACGCAGGTCCTTGAGCACACTAAACGCAGGTCCTTGAGCGCACTAAACGCAGGTCCTTGAGCGCGCTTAACGCAGGTCCTTGAGCGCACTAAACGCAAGTCCTTGAGCGCGCTTAACGCAGGTCCTGGAGCCTGCTAAACACAGGTCCTTGAGCACACTAAACGCAGGTCCTGGTGCCTGCTAAACGCAGGTCCTTGAACGTGCTAAACGCAGGTCCTTGAACGTGCTAAACGCAGGTCCTTGAGCGCGCTTAACGCAGGTCCTGGAGCCTGCTAAAGGCAGGTCCTTGAGCGCACTACACGCAGGTCCTTAAACGTGCTAAACACAGGTCCTTGAGCGCGCTAAACACAGGTCCTTGAGCGCGCAAAACGCAGGTCCTTGAGCGTGCTAAACGCAGGTCCTTGAACGCACTAAACGCAGGTCCTTGAGCGCGCTAAACGCAGGTCCTTGAGCGTGCTAAACGCAGGTCCTTGAGCGCACTAAACGCAGGTCCTTGAGCGTGCTAAACGCAGGTCCTTGAGCGCGCTAAACACAGGTCCTTGAGCGCGCTAAACGCAGGTCCTTGAGCGTGCTAAACGTAGGTCCTTGAGCGCGCTAAACGCAGGTCCTTGAGCGTGCTAAACGCAGGTCCTTGAGCGTGCTAAACGCAGGTCCTTGAGCGCACTAAACGCAGGTCCTGGATCCTGCTAAACGCAGGTCCTTGAGTGCATGGTTCTTGAACGTGTTAATGCAGGTTCTTGAACTTGCATTTAGCTCATGGTGTTCACGGTCCCTGATTGGTCAAAGTTCGACCTGGTTTAACTTAAAATGTACGTTCAATGGCTATGCGTATGCGCATAGAGCTCGAAAACGGTTATTGAAACTTGCACAGACACACGCAACAGGTCCTGGAGCCTGCTAAACGCAGGTCCTTGAGCGCACTACACGCAGGTCCTTAAACGTGCTAAACGCAGGTCATTGAACGTGCTAAACACAGGTCCTTGAACGTACGAACAACGCAAGTTCTTGAACGCGCTAAACGCAGGTTTTTGAACGCGGTAAACGCAGGTCCTGGAGCCTGCTAAACGCAGGTTCTTGAATGCACTAAACGCAGGTCCTTGAACTTGCTAAACACAGGTCCTTGAGCGCGCTCAACGCAGGTCCTTGAGCGTGCTAAACGCAGGTCTTTGAACGCACTAAACGCAGGTCTTTAAGCGTGCTAAACGCAGGGCCTTGAGCGCACTAAACGCATGTACTTGAGCGCGCTAAACGCAGGTCCTTGAACGCGCTAAACGCAGGTCCTTGAACGTGCTAAACGCAGGTCCTTGAACGCACTAAACACAGGTCCTTGAGCGCGCCAAACACAGGTCCTTGAACGCACGAAAACGCAGGTCCTTGAGCGCACTAAACGCATGTCCTTGCGCGCTCAACGAAGGTCCTTGAGCGCACTAAACGCATGTCCTTGAGCGCGCTCAACGCAGGTCCTTGAGCGTGCTTAACGCAGGTCCTGGAGCCTGCTAAACGCAGGTCCTTGAGCACACTAAACGCATGTCCTTGCGCGCTCAACGAAGGTCCTTGAGCGCACTAAACGCATGTCCTTGAGCGCGCTCAACGCAGGTCCTTGAGCGCGCTTAACGCAGGTCCTGGAGCCTGCTAAACGCAGGTCCTTGAGCACACTAAACGCAGGTCCTTGAGCGCACTAAACGCAGGTCCTTGAGCGCGCTTAACGCAGGTCCTTGAGCGCACTAAACGCAAGTCCTTGAGCGTGCTAAACGCAGGTCCTTGAGCGCACTAAACGCAGGTCCTGGAGCGCGCTAAACGCAGGTCCTTGAACACGCTAAACACAGGTTCTTGAACGCACTAAACGCAGGTTCTTAAACGCGCTGAACGCAGGTCCTGGAGCGCGCTAAACGCAGGTCCTTGAACGCGCTAAACACAGGTTCTTGAACGCACTAAACGCAGGTTCTTGAACGCGCTAAACGCAGGTCCTGGAGCGCGCTAAACGTAGGTCCTTGAACGTGCTAAACGCAGGTCCTGGAGCGCGCTAAACGCAGGTCTTTGAACGCGCTAAACGCAGGTCTTTGAACGCACTAAACGCAGGTTATTGAACGCGCTAAACGCAGGTCCTTGAACGCGCTAAACGCAGGTTCATGAATGCGCTAAACGCAGGTTCTTGAACGCGCTAAACGCAGGTTCTTGAACGCGCTAAACGCAGGTCCCTGAACGCGCTAAACGCAGGTCCTTGAACGCGCTAAACGCAGGTTCTTGAACGCCCTAAACGCAAGTCCTTGAACGCGTTAAACGCAGGTTCTTGAACGCGCTAAACTCAGGTCCTTGAACGCGCTAAACGCAAGCCTTGAGCACGCCAAACACAGGTCCTTGAACGTGCTAAACACAGGTCCTTGAACGTACGAACAACGCAAGTTTTTGAACGCGCTAAACGCAGGTTTTTGAACGCGGTAAACGCAGGTCCTGGAGCCTGCTAAACGCAGGTTCTTGAATGCACTAAACGCAGGTCCTTGAACTTGCTAAACACAGGTCCTTGAGCGCGCTCAACGCAGGTCCTTGAGCGCACTAAACGCAGGTCTTTGAACGCACTAAACGCAGGTCTTTAAGCGTGCTAAACGCAGGGCCTTGAGCGCACTAAACGCATGTACTTGAGCGCGCTAAACGCAGGTCCTTGAACGCGCTAAACGCAAGTCCTTGAACGTGCTAAACGCAGGTCCTTGAACGCGCTAAACACAGGTCCTTGAGCGCGCCAAACACAGGTCCTTGAACGCACGAAAACGCAGGTCCTTGAGCGCACTAAACGCATGTCCTTGAGCGCGCTTAACGCAGGTCCTGGAGCCTGCTAAACGCAGGTCCTTTAGCGCGCTTAACGCAGGTCCTGGTGCCTGCTAAACGCAGGTCCTTGAACGCGCTAAACGCAGGTCCTTGAGCGCGCTTAACGCAGGTCCTGGAGCCTGCTAAACGCAGGTCCTTGAGCGCACTACACGCAGGTCCTTAAACGTGCTAAACGCAGGTCATTGAACGTGCTAAACACAGGTCCTTGAACGTACGAACAACGCAAGTTCTTGAACGCGCTAAACGCAGGTTTTTGAACGCGCTAAACGCAGGTCTTTAAGCGTGCTAAACGCAGGGCCTTGAGCGCACTAAACGCATGTACTTGAGCGCGCTAAACGCAGGTCCTTGAACGCGCTAAACGCAAGTCCTTGAACGTGCTAAACGCAGGTCCTTGAACGCGCTAAACACAGGTCCTTGAGCGCGCCAAACACAGGTCCTTGAACGCACGAAAACGCAGGTCCTTGAGCGCACTAAACGCATGTCCTTGAGCGCGCTTAACGCAGGTCCTGGAGCCTGCTAAACGCAGGTCCTTTAGCGCGCTTAACGCAGGTCCTTGAGCGCACTAAACGCAAGTCCTTGAGCGCGCTTAACGCAGGTCCTGGAGCCTGCTAAACGCAGGTCCTTGAGCACACTAAACGCAGGTCCTGGTGCCTGCTAAACGCAGGTCCTTGAACGCGCTAAACGCAGGTCCTTGAGCGCGCTTAACGCAGGTCCTGGAGCCTGCTAAACGCAGGTCCTTGAGCGCACTACACGCAGGTCCTTAAACGTGCTAAACGCAGGTCATTGAACGTGCTAAACACAGGTCCTTGAACGTACGAACAACGCAAGTTCTTGAACGCGCTAAACGCAGGTTTTTGAACGCGCTAAACGCAGGTCCTGGAGCCTGCTAAACGCAGGTTCTTGAATGCACTAAACGCAGGTCCTTGAACTTGCTAAACACAGGTCCTTGAGCGCGCTCAACGCAGGTCCTTGAGCGTGCTAAACGCAGGTCTTTGAACGCACTAAACGCAGGTCTTTAAGCGTGCTAAACGCAGGGCCTTGAGCGCACTAAACGCATGTACTTGAGCGCGCTAAACGCAGGTCCTTGAACGCGCTAAACGCAGGTCCTTGAACGTGCTAAACGCAGGTCCTTGAACGCACTAAACACAGGTCCTTGAGCGCGCCAAACACAGGTCCTTGAACGCACGAAAACGCAGGTCCTTGAGCGCACTAAACGCATGTCCTTGCGCGCTCAACGAAGGTCCTTGAGCGCACTAAACGCATGTCCTTGAGCGCGCTCAACGCAGGTCCTTGAACGCGCTAAACACAGGTCCTTGAGCGCGCAAAACGCAGGTCCTTGAGCGTGCTAAACGCAGGTCCTTGAGCGCGCTAAACGCAGGTCATTGAGCGCGCTAAACGCAGGTCCTTGAGCGTGCTAAACGCAGGTCCTTGAGCGCGCTCAACGCAGGTCCTTGAGCGTGCTAAACGCAGGTCTTTGAACGCACTAAACGCAGGTCTTTAAGCGTGCTAAACGCAGGGCCTTGAGCGCGCTAAACGCAGGTCCTTGAACGTGCTAAACGCAGGTCCTTGAACGCACTAAACACAGGTCCTTGAGCGCGCCAAACACAGGTCCTTGAACGCACGAAAACGCAGGTCCTTGAGCGCACTAAACGCATGTCCTTGCGCGCTCAACGAAGGTCCTTGAGCGTGCTTAACGCAGGTCCTGGAGCCTGCTAAACGCAGGTCCTAGAGCACACTAAACGCAGGTCCTTGAGCGCGCTTAACGCAGGTCCTGGAGCCTGCTAAACGCAGGTCCTTGAGCACACTAAACGCAGGTCCTTGAGCGCACTAAACGCAGGTCCTTGAGCGCGCTTAACGCAGGTCCTTGAGCGCACTAAACGCAAGTCCTTGAGCGCGCTTAACGCAGGTCCTGGAGCCTGCTAAACGCAGGTCCTTGAGCACACTAAACGCAGGTCCTGGTGCCTGCTAAACGCAGGTCCTTGAACGTGCTAAACGCAGGTCCTTGAGCGCGCTTAACGCAGGTCCTGGAGCCTGCTAAACGCAGGTCCTTGAGCGCACTACACGCAGGTCCTTAAACGTGCTAAACACAGGTCCTTGAGCGCGCTAAACACAGGTCCTTGACCGCGAAACGCAGGTCCTTGAGCGTGCTAAACGCAGGTCCTTGAACGCACTAAACGCAGGTCCTTGAGCGCGCTAAACGCAGGTCCTTGAGCGTGCTAAACGCAGGTCCTTGAGCGCACTAAACGCAGGTCCTTGAGCGTGCTAAACGCAGGTCCTTGAGCGCGCTAAACACAGGTCCTTGAGCGCGCTAAACGCAGGTCCTTGAGCGTGCTAAACGTAGGTCCTTGAGCGCGCTAAACGCAGGTCCTTGAGCGTGCTAAACGCAGGTCCTTGAGCGTGCTAAACGCAGGTCCTTGAGCGCACTAAACGCAGGTCCTGGATCCTGCTAAACGCAGGTCCTTGAGTGCATGGTTCTTGAACGTGTTAATGCAGGTTCTTGAACTTGCATTTAGCTCATGGTGTTCACGGTCCCTGATTGGTCAAAGTTCGACCTGGTTTAACTTAAAATGTACGTTCAATTGCTATGCGTATGCGCATAGAGCTCGAAAACGGTTATTGAAACTTGCACAGACACACGCAACAGGTCCTGGAGCCTGCTAAACGCAGGTCCTTGAGCGCACTACACGCAGGTCCTTAAACGTGCTAAACGCAGGTCATTGAACGTGCTAAACACAGGTCCTTGAACGTACGAACAACGCAAGTTCTTGAACGCGCTAAACGCAGGTTTTTGAACGCGGTAAACGCAGGTCCTGGAGCCTGCTAAACGCAGGTTCTTGAATGCACTAAACGCAGGTCCTTGAACTTGCTAAACACAGGTCCTTGAGCGCGCTCAACGCAGGTCCTTGAGCGTGCTAAACGCAGGTCTTTGAACGCACTAAACGCAGGTCTTTAAGCGTGCTAAACGCAGGGCCTTGAGCGCACTAAACGCATGTACTTGAGCGCGCTAAACGCAGGTCCTTGAACGCGCTAAACGCAGGTCCTTGAACGTGCTAAACGCAGGTCCTTGAACGCACTAAACACAGGTCCTTGAGCGCGCCAAACAGGTCCTTGAACGCACGAAAACGCAGGTCCTTGAGCGCACTAAACGCATGTCCTTGCGCGCTCAACGAAGGTCCTTGAGCGCACTAAACGCATGTCCTTGAGCGCGCTCAACGCAGGTCCTTGAGCGTGCTTAACGCAGGTCCTGGAGCCTGCTAAACGCAGGTCCTTGAGCACACTAAACGCAGGTCCTTGAGCGCGCTTAACGCAGGTCCTGGAGCCTGCTAAACGCAGGTCCTTGAGCACACTAAACGCAGGTCCTTGAGCGCACTAAACGCAGGTCCTTGAGCGCGCTTAACGCAGGTCCTTGAGCGCACTAAACGCAAGTCCTTGAGCGTGCTAAACGCAGGTCCTTGAGCGCACTAAACGCAGGTCCTTGAGCGTGCTAAACGCAGGTCCTTGAGCGCGCTAAACACAGGTCCTTGAGCGTGCTAAACGTAGGTCCTTGAGCGTGCTAAACACAGGTCCTTGAGCGCGCTAAACGCAGGTCCTTGAGCGTGCTAAACGTAGGTCCTTGAGCGCGCTAAACGCAGGTCCTTGAGCGTGCTAAACGCAGGTCCTTGAGCGCGCTAAACACAGGTCCTTGAGCGCGCTAAACGCAGGTCCTTGAGCGTGCTAAACGCAGGTCCTTGAGCGCACTAAACGCAGGTCCTGGATCCTGCTAAACGCAGGTCCTTGAGTGCATGGTTCTTGAACGTGTTAATGCAGGTTCTTGAACTTGCATTTAGCTCATGGTGTTCACGGTCCCTGATTGGTCAAAGTTCGACCTGGTTTAACTTAAAATGTACGTTCAATGGCTACGCGTATGCGCATAGAGCTCGAAAACGGTTATTGAAACTTGCACAGACACACGCAACAGGTCCTGGAGCCTGCTAAACGCAGGTCCTTGAGCGCACTACACGCAGGTCCTTAAACGTGCTAAACGCAGGTCATTGAACGTGCTAAACACAGGTCCTTGAACGTACGAACAACGCAAGTTCTTGAACGCGCTAAACGCAGGTTTTTGAACGCGGTAAACGCAGGTCCTGGAGCCTGCTAAACGCAGGTTCTTGAATGCACTAAACGCAGGTCCTTGAACTTGCTAAACACAGGTCCTTGAGCGCGCTCAACGCAGGTCCTTGAGCGTGCTAAACGCAGGTCTTTGAACGCACTAAACGCAGGTCTTTAAGCGTGCTAAACGCAGGGCCTTGAGCGCACTAAACGCATGTACTTGAGCGCGCTAAACGCAGGTCCTTGAACGCGCTAAACGCAGGTCCTTGAACGTGCTAAACGCAGGTCCTTGAACGCACTAAACACAGGTCCTTGAGCGCGCCAAACACAGGTCCTTGAACGCACTACACGCAGGTCCTTGAGCGCGCTAAACACAGGTCCTTGAGCGCGCTAAACACAGGTCCTTGAGCGCGCTAAACGCAGGTCCTTGAGCGTGCTAAACGTAGGTCCTTGAGCGCGCTAAACGCAGGTCCTTGAGCGTGCTAAACGCAGGTCCTTGAGCGTGCTAAACGCAGGTCCTTGAGCGCGCTAAACACAGGTCCTTGAGCGCGCTAAACGCAGGTCCTGGATCCTGCTAAACGCAGGTCCTTGAGTGCATGGTTCTTGAACGTGTTAATGCAGGTTCTTGAACTTGCATTTAGCTCATGGTGTTCACGGTCCCTGATTGGTCAAAGTTCGACCTGGTTTAACTTAAAATGTACGTTCAATGGCTACGCGTATGCGCATAGAGCTCGAAAACGGTTATTGAAACTTGCACAGACACACGCAACAGGTCCTGGAGCCTGCTAAACGCAGGTCCTTGAGCGCGCCAAACACAGGTCCTTGAACGCACTACACGCAGGTCCTTGAGCGCGCTAAACACAGGTCCTTGAGCGCGCTAAACGCAGGTCCTTGAGCGTGCTAAACGTAGGTCCTTGAGCGCGCTAAACGCAGGTCCTTGAGCGTGCTAAACGCAGGTCCTTGAGCGTGCTAAACGCAGGTCCTTGAGCGCACTAAACGCAGGTCCTGGATCCTGCTAAACGCAGGTCCTTGAGTGCATGGTTCTTGAACGTGTTAATGCAGGTTCTTGAACTTGCATTTAGCTCATGGTGTTCACGGTCCCTGATTGGTCAAAGTTCGACCTGGTTTAACTTAAAATGTACGTTCAATGGCTACGCGTATGCGCATAGAGCTCGAAAACGGTTATTGAAACTTGCACAGACACACGCAACAGGTCCTGGAGCCTGCTAAACGCAGGTCCTTGAGCGCACTACACGCAGGTCCTTAAACGTGCTAAACGCAGGTCATTGAACGTGCTAAACACAGGTCCTTGAACGTACGAACAACGCAAGTTCTTGAACGCGCTAAACGCAGGTTTTTGAACGCGGTAAACGCAGGTCCTGGAGCCTGCTAAACGCAGGTTCTTGAATGCACTAAACGCAGGTCCTTGAACTTGCTAAACACAGGTCCTTGAGCGCGCTCAACGCAGGTCCTTGAGCGTGCTAAACGCAGGTCTTTGAACGCACTAAACGCAGGTCTTTAAGCGTGCTAAACGCAGGGCCTTGAGCGCACTAAACGCATGTACTTGAGCGCGCTAAACGCAGGTCCTTGAACGCGCTAAACGCAGGTCCTTGAACGTGCTAAACGCAGGTCCTTGAACGCACTAAACACAGGTCCTTGAGCGCGCCAAACACAGGTCCTTGAACGCACGAAAACGCAGGTCCTTGAGCGCACTAAACGCATGTCCTTGCGCGCTCAACGAAGGTCCTTGAGCGCACTAAACGCATGTCCTTGAGCGCGCTCAACGCAGGTCCTTGAGCGTGCTTAACGCAGGTCCTGGAGCCTGCTAAACGCAGGTCCTTGAGCACACTAAACGCAGGTCCTTGAGCGCGCTTAACGCAGGTCCTGGAGCCTGCTAAACGCAGGTCTTTAAGCGTGCTAAACGCAGGGCCTTCAGCGCACTAAACGCATGTACTTGAGCGCGCTAAACGCAGGTCCTTGAACGCGCTAAACGCAGGTCCTTGAACGTGCTAAACGCAGGTCCTTGAACGCACTAAACACAGGTCCTTGAGCGCGCCAAACACAGGTCCTTGAACGCACGAAAACGCAGGTCCTTGAGCGCACTAAACGCATGTCCTTGCGCGCTCAACGAAGGTCCTTGAGCGTGCTTAACGCAGGTCCTGGAGCCTGCTAAACGCAGGTCCTTGAGCACACTAAACGCAGGTCCTTGAACGTGCTAAACGCTGGTCCTTGAGCGCGCTTAACGCAGGTCCTGGAGCCTGCTAAACGCAGGTCCTTGAGCGCACTAAACGCAGGTCCTTGAGCGCGCTTAACGCAGGTCCTTGAGCGCACTAAACGCAAGTCCTTGAGCGCGCTTAACGCAGGTCCTGGAGCCTGCTAAACGCAGGTCCTTGAGCACACTAAACGCAGGTCCTGGTGCCTGCTAAACGCAGGTCCTTGAACGTGCTAAACGCAGGTCCTTGAGCGCGCTTAACGCAGGTCCTGGAGCCTGCTAAACGCAGGTCCTTGAGCGCACTACACGCAGGTCCTTAAACGTGCTAAACACAGGTCCTTGAGCGCGCAAAACGCAGGTCCTTGAGCGTGCTAAACGCAGGTCCTTGAGCGCGCTAAACGCAGGTCCTTGAGCGCGCTAAACGCAGGTCCTTGAGCGTGCTAAACGCAGGTCCTTGAGCGCGCTCAACGCAGGTCCTTGAGCGTGCTAAACGCAGGTCTTTGAACGCGCTAAACGCAGGTCCTTGAGCGTGCTAAACGCAGGGCCTTGAGCGCACTAAACGCATGTACTTGAGCGCGCTAAACGCAGGTCCTTGAACGCGCTAAACGCAGGTCCTTGAACGTGCTAAACGCAGGTCCTTGAACGCACTAAACACAGGTCCTTGAGCGCGCCAAACACAGGTCCTTGAACGCACGAAAACGCAGGTCCTTGAGCGCACTAAATGCATGTCCTTGCGCGCTCAACGAAGGTCCTTGAGCGTGCTTAACGCAGGTCCTGGAGCCTGCTAAACGCAGGTCCTTGAGCACACTAAACGCAGGTCCTTGAGCGCGCTTAACGCAGGTCCTGGAGCCTGCTAAACGCAGGTCCTTGAGCACACTAAACGCAGGTCCTTGAGCGCACTAAACGCAGGTCCTTGAGCGCGCTTAACGCAGGTCCTTGAGCGCACTAAACGCAAGTCCTTGAGCGCGCTTAACGCAGGTCCTGGAGCCTGCTAAACGCAGGTCCTTGAGCACACTAAACGCAGGTCCTGGTGCCTGCTAAACGCAGGTCCTTGAACGTGCTAAACGCAGGTCCTTGAGCGCGCTTAACGCAGGTCCTTGAGCGCACTAAACGCAAGTCCTTGAGCGCGCTTAACGCAGGTCCTGGAGCCTGCTAAACGCAGGTCCTTGAGCGCACTACACGCAGGTCCTTAAACGTGCTAAACACAGGTCCTTGAGCGCGCTAAACACAGGTCCTTGAGCGCGCAAAACGCAGGTCCTTGAGCGTGCTAAACGCAGGTCCTTGAGCGCGCTAAACGCAGGTCCTTGAGCGCGCTAAACGCAGGTCCTTGAGCGTGCTAAACGCAGGTCCTTGAGCGCACTAAACGCAGGTCCTTGAGCGTGCTAAACGCAGGTCCTTGAGCGCGCTAAACACAGGTCCTTGAGCGCGCTAAACGCAGGTCCTTGAGCGTGCTAAACGTAGGTCCTTGAGCGCGCTAAACGCAGGTCCTTGAGCGTGCTAAACGCAGGTCCTTGAGCGCGCTAAACACAGGTCCTTGAGCGCGCTAAACGCAGGTCCTTGAGCGTGCTAAACGCAGGTCCTTGAGCGCACTAAACGCAGGTCCTGGATCCTGCTAAACGCAGGTCCTTGAGTGCATGGTTCTTGAACGTGTTAATGCAGGTTCTTGAACTTGCATTTAGCTCATGGTGTTCACGGTCCCTGATTGGTCAAAGTTCGACCTGGTTTAACTTAAAATGTACGTTCAATGGCTACGCGTATGCGCATAGAGCTCGAAAACGGTTATTGAAACTTGCACAGACACACTTGAACAGGGAAGCCTGGAACGCGCATTCACACAGTTTTAAAATTTAATTGGAAGTTGCCGCTTGAACATGGGTTGCTGAGAGCATTTTGAATGTAGCTAAAGGGTGGATTCTTTGACTTAGTGTAGATTCACATTAAGAAAGGATGTCATTTTATTTTCTGGGATCTTTTTGCCTTCTTTTATGGATGCTTGATGGAACACTGGGTCAGACAGTTTGTGAAAATTACATTTAGTCTTGAAACAAGTCAAAATAGTTCCACCATCTGTATCTGATAACCATAGAGAAACATCAATCCAGCAGAACATGTTTCCTTCTCTGACAGCAGAAAAAACCTAATCAGAGCACCTTATTCCTTTTTGCCAAAAAGCAGTTTTGCCCTAAATAACTATGTATTCATGTCTAAATATGTCTCTTACATTGAACTTTTTTTAATTTCTTTTCTACTCTTTTCATTTAAAGAAAATTAGAGGTGTTGCATAGATTGGGCTGTGTTATCCTTAATAATAAGGTTATTCAGGGTATAGTCCCCAAAGTCGTTCCATTTTTCTTAGTAAAGACAAATCAGACTCTGACAGATCCAAATGTACTCATTATTGCACCACTAAGTGAATCATGAGTTTGTTCTCCCATTTTTATTTCCAAGAAAGCTTTCAAGGAAGAAGGTCCCAAAGGTGATGGTTATTTCTACAATCTCATGAGAGATGAGGCTGGAGTGACATCATTTTTTAAGCAGTATTTAGTTTCGAAATCTTCTTAAGTTGTTTTTTTAAAAGTTTTGTTGATGTGAACCTGGAGAGCACTCAGAAAAATGGCTGCAGGGAGTTGGGTTGAAGGGAGAGAGGCCAAGGAAAAAAGTGAAGAATGACTCACCAGATGTCCTCTTACTAGTGCCTTGGGTCTTATCAGACAGTCTCTGATGTAGTGGCCTCACTGCTCTGGGTAAATGCACAGACCACCTTGCATACATCTCCGTTGTTCTGCAGAAGTAAGACGACTCCTCATGAAGAGCTGTGCAGGATGAGGAGGAGGCATGGACGATGAGGAGCCAGAAAGGCAGAGATTAGATGAAGGGGTAGTCACTGGGATTGGAAGAGGGTCCCATTGTCCGCCGCAACCTTCATGTATCCGCTCAGTCCGATCAATCCGGGTGGACAAATCGATCAGCTTCCCCAGAACGTCTGGCGTCTGTGAGTTCATCCAAGGACATTGGAGAGACCCTGATGGAAAACATCCACCAAAACCTCATCAGTCCATACAGTGCTGGCTGTCAGGGTCCGAAACTCCATCGAATAATCGGAAACACTGCGCACTCCTTGCTGGAGTTGAAGAAGCTAGTAAGTGGCTGCACACTGAGGCTTAGTAGGATCAAAGACATGGAGACACTGAAAATTCTCTGAAAGAACGACAAGGAGCTGCTCTTCTGGACCATTCAGCAAACCCCCACCGCTTGGCTCTTCCATCAAAAAGCTCAGAGCGTACGCCACTTCAGGTTGGAGTGGAGCTGACAGGAGGAAAGAACGGGTGACGATCCTCTGCGATGCCATCAAAAAGCTCTGGGGAACCAGAAGGAAAAAAAGCTCTGGGGAACAAGTCTGGTTTGTCGGTGAGTGGGGGTGCCATGTTCCAGTCTGGTGAGAGGAGCATGAAAGCTGCACATCTCCTGGGTCCAGGTGGGTAGCTCCTCCTCAGCTGCAGACAAAACCTCTCTAGCACTGTTCTGTCCTACTGGATGTGACAATGGAGTGCAGTGTCATGGGGTTATCAGGATGACCCAGATGCAGGACCAGATGACAAGCCAGAGTGTGAAACTAAAAGTTTTTAATAACAAAAAGTGCCTCTCCAGGTGGGAAAAATACGAAACATAAAAGAACTCAACACCAGCAAACCAGACAAAACAAGATGTGCAAGACCAAGGATGTAAACGTAAGCTACACAGAAACAGAATCACTTAAATACAGCTCAGACATATTAACCTAAAGTCCAGGCAGCTGTGTGCCAATCCATGGAGCGCCACCAGAGAGGGTGGAGCCTTCCAGGAGAAGCCACACCCACAGAAAAAAACACAAGAATAAGAAAAGACAAAACAGAACTGACAGCCGGTGTCAGTAGGTCTTAAAACAAGTTTCAAACAAACAACATTCTTCTCCATTCAGAAACACTGAGCGGCATTAATACCAAAGACTTCCATTTTGATCTCATCTGATCCCATCACTGTCTCCCAGTCCTCCTCTGGATCCTTCATATGATCTTTGGAGGACTTTAGATAGGCCTGGACATATACTTGCTTAAGAACAGGGACCTTTGGAACTCTGCAGGATTTGAATGCAGGATGACAGCATGCATTACTACATTAATCTTTGTCACTGTGGTCCCAGCTCTCTTTAGGTCATTGACCAGTTCCCCTAGTTCTGGGCTGTTTCCCCACAGTTCTCAACATTGTTTGTGCCCCACAAGGTGAGATCAGTCATGGAACGCCAGTTGGAGGGAGATCGTCAGTGGTCTTGTGTTTCCTCCATTTTTCCAACAGCTGATCTCTTCCCTCCTAGGTGCTTGTTTGTTGTAGACTGGTTCAGCCCAGTTTAAATCAGGTCTGTAATCTAGTCCCTGCTGTCCTTGGTCTTGGCCATGATGGAGAGGTTTCAGTCTGACTAATATTACATGTTAAGTGACTCATGTGCTTCACCAGACCAAACACCAAAAATGAAATTTCCATTAATGCTTGGGAAAAATGCTCATGGTGACTCACTTTGAGGTTTTCCTTTTTATAATTAATTTGACTTTGATTACATAGCCCAATTACCTGTCTCAGTTACATCAACCTAAATGCATAATTTTCCTTTTTGAATTCCTAATACAGTGGTCTACTGGTTTAATGCGGGTCGCCTTTTGTGGCTTTGCAGTCCTGCAGATTTTTTAGTGCAATTTCTGATTTTCCCCTGCATTGTGTTCTGCATCCCGATTGGCTGTAATTTAATCAATGTCTTCCATACTGTTTTTCCTGTACAGCACAGGATGCACTCAATTTGCCAAATTTACATACACATATAATCGCTATCATATCGCTATTGTGTGACTCAAGTGCTGGACGTATTTTTAAAAATATATCTATTTTTTTGTAGACTGGTGTCTTGTTTTTTTTAAACAAGACAGAATAGTTGGAAAATTTTATTGTCTGCCTGAGAAAAGTGCATAAAGTCCATAGTGAGAAGTTTGACAGCTTTAAAACCTAATTGTTCAAGTTAACAGCTGACACTCACAGATTTCATCTATTGCGTTTTTAGAATGTAACAGAGGCCAACAATGATAAATGAGGGACCCCGATAAATACACCACATTACCAAAAGTATTGGTTCAGCGGATGCTGAAGCACATAGTGCAAAGAGGTCACAGACTTTCTGCTCAGTCAGTTCCTGCAGAGCTCCAAATGTCATGTGACCTTCAGATTAGTCCAAGTCCAGCACGCAGAGAGCTTTAATGAAATGGGTTTCCATGGCGAGCAGCTGCATCCAAGTGACACGTCACCAAGTGCAATGCAAAGTGTCGATGTAGTGATGGGAAGCACGCCGCCACTGGACTCTAGAGCAGTGGAGACGCCTTCTCTGGAGTAATGGATCACACATTTCCCTCTGGCAATCTGATGGACGAGTCTGGGTTTGGAGGTTACCAGGACAACGGTACATTTCGGGCCGCATTGTACCGAGTGTGAAATTTAGTGGAGGAGGAAATATGGTGTGGGCTTGTTTTTCAGGACTTGGCCCCTTAGTTCCAGTGAAAGGGCTCTGAATGCTTCAGGATACCAAAACATTTTGGACAATTCCATGCTCCAATCTGACTGAGACTGAGAGCCAGGCCTTCTCCACCAACATCAGTGTGAGACCTCACCAATGACCTTTTGGAAGAATGGTCAAAAATTCCTTGAAACACTCCTCAACCTTGTGGACAGCCTTCTCAGAGGAATTGAAGCTGTAATAGCTGCTAAAGGTGGACCCACACTATATTGAATTCTATGGTTGTGGAATGGGATGGCACTTCAGTTCTATGTGCGTCAAGGCAGGTGAGCAAATACTTTTGGTACTTTGGTGTATGTCTGGTCCTGTTTTATGCAGAGCCAATCGCTGTCTGTCTTCTTCTTGAGTCATTGTGTTTTTTTGTCAGCACTGTATAATATTTCTAATAGGTTTTCTGTTTTCTCTCTCGTTTTTAAACTAAATGACCTGAATGTTTATTTTTAGAATTAGGACCATTTAAGTTTAGGGTTTGTTTTACAGTTGGGCTCCCAGTGGTTTTAACTCTGTCGAAAACAAAAACAAAAAAACATTATTGTTAGTCATTATTGACCCTTGTCTCAATGTAAAATACTTTGCTGTTACATTTATCACTTTATCACTTTGCAATATGTTTTACAGATTTATTTCATAGAACATACTCATGGAATGACCAAGCTTCTACCTTCTGTTACTGAATTGAATGCAAACATTCTAAAAAGGGTTGTAACAATTATTCAATGAATTGATTTCTATACCTAGGATCGAACCAAAAAAACGACCAAGTGGATCACACCAGACAACACACATGATACACCAAAAACTTATCAGTGCATCATTCCAGTCCAATGTGTGGAAAGACTTTGAATTTAGCAAAGGCATGTGACCATACAGTGTGCTAGAATGTTCCAAGAATGTTCCCTTTTGATTCTTTGGATGTGGAAAAACAACAGTGGGCTGAACTTTAGGAAACTAAAATGTGAATGGATTCATTCTATTTTACTGAATTGGATTGTTTAAGATGAAGGAAAATCTAAAGTGAATCCAATCGGTAACTACAAATATTGAATTGTTGCTAAAATGAATCGTTACATCCCTAGTTGTAAATGTTCAAGTTCCTCCAAACACAACTGGAGGAAGCAGCAACATCATCCATGTCTTTTATAATTTATCAATGAGTATATAAAGCGCTTGTGGTTTTATGAACACTCTTTGGACAGGTGTGTAGGAGAGAATTCAATTTATGTCAAAACATAGGCAAATTTGACATGCAAGTCATTTTTGGTGTGAATGCAGCATCACAATCATGAGTCAGAAGAAAAATTGTCTCAGTATTCATGCAAACATACACGGCTGACAAAAAAACAAAAATGCATAGGGATTTTCCATGTGTAGCAAAAAACTGAAGGAGCAGGATTTGCAGCATGATTTGATACTTAAAGGTCAATGTTTTCTGGAAGTTGTGTCCTCTACCATGGTGGACTTAGGTGTCCTAGGTGATGAATCAGAGCAAGAGCAGATTTACCCCCCCATAGCAAATATGAACAGTTTTGGATCAGTTTCATTGGATTGGCATCACTACAGATCAGCCCCGGAGCCAGGATTGGGGCTTGTAGGTGGATTCCTTGTGGCTAAACCTTTTCCTATCGGACTCAGCCTAAAAAAGCAATACGAGATCCCCTTCCAATAGGTCAGCAAGCCACAGGAACGATCACAAGGGGCAAGTGCAGTTTGATTTGGAAGGTGCATGCCTCGGTGGCCCAAATAATGGTCACAAACACTATCTACTTGGTTGAGAGGTGGTGGCCAAAGATAGTTGAGCTCATCTCAATGAACAGTTTAGGCTCTAAAAACAAACTAATGGGAAAGAACTAGACTGTTCCACTCTGGAATTGCCCTTGGTTTAGATATGATGACCTGGTTTGGATTTCTTCTTAGTTTTCCAGCTCAGCAGCCACATTTTGCAGTTCCCTCTAGTTAACAAGAAGGTTCAAACTCTGTACCTCTGGGTCAGGGAAATGTCCTTTGTTGTTTCGGCTTGAGATTTTACAGTTTTACTCAAAGACTTTAACATCCACATAGACAATGTCAGTGATAGAGGGTAGTGATTAGGATTAGGAGGAACAGCCTCCCCAGTTGGAACCCAAGTGGCAGTCCATTAATGGACTTCCGACTACTAAGTTAAAGCACAAGGGTGCCCATCAGTGCATTTGGCAGGCAGGAGGCCAACAATCAACTTTTTAGTGTCATTTGGCATTCAGTCAACTGTTTTGGACACCCAAGTGAAAAAATGACTGAACTATCCACTAATTGCTACCAAGTGGTGAGTTGGATTCAATGGAGGAGGCTGGACAAACTTGGCAGACCATCCATACTGTGAGGGTCTATTGGTAACGTCTGGCTGAGCCTCCCATAGGGAGGGTCTTCAACTCCCACATGTAGGAGGATTTCAACCAGGTTCCATTGAGGGTGGGGACATTGAGCCCAATGGACTCAATCCAGCTGCTTCAAGCTTTGTGGGAGGTGGACCAGTCCATCACCAACACTTACAATTGCAAGGCATCAGACAGTCTGTCCCGAGTTCCTCAATTCCCTGGATGTTCTGGGGCTGTCTTGGATGGGAGAGTACAACTACAATACAATCACACTCATCATACTTTGCTAGAAATAGCATTTAGATGTTATGTTTGTGATAAAAAAAGTTTTGTAATTTACAGTTATAACTATTAGACATGCAGCATTTGATAGTTTAGACAACAAAAAACTGTGAAACTTAAGAATCTGCTACTCTTTTTTTTTAAGGTTCTGTTGAATAATTTACATTCAAGATTGTTAACTTTCCATCCATTCATTTTTTTAATCTGCTATATCTCTTTCGGAGTCACAGGGTTACAGGAGCGGCAACTGTTGGGCAAAGACGGGGTATATGCTATGGTTTTTGCCAGTTAATACTGTATAAATTAAAATTTGCAAACTTGACTATTAAAAAAGTCATGGTTTTTGGCAACTCATGCAACATCCAACGGTGAAAAACAACAGTTAGTATCGGTAATTAGAACTTTTACAAGGTTTTGTTGTATGAATTACAATCGAACCGATTACAGACCCTTTCCAAAATATTAGACTATCATGGGAAAGTGTATTCATTTCTATAAATCCATTCATAAAATTAAACTTTCATAGAATATAGATTCAGTGTCCACTGTGTAATGGATTTGAAGTATTTATGTTTTTATTTTACATATACTGGGGTTCACAGAATTGGAATACTTTGAAGAGATCTGCCCAAATCTGGCAGGACATTAATGTTTTAAACTGAGTTCATCAACTAATTATCTACTAAACTCAAAGCACCTGCACAGGTTCCCCATATGTCATTAAATTGGTCTCAGTTCAGTTCAGTTTGGGGAAAACTTCAGACTTCTATGTCATTAAATTGGTCTCAGTTCAGTTCAGTATGGGGAAAACTTCAGACTTCTATCCAGAAGACCATCATTGATCCCATCCATAGTCTGGGTAAACTACTAAAGTTCCCCACTAAGGAGGCTGGCTGTTCACAGAGCTCTGTGTCCAAGCAGATCAACAGAAAGTCTGATGGAAGGACAAAATGTTGGAGGACAAGATGCAGCAGGAAAAAAGACAACTGTCAGCGGATTATCAAAAGGACAAGATTCAAGAACCTGCAGACCTCCAAAAAGAGTAGAATAAAGAGGAGAAACAGCTACAAAAGCCACCACATTCAGACGCATTTAGGAGACGGGCTACAACTGTCTGGTTCCTGGATCAGGAAACTTCTGAGTCTGGACCAACAGAAAAACGTCTGAACTGGACAAAAGAGAAGAAAGACTGGACTGTTGGCCAGAGGTCCAAGGTTCTGTTTTCTGATGAGAGGAAAGACTTTCATTTGGGAATCAAGGGTTTGGAGGAAGACTGGTGAGGAGCAGAACCCGAGCTGCTGGAGGTCCAGAGTGAAATCTCCTCAGTCAGTCAGGATTTAGGCTCCAACGTCCAGCACTGGTGTTGGTAAAGTCTGCTTCTTCAGTCCAAAATCACTGCAACAGTCTAGCAGAATGTTCTAGAGGACTTCAAGATTCCTTCTGCTGAGGACCTGGATGGAGATTCAGATTTCATCTTCCAGCAGGACCTGGTTCCGGTCCAGTAGAAGTATTGAAGATGGACCAATCCTTTAGTAAGTACTTTATTTTGGTTGATTTAATGTGATCATAATCTCTGGCTTCATCTTTTTGCAAACGCTCAAAAGTAAATAGTGATTTCTCCACAGTCTTTTAATCTTTTCAAAATTTTGTTTTCATGGATTTTATAAGATGGAACCCCAATGTGTGCTGAATATAAATACTTGAAATAAATGAAATAGTAAGCCCTGAATATGCATTCTGTAAAACTTAAAAATACTTGAATGATGAATACACTTTTCTATGATATGATCTAACTTTTTGGAAAGGGTCTGCATTCACATTACAGTATTTGACAAATTATGCTCAACTAAAAAAAATAAATGTAATGGTTAGATATGTTTTAATGATATTTGTGCCACCACAATGAGAACAAAATCACAAATTTGGGAGGAAAATGTCCTGAATTGCAAACAAAATGTTCAGTTAAAAACAATTTTTAGAGTAGCAAATGAACATATTTAATGTTTGTGTACAAAACTGCTTTTGTCGTTTGCGACACAAATGTTTTTAGATGCATTTTTCTTGAATCTTGCATTCTGTATATTTGTTTTTGCACTTTCAACTCTAAGCTCAGCAAGATAATTTGTTGTTTTGACAGTTGTGCTATTGAATTTATCTAGTTTTTCATTTAATATTAGATAAGTTACACTGAAAACCCTTAAAAGTTACAGGAACTCACCTTTAAATTACTAGTAAAGACATTTACCCGGTACATGTTTTTGTCTCGGTAGAAGTATAAAATACAGCTGACAATTATTAACTTAATATCTATGTATTTTATACAAAATTAAAATGTAAACACTACTGGTTTTGAACTTTAATGAAGTTACCTGTTAATTAAAATGTAATTTTCATTTTAAGGTCATTAACTGTCATATCACAATTATTACAAACACTTTTCAGTATGTTGTTCTTTGCTCTTAGTCAATGTGTTCCTCTGTAAATTGCTTGAAAACTTTTAATTAAGGTTAGAACTAAACTTTGGCTCACAAACAGTGAGAAAGATGAATATACAATGCTACATTGTGGTAAGTATGATGTTTAAATCAACAGCTTCAACATCACATTGCTGAAGATTTCTTTATAAAACTAAACTGTAAAATGTTTGTGAGCATCCTCCTACTATGATCCATGAAGATGTGTTGGTTGAATAGTTTCTATTCTTTTCATCCATCACTGTATCTAAAAGCTCTTTTTATATTTATTTAAAGTGATTACATGAACAAAATTGGCATGAACAATAAAATCAAAGTAAAAAGTGAAATGATTAGGTCACATGTTAGTGTTTTAGTCAGTTTATTGTTTCAAGATGACACATTTTGAAAGATCAGAAATAAAACTTTCCAATCAGTTTTAAAGTTGTTGTTTTTTATCTATATGCATGCTACCATAATGTTAGACATGCACTTATTTAATTCAGACTGTTTACGAAGCACCAGTTTAAAAGACATTAAACAAAGTTTACTTAACTACAAACTCTGATGATCCAATACATTCCAAACTTTCCAGATTATCATAATCTAGTTTTGTCTTGATAATATAAAAAAAACAGATTGTTTTAATGGTAACATAATAGTGCCAGACATGAGTGACCAACATATTATATCAAAGGGTTTTTGATGCAATCTTTGTACGAACCATGCAAAGTGTACAGGAAAAATCCCTTCAATTGGTAGATTTGGAAACAAAGCTCCAACAGAACCGGACTCTCTTGCTATGCTATGGTCACAAATAAAACTGCCATTGTGCGATGGAAAGGCATGGCCTGAATCTTCAAGACATTTTGAAAATCATTGGCATTTACATTAATGTAGCACCATCAGTCAAGTGGGGATGACGACAAAATCAGGGGTGGCAGCTGGATCCCCCGCCGGCAGCAGCTTTGATTGGATAATGTGTAAATGTCTCTGGACGGCGGCCGTCCATAGCAAGGGCCACCGGCTGCCAGCCGCCTGGTAGCTAGGGGTGTATTTTGATTTTGAGCACACATAACCATGCCAATTTAACAATGTACAGATTTTTAGACAGCATTCCTCCCAAGAAACCCAACAAGGGCAAAGCCCCCCCCCCCACGCCCCAAAAAAAAAACAGATTTAAGCAGTTCAACCACAGCAGAAGTCTTCATCAGATGAAGAGCATCAATGCATTGATGCAGCGTCAATGCCATCTCCCCATTTACATGCAGGACCCACAGGGGACTGTTGACACGCACCCCTGGCCCGTGTCAACAGTCCTCGTCGGGTGGGACAATGGGGCGGTGGCAGTGGGACGGCAGCAGGGGGGCAGCAGGGTGGCTGGAGGGTGGCAGTCAGTAATAGGCTGATCATCAGACAAATTTGGGGACTTTAGAGACCCTCCTATCAGTTCGTTATCAAGCTTCTACCATCCTGCCACCCGCCTGTCATTGGACTGCCACAGTGCGACCTTTAAATGTGCCTGGGCGGCCACTGGCCGATGTCAAAAATCATCCAGTCGCAAAATTTTAACTTTTGCTGAAAACTTCAGAGGTCGCCATGTAGTGCGTAAAAATACGACTGCTGCCTTGCATTCCGCGGCCACCAGACGATGTTTTTGAAAAGTGCACATTCATATCACCTTGAGGTGGCATTTTGTGATATGTGACTGTAGTCTAAGCTGGCTCTTCTGCCATGACCAATTGTATTCTCAGGAAAAACACAAATGTGAAAAATCGCTGAACATCTGCTGTAAGAGGAACAAGGTCAGTTAGTAACTGTAGTAGTGAGAGAAAGGGAAGCAGGCAGATGAACACAAAATCTTTGAAGCATTCATTCAAGGACAAAAGGAAAAAGTTTAATAGGTTTGTAGTCAAATTTACGGTGGCCCTGAAGTGCAAGTCATATTAAAAAACTCAAAAACATATTAAAGACTACAATGTTAGAATTTAAAACAAAAAAATCACAAACTAAATTTACCCAGCCAGCAAGTGAGCCTCATTTGGTTTAAAAAAGGGGCAGAAAATGTGGGCCCCGAATGGGTTTGTTTGTTTGCAGTTTCTGTGGTGGCCCCGCTTCTGTTTGCCCACATTGGCTTTAGTGGGTACTCAGTGGGCTGGCTCCCTATGCAAGCCACAGGCCAGCCGCCCGGTTGACAGCGTAGTAAGCTCCACCAGAGCAGGCGAGCGGCACCGGCATAACTAGCAGAGTAGCCTATATTTCCTTCCCACTTTTAGATCATCTAAAAAAATGAAACACCATAAAAATGAAATGTTTCAGAAGAAAAGTCATTTCCAGAAATCAAAACAAAATGTTACAAAAGGAAATACAATAAGAAACCTGAAAAGATGGGTCCCACGGGACATCGCTGATTAGATGATGTTTGAGTTTTGACAAGTATGGCTTCATGCCAAATAACTATCGATTGAATTGATGAACAAACGTCATCATCCAATCAGCGACTTCCCATAACGTCCCTTCATCTTTATTTGTTGTTGTCATCTTGAAAACGTTCGTGCGTGGAGTGTTTGGTTGACGGAATTTGCACGGATTTGTATGAGGGGCCGTATAAGACATTATTTATTCTGAACCATTCACATTCATACATTCTTGCTCTCACAGTCATATATACTCTCTTTCGCATACATATATTCTCTTACGCATCCATATATTCTCTCTCTCACATTCATACATTCTTGCTCTCACAGTCATATATACTCTCTTTCGCATACATATATTCTCACTTGCACATCCATATATTCTCTCTCTCGCATGCATATATATTCTCTTACGCATTCATATATTCTCACTTGCACATCCATATATTCTCTCTCTCGCATGCATATATATTACTTTACACATACATACATTCTCACTCTCATTGTCACTCTTAAAAAAGAATGTATGTATGTGAAAGACAAGTATATATGAACGTGTGAGGAAGAGTTTATATGTGTGTGTGAGAGAGGAGTATGCATGAAACGGAAGTTACTTTGCATGAAAAGGAAGGCACTTTGAATGAAAAGGAAGGCACTTTGAATGAAACGGAAGGCAGATGATTTCTCGTGCTCTGATTGGACGAGAGGCCGCCACCTCCCATTTTGAACAGACGCTAACATGAACCAATAAGAAGGCCATCGGAACCTTAAGAAATATTTTATCTTCACCTCAAGTGGTCACAAATCTGTCTGCATCTCTAGAGACACAAAGGAATGTCTCAAATACCAATAATGGTAATAGAAGTGCCACCGAAACAGAAAATCCGTATCCACCTTATTCCTAGCCCCCATGAGCCTTTGCGTGAATTATGGGCGACACTTCCTGTAGACGCTGGAACACGCATTTACATTAAAACAAATTCTTCTTGTTTTCGATCCATAACTACATATAAATGTGGGAAAACCAGCTGTCATTTCTTAAAAAAGGCAACGGTGAGGTGGAGATGAAATATTTGTTAAGGTTCCGATGGCTGCAGGACCCCCGTGGCTACTTCTTGCCGGTTCGTTTTTTTTAAAAATAAACTTTATTAACAATATCTTGCACATACAAAATACCAAACACAAAACTCCACTGTGTGCAAAATACAATCTTCACGTTCGCCATGAGAATGAACAAAAAAACATAATGATAACCATGTAAAACAGGTTATGCAAAAAGAAAACAAAAATAATAAGGCAAAGGAATCTGTTAAAGTTTCAGGAGAGACCATGTTTCAACTGTTCTGACAGCTTTTTTGTTAGTGGAAGATTTAATACTGTTCACATACAAAACCATTTCTTTCTGAAAAACATAAAACACGTTTTTTTTGTTGGCATATTTACACTTGTGTATAAAGTATTTAGCCATAATTATAAGTAAATTAACTACATATATTTTTTCTGCATTAAGTCTTTCTTGTGTAAAATATCCAAAAATAATATGCTCGTAAAATAATCTATAATCTTCACATAGATGAGTTCTTATAAAATGTATCACATCTTTCCAAAATAGTTGAGTGAAGGAGCAAAACCAAAAAATATGAAGTTCAGTTTCTGGTGAGGAATGACAGAATGAACAGTTTATGTCCAGATCTTTTTTAAACTTGGTAAAGAAATGTTTCACTGGATAAAATTTATGAAGAATTTTGAAAGAAATTTCTCTGATTTTATTGGTGATGAAATACTTTTGTGGCAGGGTCCAAACCTTTTCCCACTGAATTCTACATCCAAAGCTGTTCCAGTATGAGATAACATACGGTTTTGTGGCAATCTCATTTTGAAACAGAGAACGGATACTTTGATTATTCCTGCTAGCTGAAAAACATACCTTTCCACAACACAAGTCTGTTAATTTGGGATTTCTTGCTTGTTCATGTTAGCGTCTGCACTGTAATCCCTAGCGAGTTGACTGAACTTAAAAATTATTTTGTAACAGATTACGCAACAGTTAAGTTATATTATTAAAACTTTTAAGTTAACATTTATTAAAATTCATATTGTCAGTTGGCTTACATTTGTATTATTTCATATAAAAAATATTAAGATTCCTCAACTTATAAAGGAGAGATTATTTACTTAAAGTTTTTAATATTTTCCAACTAAAAAACGCTTTAACTAACTATATTTTTATATTACTCAACTCATAAAATATGTAAAATTCACTCAAATGCTTTATAAATTCTTTAACTCATTAAATGTGTAGCATTGAAAATATTTAAAATTCTTCAGCTTAAAATGTATTCTAAACAGAGATATTGATACTGCCCCACTACATTTTAAAGGCTAACATTGATAAAAACCAACAAACGTGAAGGCCACACAATAGTGATTGCTTAATACACTTTTTTTAATTGCTCTTTAAAAAAAAAGCACAAATATCAAGAGGATGAAGAAACAATAAGTGCAATAAAACTGCATTATAAGAGTGCCACACAACATATTGACAAAAAGAGTTGGTTTTGTATTTTACGGCAGAAAAAGCAAATGATCACAACAAAACACATTAGTTACATAACACTTAAACCAACAAATAGTCCATTCTGGAAGACTCACTCAACGAAACATTCTTCAGCGTCAATAAATGTCCTTTCAGTGGTTTGCTGTCCTCAAGGCTCAAGACAGAATTCTGAATAAATATGAAGGCAAGTTCAAGTTTTTTGGGGTGCTGTAGGTCCAGAGCATAGATGTCCCCGAAGAGTTAGAAGAGATTAGTCAGCCAGATCTGTGGGACCACTGACGGCAGCATCCGGAGCGTCACCACGACAACTGAGAAGATACCCACAGCAGTGTCTGTGAGGTCTGGTATTCTGGAAAATACAAAACAAAAAACACAGATGAGTTCAGACCCTCAAAGATATTCATCACACTAATGTCCAAAACTGACATTCCTGCCATCTGTCAATAGGAATCTTTTCATGCTAACATTCTGTTAGCTTTTAATCAACTGGCTATGATGTTTTAAGGACCAACTCCAATTAAAATTGTGTTTTTAAAAAGTTCTTTAGCATTTTTCTGAAGGAGGACATTTATAAAATAATTTAAGACTAAAGCTTCATTTTTCTTTATTCAAATAATGATGGATCAGGAGCAGAAAAGGTAAACGAAACTCCACTCCTTCCAATCAGGAGTCCCTGATGTTCGCCTTTCATCTTCCGTCTCAGTTTTAAAACCATTTAAAAATATCACTCAGTTTACAAACTACAAACAATTGCCCTATTTATTATGTCACTCAATAAAATCTCAATCAATATTAAAGGATTAGTGAAAACCATTGACAGGGAGTCGTGTGCACTTACTGTACAGGTCTTGAAGAAGTTGGAGGCATCTTCATGCAGATAAACAGGAAGTGCAAGGAGGACAAGTGCCCGTCTCATGTTCACGTCACGCTGGTCCTAAAAGAATAAAAAGAAATATCCATTACCTTTGAAGCAAATGCAGAGCAAACACTTCCAATATTTACTTAAGGAACTTTAAGAAATAATAAAATGATACCTTTTCTAGATGTCTATTTCTAGTAAGAGGACAATACAGTGTTTATGTCATGATCCACTTCAGGTCAAAGACCCAAAGTCATTTGAAGGCAAGTTACACCGTGGCTTCTTACAGCTGTTTACAAATGATTTGTTATCCGTTTTTGAATTATGCACATTAGAAATTCACCTGGAGGTCATAAATCCTAACCAAGCTGGCCAGTTCCTGTCTGTTTTGGTGGACTTGGTCTCAGAAAAGGGCAGCTTTAAGTTACACAAACATGTAAAAACTGCACAATTTCCTCTGACTGCATCTACTCTACATAAATCCATTTCAGATCTTGACAGATGAGTTTTCATGGTTTCAAATGATGGAATGGTGCTAATGCAACATCATTTTATTATTGTAATATACTGTCATAAAGACATGACAATATTCCAAAGTGTCTCCACATACATGGCAGTGGAAACACTTTGGAATATTTGCTATGTAGTACTGCAGTATTATATGTAGTACTGCATAGTGCCAAAGTAACAGAACACAACTTGCACCTCCATTCCATTGTGCCACCTTCAGCCTGCAATCTAAATATGTTTAGTTAAATTGTAAATAATTTCAGCTCTATTTAGACCTTTGGCTAGTTAAAATGTGCATAAATGTTTCCATGCTGCCGTATAAATCTAATAATGGTAATAGTTCAGGATGAATGTATTAAATAAGTATAAAACTCACCCACTGACAGGTCTTTTCTGGTGAAATGGTGACTTTCTGGTGAACTTTCTGAAGTTCAGTATCTGAAAAAGTCCAAAAGAGATTTTTCAATGTTAAAAAATGTTTCAATTATATTCTGATCAAAAAACATTTATTGCACTACACAACCTATTGCATTTTTTGTTTTTTTAAAATAGCTCTAGACAAATAACTGAGACAAGTTACCTGGCTGGCCTTGGCGTCTACCTGGAGGTGAAACACTGAACACTCTGTAGTTCGGTACCTGAACACAACACGAGCACGTTGATTAATTTATTTTTACAAAAACCTTTTTTATAACGGAGATCAGTGATTTATAAAAGCTTAAAGCTGCATTCAAAACCCAATGCTTCCATGTAGCAACCAGGCTTAAAACTGTTGGCGGTAGCTCCTCCCACACAACCGTTAGAGGCTTTGAGTGACATTTTTGGACAAATGTCCAGCAGCAAACTTTAGCCACAGACAGAGGCCTCCAACGCGAATTTCACACGCGGATCATGTTTAGTGTGATTGCAGCATAACAGATCATTTCTAACTCTGAAAAAAAAAACCTCATCACTGTCGTAACTTACGGGCAGAAATGCATTTTGGGTTTGGCTCGCCATACGTCTGCTATGACAAACTAATCATGTATACATTTCCACATTAATCTCTAAAACAATCATAACACACATATGTTTAAACAACAGTAAACCACATTTACGGTAGTATAAGAGCATTTTTAAAGCATTCATTCATAAACCATGAACGATACTTACCAAATTAAATCAGGGCTGAAGACAAGACGGCACCATCAGCGATGAGGCGGATGAAAAAAAAACCCGAGGTTGGGGCGTCTTGAAGCGGGACGAAATCGCAACGCTTTGCAGAATAATAAAATGCTCGACTTTCAATTTCAAACGTCGCATACTCGCATTCGGCAAATCCAACATGGCCACCTGAGCTAACGTAGAGAAAACGAAAGACCCTCCCACCAGTACGTGATGACGTCATAACGCTACTTCACGGATCTTAAAATTTTTGAGTGCCAGATACAAATAAGCTTTAAAATATTTAGCACTGTTAAGTTAAATTTGAAAAAATCTTGATAGAGCTTAATACTTTATAGTTGAATCAACTACAAAATGACATTTAAGTTGTGTAACCTTAATAGTTATGAGTCAGTACAAGTGATAGGGTTTAGAGTGTGTTCAAAATGGGAGGTGGCGGCCTCTCGTCCAATCAGAGCACGAGAAATCATCTGCCTTCCGTTTCATTCAAAGTGCCTTCCTTTTCATTCAAAGTGCCTTCCTTTTCATGCAAAGTAACTTCCGTTTCATGCATACTCCTCTCTCACACACACATATAAACTCTTCCTCACACGTTCATATATACTTGTCTTTCACATACATACATTCTTTTTTAAGAGTGACAATGAGAGTGAGAATGTATGTATGTGTAAAGTAATATATATGCATGCGAGAGAGAGAATATATGGATGTGCAAGTGAGAATATATGAATGCGTAAGAGAATATATATGCATGCGAGAGAGAGAATATATGGATGTGCAAGTGAGAATATATGTATGCGAAAGAGAGTATATATGACTGTGAGAGCAAGAATGTATGAATGTGAGAGAGAGAATATATGGATGCGTAAGAGAATATATGTATGCGAAAGAGAGTATATATGACTGTGAGAGCAAGAATGTATGAATGTGAGAGAGAGAATATATGGATGCGTAAGAGAATATATGTATGCGAAAGAGAGTATATATGACTGTGAGAGCAAGAATGTATGAATGTGAATGGTTCAGAATAAATAATGTCTTATACGGCCCCTCATAGATTTCAGTGAAATCACTGATCAGACAGGAGACATGTGTGTATAACAGCAACAACGGAAAACAAGAAACATACAAACTCAAAAGTGACGATGGCTGGTTTCTGTTTCTCCCACCCAGGCATGCTCACTGGAGTGTGGGGGAGGGCTGGACAGCCAGAGACTACGACTGTGCCAGGACTTTCTGCTGGGGGAGGGGAGAAATTTTCTTCTGGATGCTGACCTTCAAACCCCGCAGAAGGGTGAGGCCGCCATTATGCCGGATGAAGATGCCGCAGCACCCCCCCAGGAAATGGATCAGAAGTTTAACAGCTTTAAAAAACGCTATGGGGGTTTCATGTCCCGACGCTCTCCTACCCCCGTGGGGGACCTGGACGACGCAGAGAACCAGGAAGAGGAGGAAAACATCCGCTTGGAGATCCTGAAGCTCTTCAGCACAGCGGGAGAACATAGCCGAGAGAGGGACGGTCAGGGGGGGGGAGCCGTGAAGAGGTACGGAGGTTTTATGCGTCGAGCTGAGGGAGGGGAGGGCACAGGTAGCCTGCTGGAGGCGGTGTTAGATCGGGGGCTTAAGAAGCGCTATGGAGGCTTCATGAGGCGCGTGGGGAGGCCGGAGTGGCTGGTGGACGGCAGCAAAAATGGGGGGGTGTTCAAAAGGGCCTGGGAGAATGGAAGTGGGCTACAGAAGAGGTATGGGGGTTTCATGGATTAGGAGGTACCTGCACCACCCATGCTGACACCACCCAAACATCTGCTTTGATGTAATGTGTTTGTGCTCATTTTATTGTTTCACTGTCCTGGAATGACCCTAATATAAAAAAAACACTTCCCTCCATACTTTCATGATATTATTTATTAAAAGAGTCTGTTGATTGATGTGTTCTTCTTGAGTTCGTGATTTCTGAAATCAGTTCAGGAGTGAAATGATGAAGATGTTCTAATGATGATCTTAATTACTATGCACTAGGACTTTTGACCATGTTAGAAGCCCAGCTGTGCTGCAGAAAACTTCAGTTTGATTAGAATTTTTTTATGACATTTGCACCAAAATATCTAATGATTTTCTTAAAGCTTTGGCCTCACACTGAAATCAGACACGTGTGAATCCTCTGTGAGCTCAGTCAGCTTTGAAACCTTTCACAACCTTTGCATAATTCCTGACCTTCCTCTTTTCTGTATTCAATAAATAGAAATCACATCTGACTTTTCTCCTCATTTTAGACACACGTTTTCTCCTATTTCTCTCTGTAGAACATTTACAACAATTTTCTGTGTATTCTATAAAGTGACTATCCTGACAGCCTGCATGGGGAGAAGTCTTTGCTTTCACTCTGCGATAATCTTCTGAACTTGGTACAAATTGGCTGAGATTGCTTATAAACTATACACCTTCATTTGGTTTGGTTCGCTTTCACAGGTAACTCTGAAGGGAAAAACAAAGAATGAAGTGGACCAAACTGCCTCACATGCAGCTTCAGTGGCTCCTCATTTGAGGGCGCTATTACCCCAAACACAACGAAGAAACCTTATAAGTCTAGTTAGTCTCAAGGCTATAGAAATAATAAACTGCATAATCATAAGCCCCTACTTCTCCTCACTACACCATGTTAAGCCACAAAAACTTTTCATGCATAATGCTTTTTCTCCCTGCAACAAACTGGCAACCTGTCCAGGGTGTCCCTTGCCTTTGTCCAACAGTAGCTGGGATAGGTTCCAACCATTGACTGAATCAGAGAACTGGACCAAGTGAGTGTGACGGTTTACCTTCAGCTCCAACCAAATGAAGACAATCCAGTCGCCATTTTTTTGCGATGCTGTCATTTTGGAGCCAGATGTCATCATTAACCATGATTGGTCCGTGTCGGTCTGAGTCTACATTTCTAAGGCAACCACTCTCCAGTCAGGAGTTAGCTTGTTGGAAATCCGCACATTTGAAAGCAAGCTCTGGAGAATCTGTCAATCAATCGTATTGAACGTTGGATGTAGGCCAGTAGACTCCACCTACTATTATTGGGGCATCTGATGGCCAGTCAATAACCTGAATAACTTGAACTACAGAAAAATATATAGAGCCTGGTCCTCAGGCTCACCGTCCCCTGGCCCTGTCTGGGGCCTCCGCTGGTCGCCTGCGTCCGTCTTCCCACTCGGGCGGTCGGTTTCTGCCGCTTCCCCCTCTCGGTGGGGCTAGCGGACAGGTTGCACGGGTGCGCAGTGTGGGCTGACCATGGGCTGTGCCGGCCTGCCTCTGGGGTGGGGCCTCAGGACTCCCGAGCGGTGGCGTGCCTCTCGTCTGGGCGCCGCTGAGGTCTCGAGCGGTCGGGGCATTGGGTATGGGCCCGGTGCGCCTTGGGATGGGGCGGGTCCCTGCCTGGGCCGTGGCTCCAGTTTTGCGTGTTCTCTGTTCCTCCTACACCTCGGCGAGGGGGCTGCTGGGTCCTGAACTCCGCCTCTGTTTCTGTGGTGGGGGTCAGATGCACGGGAGGGTGGTTGCTCCTGGATCTTTGTCTGACGGTGAGGCTCTTGGATGCCTGGATCGGCCGGGTTGCTGCGCTGTCTGCCCCTAGCTCTGGGGTGTGGGGTGCCGGGCCTCCTGCCTTTGCTGGTGCATTATATGTGATCAAGGTAGACTTCAAGAGGCACAGATTCATTCAACATTTACTTACAATACTTTTATGTTTTAACTTGGTGATATCGACTACTCCCTACTCTAACTCCTTACCCCCATCTCTGACATCCCACTGTTTCTTTCTCTCCTCTTTTGTTTCTTTTTTTCCGTCCTGTCCAACAAGGAATACATTCAAATATAATTTTCATAAATAAAGCTGAACCAAAAATACAAAAGGGGTTTATACAAATACACAGTACACTCCAAGATCCATAAACCCCAATTGTAACAATAAAATCTGTCCAATACAGGAGGCACTCAGCTCTGATCTGCTTGCTCAGCTGTTGGACAGGACAAGTTAGGAAAAAACAGAAAAATATCATGAACGCGCAGTGGTTAGCGCTCTTGCCTCACAGCAAGAAGGCCCCCGGTTCAAGTCCTGGCTGGGGGACATAAAAAACACAACATCAATGGGGGACCTTTCTGTGTGGAGTTTGCATGTTCTCCCCGTGCATGTGTGGGTTCTCTGTTTTGGGACTCCAGCTTCCTCCCACCATTCCAAAACATGCTTTATAGGTTAATTGGTCACTCCAATTTATCCATAGGTGTGAGTGTGTATGGGTGTGTGATATGTGTGACCCTGCGACAGACTGGCAACCTGTCCAGGGTGTCCCCTGCCTTTGCCCACAAATGGCCGGGATAGGCTCCGGCAGCCCAGTGACCCTGAAAGGGACAAACGGAAGAAGATGAATGAATGAATGAATGAATGAATGAATGAATGAATGAATGAATGAATGAATGAATGAATGAATGAATCGTGGAAAAAAAATAGGATTATCAAGGAGATGTTAAAAGAAATTATCAGAGCAAGAATGGTTATTCTGACCAATAGAATGACGAAGTAATAGGTGTTTATTTCTCAATAGACGTCTATGGGATTTTGCCTTCTTGGAGCCAACGAGTACTTTCCATTTGGAAAACAATGGAGGAGGGACCACACAATCCAATTCTCATATTCAGTCAATGACTCCAGCAGCCCAGTGACCCTGATTCAGTGGGATGAGGCAGATATGCGCAATTATCTACCATTATGGGTTGGAGAGAAAGGATGGGATGTAGAAAACAATTGGGACCTCACAGCAGAGAAAGCTAAAAAGTCACAGCCATGCTATAATAGGTACATCACACCGAAGACTAACCCTATGTATGCCAGGTACAGGTTCTACCAACGGATGCAAGGTGAACATGAGTCAGTTGGTCATTTTGCCACCGAATTAAGTTATTAGTAGAGGGCTGTGTGTACCAAATGGTTTGTGATTGCATTGTTTTTGCCAAAAACTCGCCTTTAGTGTGTGAAAAGCTTCTTAACCAAGGTGCAGAGCTCACTTTGGACTGAGCTAACAGCATAACACAATCTCATGAGCTTGCTTAGCAGCAAATGCATACAGTGGCTAGCATTAAAGAGCACATGGTACGTGCAATCTCCAAAAAAACAGCATCGATTTTCTGCATCGTGGAAAGCTGCGAGCTGATACAGGTGCTTTCAGGATATGCAGCCAGTATGCATGACAACATAGCCAAAAAGACACATGCAATGTACAAAATGTAGAAATTGAACCACCTTGTAAAGGTGTAAAATTCAAAAACTACTACGCAGTCAAAATCTCATCACAAGACATTACACTCAGTAGGAGAAAGCAAGAACCGCCATAAGACAAGGGATGAGGAGACATGACTTTACATTGACAGAATAACAATTGAGAAGAATGGCAAAAGTAATGAACAATTCTTTTAAGATTATAAATTTGGCTCACCACATCTCAAAGAAAGGGTGTATTCAGGCTGAAAAAGTGCATTGGTGCTTAATTTGGTCCAGATTGAGGCGTGAACATTGCGGTTTGTCTGTATTCTGACTGCCTTCAATGGTACAGTTTTGTTTTGAACCAACATTTTTTAACTAAAAGTCAATTATGTGCCAGGAATAACAAGGGCGGGGCAAGGCAACGTGAGAAAGAATAATGGAAGTCCTGCGCTTTGCAATCCTTTTTGGGAAAATAATAATGGATTGGATTTATCTGCGCTTTTCCAGACACTCAAAGCGCTTACAATGTGTCCGTTATTCATTCACTCCTCATTCACACTTGGTGATGGTGAGATACTGATGTAGCCACAGACTGACAGAGGCGTGGCTGCCAGTGTGCGCCTACTGTCATGATTCGGAGGAGCGGCAGACCCAGATGCTGGAACCCAGAATGAGGACGCAGGTAGATGAGAGGTAAGAAAGGGTTGTTATTCTCTCCAGGAAGATGGTGCTAGCGTGAATGTGATCCAGAGAGGAGCGAAGCTTGAGGCGTGGCTGGAGGTAGTAGCGTGGCTGGCGGAGCGTGGTGTTTCCAGAACAGCAGGGGGGTTCGAACTGACTTCCACACAGGTGACACTGGTGAGCAGGAATCCATAAGGGGTAACGATCTGGCGATGAGTTGTGGAGCTGGGTCTCCTTAAGAAGGGCAGAGATGATGAGGATGAATTGGTCACAGCTGGTGGAGTCAGGAGCAGAGCAGAGGGGCGGGGCTGACAGGTGCCATGACAGTACCCCCCCTAACGACCGCCTCCAGGCGGTCCAGGACGACGATCCGGGTGGGCACGGTAGATGTCGGAGATAAGGGTACGGTCCAAAATGAGCGAACGGGAGACTCAGGAGCGTTCCTCAAGACCATACCCCTCCCAATCGACCAAGAACTGATGGCCGCGACCCCGGCGCCGGACGTCCAAGATGCGGCTGACAGTGTACGCCAGAGCGGCATCGATGAGCCGGGCGGGTGGCGGGGAAGCGGAAGGCGGGCACAAACTGCTGTCAGAGACAGGCTTGAGACGTGGAAGGACGGATGGATCTTGAGAGCGGCTGGGAGGTGAAGACGGACACAGGAGGGATTAATGATTTTGTTGATAGGATATGGACCGATGTACCTGGGAGCAAGTTTGCGTGACGTGGCCTGGATGGGGACGTTCCGGGATGACAGCCATACCCTCTGTCCGGGTTGATAACTGGGCCCCACCACCCTGTGACGGTTGGCCGTCTGGCAGTTGCTTTCCTTTGTATGGAGGAGAGCTGCCATGGTTTGTTGCCAGACGCGTTGACAGCGCTGGAGATGTTCCTATACTGAGGGCACTGCCAAGTCCAGTTCGTGAGATGGAAACAGTGGTGGTGGGAACCCGAGGGAGGCTTCGAAGGGAGACACCCCTGTAGCAGAAGAGGGTTGAGAGTTATGGGCGTACTCTATCCATACCAAATATTTGGACCAGTCCGAAGGATTCTCGGCAGCTAGGCAACAGAGGGACGCTTCCAGCTCCTGATTAGCCCGTTCAGCTTGGCCGTTGGACTAGGGATGGTAGCCCGAAGTTAAACTGACTGTGGCACCCAGGGCGGAGCAAAAGGCCTTCCAGACTTGAGAACAGAATTGAGGGCCTCGATTCGACACAATGTCGGACGGAATGCCATGATGACGGAAAACGTGATGAACCAGGATGTCGGCGGTCTCGGTGGCGGTAGGTAACTGGGGTAGAGGAAGGAAATGAACAAATTTAGAAAACCGGTCTATGAGAGTGAAAATGACGGAGTGACCATGGGATGGAGGAAGACCGGTGACAAAGTCTACCGCAATGTGGGACCAGGGCCGACTGGGAGTGGGCAGAGGATGCATCAGACCAGAGGGAGGAGAGTGGGATATCTTGTATCGAGCACAAGTGGTGCAGGCGGCTATGTACTCCCGGACGTCTCGGTTCATGGAGGGCCAGTAGAATCGTCTGCGTAGGAGATGGAGGGTACGATGAACCCCTCCATGACAGGCGATGCGGGAGGTATGGGCCCAGCTTAGAACGTCCGACCTTAGGGATCTGGGGACATATAGAGTACCATTAGGTGGAGTAGGGTGATTCGGCTCCTCACCTTGAGATTGGGCGACTCTGGTTTCGATGTCCCAGGTGAGGTTACCGATAACACAGGTAGGAGGGAGAATGTTGGAGGTGGTGGTGGACTCAGAGGAGCAGAATTTCCGAGACAGGGCGTCAGGTCTTGCGTTCCGGGATCAGGGTCTGTAGGTAATTGTGAACTCGAATCGATCAAAGAACAAGTACCAACGGGCTTGACGTGAGTTGAGTCTTTTTGCAGAACGGAGATAGGAAAGATTCTTATGGTCAGTCCATACTATGAAAGGAAGAGCCGCTCCCTCCAGCCAATGACGCCATTCCTCGAGGGCAAGTTTTATGGCCAACAGTTCACGATTGCCCACATCGTAATTTTTTTCAGCCGGGGAGAGCTTCTTTGAGAAGAAGGCACAGGGTTTTAATTTTCCAGATGCTTCCTCTCTCTTTAACAGGACTGCCCCAACCCCAGAATCCGAGGCGTCAACCTCTACAACAAATTGCCGGTTGGTGTCAGGTTGGATCAGGATGGGGGCTGAGACGAACAGTCTTTTAAGGGTGTCGAAGGCATCCTGAGCGGCGGAGCTCCATTGAAAGGTCTTAGAGGTGGAAGTAAGCTGAGTAAGAGGCGCGGCGATGGAGCTGTAATTCCTCATAAAACGGCGATAGAAGTTGGCGAAACCTAAAAACTGCTGCAACTTTTTACGAGTTTTGGGTGGTTCCCACTGAGAAACGGCTTCGATTTTTGCGGGATCAGGGCGGATGCTACCTGCCTCGAAAATGTATCCGAGAAAAGGAATAACGGACGTCTGAAAAGCGCACTTCTCAGCTTTAACAAACAAATGATTTTCAGAAATTCTCTGTAAAACCATGCGAACGTGATTCTCGTGTTGAGAGGTGTCTTTGGAATAAATCAGGATATCATCCAGGTAGACAAAAACGAAGCGGTCTATGAAATCACGGATGACGTCATTGACAAAATGTTGAAAAACAGCAGGCGCCTTAGTTAAACCGAAGGGCATGACCAGATATTCGTAGTGACCTAAGGGAGTCTTGAAAGCAGTTTTCCATTCATCTCCTTCTTTAATGCGAACGAAATGTTATGCGTTGCGGAGGTCGAGCTTGGAAAATATGCAAGCTTCTTGAATGGAGTCGAACACGGAACTGATGAGAGGCAGAGAGTATTTGTCTTTAACCGTAATCTGATTTAATTCACGATAATCAATGCAGGGTCTTAAGGACTTGTCTTTTTTCTCTACAAAGAAAAAACCAGCCCCTGCAGGAGAAGAGGAAGGGCGAATGTGTCCCGAAGAAAGCGCCTCATGGATATATTTTTCCATGGCAACTTTGTCGGGACCAGAGAGATTAAACAACCTTCCTTTAGGTAATGTAACACCATCCAAGAGGCGGATGGAACAATCACAGGGCCTATGAGGAGGTAATGACCCTGCTTTGGTTTTGCTAAAGACCGCGGCGAGGTCATGGTAACAGGCGGGAACGTTACTAAGATCAATGTCCTCCGGACGGCTGGTAGTGGGACGGACAACGGAGGAAATAGCAGATCGGAGACAATTAGCCAAACAAAACTCACTCCAGTTAATAACGCGGTGGTTGACCCAATCGAGCTGGGGGTTATGCTTCCTGAGCCATGAGAAGCCTAAAACCATGGGAGTCTGGGGAGTGTGGGTGATGAAAAACTGGATGTGTTCTCTATGATTACCGGAGGTGACAAACATAATAGGTTTGGTACGGTAAGTAATAAGAGAGAGATGTTGCCCACCCTGAATCAACGAGAGCTTGGAGGTCGGCTACTTTGGACTGGTGACACAGCTTGACAGGGAGAAGTAAAAAATCCTTGGAAAGAGAGGTGGAGTTACCCGCCCGCGGCCTGCCTTCTAGCGGGGGGTTCTGGAGTTTAAACGTAACTCACACTGGTTTACTTGATGTCCTTGAAGTCCACAGTAAAAGCATGTGCCTTCGTTCCGACGTCTCTGACGTTCTTCAGCAGAAATTTTAGAGAGTCCAACCTGCATAGGTTCCTCGGGAGGGCCGTGTGGAACTTCTAAAGCACCGGCAGGAGGAAAAGGAGGGTTAATATTATGCATGGGTTTGTTAGACATCTTACATGCAGGAAGCGATCTTTCATGTTGGCGCTCCCTTAGGCGAGCATCCGAGCGCAGGGCTGCAGAAACGACATCTTCAAAGTTATGGGCCTCTGGTTGCGTACACAAATGATCCTTAATGGATTAATTGAGGGATTGATAGAAAATGCCCCGAAGGGCCGGGTCGGACCAACCAGCTTCCACTGCGAGAATCCTAAAGTCAATGACGTGGTCATTTACGGGGCGATTTCGTTGTCTGAGTGCGAGGAGTTTTCTGGTGGCTTCTTCTTATTTTTTGGGTTGATCGAAAACAAGTTGAAATTCCCCAATGAAGCGGTCGAATGATAAGTGGGATATAGGGTTAGCTGCTAGGAAGGCTTGAGCCCATTGTAAGGCTTTATTTCTCAGTGATTTCACGATTAATGTAATTTTACTGAGGTCTGAAAAATAATTCCTCGGGGCCTGCTGGAACAGTAGTTGGCATTGAAGGAGAAACCCACTGCAGACTTCTACGTCACCGAAGAAAGGCTCGGGTTGCAGGCGGAAGTTTTCCGGGGGCACGGCGGAAGCGGAAGTGGATGTGTTGCCGGAAGACGGAAGCGTTGCTGTGGTGACAGGGTTAGACATTTGCCCGGATAATTCCGTCAATACCGTCCAAGCGTCTGAAAAGTTCCTGTTGAGCTGTTGCCATTTGGGATAATGCATCCGCTTGGCGTCCCAGGGTGATCCCTTGCTGATGAACGGGGTAGCGGAGTCCTTCTGGGTCAGCTGGGTCGGAGGTTTGACCAGATCGTTCTGTCATGATTCGGAGGAGCGGCAGACCCAGATGCTGGAACCCAGAATGAGGACGCAGGTAGATGAGAGGTAAGAAAGGGTTTTTATTCTTTCCTTCCAGGAAGATGGTGCTAGCGTGAATGTGATCCAGAGAGGAGCGAAGCTTGAGGCGTGGCTGGAAGTAGTAGCGCGGCTAGCGGAGCGTGGTGTTTCCAGAACAGCAGGGGGGTTCGAACTGACTTCCACACAGGTGACACTGGTGAGCAGGAATCCATAAGGGGTAACGATCTGGCGATGAGTTGTGGAGCTGGGTCTCCTTAAGAAGGGCAGAATTGATGAGGATGAATTGGTCACAGCTGGTGGAGTCAGGAGCAGAGCAGAGCAGAGCAGAGCAGAGCAGAGCAGAGGGGCGGGGCTGACAGGTGCAATGACACCTACGGCCCATCTGACCATCACCGGGATATTCAAACATCAGTAGAGCAACACTAGAGGCAGGGAGGGTAAACTGTCTTGCCCAAGGACACAACAACAGTTGACTGGGGGGAGCGGGGATCCAACTGCTAATCCTTCGATCATCGGCCAACCTGCTCAACCATCTCAGCCACTGCCACTTATTCAAACTTTATATTCCGCTGATTAGTTTTGAACGTCCGGATCAACGTCAGGTACAAGACTTTTTAGGCATACAGCAAGGTGGTAACTGAGAAGACGACACCTAATAAGTTGTTTTAATGAGTGCATTCACACGGCCAAATTTCAATGAGCTGCTGTGTCTTATCATTGCACCATGTTTTGTCCACGGCTTATGGTTGCTCCAGCTGTTGCTACCCGACACCTTACTTTGTTGACATCCTGTAATGCCTGGCTACGGTGGCCATTTGGTCCAATTTTTTCACTCCGAGCATGGAGCCTTTTCAGACTGAGTAAAACTCAAAACCGGAGCTCAGTCCGATTGGAAACAAACCGAGACCACCTCAAAAGATGGGTCTGAGAGCGGTTCCAGATCCGGGACCAGGGTCCAATTGGCTGTATTAGATTCAAGTAGATACTGGGGCACAACCCAATAAAATTCTAGTGAACATTTTTTCAGACATTGTTTCAAGATGAGCAAACCACAGATCCACAGCCTGTAGTTAACACCCACTAAACATGGATGACAAATGTAAATTGAGATGAAAGCAAAAACACTGGTTGCTGATGTTAGACTTCCAAGTTGTTGACACAAGTTCCCCATCTGTCTTGGGAATGAAAGCCTGCAGAGACTTAGGAAACCTGATTAAAATAGTGTTGCATTAATAAAGAAAAGATTGACACAGACATACACAATGTGTCAGAGGAGTTTAAAGATGACATTGAAGTGTTTATGCAACTATTATGTTGATTTAGAAATAACTCCAGTTATTTGTCCATCCTGGAAGATTCTGTTCCATGCAAAGCAATCTTAAAGAAAAGCTTGAAAGCATGGAGAAGAACAACATGATCTGCAATGTTACAAAACCAACAGCATGTGTGAATGTACTTGTTGAAGAAAGCTCAGAGTTTGTTTGGACCCTGATCAATAAACAAAGCAATAGAGACCTAACTACCCTGGAAACACTGGACAAAGGGCTTCTTCAACAGCTGGTGGTGGGATCCAAGTTTGTGGAGGTTGGAGCAGGAAAAATACTTAGCAATTTTAGACCCTCGTACCCCAGCTAAACCCAAGTGGACGCCACTTAGTTTGGTTTGGGTTTTCTTTTTTGAATTTATGGATGTTTTATTGTTGGAATAAACTAAGCTTTAGACTTCTTTGACTTGATGCGTTGTTGAGTCCTTGGTCTTCCTGGCAGATCTATAGTTAAAATTTGCATATACGGCCTAATTTTTCATAAACATTAAAATGAACACCAAACACACAAGCACCATTTGCTCAAACAAGCTGGATATTAGGATGCCAAAATGATTTAATTAGCTAGAAGTATTAGATAGTGTAAAGAAATACAGAGATGCAAAAAGAATCTCATAAAAAGCATGGCTGCGTTATCCTGGTCCTCAACATCTACCACCCTATCTGTTTTCCAGGTCTTACTGGAGCCGGTTATTAACCCCCTACAGCACATGTGTCAAACTCAAGGCCCGCGGGCCAAATGTGGCCCTCCATGTCATTTTATGTGGCTTGCATTAAGAGAGCTTGAAAGTTTTTAATTTCTTAAAATAAAAACTGGTGTGTATTTATTCACATCTAGGGGGAATCGGACTTGAAATATCGGATTGGGCAACTATACAGTAGGACTTAAACACTGTCAATTTAACCTAACCTGACAGAATCAAATTTCAAAGGATTTAAGACTCTAGACTGGCATTATTCTAACAACTGGCAGGTCATGTGACCACATGCTGCTATCTATTTACATTCCCTGGTACTACAAATCATAAAACACCTGAAAACAGAGTCAATGGTGGAATTAAGTCTAAAATGTTATACCTTTGTACAAATCTGAGTTAATTCATCACTACTAGTTCATTGTTTTCTGCATCTTGTTCAAAAGCCAGAAATACATCTGATGTTTTTAAACAATGTTAACTGATTCATTTTCAAAATAGTCTGTTATAGTTTTGCTCAATTGCAGCTAGCTTACCCTCAGTGTAAAATGTTTGCTCCTGCATTCACAGGAAGCCACGTCATAATGATGGGCCCCTTCATAATCTCTCAGCCTATACTTTCATGTATGCATGGTGGTGGGTGCTAATGTTTGGTCTCTTGTTTATTCTGTGCTAATTTTATGCACAGTAATTGGTGAGAAACTCACTTTCTATGCTACACAGAGTATAGCTGCGTTTCCATTGACTGTGAAACAAATTGCACAAATTGGATTTGCGATAATAAATTTGCCTAATTGAAACACAACAATTTAGAAAAAAATTGTATTTATGGAAAATACGTTTTGTGCCCGGAGGAGGAAGTTTTTGAGGAGTATTAAAATTGACATATTTCTCAAAACTGCAATGGAAACACTTTTTCAAATTAAATGAGTCACGTGACCAACAACCAGATGGCGATGAGCTGCTTGGTAGGAACTGGCGGCCTCGGGCGCTGCACAGCAGGCGCCACCAGAGGTCCCACAGCATCACAGCTCATCAAAAGTTGAGCGTGTCATGTGGAATTGTTGGATCCACAGCTCCTCTGGAAAATCACCAAGCACCATTTCCCAACATGGCTTCATCAGTAGCCCCTCCCACGTGTAAGGAGCTCGCCGCTCCATGGTCTGAAGAAGACGGCAACATCTCCTTTGAATGATGATGATGATGATGAGCGCTAGTGCCGTGGCAGAAATTTGAGTGGATCTGCTGTCAATCAAAGTATTTATCACATCCATCCCCATATTTTTGAATTACTATCACATAAGTTGGTTTGTATTTTTGCATAATTAGGATTTAATGGAAAGACTGTAATTGAGAAATTGTTTTTTTTTTTACATTTCTAGAGTTTTTATAAAGTTTTGCGCATAGGTGTGATGGAAGCGCAGCTTATGTAGAGTTATCCTGTCAGACTCAACCAAAGTAAACTCTAAGGTTATTAAAGGACGATCATGAAGAAAGAGTTATGGGGAAATGCAGATATTTTTTTTCAATATTCATGGCATAACTTGGAAAAAGGTCACGTCTGCTGAATATGAGCAGGTTTGAGTAGTTTTTAAGAAAAGCCAGTAGAGCCTAATAAATATTTACACTAGAATTTCTACTAAAACTGATAGAAGATCATACAAAGAAAACCAACAAAGAGAATGACGCAATAGATCTTGAACAGTTCAGGTGCTCCTCCTCATAGGTGTCTATTCCACAGTGCTTGCAGATGAATCCTCACCACGATCCCCTTTTCCCTAATTTCATCCACTTTATCACCAGCATCTGCTTCTCTTGTGACAGATTAACTCATTCATTGCTCTGTTATCAGAATGGACTGAACTCTAAGCTCTGCATGCACTAATATCACAAACATTTATCACTGCGAGCAAACCTTCCTTGCTTTTTTCCTTCTCTATCATTGCACACTGAAGGGTGTTATCACCTCTGTGGAGATAAACTCTCTAAAATCTTTATTCTGCCAGAGCCTGTGAGACGCTGCACGTGGAGGACTAACAGGTGCAGGTCGACTAAAAGAGGTTGGGAGTTTCACAAAGCTTTTCTTGATTTCTGTAAATGACGGATTTCAGCACACCAAGTCAGACACTGTTCATCTGCAGAAATTGATAGAGCCGTTAGGTTGCTCTGTCCACAATGTTTGTTTTATCTTCTAACTCACTTTTTCTGGGCATTTCTGTTTATCAAACCAACGCGCCTTGTCGTTAATCATGTGCTTCGTTGTGACCCGTTCTACGCTGTTTACAGTCAGCATTTCCCCGTGGAGGCCTTCAACTGTCGGTGGTGCAGGTCAGCTGTCGCTCAACGTTTAATAAAGCTGCGCCACAGAAAAAAAACAAACCCTCTCTGACGTCACACATCCGGCCCCTCCCTGCTGTACGGCCGCTCTGAAGTCCTCATTTTCCGCCCTGAGGCTGCGCAAAGTGCCTCCGCTCAACCGGGACTTCACACGTCATCTTTAACGGTGAGTCTACGCGAGGCGCGTGCGGTTCTGTCAGCGGTCGCGTGTCACCGAGCTCGCGCTGGCTTACAGCGAAAGGCCGAGAGGAGAATCCCGAAATCACCGTCTTAATCGCCGCGCGCCTTGCCGCTCGCAGGTCTCGGTGAGTTGGATTCGTTAAAACTTGTTCAAAGCAATCCGTCCGAGCCGGTCGAACTTCCAAACTTTAGTCGCAGTTTGTTCGCGGCCCGTTGTGTTCTGAATCTGACATCATTACAGCTGCTCATCATCAGCTGTCACAGGCGAGCCGCGTGCACTTCCCGCACGTGCCATCGGTTTGCTGGCTTCCTCAGGAAGTTCCTGGACTTCTGGGATGTTGAGTAACTTTTTCGAACAACTCTCTAAAGTTTGATGTCGTTTCCGCGACATCATGACTCTTAAAGCTGCAGGCGGCTCTTGCCTCCGGCTGCGTGGCCCCGCCCACATGTACCACACCGTCACTGTGGCAGCAGGTGAGAGGAGGAGCGCGGTCTCTGTTCAAACTGTGGTTCCTGTTCCAACAGGACGGGGCTTTTTACACGTTTGAAGACAGCAATTCAGTGTTACCCCTTCTCTTACATGGCGGTTTCCATGACAACGCGGTGCTCCTACCTGTTAGGTCTGAGCTCTGGCTCTTGGATCCTGGCCGGTTGGGTGTCGTTTGGTCTCACCATATTGACATAAATGTACATGTAGACATGCTCGGATGAAACCAGGACTTGTGATTTGTCCAAGTCCACCAAGACCTCAAAACTCCAGCAGCACATCAGCTCGTCTCATGCTGGAAGAGCTTTTCTGGAAAGGGTCATCGGATACTTTAGGACTAATTAGCCAGTTTGACAAACTGTCATTTTTATGTTTTTATCATAACTTGAGAAATTTCAGACCAGAAATCTCTTCCAACTTGAATCCCTTTTCATTCCAGCCCTGTGTGTAGTTTAAAAAAAAGGTTAAAAACATTGAAGTCCCACTCCGATCATCTTTTGATCTACTTTAAAAGTGTTCCCAGTGGTCTTTTGACATGATTACAGTGCTGCTCCGTTCACAGCAGTGGTTAAGTTGTAAAAATGACCCACCATGGGTAAAATCTGTGTGGTAGGATTCTAGGTCTCTTTTTTAAGGCGCTAAAACGTCTCGCTGCACACTTGATCCACTTTTCTCAGACAGACATGAACACGGCATGGAGGAGATTGACAAGGTCATCTGCCAATCAGAACACAACACTGTAGCTGTTAAAAATGTTTTTTTGCAAAGTTGCACTGAAAAAAATCTGCAAATCAGTGAGACTGAAAGATGAGCGTGAATATAGCAACTACAGCGAGGGAATATATATGTCGCCTTTAACTAAAAGAAAATAAAAAAAGGTTTTGTTTTCTAGGACATAGTTTCTGCAGAGCGACTGGAGTTTATTAAAATTCACCTCTGAGTTGTGGGCGGGACTCTTGGTGTGGAGCAACTCCACCCCCCTCCCGCCCTTGATTCACAATGATTTGACGATAGAAATGCTCAGAAATGTCATTTTAATCTTAATATTCTTGATATATGTCCTCCATCAACAGAAAAAGGCCACAAGAACATGTTAAAAACACCATTTTCTTTGGAGTGGGTCTTTAAAAAAATACAATTGGGTTTTGTGCATAATTTCAAGAACAGTTTACTATTGCCCTGTTTACCTCTGACTCACTATTATTAATTTATATCCAATTCAGTATTTTCATGACAAGTGATTTTTTTTTTTTTTTTTTTTTTTAAGTTTCATGTCAAAATGTACTTCTGATTTGGAGATTGTTAGTTGACATATTTACAGGCATCTCAGAATCAGTGTCATTCTTCCATCTTTTCTATCTTTCTTTTTCCATCTCAGCCTCATCATGAATTTCTTTCTGGAGACAATCCAAGTGGTTCTGCTGTCCATCTGGTTCAATGTGGAGTCCTTCATCCACCTCTTCGTGCCAAGGAAGAGGAAGAACATATCCGGAGAGGTGGTGCTGATCACGGGGGCGGGCAGCGGCATCGGCCGCCTCATGGCTCAGGAGTTTGCGGCTCTCGGCACGGTGCTGGTCTTGTGGGATATCAACAAGGACGGGGTTAAGGAGACGGCCAGGCTTGCTCAGAGCAATGGAGCCATCAAAGTCCACCATTATCTCTGCGACTGCAGCGACAAGAACGAGGTTTACCGGGTGGCTGACCAGGTGAGGAACATACAGCGTGGCAATCAAACCTTCCCAGAAGCCTTTGCTTGCTAACCAGCTTCTTATTCAGGGGAAAAAACAAACCTCTAACTGACGGCATGTTGTGGTTCACAGAAATATAAGTTAAAAAGAAACATAATTTGTCTGCGTTTAGGTTTTCTGAGGTCATTATTTCTGCGACGGTTCAGAGCAGTTAGTGCGCTTATTCTACTGCTTTATTATTTTGTGATGTCGTATTCATTTTGAAGTTTAGAGGCCTGAAAACTTGTCTTTGCAGTCATGGGAAACCTTAGAAAAGGGCATTAAGGAGGTCACAGAGTTCAGTATTAGCTTGTAGCTGTTGTGTGGTTTAATCACGGTGCTGTACAGTAAACAGTAGAGTCCTCTTGGTTCAGATCTTACATAACTCTTTATACAAATTTATATAAGCAGCGCCTCAGGGGTGAATTTCTAATGAACTCCTGCTGCTCTGCAGACACTATGTCCTAGAAAACAGCACATGTTTAGATATGGGCTAAAAGCAGAATCCTCATTATTAAAGAAGGAACAATTTTACAATAGATCACACGATGATCTGAGTGTCTTAGTGTGCTGTGGTGTGTTCAGGAGCATCTACGTAGAATCCTATTTTCTTTCTATAAAACTACACCCCTCCCTTAGAAAACAACGCATGTATATTGACATGAAAGCAGAAGAACATTAACATGATGAAATAACCACAAAAAGGGCCAAAGCTTGATAAAAGTAGTTTTTTTTTGCCTCTAGAGAAGGTCATGACAGATTTTAGCTGTTGGACTCTGTCCCAGCTGGCCCTGGACCTGCTTGCACTGGAACCAGAACCAAGGTTTTACTGGTGTAATGACTTTAGATGAAGCTGCATTTTTGTGTGTTTATTTGTGCAAGGTTTATGTGTCCGTGCCTCCTTATGTTGTTGCAAAAATCATTGCAAAAGTAATTCAGTTGAGATGGATCCATTAAATCCCACAGCCTGATAGGTCACCAGGCTTCATTATAGCAGGTTAGTCTCATTCTGTCATGTTTATTCTGGGGTTTTAACCACGAAGAAGTTAGGAATCATGTCGCTGAGAGCCAAATGATGAATGTCTCTGTAAAGGTGAGCAGCAGACTTGTCATGTTGTCCAGGATTTTGGAAATGACCTCTATAAACAAAGCTTTGGGTGAGTTTCTTAGGGGCATGGGTAATGCCAAGATCTTAGCACTGATCCTGAACCGTTTCCTCATCGCTACAGTGACCTGCATGTGAAGTCATGTCAGTAAATCTGCGTTAAAATAGTGAGGACCGGTAAGTGTGGAGCAGCAGGACACGGCTCCCAAACAAACGGGTAAGACAGCTCCCGTGTCCACGTGCCTGTTGACCCTGTCCTTCAACCTTTAGTCTTTCTACTCCAAACACGTGTCCTTCAGCATAAGAGACCACATGGAGGAGAAACTGCAGAGTAAGTGTCATGATGAGCTCAGAGGAGGAGAAAAAGCTTTTAGTCCACAAACGTCTTATTGGTGGTAGAATCAAAGGAAATGGAGTCCATTTTGTCTGTGGTTCAAATCTGAGCTTATACGGAGATCATAGTTTGAAAACATAAAACAAAGACATTTTTCACAAACAACTTCATAGAAACTTTTTTTTTTTTTTTTTGTATTCTCAAAAAGCTGAGACTCCCCCACCATGTTTCCCATTTGTTCTTGGTGGCTTACATCAGAGAACTCCAACTTTTCTGCTTGAATAATCCAATATTGACTTTACAATATTCCATCTATGTGTTATTCCCTTCATCTGGGCTTCTGGGGGCAGCAAACCATTTAAGGATGTCTAGACCTTCCCATCCTTGACCCCTATTTCAGGTCTTCCAGTACATGGAGAACTTGTCTTTACCCCACAAAGGTGTCTAAATGGAATTCATGTCAGATGTTCAAACTGTCCCCTCTTGCTCTGGAGGAGAGGGGGCATGAACTCAAAGCTTTATCTTCAACTCGACTCTGTTCTGAAACAATCTCCAAATTGTTCCAGAAATGGGACATTTTCTGATTTCTATGTGTTTTTGTTTACATGTAGTTTGATTCTAATGCTTCTAATGTTCTTTCCAGGGCTGTGTGTCATTTTCTTTGTCCCTCCTGAAGAATAAAGCTTCTACCCCAGGAAACGTGCTGAGCTCCACAGCTTTGGTGTTTCTGGGCTGGAAGAAGGTGGAGAGGTTTGTGACCCGTTCCTTTTCCTCCCTGCAGGTGAAGCGTGAAGTGGGCGACGTCAGCATTCTGGTGAACAACGCTGGAATTGTAACAGGAAAGAAGTTCATCGACGCCCCAGACTCTCTGATCGAGAAGACCATGGAGGTCAACACCATGGCTCACTTCTGGGTCAGTGTCAGCACACACTGTGTCCACATCAGTGTGAAGAACAACTAACCCTTTATTCTGCTGCAATGTGACTGATCTATCACTATAAAACAGATTGAAGTATAAATAGGAATAAGTTTTCATTAACAGCTGTCATTCAGTGCATGATTTTCTTTTCTTGACATGCACATCGTCACATGACATCCGTGGCTCTTAGATATGTATACTGTTGGCCAAGCTGTGTTGAATGGTGCTCTGCTTCCAGTGGAACCTCACTAGACATGCAAGTCAGTGGTTGCTGGCAGGAAAGAAGCAGGACGTCTGGCTCAGAGGGCTTTGACACATCTGTAAAACGGCGTATACTTGTATAGCGCTTTTTTACCTTCCTCGAAGGCCCAAAGCGCTTTACAGACCCATTCACACACGTGGTGACTCTGCTGCCAGACACTTGCACCAACCTCCCACCAGAGGCACAGCGGGGTTCAGTGTCTCGCCCAAGGAAACTTCAACACATGGGCAAGGCAGGAACTTGCAATCTTCCGATCAGAGATCGACCGCCCTACCACTGCACCACGGCCGCCACATCTGTGTATGAAAGGAGGACTTCATCGCTAAACGTCAGGCAGCAGCTGAAGAAAATTGCTTGCAGAGTTGGGTCATTCATTAGAGAATCGTGGATCAGAGTTTATCTTTAGTGGTGCAGCGACCAGCAGATGCTGTTTTGGACCTGGATGAGGTTGGAAGGTGTCAGAACTTTGACTCTGCTGCAGGCCGGAGCAGGAACTCAGGCACCGATCTGCTCGCTGTTCTGAGGTGTTTTGTCTGAAGGACAGAAGCTCAAATCTGTTGGCTTAGATGTCTGGGGTTGAGGTGTTTGTTCTCATGTGTTTAACCACTACTGGGGTCTTTACCTCCCCTCAGAGAATGAAACTCCAAAGAGGTTTTCCTGATTTCCCCAACTTTTTTTATAGTAATTTCAAATAGTACTCTAAGTATGGCAAACTAACTCCAGTTGTGGTTTAATGATCACACATATTTTTTACACATGGGTCTGTGCATTGATTGGCAGTTTTCCAGGTCTGGTTTTGGCCTGAGGGGTTCATGGGAAAAACTGGTAGTTTGAAGAATTTGTGAAGAATTTTCTTCTCTAGGTGAGTCACTGCTGGGAGTGCTGGAGTGACTACAAAGGTCCTGTCCTTGTTCCCAGCTCAGCAGATTTCTGCAGATCTGTGTTGGATGATAACAAACCAGTGGGACTTTGAGAGTTTGGACGAACATCACACCTGGATGCTATGGAAAGGCCTCAGCTGAGGAAAACCGTGCTTCTATGTCTGCAGCTATAGTCCAAGCACGTGCACATGCACATGCAAATGCATTCCCATCTGTACTCGTTACAAACTGTTGTCGCTTCTCCTGTTTCCGTAAAGATAAATGTCCGTGTTCTGAAAGAAGGAAGATCTTTAAACCACAATGGCCACACTGAACAACTGCACTGCTGTTTTAACTTTCAACAATATGGATGGAAAGAGCTGAAAAAAAGGCAAGAAGAGTATATAAAGAAAGCAGGAACATTGGGTTTTTGCATTAGGAAATGTTTTCTTTACTCAATGGAACCAGAACTGAGAGAGATGCTTGAAAAATGCAGCAAGGATTTCAGTCTTTCTGTTTTCTGTAGTGCTTAGAGATGCTTTCCTACTCCTGGGTACCAGCTGCTGTTGGTGGCATTTCTACATCCATTTTTTTGCAGGAAATGCAATGTTTTTAGCATCAGCATGTTGATTATGAAGAATGGAAGCACCTTTCAAAAATGAATGAAATTCAAAGTAGAGAAGTTATCCAGTCAATTCACTCAAAAAGCACCAGATTGAGGCGGTCTGAATGCTCCGCACCAAAGCAAAGACTCAAAGTGAACTAAATTATTCATAAATATTATAGTGTAGATCACTCTGAAAGGCCATATTGTCCTGTGTTTTAGGCCGTATTCAGACTGGACACATTTGGTTCACTTAATGTGAACCAGAGTTTGTGAACCCGATAATCCAGAACTCATTTTTAGTCTGACTAGACCCAAGTGGACCCTGGTCTGGGACCAGGAACCGCTCTTGAACCCATCTTTCAAGGTGGGCTCGGTTCGTTTCCAATCAGACTGAGCTCTGGTTCGCTCTGAGTTTCCTCAGTCTGAATACAATTCCTTCCTGGAGCGGAACAACTCAACCAAAATGGCCGTCGCTGCAGAGCGTTACGATGTTAAGAGGGCGCCGCTAAGAAACGTTAAGCAACGATGAGACACAGCAGCTCGTTGAAACAACTTTAGACGTGATCCACATTGTTTCTGATTTCCTGAGAATTTATACGTCATAAACATTTATCAGTGAAACTTCTTAGACATCGTCTCCTCAGTAACCACCTTGCAGCATGAATCCACCGTACAAAAGTCAAAAGTGTGGAACCTGACGTTGATACAGACGTTCACAATTGATCAGTGAAATATAAAGTTTGAATTCCTGAGCAAGGACTGCAAAGCGCAGGACTTGCCTAATTTCTGCCTCTAGTTGCTTTGCCCCGCCCTCATAATTCGTGGCCAGTGACTGAAGAAATCTTTAGTCACGTGGTTTAGTTTACGAGCTTTGGTTTGTAACTGAATAGTCCACTTTACGGCAGTCTGAATGTAGACCAAAGGCAAGGCTTAGGACTCGGTCCAGACCAAATGATTCCTCTAGTCCGAATGGAATGATGAAAGCCCATCCAAGTGACCAACAGACGACATCAAAGGGTTTCGGTGTGATCCGAACAGACAGTGGAGAGAACAGTCCTTCTTGAGTAATAGAAACGATTAGTAGAAGCAGCAGCTTCATGTTCTACTTCACACCTTTTGTTTTCACAGCTACAGAAGCGAATGGCAAATAAAACATTTGACATCTTTGCCTTTTTTGGTTCTCAACTGTTGATGTAAGGGAATGGTCAGCCAGGTTGACAAAGGTTTCCTTAGTTCTCTGATTCATTCATTCTGTGGAAAAGAACGGTCTTTTTAGTCTATCAGAGTATTCACCATTTGAAGCCTAACTGATCCTAACATTTCATGATTTTCGTGTTTTTTTTTGTTGCACTTTCAGACCTACAAGGCCTTTCTTCCCGCCATGATTGCCAATAATCACGGTCACCTGGTCAGCATCGCCAGCTCTGCTGGGCTCATAGGAGTCAATGGATTGGCAGGTTTGTGCTTCTTCATGCAGTTTAGCAAGAAACAATGAAGGTTGGGGTCTCCATATATATGTTTGAATCCACAAACATTCAGAGTCAACAGTTTCTGTGTATTGTTTACCAGTTTGATTTCTCTGCTGCTTTGAAAGAAGCAAAAGCTCCTTCAGCTTTACCAATACATCTACATCTGATGTGACGCAACAAAAACGTGACGAAATTTTGCCAAACAAGCCCGCCCACTTTAATCCTGGACATTACTAGGGCTTAATCGGTAACTTGGGCGAGATGTGGCGTCTAGGTGCATGGAAAGCAAAGCAGTGTAATGGAAATGTGGCTTTATTTGCCGTCATGTTGGGATTTTCTGTCATTCATACCACAAAAAGCACACCATCTTTTGTAAAAGGAGTTTTGGATATGTTATTAACTACTTGTTTGGATTGGAACTCTCCCCTCAGACTATTGTGCCAGTAAGTTTGCAGCGGTGGGCTTTGCGGAATCGGTGGGACTGGAGCTGCTCGCCACCGGGAAGGATGGGGTCAAGACCACCATCGTGTGCCCATATTTCATCAACACTGGGATGTTTGATGGATGTCAAACCAAGTATGTGTCATTTTAAGATCTCCAAGTACCTGTTCATCAGAAAACAAACCAAGGTAATAAGCCTGGACAAAAATGATTTCTATTCTGACAAAAGTATTCTGACAGTTGGGACATAAAGCTACGGCGTGTCCTCCAGTTAGCTTTCAGAAGTTCAAGGACCACGGGGTTGTAGCTAACATAGAAATCGCACAAGAGGAAAACTGATGATAAAGTGAAGAGCCAAATGAGATGAAGGGAAACCAAAGAGCCTAAAATGACATTTAGAGGTGCAGCACAGTGACCAAAGCAACCCGATGTTGAAATCTAATTCTTAAAAGAAATCTACAACAAAATGTAAGATTATTTGTTCGCAGTTAAAAAAGAGGATCTGAGGGTTTCACCCTCTTTGGAGGTTTTTAGGAAAAAACTGAAAACTCATCTTTTTAATGCAGCTTTTTTTACATGTCCACACAATTTGATTTTATTCGTCATTAATTTGTTTGTTTTTTTATCATATTTGTAGAATATGTATGCGTGTTATGTTCTTATTAGTTTTTAGTTATTTTTAACTATTTTTTAATATTCTATTATGTAAAGCACTTTGAGGGGCTTTTCAGCAGGAAAAGTGCTGTCAAAATAAATGAACATGCAGGAGGCTCAGTTGCACCTTAAGATGCTTTGCTGCATCCGACACTAAATCTGTGCAGGCGCTCAATGTGCCGCCTGCTAGCCGAGGTTTAGGCTCAGCCACAGTTTAAGGGGTCTCTATCTAGGATAATGAGCCAAAACCAACAAAGGAACCTTTATTGTAGGGACAGACCGCAGTACCTGCCGACAGGTGCAGAAGACCCACTGTCGGTTGTAGAACTCATTCATTTGCATCGGACGCTTCAAAAGTAAAGCTTTTAAAAGTATCATCATTTTTGTTCAGGTCTATTTCATTACTTTGTTTTGTTTAATCGTTCTACTGAAAAAAACTGTGTCTGAGTTTTAAGAGTAGACATTCAGTTAGAATGTTTTATCTACTCTTCTGTTTTTATTCATTAATGCATTCAAGAAAATGAATCTACTGATGTATTAAATGTACACACCCTTGCTGTCTGTCATGTGATCTGCTGGCTTGTTTCTAGATCATTTGCTTTTTAATTTATATTTTCTTGGGAGACACTTTCCCTTATTTCCTGAAATGGGCAAGGCAATTATAAAATCCTTTTGTCCTACTTTAGGCGGAGTTAGTTTTGAAGTAAAAAAATCATTTTGTGTGCTTCAATTATGTTTGTTTGTGTTCTGAAGTTGGAGCATTTTACATGGTTGTGTAACGAGCCTCGGGTCATTCTGGTTAGTTGAGCTGGTTCTTGTCTGTTTATTCAAAGTAGCCTTGAAGAGGAAATGAAAGGCTACTGGTCTAAGGTTTCAGATGTTGAAGAGTCTTTTCTTACATTTGCACTAGACTCTAACTTGGTCTGTTCATATTTACTGGTATTCAGTCATCTCAAAGTATAGTTTTGGGCTGTTGAACTTTCCTGTCCTTCTCTCGTCAGAGCATATTTTGCAGAAAGGTCAGTATGCGGCTCTTTTCTCTGTTTAGAAAGTGCCCAAACACTGGTGCACTCTGATCACTAGTTAAGTTGCACCAGTGTCTGATGAAATCCATCTGTTCCTGACATGTAGAGAAGCCTAAACATGAGTGCACATGTAAAGTATTGAATCCGTCTGCTGCAGCTTTGGCAGCATTTTTGAAGACACGCAGAGTTTAATGACTCCTTTTTAATGCAAACTCTAATTTCAACAAGGAAAACACAGAATGCCTCTCAGCAGGACTACCTTCTGGGGACACGCAGTGTTACAGATGTTGACATGTGTGCTGAAGTTCACAGCTGGGATCAAAATGACTCCAACTTTGTTTGTAGTACATTAGGTTTACCAGTAAAGTGTCCAGACACCATCCTTGACTTCAAAGACAGACCAAAAATGTGAAGATGGTTTAGGATGAAGCCTCTACAGAGAGCTGTAAAACTTAGTAGAGGCCATTTATTTATTCAATAATTTAACAGGGACAGTGCACATTAGCCCTTGTGCTATTTTAGATGACCCCACCCTTACATTGATGTGTTCTCCCTACCATGACAAAGGTGGATAAAGGTGGAAAGATTTCATGTAATCCATGGACACCAGTGAAGATCACAAATCATTGAAGAAAAAAGGTTCAGCGCACTGTCTAGTGGGTCTATATGACCCAACTCCCAATGCTAAAGTGCCTAGGATAACACAAGGAATAAAAGCATGGCTGCAATATACCAGAATTAGCCCAAAGGCTATTTTTCATCTGTAGTCCCCAGACAGGTGTTAAAGTTATCAACCGAAAAACTCTCAAAGCATCAATTAAATACATAAATAGAAAATATACCTGTACAGTCATTTAGAATACATAAAACATGTACACAGTGAGAAACATAAAAAAGACACAAAGGTGACAGACAGGGAGGGGCAGCCAATATATAGTTCAATGTAGACATGTTTGTTGTGACATGAAGCAGTTTTTTGGTGCTTTTTAAACCGGGTGCATGTGGTGAAGTCTTTACCAACGTGAGGAACTATCCAGTCTTGACGAATGAAACCATATTGCATTGCATGAAGAGAAAAAGATGAATTGTTGAGGTGTGGAAACAATAAGGGCAATAAGTTTTTCTGCGATCTTGGACCCTGTGGGTATGATACTGACTGGCCTGTAATTTGAAAGCAACATGGAGTCTGTTTTTGTAGATTAGAATCACCGCTGATGACTTCCATGCACTTGGAAATATTGATTCAAAGATGGATTGATTGAGACTAATGGTCAAGGGAGATGTTAAGGTTGAGCTGAGTTCTTTGAGCACAAAAGTATCCATATCAAATGTATTTTGTTCTGCTTGATTTAAGTGAACTGACTGTTTGTGAGACTTCAGTTTCAGTGACAGTCATTAAGCTAAATAGGCTCTGCCGCATTTATTTTATTTGTTCTTTGTGATTCTTCTTGATTAGTTTCTGCTGTTTCAGGGCAAGTCTGGTTTTTACGCTTGATAACTGTGTTTCTCTCAATAATCCATACATGTCTGCAGGACGATCTGGACCAGGGGTCAGTAACCCTGTTCCCCGTGGGCTACCGCTCTGCTTGTTTTACAGCTAACCCTGCTTCAGTAGATGCTGCTTAGCTGGATTGAATTAGGTTCAGGTGAGCAGCAATGACTGAAGCTAGGTTAGCTGCAAAACATGCAGAGCGGTAGCACACGAGGAACAGGGTTGGTGACCCCTGATCTGAGCTGTCTGAAACAACATTCTTCTGTACCGTGCAAATTCAACTGATAGAAAGATACTAAAATCTCAGATTTTGTAACAGTCTGGAAGAAGAAAAACACAAAAATATCTGCTGTAATATAGAAACAAGTTTGTCACAGTGTGAAAACATCAGACTGCTCATAAATGTTTGCATTTATGCATAATCTATCCATTCTTACTGCACTTCATCCAGAGTAGGGTCACTGAGAACATTGGAACCTGCCATCAGGTGAAGGTAAACCGTGTAAACGTTGACACGGTTGTTACTTTTTTTAAATGGAGATCAGGAATCTAGTGTTTTTCAAGCTACATTTGGTATTTATTGGTTTAGCCTGCTTAAGCTCAGAGGCTGAAAGTCCTTTGAATAGATCCACCATTGCTAAAATGACTTTGAATGAAAGGTAAATTCTCAACACCAGCCAGGCTGTAGAATGCTTCCTCCTCCAGTACTGTGCTGTTCGTTTGTCTCTCATCTCCTGAAAGGTTTGATTCAAACTTCCAGCCTGCATGCCTCTGACATTTCTGGTGTCATTTCTGTGTGTCTTTGTGTTCTGTCTTAACCAGGTGGCCGACCGTGCTGCCAATCCTGGATCCACACTATGTGGTCAAGCAGATCCTTTATGCAGTCCTCACAGACCAGGTGTTCCTGCTGCTGCCCAGGAGCATGTACCTCATTGCTGGTTTGAAGAAGTAAGTTCCTGCCCTTCCTCTCCTCAGAAGCTGCTCACACTTCAGTCCAAAACTCCTGGAAGAGTGAAACCTAACAGTACTGAAGCTGGGAGACCGTCTTCCCTCTGATCTGACTAAACTTTGGATCAAACTTAGGTTATAGCTCTTTCATAAACAGGTTTTGAGATGGTCACTTTTTAAGGCTGGTACACACTTGTGGGCTCTGCTTGAATGAAAGGTTTCACGCCTTCATTAAGCTTGGTTTGGTTTACTTTCACACACGACTCCACTAAAGGTAGAACCAATTTCTCAAGCCCACACACCTGGAAAATGGGCGTGTTCCAACAGCAGCAGCTCATTTGGAGGCAGAATTCCCAAAGCAAGTTCTGAGCAGGAATTGAACTGAGCTTCATTCATCTTGCAGAGGAGAGATTTACTAGTAATGGCAGCTCAAAGGAAAAATGAGTTTCATCACAAAACAAGTAATATAAATCACTGATCACCAAATAATGCAAGCAAACAAACTAATAGGAACATTAAAAAATAAAAAAAGAAATCAAATAAAGTGAGGAGTTGTGCAGTCTAATGGCGCGGGAATGAATGACCGCCAGTAATGCTCGTTCCTGCGCTGGGATATCTGTTGCTGGAGGAACCTCCGAGTCTCTTACAGTCGACTACAGAGGGTGAGAGCTGCTGAAAGGAAGCATGAAAAGTGGCTGCTAGCACTCGTCCTCTGACTCACAACAATCAGTTTTTGCAGTTTGATATTCTCAAAACAAACTTCCAATGTTCTAGTTTGACCCAATGCTATGGATAATTGTTTTAAATTGTGCAGACTTTAGAATTTTTTTTTTTTTTTGACAATGCACCACAGAAGGTGTTTTGGATCTCAGTTCTGTGTAACGGAAAGAAAAACGGACATCTGGAACAAAACTGAAAACATGTTACACAGCAGCTATTGGAAGATGAAATGGCTTATATCCTGCTTTACTTTACTTTACTTTACCAAATATATGATCGTATATTACCTTTAGCATGTTAAAGAACTAGTTTGAATGAAAGGGGAGATATTTTCACAGCCCTTTTTCGTACCCGGAAGTAAGACGACTCAATCTCTGAGGCTCCGCCTTTCACTCCTTGTGGGTGCCGCCCATTTCAAACTATAGCGGGCCACGGCAGCGTGTCTGTCAGAAAGAGCTTCTGGATCTGTGAAACTGATATTTGGGCAGATGATGACAAGGAGAGGTTCCTACAAACTTTAGTGCTCAGCAACCCATTTTAAGTAAAAAGAAAGAAACCATAGCATTTCAGTGTGCCCCCTATAATGACTGACAGGTGCATTGGAGGAAATACCAGGTCATCAGTGAACTTCTCCGTTTTTCACAGTACCTTAGACTGGAGTGAAGAAAGGGCATTTCTGCTTTCACGTTTATGCTCCATGTAACCAGCAAATACCAATGAGAAAGCTGTAGCAGTAATATGGATCACAATACAGACTCCTTGGGTGCACGCTTTGACTCTTTTTTTTTTAAGAATTAAGAACATAAATTAAGTATTAAGTACATTGAAGTGACATGTTCATAAAGGCAATAGGAAAGTATTTATGTACAGTCAGCCAACCAGCTTTGTTTCTCTTAACTGAACCATAAAGTGTTCAAGCGACCGTCATCAAACTTGTTTCATCTTTAAAGGTTTCCGGTCCAAGCTTCTTCTGTCATTTCTTTACAACCCCGATTCTTTAAAACTGTTTGCAAAGAAAACCCAAGTTTGCTGCTGGCAGAGGTTTTTTTTCAATTCACCTGCTAATTACATTTGTCAAATCAGAGGAGTGAATGGGGATTTAGTTGACCGTTTTTCGTCTGTTCCTGGGTAAAGAAGCACAGCTGAAAGGTTTATATTAAAGTGAGCTGCAGAAACGTTTGTGTGACCAGCACCCCCACCATCTATTGTTGGAATGTGAAGCCAGGTGTTCAGCAGCTCCCTGCATTCCTGCTTGTTTTCCAACATATCCTGCTCTGGGATGTTCCCATTAGCTGATCCAGGTAATCAGCCATCGGCACAGCAAGAACATCTGGAGAACCTGCAGAAGTTCCCCACCCCTGCTTTACACTGTCTGCACCTGAAAACAGCAGCAAATCTACATCTGTATGGCTGTAAAAGAAGTGAATCCAAGTTTTGCAACGATCGGCCCAAAGTCCAGACGAAAATGTCACGGTCAAAGTTTTTCTTTGATAAGGCAGAGATAACTGCTGCAAAAGGTTGATCTGCAAAGTGGCCAACCAGACTGTTCTTTGATTCCTTACAGCTCTTTTGCCTTTGCAAGAAGCAACCTTATTTTTTGGAGGGAGGGGCATCCTTATTATGGTGGCCTGCACCAGGATTTAATCACATGTTCAAGTGGTAGAGAGGCAGGAGGAGCACAGTTCAAGGAGGTTCTCCGGTTTTGTAAGAATCAATGCTTTTCTCATGTGTGGAACAGGGTAAACTCAATCTGCAAGTTTTCATTTCTCAGGAATTAAGCATAGTTGTGGAGCACGGGTAGGTTGGAGAGACCGGTAGAAGGGTTGTTCGAGTTTTTTTGTCTTCCGGACCTCTGCCATGTAGACGCAATGGAAATTGTTCCAGATCAAACACAAAAGTTCTGGTTCCAGCTGTGTGGTTCAGTTTACTGTTGGAAGACTTTTGTCTTTTAGCTACCTTTATTGACTGCTTTTTCCACAACAGTCTGAGGACTATAAAGTCTCCTTTCCACTTAGCAGTATGGTCCAGTCCAGTCCAGTATCTTGAGCGTTTCCATAATAAAATGGACCCATTAAGCCGGATCGAACCGTACCATTTTTGGTCCCCCGTTGGATGTAGGTCCATAGAAGAATGGAACAGACCGGTTAGGGCGGAGCTACTGTTGAAGACTGTTGATGACATAAGAAAGCTCCAAGACAGCAGCTGTATTCCTCTTCGCCACCTGCAGTCTTCTCTCAATCAACATTTCATGATTTGTATCTAAGAAGACCAAAAGCCGTGCGGGGAAGAAATGACCTCCTGGATGACCTCTGTTGTTCTTGTTGTCAGCTTCAGCCTGCATCCGCCGTGACGGTCCAACTTTAAGTGGAAATGCTCATCTGAATTGCCTGGACCATTCTAAACTGGACCGGACCACTCAGTGTTGCATAACGACTCGTGATCGCAAGAATTTTGACCGCAGAAACCCCAAATGCGCAAATACATGTATTTACATTAGGGTTGTGATGATATGTTTTAGCAATATGATTCACTTTCGTTACCATCAAATTGGATCCAACTGACCTAACATAGATCCAGATCATCTTCATCCAAACTTCCAGCAGTGAGACTCAGACAGAAATTCCTGCTACTGAACAGTGAAGTTTTCCACATTCTTGGATTTCTTCCAGATCATCAAGTGGAAATGAAATCTGTGTCCAAACAAACAAGTAAAGTAGAGTGAATGTTAAATCCATTCACATTTTAGTTTCCTAAAGTTCAACCCACTGTTGTTTTTCCACATCCAAAGAATCCAAAGGGAACATTCTAGACACTGGATGGTCACATGACTATTCAAAGTCTTTCCACACATTGGACTGGAATGATGGACTGATCCGTTTTAATGACGTCACATGTGTTGTCCGCTGAGATTGGTTGTTTCTACCTTAGAGTCAAATAACCTACAGTACCTCAATCAAAATGGGATCTTCCAATACTGATTATAGATTTAGCTCATTTAGAAATAATATTTTCATGGTATAGTTCTATTCCATTAACGTGTCTCAGACAGCTTGATCTGATTTATGGATTTATCAGTTAATCGTTAAACACGTAGTTTACATAAACTAACTGATGATCACTTCTATCCAGAGCCGCTCGTTTTGAACAGCAGAGATGAGTGTTTTCATCTGGCAGGTTTCTGTGTGGGGTAGGACATGTATGTTCTCTGTGGTTCACATGTATCCTGTAATCTCCCACCCTCAGCATCCTGCAGTGGAACGTTTCCTCGCTCCTTGGCGTTTACCTGGGCCTGGCGGGTGACATAGAGTGTGACACGTAGAGCTAACGCTCGCACACGCTCCGTGGTCCTGTGGTGTTTCTGCTCCTCCCTTCAGTCTGTTTCTTACAAACATCATCCTGGTGATCTTGTTTGCAGACCGTCCAGAGTTGGCTCGCTAGCTCTAAATGCTGTTTACCGACACTGTGCAGCTCCAAGAGCAACAATACATTTAAAGAAATAAAGTCATCTAAAAAAGTTCCACTTTATTGTTCAAGGCGCTTTTGTCAGCACAGAGTCTGGTTCTGAAGACCTTTCTGGACGCGCAGACTTCAGTTTGTGTTTTTACTAAAGTGTGTGCACACCTTTTGGTGTTTGGATTGACAGTATCTCTCCTGCACTCACAGACCATGCACACGAACAGGTGACTGATGACTGAAATGGGAATTATCATCAGAATTCATAAAATACAGCAGATGATCAGGCCTCTGCAGCAGGAAGAGTCTCACCTCACTTCTTTCAGTCTGTGTTTACATTTCTGCTGTTTCTATCCATTTCTCCACAATGCCATAGAGGTCTTTTAACGGGATTGTTGGTCGTTTTGAATAACCTATTGACACCTATTGTTGCAAATTTAGCATCTACTTGAAAACAAAAATATAAGTGACTTTTTTCATAGCTGGAAATAATTTTAAGCGTCGAGGATTAAAGAACTCTGCTGTCACAGAGGTATTATCACACTCGTGTCAGGCCTAAAGTTTTCTGGATCCAACAGTACATGCAGATGTGAACCAAAGCCCCCGGCATGTGGATCAATCCCTGTGCAGAGGTTCACTTTATGAATGTTGGTGGGGATTTGACGATGTAGCTTCACAACACCAAACTGATTCTAGTGTTTGACTGTTTTCGGTAACATCTGCAGAGCATAAGAACATCTGCATCCATGATCAGAGGGAGAAGAATGCTCAAGAGCATCCATCATAGCTGAGGGGAAGCTACAGAACAGATTCTGAAGCTGGGATGTTTCTCCATGTTGCAGTGTCACACGATCAGTCAGAAGCTCAGGTGATTGGTTCAAACTTTATCCAGAGCAGTAAACTCATCAGATTAGCTGAAAACTCATCAGTCTACATGAAGTCTACGTGATCTCCAGCCTTAACTCCGAGAAGGTGCAAGACATTAGCAGAGATGAGCAAGTGCTCCCAAAATGCGGGAGAGAGGTGTTTGACTTTTGTAGAGGAAGCATTTGACATGTGCAGGATCTTCATCGCCTTACCGAGACTGCAGAGTCTTAAAGCTGTGTCTCACATGCGCTACGTACATTTTGCGCATTTTTGTATGTATGTAAATGATCCCCCCATATTTGCGGGGGTAAGTAACCAGAGATGCCCCTGATGAGTCCGTTAATACATAGAACCCGCCCCCGCGCCTGAAGAATGTCAGTCACCGATCCTTCATCAAAAGCCCTTCCGAAACATTTCTGATGCTTTGAAAAACATTTTCAAAGGACACTGGAGTATTGCTCAACATTAAGAGTTTTCTTCCATTTTATCCAGATTAATAGACTGTACCGTATCGTACTTTATAACGCACATTAGGAGTGTCTCTGTGTGCCTTTAAACCTGGAGCCAGTTCTTCCTCCTTTATCAGAGAGGGTCATCTTCTTCCAGAAGAGGCTGGTTTCATCCACCTTTCATTCATCCAGATGATGATTATTCTCTGTGATCATCTTCTTCAGCGTTTCAGGATATTTTCCGTCTGCGTCTAAGTTAGCTGATGCCGCTTCCCCATGGAGGGGCACAAACTTTAGTTACAGCGATTTAGGGACCGCTGGAAATAGCTGTAAAATATTCCTTAGCAGCCGGCGAGGAAGCTGACTGGCCGGCGTACTCTAAATTCCCTCACCCTTTCCTTAGATGAGCTCTGAGTTTATGTGATGAACCGGAGGAGTCATGTGACTGAAAAATAAAATTGACGAATGCGTGAAATCAGGGCACAATGGTCCATCCATCCATCTTCTAGTACTCTGGACACTTCTCCTGTCAATCACAGAGACAGACAAGTGCACACTCACATTCACAGCTAAAAGACGATTCGAGTAACCAATGAGCCTGTGGGGCATTTTTTTTTTTTAGACTGGGAGGAAGTCTGAGAAAACCCACGCATGCTTGAGGAGAACACGCAAACTCCACACAGAAAGGTCCTGGCCGGGATTTGAACCAGAGCCCTCTCACTGTGAAGTGAAAATGTTATGTTGCATGAATTACAGACAATCTTGTAATCAAATATAAAATTCAGTGTTTTTAGCATGTTCATGTTGTATTTTTCTCATAATAGGGAACGTAGAGAAAAAGTACAGATTAAACTGCATTTCTGAGTATTTCTTTATTCAAATCATGATAAATCAGGGGCAGACGAAAAAATGCTGTTTGTTCCGTAGAAATAAAGTCAGCAGACCACAGTCTCCCTGTTCTGCTCCATTCTGATCATCCACCTGCAGACAAACAGATCCATGAACGTCTTTGTTCTCCTGGTCTGAGCTGGAATCTGGATCTAAAGTGTGCGGCTGGACAGCTACGATATTTCTGCCATTTTTGTTGCAGCAGGAATGTTAGGTTGGGGGCGTGAGGGGCTGTAAGCTAGTGGGACAGCGAGTAAAGAAAGGTTTGATGAAAAATGAAGAGAGGCTTACTCTGCCCCAACAGACCCGACCACAAATGAATGAACTGCCGATCTGCAGAAACTGTCTCAGAAATCGACAGGTTTTTAGATTTTTAGCCAAGAACGTCAGAATTATTATTGAAAAAGACTACTGGGAAGGCTTTGAAAATGGATCAGAAGATGATCGGAGTGGTATTTTCATCTGGGTGCACTCCCTTTCAGTGAGCCTGCCCCCTCTGGACTTTTTGGGAAACCTTCTTCTGCATCTTCTCGTCTAACAGCAGCTACCTTCATGTCTTCCTTCACTGCACCCAGAAACCTCCTCCCTGGTCTTCCTCTGGACCTCTTGTCTCTTCCTTTTTAATGATCTTCTTTGACTTTAGCTTGCAGCCAAAATGTTTTCAGGAACATCAGGGTTTATTTAACCATGTCATTCTTTATTTAAATGATATACATCCAAGCTGGCTTCACTTCTCATTAGGAGAGCTGAGGGTGACACCACCCCCCCACCACCACCAACACCACCATCACCACCCTCAGCCCCTCCAGGCGTCAAAACCGCTGTAGTGTCTGCATTTGCAGAGATACAAACTCTTCATCTGATAAGCTGCCTCAGATAAGACGGTCATCATGTTTCAACAGAAAGAGTCCTGGAGACTCCTTTTCTTCTCCCTTTTTGTTCCTGCTTGTCTGCTTCATTTTAGTGGAGAACAGAGCCATTATTTCCCATCAGAGGGATTTGTCTCCGGAACACGGCTCACACAAATGGACGCGGTTCTTCGCTTGTCACCTCTGTTCGTTTTACATAAAAGCTATTGTGTTCCGGCTTTCATGATGTGTTGGATTATCCAGCCTCTCTCTGCTTTGAAGAGATGATTGAGGTTCATTAGTCATCTGAGAGCTGGAGCTTTAAGAAACACACAGAGGACACATTATTCTCCAGACAAATATAACAAAGACTTTTTACAGCAGCACGTTTTGTAACAAAAATATGGGAAATTTGTTATTTTTACAAGAACTCTGTGTCTATCAAACTGGCATGTGAGGATTTTTACACGCATGAGAGACTGCGACATGCATGTGAGCTGTGCACCATGCAGCCTGCAGTAACCCGTTATGCTGCATCAATTTAAAGCAAGCCTTTCTTCTGAACGGGATCCCTCAAATATATTAAATACTTAAAAATCATGTTTTTCTCTTTGATCATATTTTTGGGTAATTAAGTTTTAATAAACCCTTTCTGGTGACCAGCGAGGGTGACATATTAGATGATGTGGTACATAAGTGAGACAGGAGCTGGTTTGGTGTCACACAGATCAAAGCTCTGTTTGGGAGGATTTTGGTGAGACTGTTGACATTACACGACTCACAATAAGTTAGGAATATAGTGAAAAACTCTATGGATGTCCTAAACACAGTGTATCAGGAGGTAATTGTATTATGGTGATAGACTCACCTCATTGTGTGTGTTTTTGTTTCCCTTGTGTAGTACGGATGATCTTCATCTGTTGTGGGTCTTTGGGCACTACTGCCTAACTATGTAGCCACAAGGGGTCCCAAGTCTGGGTCCCCCAGTGCCGGTCCCCAGTCCGCATAAAATACAGGGTTGTGTCAGGAAGGGCATCCGGCGTAAAAATCTTTGCCAAAAGAAAGCTGATTTGCTGTGGCAACCCCTGAAGGGAAAGGCGGAAAGGTAAACTACGTTGCGTCTTATCTATTGGGGCCAAAACTAAAAGAATTCTAGAAGAAAAACCTTTTCAGTGTTTCCTCAATGTGAACATTCTGTGGGGATAAAAAGCTGATTTGACCTGAAAGTCATTCCAAGGTCATAATTAAAACAGCCATGAAAACACGACGTCTTAACGGACCAGCAGCTCCACCTGACCACAGCGCCCTCAGGTTGGGGGTAGACAGTCAGGTGTTCAGGTGAAATTGTCTCAGAGTGTCATCAGCAGACTCTCATCTAGACTCTGAACTACTGTCAGAGTTTGGGACAGACCCGGGAGTGGATCCCCCCCAGTGACAGACCATGACCATGACCAGAACTTAAGGACCTCTGACCTCAGACACGGTTTAGCAAACACCACACAGCTGCAGCTGCCCGTTAACCAGATGTGAGGGGTACTGGGGTTTCCAGACTAACCATTGGTCTTCACTGCTTTGACTTAAATGACTGTCGACCGTTGAGGGTGACTCCACTGGCGCCAAGACACTTTGCAGTACAAGACCGTGTGACCTGGACAATGCAGCACTGGTCTACCGTCCTGTTCACTGATGAGTGTCGGGTCACGGTGCACAGAAATGAAGGTCAGGCTCTGACCTCAGAGACATCATAGAACCATCATCATCCCCCAATTTCACCAGAAGACTCCCAACTTTCTGTTCATGGATGAAAATGCTCCACCACAAAGTGCCAGAATTGTCACTGCAGCAAATGGTGGAAATAGTCGCAATGACGCGGTCTGGTTTTGTTATTTGGGGCATTCTTCATTATTGTCTTAATATTTGGGGTTAATGAAGATCAAACTACCGGTAATGAAAATCTTATCAATCATTATTAGTAATATCAAAGGGGACTTTTACAGATTTCATTCAAATACAGATCAAACAGGAAAAGGACTCATGTAAATGAAAAAATCCAGAACTTGTTTATTAATGATCCTAATTCTGTCAGATCCCTTTAGATTAGGCAGAGCAGAGTAACAGAAGACCTGATGATGCTGTTCAGGTTATGTTTTGAAGTTTTGCTGACCGATCTTATTTATTAATCAAGTTGATATTACATAAAATACTAGAACAAATCCTTTTAAGTGGTTTCACACCCTGTGTGAAAATAAATGTCGCTGGGATATTGATGTCTGAATAGCAGATCTAGTTTGAACGTTCAGGCTTCAACAAAAGACATGATCTGCTCATCCAACAAACCTTCAGCATCACAAGGGGTTCCACCCTTTTGATTCTGCATCACCCAAGCACACTTTGAATGGGGGGGGGTCGTGGGAGGGGCCGCTGAGTGTAATGGATGTTGTGAACTCTAGTCTTTCAGGGACAGTTATTGCTGTCTGACCTGGAGAACCGCCTCAACAATTAAATTAGATTATTGATTAGATTATTCCGTTTCAGTCGTAGAACCAGAGTTCTTTCTCCGCTAAAACAGGCTCTGTAAAAATAAGTCAAAACTTCTTACCCCATTGGCAGATTTTCTTTGAATAAACAACAAAATCGGCCAATGAGGTGAGACAAATAGTCTTACCAAGAATTCTCATTTTAAGAAAAACTTCATGGTCACTAAGACATGTTTCTCTGAAACCAAGATTATTAAAAAAAACTTTCTTATTAGGATTATTTTCTGGAAACAAGAGTCTCTTTATTGTCTAAAGATTGTGTTTTTGCAGTGTTGGAGTTTACACATTTGGCTCTCGTGAGCGTTGTGGGCTGTACGTGGAAGACGTTTCTGTGAAATAAGACAAAGCTGTGAGGGGGTGTGATGATGACATGTCAACGATGATCACGTCAGTCACTTCATCTCCAACTTTCTTTGTCTGAAAGCTAGCTCCAGAACAGGTGCTGCATCCATTTAGACCTGCAACCAGAAAATCGGACAGTGAAGGCATTACCATTAAAGTGATCAGCCGTTATTTTTCATGTTCCTCTCAAACTAAACTTTAGGGAGAGCCACTGTTCTGCTAATCGTTGTTTCAGGACAGAAGCACAGTAGTATTCTGCAGGTCAGGCTCCTGGATCAGCTGAGCGACAGCAGTTCCAGCATTGCATTTGACTGTTCAGCAGCAGAACATGCGGGCTGTTCTGCTGACATCAGCCGTCTGTACAGACGTGAATGTAGGCTGGTCCCGACTCACCTCTCCGCCTTGTCTCTGCAGCGTCCTCCCCGTGAAGCAAGGCCTCCTTCTGGGCCGCTACTTGGGAGCCTTCAACCTCATGGACACGTTCAAGGGACGCAACCAGAAACGAGACTGAAGACGAGATCCGAGGGGGGGAGACGCGCTGCCCCAGTCATTATATTTCAATAATAATCTTCAGCATGCTTCCATCCAGTCCACATAAACTGGACTTTCACAGACTTGTCACCATTTATACTTCTGTATGTTAATTATTATAATGTTCTTTTATGTTTTTATTCTGCAGAACCACTTTTTTGAAGCATTTATAATTATTAATGACATTTTATGACTGAAGAATTATGTATTCTTGTTATTTTTCAAGATGAACACTATTCAATTCAGAAATATTTAAAATAACTTCATATTTTCCACTTTTTTCTTTCCTTTAACTGTGTTTTGAAGTTCATTCTTTTTATTTCTGATGCAGATTTACTTGAGAATTTGTTTCTTCAAGTACCGTTTTTACTGAGCTTCCTCCACTTTCATGTCATTCCATCGTTAAAAATGCTATCTTCATTTCAGAGGACTAAATCTCAGCTTAATCAGATTACACTCAGGTACTGAACCTACTCTGTAGAGAGTGCAGCTGCAGCTTCAACAGGTCTTGAATTAAAACTGCCAGTTTCACCGCAAAGCTTCATTGTTTTCTTCATCAAACAGAAAAAAGTGATGAGATTATTTCCCACATTTTAACAACATTTTTATATCAAACGGCATCTTTTCTAACTTTGAGCACATAAAAACGTTAAACTATCAAACCTCAGGAAAACAGAAATCCATTACGCAATAAAAGGTGAGACATTTTTTTTTATTTTGAAAAATAAAAAATTAAGACTGTTAGTATGTTCATGATGGAGCATCTCCTCTTAACATCTGAGCATTAAAGTTCTCTGTTTCTGGACTTTTGAAGATGGAGTTTTGCCTCATTTTGTCTATAAATTTAGAGTCTTCCTAGCAAATGTTCTCCTCGATGCTCTGCAGGCTTTTGTCAGGTGAAAAAGCTGGACTGCAGGCAAGACTCTGAGTTACAGGGATGAAAGGAATGAGGCCTTCTGGGAAATAGATTTACCGGTAGTCTGAAGGGGATTGTTGGGTACTCAAAACCTTTATCCTTGGTCAAAGTTCCTGCTGAAAACAGGCAGCTGGTTCTGCCAGCAGTCATCAGAGAGGATGCAGGTTCTACCTTTTCTGTAACCAGAGGACACTGCATCTAATGCCTACTTTAAACGCGGTATCGTAAATGATTTCTGAGCTGCAGGACACAGCTAGGTTTCTAACCTGGGCCACGTTCCTTTTCTCATTTGTTTGGTCTGTAGCGTGTGTTTGTGGACACAGGTTTATGGGACGATTTCTGGGCTCATTAACAAAAGTCTGAAACGGTCATGTGATGAGTGATGCAGTGTTGTTTGAAGGACAGACTGTGAGCGTCTGGTCTTTGAGTTTGACCCTGATGCACTGAGATTTCTTCATTTACAAAAACAATGATTTTGTCTTATTTAATTTCTTGAGAAGTGGATTCGCTTCAGTGTCTCAGATCATTAAACTAAGTCAAAATTAGACAAAGATGGAACAATGAAACACAAAAGGAGGAACATCTATACATAATTCAAACATGATTGTTGCTGAACTGCATTAAGAATTTTGTAAAACTGAGACATTCTCTGAGTTTTTATGCACATTTTATCCCCTCAGACCAAGTTTCATGAAACAAGAAGAATAATCCACAAATTTGTTAGATTATAGTTCTTATGGAGAAGGACATTTAGGAAGAACATGTTCTATTAGAAGTCATCTGCTTCAGTTCAGTTATTGTCGTGTGGATTCATCTGCATGAGAACTTCTGATGATGTCATTCTTTCAAAGAAAACAACTTAATGTTCTAAAAGCTGCTGCTTTCTTTGCAGATTTATTTTCTATTTCTTTCACAGTGAAAGCTGTTTTACTGACAAAAAACTGAATAGTTTCCTGAATGACTGAGTCAAAAGAAGTGTTTTTTTTTCTGTGGGAACTGTTTTGGAAACATGTCAAGAAAGTTTCATGCACAGACCGACTGCGATGCAAACAGGAATCTGCCAGAAATGTGCTTTGCAACATGCTGCCATCTAGCGGCAGTTCCACTTGATGCTTTTATTTTGAATCTCTTGAAACTGTTTTACTGGAAAACCTGCCTCCTACAGGTTTCTATATTTCTTTAAAACTATCAAAAATATCTTATTGCAAAGATTATGTTATCTTTTCTATCATTTGTTAGTAATGGATGGATGGAGGGATCAAATATGTGCCCAATTAAATGAGATAGTCTTTCATATGTTGTTTAATTATTAGTTTTTACAGTTGTTTGTATTCATGTCATCTTTTTCATGTGTTGATTACATTGTTCGTATTTTGTTAAGTGTAGAATTCTGGCATTCACATATGTTTGCTTCTTAAAGATAATTTGAACTCAGTCAGCATCTTCCTGTCTGCCCTGGTAGATGAATTCAGGAAATATACTCTATTTTCTGACTTATTTTGGGGTGACAGTGGCTCAGTGGGTTTGAATAAAACCCCTTCACACTTTGACCCCCACTTAATCAGAAATTTTGTTGTATAATGTGCAGATTCTTTGAATCTCTTCCAAGATCAGCTGTTCAAATGTGCCTTCAGACAAAAAGAGTTTCTTAAAAAGGATTTTTCCTGCAGACAGACGAGTAAAGAATCTCTAAATTCCTGGCAGAATAAATGCCTAGCCAATACAAATCATTAAATATCAATATGTAAAATATTTGAGACAATGAATTAAGTAATAATCTAAGAATTCATTTTTAATTCAGAATTTATTTTTTAATGATGATTATCAAGAATTTTAATTTTTTAATGATAAATAGATTTAAGGGCTGCACGGTAGTGGTAGCGCTCTTGCCTCACGAGGCTAAACTTTATTCATTTCAATAGTATTTGAAGATTTTTTGTGTTGGACCGGACGGAAAAGGAAAGGAGGGAAAAAGAGAGAGAGATGTTAGAGAGGGGGGGGTAGAAGGGTGATTATAAGGGGGTGGTGGGGGTAAAACCATGAAGCAGCATAAAGCAACAAGTTGGTGGATGTTTATCAATACGGTCAGGTTCAGATGTAATACAAATCTAGAAGGGGCGGGGCCTGTCCACACACACACTCCAATGTTATCAACATATCAACAAATGTCCACATTTCAACATGAACACAATACAGATAGTGTTCACACATGCATACTTATGCTTTCAAACCAACTAGTGTGAAATATTTCATTCAATCACTCAAAGTGTTTGTGCAAAGGTGAGCAAACACCTGTGCTCAGGTGAGTGTTTATGTTCTTCTAGAATGGATGGTGGAATGTGAAAAGAAGGAGGGAGAGTTCCCAGCCATCCCCACACCAAGACCCCCGCCGCAGCAGGTGCGGCAGCCAGAACCCCCCCAACGCCACCCGGCAGTAGGCAGACAACAACCGCCCCCCGGGCGACCACATCCGCCACCCATGCCAGGGCCAGCAGGACTTCCCCGAGGCCCCCAGAGCCAGAGAGCAGGGAGGCAATGAGGGACAGAGAGCGCAGCCTCGGCCCAACCAGGAGAGCAGCCCCCCCACCACGCCAGGATGGCCCAGCGCCAGGCCCCACCCGAGAAGAGTGCCCGCACCCCCAGACGAGCGCTTCATCACCACCCAGGAGGTCTGGGCATCCTCCCGCCCCACCCCAGGTATGGGCCAGGACCCCCCAAGGAAGACCCGCTCCGCGCTCCAGGCAGCCACCCACCCGGCCCACGGTGGGTCCAGGAAGGAGCAAGGCAGGGGCCAGCCGCCCCCGCCCAGAAGGAGGGCACACAGGAGAAGAGGGGGTCCACAAGAGATGTTGTAAACATGGCCCGACCAGGCTCACTCACAGTTGGAAATTTGGTGAGGCCGAGCACTCAGGGGCAAGGACCAGAACCCACACCACAGGGACACCCCCGTCTCAGGTGTGATCTGATCCCCGGCTCTTGGCCTTGCCAGAGAGCTCATGGATCCCTCTCCCTGCGCGGAGAGAGCACTGCCTGGCCCAGAAAACCAGCACCCAGTGGAGGCTGCCCCCGTTGCCAAGGGCCCAGTTCCCCCTACCAGGGATGGGGTAGGGGACAGATGGTCCAAGGTCCCACCTTCCTTGCGAAATGCAAGTGTGTTTGTGAGGGTGTGCGTGTGCATGTATGTGTGTATATGTTGGAATGTATATTTGGAGGAGTAAAGGGTGTGTGTACTAAGGGGGTGCAGTTAAAATTGGTGGGTAGGGCACTGAGGGGACATCTCCTGGTTACTCACAGTGATGTCCCATCACCCTACCCACCAAGGCGCCCTAAATGTCTGAGGTGCAGTTAAAATTGGCGTGTAGGGCGCTAAGAGGACATCTGCTGCTTGCTGGCAGTGATGTCCAAGCACCCCCCCTACCAAGGGCCCTACATGTCTAAGGTGCAAATAAAACCGAGAGAGGGGGGGCCCATTCCATACGGCAAACATGGGAGGGGGACCACTCCCAAGTAGCTCCTCTCCCCAAGGTGCATCGCAGGCTAAACCCCCACCCCCTTACCCTAATATGAGATTATATAAGGAAGGGGGTAAATCGGGACAGCTGATAGACTGTCCCCTGGTGGTCAAACAGCCGTCCCCCAGCATAGGGCCCAGGTCCCCCCAGCCCAGGTTTCCCATCCCCTGAGGCGCCGATACCCAAGGCCCCACACCACCCACCCCACACTGCGTGGGTTTTCTTTAGGGACTCGGGCTTCCTCCCACCATCCAAAAACATGTCCCTTTAAGGTTATTTGGTCACTCTAAATCAGGGGTGTCGAACTCATTTTCACCGAGGGCACATAGCGTAGTGGCTGTCCTCAAAGGGCCAGATATAACTTATACATGTAACTAAATGTCATGAAAAATAAATGCAACTACTGCCTATTGTTAAATAACTCATTATTTATTTATTATAACTTTTTAAAGTGACAATTACAGTTGAAAAGAAAACATATGCTTGCTTGTTACTATTTCATAAATCCTTTTAAATTTGATTCTATAAGGTTAGGTTTTTATGGACAGTATTTGAGTCCTAATGTTTAGTTGCACAATCCAATATTTCAAGTCAGATTTCCCCTAGATATAAACAAAAACACACCAATTTTTATCTTTTTTTGTAAGAAAACTAAAAGAAAACTTTTATGCTCTTGGGGGCCACATGAAATGACATGGCGGGCCGCATTTGGCCCGCGGGCCTTGACTTTGACACGTGTGCTCTAAATGGTCTCTAAGTGTGAATGGGTGTGTGGTTGTGGCCCTATGACAGACTGGTGAGCTGTCCAGGATGTCCAAGGGATAGGAAGGCATAGGCTCCAGCAGCCCTGTGAGACAAGATGGATGAACGATGAATAAATAGATTAAATATTCTTGTTGAATTATTCAAATTAAATACTAATATCATGACATTCCCAAAGAAAAAAGTTAATATTGGTTCCCCTGAATGGTTAAATTAATTACTAATTTAAATTCATTATGTTGTCTTTTTTTTTTTTGCAAAAGAACCAACAGTACAGTGACATACTACAGCACTTTATCCTTATAGTATTGTGCCATTTCTTTACTCTGCGAACTCAATAGATGTTCCCGGGTTGAAGTCCTAGGTGAGCTGAGTTTATGAATGAGACAGAGGGTGCTGACTCCATTTACTCAACCACACGACCTGCAGGAGAGGGAATCCTTACAGTTTAGATCAACTTGCTGAAATACAGAGAAAACATGGTGCACAAAATAAATATAAATATACAATATTTGTATAAATAATATACAAATATAAAAACAAGAAAGTAATGGGAAAGAACATCCATCCATCCATCCATCCATCCATCCATCCATCCATCCATCCATCCATCCATCCATCCATCCATTTAGTACTTGTTATCTCCTGTTTTTAGGTCAGGGAGGTTAGTGTTTGTCTTTGTTTTCCCTTTTCCTTTGTACAGGTAAGAAAACAAGATTTCAGTGGGTATAGGTGGGGTTTTGTTTGTTATTTTGGCCTTGGTTCACCCTGAAGCCTTTTTGCTTCACTTTTAGTTTTTGTTGGTGGTTGTTTATTTATTTGTAAATTTTGTTATACTTTTGTATGGAGACATTTGTTTGGTGTTTGTTGATATTAAACTTAGGTAGCCTAAAACTTTACTTTTTTATGTTCTGCCCCCCTAGGTACCCCTAGACACGGAAAGGGGGGTAACAGTGGGCTAAAAGTTTAGAGGACTAAACTCAAATGTTGACAAAGAAAACTCTTTTTCTACTGAGTCAGCACCTCCTTTCTCTGCATGTCTGCTGGATTTGTGTGTTTTTAAGGTAAATCTCTTATTATAGCCTCAAAGTTGGCTGGTGATATCAATGGTTTCTACCTCTTTGGTTCTCAGGTCTTAAATCTCATCGGTGGCTTAAATGAAAAAGTGAGACGCAGAGATTTCATGTCATACAAACGTTGTTTAGCTGCTTTACTATGTTTTGCCGAGTAATTTTGCCCTTCTGAAGTCTGTCAAGCTCTGAGCCTCTAGACACACACACGCGCGCGTGCGCGCGCTGGAGCACGGTCTCTCTGACATCTCCGAGCGGGTTGTTGACGTAATTTGTTTGTTGTGGTTGTTTACTCACATGCTTTCGTAAATTGCAAACTGTCTGGATGACAGCTTGAACAAAACCAAATCAGAAATGGCTCCCGGTTCCGCCGCCGTGAACAACTTTTCGGAGGAGCGCGCGCTCGGACAGTGTCCGGTTCTGCGCGTGTTCATCCGGGTCACTGGCTCCAGTCTCAGGCCTGAATTGTCTGGGAAGCTTGCAGCCGGGGACCAGTCCCAGGTGAGCGTTGACGTCATTCACGGCTCCCCCCGCCTCCCCCCTAAAGGCTTCATATCCCCCCCGCTGCCGCGCGGAGCGCCGTGAAGTGCTCCGCGCGCGTCATGAACGGAGCCGAGCTCAGCGAGCTCCCGGACGAGTCGGAGCAGCTGCGGGCGTTCGTGTCCCGCCTGAGGCAGGCAGCGGATGAGGCCGGCGGGGGCCCCGCCGGACCCCCCCTCTCAGATGGCTTCCTCCTCAAGTTCCTGCGCGCCAGAGATTTTGACGTGGAGCTGTCCCTGAAGGTAGGGGTCCGGGGGGTCGACCACAGAAAACGAGACCGGCCGTCAGGACGTCCAGATGTTCCAGCTGCTGTTGGTCAGAGCCTCTGGTTCTACTCCAGGATCCAGAACTTATTTGTTGAAATTCAGATGTAACCAAAAACTGAAGCAAGGAAACCAGAAGTCACCAAACCGGAGACGCTCAGGCTCCCATTGATTGATCAGGAGGAGCTCCTCTGTGTTCTAGTTCCACTTTAATCAAAGTCCCTCAGAATCCAGATTCACTCTTTTGTAGCAAACTGGATCCAGAGGACTCAGAACCAGAACCACCTTCTGTTTTCATGAAGTGGATCTAAAATCAGAGTCTTGGTTCCTCCTGGACTTCATGGTTTTCCTCCTCTTGGAGCTTCCAGACCTCCTCAAACTGCAACTATGATTTGTTCCTGCACTTCACCGATCTGCTCCTCCACTCCTCTTCCTCTGATCGTCCTGCAATTGCAAAAACCTAAAAAATGAAGAATTACCAGCATAATACAGAGCAAACCCCCCCCCCCCCCCCCCCCAGATAGTTAAGGTTTACAGTTGACCTCAGACTTAAGGATCATGAAAAACCAACAAACAGAGCAGAAAAACCCAACATGCTGATAAAAACGAGTCAAACCTTTTCCGAGTAAGACTGTGACCTGCAGGTTGTTATCCTCACGATCAGATAAAATCATCAGCTTTCAGGCCATGAAGCATGTTTAAACTACCCTGACTTTAACCCTGAACTCTGGCTGAAATCCCCCTGAACTTGCTTACTCTGGGTATGTCGGTTCCAAAAGACCGGATATGAGTTAGCGAAATTACGCTCGACTTGGTAACCCTGGGTTAATGCACGTGCTCGGCAAGTACATAAAGACATTCTCAATGGATCGCCGATTTAGTTACCATGGAAACGCGTGGAGAAAAAAAGAGCGCTATACTTCAGTTAGACGGATTCTGAGATTTTAATGGCGGCGTATGAAGATTATAAGACCATCAAAAAAGTAACACGCCTTCATCATCAGCAAAAGGAAGAGTTTCTGCTTGGAGAAAAAGAACGGACAAAGTAAACGCAAGAGTTTCTGATATTATTTTCAATGTGACATACATACGTATATATAACGGATCCAACTTAAATTCATTCAATTGGTAACAAGTAATTGAGTTAAATTCTTCAACCTAATTTCTTTCATGTATCCAACTCAGTGTATTTTTACAACTAAAATTTACATATTTATCTAACTAAATGTCATATTACTCCAATTCAATTAAATGTTTTTCCATCTTAAATTATTGTAATTTTTGAACTCCCATATGTCTAAATTTGAGCCTGCAGATATACTCATTTTTATAACATTAAATAAATGAAACAAGATAGCTTTGAAGCTTGTAACCATATACCATTTGTATATATATATATACATATATAGTGGTATTTATGGTATATGTGCTATATAAACTCACCATCCTCTCCCTCCCTCTCACTCATGGTGCAGAAAGAATTAAATAGTACAAATAACTCGGCAAAACACAGTAAAACAGCTAAAAAACTAAACACATTTGGTCAAAAACCCACACTTACACCCAAATCCGTCCAGACAGGCAAAGGGAATGGTATCCCACAATTCCTTGCGGTGCCAATCTAACAGCAGCACCAAAGTTACACCTACTTAATTGAATTAATTTAAATGAAAGTAAAATAACTGTCTAATAACTATGTGTTATTTTTAAGCTCACTTAACTAAAAAAATGATTTATCTTAACTGAAGCAAATATTTAAGTTAGATCAAAGTGAAAAGGTTTATCTATCCAATATCCAAACGTGGTCTTATCACCCTCTCATGCTATGGCAACTTGACATACCCTGAAACATACCACTGTTTTTGGAACCGAAAGCGGTGGTTGTACACTTCTTTAGCCTCAAACTTACCGCGGGAGCTAGCATAACCTGCTTTCTGAAATACCTCCCAGGTGTTTTCCCTTAACAGATATGATGCCGTTGGAAAATATGTCTTTTTGCTGTAAAAATGTTTTTCACCTAAAAAAAATAAAGTGACTTTCTAAATATGCAACTTGACATTTACATTTAGATATAATATTTATATGAAACATTTAGATATATATTTAACATTTACTTGTGACATTTATATTTAACGTTTAAATTTTACATATAGGTTTGCTTTATGATACAATGTTTACATATTACATTTAAACGTAGGATGTAGATGTGCGTACATTTACATTTATTATGTACACATAACTTTACATTTTACCTTTATATTTAGCATTTTTTTACATTTATATGTAATGTGTAATAAGCATTGTTAAATTTATATTTAGCATCTAAAGGTACATACCCTCAAGTCAAAGATAATGGTTATATTTATGATAATTACTGACAAATTCTGATATAAATGCAGCACATATAGAAAAAAAGTCTAAATGTGGTAAAATTGTCACATAATTTTTACATTTGTAGCCCCACAAAGCTGGTGCTGAACTTTTTTCTTGGCCGCACGAACCCAAAGGAAGTTTGGGGTTACGTTTAGGGTCATACATGCAACCAATAATATTAAAAAATATATATATTACATTTCTATAATGTAAATATATATAATGCAAAATCAACGTTTTGAGCTTTTAAGTGTTTTATAATGTTCATTCTTCACAAAACAACCCCAAAGGTGTAGGCCTGCACAATAAATCACAAATTTATCGTTATCGTGATAACAAGCTGTACATTCTACATGCAGCCTATTTAAATTTACATATCGCTGTCATATTCTTTTTGTTTTTATTTGATCAATCTGACATTCATTTTCTTCAGAGCATTAAAATGTGCTTCTCTGCTGACACAGTACGTCTGACTTTAATCATGACTGTGCAAAAAATCTGACGTTGTGTTTCTAAAGAATAATTAACAGTCAAATGATCGTCTGATATTAAATGAAAGCTGAGGACGCGACTTCTGGAGTTTGCTTCTCCCAACATGAACAATAACCTACGTCCGCAGAGGGAATTAACGCTGATAATTCGGGGCTTCAGGGACACCAAGTCATTTAATTATTTTTTCATTCATTGCAAATGTGTTTACAGATCCATCATTTTATCCACATTTGAGTGAAACAAACTTTATGAATTCTTTGATAAATCAGCTGATAATTGTATCTACTGAGAAACGTTTTCTGGAACAGAGTTGGAGTTCACAGACGCATATAGAATTTGCAGATCTTTGTCAGGAACAGGCGGTGGAGAACCCAATCTGCAGGAGACCAGGTTCGGTGGCAGAAACTAAAACATTGATTTAATAAACTAAAGCGCGACAAAAACCATGGGGGGAAGAGCGACAAATCAGATGACCTCTGAAAACCAGATACTGATGTATCTGAGGGTAAATAACTCAATAGAATCAGCTGTGGATGATCAGCATAAACCTCCATGTTCACAACTCAAAAGGTTTATTATCATATACATGGATATTGTTTACTATAAAATGCATAAGAATAGCATAATACAGGCCTTTTAAACAGACTGAACAGTCTGCGCTGATTTCTCTCTCTAATACACTGACAGTGTGTTGGATTTAGAAACCTTCAGATTAATTTGATCAAATTCTCTGTGGGTCATGGGAGGAAACTCCCCACGTTTCTGATTAAACGGCTGATGCTTTGTTTATGGACAGATCGCCCAAACTCAGACTGTCAGACTGTGAGTCATGAATCCACAGCTCTTGCTGCTGATGGCCTTTGAGCTCAGTCATGAGAAAAACACTTCTTTCTGAGAACAGACTTTAGTACAAACACGGTGGACTTGGCTGGAAAAAGGCCAGACTGGGCTGCTCGCCACAAACCTGTAGACGGACCTGGAAGCTGTGTTCTGGTGCAGCACCATTACAGCAGATAGATGCCTGTTTTTCAATAGAGGTTTGCCTTTGTGCCAGGGGTTTATAAAGGAGGGCAAAAGCATCCCTCTGTTTTATTTTTGTTAGTGTGACAGGCCCCACGTCTCACAGGTCTCCTTTAGCACAGAGATTTCTGTGCAGCTGCAGGCATGTCCGTGATGACACAACCATTGCAGGCGTGCTGCAGCAGCGTCAGCTCATCTCTTTGCCTGGACCACTTCTCTCTGGAATGAGACAATCCTCATGGGCCCAAAGATCTATTCAGCACTTTAAAGGATGGGAGATGCTGGAGCCCGTCCTTCACAGTGCAGGCCTGTCAGTTCGTTCAGCTCTCATCTCTGTGCTCACATTTAAGTGGAACCACCAATGTCTGTTGATGTTTAATCATTCCTTTTTTTGCATTCTTTTGACTTTTAGACTCAAAAAGCCTTTAACGTGCTATTCTAAGCCTTTCCAAGTAAACTATAAATCCATATATATCATCATGTATTACCTTTGGTACACTAAAGAACCATTTTGTAATGAAATATTAATTATTTAACTGCTTATTTTCCTAATCTGAAGTAAGACGACTGGATCTCTGAGGCTCCGCCTTTCGCTCTTTGTGGGTGCCGCCCATTTCATGACATCATCCTTGAGCAGGCGTTGGCAGTTTGTCTGCGTTTCTTCCACAAAAACAAACATCTGAAATTTTACAAAGATGGACATGCCTATTGTTCATAGAAAACGAAAGAGTTTAGCCAATCACTGCTGACTCAACTGAGAAAGTGGGCGTGTGTGTTAGTCTAGAGGGGGGGCTGTGAAACTCTTCCTGGAAGGGGCGTTTCCTCATTTTGTAATGTCGCAATGTGGGGACCCGCTCATTTTCCTGGATTGGGAGGGGCTGGTGCTCAAAGAGCAGGTTTTTAAGAGGAATACTCAGAAATGCATGAATGGATCAAAATACCACTTTGGGGTCTCCCCCGTGAACCACCACTTTTTAACGTGGTCGGGGAGTTTGAGAGCTGGAGTGATCCCAGGAGCTAAGCTGTCTGGGAGGGAGCCTGAGCTGGTGCGAGAGGTTGAGAGATACTGTCTAGATATAGTCGGGCTCACCTCCGCACATAGCCTGGGCTCTGAAACTCAGTCCTTAGAGAGGGGTTGGACTCTCTACCACTCTCAAGGTGAGAGGTGGCGGGCTGGTGTGGGCTTACTCGTGAGCCCCCAGCTCAGCCGCCAAGTGTTGGAGTTCACCTAGGTCAGGGGTGGCTAACCCTGGTCCTCAAGAGCCTCAACCCTGTCTGTTTTCCAGTTCTCCCTTGACTGCTTGATGCTGATAACCCAAACCAGGTGTGTTCAGTCAATCAGGATGTGATATCACTTGAGTCAGCTAATCAACAGCAAGCTGGTTAGAGAGAGCTGGAAAACAGGCAGGGTTGAGGCTCTTGAGGACCAGGGTTAGCCACCCCTGACCTAGGTGGACAAGAGGGTCAAGTCCCTCCGCCTCCGCTGGGGGACAGGTCTCTAAATGTGGTTTCGGCTTACGGGCTTAACAGCAGTTTGGAGTACCAGACCTTCTTGGTGTCTCTCGAAGGGGTACTGGAAAGTGCCCCAACGGGGGACTCCATTGGGAGTGGGGGACTTCAATGGCCACGTGGGCAATGACAGTGGCACCTGGAGGGGCTGATTGGTAAGAATGCCCCCCCGATCTGAACCCGAGTGGTGTTTTGTTATTGGACTTCTGTGCTAGTCATAGTTTGTCCATAACGAACACCATGTTCGAGCACAAGGGTGTCCATCAATACACATGGCATCAGGACACCCTAGGCAGGAGGTCAAATATCAACTTTGTAGTTGTTTCAGGCGAGCTTCAGCCCTGTGTCTTGGTCACTCGGGTGAAGAGAGGAGCAGAGCTCTCCACCGATCACCACCTGGTAGTGAGTTGGATTCGCTGGCGGGGAAGGAGGCCGGAAAGACTTGGAAGACCCAAACGTACTGTGAGGGTCTGCTGGGAACGTTTGGCTGAGCTTTCCGTTAGGGAAATCTTTAACTAACATATCCGGGAGAACTTCAAACAGGTATCGAGGGAAGTTGGGGACATTGAGTCAGAGTGGACCATGTTTTCCACTTCCATTGTCTCTGCTGCTGCTCGGAACTGTGGTCGGAAGGTCTCTGGTGCCTGTCAAGGCGGTAACCCCCGAACCCGGTGGTGGACATCGGAAGTAAGGGATGCCGTCAAGCTGACGAAAGAGTCCTACCAGGCCTGGCTGGTTTGCAGGACTCCAGAGGCAGCTGACAGGTATCGGCCGTCTAAGCGAGTTGCGGCCTGGACTGTTGCGGAGGCAAAAACTCGGTCCTGGGATGAGTTCGGTGAGGCCATGAGGAAGGACTATCGGTTGGCCTCGAAGTAATTCTGGCAAACCATCCGGCGCCTCAGGAGGGGAAAGCAGTTCTCCACAGGCACCGTTTTCAGTGCAGGTGGGGGGCTGTTGACTTTGACTGGGGACATTGTCGGGCGGTCGAAGGAATACTTTAAGGATCTCCTCAATCCCACTGACAGGGCTTCTTTTGAAGAAGCAGAGAACGAGGACTTTGGGGTGAGGCTGTCTATTACCCAAGCTGAAGTCACTGAGGTAGTCAACGAGCTCTTCAGTGGCAAGGCTCCAGGACTGGATGAAGTCCGCCATGAGTACGTCAAGTCCCTGGATGCTGTGAAAGTGTCTTGACTGACAAATCTCTGCAGCATCGTGTGGCAGTCAGGAACTGTACCACTGGACTGGCAGACGGGGTGGTGGTTCCCCTCTTTAAGAAGGGGGACCGGAGTGTGTGTTCGAACTACAGGGGAATTACCCTCCTCAGCCTCCCTGGGAAAGTCTATGCCAGGGTACTGGAGAGGAGAGTCTGTCCGATAGTCGAACATCAGATTCAGGAACAACAGTCTGGTTTCCGTCCTGGATGTGGAACAGTGGACCAGCTCTACACCCTCTCTAGGGTGCTGGAGGGATTGTGGGAGTTCGCTTATCAAGTCCATATGGGTTTTGTGGATTTGGAGAAGGCGTTCAACCGCGTCCCCCGTGGTATCCTGTGGAGGGTGCTCTGGGAGTATGGGGGCCTTACTCAGTAAGGGGGCCTTACTGAGGGCTGTCAGGTTTCTGTATGACCGGAGTAGGAGCTTGTTGACATTGCCGGCAGTAAGTCAGACCTGTTCCCGGTCCACGTTGGACTCCGGCAGGGCTGCCTTTTATCACCGGTTCTGTTCATAGTTTTTATGGACAGAATTTCTAGAAGCAGCCAGGGGCCGGAGGGGGTCTGGTTTGGGGACCACAGGATTTCCTCTCTGCTGTTTGCAGATGATGTTGTCCTGTTGCCTTCATCGAGCCAGGACCTCCAGCGTGCATTGGGGGGGTTTGTGGCCAAGTGTGAAGCGGCTGGGAATAGGATCAGCACCGCTAAATCTGAGGCAATGGTTCTCGACCGGAGAAAGGTAGTTTGGTGTCCCTGCCCCAGGTGGAGGACTTTAAATACCTTGGGGTCTTGTTCACGAGTGGGAGAAGACCAGAGCGTGAGATTGACAGGTGGATCGGAGCGGCGTCTGTAGTTATGTGGTCGCTGTATCGGTCCATTGTGGTGAAGAGAGAACTGAGTCAAAAAGCAAAGCTCTCAATTTACCGGTCGATCTTCGTTCCAATACTCACCTATGGTCATAGGACTTATTTGCTAGTACTGAGTATAGAGGAAAAAGGTTTCAGAAATGACCCAGCTATAGAATTGAACCCGCAACCCCCCTTTGTCAGGTTGGACACTGTCCCAGTAGCCTGCTGTACTGGTTGTCATGTCTTCTGCAGCTCCTGCTGAACTACCTACGATGGCGGAGGGACAGTCCTGAGATCAGCAGCTGCCTGTCTCCCTCGTCCGTGCTCGGCCTCCTCCACATGTCCTACCACGCCGTCCTCCCCCAGCGGGACCACGCCGGCAGCAGGGTGCTCATCTACAGGATCGGTCTGTACAGGTTTCCTTCACTGACACGACCGTGCTCACAGCGATGATGCAGCACAGCAGTTTGTGATGTTTCGCTTTGGGTTTGAACTGTAAGGACTGATGTTTCTGACATCCATGCAAGAACTAGAAGAACCACAGCACGCCGTCCTGGACAGAACTCACCAATGGTTCCCGATGTTCCTGCTCTCAGACGGTGGCTGTTCTGCGTTATTGTTCAGAAATGGTTGTAGTTCAAACCAAGGGGGGCATGAAGAGGGCGCAGTCCGCTTTTCAGAAACTTTTCTTGTTAAAAGGAGAACCACGTGGTCTGAAGTAGGGGTGTGTATCGGTGAGAGTCTGGCGATACGATACGTATCCCAATACGCGTCCAACGATAAGATTCGATAAATATCGCAATAATGTACCAGAACACATTCTATTTATTTTATTTTTTTAGAGTATGACTTAAAAAAACTCTACCAGGATATTAATACACATTTCACTGTAATGAATTGATTAAAATTCATCTTATTTAATAATTATAATGTTGAGCACTGCAACTGTATCTCGTATATAAGTTGTTTTTACCCAAATTCACAGTGCTTTTATTCTGGTAACTTAAAATATATAAAATGAACAGTCAACATTGTCTGATTTCCACAACAAAATATTTTTCAGTATAAAAAAGTAAATGGAATGAATGTGCCTTAACCTATAAGGTTCCAAAAGTATGTTTAATAATATAAAATGTTTAATGTAGCTTCTCCAGTACCTTTGAACAGTTCAGGAGTCTGAACGGTGCTTGAAAAAATAAAACGAATTCTTTCCAGAAACTATAAAGTGATGATGATGAGGCAGCATGACAGGATGAAGGAGACGTTTCAATGTGGCTAAGATGCTTTATTTCTGCTCTGCAGCTGCAGCTCCACTTTCTCACACATGGAAGTAGACACGCATTTCACCGCTCATCGCCACGACGATGGCCTTTTTCCAGAGTGTTGTACACATCACTCTGATCCATCAGGTCTCTGAACTAGAATCTATTGCTGGGAGGTTCTGCAGAACTTTGGCCCGCTTTGCCGACAGCATTTTGGCTGTGTGCATTAGCCACTGTGCAGCTGCAGAGCTTCACTCTTTCTGATCTGAGCTACAAAGCACCAAATCCACGTTTTTGTATGTTCCTGGCAGCAACATGGCACAGAGTTTGGGTTCGGTACCAATCCCAAGTAAAAACTAAGTAGTTCATGTCTGATATCAACAAAACAAGCTGCTTCTCTGAGATCTTGTTGTTTTGTGCGAGTAGAGCTGCTCAAAGAGGCTCAGTGAGCTGAAACTAGCGGTTGGAGGTTTATGTGGAAAACAGCCTCACAGCATTGTGAATCGATACAAGTATCGCCAAATGAAATATCAACAAATATCAACAAATCTTTTTTTTCCTACACCCCTAGTCTGAATTGGACCAGTGATCTTGTCTTGATTTTAGAGCTAAAGGGACTTCGTCGTCTGTTTAAATACACTCTTTCTTTTTTTTTTTTGTCTGCTGAAGTTTTGGTTGTTTTTGAGTTTGTTAAAAGTTTGTCAAAATTCTCCTTAAATGTTTTTATTTTAATTTTAATTTAGTACATTTTTTGTGTGTTAAGGTTATTTTAAAATTCTACAACAAAGTATAAATATGATCTGCGTTCAGTTTTTGCTGTAAAATGTATGTTTCGAGTCGACGATAGACTCTGGAGTCGTACACAAAAGTACCAGGAAGCTGCTGGATCCCAGCTGAGTAACGGCCCCTAGAGGCTGTTGATGATGACTCAACATTGACACGTGTGTCTGTGCACGTGTGTCTGTGCACGTGACTGCAGGTCAATGGAACACGAAAGACTGGTCTCCTTATCAGGTGTTCCGGGTCAGCCTGATGACATCTGAGATCATCTCCATGGAGACAGAAACACAGAGGCGGGGCTTGAAGGCAATATTTGACCTGCAGGGGTGGAGCTTAGGACACGCCCTTCAAATTAACCCATCCCTTGCGAAAAAGATTTCCTGTGTTTTGTCGGTAGGTAAATAGAAATCTCTAGCTGCGTTTCCATCGACTATGAAATTGCGCAAATTGGATTTGCGATAATAAAATTGCTTAATGGAAACACGACAATTTATGGAAAAAGTGTTTACGCTTAGAGGAGGTGGTAGAAATTTACATATTTCTCAAAACTGCAATGGAAACACTTTTTAAATTAAATGAGTCATGTGACCAACAACCAGCTGGCTATGAGCTTCTTGGTAGGAACTGGCGGCCTTGGGCGCTGCACAGCAGGCGCCACCTGAGGTCCCACAGCGTAAGTTGAGCGTGTCATGTGGAATTGTTGGATCCACAGCTCCTCTGGAAAATCACCAACCACCATTCCCACCATTTCCACGCGTAAGGAGCTTGCCGCTCCATGCTCTGAATAAGACGCCAACGTCTCCTTTGATAGGTGATGATGAGCGCTAGTGTCGTGGCAGAAATTTGAATTTATCTGCTGTCAATGAAAGTATTGGTCACATCTGTCCTCATGTTTTTGAACGACTTATTGCGTTAGTTAGTTTGTGTTTATTCTCATAATTAGGATTTCATGCAAACAGTGTAATTGAGAAATTGTGTTTTATGGACATTTCTAGAATTCGGATAAAGTTATGCGCGTATGTGTGATGGAAACGCAGCTAGAGTCATTTTTAAATTTCGTCTTCAGAAAGTGCAGATTCGCCTCCCTCTCTCCCCAGGACTCGTTTCCACTGAAAGTTCGGGGAATTCATCTGGTCAATGAGCCCAGGTTCTTCCGGCCAGTCTTTGCGATGATCCGCCCCTTCCTGCCCGAAAAGATCAAGCAGAGGGTGAGATGGCGCCCCCTGCAGCACATGCCTGAATTACACACGTTTTCTCAGCACAGCTGACTTTAGAACGTTAAACCAAGTGTCTCCTGCTGCAGATCCACATGCATGGCGCTGACTTCCACAGCGACTTGAGGCACTTCTTTCATCCACACGTCCTGCCTCCAGAGTACGGAGGACACGGACCGGGAATAGACGAGGCTTGTCAGGACTGGACCAACCAGCTGCTCCACTTTGAGCACATCCTGTCACAGATCGCTGCACACCCAACAGGTGACATTTGCTCATGTCCAGATGAACCCTTGATCAGAAAGGAGGTCCATTCTGAATGAACCCCTCTGCAAAACGAGCCTTCATGGTGACGGGGAAACTTTCCCTGTCTGCTGGAGCTGCAGGCCGTCTCTCCATGTCGGCTTTATGTCAGAGCAGCATGACTGACACAAAAAAGCTGCTCCCTCCTGCTTATTTCAAATCGGACCGAAGGATAAGGATGGATTCGCTAAAAGTACGGAAGCCCCTTTAGATTTTTCCAGGGAGTAACCGTGTTCCTGGAGGCTCCCTGCTGATGTTCAGCCTGAGCTCCACCACAAAGCGGTGCTGGAAGGACAGCTTCTATCTTCACCACAGTTACACATATCCATGAACAGTCCACAGCTGAACGCTGGAACACCGCAAGGCCCTCCAAACCTTTGAGGAAGGTTTGACACCTTCATGAAAGGGATGAACGCCAAGAAGCAATGTGTGTTTCTGTGTTTGTTCAGCTCACAACTGATGAGCGATGAAAGAAACATCACAGCAAACATGAATCATTAGGATTCTAATTATTCAAAAAAGTAAATACTGCAAGAGCCTAACTCAGTTTATTTCCAAAAAGCCTGAAAAAGAATAAGAATTGTCACTAAAAACTCATGGAGAGGAGAAGGCCGTGTCACACAGCCACTACGTACATTTTGTGTGTAATGGATGATGTTGGTCATACGTGAATATACGTGGAAAAAGTGAGAAAAGTTTTGGTCTTCACGTAAAATTTTCACAGATGTATTACAAATGAACCACATCAAAACCATGAAAGAAGTACGAATAAACCACGGACAGAACAATCAACCTAAAAGTCAAATCTGGCGGAAAATGTGTGTGTCAGTTACGTAATTTTAAGATATGTACGCCGAATTTACGTTCTAAAAGTTATACTTTGGTGACACATGAAAAGTCTGTTAGACTATTTGTGGAAAGCCACAAATTCGTGTATGCCTCTCAAAGAAATCTGGCATAATTGCGTAAGATTTACATAATAATTGCATATAAACTACATAAAATACTCATAAACTGCGTCATTTTCAACCGACCGAAAATTTTAAAACAGCTTAAAACCAAATTCACGTAAAGACCCGTCGGCCGAAACCCTTGAGGGTCATCTGTACACATCCACCAACGACGAACGCAAGAACTACTATTGAGTCACGGAAATCACACACGAATCAGGAAAGACCGAAAGTTCATACGTGGAAAATGTACGTAGAGGCTGTGTGACACGGCCTTGAAGCAGCGTGTTAGGAACTCCTGCTCCTCTGTCGTAAAGCTTCTGCTTGAGGTGTTTCTCCTTAAAGTTAGGAGAAAATGAGTGAACAGGGAGGTTTGCAGTGTTCAGAGTTTCTCTACTTCCGTTCAGCTTCAGTTCAATGATGCAAAAGTCATTCGGCTTCATGCTCCGTTCCTCTGACAGTCCAGATGCTGCAGCAGCGCCCTCAAACACCCAGCGGCCTGAAGAGCCTCGCCGCTCATCTCACTGGAACAGAGGCCACCATTCTGCAAGTGTGCACATGCTCAGTCTGACCCAACCCTCAAGCACAGGAGCAGCTGGTGCTACAGGAACTTTGGCAGAGATGAGACCAACTATTTAAAAGGAAAACAAAACTGTAATCTGACTGGATACAGGCTGAAGGGACCAAAACCGGAGCTGTTCCCAAAAATGTGACATTATCCTGTTCCTAAAAACATGTGCAAACCTCACATGGTCTTATCCTAAAGCCTTAGCCCAAGAAGTCTGGAGGATTTCACAAAAAAGACGGCTGGAGGAGGTAACCTGCATGGAAAAGTATCAGTGCTGTTTGAAATTGAAGCTTCACCTCATCCAGGGAAAGGTGGTGTCGGCCATTTATGTGCAGAAGTAAACATTTATTCATGTTCAAGCTTTTATTGTCAAATGTCCGTGGTGTGTGACTTTACAGCCCTCAGTGAATGCCAGCAAAGAAGGAGAAAAAGCAGAAGATATTACGGTAAAAATCAAATGATGCAAACTATACAGTATAGAATATTAACTATGCAGTAATAAACAGGACAGCTGTAGTTCCTGAAGAAGAACATTCAGGTTCATGCACATGCTGGTGCAGTTCACCTAGCTTTGAACAGCTGCTGAGGAACATCTGGATGCAGAAAGTAGAAGAAGGATTCACATGAACCCACCTCCACCTGCTGAAAATGAGACACGTGCAGCTGTTTTTCCACTTCGTCCGTTTGAAAGGTTTCATGATGATTCTATGATGGCTAACGTGGAGTTTCAGAAGGTAAACTGTAATTAAACCAGCAGAAATTGAAAAAGTATTACTCACTGGTAATAAAAAGTAGTTATCCAGCCTTGATAATGATAATGAAATTACATTTAGTAATTTTACTGGCTGAATTTAACCAAAATAAATCTAAATTTTCAGGAATAATTTTTCTGTTTCACAGTAAATGCTTTTTTCTGGTAAAAATGTTTGGTGCAAAAAGAGAATGAAAAAAGTCCACTGATGAGTAAACTCATTGTAGCTCAGGAGGAACAGTTGGTCTTCATCACCAAACTAAGACATTCATGCGAGGAAGCTCTGGGTTCTGATCCAGACCGTCACCTTCATATAGAATATGCAGATCAGATTCACAGCCTTTCTCTCCTCAGACTCTAAACTAGATCAGTACACGAATGTTTCCTCTTATTATCAACATGAACTTGTTGTTTATGGATTATAACAGTCTGTGCAGCTTCAAGTCTTCATCAGGGTCAGAAGTGACTAGTAGCTAGTTACTTTGAAAAAAGTAACTTTGTGAATAAACTGTTCTGCAGTGTTCTCCATGCACCACACTCAAGTACAACTGTAAAGAACAAATGAATGTTTTTGTCACATCAGTGAGCAGAAAAACTGTGACAGTCTTTTTTTTATTCCTGTCCGTCTTTGATTTTTTGTTGAGAGTAAAATTTGCCAAAAAAGTACTCCTTCTTGGGTACGAGCCTCCTAAAGCCTCTTCTGTTTCCAAACTGAACTTCAACTGTGACTTTCAGAGAAATGAATTCTAACAAATATTTGATGTCTTTTATATTTGTGTATTTTCTGTACAATAAACCACTGATTCATCCAGAATGTGTGAATATTATTTACAAAACAGCTTTTTGCAATATTGTTCAAATAGTTTCGACATGTTATTAAATATTTCTGTCTTTAATCTAGTTTTTAACAGATTAAACCTCTTCTTTCAGTTGATTGGGTCAGATGGAGCCCAATTGGAGCCCAACATTTACCTTCAGAAGTTTGAGTTTTCTCATAAATCAGATTAATTTATTCAAACTTTTTAGTAGCAGGGAAGCATTAGATTTTAGTTTTCACCTTTTCAGAGGTTCACTAAAGCCTTGTTTTCACCTGGTCCGGTCCAGTTTAGAATGCTCCAAGCAATTCAGGTGAGTGTTTCCACTCAAAGTTGGACCGTCATGGCGGATGCGGAGTGAAGCTGACAACAACAACGCCGGTCATCCAGCAGCTCATTTTTTTTCTTTTCTTTTGGTTCTTCGTTTCTACAAAACATTTAATGGTGTTTGAGAAAAGATTGTGGTTAGCTAAGAGGAAAACAGCCATTTTATTGGCGCTTTCTTTTGTCATGATGACCTTCAGCCAATCAACGGGCTTCAACAGCAGCTCCCTTCAGTCCGGCCTAATGGGTCGATTTTATAATGGAAACGCTCAAAATATCGGACTGGACCGAACCGTTCTATGGAAATGAGGCTCAATGAACTCCTACATCAAAATCTGTGTGTGGTCAGTCTGACTGAGCGATTCATTTACTCTGTATTTGTGAATCCAAACTCTTTCTGCGCTCTTTCTTCTATCTTTATAGACCCATAATGCCGTGCTGATTCATCGTTACGTCAGCTTTCCTGTCCCGGTGTCACAGTGCAGAAATCTGAGTCAGCACCAGAAAACAAACAGAAGGTAGAAAATTGTGCAGTAGAACCTGCAGTTAAGCTTTGGCTGCTCTGGCTTCTGTTATGCAGAGCGGGATCTCTTGGCTTCCCTTCCTATTACTGGCCACCGTGACCTTGCATGACCTTTAACAGAACTTATTGGAACTACTTATTAGATTTGGAAATCATCCTCATCAAGGCATTTTCCGTCTGTGCCAGGACAACGACTGAAGACCTGTTTTTGAAGAAACCAGCGTTGGTTTGAAACCAAAAGCAGAATCGCGTTGGGCTGCCTCTGCAGGCCGGTTCTCCCTCCACACATAGAAACTCTGAGCCAGGTCTGTGTTTGAACTGTGACCAAGTGCACTCCGAGGAGAAGTTAATCATTAAGACATCACCCCATGTACAGGACAAAAGGCTGAATTGCATCACTTTGTTTTGTAGACTTTTGTGTCAGACTTTTGATGAGGGCGACTCTGCATAACCATGAAGACAACAAAAATAAATGTTCATTTCAACTGATATCAGAAAAAAAGGTTGCCAAACGCGGAATAGTTCAGTTTAGGAGGTTTGAGTTTAATTCAACTTTTAAATGAGTCGGCGTAGATAGCTTTGGTTTATGTTGATGAAGTTCAACGCTATTTCACAACCACACGAGTTTCAAAGTCCTACGCAAAAAATACAGGACAGCCCTTCCAATGAACTTGTGAAAGTGAATAATCATGAATTTTATTGAGTTGAACTGTAAGACGCTTAAAGGGTCTAGTTTCTGCTGCAGTGGCTTAATCTCAGCGGGAAATTACCAGAAAGCCTTTTCTGAGCGGGAAGGATCCAAAGCCAAACCCCTCCTCTTGCTTATCTACATCCAATATTCTGTCAATAAAAGTTATGATCATAGGCCTACTCCATGTCTATGAAGGTCAAGTTCAGTTTGCACAGTACTAATTCAGGTTAACGGTTGGCCAACTGGACTGAGCTTTTGTAAACAAAGATTCCTTAAATGGTCATACCATCGAAGGCCTTTTAGGTTAGCAGGAGGATATTGAACTTGATTCTAGAATATACTGGGAGCCAGTGAAGTGAAACTAACACAGGAGTGATGTGATCTCTTCTGTTAGTTCCTGCTAACAATCTAGCTGTTGCATTCTGAACAAGCTGGAGACTTTGTAATTTACGGTTCTCCACCTTTTTGCCACGATAGTAAACGTGACGCGTCCACAAACCGGAAATAGAACTGCTGCGTACAGCTTGCGTTTCGGTGCAGAGAAACGGATGTCAGACGTGTTACACCTCTGAGAACAGGGGAGAAAGAATCACGCGGGATTTCCTCATGTTTATTGCAGTGCGGAGGAACTCCCCCTGGTGGTGGGTAAAGTCATAACTAATCAATCCCAGAACATTCCTCAAGACATATCAGTCGATAAACAATATCATAAAACCTATTCAAACTGCTGAAAAGCTCATCCATGCATTTGTTAGGCTGGATTACTGTAACTCTTTGCGTGTCCTAAAAGTTCTTTAACCCTTGTGCTACCTATCCTAAGACCCCCCCCCTTACATTGACGTGTTCTCCCTACCATAACAAAGGTGAATAATGGTGGAAAGATTTCATGTAATCCATGGACACCAGTGAAGATCACAAATCATTGAAGAAAAAGGTTCAGAGCACTGTCTAGTGGGTCTAGATGACCCAACTCCCAATGTTTAAGTGCCTAGGATAGCACAAGGGATACACAGCCCAGGGTTTTAAAATAAAAACTTGCTTTGTACTTTTAAAATTAATTGTTATTTTATTTTTTATTTATTTTATTTGATGTGCCCATGGGATGACACACACTAACACCGCAGATAACACCATCAAGTTTAATTTTTGAAGTACAAACACATAACATAACAAGAACTCAGTGGGGAAGGAGCGGACATGGGACCTGATTGCCAAAGTTTTGGATGTTGGGGGCAGCACCAAACACCTATCCTCCAAAAGCCAGTCATGAGTTTACGTAATCCCCTACCAGACACACGCGTGTAAATCCGGGTCTGGTAACCTGTCCAGGTTTTACCCTGCTGGGGTGGACTCCAGCATCCTTCATGACCCTGCAGATAAAGATTGATGGATGGAAGGACGGATGGATGGAAGCATGGATGGACAAGCAGATGGATGGATGCATGGTTGGATGGATAGATGGATGGGTGGATGGATGGATAGAAGAATTGATGAATGGATGCATAGATGGAAAGCTTGCTGGATGGATGGATGGATGGATGGATGGATAAATGGATAAACAGATGGATGGATGGACGGATGCATAGAGAGACGGATTGATGGATGGATGGACGGATGCATAGAGAGACGGATTGATGGATGGATGGACGGATTGATGGTTGGAAGGATGGATGATTGGATGGATGGAGAGATTGATGGACCGTTGGATGGATGAATTAATGGATGGATGGATGCATAGATGGAAGGGTTGATGGATGGATGGATGGATAGATGCATGGTTGGATGGATACATGGATGGATACATGGATGGATGGATAAACAGATGGGCGGATGGATGGATAGATGGATGGAAGAATTGATAGATGGATGGATGGATGGATGGATGGATGGATGGATGGATGGATGGATGGAAAAATGGATGCATAGAAGAAAGGGTTGGTGGATGGATGGATAAATGGATGAATGCATGGATAGATTGAAGCAGGTTTTAGCTCAAACCAGAGGATCTTCCTTCACAGGAGCCTGAGTTTGGTCACAAACTTCTATCTTAGTTCCAGATGCTTCATATGCAAAGTTGAGATCTTTGTTTTCCAACAGTTTTCTAACCAAGAAAGTCCTGAAACTGTGTGTTTGTCACAAAGCTTTCCTTCCAGACGGTGAGTTCCTCTCATTCATGGTTCTTAGCAGCTCCAGACCTTCCTCAGTCCTCTTGCTGGCTCCACATGCTCCAACACAACAAACCTGGACAAACATGTCAGCAGCACAAACCAAAGGTCTCAGTGAATGAATCAAATCATTACAGATGCATGTTTCTGTGTCCTGTAGGAGAGGCGGATCCTGTAAAGGAGTCATGGTGGGAGACGGACTTTGCACCACGACTTCACAAGACGAGGAGAGAAGATGCTGAGATGTTTGGAACCACTCCAGAGGAAACAGAAACCCAAACACAGATGGGCTGCCTCATTCCGGATCTTCTGCAGCTTCAGCAATGACCAAAAATGAGGCAACTTTTACAAGTAAGAACCAACATTTTTCTGTGGAACACGACACCAAGACTCCGTGCTCTTTACAGGAAATGAAAGTTTAAAAAAAATGATTTTGATGTTTTCCAGGAGGCTAAAGATCTGCACCTGTTGGAGTTCCTGAAACCACCACTAGGAGGACGTCTGCAGCTGCCACAGGCAGAAGTTGAGGACACGTCCTTCAGAGAACACGGACTGTGGACGTCCTGTTCAATCCCCATGGCGTCTCCTCAAAGAACAACCAGGATGCTGAGCGAGAAGCAACCCCACGCAGCTCCATGAAGACCCCTTCAGCCCCTCAGGGCCACTTATGTCAAAGCAGGAGGCAGCCATTGTTCCATCAACAGTTCTGAAGAACCTGCTGGATCAGAGGAACCACAACACTGCTGATCTGCTGATCCTCTTTTGGTGCTGAAAAGACGTTTTCGGTTCTGTTTGGTTGCTGTAAACGAGTCTCTAAAAGCTGAAAAATACAGTTTCATGTGAAGTTTTTATTTTTCAATCTTCTGTCCAGCAGAGAGAAAAAAACTGTTTGAACTGGTTTTACTGGAACTAGTTTAAAATTGACTTTTTTTTTCAAAAAATGTGTTTGTGTAACTTTTTTCCGTTTTAGTTTAGTGATGTTAAAACTGCATCTTTGTGTTTCTGCTGTAGGCTTTCAGTGCAGCTTCATCTTCTGCTCTGATTCTTTATTTAAAACTTTATGATGGAACAAATGTTTTAAAAATTTAAAAAAGAAAATGTAAAAACTGCATTCTACTTAATTAGTTGATGTTTAATGTGATCTTGTTGTTACTATAATGTGGTTTTCAGTTTTATTGATATAAAGTGTATTTTTGTTTTGCTTCAACTGTGATCAGTGTTTGCAATTTAAAAAGAGCAGCCATTCCAACAGGTCTTTTATTTTGAAATCCAGCCTTTTACAGACTAGAGGCTTCCTGACTTGCATGAACTGGAATCACATGAAGTAGCTACACAACATATGAACACAATGATGAGCATAGTGGGTCAAAGCGTAGCCTAAACAGCAGATCCACCATTAAAATCTTTGACATTCATTTAACGTTTAATAATAATTACTATCAATTAGCAGATGCATTCACTAGTTTTCATTTCCTTGTGGACTTTCATTCACTTCAGTCATTTTTGTGATGCACTACAGTAAAAAGATGCAATTATTGAAAAGTAAAATATTTAGACTTTATAGCTCACATTCAAAACAGATTATGTTTTTCAAAACAAAATAAAACTTAAAACTTCCTTATGTAAAAATGTTAAAAATGTCTTAAACAAACAAAGTTTAAATTAGCATAAAACAGAAATCTTTAGTTTTTCAAAATAAAATAATACTAAAAGCCAGTCAATGCTAGAAATTGTTGCATACATTTTTAACAGGTTAAACAAACATACATATCTTTTCACAATGAAAATGCCCCCCAATGATGAACAAGAACAAAGGTTTTTTATACTTTCCCCCTTTTTTTGAAGGAGCTTTTGCAAATTGGTACCAATGTGTGAAATGTCTAAAGAAATGTCTGGTTTTAAAATGCCCTGCAGATTCATTTTAATACCACTAGATGGCGACAGCGTCACATTTCTTTTTAGCATTTTATTTTATATAACTTAAAAAGAAATTTTATTCTGTTTTATTTTATCATATGTTACTATTTATTTTTCCTCAGTTAAATGTACTCGTCTTTTTTTAATTAAAGAAAGATTATTATTGAAGCGTATCGCATTTCATTAAAAACAAAGGGTGACCTTTTTGCTCATTTTTCCCCTACTATTCAAAAAGAAAACAAAAAAACGGGTAAAATTCGTTCAAATCTTTTCCGTGATTTTTGTTCTAATATTTTGAAGAACTACAGAAGCAAAGAACTCCAAACAGGTTGGATTCTAACCTCATCTGCTCATGATAACCAGAAGATGAGCTGCAATTAAATGATGAAGAGCCACGTGTGTCCGTGTCACAGACGTGATCCGTTAATGTGCTAGTCACGACATCGAAAATCACCTGTTTTTTTTTTTTTTCTTATTACATAAAAATGTAGTACACAAGAGTGCAATAGGCTCCCGTTGAGTATATATTCAGTATACAATAGTGAAGAATATAACCACCTTTGAACAGATCCAGGGGTTTTACAATCACTCAAACAAACTTGTACAAATTGTCAGAAGTCGGAACTCTAACTCTCCTCTGGTCACCAGCAGGAACCATCTCCAGAGTTCAAACCACACTTCCTGGATGCTGCACACCTGACTCATTCACTCAGTCAACCACAGCATGCTTAAGCACTGCACTGAGCTCAGCTCAGTGCAAAGGATTGTTTGTGCCACTCTGACTTCATTACAGAGCGTTATATCTGGACCTGATCTTCTGACCGTCTTGTCTTCTTGATGATCTCATGCCTGTTATCGACTCCTCCCTGCCTTGCCCTGATTTGGCTTTGTGGACTTTTAGCTGAGCTGATAAACCTGCTGCATTTGGATCCAGCCGTCTGCCTGTTCTTGTGACAACTTCATTGATTCCTGAGATGCTGAACTGCTGATCGTGGAGAAGAGACCTCGTTCCAGAACGGATCTGCAGCAACAAACTTCAGTACAGATGCTCCTGTCTGAGGAGTCAGAGACGTCCAGCCAAGAAACATCTGAAAAGTGGAAGAATGAATTTGGTGAATGACTTTGACTCCAAGAAGTTCAGGAGACATTGAAGAAACTCTCGAAGCGTGACTTAGAGAACCCAAAAGAACTAGGGAACTTCTTTAGGAGGTTTAAAAGTCCAACTCGAACCGGATCATCCAAAAAGGTGGAATATTTCCAGAATAAGCCAAATTTTAAAAAATGTGGCTAAATCTTAATGTTTATTGTTGGCAGCACAAAAAACTAGCTCCCATCTGTTGTCACACATCTGAGTTTGTGAAATATGTTCTCCCCTTAGGACAGAAACCTGGTTTGACCCGTTACCAACCTCTGAGCTGAGAGGCATTAGGTCACCTTTTTAGGCTTTGAGATGACCAGGATTTGAACCCCTGACCTCCTATTTACAGAGGAGACATATTGACTAGGTTACTGAAGTAATGTCATTTCATCAGAGTGTAAAACTGGAAGACGCTTTATTCACATTTGGTCATTTGCTGTTGATAGCTGCGTGGTTATCAAGTTTCATGAAAGCGGGTTGCTGAGGCGCTTCTCAGAGACAACACAGTCTTTGCAAACTCTGCTTTTAGTAGGGGTGTAACAATTTGATTCTTAGCCGATATCAGTTCATGTGTGGATCCAGATCATCTTCATCCAAACTTCCAGCAGTGAGACTCAGACAGAAATTCCTGCCACTGAACAGTGAAGTTTTCCAGATTCTTGGATTTCTTGCAGATCATCAAGTGTGAATGAAATCTGTGTCCAAACAAACAAGACAACTAGAATGAATGTCAAATCCATTCACATGTTAGTTTCCTAAAGTTCAGCCCATATCCAAAGAATCCAAAGGGAACATTCTAGAGAACATTCTAGACACTGGATGGTCACATGACTTTATTCAAAGTCTTTCCACACATTGGACTGGAATGATGGACTGATCCGTGTTGATGACATCACGTGTGTTGTCTGCTGTGATTGGTTGTTTTTACATTATTGTCAAATAAACCTACCCCACCTCAATCCTAATGGTATCTTCCAAAATAAATAATAGATTTATTTCATCTAGAAGTAATATTTTATTGGTTTGGATTGATTTGATTGGATTGCAAGAATAGAAATGGATTCATTAATTCCTTCATTGATTCAGCAAAACAGACGTTTGGGTTTCCTTCATCAGAATTTTCTTGCACAATGAGATCAAGTTTTTAAAATCCGTGAGTCATAAAGATTAACATGATCACTTGAAGAGCATGTTACAGTTATTTATTGGGTCCAGAAAAACAGTATAAAAATACAAGTATATAAAAAGGTGCACACAACATCGACTCTTCAGTAATCAGAAACGTGTTTTTGGGATCATAACGAATAAAGATCAGCCGTCCATACTGATCTAGTGGAGAACGATGACAATGAATCATTCATTTAGGATCCCCACTGTCTAATTTAATTAAGTTGCCAAAGTAAGCAGTGACAGTCTTCAGCTTGTTGTTCAGGAAGTTCTGCTCCACCTCGACCATCCCTCCTGGACCTGCCAGAGAGACCACCTGCAGGGAGGAGGACAGAGAAGATCAATGGCGCTCTAACATGTGACATTGTCTAAAAGCATTAAACGGGGCAGTGAGGATGGTTTTGGTAGCAGCAAACTATCAGAGCTCGTCAAGGGTCAAAGTGGAAGGGGTCTGACAAAAGAAACGTCACTGAAACTCCAAACCTTTTGAGACTTTTAGATAGAAATGGAAATGAAAAAGAAACCAAAGGGAATGGAAACAATTTGGACCATCGCTCTGCTGGTGAAGGCTGTGACAAACACAAACTCCATGCTGTGCTTCCCTTCATCTGTGCTTTCATTATCCACCCTTCCCTCTCCACCGGAACAGTCCCTTCTGCCTTCAGAACTGCAGCTGTAACTCCCATCCTCAGGAAAACCTGGCCTTGACCCAAACAATTTCAACAACCTCCGCCCCATCTTCCCCTTCATCTCCAACATCTTCAAGACAGTAGTCACCGAACAACTTCAGTCCCACCTCAGTCAAAACTCCCTCCATGAAATATTTCAGTCTGGCCATCGCCTGCATCACAGCACAGAAATCACCATTGACCTGCTACTCGCTGCTGACTCTGGACTCCTATCTATCTTCCTCATCCTCAGTGCAGCTTTTGACACTATATCCCACACCGACTCTTCTCCATTGGCATCACACCACCTTTAACTGGTTTAACAGGGGGCAAGGCTTTCAGCTGCTCCGCCCCCAAACTCTGGGACTCTCCTCCACCAGATTTAGGAAACTCTGACTCCCTGTCCCTCATCAAATCCAAACGTAAAACGCGTCTGTTCAGGAAATCTAATTTTCCTCACCATTTCTGTCTCTCACGTCTCTTTTTTATTGTGCTTTACCAGTTTTATTTGTACAGTGGCCTTGAGAGGCCTGAAAGGTGCTTTTTTTAAAAATGTCTAACAAAAAATGTTGTATTGTCGGTGGAAAAATGTCTGAAATAAGTTGAACCATGATCAATACCGCTGGATGCTATCATTTCTCCCATCTTTATTTTTACCCGAGACTGAGCAGAGAAGTTTCAGTGATTCATGACAACAGACTGTAGCAGAATCCAGACGAAGAACAGTGGCTCTCAGGAACCGGACAGGCTCTAAAAAGAGTCATGTCTGCTGACTGAAGAAAGTCACTGCTCCTACTAAACGCTCTGCACTAACCAAGCTCCCATTGGAGGGTGACCACTGTGAGTGACGGCTGGATTTCTAACGGTCCTGATCCTGAAGGATCTCTGGAACTCAAAATACAATACCAACCTGGTCCATGTTGGCGTTCCGAGGCAGGAAGTACACGATGTTATCTGAGATCTGCTTGGCCCGGCTGAAAATTTCAAATGTGGCAAAAGTTACGGAAAAAAATAAATAAATCAGTTTTTCTGTGATTTAAATGACTGAACATTGAAATTCTGAAACATTTCTGCTTTAAAGGCAATAAAAATGGTTTACCACCATTTTATTTCTTCCAAGAGTAAGCCGGTAACCATTGAAACTAATGAATAAAGGTAAACATAAAAAAATAATAAATCCAAATAAACGGCGTAAAGTCCGCCTCCACACTCCAAAGGATATCCATCAGGCTCCATCATGGTGCGAATGTCAAAAACCTCCGCTGTAAGGTAGTTTGGACCGCCCCATGGTGGAGACAGAAAGACCACGTCACCACGGAGACGAGGGGCCAGCTGAAGGAAGTCCCCCTGCAGGAAGTCGATCCGCTGTGCCACGCCGTAAACCTCTGCGTTGTGTCGAGCCAAGTCCAGCTTCACCACGTCGATATCGACCGCCAGGACTGAGAACAAGAGACCGGGGGGGGGGCATATGAACTTACAGCGTACGGTCAGCCTGCCTGCATTTCACATCACCGCTTCGTTTAGACGCTAGCTTACAGCCCCTCACACCCCCAGCCTGACATTAGCAGATTCCAGCTCAGACGAGGAAAATGAAGACGTACATGGATCTACACTATATTACCAAAAGTATTTTGGCATCCAAATGATCCAAATCACTTGGTCTGGCCACAGGTGTATAATACCATGACTCAGACATGCAGACTGTTTTCACAAACGTGTGACAGAATGTTCCGCTCTCAGGAGCTCAGTGAATTCCAGTCTGGAACTGTCACAGGACGCAGCCTGTGCAACAGATCCAGAGGATGCTGAAGCTCAAAGAGGTCACAGACTTTCTGCACAGAGTTACTACAGAGCTCCAAACGTCATGTGACCTTCAGATTAGCCCAAGTCCAGCACACAGAGAGCTTCATGGAATGGGTTTCCATGGTGAGCAGCTGCATCAGAGCCACACATCACCAAGTGCAATGCATAGCGTTTATGCAGTGGTGGAAAGCACGCCACCACTGGACTCTAGAACAGTGGAGACGCCTTCTCTGGAGGGATGGATCACACTGTTACATCTGGCAATTTGATGGACCAGTCTGGGTTTGGAGGTTGCCAGGACAACGGTACATTTCTGACTGCATTGTGCCAAGTGTGAGATTTGGTGGAGGAGGTATTATGGTATGGGCTTGTTTTTCAGGGCTTGGCCCCTTAGTTCCAGTGAAAGGAACTCTGAATGCTTCAGGTTACCAAAACCTTTTGGACAATTCCAAAACTGACCTGAAACTGAGAGCCAGGCCTTCTTCACCAGCATCAGTGGGTGACCTCACCAATTACCTTTTGGAAGAACGGTCCAAAACTCCTGTAAACACTCCTCAACCTTGTGGTGGACCCACATTATATTGAACTCTATGGGTTTGGAATGGGATGGCACTTCAGTTCATGTCAGTCAAGGCAGGTGAGCCAATACTTTTGGTAAAATAGTGTATATTTGTCTTCAAGTGGATGAACCCGAATAGAGCAGAAGGGCTTGTCGTCACATTCACAAGGTTTTTTTTTTAAATGGCATATTTTCCTCTGCTCAGGATTCATAATGATTTAAATAAAGAAATAATCAGAATTACACATGTAAGCTTAATTTTCTGTACAATGTATCCTTCTTCATCAGAAAAACATGTGAAAAACTGAAAACACCATCTTCATCGGAGTGGGTCTCCAAGAGTCTGGATGTCCGTTTTCCAGGGAGACTTTCCTCCACAAACATCTACAGCAGTTTCCCATGTCTGCTTGTTTGTGCACTCTTTTACATCTTTTGTTTGTGTTGTGCAGCGGGCTCCCCCTGATCCAGAGGTGGGCACTGTGGGCCACATTCCTGCACGTCTTCCTTCATACTCTGCTCTGGCATGTTCTGATTGGCTGGACACACCTGAACCAGGTAATCAGCCATGAGTGGGGCAAGAATATCTGGAAATCACGCAGACACACTTGAATTGCCCACCCCTGGATCCAATAGATTTCAGGTTTTTGTGCGGTGCCCCGCCCCCTTCCAGGTGCTTACCTCTTTTGCCAGTGAGAGCGAACTGGATGGTGTTTCCTCCCACGCCACAGAAGGCGTCAATGACCAGCTCTGAGGTGGGGAAGCTGTGCTTCACCCGGAGGGCGATGTGCGCAGCAATCCTCTCTGGAGTCACAGAGAACCAGCCCTCTGAAACAGACCAGAGAAGCGGGTTTAACCAAACAAAAAAAAACTCTGGGTTGCTGGCATGATTGTGTATTGTAGTCTGTGTCCAGAGGAGGGCGCTGTAACAGTCCAGCTGCCATGGCAGCTCTTAAATGCTTCTGTTTATCAGCTCTGGGAAGTGCATGTGACGTGCACACTGACCTCGGTCCAGCCTGATGCCTTCATCAAAGCGGGAAAACAGGCGGTACCGCTGGGCCCAGTACTTGGCCAGTTCTGAGTCTGCTTCCACCTCTGCTGGGATCTGCTGCCACTTCCTGCGCTTACTCCTCTTCTTCGGTTTCTTCACCTTCTCTTTGAGATCTGCACACACAGAGTGACTATGAAGGCCAAAACACTGGAAGCAGCAGCAGCAGTTGTCCTACTAGCATCTACTCAGTGGAAACAGCTGAGCGCAGTTGCAGCCGTAACATCTTCCGCATCAGCTGCACCAGGAGAATCAGCAGCATCAACATCAGCCGCATCAGTAACATCAGCAGAATCAGATGCATCAGCAGAATCAGCAGCATCAACATCAACCGCATCAGTAACATCAGCAGAATCAGATGCACCAGGAGAATCAGCTGCATCAGCAGAATCAGCTGCACCAGGAGAATCAGGCAGCCGTACCTTCAGGAGCATCTGACTGCAGAAAGTGTGGTGTCTGGAGATCCCCCAGCTGTCGTCGGGGAGGCTCCGCCTCCTCTTCCTCCATGTCCCTCTCTGCTGCCTTGGTGCTGAGGCTGATGGGGAATCTGGGCTGCTCGTGCTTTAATGTGGATTCTTCTGAACTGGATCCTGAACTGGAACCGTCTTTTTCAGCACCCTCCTCCTTTTCTCTCCTGGCTCCCCTCATCTCAGTGCTTCTGGACTCCCCGCCTTCGTTTACAGGTGGAGGTTTGGCCGCTGTTGCCCCTCCCTCATCTGTGTGGTCCATCTGGTTTCTCTGCGCCTCCTTCTGGACTTTCTCCAGAAAACTCTGAGCCTGTAAATGAGCAGTCTTTGTTTCAGCATTTGTAAAAGAACACCACCCATGTTCTATCCACTAATAGCCCAAATGTTTAAACGTTTCATTCAGGAAGGCAGCTGCAGTGGAAGGAGACCCGTCTGAAGGTCTAGACCACATGACGACATAGCCAGAAGACATAGTTGGATCTGAACAAACATCAAAACAACAATGTTCTTTATAGAAGGACTGTGGAGTGCAGTGGACTTGTTCTGAACGACTACTGCACCAGTGTACTGTGCGCCAGCTAAAGGTCAAACTGGGTCATCAGCGGAAAAATGAAACCAAGAGTGACAAAAATCTGAGACATAAATTCCTGCAGTTTTGAATTGTCCTTATATTTTGTAATTTAAATTTTTTTTTTCATGAAAATAAATCACAAATGAGATGTGTTGTGAGGTTCTTTATTACATAATTTGTTTCTAAAAGTCTTCTGCTCGTTTCCACAGCAGCTTTGTATAAACTGTCAGTTCGTGGATGGGTCCAGAGAGGTGAGCGGGTGGTCCCATCGTTTCCTGCCATCACCTATCCTCAGTGTTGTAAATGATAAATAGCTTTGGGTCTACTTCATTCATACTCTATGCGAGAATGGAGAAGATCAGAAACCTCCGTCCAGCAGTAACAGCGGACCTCTAACAGTGTCAAACAGGGAGGAGTACCTTTTGAACGGCGCTGCTGCTCTGTGATGGTGTGATGGCTTCACCCGCCTCAGGGAACCTGATGTGCTTGTTGACGCCGCAGACGCTCCTCTTCGTCTTCCTCTGCTTCTTCTGACGCAGAGAACCTGGACCTTTGAAGCTCAACACACTGTCGAACCTGCAGAAGGAACACAGACCCGGCTTCTGCTGTGTGGTCACTGCACGGTTATTCACACATGCATCCATAAGGCAGCCTCACCTGCACTTTCAGGGCTTTTTTACTTAAAGTCTGGCCTGTGGAACAAATGCTGCGTTCAGAATTCCACCGGCCCCCAGGCTCCTGTCACAAAATCAGTAATATGTGTCCCCTATACTTTTTGGTGAGTGGCTGAATTGCATTATAAGCTAGTCTAAGCTTCCTAACCTGTGAAAACAGCTTGCGGTTACTTGACCTGAAGAGCCTTAAGGGCAGGACAAGAAGAACAGATTTATTTGTTTCTGTGATCAAAACCAATGTCAGAATAAGATAACTATTTGTGCTGTTAACCTGTTCACATGGTTTCAATTTAGGAGAATACAGTGAGCCTTCAAAGGACCTATAGCATGCAAGAATAAAGCTAGTTCAATATGTTAAATGCAAGACTATATTTTAAAACCTGAAATGTTAAAAACACTCTTCATCTGAGCTCACTGAGCTGGTTCCAGCCATTTAATTTTTGAGCCTCATCCTTTACCGCCCTCCTGGAGCTATTAGACCTGGGCCCCGCCCTGCATCATCCTCCTGGAACTAACAGGCCCTGAGCCCCGCCCTGCACCATCCTCCTGGAGCTATTAGACCTGGGCCCCGCCCTGCACCATCCTCCTGGAGCTATTAGACCTGGGCCCCGCCCTGCACCATCCTCCTGGAGCTATTAGACCTGGGCCCCGCCCTGCACCATCCTCCTGGAACTAACAGGCCCTGAGCCCCGCCCTGCACCATCCTCCTGGAGCTATTAGACCTGGGCCCCGCCCTGCACCATCCTCCTGGAGCTATTAGACCTGGGCCCCGCCCTGCACCATCCTCCTGGTGCTTTTAGACCTGGGCCCCGCCCTGCACCATCCTCCTGGAGCTATTAGACCTGGGCCCCGCCCTGCACCATCCTCCTGGAGCTATTAGACCTGGGCCCCGCCCTGCACCATCCTCCTGGAGCTATTAGACCTGGGCCCTGCCCTGCACCATCCTCCTGGAGCTATTAGACCTGGGCCCCGCCCTGCACCATCCTCCTGGTGCTTTTAGACCTGGGCCCCGCCCTGCACCATCCTCCTGGAGCTATTAGACCTGGGCCCCGCCCTGCACCATCGTCCTGGAGCTATTAGACCTGGGCCCCGCCCTGCACCATCCTCCTGGAGCTATTAGACCTGGGCCTCATCCTGCATCATCTGCCTGGAGCAAATTGGCCTGAGTCTGTTAGCTTTGTCCTGCTTCATCCTTCTGGAGCTAACAGAGCTAGATGTGAGTCAGCAACAACTTAAGGCCAACCTAAGGTTAAGGCCAGAGCTCTGTACTGATCATCATCTCGAGTGCTTTCTATAAAAAAGGTTCAATAACTGCGATTTTGAAATCAATTTTGGAGTTTTGAGAGAAAAAAGTAAAATTTCAGGCACTTTTTGTGGGGGGGCTTTTATTGATGTTGGGGCTGACAGGTCCTGCTTACAAGTAGCATTGTCTCATTTGTAAACTGACTGTTGTCTCTGGAACCATGTTTGGAGGGGGAAGGGTGCTGCTGGGGGCTCCTTCAGAGTCCTGCTGCTCATGGGTGTGCTTTTTCTCCGTGACGAGCATAAAAGAGGGAATTAAAGAGAGCGGACTCACGTCAGGCCCGGGTCGTGTCGGAGTCCGAGCTCGGTCCAGGCTTCCTGGGGGGTGAGCTGCGGGAACTCCTCCTCGTCCTGCTCGTGGCTACAAACACAGACATGGCGTGTTGACAGGCTGGGACAGAAAGCGCCCACAGGTCCAGTTGAACCAGATGAGCAGCTGCCGTTATAAAACTTTGGTCCGGTCTTTGTGACATGACCTCTAATTTTCTGAAGTTATTGAAGCTAAACTCATATCAATGCGCTTTCCACATGTTATTGATCATTATTGATCCTATTGATAACTAAAACAAGGAAATGGGGACTTTCTTTTGGTAATGGTGAGGGATCACATGGAAGCCTATTGCATTACATTAAAATAAAATGGTTTTTGTGTGTATTAAAAGAAAAAAATATGAAAACAAACAAAGAGACTAGAGCTGCACGATAGGAGGAAAACTCACGATATGCAATATTAGTAATCAATATTGCGACGACGATATATATTGCGATTTACGAACACATAGCAAAACAACCAAATACAACATTTCTATTTCACTGCAATTTAATTGAAATAAGAGTCAACATAACTTTATACTCGAAATGACCCTCGTCTACATAGAACAGCTAACATAAAAGGGCTCCATCTGATCTGATGCATAAAGGGATTTATTTTGATTCGCTAAATACTTCAAGCTGCCATAAGATTGTTTTAGCACATTTAAAGTAACCATTTATTTTTGCCATCCATTGCGATATGCACACTGCACAGCTTAATATCGCGATATCGATAAATTTGCGAATCATTGTGAAGGCCTAAATGAAACAAACAAAAAGCCGGGTGATCTTTATTGAAATATTTTCCGCGATTTTCTTTCTGATAATTTCAAGAACTACAGAAGCAAAGAACTCGTCATGTGTTCATGAAAACTAGAAGATGAGCTGCAATTAAATGATGAAGAGCCACAAAGTGTCCGTGTCACAGACATGATCCGTTTAGTTTTTGTTCGTCACAACATCACCCGTCTGTTCTATTCTTCCTACTTTATCCACAAACATTACAGAACACAACGTTGGGAACGTATTAAATATTGACCAGCCTCTGGATTTAGAGGTTTGAAGGTGATACCCAGCTGTAATGTTTGGTCTTATTTTGGGCAACTAAATAAGTTTAGCTTTAAATTCCTATACAGTGTTTGGGGAGGACCTGACTTCTTTACCTTCATGTAGTTTTAAAAAAAATCCAAAGTACAAAATGACAAAACTAAACACAGCTTTAGTGCCTTTGTAAGCATCAGCGCTTCAAGCAAAACCAATAGACATCTTGTATAATCTTTTATGAATAAATACCTTTACTAAATTTATCAGAAACCACACAGAAAGTCTGTCTGAGTGCAGCAGAAAGAAACAAAAAAGCAAAAACAAACAAACATGAATATACTTTTAGTTTAAAACCTCAACCAAAATGTAAAAGCTGCTCCCTTCTGCCACCAGCCTCTAGTGGTCTTTTCATGAACTGCACTATTTAATGCTTCCCGGTTTGCATCAACTGCAGGAACCGAAGGTTGGCGATTGGCGACTAAAGTGAGAGTTTGTAAGCTCCGCCCATTTGCCAAATCATAAGCTTAATATGCAGAAAACTGAGCTCTAATAAAACCAAAACACTATGCAAGTTGAAAAGGCATTGCAGTAAAATAATGTTTCTAGTCTGGTCCCTAAAACAAGTCAAAACCCTGATTTATTGAATAAAATGATCCCATAATGACAGAGTTATTGTCTGAAGATTCATGAGTTCAAACTTTGTTAACAACTTTACTAAAGAGCTGCACTACTATCACGTGATCAGGGTTGGTTTTTACCCCAATTGTTTTCCAGGTAAAAATAAAAAGAAACTTTTGGGATTCTTTTCTGTGTTATTTAGAAAGACAGCCTAACTGACTCCTGGACAGTTTCTGATATTGGTCTCCTGTGTCTCTGCAAACATATTTGGTGTTTGAATTGTCCCAGAGGAGCTTTTTCTGTAGCGAATATTCCATCATGTGGACAGCTCTGTCTCTAGCCGCATGACTGGAGGGACCTGAACATGTGATTCAGGTTTCTTCACAGGCTGCATCTGCCAGGACAGTCTATCGAGTCTATCGACTCTCCTGGCAGATCTGGACATGAGCGAAACACTAACACTAACGGCTGCGCCTGAAAAAGGACTGAGAAGGAAAAAAACACTTCTTCCTTATTATTCCTTATTCTTATCAGTATTTTTTATCCGACACTGCTGCTACTCCCAGATTTTGATCGATTCTTGATGTACATCCGTGTCCGTTACATCCCTACTTAGCAGCACAACAGAGAATACTCACCTGCGCTTCACTTTGGTCTGTCGCCTGGGGTTTTCATCATCTTCGTCCTCATCATCGTCGTCATCTCTTTGCGAAATCGGCTTTCTGGAGTCATGATGTCCGTTAGAGGAGCCAGAGTTCTGCTGACAGACTGAGATCAAACCAAAGGCATGAGGCGATGATCTGACACGGCCCTGATTCTGTTTTCATTCAACAAACCACACGTTCATTTTAACACAATTTGAATTAAAAAAAAGGACTTTTTAAATCTAATTTCCATTAAAAACCATTTCTATTCAGAGAAACCTTTTAAAGTAAAAAAAGTTGTGAATTTTTATGATGAAGAAAAGCAAAAGAATTCCTCATTAACTGATGGAAATGAAACAATACAGCTTTGACAGAGAACCGATCTAGTATTTGATGAACTGATGTTTTAAGTACGACTTTTACCTCACCCTCAATATTTATCATTAATGTATTCACTTTTATTATTAAAGACACTGTTGAAAACATCACTAAATAACAAAGAGCCGGTCCTAAAGACGCCGCCCGGCCGGCCTCTTTACTTTTCCCCATTGTGGGAAAAGTTCTGCGACATGAGAAAGCAGATCTGTCTTCATCCAAACGGGTTAGGAGATCCAGGACGCCTGCAGTCAAGTGTTACAGGAACATAGAAGGAGATAGAAAAGATGACGCTGAAAGAGGTAAAACACGCTCAGGTCTTAATGAAAACTGTGGACAGTGAGTCACGCTTCGGACAGAAAAGGTCCCGCTGTGGGTCACGGACACATCTGCTGAATATTTAATTTTATTTATATATTTTATATATTTATTTTATATATTTATTTCCAGCTATGAAAAAAAATTCACTTACGTTTTTGTTTTTTAAGTAGATACTAAGTTGAAGGGCCTTTAGCATGCTGTTCTTAGGCCTTTCAGAGTAAACTACATCCATAAATATGATAATAAATCACCTTTGGAACAATAAAAATGCTTTTTTAAATGTCTTTCAAACATTTTTTAAAATAAAATATGAGTTATTTTTGCAGCTCAGTTCCCAACCCGGAATTAAGACGACTCGATTTCTGAGGCTCCGCCTTTCTCTCTGTGTGGGTTACGCCCATTTCATGTTGTCAACCTACAGCCGAAAACAAACAACATCCGAACTTTTACAAAGAAAGATGTGCATATTGTTCATATAAAAGGAAAGCATTTAGCCGATGACCGCTAGCTCCACGGAGAAAGTGGGCGTGTGTTTTAGTCTGGGGGCGGGGCTGACAGCGCAGACTCTTCCTGGAAGGGGCGGTTCCTCACTTTGTGATGTCACAGTGTAAGGCAGTGTTTTTCAACCAGTGTGCCGTGGGAGATGGTCAAATGTGCCGTGGGAAATTGCCCTCATTAAGTGATCTAAAAACATTTTCCATCTCCAGGATTTCAGCTCTTTGTTCATCCAAACAGGTCCTGATAAAACACTGAGGAGTTAGGAATATGAAAGATAGTAAAATACTTTTTCTTTGCGTTTATTTTATTTTATTAAAGACATTTTGATAAGAATGACGTTACCACGATTCAGCTGCAGCTCCGGCTGTATTTTGGAAAAGTCCCGCCCCTTTAACTGTCTCCACCAATCATTCTTGAAGGCTTAATCACATGTCATCAGTCTGACCAATCAGAAGTGGTTAAAGTCTTCACTTCCTTGTCCCGATTTAGTTCGTAAAGTCGCTCAGTTCTAACAAAACTACCAGCTAAAGCTCGTCTTTTGCGCTGTAGCTTTCCACATAATCTGGTGTCAGACCGTGGAACAAGTGAACAAAACAATGAAGCTCCGAAAACCGATCTTCGGCCGTTTTATGCACTACATCTCCCATGATGCATTGGGTTATGAGAGTGACAGCGCACAAGGAGATCTGTTGTTAAACGTCTTGAAACCAACGAACACACTTCAAACTGTTTTTAAATCTTCTAACTTAACTTTTATTGCATCTTTTAGAAAAAAACAGCTGCAGTTTCCAGCTTTTTCTGCAACAATTATCTCAAAAATGCATGTGAGACTGTGGAGGGGCTGTAGATCAATACAGACTATGAGTTTCTCCTTTTTTTTTTTTTTCTTGGATGCTGGTGTGCCGCGGGATTTTTTTTAAGGTTAAAGTGTGCCGTGGATCAGAAAAGGTTGAAAAACACTGGTGTAAGGAACCAACCGTTTCCATGGATTTGGAGGGGCTGGTGCTCAGAGAGCAGGTTTTCAGAGGATTACTCAGATAAAATTTAACTTTTGGGTCGTCTATGTGAGAAATGAACATAATAATACACTTAAAACCTCAAAAGGTGGATTTTTTTTAGGCCCTTTGATTTTGAGGCAGAAGTGGTTTGATGAATATTTGCATCAATAGGCATCAAGAGCTGAAAAATTATCAGCAGAGAAACGGAAAAATTTAAATCTGGTAACAAACATTTGAGACTGAAAACGAGGATTTGAACAGAGTGAAAACAGCAGGGGGCTTTGTTTTCTTTAGAAAAGGGCATCTCCTCAGTGGCCTTAAGGTAGAGTGTCTCCCCTGAGACTGGAAGGTGAGTTCAGATCCAAAGACTCTAAAATGCCTACCCCATTGGCACTCAACATTAAAGGGTTGGATCGGGGGGGGGTTAAACCGGCAAATGGCTCCCACTGGGCAGCTGTGTCTGCAGCTCACCGCTCCCCCAGGGGGAGGGGTCACATGTGTAGAAAAGGTCACACAGCCAAGTTTGTGACAGCTAATGGGACATGAAATTGGTCAGGTGATGCACATACCTGTTTGTTCAGCTGTGTGCTGCTGTGGAGGGCCAGCTGGTCTCTGCTCATCACCCCCACCGTCACTGGGGCGCTCAGATCCACCAAGCTCCGCCTCCAGCTGCTGGCCGCCTCCCTCACCTTCCCTGCTCGCCTCCTGGTCTGCCGCGAAGGTGCAGCTGCCCTCCAACAGAGTGCTCAGCTCCTCCTCCTGCCGGTTTTCCGTCTCAGCAGCTGCCTCTCCTCCACCGCCGTTCCCGTCCATAGTCCAACCCTGCGAGGCCCAGTAGGAGAATCTCTCCCAGTACGAGCAGTAGATCTCTGAAGCGTGCTCGTCCCACATGGACCTCATTTCTGGATCATCCCACGGAGCACCGGCCGTTCCCTCAGCGCCTTCCGGATGTTTCTCCGACCAGCCGGTCCACAGCAGAGCTTCTCCATGCTGAGCTTCAGAGGACGACAACGGAGAAGGAGAGGTCACGTAAGGCGATGACGGCTCTCTAACGCCACATGCACACGAGTTGGACAGAAAGGTCAACATCAATCTGCGTCTTTTTGCTTTTAAAATTCCAAATATGGAATGATCGTGACTTTTAACTCCGCCCTCACCCCAGTAAGAATTCCAGCCATCACCCTGATGCTCTTCATCGCCATCTGCTCCATGGCAGCCATCCTCTTCTTTTCCTCCATCTGAAACAAAAATCACATCAACCAATCCCAAATCTACATAGATGTTATGAGGAGCTGCTGCAGCTCAAAGCAGGACCAAAGCAGCTTTTGTGACAGCCTCCTCCGGGATGCTCAGTCAGTATGAGATTTAGACTGGAAAGCTTGGCTGAAGTGAACGGTACCTGCAGGCGTGGAGTGGGTGCGTGAACAAACCCACTCCACCTGTTTATGTGTTGCTGCCTGCATCTACGTGCACTTCCTTCATATAAAACACCCGTTGGAGTGTCAAGATGTAGATTATGAATCTGATTTACACAAATTTCAGGAGCTGTTTGGGTGATTTATGCAGGAGGGGGCGGGGCATAAGAGGATACCTGCGCTTCAGTCTGTACAGGTCTGATGCTAAGTTCACACCAGGCACGTGACACCAGTTTGCACATTCTTGAACGCGCAGTTAGCCTATGGCGTTCCCACTAGACCAGGGGTGGGCCAACTGCGGCCCACAGGCTGGATCCGGCCCCCATCCATGTTTGGTCCGGCCCACTGAACAACATCAGAGACCCGTGTTTTTGTTTTTTTAATCTGGCCACACGATCAAGACGTGACATGTGCAGTCTGTGCTCCAACCTGAAACCCTCTAAAATCTCTGTCAAACAGAACAGAAGACAGTCTTTCATGTCTATGTCGCAGTTCATCTTTCCCACTTTAGCTCATTCTTTTAGAGTGATCATGCTATTTTTTTATACAGCGCACCCTGTTCTGTGCCCTAATTGGCTGGAGACCCTGTCAATCAATCTCCTCAGCCCGTGCCGTGTCTCCTGTACAGAAACGCGGAGCTCTTCGGATCAGAAATCAGTGATCGATCAGATCTTTGTTTTCATTCTAAGATCCTGGACCTAATTTCTATGAAGGTTTGAGAATTTAAACAAGAGAAAAGGTGAAAATGTTCATGTCTGTCTGAGAAAGGTGGTTTGTAGAGTGTAGGGAGGAGTTTTACTGCCATAAACGTCTGTAATCATTCTCCGTGGATTTCACCGATCACGGTTATTTTTAGAACGTAACTCCTGCAATAAAAGTGGGAACTCTGTACTGGTGAAAAGCTAACGCAGAAATATGCGTAGCTGCAGCAGAAGACAGAGAAATTCGCTTTTTTTATTATTGCTGGATGAGAAACAGATGCACAGAACACAGCACAGCTGCGCAAACTGTGAGACGCGTGAGGAGCTGCAGCCCTTAAAGTCTTTATTAGGATTATGACTGGAGAGGATCCACTACTTATGTTTTTGTGTGTGTGTGTGTGTTTTTAATGTATCATGCCCCCATTTAATGCCCCCATGGAGCGCTAGACGTTTTTTTGCCTCGACTTTGATGTCCGACCATTTCTTTTTTATTTCGGCCACGGTCCGAGGTTGTCAGGCTACAGCTTACAGCGTCTGCCGCCGTCTGCCGCTCACGTGCCTTTACGGCATTAGTAATGCCCACACTGTGCCCTCCAAACAACATTTTCTCCTCTTTTCCACCTCGCCAATGATAACTTCTACTTCACATTGAGTGAAGTTACGTTTTTTTGATTTCCTCTCCGTGTTTGGCATGGTTTCCCAATCAATGAATATTCATTTGTGGGCGTTTCACGGACTATTTATGGGCAACTATGGGCGTGTCATGAAGCCGCAAAAGCTGCGCTGCATTTAGAATTGGTTGTGATTTATTAAGGGAAAGATGCGTAGGATGTGCGTGCACACGGTTTTATAAATCCGAATATTTCTGTGCGTACGCACGTCCTATGTTTCATCCGTACGCCACTTCTGACGCAAATCCTACGCAAAGTTTTATAAATGAGGCCCCTGGTCCGGCCTTTCTATCAAATTTTAGAACCCGATGTGGCCCACGAGTTAAAATAATTGCCCACCCCTGCAATAGACTGTCACTACCTGACTCTAGTGCTTGTCTGTCACCTACAGTCAGAAGAGGCTTGGTGTGAAATGTGAACATCTCGCTCCAGACTTCTTCCTTCACAGCTGTATTCCAATAAATGAAAGACTTGGTCTTTAGTCTTTTTGTTTTAATCACCCGAATTATGGGTTGTCCCCAAGTTCCCCCGCCGTATCCTATCACGTGACCGAGAAGTGCGCCTTTACATAGACGGATGGAACAGAGAATCGGGAAATTTTTCAAAATAAAACGTCTTTCAGATTCCGAAATAAATAAAACAGATGTCATGTAAGTCGTTTATTCTTTCTGTGCGGCCCGGTACCGGTCCGTGGCCCGGGGGTTGGGGACCGCTCCATTGTTTTCCTGTTTCTCTTGATTTCTTTCTTTATTATAGTATCTTCTGCCATTTTTGCCACTTAATGTTCAGCTCTTTCTGTTTTATCCACCTATGATTTTTGGTCCTTCAGAACCTTGAACTTTTCAAGATATTCCAGGATTTCCAGGACTTTTGCCTCTATTGAAATACATTGGGAATCCTTGAAAACCTTTGCTTCTTTCTGTGGTGCAGAAGCTCGCTGGTTCGATACCCGGCACTGGCATTTTTCACAAAAATATCTTTTTTATCATTGTGCTGTTTTCACTTTGTTTATTATAAACTTTGATCGTATATTTATTTCATTTATTTGTTTGTTTCTTGCCAATTATTACTCTTTAAGTTTCATTTTCATTCAGAAATACAGCATTAAACCCTGCATGTTCTTCTGGAAATGCAGCTCCTTCTACTTGGAGTCAGTTTGAGCCTCATTGTTCTTTTCATCCAAACTGTGGAGAAAGTAAAAGAGTTTGGCACCAAAGCACTAAAGTAACTCGTCCAAACCTGTTTCAGTTGTTTCATCTTCCTCCTCCTCCTCCTCCTCCTCCTCCTCCTCCTCAAAAGGTTCTGGCCTCCTGTGGATGTTCCTCTTCTGGGAACAGAAAGCTGAAGTTCACATGGCTGGATGAAGAAAGAGGAGGCGGCACCATAGAGTAACACTTACCGTCCTCTTATAGTCAGACGTGCTGGCAAACGTCAGAGGCAGACCCATGGATGCCATCAGCTGCGTCTCCTCATCTATGGCCTCCTCATCCTCCTCCTTCTCCTCCTCCTCCTCATCAGGTACTTTCATTTGAAGAGAACACATAAAAAATCATCAGAGTTTCTTCTGGTTGCATCAGACTGCACACCTCCATGAGAAAGTTGAAGAACACCATACCTGGGCCTTCAGCGTCTGCGGGCCAGGATGTTCTCATCTCTGAACGATACAGCTCCCTGTCCCTGTTCAGAGGAGGAGACGGTGAAGAGGAGGGACTCTAGATCCATGGTGTGGTCAATCGCACTTTATCAAAGGTGAAGAACCTGATGAAAGCGCCTGCCGCCTTCATTACCTGCTGAGGTGCGACCCCAAAGCTTCAAAACACAGCAGTGATGAAGGGGGGCAGTAAACACGGTGTATAAGAGGAGGGGTTAAGGGGCCCAGCCCACAGCAGCTATTGCTCAACAGCACCAAGGAAGAGAAAATCCTCCTATTTAAAGGGCAAGTTCATTTCAATAGAACTGCAGAGAACAGGCTGCCCTCACATCTGGGACCACGTGACCAAAACAACCCAACAAGCAGCAGCCTGTTTAGCAGCAGAACACCTGCAGAGCCTGGATCTTCCTGCTGAAGCTCTCGGAATAATCACGTCGAGCATCAGCCATTATTATGGCAGAAGAACTGCGGCTCCAGGAAACACCGAGGAGGACAAGCGCACAGCCCAACGACAAACGGGAGACTCACCGCACGAAGGCCCGTGAGCAGCGGCAGTGGACCGGTTGCAGCGAGCCCGCGGGCCGCTTCCAGCTCAGAACCATGTCCGCCAGTAGCGTCACGCGGCCCGGCTCCAACATCATCATTGCAGCGCTGGAGACGACTTCACGCGGGACACACGCACATCCAAGCCCATCTACAGGAAGAACAACAACACTGCTTCCGCCTGACATTTCAAAACAAAAGCTTACATTTTAGAGACTGAGGAGACACCCGGACTTACAGCCCAACAATTTAACCTTTATTTACCCAGGAAATGTCCCATTGAGATTTAAAAAAATCATTTTCAAGGGAGCCATGGCTTGGGGGAGACAATAAATTACATTTACAATAAAAATGTAAACATTTAAAACGAGAAAGAGGACAAGGGGCTTTTATTTTGATGCGTGTTTTCGGAAAGCGGAAGTCATCCGGCGGAAAGGGGAACTGGTTTAGTCCGTTGCTGGTTTCCGGAGTGCTTCGAAGGTACACGGAATCTGACTGTGTCACGATGAAAGCGCTCCGGGTCGAGAGACTTTCGGTACCGTTTCAGACAGATTTCTGAGTTTTGTTCTGTTCGGCTCGTTGGGTTTTTCAAAGACGGACTTTTACCTGAGAAGAACACCTGCCGTCCCTCCATTTGACCCTCGACGCTCCGAATGCTTTACTGCCTCCGTCTGCTTTTGTCCATTTCCACCTTCGTGCTCAGAAGGATTCGCTCCGGTGTTCCTGTCCCGAGTCTCCAGCACAGCTGCGGGTCTCTCATGAGCTCCGACCCGCAACTGCGGGGCCGGCGGGCTGCCTGATCCCGCCGCAGTCTGGTCTCCGGCAGAGCCGGATCATCATCATGGAGGAGGCGCTCAGGAACCAGTCATGTCTGGCCGCGGCCTCGGACACCGTCTCCTTCCTGGTACGAGTCTTCCCTATGCGGGTGAGGGGGATCCTGCCTGCAGGGACTGGTGACAAGCCAGCCCTCTCTCGTCGAACGGCTGTCAAGTGAGCCCTCTCTCAAAAATGGTGTGCCGCTTTTTTACATACATTGCGGTAACAGCAAGAAGGCCTTCATTCAGGTAAATGCAAAGTGTAAGAACTGTCATTATTCTCATATATATATACTATTTACACATACGCCCCCCTCCCCGTATATAACTATATATTTATATGTGTATATTTAATTATATGTTTCAGGTGAATTATCAATTAAAAACCAAATTAAAATCATGTATTGAAGAAGATACTATAATGTTCACTTAGGTTAAAAAAAAAAAACCTGCTAGTTTCCACAGACTCATTTCACTTCTCACTTATAGTATCCCACCTGGTGATGTCACAAAAAAAGTTTCAGATAGATCTGATGTGGAATTTCAAAATAAAACCCCATTGAAATCTTGTATGAATGCCTTATCGCCATATGTTGACAGAGCTGTAAATTGAAAACTCCTTGTTTCCACAGACTCATTTCACTTCTCACTTATAGTATTCCACCTGGCGTTGTCAAAAAATAAGTTTCAGATGGATCTGATGTGGAATTTCAAAATAAAACCTAATTGAAATCTGGTATAAATGTGTTATCGCCATATGATGACAAAGCTGTAAAATGAAAACTCCTAGTTTCCACAGAGTCATTTCACTTCTCACTTATAGTATCCCACCTGGTGATGTCAAAAAATAAGTTTCAGATGGATCTGATGTAGAATTTCAAAATAAAACCCAATTGAAATCTGTTATTACAGCGTTATTGTCATATGTTGACAGAGCTTTAAAATGAAAACTCCTAGTTTCCACAGAGTCATTTCACTTCACAGTGAAAGTATTCTACCTGGTGATGTAACAATATAAGTCTCAGAGGGATCTGATGTGGAATTTCAAAATAAAACCTAATTGAAATCTAGTGCAAATGCGTTACCGCCAGACTGGTCTAAATTGCCCACATTTTGGATCAAATCTGCCTCTCAGTGTAAGACCAGTCAAGGACACAGCCAGCAGAGCAAACAATCTGCTGGCGGCCGCCGGATAATTTAATCTAATCGCCCCCCCCCCCCCCCCCCCCCCCCCCCCCCCGGAGCTGAGACTCCTTGGCTCCAACAAAACATCACTCGCTCTCAGAGTGTGAAAACCGCCGCTGTGCTGAAGGCCGATGCTGCTGCTCACCCCCCCCCCCCCCCACTCGACCTCGACATTCCTCGGAACCCACCCCCCGCCCCCGAGTGAGCACTCCTGGAGACGCGAGCGCCCTGGGCAGCTGCGACTGGAGTGTAACACAGGGGGGGGGGGGCACCCCTATCCACCCTTCCCACTGATCCTTGTGTACTGCGTGGCCGTGAGAATATGTGCTTTTTGTGTTCAAACTGTGTAGTTTTTTTCTTGTATCTACACATTGTATCACAGTGTTGAGATACGACTTTTTTTGTCACCACTCACCCCACCACCTATTGTAACCATCTTTACCCATCCTAAGAAAATAGGTGCGCACTTGCTGCTGCTGCCTCAGTAAAACTCGAACTGTATGTGTATTTGTTGTATGTCTGATCTTGTTCGGGTTGCACTGGAACAATATCGTATGTCAGTGAAAGCTGTGCGTATGACAATAAAGGATTCTGATTCTGATATGTTGACAGAGCTGTAAAATGCAAACTCCTAGTTTCCACAGAGTCAATTCACTTCTCACGGATCTGATGTGGAATTTCAAAATAAAACCCAGCTTTTTACAGCTTTGTCATCATATGGCGATGACGCATTTATACCAGATTTCAATGGGGTTTTATTTTGAAATTCCACATCAGATCCATCTGAAACTTATTTTGTGACATCACCAGGTGGGATACTATAAGTGAGAAGTGAAATGAGTCTGTGGAAACTAGCAGGTTTTTTCCTAAACATAAGTGAACATTTTAGTAAATCCTCTTCAATATATGATTTTAATTTTTTTCTTTATTTGATAATTCACCTGAAAAATATAATTAAATATACACATATAAATATATAGTTATATACGGGGAGGGGGGCGTATGTGTAAATAGTATATATATATGAGAATAATGACAGTTCTTACACTTTGCATTTACCTGAATGAAGGCCTTCTTGCTGTTACCTAAATGTATGTAAAAAAGCGGCACACCCTTTTTGAGAGAGGGCTCAGTTGACAGCCGTTCGACGAGAGAGGGCTGGCTTGACACCAGTCTTCTGGCGGAAAGCTCCCACGCTTGAAGCTCTGCAGACTCTGACCAGACAGGTTCCTCTGCTGAATGCCCCGCATATACCTCAGCAGGAATGCGCGGGCTGGAGCTCTAAAGTCGGGATCAAAACGAAAGTCCCAGATTCATCTGGAAACCATGAAAGCAGAAGGTTTTTTTTTGTTTGTCAAGTTTCAGTTGTGTCTGAAAATGTCGGTGTTGACTGAGCTGTGAATCCTGATTCCAAAAGACTGACTTGTTTAGAGAAAAGTCAGTTTCAGCCTTCAGGGCCATCCTGCTGCAGTTTGATGACACGTCTGTTTGTTGAGGATGGAGCTTTGATTAGAGGTGGTCGGTGGTCTCAGGTGGAGCTCAGGTGATGCAGGCGGCATGTTGGAGGTGTCTGACCACAGGTTGGTGCCCAGGGCCTCCTTTGTACCAAGACGGTCTTTGAGTACAGAATGAAGCCCACAACTGTCAGGCCAGGTGAGGGAAGTACTGTTGCCATGGAAATAGTAGGCCCAAAAAAACAACAGCAGTCAGCTGGATTTGGCTGATACTTTAAGCGTGGACGACATATTCTTTTTAACACTATTTGGGGGTGTTAAAGCTGGAGCAGTGTGCTGGAGGCTGTCCTGAGGTGACCATCAGGTTCTCCTAAATTTCCCGCAACACTGAGGCGTTGCACCTCTGCAGAAATAAAGCTAACGGCTGGTCAAGACCTGACCTTCTATTCAATCCTGGACTGCTTCAGATGCAGATAACATTTTGGGTCAGACTGACACGAGTTCTTTAAACTCGGAGAAGGTTTATCCTTAGACCCCTGACGTACCCAGATGTGGACAAACTACGGCCCAGGGTCATATGTTAAACAATTTATCTGGCCCACCAAAACTGTAATAAAGTATATAATCCTTAACAATGTTTTATTTTCCCTGTAGTTCTGGCGTCTCTCCATAGACGGTGCTCTACAAATGCATTTACCTTTGTTTAGGTTTAGAACGTTGTTTTGCATTCATGAGGCGTTGCAAGATTTTTTGCATTTGTGACGTTCTAGTGTGATTTTCAAGTCAAACAGGCATTTTTCCGATCAGTCACATGAACGCATCACTTATCTGAGGTTGAGTTTGTCCGTGAGGGGCATTAACCCGTCGGCGTTACTGGCACTGAAATCAGAACCAAAGCCTGCAGTTTTGAAATACAAACTCCAAAATGTTCTGTTTTAAAAATATTTATATCAAATTTCAATCAAAACTAAAGCATGTTTTTGTCCATCTTCATTTAATGTAATTTTTCTCTGTCATGAGGTGGATTACCAAAACACTGCATCTGCATCGGGGGGGGGGGGGGGTATTCCCGAAAGCAGGTTATGCTAGTTACCCCGGTAAGTTTGAGGCTAAGGAAGTTGAAAACCTCAGCTTTCGGTTCATAAACCGAGGTATGGTTCAGGGTATGCTTAGTTGCCATAGCAACTCATGCTCTGAACATAACCTGGTCTGGATCAGGTTTAGTTGAAGGTTAGTTTGTTTTCAGAGAGGTGAAGTAGCATGGCGTGTCCATTTGAAGAGGATTTAGTGGATGAAGAAGCTCACATAATACTTTTTCCACCATGAGAGGGTGATAAGACCACATATGGATGTTGGAAAAATAAACTTTTTTACTTTGATCTAACTGAATTATTTGCTCCAGGTAAGATGAATCATTTTTTAAGTTAAGTCAGCTTAAAAATAACTCATAGTTTTCAGACATTTATTTTACTTTCATTTAAATTAATTCAATTAAGTAGGTGTAACTTTGGTGCTGCTGTTAGATTGGCAGCAAAAGGAATTGTGGGATACCATTACCTTTGCCTGTCTGGACGGATTTGTGTTTAAGTGTGGGTTTTTTTCTAAATATGTTTCGTTGTTTAGCTGTTTCACTGTGTTTTGCCCAGTTATTTGTACTGTCATATTTAATTCTTTCTGCACCATGAGTGAGAGGGAGGGAGAGGATGATGAGTTTATATAGTACACCTACTGGGTAATGGATTAATGATTAATTCAGAGAAATGGGACATGGTGCTTGCTTCAAAGCTGTCTTGTTTCATTTATTTTATTGTTATAAAAACGGATTTAGTTGTTTAGCTGTTTTACTGTGTTTTGTCTAGTTAATTTACCCTGTTATGTTTACTTCTTTCTGCACCATGAGTGAGAGGGAGAGAGAGCATGATGAATTTATTTAGCACCACTAGTGTGATTTGAAGATGCAAGAGCTGGGGGGTATTCCATGAAGCATGTTTAAACTACCCTGACTTTAAGCCTGAACTTTGGCTGAAATACGCCTGAACTTGCTTACTCTGGGTATGTCGGTTCCAAAAGACCGGATATGAGTTGGCGTAATTACGTCCACTTGGTAACCCTGGGTTAATGCACGTGCACAGCAAGTACATAAAGACATTCTCAATGGATCGCCGATTTCCGGAGTCACCATGGAAACGCGTGGTGAAAAAAAAAAGCGCTACACTTTAGTGAGACGGAGTCTGAGATTTAAATGACGGCGTATGAAGATTATACGTATAGTCCATCAAAAAAGTAACACGGCTGCATCAGCAAGAAAGAGTTTCTGCTTTCCATTTCCATTTTCGTTGTCACGCATACGTATATATATATACTGTCCAATTTCGCCAACTTAAATGAATTACTTCTATTGGTAACAAGTAATTGAGTTAAATTTAATCAACCTAATTTCTTACGTCTATAAAACTCAATAATTGTTTATACAACTCAAATTTACATATTTATTTAACTAAATGTCATATTACTCCAATTCAATTAATATCTTTCCATCTTAATTAATTATAATTCTTGAACTCTCATATGTCTAAGTTTGAGCCGGCAGATATACTCATTTGTATAACAATTAAAAGAACGAATCAATATGCAAAACGTGCAACAAGTCATGCAGAAATTTCCGTCATTGTCACTACAATCTTAGACAGTAGGGTTGCAATTTAAACTCATCATCTTCTCCCTCCCTCTCACTCATGGTGCAGAGACTTAAGCACAGTAGGTCAAAATAACTCTGCAAAACACAGTAAAACAGCTAAACAACTAAACACATTTGGTCAAAAAACCTACACTTAAACCCAAATCCGTCCAGACAAGCAGAGGGAATGATATCCCACAATCCTTTGGGGTGCCAATCTAACAGCAGCACCAAAGTTACACCTACTTACTTGAAAAAATATGAATGAAAGTAAAAATAAATGTCTGAAAACTATATGTTATTTTTAAGCTGATTTAACAAAAAAAGATTTATCTTACCTGAAGCAAATAATTAAGTTAGATCAAAGTAAAACTAAAAAACTAAACCTGCTCCAGACCAGGTTATGTTCAGAGCATGAGTTGCCATGGCAACTTGACATACCCTGAAACATACCTCCATTTCTGGAACCGAAAGCTGAGGTTATCAACTTCCTTAGCCTCAAACTTATCGTGGGAGCTAGCAGAACCTGCTTTCTGGAATACCCCCCCTGAAGTTAAAGTCAGCATCGTAACTGTATACATGATTATATATTTTAAATCCACACTGCATCATTGATTCTAATGTTATAAATTAGAGAATATCTGTAGGCTCAAAATTAGACATATTAGAGTTCAAGAAGAACAATAAATTAAAATGGAAAAAATATTAATTGAATTGGAGTAATATGACATTTAGTTAAATAAATATGTAAATTTCAGTTTGATAGATGTAAGAAATCAGGATAAATAAATTTAACTCAATTATTTGTTACCAATTAAAGTAATTCATTTAAGTTGGATAAGTTAAGAGCTGGTTTAGCTCGTGCTGGTTTACGGCGCCTTCCGTCCGTGAAACCTGGGTTCAACCCGGGCTGCTCCCTGTTCCCTTCTCTACTTCTGTGCCGGTCCCAAGCCCGGTTGCTTTGAGAAGGTTGCGTCAGGAAGGGCATCCGGCGTAAAACATTGCCAAGTATACCATGCGACTCGTTCGCTGTGGCGACCCTTGATGGGACAAGCCGAAAGAGAAACAACATTTAAGTTGGATAAGTTGGATAATTTATATATACGTGTCACAATGTAATTGGAAATGACATCCGAAACTTGTGCGTTTACTTTGTTCTTTTTCTCCAAGCAGAAACTCTTCCTTTTGCTGATGATGCAGCCGTGTTACTTTTTTGATGGTCTTATAATCTTCATCCGCCGTCATTAAAATCTCAGACTCCGTCTCACTGAAATATAGCACTCTTTTTTTTCTCCACGTGTTTCCATGGGCACTCTGGAAATCGGCGATCCATTGAGAATGTCTTTATTTAATTGCCGTGCACGCCCATTAACCCAGGGTTACCAAGTGGAGCGTAATTACGCCAACTCATATCCGGTCTTTTGGAACCGACATATCCAGAGTAAGCAAGTTCAGGCGGAATTCAGCCAGAGTTCAGGCTTGAAGTCAGGGTAGTAGTCTGGACAGTTTAAACATGCTTCCTGGAATACTCCCTTGGTCCGGCACTTTTGACAAATCTGAGAACCCCCTATGGCCCACGAGTCAAAAGATTTGCTCGCCCCTGTTCTAACCTCTGCCTGAGTTTGGTAACGTTCTGGAGTTTCTGAAACAGGAACTAATGTACCTGTCTTGATCCACAGGTGTGCCTGTTCCGTGAGGTGGAGGATTACCTGAGTTTTTTGGAGTACCTGCTGTGGGTCTTCACTCCTCTGGCTGTCGTCTTTATCTTGCCGTTCCTCATAGTCATCCTCCTCTACCTCTCCATACTGTTCCTTCACGTCTATAAGGTGAGTTCCCTTCTCCCACTGGTGAAAGTGCGCTCGCTTCTTTCTTTCATTCAACAATAATGGGACACAACCTGATATTCTCACCCGTAGTCGGTAAGCTCTTCTGAAACAAATACTTTCATAGAACGTCGCACAGAAATAAGCCAACTACGACGTTTGTCTGTAAAGATGATGACAGAAAGGAGGGTTTGTGTTCCTGTGATGCTGTCAAAGCAGATTCAGGTCAGTTCAGGCCTGACAGAAGCCTCTTTAGTGGATGGAATTATTGTGCTCCACATTTCATTTCATTTCATTTATTTATTTGTTCTTTTCATGAAAATTGTTGATTGTCAAATATGCTTACATGTTTGTTGTACATTATTGAACATTTTCACCATTGGAAAGGAGCAGAATTCCTATAATAGTCTGCTCCCTTTTAAACACTGCATAGTTTTTTACATTTCATCACCTGTGCTCAAATTTCACTTTCCATTCCTTTAGCACTTACATTCCAAATATTCCTCTCTGCAGTCAAGTTTGTACAATCTCTAAATTGTTTAGTCTTATACATCCGTTTAAGTAGAATAATATTTTGACAACCTTTTAACTGATTCTCCTGGGAATTCCACATTTTTACCCCGACTATAGACAAACACTTTTGCTTTAGTGTTGTTTGAAATTAAATCTTCTCCTATGATTTTCATCTCCTGCGGTAAAAATAAAAAGCTTTGTAAGTCTTCTGGTAAATCTCTGTTTCTGGCTTTAAACATATAACTAATAAGGTCTGCATTTTGATTACATTTAAATAAATCAAACTTAATGACAAGTTCATTTGTATGATCTCTAAATGTAGCTTTGTGAATAATTTGAATAGCTCTCCTTTGTAATAAAATTAAGGGCATTATATTAGCTTCATATTCATATTTCCCCCCAATTCCTCTAACCTCACATGCATATCATTTAGAGATCAGGGTAGAATGATCGATGGTGTCAAAAGCCTTCTTTAAATCAATGAAAACAACGGTTGTGTATTTCTTTTCTGTCAGTTGCTGTCGAAATTTCTTCAACTATTTTCATTATAGCCAAAGCTGCAGACCTATTAGAACCAAACCCAAACTGATTCCCACTCATTTATTTTATTTCAATAAAGCTGTCTAGTTTGTTAACAAACAACTTGTATAACACTTTTGATAAATTGAGAAAGTAATGATGCTGGTCTGTAATTATTAAAAGTATGTCTGTCCCCATTTAAAAAAAAAAAAAGAATAACTTTTCTTTTTTTCCGTTTGTGTACTGTAGTCAAAATGTCTTTTTCAGTCACATCAGATAAATACATAGATCGGGAAATCCAGTTTTTATTTGTTACTAACATCTTTTGATTGTATATTTTTGTCATCTGTTCTGCTAGGTTGGGTTCTATATTTACAAAAATGAATTTCATTCATTTGCCATGTCCTCTTAGTTTTTAGTTACCACATTTTCTTTAATTAAGAAATTTTTCTGTTGATCCTGACTTATTTCCTATGACCTTCTTCAGAATATTCCACATAGCCTTTATGTTATGTTTATTTTTCATGCAGAATTCTATAATATTTCTTCTCAGCTTGTTTTTGTAAACCGTATAGCGTTTTTCAGCTGCTGCTGTTCTTAAGTTTAAAAAGTTTCAAAAGAGTTTGTTTATCTTTTTCCATGCAGTCTGTAAGCCCTTTGTTATCCAGAGTTTTCTGTTATTCTTAGCTTTAGGTCTGCTTCAAACGTCTGGACAGTGTCTATATCATACAGATCTACGGTAAATGATGTTTTAAAAAAACCTCATATGCACCATTCACATCATCTGTATACATTCCCTTCCGGTCTTGATTTATCAGATTGTTTCTGAAAGCATTTAGAGTTTCATCTTTCCTTATTCTTTTATATATTTGGTGGATTTCTGTTGACTTTAGTGGCAATTTAAATTCAAATGTAGCAAATATAGGCAAGTGATCACTTATGTCATTAATAACTAAACCACAATCTCTTTGACTTTCCAAAATATTGGTAAAAATAGTGTCTATTAAATTTGCACTAGTTGTTATTCTGCTAGGCATCGAATAAAAATCAGATGTTTGTAAATGTGAATTAAACTTTAGATCTGTATTAAAGTCTCCACAGATTATGAATTGTTTATGTTGGTTTAAATTACCTTACATATCTTCTAAATTGTCCTTAAAGGTTTCAATTTTTGATCCTGGTTTCCTATGTACACATCCAACGTTCATATTTGTGTTTTTGTTTTCCATTAAATCCATAGCAGAAGTCATGCATTTTACCGCTTTCCATTTTAAACCGTTGTCACCCGTTGGACTTTTTTAGACTTGCTTTTTACTGTAAATAGCCTTTGTAAATATTTTTACCACTGATATTGTGCTGTTGTGTTGTAAATGTAACTGTTGAACCTTTATCCTGCCTTAGGACAACGGATGAAATTCAGCTCCTGTGCTAACTTTGGCATATTTGAGTGGAAGCAGCTGCTGAAACATTGTTTAATATGCACTGTCCTAATTAAAATAAATAAATAAATGAATGAATAAAGGGCAACTCCCACTCCAATCCTATTTGTTCTGCCAACCGTCAAATTTCAAATCGTTCTCATCATGCTTCACATTTTCCTTTAAATGTATCCAGAAAACATTGAATTTTGTTGAAGTTTCTCTCTGGATCCACATCATTATCATAAAGGCCATCCCACAATGCCCTGCTCTCTACAGAATACTCCACAGTCTGGTTCTGTCAACAGAGCCTACACAAAAATAGAACTTCAGAGTTTCTTTATTTGTGCTGATCCAGATCTTTCACTCGTCTCACTGCGATCACTTTGGCTTGCTCTGGTGATCCATTTAGTTTTATGAAGACTTTTCCATTCCTGGTCCAGGTGGATTGTATTTATGTTGCTTTTTCAGGATGCAACAAGTCCAAGCAATTTCTGAGTTTCTCTTGGCCAAGTGCTCATTTAAATAAATTCCAGTGTCTTTAAGTTTCTTTGCCTCCTTTAAGATTTCCTCTTTGTGCTTTCTGTTCACAAATCTCATAATGATTTGACGTAATCAATGACATGATGAGGATTGTGGGAACATCTCAGTATTTTCTGTGACTCAACAACACAAAGAGCACGGAATTCCATCCATCTGATCGTCTGTCTGAGCTGACCTGTTGCTTCCGTCTGTCAGAGGAAGAACCAGCTGAGGGAGGCGTACTGTAATAACCTGTGGGATGGCGCCAGGAAGACCCTGGCCACGCTGTGGGACGGACACGGAGCCATATGGCACGGTGAGGTTTCTCTGCAGTGTTACACCAGCAGTGAAATGGGGACTGATACGTGTCCAAATCAGAGGCCTTTGACGGGTTTTCAGAAGGCAAATTAGTTGGAAGTGCATTGTGGGATTTGTAGTATCTTGGTGGTAGATGCTGACAAGCTCTAATAGTGATCAGATATTTCCATGCGGGCCAAAGATCATTCTCTGAGTTTGACATGTGAGCCCTACAGAGTAACTCAGAGGTAGCCTGGCATGGTTCGTACCTTATTGGTCAAATAAACGTAAAAGCTGAGTTCATAGTCTTAATATCTTCTAGGAGATCCTATTCTTGCCATTTCTAATCTGGTTTAGTGAGACCTTTGGTGAAAATATTCCAGGGATGATGAGCTCTTTCAGATTTAACTGGAGCTAAACTGAAGCCTTAATCTGGGGCAGAGGAGCACAGCGTCAGGTTCAAGGTGCTTCACTTTTACAGGAAATGGATCTCCAAGGAACATCTGCCCACCACGAGAAGATGAAGCTCATGTTTACATGTTGCATTTGTCAGATGAGAGGCTGAACAAACCCAAGACTGAACTCTAACCCATCCACCAGGCTACGAGATCCACGGCATGGAGAAGATCCCCGACCAGGGCCCAGCCCTGATCGTCTACTACCATGGAGCCATTCCCATCGACTACTACTACTTCCTGGCCAGAGTCATTCTCCAGAAAGGACGGACCTGCCACTCTGTGGCCGACCACCTCCTCTTCAAGATCCCAGGTACACAACACAGCTGCACAAAACGCACACTGCTGCACAAACAAAACACACTCAGCTACACAAAATGCACACTGCTGCTGCACAAACAAAACAAACTCAGCTACACAAAACGCACACAGCTGCCCAAAAATACACACACAGCTACACAAAACGCACACTGCTGCTGCACAAACAAAACCCATACAGCTACACAAAATGCACACTGCTGCTGCACAAACAAAACAAACTCAGCTACACAAAACGCACACAGCTGCCCAAAAACACACACACAGCTACACAAAACGCACACTGCTGCTGCACAAACAAAACCCATACAGCTACACAAAACGCACACTGCTGCTGCACAAACAAAACACACTCAGCTACACAGAAATACACACACAGCTACATAAAAATAAACACTGCTGCACAGAAAAACACACAGAGCTACACAAAATGCACAGAACAGCACAAGAACACACTGCTGCACAAAAAACAAATATACAGCTGCATAGAAAAACACACACAGCTGGACAGACAATTACACAACGCAGCGACATAAAACGCACAGCTGCATGAAAAACACACACACAGTGGCACAAAAACGTACACACAGCTGTGTAGAAAAACACACGGTCTTCTTGAATCGTCATGTCAAGGCGATGATGTTCAACCAAATCCCACTTTTAATGTGAAATCTGCGGGACTTCCTGTCCGTACCTGCATTCACCTGTCGGTCCGTTGTGTCTCAAATGCTCATGGTCTTCAGGTTTCAAGCTGCTCCTGGAAGTGTTCAGCGTGATCCACGGTCCTCAGGAGGAATGCGTGCGCGCTCTCAGGAACGGTCACCTGCTGGGGATTTCTCCTGGAGGAGTGCGAGAAGCTCTGTTCAGTGATGAGACCTACCCTCTTCTTTGGAGCAAACGCAGGGGCTTTGCCCAGGTTGCCATTGACTCTCAGGTGGTGAGTGCATCCAGCAATGTTGCATCTAGTTCTTACCCATCAACACTTGCTCCAACATCACAGAACATTTTAGTGAGCTCCTGCTTTCATGTTTTCCACACTGCTGGATTTGGACCCACGATTAAAAACAAATTGGAACAGAAAACATTGAATCCATAAATGTTTCATTTAACAGAAACATTTATGGATTCACTGCAGTAAAATGTGAGGAATGATGTAGTTGCAGTTTCTGCAGTCTAGTCATTGTAATTTATTATCTTACTCTGTTATCAACAAGTAATTGTTCTGAGATTCAAGGATTTAGTTTTCCTTCCTCCATAGGACTGGAATAAGGCAGAAAAATGTATCTTAGTTTTTCATATCCAAGGTCATAAAAAGGTTTTTGAAAAGTCTTAAGTTAACCTTGAAGAGACGTGTAGGAACTCTGAAACACAGGGAGGCCTGATGGTTCTCATGTTCCTCCACCTCCAGCTCATTCAGCATCAGCAGAGTTCAACACGCCTCCATCCTTTCATGTGAAAAGATCTGCTTTTGCCTGTAAACGTTTCCGGTTGCCAGTTCGTCCCCCATCGTTTCCTGGACACCACCTGGAATCCCGACGGTTGAAAAAGCAGTTTCACTGACCGGGAGATCAAATGTTTTTGGGTTTTCCGCAAAATTTGACGGCATAATTTAGTAAAAAGTTAGTTATCTGTATAACTTTGTAAATACTCAGGTTTAACGAAGAGTCTCTGTGTTCATGTGGTTTGATTAAAGCTGCAGAAATGAGAGTGCTCATGTTTGCTTCAGCGCTGGTCCACCTCTGCTCACCCCTTCCCGTCTGCTTCTTCCAGCCGGTGATCCCGATGTTTACGCAGAACGTTCGTGAAGGCTTCAGGTCTCTGGGAACTCTAAGTAAGTGCAGAAAGCAGAAGCAGCAGCAGCAGCTAAAAACGGCAGAGCGTCGTTGATGGCATGACGGTCATCATGTGAAGCACAGCTGGAGATGAGCTGCAGGACAGAACACAAGCAGGGAGTGGAGACCCCCCCCAGGCTCTGATTCTCAGCCTTTGCTTGGTCATGTTGCCCCTGTAGCCTTTCAGTGCTGGTTCAGCATCAAACATGTGCGTCAGACCTGCACACGTCATTCATCCAGGTAGATTCCATCAAAGTAGCAGGTAAAAAGCAGCCGGCTGGACTTGGTTCTCAGTCCTGACATGCAGAGGTGTGACAGGGGGGGGGGTCACACATGCTATAGGAGGTCAACAGGGTAACGGTGGTTTCTGTTAGTCTCACTGTCGTCTGTCCCATTTGGTCTTCTGGTTTTCCAGGATTGTTCCGCTGGCTGTATGAACGCTTCCGTCTCCCCATAGCTCCTGTTTATGGTGGGTTTCCGGTGAAATTCCGAACATTCCTTGGTGATCCCATTCCATACGATCCCAACACGAGTGCTGTAGAACTGGCAGAGAGAGTGAGTTCACCCGCCTTTCTTTATCTGACAAACTGTGACTGCCATTGGTGGAACCCTTCAGGAAATGTTTTTCCCTCCTGAACTTCCAGATTGGAACACCATTCTTGACTGTGTTTGTAGGATTTCCTCTTGCTCCCTCCATCCACTGTGTTCAGAATCTGAAATGTAGAGCACTGAAGGTTCAAAATGTTTTTCTTCAAACCCCAGAATGAAAAGAGGCTAGGCTGCTTCAGAATCTCAGGAGGCTCCACCCGAGCGTCACAGATCTTTCCTGCGGTTCAGACTCTTCCTCGCCTTCTGAGTGCTGCTTTGTCTTCCAGGTGAAGCTCGCCGTTCAGTCGCTGATCGATGAACACCAGCAGATTCCCGGCAGCATCCTCTGCGCCTTGTTGGAGAGATTCCGCAGTAAACGCAAAGCACCTTAAGTAACTTTGGGCCGGCGCAGCTCATGATGGACACTTGTCCCACAGCAGAAGTTGCACCTGCAACTCCCTCCACTTTGTGGGTTTTATTGCACATTTGTTTTGTAACTTTGTTGTGTATGTGGACTCGCCCTGTCATCTGCCCATTCCCTGAAGTCATGGTGGAGAGTGTCTGAGAAGGAGAAGAGCAAAATCCTTTATTGATTTGTGGCACACTCTTGCACAAACCAGTGTCCTTAAATGTAACTGTCCACTTTATTTATGTCAAAGAGGTAGATGTTCTTTAATCAATAAATGTACATTTTTGATTTATTGGAAAAGCTGCTGGATCTGGAACATGGGGGGGGGGTAAGGACTCGGCAGAAAGCGGAGATCTCTGAATGACCACAGCCACAACAGGAAGTGGTCTGGAAACGAGAGACAAATATGTCAGCTCCATCCCCATGACAAGTCACCCCTGGTGGTGTCTTTGTAGTTGCCTTTAAAAGCTCTCCCACCCAGCAGGCCCCCCCCTGTGAAAAGGAACCAATGACCAGGGCCCTGAGGTCCGACCTGCAGGAATGGCGCCCAAAATGAAGAGCAGATCCAGAGAGCTCAGCTGGGAGTCGGTCTGCGTTCATCTGGATCCACTAGCAAGTTTCCTAAGAACCCGCCAGCGCCGCGTCAGAACGCCACTTGAAACGCGTTCACACTGCTGAATCCTACAGGGAGGATGGAGGAAGGAGGTGGTAAACATGGAGGTTGCTTGTTTATGACTGTTCGGCTGCGTTTGTAAATCAAGTGTGCAGGAGGCAGGCTTTGTTCAGTTTATCTGGCGATTTACCACAATGCCAAAAAAACAGCAGTTCAGTGATGTGACACTAGCCAACCCTGCAGGTAACCGGTGTAAAGGAGGTAATGAGCTGGTCAGATTTAACATGCAGGAGCCACAGGTACGATGATGGGCAGCTCAAGAACAGGATAGCCCCGCCCACTCAGCCCCTTAAACCCCAGAGCCACACCCCCTAACATGTCAAAGCATTTGCATTATCCAGCTCCTTACCACCCAGGATGATGTGCAGATGACCAGCAGCTGCAATACGCCAGTCTGTTGGAGCTAGAAGAACATCATGTTTGCAGATTCTGAATGTCAAGTCTGATGCTTTTTTCCCACTTATTGATTGATTTCAACCCATTTTCAGATCCTATTCATTGTCATCACCACCTTCTGGGGAAAAGCAGAAGGATAAGTGAAAGTCGCGATAAACTACGACTTTAAATTTTTTTAAAATCTTTTATTGTATTATATTTTCATGGAAAAAAATATTTTTATGTTGGGACAGATACTGAACAGTGAAGTTTTCCAGATTCTTGAATTCCAGATCATCAACTATAAATGAAATCTGTGTCCAAACAAACAAGTAAACTAGAATGAATGTCACATCCATTCACATTTGAGTTTCCTAAAGTTCAGCCCACTGTTGTTTTTCCACATCCAGAGAATCCAAAGGGAACATTCTAGACACTGGATGGTCACATGACTTTATTTATAGTTTTTCCACACATTGGACTGGAATGACGCACTGATCCTTGTTAATGAGGTCACATGAGTGTTGTCTGCTGTGATTGGTCGTTTCTACCTCAGAGTATAATGAACTGACGCCACCTTAATCTAGATGGTATCTTCCAATATCTATTATAATCAATTTATTTCATTTTGAAACAAAAGGGATTGAAATCAATTCAGTCAATTTCTCGTTACATCTAATAATGACAGTTCACCAGGAGCCATATGTTTTAAAAAATATTGTAATGAATTCCAGGTCTGTCAGAGAGACCTTGAGACACTTAGTTTTCCTGATGAGGAAATCTTCAGGACAGCTCCTGATGTTCTGACCCTCCTTTCATCTCTGTCTTCCATCAAACCTCCTCTATTGCTGTGATGGATCAGCTTTTTCCTGGAGGATCAGGGTCTGAGTGTGTAACTGTTCACTGCACAGAGGAAAAAAGGACTCAAGGACAGGAAATGACCACAATGTACTTTATTGAACCCATGTTGGTAATTTGGGTCTCGTTAAATCCAAATAAAAATTTACAAAATCTCCATATATACAATTTTTTTAGTTAGTTGTGATTTATTTTTCCATGAAAATGTACTTTTTCTTACTGAATGCATCTTTAGTTCTTCAGACTGAAATCACACAAAGCCACTCACTAAAAGACCACTTTTTCTTAAACAGTAGTAATTATTGTACACCACATAAACCACATTTATCTGTTTTCATTCTCTTGGATGTTCATCATACTCTGAGGACTTCACAGTCTGAATGTTATGTTTAATATTTACATTTCTACACACGAGTGAGTTTTGTCCCGCTGTGATCAAACTGCTGGCGCCTAGGTCTCACGTCCAGCACCGTTGACTGACTGCAGGACATGAACCTTAGAGGACAGACGTGCACGCACAACAGCGACACGCTGCTTTGTCAGCACACTCCTGTGGGCTTTTCTGTGCAAGTCTTCTGTCAGACAGGTGCGATGATGACCTCTTTCCTCTCTGAACTCTGGTCTCACCTGTCTGTCAGGGTTCTGCTTCACTCAACCTTTGCTGGCGCTTGTGTTCTGCTTCTTTGCACTACATCCACCAGACAGCAGGGGGCAGCACAGGCTCTGTGGGTGAAGTTGAACTGTGCTGATGCTGACCTTAAAAATTCTCCTTCAGAAATAAATGAACAAAGTAGGCAGAAGCCTTGAGGCTGCAGCAACTCCTCCTGATCTGAGAAATCTCTGAGATATAAAACAGTCATTTTAAGTTTCATCTGCTCTCCGTTTCAGTGATTAAATCGAAAAGACAAAAACGCCACAGTACTCCGTTGCACTAATGCTCACTGGTTGAGATAAGGCCTGAGCGTGTTGGACTGTGTAGGAGAGGGTCTTTGTTCTGAACATATAGATGAAAATCTGACAGAGATCCATGATTGTTCAGAAACTTTCAAAGCCTTTCTTCACTCTCTGAACAAAGAAAACTGGAGCTGTTCACAACCAAACAGAACTTCAAGAGAAACAGAAACCACTGTGCTTGTACTAACCAGAGGTTGGACTGATGGGCCAGAAACAGAACCAAAGTTAAGTATTTTACAGGCAAAACCATCAGATTTAAGTCAAAACAGAGTAAAGGTATTGTCTACAGTGAACAGAACCGGTCTGAGTCAGATCCAGCTGCAAAACGGTTCTCTGCAACAAAATCATGACCAGAAAGAAAGATGTGTGGACTGGAAAGCATTTGATGTTCCAGTGAGGCTCTGCACAAACCTCTTCTTTTATCCAGGAAAAGAAACTCCTAAAAGATTGAAATGAGATCTTTGTTAGCTTAGCAGCTATTTGACTAAAAAGACAAACAAACACAGAAAGTCTAAGGAGAACGGCTCTGTTGTGTGTAGCTCATGTCCAACACTCAGAGCATGCAGAGGCTTATGGAAACCTGCAGAGAATGTTTGACTCTGCTCCAGCAGTGAAGACACGATGAAGACCGTAGGAGGATTTGATCTTCCTCTTCACAACAACAAACCGTTTAGGTTTGGTTGTAGTTCTGGAAGCCAAATAATCATCATGAAGCTTTCTCCACTAAAAGCATCAAAGATCTAAAGCTGTTGCAACCCAAGAAATGAAAGAGCCAACAGTCAAGGCTACACTTTCAGCTGAGAGCAGTGCTCCACCTGAGGACTCACAAACGGCTGAAGGACGAACCGCCCTGCGTGGTGGCTCAACACAGGACACACAAAAACACAAAGCAGCTGTAACAATCACCAGCCAGCCTCTAACGTCAGAGTCGGCACTTCCTGACAAACTGGGCCGTCTGTTGTGTTTAAACCAGTCTGTTTGTGCTACAGCAACATTCCTGTTTTCTGACCTAAAACATCTGCAAATGAATTTTTGTCTTCTCATCACTCTCCAATAATCTCATATGAGGATGAGGTCTAGCATGTTTGTGCTTGGAGATCTGTTAAATTCCCCATTTTTCACTGTGGATAAAAGGGGAGCTGAAGGGAACAGTTCAAGTGTCTGATAAGCAAACGGCTGTCATGCATCAAGTACCTGTGAAAGATGGAGGAAGGATGGCTGAGAATTCAAATATTCACTTAAATATAATTGATCTTTAGATTATAGAATATTTAAATTACGGACCCCCACCCCCCCACCCCCTTTGTAATGTGCTTTTTTGTTTTTTCTGAAGTCGATGAACACATGATGTGACCACACAGAACCACACGGGATAAAATCCAAACAACATTTCTTCTTGCACACCGTCATGCATGGTGGCATGATGTGGACTATGCTTAATTAGCATTGCCTGGTGTTTCTCATCCTTAATTACCCCAACCATGGAGACAACCTGAGATGCCCCATACCATTAAACTCCCTCCAACAAAGATCCTACTCTGTCGCCGTATAAGTCAGCACATCTTCTTCGGTTTGACCCAATGATCCAGCTGCCTTCAGCAGCCGCTGCTGAACAAAAATTATTTTCACATGTTCAGGATCCAGTGCACAGTGTTTGGAAATGGGTCTAGGCAATCGCAACACTCCCCAAAATAACGGCTTTGCAGACCACCAGCTTGACCTTGCTCCATCCTGAGGAGCCATTCAGATCAGTCACAATCAATATGCTGATTTTTTAGAGCTGACACCCGATGACCATTTTTCTATATTCAAGTCCATGTTCTCTGTCCTTACAGGTTCTGCCAGTCAGCCATGAGGCCAGAAACTCAAAATCAAAAGCCAACAGAAAGAAAAAGTAGCTGCTTGATATCATAGAGGAATTGTCCAACTTTTCATGGTTGGATTCCACGTACTCTGTGTGCTCGGCTGCTCATCCTACAATTGAAGGTTCCTTGCATGTCTCTGAAGCTTTGTTGATAGTTTTGCACAAAGGCCTGACAAGAATTTCTAGAAGAGAGGACTTGTCTGATGTAGACACCCCTCCCCACAGCAGGTTCCATTACACAAAGGAAGCACAAACACTGCAGCACAGCTTGCTGTCAACAGGTCAGCAGCTACATCGTCGTCTTTATCAAAGAAGTAACTCTGTTCATTTAGATCTGACCTTCACACTGCGGGTGAGACATCCCTTCTGGAACGGTTTTCAAATATAGCTCACCTGCTTTTGTCTCTTTTTATGCCATCTTCCAGTTCTTTTACTTTTAGATTCATGTGGAGGAGAGCAAATTCTCCAGATGTCTTCTGGAACTTTTTCTCCTGAGAAATACTTTTGACCAGGATTTAGGGAAAGCGAAGGGCAGAAAAACAAACTCTTAAAGGTTCAAATTAGATCTTTGTTAGCTTAGCAGCTATTTGACAAAAAAGACAAAGAAAAACTAAAAATTGCCAAAGATAATTCTTTTCACTTTACCCTCTTTTCTACTTGGCTGTCTTTTGCTTTTAATTGTTTGATCTTTTTCTGCCAGATCTATCAAAGTATGGCAGTGCAATCTGAAGAGGACAAAACCATCAGATGTGATCAAGAGCCACATGCTGTGGTCTGTAAGCCTCTTACTTTATTGAGCAGCTTGAAAAAGTTTTTGATGTTTTACCATCTCCAACTTCTTCTGTCTTTTACTGTGAGTTTGTGGTTTTGTGATGCTGCTGTCCTCTGTACTTTACCTCCTTGTATTGCTGTGCAACAATATCCCCAAATGGAAAATGACATTATGGCCATTTTTGAAGGGGTTGTGTTTGGATCCCAGTTAGTTTGTTTAAAAGAACCTCTTCTACTAAGTTTGATCAGGTGACACACCTGTCTGAGACCATTTCTCATGATTGTTATTACTATGCAGGATCTTAAATGAGCCAATTCATCCTTCCTTCCATGACATATTTCCTTTGCCATCAAGCTACCTATGAAGTGAACATTCAGGTACTGAGAAAGCACACAGCACAAAGACACAGAGCTGCCTTGAACAGAGCTAGGCAGTGAAGAAGAACAGTAGTATCATGGATCTGGGTTCTGGCTCAGCCTTTTCCATCCTTGCTTTAGGAGCATTTCCATTAGCACCAGCTCAGCTAAGCCTGACTCTACTACATTTTAAGTTGTTCTGACTTAGTGGCGTGCCAGTGGCAGTCAAAACACAGCAGGATTTATGGTTAGGTGTTTGCATATGGCCTCCTTTGCTAAAACAAGCAAGCTGAGCCAAATAACAGCCATGAGAGCCAGGCTGAGATAGTGTAGATAGAAATGACAAGGACAGTTCCATTTGAACTTTGGTCCTGGTCTGCAACTTTAGTCTTGCTCCAGACTTTGTAAACATTAACTGGCTATGCTTAGCTTTGTTTATCCTTCCTCAGTCTTGCTTATCCTCTTCTAAACTTGCCAACCTTTAAGTATCTTTGGTTAGCCAAGCTTTGGACAGCTTTGCTTAATTAAACTTGTTTAGCATTGCTCAACCTTGTCTAGTCTTACTCAAATAAAAGAATCTTCTTTGGGCTTTTCAGCTTGACCCACCAAGATTTGGCTTCTGTTGTATTCCTGTTTCCATTACATCTCTAACCATCTCAATGTGGGCGGGCTTGTTGTAGCAAAGTGGACTAAACAAACACCAACCGCTGCATCTCACAGTTGAATAAAACTTAGGCTGCTGTGTTTAGGCTGCTAGTAAAGCCAAATCAATCTGCACCAAGTCAAAACTAATGCAGTTACAATGTTGTTATATCCCTTCACCACAGCGAATCAGCTTTCACTGATCTGCGGAGGTGGTTTGGCAGAGAGTTTTATGCCAGATTTCCTTCCTGACAAAACCCTGTATATTATCCGGGCTGGGGACCGGCACATGAGGACCCAGACTTGGGTCCCCTTGTGGCTACATAGGTAGGCAGTAGTGCGAAAGGTTGCATTAAAAATCTCAGTTAACCTAACTTGTCCTAATTGTTGATCAAGTTTGCTTACTCAGTGGTTCTTGTTCTGCCTTACCTTGCCTTGTGCACCCTTGCCTGGCTGGGCCTGCCTTAGCCAGACTTGCCTATCTTTAACTGGCCTTGCTCAGCTTTGCAGAACCTTGGCTGAATAGCCATGAGCGCTACTCTATCCTGCAGTCTTATACTACGTGGTATTTATATTTTGTCCTGTTGCATAGTGTGCTTGCTTTTAGAGCACACGTTATGTTTTACTTAACATGCTAACTTAAGTTGCAATGTCACCGTTGCCTGCCAGGCCCATTGTCACCTGTAGGGCGAAGACTCGGTAGATGAACTTGTTGTTAATGGTCTGGTGGGGAGCAATTGTGGATGATTTCCTTATAAGACAAGGTAAAAAAAAATCCGCTCTGTGCCTTCTTCAGCTATTTTTCCTCAACGGTTTTAAACTTTGGTCAATGTTCTCCAAGGTTGTGATGCAACAAAAACAAGAGTAGTTGCACACAGAAAGACTTTAAGATTTTGGACAGCCTAACTCCAACAAGCCGTCCAAAACTGAGGCTGGATAATGGTTATAACAATTTGACTCAAAAACAAAAAGCATATCACAGCATCTAGAGCTAAACGTTAGAAACGCAGGTCTTATTCATTTTTCCCCACTTTTACTTATGATGCATTTTTATTAGTAGCAATTTAGCTCTGCTTAGTTTGGTTTAAAGAATTTCCACTAAAGGCTCACTGTGCTGTGGTCTTGATATTTGGTTCCTCCTCCTGACGGTTCTAACTGCCCAGAGTCAGCATAGGCAGGATTGATGGAGGACCAGTGGCCTTGGTTCTACCTTGTTCGCAAAAAACAGCGGAAGACAAGGTAGATGTTTATTAATGCCATTTTACTGGACATGTTAAAGTTGGGCACTGGTGTAATGGAAAAATCAACAAGTTTTAGCCTTAACTGGCCTTCTTCAGTCGTCCCTGGTCTTGCTTAGGCCGTGTCACACAGCCACTATGTACATTTTGTGCATTTTCCATGTATGAAATGTCGGTCTTTCATGATCCCTGCGCGATATACAGTACGTCATTCATAAGTGTTTCTTGTGTTCGTCATCTGTCAATGTGCGCAGAGGTCTGTTGAGGATTCTGGCCAACGCGTCTTTACAAGAATTCAGTTTTAAGCTGTTCAAAATTTTGGGTCGTTTGAGAATTATGCAGTTTGTGCGTATTTCATGTAGCTTATATGTAATTAGTACGTAAATCTAATGCAACTGTGCATGATTTTTGCAAGATGCATTCACATATTTGTGTTTTTTTATGACTGTTCCACATATGTCTAACAGACTTTCCATGCATGAACCACCAATATAACTTTTATATCCCCGTATACGGCGTACATATCACATACAAATGACGTAATTGACACATATATTAGTAATGAATTGCATATAAACAGCACAATAATCAGGCGTTTATGTTCAACGTTGATTTGCATGTTCTTTGCGTGGTTTATCCGTACTTCTTCCATGGTTTAAACGTGGTTCATCCGTGAAATATCTGTGAAAATTTCAAGTAAAGACCACAACTTTTCTCACTTTTTTTATGTGTGACCAATTTTCATCCGTGTTATATGTGCAAAGGTGGCTAAGTGACACAGCCTTTAGCCTTAATTGGCCTTGGTTAACCTTAACTAATGTTGCTTGGCCCTGCCTATCCTTGCCCAAGCAACGGGCAAACTAGTTAGCTTTGCTTAGTCTTGTCCAGCCATGTCAATGCTTCCCCGACTTCTCTCAGTCTTGTCTGAACTTGTCAAGATATGTGTGAAGACTAACATTGTTCAGCCTTGCTTAGGCTTAATTAGCCTTAGTCAGCTTTGGCCAAGCATTTTTAGTCTTTATGAGCTTTACTTTTCCTTGCTTGGTGTTGCTTAGCCTGGCTCAGCCCAAATATTAAAACTGTTGCAGACCGTAGACTTTCTGGTTCTGTATTTTAGTATTGATGCTTCAAGCCTGTAGTTTCTGGTCCTGAAGGACTGCATTTAGTTTCCAGAGAGGACATGTGCCGCGTGGCCTGATGCTTAACTTTGTTAAAAATATCACAAAATTAATACAACATATTTCTAAATAAGGGACGTGGATATATGGTATTACCAAATGTTGAGAGTAAATAGCCAATTTCAGTAGCCAAGTATATACTTACAAACACACATGCTGGTCTGTCTACCGCTGTGAGGCTTTTCCTTTCCCGTCTACATCTAAGCCTAATGTCAACTATTGCAAATCCACCCTAACAAAACCCCAGTTCTAATCCCAACCCCTAAACAAAGTCGTATCCCTAAAAGACGTCTTTAAAGTTCCAAGGAACACGCTAAATGTTCACAATGTTGCTCAACCTTTAGGGAAGGTCCTTACAGCTAAACAAAAACATATGCACTCTCACACACACTCACACACACACACAATGTTCTCAATACAAACACAGTTACCACACACAGAGTTAAGATGACTTCAGTGCCCTCCACTTTGTCTCTGAATAAGAAAAATGCAGTGAACTGCACTTCCTGCTGCGTAGTTCAGGCTTTCTGTTCTTGTTCTTCATCCTGTCACTTCTTCTGGATTCACGTATTCTTCTCCATGGACAAGCAGCCGTCAGTTTCAACAGCACCAAAGCACGGCCAAGCGCACAGGGATGGACCGCAGACAGCTAAGCAGAGGTTTTTCTTGGCATTTGTGAGCTTTTGACTTGTTCTGTTGTGGATGAAAGACCACAGATCAACATTACAGCAAATGTCATCCACGCTGGCCAGCTCTCTTCCTCCATTTAGGCTGGTTTACTTTATTTTAGCTTCTTAAAACAGAAATAGTGGGTTAAAAAAAAGCAATTTTGACCAACTTTTGTCAGTCAGTTGAACTCCACCTAATCTTTCAGTTTCCATCCAGACAGAATAAAAGGTAAGAATCTGAAGAGCTGCTCTCCATCTCAGAATGCAAAGAAGAGTTTTCCCAGAAACCCGTTTGGCACTAAGTATGTGTTGTTCTGAAGGAAATGCCTGTGTGCCCTGTCTGCTGGGGAACTTCCTGTCAGCACTTTTCCACAGTAGCAGAATTTGTTTATGCTCAAACATGAGTTTTAGTGTGAATCGTTTAGAACTACTTTCCATTCTGGATCACACTGGAACCATTTAGGTTTAGGCATCTTTTGTGCTCTTGCTTCATTATGAACACCCTCATAGAAGTGTCATTGCCGTGTGCACTCCATATTGACCAAGAATATCCTGATGAGTGGAGACAAAATTAACAGCACCCTGTGTGCCGCCTCACAACATCTTAGGATGTCAGCTGAAGTTGTGCTGTGTTGGGGGGGATGGGGTGATGATGTTAGGAGAAGAATAAGGGAAAAAACTTCACTGGAATAAAAATTAGACTGATAGTGGAAACAATCTCGTCTCAGTGTCTGTTTGGGGAACTTAGAAGAGCGTCTGCTGCTGCCCAGCTCTAAGGACCTACAATGTGGTCTCATATTCCAATCGCTCCTGCACCAGAGCATCGTCTTTGTACTGCAGACGAGGAGGGGTCACTGAACACTCCACAGCCAGGATTGCTTTACGTATACCGCGGTCCAGAACATGGCGCTCCCAGGCGGGGTAACGGTTCCGACACAAGTCAATTTTAATGACCGTCTCTTCTAAACGGGGAGCACGTGAAGATGGCGTGGATGGGACTGTTGGCCTGACCTGAAACACGGGCATGCAGCCGTCACGCTCAGAATACTTTCCCGCGTCACGCTCCAGAGTAGAGCTGGCACCTCGGCTGGAGCGCAATGAGTTAGTGGCGCCCTCAGAGGGTAAGGTGGCGAACTGAGCAGTTGGATCCAGATTAAGTCCCTGGCCACTTGGGGAGCGTCCAAAGCGAGGCCCGTTGGGATGGAAGAAAGCATAGTACATGAGCAGGAACACCACACCAGTCAAGAAGCTGCTGAAAATGACACATAGTGCTGGGACTGCAAAGGCGTCTGTGGTCTTCGGTATCCGGTACAGATACCACAGCGCGCTGAGCGCGGCGTTCTCCACTAGGATCACAAAGTAGTAGATGAAAAGTCGACACCTGCACAGATAGACGAGACGTACTGACATCAGATGTTGGTTCTACATGAAAACAGAGGCTTTAACCCTTGTGCTGTCCTATGGGGTCCAGATGACCCGATCCTTACATTGACGTCTTATCCCTACCATGACAAAGGTGGATAAAGGTGGAGAGGATTTCATTTAATCCATGGACACCAGTGAAGATCACATGTCAATGAAGAAAAGAGGTTTAGTGCACTGTCTAGTGGGTCTAGATGACCCCACTCCCAACGTTAAGGTGCCTATGATAGCACAAGGGTTAAAGACATTCTGGCAGTCAAATGCACATTTCCATGCTCCTAAACATATTAGTTTATGTCCTTTAATTTATGATCATAACAGGTGTAACTTTAAAGCAACAAAATACCAAGAAGTCTAAAATTTGAAGGGATGAGGATGTCCCGTATGTAGAGTTCAGTAGACAGTCTTCATTCATATCAAAGAGATATGTTTGTGTCTTTCTGGTGCTTCTGTTTTTAGCACATTGACCTCAATGATGGACGCACACGTTAAAGTATTTGGAAGCTGCTGCAAAACCAGAAAATAGAAGTAGTTTGATTGTTTCCTTGGAAATATTGGGTGGCACAATGCTAACTAGTAACTTAGCCGGGTTGTTGTTTCTGAGGCTAAGCCAGTGCTTCTCAATTATTTTTTGCCAGGCCCCCCCTAGGAAAAGAAAATGTTTCGCGCCCCCCCTGACCCCCCCCCCCATAACCCCCCCCCCCACACACACACACACACACAGACACACTCGCGCGGTGACAATACATCAGGTCAGTATCTATAAAATTTGTATACCTAAAATTGTATCTTTTAACACTAACAAAAGAAAAAAGCAAAATAAATCCACTTTCAACAAATATTAACTTTATTTAGCCACAGAAACCCTGTTCTAGTCTAAAACAGAAAAGAAGCTGAAAGTACCTGAAATAAAAAAAATCTGTCATTCCTTATTTAAACTAGAAACATTTTGACCAACTGAACCATTTGATGCTGAAAAAAATAATTCAATCAATAAATAATATTAAATCTAAATTGATCTGAAACATTAACACAGCAGCACCAATATATTTAACGTTTTTAGTCTGAAGAAATAGGTAAAAACGTGCTGATTTTTGTTTTCTAAATGACGGATTGTTTATTTCTGATCTCATAAAAGTGCAGCTGTTTTCCTGCATTACCTGCTGTCTTTATGTCTGTCTGACACTAACTAAACCACAGGCAGACAAAGAAAACATGGATGGAAAATAAAGACACGTCATCAAAATGTCTACAATAGTTCATAAAGAATGACATTGTTAGCATGAGCTTAGGAATCTAAGGGCAGCGGTGATCTTGGGCAACAGGCAGCGGTAGCAGTGGTCCGCGTGCCCCGATTCCCCTGGCAGACAGGGCCCACACCACCCCTCCCCTTTCGTTCTCACTCGCGCAGCCGCGGACAGACAGAACAGACAATAGGAACCGAATAGTGGACCAGATTATTTTCCAAGCACTGAGCCGCTGTCACCGCTGCCCCCACGTTAAATTTGCGCACCGGACAAACCTGTGCCTAAAACCGCCACCACCGCGCGCCCCCCCTGGCATCGCTTCGTGCCCCCCCCTGGGGGCGCGCCCCACTATTTGAGAAGCACTGGGCTAAGCAGTCATGGTTAGGGTTCATTCTCTTACTACAGAAGCCGAGAACGGCCTTCCTTGCTTTTTGGTTTTGCCTGTTTTCTTGTGATAATGACATCTGCTATCACGTTTTCTCGTGGTATCGAGATCGTAGATGCTAGGTCATCATTGTAAATGAGAATCAGTTCTCAACTGACGCCCAGGCTAAAATAAAGGTTAAACAAAAATAAACTAAAGTTTTCACAAGATAACACATTTTGTTATCTCGAGATAAGGATGAATATAGAGTAGTGTTAGTGTTATTGTGTTGCTACCCTTCTGGGTTCAGCTTGGTGCACTTTATGAGAGATGAATGTGATTAAGTGGGAGTGGATGGGGGCTGGAGGAGCAAGAGAATATAAGGGGGGTGTTGGAATGAATGGAATGAATGTTGAATGAATGAATGGAAGCGTCAATAGTTGTTACTGCTGTGTCTGCCGTGGTTGTGGCCTACAGCAACTGATTAAATCGGCATTAAAAGGTCTAACAGAAAAGGCCATCTCTGACTCTTATGAGGTCCAGCCGAACTTTACAGTCCTTCTTTCCTTGTTCTATAATCCGCAGCAAAGCAAAGCAGGTGGCCAGAGAAATTGTAGAACACCAGAAGAATTGATTGATTTATAATTGATTACTCGTTCGTGGTCATAAACAGCGCCCACCCAAATCGGTCGTCGTCATTTGAGGAGATGCTTGGCCTGGCTGCAGCTGCGCAGGCGGCTGCAGTTCAGTGATGCTGCGGTGGTTGTCAATGTCATCAGCGACTAAATGTGTGGATCGGGCAGTTACCATGCTTACAGAATGATGCATGAAACGTGCTGGAAGGACTGCATGTCAGTAGGGGTGTGTTCTGTTATCACGAGAAAAAACACATTTTCTCCTGATAAGAAATCACGAGAAAACGGGCCAAAAAAATTGAAAATAAAAAGCAAGGTAGGCCGTGGGCAGTGGCAGTGTGATCTGGGGGAGGTTCAGTCGGTTCAGACTTCTCCCTTGGAGGATTCTTGTTGTTTTCCAAGCTCTTTCTCTGATTTTTCTCTTAACCTTGATTGACATGTTCCAACAAGCTGGTTAGAGTTAGGGCCAACTAGACGTTAGCGCCACATTTGATGCAGAGATCTCAGATCTCACTTGAGTATGGCACAGTTTCAGATAAACCGGGAGGGGCGGTGGGGGTCTAAAACACGCCACTAACCTCAAATTTACAAAACATCTAAGAGAGCTAAGAGCTTCCTGGACCACTACAGTCATGGTGGCCGATGTGACTCAGAATATTTATCATGAATGAGAAGAAAAACTGAACAATGTCAAGTTCTTTGAAAAGACTGGAATTCAAATATGCTATCATCTTTGAGGTCTGTAGATGAACAAATATTGATTGAAAGAAGTTAGAAGGGGATCTTGGCCTTACCTTGTCCGTCCTTCCTTCACATTAAACCAGGAGAAAATATAGATGATTCCAACAACCATGTCAAAAACAATCTCCTCCCATTTGCTGATGCAGAAATCAGTCTCACAGTGGACGATCCAGAAGGTCATGATGCACCAGTGCAGGACAATGAAGATGCCAAAGTACAGTTGGAACACGGAGGCGAACAAAGCGAAGGTGATGACTCTGGCTGCAATGGTGAAGAAGTGCCAGCAGAACTGGATGATGACGGCAAGGTAGCTGACGGGTTTCTTGTCATCTCGAGAGTCTCGCAGGGATTTCTGGTAGGAGGCCAGCGCCCAGGCAAGAGAGACCAGAGAGGCTGCTGCTGTCATCCCTACAACACAAACAGACACTAGCATCAGAGACCTGCTCCTCAGTGGCTCTCACAGGACTGGATGAAGCTGGAGGCCGAAGTGGAACTTCAGCACCCACACCACAGGTCTGAGTCAGATCTAAGCCACGAGCATGAAACCAAGAAAAATATTGAAAAAAGAACAAAAGGGAAACCAACTCTGTTATTCATGAGAGAACTTGTGTAAGGGTGGAAGAAAATGGTAACCAATTCCTGCAGTCAGTATGTGAGGAACTGGGGGTGTAGGACCCAACACGGAGGAAAGCAGGCTTAGTGGCAGAAGCTTATAACTCTGGCCTCACAGGTTCAAATCCTGTCTGGGTCCTTTCTTTGTGGAATTTACATGATCTCCCCGTGCATGTGAACTTTTTACAGACGCTCTGTCTTACTCCTCCATAGGTTGACTGGCAGTGGTTACTATAAAGCAGGGGTGTCAAACTCCAGGCCTCGAGGGCCAGCCTCCTCCTGGTTTTCCAGAAATCCTGCCTATTCTCCTGCTGATTACCTGGATCAGGTGTGTTTAGTCAAGAAGGAGCTAAAAACAGGAAAAAAATGTTGGACACTGGCCCTCGAGGCCTGAATTCTGACACACCTGCTTTAGAGTAACCACTGGGAGTGATTGTTTGCCCTTCGTCACACTGGTGACCTGTCCGGTGTGTAGCCCACCTTCGCCCACCAGTACCCGGACAGGCTCTAGCAACACGTGACCTCAAAAGGGATACAGCAGGTTAAGAAAATGGATAGACTTAGTGTATATAATAATTATTTTGGTGTACAGCCCTTTGTGTTACTTTTTGTATGAAAAGTGCTTTATGAATATAGATTGATTTGATTTAAACCGAGGGAACTTGTGATGTGACATTCTGCACTGAGGCTGCGAGGCGTGTCGCGTACTGGAGGAGCGGAAATGATGACGTTTGAAGCTTCGCTGCCCTGGCTATGCCATGTGACTGATTCATGAAGTCCCATTTGGATCATCTTCTGATCTATTTCCCAAACGTTCCCAGTGGTCTTTCAATGATGATGATGCCGTTTTTAGTCCAAATCAAAAAACCTGTGTTGTTTTCTAGGACATAGTTTCTGCAGAACGGCAGGAGTTCATTAGAAATTCTGATGCCTCTGAGTTGTGGGCGGGACTGTTGACACGGAAGTAAACTCCACTGATATCTCATCATTCCTTTCTTTGCACTCTCTCCCATTGGCTTACAGCCTCTCACACCCCCGGGCCTGACATTAGCGGTGTAATAGAAATGGCGAGCAATCCAGTTTTACAGTTTAGATCCAGATTCCAGCTCAGACGAGAAAAACAAAGACGATCAGGGATCTATTTGTCTGCAAGTGGATCCATCGGAATCCACTTGCAGACAGAGGCCTGCCTCCCTGTGCCTCTGGATCAAAGACTTTCTCACCAACAGGCCCCAAGTGGTGAGAATCGGGGACTCAGCATCATCCACTCTGATCCTGAGCACAGGAACACCACAGGGGTGTGTCCTCAGCCCCGCCCTCTTCACTCTGTTCACCCACGACTGCTCCGCTATTCATCCGACAAACCTGGTTTTAAAGTTCGCCGACGACACCACCGTAGTGGGTCTCATATCCAACAATGATGAGACTCACTACAGAGAGGAAGTTAAGCACCTAACAGGGTGGTGCGCTGACAACAACCTCATCCTGAACACCTCCAAGACCAAAGAGATCATTGTGGATTTTAGAAGGACTAGAAAGGTGGTACACCCCCCCCCCCCCCCCCCTCCTCATTAACGGGGAGGAGGTGGAGCGGGTGGACCACATCAAGTTCCTGGGGAGCCACATCACATCTGACCTCACCTGGTCGCTGCACACATCCCACCTGGTGAAGAAGGCTCAGCAGAGACTATTCTTTCTCAGGAAGCTTGAAAGGACTGGACTTTCATCTCAACTTCTGGGGAACTTCTACAGAGCCACCATAGGGAACATCCTCTGTCTGAGTGCTACGGTGTGGTACGGGAGCTGCACCGCTCAAGACAGGAAGGACTTGGCCCGGGTGGTGAAAACCGCACAGGAGATTGTGGGAGGACCTCTCCCACAACTCGACTCACTCTACTGTACAGTATTTATGTCTTATATAGCTCCATATCCTTATTTTATTTTATTCTACCTTTTTATATTGTTGGAAGAGAGTTGCTGGAAAAAATTTCATTGTGCACTGCAGAATGATAATAAAAGATTCTGATTCTGATTCTGATGGAGCGGAGCAGGGGGATTTTGGCTCACCCATTCCAGCTTCCTTGTCACAAGTGAGAGCTGTTTCAAACGACATTTTTTTACCTGTTCCTGATCCGTCACAATTTGAAAAAATAATACTTAGAAATGCAGTTTTAATCTTGAATTATTATAAATATGTCCTCCATCATGAGAAAAATAATACAATAACATGTAAAAAATCGTTTTTATTGGAGTAAGTTCTCAAACTCTCAAAGTTCAAGCCTTCATCTTCATCACTAAAGGAAGCAACTGAAGGGTAACAAAGCTGATGAGCTGACAATGAGGAACTGAAAACCAGAAACTTAAATAGAGCTGAGTATAATTAACAGAAACGAAGACAGCTGTGGATGAATTTTAGCATGAACCTGGAGTGACTGACAGGGGACGACTTCAAAAATGACCAAAAACACCACTGTTACACCAAACAAGTGAACAACCCTAACACAGTAGGGTCTGAAAAAAGAAGGAATAGGAGCAGCAGAACTAATCTTCTTTTTGCACTGATCCAATTTACCTATTTTTTTAAGTTACGTTCAGAGTTATATTATGTTAAAATCATTTCCCCTTTGACGGGCTCTGTGGGCTTTTAGAAAGTGCCCCTCCCACTATGACCTGCATGCTGTTCTGTGGAAGGAAGGCAGAACTACATATATAACTGTCATATATAATTCAATATACAGTAAATGGATTAAAATGGAGATTTTAAAAAAAGCAGACCCCTTGGGGGCATACTATGGCCCCCTGTGGTCCCTTTTAGCTCATAAACGCCCCCCTTTATGCATTAATTTAAAAGAAATTTAAGAGCTGGAGTTTTTGAGCAACATTTTAAAATTCAGACACAACTGAGCAGATTTGCAACAAAAATAAAACATCTGGAGCTTTTCATGGAGAACAGCTGCTGTAGCAGAAGATGAAGTCACAGGTGAACAGCTTTGATCTCTAACTGAACAAACTGGGGGTTGTGTGTGCGCACAGTTGTGTTACCTTGAACAGCCTGCAGCTTGTGCGTTTGAATGATGATGCAAAGCTGCAGAACCAGCTGGGGAGCGCTCTCCAGAAAGGTGGCCAGCAGATGAAGCATGCTCACGTCTGCAAACTCGTACACCATCTTCCAGTGCCAGCGCCAGCGCTCAGACTCTGCACTCTGCCGGCTCCGCACGCCCAGGTAGATGGTGCGAAGGTACCTGAGGGACACGGCAGAGAGGACGGTCAAACAGGAAACAACGAAGAGCTTTTCTGATCAAACCAAGAGCAGATGAACCGTGAAAGTCTGAGGAATCGCAGGCAGCTTTGTTTACAGCAGGAGAAACTCTGACACAGAAATGTCTTTAGAGCTTTGGTTGCCAATCTCCACCCCGATAGGACTCAGAGACCGTCAGGGATCAGACTGGGTTAAAAGTGGAGTCTCCTAGCCTCTCACGTGCCTTCATAGAAACTCTACGAAAACGATGATGGAAAGCTTCCTCTGGTCTGTGCAGCTTTACTCAGCAATTCTTGGAATGCTTCTGAACACCAGCATGCTTGTTAGGTCAGTATTTGCACACCTGTGCATGCACATGCTAGGAAATGTGAGGGCAGACAGGCAGCAGGAGTTAGGACTAAAGAAAAATCTTTAAGAAAAAAATTAAAAGTGTGCATAAATGCAGAAAAAGCCTCTCTGCCGACCTGCTCTGTTCACATCATGTGTTCATTTGTTCTCTCAGAGAGTTCTGGCACAAGTCATCATTTCTGAAGATATAAAAGCCGTGTTGTTGGGCCTATAGAGACACTGAGGAAAAGACAGGAAGCAGAGCTGCAGGTAGCAGAGATGAAGATGCTGAGGTTCTCTATGGGAGGAACCAGGATGGATCAGGAATGAGGACATCAGAGGGACAGACACATGTTAGAGGTTGTGGAGATAAAGTCAGACTGAGATGGTTCAGACACGTCCAGAGGAGAGACGGTATCGGTAGAAGGAGTCTAGAGCTGCAAGATGTCTAGAGGAAGACCAGAGAGGAGGATTCTGGATGCAGAGAAGGAAGACATGAAGGTAGCTGCTGTTAGAGGAGGCAGAAGACAGGGTTACATGGAGGAAGATGATTGGCTGTGGCAACAAAAGGTGGGTGGGGCCTGAGGTGTGGAGTCCCTCAGGAATTTGTGCTGGAACCAAAATAATTTTCTACAAAAAAGACATCATTTAATTAACTACAAAAAAAAGAAACTACATATTGTAAAAAAACATGCTTTTGTTTGAATACATTTCTATAAAATATAATCTGTGAATCAAACAAATACTTAAAGAAAAAGTCATAACAGATAATGTTAAACAGAACAGAAACTTTTGTTGGGAGCCTAAAATAGTTTCCATTAAAAACATAACATCTGTTAAAATATGAAAAACAAACAAGAATGTCTTAGTAGCACTGCATTCATTTGTATAATTAAAACAAATGTGATCAGGATCAATTTTACAAAATGTGCCGACTTATTCACCAAAATGCATCTTAAAATAAACTAGACTTGAATGAATTGAACTTCAGTTGATTTTGTTTTTCAAGATAACAGTTTTTCTTCTTCTTGCTCTGTCCAGAAATTATTGTTTTTTTTTATTGATAATGTTTGGAAAAACTAACACTTTAAGTCCATACAAGGACCTCTAACAGGCAGGAACTAATCTCCAGGAAAAGCGAGGGTCAGTCAAACTGTAAAAGAATAAGAATGAGGGGACACAAACAGATTAAATCACATGAACTACTCACCATGTGAATGACAGTCTACCTTTTAGAGTTCTGACGGTCAAAGTCTGCAGTTTATGAATGCACACAAGCACAGTAACGGTCTGACCAACGGACCGCGGCTGTTGCAGCTCAATGGAGGTGGAACTGGATGCCATCACCGAATGGTTGGTTGGGGTTGGGCTCTCGTCTCACTGTTTTGAGAGCTGTTAACTTCACAGCTGGACATCACAAGCCTGTCGAGCAGCTGTGGCGTTCGTTCCGGGTAACACTACACTCATGGAACAGTCTGCCGATTCCCTTCTCCTATTGAGTGAACTCTGTCAGTAAAATCCCACCTTGCCTCTCCCCCTGAACACAAGTACTGCGACGGTTTCAAGTTCTTCCTAAACTGGTTTGTTGAGTTTCTTTGCCCAGTTCAGCTCCCTGCTCTTCACAGATGGAAATGATTACATTTGAAAGTTTCACTGTCTGTCAGATACGTTCCCGTTTTCTGTTGATGAATGTTTTGCTGCCTGGAAAAGAACTGCTACAGTAAAAATGGTGGATGAATGCAGGATCTGCAATCAAGATTCCTGCTGAATTTACAAAATAATGTCCTCGCTCTTGAAACACTTTGGATGCAGGTCTTCCTTGATGTTTTCTCAGAGTCTTTGATGTAAAGGTCAGGAGGTCCGCTCATCTGTCTCGCTTCTTAGTGCTGCTGTCTCTCTTTTAAATTTCAGTCCTGCAGGGATTCTTTCACACAGTTTGCCATCCTGCAGGTTCCTAAAGTACAGAAATATGAGCCTTCTTCTTATCAGCCTCATTTAAAGCTACTGCAGTTTTATATGGGCTTGAGACATGCAATGACTATAGAAACCCATGGAAAGATGTATCAATTATAATGCAAAACTTTGTTAATATAAGTCCTGCATTAGGATTTTCTAGGCCTCGGAGCTGCTAAGGCAGGTTGATAATAATCAAACACAAGTTATGACATGTGTAAACAAAGGAAACTGTGTGATGACATCACAGAGTTGTGGCCATGATCACTGTATGTTTACAGCTCAGGAAGAGGAGTTAGCAGAGCTGCAAGTGTGCCTCCTGTCCGCTGGTTTTGCACTTGACTCTGGTACGAGGGTGATCTGATGTTAACGTGCAAAACACCTGAATGGAGCAACAATGATCTGCATTTCTCCCACTCGGCTAGTCTCCTTCACCCACTTTTGCCCATGAGGAAACTCACAGCAAATGCCACCTAACATTGTTCTGAGCAAAGCTTGCTTGGGTTGAAGTCCAAGTGCAGTTGGCATTAGGTAAGGAAGGCGTGGCAGTCCTCAGCGAACCATCAAAGGGTTTAAGAGAACCAAGTCTAACCTGCTTGGTAGAAGATGAGGAATTCTGCAGCTGAGCTAAGCACCAGTGTAGCTCCTGAATGCCTGAAATACAGTTGCACAAATCCTAAACCGTTGAAGAAAAACCATCCTGCTGTGGCTCTCCTCTGACAGACAGCAGGGGAACACTGAAGAAATCAACTCATCCTGCCAGGTCCGTCATAGTTGTAATGCAATGAGAAGGGAATGCCCAAATGCAGGAAGGTCAGTTTCACTTTAGTATTCAAACTCTGTGAATGTGACACACAGGAAACCAACAAAACACTCTGACAATAAAGATACGAAGCCTTCCCAATACCCTCCAACACAAATCCTTATACAGCTGCACTCATTCAGAAGCACAGCAGCCTGAAATTCACACACCAAAACACCCAAGTCTGTACTACCACCCGCAGAGTTTAGGATTAGTTGGTGTTTGGGTGGACTGTCATCATTCACAGTCAGATTGGGGTTTTCCAGGCTGGACGCCATGGCTCAGCCTGCAGCCTTCAGTTAGGGTTACAGTTCAGCAGGAAAAACAGTTGTAACAAAGAGGATCCATGCAGAAATCAGTGCGAAACAAAGACCACCTTTTCTCCATTTAACATGAGTAACCATGCAAGTGTTAGAACCTTTACTGCTTCCTAGTGTTAAGGCGTGATAGTGCAGGACAAAGCTCAGAAGACAAGGGAAAATGTTGCGGAGTTTTTTTACTTTCTCAATCTTCCATTCAGGCAGCCTCTATCTGTCATGAAGACTTCAGACTTTTCTTTCTGATAAAGCAAACAGATATGATTACGCTGTGGGACCCTGAGCCCAGGTTGTTAGTTATGGCTGCTATCAACCTAAACTACAAGTGTTGCCTTTAGGATGAACTATTTTCCCTCCTCACTTTGCAGTTTTTTTTTTTTTGTCTATCTCTCACAGATCATTTTGTCTCACGGTCTTTCTAGTCTCATAACAGAAGTTCCTGTTTTTGTCTCTTTCTTGCCTTCCCAAACTTCATCCAGTCCCTTTAGATGCTCTTCGTCTACGTTCTCTCAGTTAGTCTTCTACCTATGGTTACCCAGTTTCTTATGGATAATTACAAGATAATTTGATGTCATACTTTGGCTTGACTGGAATGATCAAGTTTGGACGTTAACGGTCACATTATTACTATTATTTGCTTCGTTTGGTGTTCCAGATGTTTCTTCAAAAGACCTTCTACTCAGTCAGTGGACTTCTAGACCTGAACTGACTGAAAGGTCTCAGAAGCTTCGGTCCGGGTCTTACCTCCATATCTGACCCAGTTGCAGGATGTGAATGACGGACTGGCCGAACCAGATGCAGAAGGTGTAGTGGCGCGAGCGCCTCGTGCCTCTCCCGCCCAGCGCGGCGCTCGCGGTGCTGTTGCTCGCGGTGTTCTTGCTGGCGGTCGACGCCTGCCTCTGCGGCGCGCCCGGATGCTGCTGCGCGGTAACGTCTCCGTGAGAGGCCGAGCCGCTGAGGAGCTTCTTCCCGTCCACGTGGAAGCAATCCGCGGCGGACTCAGCGCTGTCCTCGGTGCTGAAGTCGTGGACGAACCACCTGAAGCTGAACAGCTGCACCGAGAACGAGCCCAGCATGACAAAGAAGAGCGTCAGGCTGAACCACCAGTAGTCGCCATGGAGGAAGTAGTCCACCGACAGCCACACGTCGGTGCCCACGTCGGCCACGTACACGGCCACCGCAGCGAGGATCCACAGGCAGTCCCACAGAGAATACTGCTGCAGCTCCGCGCCCAGGCGGAGGCAGGTCGAGTTCGAGCCCACCCCGCCGCAGCACCGCGATTCCCCGTTGATGAAGTCTCCGTCCGCGCACGCGGAGTCGGGCTGCTCGCCCGGGTGGAGCCCCTGCACCGAGCCCGAGTGCTCCGAGTTTTGCAGCGGGGTGAAGGCCACGTCGCTCTTCTTCATCTTCAGCACCCCGTCCGACTTAGCTGCCATGGTTTGAATCTGGAAAACGGGAGTGCTGCCGATCCGCTCCCCCACCTCCCACCACCAGCTGCTCCCGCCGCTCTCAGGCGACTCCCTACGACTTGTCTCCTAGTCCTCCTTCTCCTTTCTGGAAGGAACTAGCTCTTCCACGCTGCCGTCTGCTCATAGCATCCAAGAAGGACCGACAGCCGGACCGAGCTCAGTCAAATGCTGCATCTGAGGAGCCGCTCCATGTCACGGTTTACCCGCAGCGGACGATGATCTGACCGGCATCCGTCAGGAGGGATGCGGCGCGCGCGATGGCATCCTTCTTCTTACAAAGGAAAACGCCAGGGAGGCTGCTGATGGAGGCTGGAACGGAGGAAGACGAGGGCTGCGACCATCTTCCTCCTCCATGCGCGGACTACAAACCATGACATCATCCCCCCTCTGCCCCCCCCCCCCACACACACACACGTCTATCACCGAGGAGCCTTCAAAGCCGCCCCTAACCTGTATGGCAAGCAAAAACTATCAAGAGATGCCAAGAAAATGTGCCATAAGCATCTAAAACGCAGTTTTTTTTAAAAAGAAACCCGATATTTATTGTGTTGTCTCAGGATGGTCATGCTATGCTACATAGCTGTGTAAAAACAGCAAAAACATTTTTGTACGTTTTAAGGGGCTCATAATTTAAATGGTAAATGGCGTATACCTGTATAGCACTTTTTGACCTCCCTTAAAGGCCCAAAAGGCTTTACAGTCACACACACATTCACACACTGAAGGCAGGGCTTCTGTCGAACACTGGCGCCAACCTTCCACCAGAGGCAAGGTGGGTTTCGGTGTCTTGCCCAAGGACACTTCGACACATGGGCGTGCAAGGCGGGAAACGAGCCTGCAATCTTCTGAACAGAGGTCGACCGTCTTATGTGTGCACCACGGCCGCCCCAATTTAAGCACTTACTTAGCTGTTCAACTAATATGGCAAGCAAAAAGAATCATAAAACATATGGTAATGGCCATCGACAAAACCTTTTTTCTCATGTTTTAAATTAAGCCCTGCTTAAATTAAATTAAGCAGGGCTTAATTTAAATGCATGCGTGTTAAAAGTGGCTTTTATCATGTTCCAAAACGGGTATCACAATTTCCATTCTATCATGTTCAATATTGTGCATTGAGAATAAATTCACTTAGGCTAAACCAACACCTACTATACAAAAAAAGTATTTTTGCACCGTTGCACCCTGCTGCTAGTTTCACTTTCATCAGAAACACAGAGGTCGGTGCAGCTCTGTCAGTGATGTAGCAAGATCTCTGGCCAGGTGCCTGCAGCACCTTCAGGCTGAAAGTCCATGCAAGGCAAGAAGAGTCAATGGGAGTTCTGTATTGTATCAACAGCACTGCAGCAAAGTGCAATCTGGAGGTAGAACATCAGTAGGGATCACCTAATCACTGTTTTGAGGATTTGCATCCAATGAGAAAGAAGAAAATGTATTAACAGGAGAGAATACAAAAATTAAATACGAGCTAATTACAAAAAAATGGAAAGGTTATGAATGCAGTATTAAAAAATAAATGAGAACAAAAAACAGTTAAATTATGGATCTAAAACTAAAAGCCAAGGATTTAGCCGACTACAGTATAATTCATCCATCTTCTAATCCGTTTGGTCCCTTTCGGGGTCAAGGGGCTGCTGGAGCCTATCCCGGGCACTCCTGGGCGAAGACAGGGGACTTCCTGGACAGGTCGCCAGTCTGTTGAAGGGTCACACACCCATGCACACTCACATTCATTCCTAGAGACAAATTAGAGAAACCAATGAACCTATGAAGCATGTTTTGGCCAGTGAGAGGAAGCCAGAGAAAACCCACGCATTCACGGGGAGAACAGCCAAACTCCACACAGAAAGGTCCCCCAGGACCTAAACCAGGCAAGAGCGCTAACCGACTTATTATTTACTTTATTATTTACTTATAACTATAAGTTAACCTTATTACTATAAAGATGTTAAATGTTGTTCTAATTCTAGAAATCTGCCCTGATATTTTGAATAAATCAATATTTAAAGTCTCCCTCTGATGATTTTCATTGGAATCATCTAGTTCAAGTAAATAAAAATCATTTCATTTTTGCATTTCTGAGTATTCCTCTTTTCAAATCTCTGGCAAGCAAACTCAATCAACAAAAATACTTTGTTTGAAGTAAGGAGCTGTTGTGATGTCACAACGGCCCGGTGGCGCATGCGCATTGCTCAAACTCTCTGATCCGCCCCGTCCAGCGTCCACATCAGCTCAGGTGCGGCAGAAGAGAAGATGACTCATTGCTGCATTCCCAAAATGCATTTTAAGTGCGTCCAAGGCTGCATTTCAAAAGCTATGTGCAAATAGTCACTTTCTTTATGACATTTCATTTTATTTGGTGTTTAAGGAAATCCAACAATCTGCATGAGCTAGCATCACATCAATTCTGAGCCACAGCCAGTGCTGGTTGCTGTTGCAATGTAGCTTAACCCTTGTGCTATCTTAGATGACCCCACCCTTCCATTGACGTGTTCTCCCTACCATGACAAAGGTGGATAAAGGTGGAAAGATTTCATGTAATCCATGGACACCAGTGAAGATCACAAATCATTGAAGAAAAAAGGTTCACAGCACTGTCTAGTGGGTCTAGATGACCCAACTCCCAATGTTAAAGTGCCTAGGACAGCACAAGGGTTACATTCATGTCATTCAAAGCATTTTTATGGACTTATTACAGTTCTTTCTGGTGTGTCATTTTAGTAAACGGCAGGGTCAGGTTCACATTTGTTTTGTCGTTTCACACACTGTTTAAAAAGGGTCGATTTGGAACCAAAAATATCTCACTTTTCTCTGTTTCTTCATTGCTAAAGAGAAACTTTGGAGAATAGAGACTGTCAATCGGTTGTGGTTTGTGCCCCCCCCCTTTGTGTCAAGCTCTTTACTGGTGCAAGACTCAGCTTGCAGAAAGGTGGGGTCAAGGGCGGGGCTACTCAGCTCAGCACCAAAGGCCACGCCCATGTAGAGGAGATTTTGGAAACAGAGGCCTCAGATACACATGAAATATGGCTTTTTAAGACATTTAGGTTGTTGGATTTTGGTTATAAACGTCATAATCATAATTAAAACACCACTGGGAATGTTTTTTTAATTTTTTTGTTTTTTCATTGTCATAGGGGGTCTAACAAAATATCTGTAGAAATTAAGCCAAATTAAAACATTTTATAAAACAAACAAAAAAGAACAATTTATGAGATGTATTGTAAAGTTGTACATAAATGGATCTGTGCTTTGGTCAGTATGACAAAGGATTTTAATTACAAGTGCCTTAAACTTTCACATCACCTGGAAACACAGGCTATTGAAGAAAGTTTATTTGTTAACAGATACAACAACACAGAGCACAATGGCACAGCTAAGACTATCAGACAAAAGATTTGTTCATTCTTGGTTTTTCCACAACAAAATTAGAATTGAAGAGTTTTTGTTATGACACAATGTTACTTTAATTAATGACAACCATAAAAGATGTATTATTGACAGTAACAAAAAAAAACATTTTGGGTTTGAAAGTTTTGATTTAATAATAAAAGATAACGGGATGCCCTGATCTGATCAAGTAATCAGAAATTGGGTCGGATCATGTAGTTTGAGACTAGGCTGGTATCAGATATTGTCTCGCAATCACTGATTGGGAATTTATTTATTTGTTTTTTTTTATCAGCGCTGTATATTTCAAGCTCAGTATTTCAAACGGATGGCCTTGCAGAAGTCTGCAAATCATGAATGGATCGTAACATTTTACTGCTGCAAAACGTAGCAGAATACGACATTAGCGTGAGCCGGAGACCAAAAACTGTTCTGTAAGGTTAGCAAGATATTCCCAGATTCAAACGTCCGGGCTCAATAACTCTTTTCATGAACGTTTAAAACTGGTTGCAAAGTGCGGGATCCAGGAAAAAAACCCCGAAACAAACCCATCATCTCTTGAAACAACTAAAACATCTCATCGAAAATGTTCAACAGCTCTGAAGATCCTAACGCCACGGTCACCAAACTTTCTCACATGACTCATTTTTACCTAGTTATTCTAGTAAATAGTTATTCTGGTTAATAGTTTAACTATTTTACTTGATGGTTAAAGCTACTTCACAGAAGTGCTCTGTTTAAGTGTTAAATGATAAAATAATGTCAATACGATTAAAATGCAGACCAGCTTGGATCAGTTTTTTTCTTTTTTTAAACATTTTCTTTTAGAGAAATATCTGATTGGGACTCGGTCGGCAAATACTTAAACGGTCTATGTCATGATAAATCAACCTTTTGAGCTTTGAAGTCTTTTATAGAGTTAATTCCTCACTAAAAACAACCCCAAAGTGATGTTTTGAGCCATTCATGTACTTCTGAGTATTCCTCTGAAAACCTGCTCTCTGAGGAATCCATGAAAACGAGCTTGTCTCACATTGTGACATCAAAAAGTGAGGAACCGCCCTTCCCAGGAAGAGTCTGTGCTGCCAGCCCCGCCCCCAGGCTAAAAAACACGCCCACTTTCTCAGTTGAGCTAGCGGTGATCGGCTAAATGCTTTTAATTTATATGAACAATACGAACATCCAGCTATGTAAATGTTCAGATGTCGTTTGTTTTTGTGGAAGAAACACAGACACACTGCTGACACAGACTCTACGATGATGTCATGAAATGGGCGGCACCCACAAGGAGAGAAACTTACTTCCAGGTTGGAAAATGAGCTGAAAAAATGAATTATATTTAATAAAAGGCTTTTTCTTTAGTGTGCCAAATGTAATATATTATAAATATGGATGTAGTTTACTCTGACAAGCTTAGTATTTAGCATGATATAGGCCGTTTAAAAGCAAATGTCTTTGAATCGGATCAGGGCTTAAAATTAAAAACTCAAAAAACTGCATTCAGTAGAAGTCACCAAGAGAAAAAAATTGACCAGGCGTGTTCAAAGACTGCTGCTCCCTAGCTGGATTCAAACACCCAATTTCTGCCTAAAAAGATTGTTAAAGGCTATACTATTAACGACAGAACCAGTCCCAATTAAATACATACATAGTTTTTGGTCTTGATTCAAATACTTCAATGTTTTTGACAAACAATTTTAGATGTGATTTTTCTGCATGTGTTTTGGAAAGTGGTAGAAAAATGCTTTTACACATGTTTTAGGAAGAAAAAATTATGTCCAATGTTATGCCTCCTTAGACATCATAAGACACTCATAAAATATGTATTTCTTTTAAATATATGCTACATAGCTGTGTTTTTGACAGATATCACACCTCTGGTTAAAGTGTTTTACAATCTTTTTTGCTTTCCATACTGTCCACAATTGTTGAAAGGGTATAAAACTTGAACAAGATGATTGGCACCCACTGCCCTGCAGCTCAAATATGTGTTTCAGAATGCCTAAACGAGCCTTTTGTCCTGCTCAAGGACACATTTAACATGTGACTGAGGAGATGGGGAGTTGAAGCGTCAAAGCTGCCATGCTATATGCCAGCCACACCAATGGGAGCAAAATGGGGTCCAATGAGACTAACTGATGGGCTGGCAGGCAAAGCAGAACAGAACCTGCTCTACTCTGATCAGAGGATGACCGCCCTGCCTCTGCCCCATTTTGAATGGACTAGGGTTAAAGTGTAATCCTTAGGTCCTGCTTAAATATAAGAAGACTTACAGGTGTGTAACTTTATTAAAGAAAATAACATGGAGAAATGACCAGCACATTTGACAGTAACCGGGGGAGAGGGGTGGGGTTTGTAATGTAGAGCAGTCAGACTTCCAAAACTAATTTCAGTCGTTCCTCATTGCTGACCCACAGACTTGTTTCTTCTCCATGATCCGTTCAACCGTGCTGACCTTTGGTTGATCCGGATTTTTCCCTTCAGGCTACAATCCGATCTGCTGATTCCCATGGGACATCTTTGATATTTGTCTTTTTATGCATTCCCTTGTGTCGCCTTAATCGACAAGTTTTTGGCTGCAGATAGCCAAAAAAAAATCACATCACTTTGAAAAATCTCATCACCTCTGAGGTCTCAGTTGGGTCAGGAGGAAATGCGAATTCTGAAGTCTGGCATTGTATTGGCAGCTGACAGCGAAACGTTTCTGGTACATGGAGCCCACTTTTTGATCTTTCCAGAAAAAATGAAACCCAAAACAATCACCTTGACTGTCAATATGACATCATCAATTGGACCAGTTAGTGGAGGCTTTGATGGGCCAGCCCACTGTCACAGACGTGACCATAATTATTTCAATCAATCCTTGAAGTATTGCTAGCATGTATGTTTCAAGTAGAAGAAACAACCAAAAGGGATTCAACACTAAAACGTCTTTCTCACTGGGTGCTTTATGAACAGGCATGAAGAAATCTGGGATCCTTCTAGCTTTGACAGAAGTTAGTGTCCTCTCCATAGAAGCACACAAATGTTCAAATGGTGTTGAATATATGTACACTGGGCTTTCAATTATTTCTTGCGGGGAACCTTGTCACCCAGCGGGACTTCATCCATCAGTTTCTGCGAAGAAAAACAACATAATGTGTTAAAAAATAAAAGTGGAGGTCCTTTTTGAGGCTTTACTGTGGGTTAACCCCCTCTGAGTGGGTCCCATTCATTAGCTGTTGGTTTGATTTGGAGTTATGACATGAGGTTGGTCTCCACCTGCAGGCTTGCATCATGTCAGGGCCAGGTGGAGTCTAAATAATCATCCTCTAAGCTTCAATGGTCTGTTTCTACTCTGGATAATTCAGCAAAATGCCTGTTTTTTTCCTGGTTTTTGACTCTTTCTTTGTTGTCATGCATGCAGGCTGTGTTGTGTTCTGCAGCTCAACAGTTAAATGACGTTTTTTGTGCTTCTGGATCTTTGCTTTGAGCTTTCTTCTCCAACGAGAGCTCTGCCTTTATGGTGTTCACCTGCTTACTGGTTTCTTTGATGGTTCCAGTACTGTATTTAAAGATGGTACTTTGTCACTTGTCCTTGGAAAGTGTATACGGTGGATTGCTATAGGGTGTTATTAATGCCTACTTGTGATTCTGTTGCCAAGGAACAGGATAGACGAGGTGGGAGTGTTTTCTTAGTTCTGTATTATACCAAAGTCACAGATCCACAGCTTGAGCATATTGCAGAAAACATGTCACTGTTAGATCTACCACGGTTAGATCTACCACGTTCTACCACGGCTAACATCTAACGGTTGGTAATTTGAAAGACACAAACAGAAACACACCTGCAGCAGCCGGCTGTAGAAGGTAAATGAGTCTTCTCCCTCTTTACGGCTGTCCTCCACCTTGTACCTCTTGCAAGCCAGCAGGAGCTCATTGGAGCTATACAGAGGGGCGGGGTCGATGGAGTGGCTGTTGATCAGGCTCACCAGATACTCCCGGTAATGTTTCCTGCACGTCACATCCCAACATCGTCGTGTTAATGTCTTCCTTTTCATGGTCTACCGGTTCTTTAAAGTAGCTTCCATTTCATCACCACATACTTAAACATGGAGATTCAGTTTTAATTACTTACTTATAACAGAACTAAACGTTTAGGTTGACATTTGCACTGTTCAAAAGTGTTATGTGTAGGCCTGACTCCTGCTCAGCTGTCCTGCATCTCTGTTGATTTTCTGTCTGCCTATTTAAGGTGTGTTTGTTTCTGTGCTCAGTGTCGGAGCGTATTCTGTTCTTGGGCCTTCAAGCTTGTGTTTCCCTCTGGCATTAAAGCCCTTCTTTTGGAATTCCATCTGGTTTGAGTTGTTCCTGCCTGCGTCTGGGTTTCCTCCTCTACCTGACCGTAACATTACGCTCCGACCATGTCCAACCCAGCAGGAAGGTCTGACTTAAGGGACTTACCAGGTTCTTCCCCCGAGGGGAGTTCTGCTACCGGCGATGAGCTATCTGTCCTGGCTCGTGAGATGCGTGGTTACATGTCCGGCATGCAACAGCTCCATGAGCGTCTCTCCAAGCTGGAGCATGTCCCCTCGTCTCCACCTCGCCAAACCCGCCTGGGTCATCCGGAGCCGTTTGATGGCACGCCTGAGGACTGCCGGGCGTTCATCACCTCCTGTCGCCTTCATTTCGATTTCAACCCGAGCGAGTTCCCGTCTGAACAGAGCAAGGTGGCTTTTGCTCTAAGTTACCTGACGGGCCGGGCCAAACGGTGGGGGTTAGCGGAGTGGGAGCGCGGAGCTGAGATGTGCCGCTCTTTCCGTGTTTTTTCCACTCAACTCCTCACCGTCTTCGATCCCTCTACTCCTCATCGAGCTGCGGCCTCAGAACTCCTCCGCCTCCAGCAAGGGGCTCGCAGCGTCTCGGACTATGCAGTGGAGTTCCGGACCCTGGCTGCCACCACTCGCTGGCCGGATGAAGCATTGGTGGACGTTTTTCTCCGGGGTCTCTCCGACGGACTCAAGGACGAGCTAGCGGCTAGGGAGATTCCAGAGGATCTGGAGGAACTGATCGACCTCTCAGTGCGTATTGACCGCCGGATGCGGGAGCGGGGCCGTGAGCGTCACGGCAACACAGGTTTTCGCCCACCGCTGCATGAGGAGGATCCACCACTCCAGTCCGACACTCCACGACGGGGTTTTCTTCCTCCTGCGGAGCCCATGCAGCTGGGAGCCGGCCGTCTCACTCCTGCAGAACGAAGGCGCCGCTTGAGAGGAGGTCTTTGCTTATACTGTGGACAGTCTGGACACTCTGTGCGCGACTGCCCGGTAAACTCCAGGGTTCATCAGCAGTGAGGGAACTGGTGAGCCGCAATTCTTCTTTTTCTTCTCCCTCACGGCCCTCTACCAAGGTCTTGGTGACCCATGCAGGAGCTCAGGAGGAGTTTGAGACTCTAATTGACTCCGGCTCCGATGGTGACTTAATCTCTCAGGAGGTGGTGAACAAACTTAAAATCCCTGTTGAGCCTTTATCACCTGTGTTAGTCATTCATGCCATAAATGGGTCTGTTATCCATAAGGTGTCATGTCGTACTGTTAACATTTCTGTGTCTGTGTCCGGAAACCACACTGAACGGATGAGTTTCTATGTTGTGGAGTCTCTGAAGCCACAAGTGATTTTGGGTTTTCCGTGGTTATGCAGACATACCCCTCATATTGACTGGTCTACCGGACGGGTTTTGTCATGGAGTCCCTTTTGTTTACTCAACTGTCTTTCTTCTGCTGCATTTCGTAGTCCTGTTACAGCACAGCGGTCTCCTGACCCGCCGGATCTCAACAATGTTCCCCCTGTTTACCATGATTTATGCACTGTTTTCTGTAAGTTTAGAGCTAAATCCCTTCCCCCCCACCGCCCTTATGATTGTGCCATTGACCTTTTGCCCGGAACCCAACCGCCTAAAGGCCATATTTACCCCCTGTCTCCACCTGAGCGGGAGGCTATGGACAATTACCTGCAGGAGAGTCTACAGGCCGGGATCATTCGACCTTCCTCCTCTCCCGCCGGGGCTGGGTTCTTCTTTGTGGGAAAGCGTGATGGAGGACTGCGACCCTGCATCGATTACAGGGGTTTGAACAATATTACGGTGCGCAATACTTATCCCCTTCCTCTGTTGCAGACAGCGTTTGACCTTTTGAGCGGGGCTTCAGTTTTTTCTAGATTGGATCTCAGGAGTGCATATCATCTGGTTCGCATACGAGAGGGGGATGAGTGGAAGACGGCCTTCAACACTCCGAGCGGACATTTTGAGTACCTGGTTATGCCCTTCGGCCTCACTAATGCTCCAGCGGTCTTCCAGTGTTTGATTAATGATGTCCTGAAAGACATGATAAACAAGTTTGTCTTTGTTTATCTTGATGACATCCTGATCTTCTCTCCAGATCTCGACACCCATGTGCAGCACGTCAGAACCGTCCTCCAGCGCCTACTAGAGAACCAGCTTTACTGTAAAGCAGAGAAGTGCGAGTTCCACACCAAGCAGACTCGCTTCCTTGGTCATGTGGTTTCTCCCGGAGGCGTCCAGATGGACAGCGCCAAGGTCAAAGCCGTTCTGGAGTGGCCTGTTCCTTCTGGACGGAAACAGCTCCAGCGCTTTCTCGGGTTCGCCAACTTTTATAGACGCTTCATCCGAGGCTTCAGTGGCGTTGCTGCACCCCTCCATAAGCTCACATCGGCTAAGGTACGTTTTGTCTGGGATGAGGGGGCCGACAAGACGTTCACCGAGCTGAAGCGACGTTTCTCTACAGCCCCTATTCTGACTCAGCCTGATCCCTCTAAGCAATTCATCGTAGAGGTGGATGCATCTGAGTCTGGGGTGGGGGCTGTGTTATCGCAGAGAGCGTCCGATAATAAGGTTCATCCCTGCGCGTATTTCTCCCGCAAGCTCACTCCTGCGGAGAGAAACTACGACATAGGGAACAGAGAACTCCTGGCAGTAAAACTGGCTTTGGAGGAGTGGCGTCATTGGTTGGAGGGGGCTGCGCAGCCGTTCTTGGTCTGGACTGATCATAAGAACTTGGAGTATATCAGGACAGCCAAGCGTCTTAACCCTCGCCAAGCGAGGTGGGCCCTCTTCTTTGACAGGTTCAATTTCTGTCTGTCCTACCGTCCTGGCAGCAGGAACCTCAAGCCGGACGCTCTCTCACGCCAGTTCCAGCAGGAGGAGGAGTCTGGGTCTCCTGCTGTTCCCACCACCATCATCCCTTCCCACCTGGTGTTGGGAACCACACGCTGGTCTCTGGAGCGGAGGGTTAAGGCGGCTGTTTCTGACCCCGCCACTGTACCAGCTGGCTGTCCTGACGGATGCCTGTTTGTTCCTCCTTCTCTGCGCACCTTGGTCCTAAAGTGGGGGCACTCCTCCAGACTGGCTTGTCATCCCGGAGTGACCAGGACCGGCTTTCTTGTGGCCCAACGTTTTTGGTGGCCCTCTATGTCCTCCGACATTAGGGCTTTTGTGGCGGCTTGTCCTGTTTGTGCCAATGTCAAGATCCCAAGGACCCCCGCCTGCTGGTTTACTCCACCCTCTACCTGTGCCGTCTAGACCTTGGTCCCACGTAGCCATGGACTTTGTCACCGGTCTACCCAACTCCAGAGGTAAAACAGTCATACTCACCCTCATTGACCGTTTCTCCAAACTAGTGCATGCCATACCTCTGAGGAAACTCCCATCAGCAAAGGAACTAGCGGTACTAGTTTCCCAGCATTTGTTCCGCCTGCACGGTCTTCCTCAGAACATCACCTCAGACCGTGGGCCTCAATTCGTTGCTGCCTTCTGGAGGGAGTTTTGCTGCCTCCTCGGGATCAAGGTCAGTCTGAGTTCTGGTTTCCATCCTCAGACTAACGGCCAGGTAGAGCGGTACAACCAGGATTTGGAGACAACACTTCGAGCCTTGTGCAACAAGAACCCCAGAACCTGGTCGTCTCAGCTCCCATGGGCTGAGTATTCCCACAACTCCCTAATCAACACTTCCGGATACTCCCCATTCCAAGCTGCCTATGGTTATCAACCTCCTTTGTTTCCCCACCAGGAACAATTGGCTGCCTCTTCTGGTCCCGCTGCCTTTTTGAGACGCTGTCGTCGCACCTGGAGCAGGTACAGGCTGAAGCTGCTGCAGAACCAGGAGCGGTTCACGGCTGTAGCCAATCGTCGGAGGTCCGCAGCCCCGGAGTACAAGGTGGGGGACAGAGTATGGCTCTCCTCAGCCAATGTTCCTTTTGAAGGGAGGGTCCAGAAAGCTGCAACCCCGTTACATCGGTCCCTACACCATCTCCAAGGTCATCAATCCTGTGTCTGTGGAGCTGGAACTGCCTCGCTCCCTGAGGATCCACCCGGTGTTCCACGTTAGCAAGATTAAGCCTGCCAGGGACTCTTCCCTACAGCCTGCTCCAGCTTCTCCTCCTGGCCCTCGTATCGTGGATGGTGATCCAGTTTATACGGTCAAGTCCCTCCTCGCTTCCAGACGGGTGGGTCGGGGCCTGCAGTACTTGGTCGATTGGGAGGGGTATGGACCGGCGGATCGTCAGTGGATCCCTGGCCGTTACATCGTTGATCCGTCCCTCATCTCTCGCTTCCATCGTGACTACCCTGATCAGCCTCGCCCTCGTCCGTCTGGTAGCCGGTCTTAGCGGGGGGGGTTATGTTATGTGTAGGCCTGACTCCTGCTCAGCTGTCCTGCATCTCTGTTGATTTTCTGTCTGCCTATTTAAGGTGTGTTTGTTTCTGTGCTCAGTGTCGGAGCGTATTCTGTTCTTGGGCCTTCAAGCTTGTGTTTCCCTCTGGCATTAAAGCCCTTCTTTTGGAATTCCATCTGGTTTGAGTTGTTCCTGCCTGCGTCTGGGTTTCCTCCTCTACCTGACCGTAACAAAAAGGGAAAACTTAAAGTTGAGTTAAAGTCTCATCAATAGTCACACCTGAATGTGTGAAATTTGCCTTTCGCCTTCGAACCAACCCTTGAGGGGCGCAGTGAGATGCATTCACAGCTGCACCCAGGGACCCTTTGGTGGTTGAACCCCCCCCCAATCAAACCCTTTATGTTGATCGTCAAGCTGGGAGGCAATAAGTCCTATTTATCTGAGTGTTTGCTGTAGATTTGCAGCCTGTAAATTAACTTGTCAGTGAGCTTTGGCATCATTTCAGTTACTTCAAACCATTTTGCATCAAAGCTTTAAGCTCCTTTCCTGTTTGCACGTTTGCTATTTTTAGATCCTAAAAGAAAGAATGAATCATTAAGAATAACAGAGGAAGGTTGAACCCTTTTAAAAACTTGGTGCTATTGGAGAACTAATCATCATACTTTCAACTGAATGATTCAAACAGTTCAGCTGGCATTAGGCTCTTTCTCTTGTACTTCTTCTAAAAATATTTCTTGTTTTTCTCTAGCTTAGTAGTAATACATTGAGTAAATAATTCAGAATCAAGAATTTATCGTGATAAATACAGAATCAACGGCCTTTTTGGCACCGTCAGGAACACAGGACTCAAAAAAGTGGATTGTAGTAGACAGGCCCCCTCGTCCCTCCTGTCCTTCTCCGTCAAGTCTGCTTCTTTCTGGGCCCATTGTCACTCAGGAGCTCAGGTGGAAGCAAACATCTCAGCAGACAATGAAGAGGCTACAGCTCTCTGACGATGATGGTGAGCCTACTACTCAGTCTATCATTAAATCCTCATCAACAGTCTGGGTTGCTGCTGCCAGATGAGGCTCAGCTGGAAAAACTGAACCTTAAGGAAAAAAAAGACCATAGTTTTTTTTTTTAAAGTCCTATTTTTAAGACCATTTTTGTTTCTTGCAGATTATTTTGTTTATTTAAAGAAAAAAAATTCAAGTTGTAATCAATTTTGAAATAGTTCTATAGTGGGCCTGTTTTTGCAGTCACTTCTCAAATTCACAATATTTAACTGAATCCAGGACCCACCAACAGCCTGCGTCACATTGGACCCCTCCTACCCAAAACACAAGCACTTTATGAGTCTTCTCAGGTAAAAAGTTTAACTCGAAGCATGACAGATGTTATTTCTATTCGCAAAGTTATGGTTCATGCACTTTGAATTCATTTTGTTTTCTTCTGACAATCACAGCAGACACCAAAACACATGTCCTAAATGTGGTGACAGTACAGCCTTTCTGGTATTTCTGCAAAAGACTTCAGCGCGACACGGTTCACGTTACAAGTGAGTGGATGTCATACTCGCAAAGGGCAGCGTGTCCGCTTTGAGTCTGAGCTCCACAGGCAGCGTCCGACTGCTGTCCCCCCTCATCCTTCTGCTCTATCACTCCACAAAGACCTGGAAAACAAAAACCAACAGCTCACACATCAACATTAGAGGCTAGCTTTGCAGCACAGAGGCTCCAACATGGTCCAGCTGCTGAACAAACAGACAAATTCTCTGCCATAATCTGCAGAATTGAAAGATTTATTTAAAGGCAAGGCAAGTTTATTTGTATAGCACAATTCATACACAAAGTAATTCAAGGTGCTTCACAAAACAGAAAAATGCATTAAAATCACAATACATCATAGAAATAATCAACATAAAATTTACTTTAAAAAATAATAAAGCAGGACATGACCTCTGATTTAAATTCAAAAAGTGTGGGGTACCTTCTTCGGCTATAGAACAGTGGATGGCCTTTGCTGGAACCAGAGAGCAGACCTGGAGCTCTCAGCGTCTCTCCTCCACTGGGACGAACGAGCTAATTTTTTTAAATAGCAAATTTAAATTTTGTGATTCCAGAGGCAACCGTCTGTTCTTGAAATCGCCCAATTAACAAAATTATTGTAGAAAAGTTCCAGCATAGTTTGACTTAAGAAACACATTTAAAATACGTCAAATCATTTTGAACTATTTTGAATTTGCATTCTAAACATAGAACCAAAAACGTATTTTTTTTAATAGTGGTTGATTTGCAGGGATACTACCTTGTTCCAACATTTTCCTGACAGCACACAGAGAAAGATTTTACCAGGAGAAGGACAGTTCTGCTCTGTGATGGCTGCCTATGCTGCCACCCCATCAGGGCAGTAACCTCCTGCACCACACCCTACATATATCCGTTCACTTTTTTGCATATAGATTTCTTTTTTCAAACATAACACAAACACACGTTTGAACATAAAGTTTCAGTTTACTTTATTATAACTTTTTTCAATAATTTGCTGTTATGCTTTGAGTTACCAGTGCTGAGGGAACCATTGTTGCTGCTGCTCCCATCTGCTGCTGGAACCATCAAGTCAGGCCTGACACAACAATGCATGCCAGTCAGCAGAGGCCTTACATTCAGCAGGCAGCTAATTGGACTAAACCATCGCCCAGGGGACAAGAAATTCTTTTGTGTTGCTTTACTTTAGTCTCTGTTTTGATTTTCTGTATTTTCATTCATTTGTGTATGTTTTTTACCACAGGATGGACATTAGTTTGGTTTGTTTGCTGTATTTGTCTTAGTCTTTTTAAGTTTCCCCTTGTGTGTCCAGTTGGTCTGATCAGCCGCTCTATATGTTCCCTTGTGTGTGTCTGCTCAGTTGTCCTCTGTTAAATTTAAAGCTTGAGTTAATTTTGTCACTTTGACCTCTTTCAAGGGCCCATTTTTGCCCATTTACATGTTTTGAAAAATAAATATGAAAATTTTTGATAAGATTGTTTGCTGTCCTTGTCTTATACTGCTCAGTCCACCACATGCTCAAAGAACCTTTTGGCAATTTCTAAGAGACTGCAATCCCAGAATCATCCCATTTGAATGAAATGCAACACTTAAAACATGTTTTCAACCATGACAGTCTTTTTTCCTTTCAAGGACAACTGTAAATCTCTTCAAGGTCAACACAAGTCTTAAAAGCACACATTTTTTAACGGAAGGCCCTGAAACTCTGGACAATACTTTTCCATCATACCGCGTTTCCGCCATGTCGAACCAGGAAGAGGCCTCATGGCAGACAGGAGACTCGGTGTCCCCTTGAAGAATTAGTAAATAACTGGGGAGCATGGGGGGGGGGGGGGGGGGGGGGGGGGGTTATTATTTCTTGGCTCTGAATTCTGGAGTGATGCCATGAGTGGGAATGCTAAGGAACTTGAACTCCTCACAGAATGTGATGGTGGGATAAGCAGCAGGTGTGTGCCTGGTGGCTCCTATTAGAGCACCAGGCCTGGAACCAAAAAAGAGCAGGAGCTCCAGAACGGGGGAGAAGACACCCGGATGGAGATAACCCGTGCCACATCAGGGGAGGAGTGATGCACCTCCCGAATCTGTGTGGCATTAGGATTACAAGGTGTGCGGATATGGCGCCGGGACACAGAACCCTGGAAGGGGGAACGAGCTGGATTGACAGGGGGGTGTAGTCACGATGCATTTACTTTGAATTCCACGTTGTTGTCTGTTTTATGGTTTTTAGTACATTTTTTTTTAAGTTAATTTCCCTTTTATTGTGGTTTTTACTCAGGCATCTAAATTGACCAAGAATTCCTCATGTTGGACAGAGCTTCAGACTCCAATTCAGGAAGATTGAAAGGCTCTGTGTCAAAGCGCTAAACTGTTCTCCTGGTCAATCTATGCCCTGCTCCCAGCTGATCAGATTAGTTGTAGTGGCAGAAATAATTCGCCTCTTTGTCACAGCCACACAGTCTGCACACAAAGACAATGCTAAAATTGAGAGAGAGAGACTCTTTACCCACCTGTCTGTGTCCCTGGAGGAGGTTCGGTGTTGAAGTCCACTCCATTATTCTTTACATTGTTTGGGAATGGAAAACAGATAATGAATCATCCCAATAAGTCTCAGGTGGCCCACACAACACAACCCTGACTAAATGAAGTAGAACCCATAAAGCAGTTACAGCACAACACTGGCAATTTTCTGAATTAGATGATACCTGAATCAGATTATTGATTCTGTTATTTAAGGCAATTAGGGCGTTGAAAGCTGGAAAACAACCAGCAAAGCAGCTGCTAAAGGCTGCTTCCTGCTGGAAACCTCTGCTATAGGACCCTGCAAGATTCTTCTAATTAAACTGATGTTTGTCCCAAAATCATTCCCTTTCTTTGTCTATTTGTCGCTGATGTTACGCTTTGTGTTGTTTGCTCTGTTGTATCTTTGTTAAGAAGCATGGGTAGTCTGGAATCTGATCCGTCTGATCAGATGTGTGTTAGCGTGTGTACCTGCAGTAAAGCCTGCAGTCTAGCAGGCTCCCAGTCTCTCAAATAGAAGAGGCAGTCCCTAGGATGGTGAGCATGGAGGCCGGACACACTGCATCCGTCCACTGCACAAGTCTGTCATGAAGACGAGAACAAGTCACTTCTAGAAATCTCTGGAGCTCCTTCATACATGTCAGAAGACGCTCACATCCTGGACCCTTTCGGGGTCACAGGGCTGCTGGGGCCTATCCCGGGCACTCATGGTCAAAGGCAGGGGACATCCTGGACAGGTCGCCAGTCTGTCACAGGGCCACAACAACACACCCACATTCATTCCTAGAGACAACTTAGAGGACCCAATGAAGCTATGAAGCATGTTTTTGGAACGGTGGGAGGAAGGCGGAGATAACCCACGCAAGCAGAGGGAGAACATGCAAACTCCACACAGAAAGGTCCCCCATTGATGTTCGGGGCCTTCTTGCTGTGAGGCAAGAGCACTAACCACTGCGCCACCGTGCTGCCAAAAAACCTTAAAAAAGCTTGCATAAGAGCATGTTTGGGCAGGTGACCCAACAACTGAATTAAAATGATGAGAGGAGGATAAAAAATGGACATAAAGGAGTTATGACTGGACTGGATGAAGGTGGACGGATGGTTAGAGAAGGGGAGAGGATTTGAAAACTAAGGGTAACTAAAGGCAGCATTGAAGATGTGGATGACAGTTATAAGCAAACAGTAATCATGGAAGAAGCAGACTGCTGAATATCTTCAACAGTGAGATATATTCTGAGAAAAGAAATATTTAGGCAAGGAAGGAACAGCTGCACTCAGACACCATGCTAGGATCATAATCTGGCCAAAATAGAAGAGTGAAGCCTAGGAAGCTCCTTGTAGTGCAGGCCGGGTTCCAGCACTCGAAAGTTTTACACAAAGTCAGAATGAAACAACGTCTGATAGCTGGTAGAGATGGAGGATTTAAAGCAGAATCCAGGTGCCAGCGGTACATAGATGCTTACGAGACAGCACAGTACATTACAAGGGGATGGCATTGGCACTGACGAAAGAACCATCTGAGGTTCAGTGCAGACTTACAAAAAGGATGTAGTGATGACATAACACTCCAGGAAATGTGAACTTAAAAAGTTTGAGGAGCTGATAGAAAACCTGCATTGGGGTCTGAAGAGCATGATGGTCTTACCGTGTGGAAGGGGTTGTTACACCCGCTGCAGAACTGATAGCGACACTGGGAGCAGCAGAAATGCATACAGCCTCCTTTAGACAGTGCGTACTGAAAACGACAGTTTGGACAAGCTGGAGGGAAAGAAGGGAGGACGAGGAGGAAGGATGGTCAGAGGGAGGCGGAGAAAACAAAGAAAAGGCAAGTCAATGTTGGGGAAGGGTAACCCTTATGTTGTGTACCAAGAAGCTATCTGTGTCTGATTGGGATTTATTTGCAGATTGTAAAATCTTTTTTAGCAGCTACAGCTCTGGGTTACTGCAGGGAAAACTTTGTTATAACAAAACACAAACAGCAGCTTTGACGCTAAAGGCCATGTCACACAGCCTCTACGTCCATTTTGTGTCTTTTCCATGTATGAAACGTCGGTCTTTCCTGATTCATGTGTGATATATGTCATTCATAAGTGTGTCTTGCGTTTGTCGATCATCGATGTGTGCAGATGTACGTTGAGGGTTTCGGCCGGCGGGTCTCTACCAGAATTCGGTTTAAGCTGTTCAAAATTTTTGGTCGGTTGAGAATTACGCAGTTTACGTGCGTATTTAACATACAGTACAGACCAAAAGTTTGAATGAGAAGGTGTGTCCAAACTCTTGGTCTGTACTGTAGTTTAAACTCAATTATCACTTAAATCTTGCACAATTGTGCAGGATTTTTAAAGGATGCATACGGAAATTTGTGTCTTTCCACGACCGTTCCACGCATGTCTAACGAATGTATAACTTTCATATCGCGTATCCGGCGCACATATCAAGTCAGACATAATTGACGCTGAAAATTTGACTTTTACGTTGATTTACGTGTTCTTTGCATGGTTTATTTGAACGTCTTTGTGGTTTTAACGTGGTTCATTGGTGAGACATTGTTGAAAACTTCACATAAAGATCACACCTTTTCTATTTTTCCCCACATATGTTTATTCACATATGACCAATTTTCATCAATGCAGTATGCACAAAATGTATGTCGTGGCTGTGTGAAACGGCCTTAAAGCAAAAGCCTATTGACAGACAAATGTTTTTTACCCCAACAAGAGTAATGAACACAAAAAAAAGATAGACCGCAAACAGTTAACTATTAGAAAACTAAAACTATCCGTTTGAATACAACAAGGCAAATGATTTAAAAAATGGGTACGATAGAGTGAGACAGAGCTTTATAGGAACTTGGAGATAACAACTGAGCATGACATAGATGAAAATATTCGAAAAGAATTTATGATGAATACAAGAGATTATAAAGCTTCCAACGTTTGTGTTCTGCTGTTCTAGTAAATGCACTTTTAGAGTCCTTTTCACAATGCATTTACAAACTGATGGGAGGGTGGGGCAGCTCTGTTCTCTGTTCCTCAACCCAACCTTTGAAAGGCTAAAGCTTCAGTGTTTTGCCCAAGGATACTTTGACAGCTGTGTCATGTTTAGTTCTCGTATTCACCTCTGTCATGTCTAATTTTGTCATTTTTGGCTTGATTGTGTTCAGTTAAGTTGTCTTTGACATGTCAGAGCTGTCAAAGTGTCCTGGGGCAAGACACTAAAGCATGAGTTTCCTCATTTAGGTTAGGGTTAGCAGCTTAGCCGCTCCCTAATCACAGTTGCTCCTTTGTGCAGGTAGATGAGAAAGAGGGACAGACCTTTATAGGATGAACAGAAATAGACATAAAGAAAATAAATGTATTAAACAGACTGAGTAAAAAAAAGACAATTTCGAACATTATCATGTAACATTATGAGAAGAACTGGACAGCAATTAACCAAACAGTGAACAAAGCAGACTTTTGACAGTATTTTACTTTGAGCTTATTGTGAAACGTGTTTTTTCTTGTTTATTGGGGGATTCATGAACAGGTAAACCTTTAAGGTTTGTGTTAGTAGAGTCGCGTTTTGGCTAAAATGGTTGTTCCTTCATTTATTTTGAAGAACTGACAGAGATAAAGGTTCATCCGCCAAGGCGTGAGAATATATCTTTAACAATTTCTGACCTTAAGTAATGAATGTTACCAACATGAATGCAACTATTACTAACAAATTAAATACAAACAAAGTCCAGGCATTTTCTGTCACTACTTAATGTCTAACGCTGGAAAAAGAAAAACCTTTCACAGACACTTTAATGATTAGAATGAACATGGAAAACACCAGACACTTTGTCTGTGAACCAAGTAAAAGAAGAAAGACAGGAAATCTGTAAACTGTTGATCAGGTTTTCAAAGACAGACAGTTCACAATGAAGGCTTGTGTGTGTGTGTGTGTGTGTGTTTGTGTGCTCACTGATGCCGTTGTCTCGCAGGTATCCCGCCAGGCCCTGCCTCTGGTATTCCGGATCATTTTCCCTCTTCCATGTCTGGTACTGCTCACAGGACAGTCCTTCATGCTGAGGCTCCCACTGCACACACACACACACACAAACAAACCACACACACACCATATATTTACACACACACACACATACATACATTCCAACAGTTGTTGCCCTGTTGGCTTCTTACGCCGGTCTGTCTGCGGTGTGTCTCCCATGCATTGTGTGGAGAGTCCGTCTCATGACTGTCACTTTGTTAAATTGTCTCCGCTGCCCCCCCCAGGTCCCGGAGGAGGACTTATTTCTGCTACCCCTGTGTCATCAACATCCAGACTTAGGCAATCAGACCACATGCCCTCTTCTTCCTCACCGAATCCTTGTAAAATGCATATTTTGTGCAATAAATGATGTTTTTGTACTGCCAAAATTAAAGTTTTGTTGTCCGTGGCGAAAATGGACATCAGTGTCATTCGCGGTGCTAACATGCCGAATTGCATGGGCATGTTACCTTAAATTTTTATTTGAATAATTTTTATTTCTGAAAGTACCGCAGAAGTTTTATTTTGAATCCGGACCCATTTTCTGTTTCGTCTGCTGTTTGCCGCGAAATTGATCTCAACGAACTGGAAATAGAGTAGACCTCCTGCATAACGCTTGCGTTGCGGAGGGACGGACGTCAGACGCAGACATGACGGAGGCGACGTAAACGTTCTGATTGATTATTGAACATTCTATTTCCATGTCAACACAACGGAGACACACTGCAGACTTTAGATTCCCCTGCTCTACCTGCTGCTCATCATTTGGATAGGGTGTGTTTCTCCAACAAGAAGCAGCAGAGACAGGCTTATTACAAAACAACCAGGACATTGGCCTTTGAGGACTGTAGTTTGACACCTGTGGCTTCCAACCTGTCCGTAGTTTGACCCTCAGGTCTGAAGGCGGCAAACATCTACCTAAAAGTAAAGAAACTAACCTGGAAAAACAGAAAAAAGGTTGAACTAAACTACAGATATAGTATAACTTCAAATCTTTAGATGGCTGAGCATGGTTTCGTAGACACAGAACTTCCTAAAAGTCCCTCTTAACACAGGACCTGAGGGATCTTGCATGGACATTAGGGTGGTCCTTCCAGAGGGCTACATTTTCAAATTGATATATTTTCAGCTCCAACCCCTGAAATTTGTTGGAATAGCTGAAAAAAACTCTCCTTGTAAATCTTTTTCCAATTCCAACAACATTTACCCCTCCCTCAATGAGACTGGTATGGTGCCTCAGCAGAAGACTAAGGAGAACTAAGCTGGGTGCCAATAGATGGGCTTAGCAGTCTCAAAGAGAACACTAACAAATATTTGGGACAGAGACTGTAGATTGTATATGGTATATGAATATCGCCTTTTTTAAGAATTTTTTTTTTTCACATAGAACAAAGAGGAATACAAGCATACTCAGTTATATAATGGATGTTTTGAATGTTTACAATTTTCATCATCGTTGATATTTGTTATTTTTCATACATTTAAAATTGTAGATTAAATTGTTTGAGATCAGTTCTGATGTTAAAACTTTCATTCTGATTCTAATTTTCATTTTTATGTTGTTTTTATTCCTTGACAACGCGCGCCCATAGGGGCTGAAGGGGAAAACTTCAAGGTCAATGAGGGAGGGGTAAATATTGTCCAATTGAGACAAAAATTCACAAGGAGAGTTTTCTCAGCTAACCCAACCAACTTCATGGGTTTGAGCTTAGAATTTCCAACTTCCACTTTTAAGGACCACCCCAATGTTGATGCAGAAACCTCAGCACACTCCTTGAGCTTTTGGTGGAGCTGAGGAGCACCTATATCCCACCATACCGGAACTTTTCACATTCACATTACATTGCTGTCTTGAAGCTGAGTCATCGCCTTTGGACTTGAAGTCTTCTTTCTTTAAGTCCAGATGCCATCATTCAACTTCAAGATAACCTCACTTGGATGATTGAGAGTTTTAACCAACATGACATCATCGTAAGCTTCTGAAGGTCTCGTTTTCTGCCATGGGGTAGGTCAACGATGGATTCTTTCAGATCAATTAAAAAAAAGCTTAATCGTTGGGTTTACAGTGCATTTCTAGTTGAACTTTTTATTGTGAAACAAATGCAGGGGATATTTCCAGTGTTTTCTGTCAGGAGCTGAGAAGAATACATTGCAGAGAAACAGGACACTTACTGGCTTCTTACACTGAGCACAGAAACTGTTTCGACACTGGAAGCAGGTGACTTTCAGCTGATCTCCATCGTAGATGAAGCCATAAGAGCACTGAAAGGAGAAAAAACACAGAATCAATTCTCAACTCAGATCTCAGAAGAGGCTGATGTTTTTATTCTACCTTGATGGAATCAACCCGGACGAATGAGACTCTACACAGACACACTTTTCCCTGGGAATATTTCTCAGAATTCTACCTTTGATTTGTAATATTTTGACGTTTTTATGATAAAATAAAGTGCTTGAATTGAAACAACATCCGGTTGCCCATTTCCTGGCGTACCATGGAAATGGGTTTTTCTTGTTTGCAAAAACTAAAATACTCTTGAACTGAAAAAACTGCAATTAATTAATAAATAAATGTGAAAAAAGTGAACAGCATTTTTCTTGGATTTCTCCCTGCCCCTACATCAAGGCAGAACCCGAATTCCTCCCCTACCCCTACGGCTCCTCACTATTGTTAAAATTGAATGGGTATTTGGAGCTTTAGTGGTGTCCAAACTCCTTTTTCTTTTTGGGGAGGAGCCTTATTGACTTAGGGCTGGCTATTCCTCCGCCGGGAGGGTGGTCCGCGTTGCGCTGTGGTGCAGAGGACAAACTCATAGCTTCACGTGGATGTGGTCTGAAGCACAAACGTTTACATTTAATTGTAAGGAATGAATTTTTAAAGTTGTGTATTTTCGGAGTGATGGCAGCTCCGTGCTAACGTAGCTGACCGACTGCTGTTCATGAGTGGTAGTATATATGGAGTGGTAGTAACGTCTGGATTTAAAGACACTATTTTTTTCCATATCTCTCCATTTGGAGGGATAAATGTGGGGGTAGGGAGAAACCGGAGGGGTGGGGAAGAAATCTGGATTCGGCCAAAGAGTCTGGGTTTCATCTAGATGTTACAAAATTCACACAAAACTATGATCACCCCTCTGCACGTTTCCATCCCTGCAGTCTGCGCCATCTTCCTTGTCCCTTCACTACCTTGTTCTCCCCTCCATCACTGCATTTTGACCCTGATCTAAAATCGGAATTACGTGACACACAAATCACAGTGTAACTGCAAAGTGGCTCTGCAAAGGTGAGGCTGTCCCTCAGACAGGAAGAAAGCTAAAAAAAAATTGATCTGCAGGCCGACACAGAGAGGACTATCAGAAGACATTTTCAGTCCAAACGAATGAAACCAGAAAGACGATGCTCGAATGTTTTGGCTCACTCAGGTGTAAAGACACTCAGGTGACTGAGACTCACATGACAGCACCACAGGAACTTGGGGTCTTTGATCAGAGCCTGCTCCGTCAGCTTCTTGTGGAACAGCTCGTACACTTCGGGCTCCAGACACTCTCGAAGCTGAGATTCAGAGCAGGAAGCTGAGCAGCTTAAATAGGAGGTCCCTCACCCCACTCCTATAAACAATGGCCGTTAGCTTCCTACCTGGATGTCCAGGGTGGAGAAGTAGCTGTTGAGGTGTTCGGGATCATTGATGTCAGGCTCCCAGCAGACAGGACACACCATGTCTCTGATGTGTTTGTCTCTCACAGCAATGGTGAAGTGCTGCTGGAAACAATCGCAGCACACGGAGCACTGGCAGGACGTCAGAGACTGCATCTGCGAGGAGGTTCGGGATGTCAGCGGGGATCCAGCACAGTTCGGCCTCAGAGGGACACGACCTCTGTACCTTACTGTGGGGGAAGACGGACAGGCAGATGGGGCACTCTTTGGCCAGAACCCTCCTGATGAATTCCCTGTCGTGGGACTCCCTGACAGCCTGCACCACGTCTTCCAGGGAATACGGGGCGCTGTGCTCCAGGAGCAGGGACAGAGCCAGCTCACAGCGCCCCCAGCTGGGAAGATCGTAAACTGCGAGCAGCCTGCGACAAACCCGCTGAAAGAGAAGAGGAGAGCAGTCTTACATGTAGACGAGGATGCCAGTCTGCTGAATCCTTACTCTGCAGAGATGACCTATTCCTGCAGAACTTTTCTCCTACTTGTCCTTTTATACTTCAGTGTATTAATACTAAAGGAATTCCTGCAGTAATCTGAGCATCCGAAAAAACAGACCACCCAGTTCTCACCACCCATGGTTATGTTGGTACATTGTCATTTCCTGACATCTTTTGATACAGGTGTTCAGCTTCAGCAGCAAATCTCATGAATGCAGACGTCTGACCTCCTAACGTGGGTTTGAGCATCCAGTGGATGGCCAATTTAGCAGCAGACCTAATGTCATGAAATTCCCCTGCTGCTGTGTCAGGTAAAAACGTGTACAAGTAGCATTTTGAACTGCTGAGAGAGCAAGTCCATGTTTTATGTTATTGCAGATTTAAGGGTTTATGGTACAACGTCCTGCTTTCAGCGCCAGACCTCCAAACAGGAGCTGGAGTCAAAAACACGGAGCACAGAAGTTGGAGTACCATGCTTCAAACTCAGCTTGTCTCCTCTTTCAGCGACAGTTGGACATCCTTGTTCTGGAATTCTGACAGGTAAGTGGGACCATAACGTCAGAGGTCAGCAGCTCTCACCTGTTTGTCAGGGTGGTGTATGTCAACAGGGGGGTCAGGCTTGTCGCTCCAAATGCGCATGTGGAAGGCCTCCAGGAGGGGCCTCTGCAGCAGCGCCAGAGCCCCCCTGAGCTCGCCACCACTCTGCCTCAGCGCCTCATGACAGCGAGCGTCGTCCCTGAAGCCAAGCACTTGTAGCTCTTCCACCTGGGAGGGGGCACAGGAAGCCAGAGGCATCTCATAACAATGACACAAATCACCTACTGTCCAACTGTACAATGAGAGCACGTGTCACCTTAGCAAGTCTGTCCCTGAGAGCTTGTTTAGCGGCTTTCTCTGTGTCGCCCCCTGCTGTCAGCCAGGCCTGCTTGGCTTCGGCTCTAGACAGCTGGACCAGAGGGGTGGGAGGTTTCCCCCCGGGAGGAGTTTCACATGGCTGCAGAACAAGATAAAACTGATGGCACGGGTATCCGAAAGAACGGAGAATATCTGCTGATGATGGGAGCACACTGACAGCATCCTCCTTGCAGATCCGCTCAGACGTGGACTGTGAGGATGAAGTTGCTACCAGCATCCGGATCTGATCCAAAAGCAGGGGGAGCTCCATCTTTAGCCACTTACTGGAGAGGTTGCAGCTTTCTTCAGAGACCTTCATGCTTGTGTACACCTCTTCTGGACTCAGGCCTCTCTTTTCTCCATCCTGCCAAACACAAGAACACACATTAGTTGAGGTTAAGGCCTCATGTGGAAACAGTCTAGGAAGCTGACTTGCCCTTATCAGGTGTATCAGCTTCTCGCCCTCCTCTTTCATCCTTTTTTGCCTCCAAGAATCAGCATCTTCTGAGGCCGGCTTTTTGGGTTTGATTGGCAGGGCGGGAACTCGTCTGACGGGTGAGGGGGGGCGGAGCTTCACTGGTAGGGGTGGGGGCTCTGGACGATTGAGGTCACACATCTCACACATTGTGGCGGGAGAGTAGTTGAGATATGTGCAGAACTGACACACCCACTGAGACACAGAAACACCGGTCATTAACCAAAGTCTGCCTCTGTCACACATTTGTCTGAGTGCACGCATATATTATGGGATGTCTTCCAGGAAAATTGATGTCACGTTCATGTGTTGAATCCCCTTCTAGTAGCAAATTTATAGAAAACAGAGACAGCAGATGTTTTTTGTTCTCAAAAGGCCACTGGAGGCTGGTTGCAAACAGAAGCAGTGTCCTATTTACTTCCATTAGAAATCAAATTTGACCCTAAATATAACCCCTGTCCGGCCTATTCTTTAAGATCAAATTTGTGCATTACAGGGGGAGCCTTTCCTTGGTTAGCTAGGGTCACGGAGGACTTAAAAACACAAAATTGACTTTGGCGCCACCCAATCACCTATTTTTGGAGTTTTGAGTTGGGTGGAGTAAACTCCTCCCACATGGCTGAACCACGTCAGGTTTAATTCTTACAATTCATAATCCTAAGGGTGATGTTGGATCAGACTAGTGCACATAGGTCTATGATCACCGCAGTGCCTGTTACTGACCTGGCTGTCAGGGTCACCGGGCATGCCCAAAACAGGTGCTGGAGGTCTGGGAGGGGTGACAGGTGGATGTGATGGAGTTACCAGAGGGCGCGTGGCCAAACGAGGTCTTTCACACACCTCACACAGTACGCTGCTGCCGGCATTCATCACCGTGCAGCTCTTACACTGCCATTCTGAAGGACAGGGACAGATTCATTTTAAAATGAATACGAGCAAACAGCTGCAACAAAAACGTCACCAAAAATACAAAACTCTACAATTCCGTGGTTGGGATTAGAAAAGAGCACCATTACGGTTTTGGCTTTCTGATGCTTACACTTCTGAGATAAGTTTTTGATGTGAAACAAAAGCTGAAAGCAGTGATGGAGCTCAAATCACAAACAAAGAACGCAGTGAAAATCACACAGCCTCTCAGGAAAGAACGAACACAGCCACCAGGTCACTAGGTTTCCAAAAACTCAGACTAAAAAGAGAAAAAGACCTAAAGAATATCACAAACCACTGAGAGTTGCAGGCTGATTCTCATCTTTGTTCAGTCCCAGGCGAGGGTGTTCACAGTCCTCACACAGCACACACCGATCCGAATTCACCTTGGAACAATGAGTGCAGCACCAGGTGGAAGAACTGAAAGAGGAGACACAATCCAGTTCATCCTTAACCAAGCAACTGCATTATTTCCAAGCCTTTTTCATCCTCAATACAATCCAACAGCACGTCCTTTCAGTGTACAACGCACTTATTCAATCAGAGGAACAGAAGAAGCGCAGTGCAGAGATGCAGGTGTCTCCTGCTTGGAGGCCATGAGTCTCATAATGGCCACAAAGAGACTCAAAGATGCTGAACAAAAAAAAGGCAGTCTTCATAGGTTGGTTGTAAATGAAAGCTAATGAGTACAGAACAATGCTGCTCAATGCAAAACAATCCCACAAGGAAAATGGAGACCAGAGATCATATGGATGCTCCTGACCTCTGACTGGTCCTCGCTTTGGAAGAGGACCATGATGAGATGACGGTTCGGCGGTGGCTGGCCCTCTCAGGGGAAGAATGATGGACCCTGTCACATTCGGAGCAGAGGCCCTGCAGGCAGGTGAGGCAGTGGGCGGAGATCCGGAAAATTCCACAAATGCTGCAGTTCTCTGAAATACAGAATAACGTGAGCATACCAGTCAGAAAGAATCATATAAAAGATCAAATCTTCATCCCATGTATGCATGAGAGGGTTTCCTCAGGTTGTGGACTACATACACTACGACTACTACAGTTCACGACTACATTTCCTCACCAGGATGTTTGCTCGAGGTGGAGGAAAAGATCTCCAAAGCCTTGAGACTCTGGTGCTTGATGGACAGAGACTGTGGCTGGCTGCTCTTCCTGGAGGAGCAATGCTGGAGGGGAAACGCCAGAGACTTGGTCTGACTGGCTGGATGGCATGTTGCTCGGGGGGAGTTGTAGAGCACTGCATCAGTGTTAAGACCAATGTCCTAGAACGAGAACAATTAGGTTTGTAAAGCAGCCCACACCACGTCACAAGACCACACAAAAGACAAGTTTGAATATCGAAAAACAGATGAATTTACTGTCCTTGTGTCAAACAAAACATCTACAGCTGCAGTCACCACATGAACTATCTGCTGTAAGGAAAGTACACACAATGCTGCTTTTATTTTAAAATAAACTAGTCTTTAATGATGGAAAACTGCCCTTTTCTGTAGACAACAACAATCTACGTTTGAGGGATTGCCTCTACAATGCTTCAACTCTTGTTGCGGAACTCAAGTGCCATGCAGTCTTGGGTTAGGCCTGGACAACCCAAAAACTCACAGCACCCGTCCGGGTCAACCCCCGGTACGGGTGCATGCAACCAAGACATTTGTGTTCCTTATGAAGAACCATCAGTTTTTAGCGGGCTTTTCTCCAAAGCTCTTCACCACAGAGGCCAAAATCTGCAAAAGCCTTGGGGGTCATTCAATGAACCTGAAATCAATGCTGTTCTGCAGTCATTTTTAAATCCATCATGGCCATGAAAACAGTGATTTTGGTGCTGCAGGGGTGCTTACCTTGTGTCTCAGTGTGGGAATTATTCTCTCATAAAACTCAGGGTGGGGGTGAGTCTCCTTAAATGAAAAGAAAAAGAATTGAACACAGTTTTTTTGCAAAAACAGTCCAAATCTTTATTTCAAATAAAATGTTTTATTCTTTGAAAGTCAACTAAACGGATTAAAAGAAATGTGATTACATAGAAAAACTTCACACCTTTATGAGCATTTCCAGTTCCATCCTGAGGCTCATGACTTCAAGTGTTACTGCGGCAACCTTACCCACATCAGGATCTGTGACGTCACTGGGGAAGCTGAGCCCGTCTGGCTGCTGATTGGTGTAACCATAGAGACAGAGCACTGCTCGGCCTCCCTGGAACCAGACCGAGATGCAAAATCACCAAGTCATTTGCTTGCTAGAAAAACTCAAGACTGCACAGCTGAGAAAACCTTTGTGATCAGCTACTTCTTGGCATTTTCGTGGACAGCCTCACATTCCATTAGAATCTGACAATCAATCAAATTGATCAAAGGTTGTTGTACAACAGAAAATCCCCACACACAGTACAAGGGCAGAGTGTCATGGTTTGCCCGTTGTATTTGGTTGGCTGTGAGTTTTCTGGGATACCGGTTTCTTCTTGGTTTCTCCATGAAGCTGGCTGGAATCAACTCTTTGTTTTCGTTCCTAAAGTAGATTCCTTTCAGTTCTCACTGTTAGAGCGTCTCATGTGTTTTCGCTTCAGATGTCTCAAGCGTAAATCCTAAAGGCCTAGTAGTTGTTTATTTGTCAGTCCCTAGTTCTCTTTTCCACAACAGCTAGCATTTTTTAAACCTTCCACCAGTCTCTGCTGGTTCTATTCTTACTTTTGAAATGGACTGTAATGAAATGCTAAAAGAGTTTATCCAGATTGTATTCTTCTGAAATTCACTCAAACAATTCTCTATTCCCAACGAATAATAAACTATTGGGATTTTTAATATTTGTAATCGAAAAGATATAAATACAGACTGTTAGTTGTGATTCTAATAGTGATCATTGAGGAGCACTGTCATTGGACTTTAACTAAAACAAGACTATGGATTTGTGTTTGTGAAACGGTTGCATTTCCTCCTTTTAGGAGCCTGATCTTTTTTTTACATGTCTGCAGTTAAACTCCCACAAACTGGTATAAGTCATAAAATATTGTTTGCTAACCTGAATAGCATCAACAGTGGCCTTGAACACTGGGTTGTTGTGTTTGACCGTCCTCCAGTACTTTGGTCTGTTGGGGTTGGTCAAATTACAGCCATACTTTTCTAGAATGTTGAGTGCTGTAGAGAACCTCTGAAGGGATGCAAGGGTCTGCAGAAGAAGCATGAAATGGAAAATTCAAATGCCAGGTGTACAATGCTCCATAGGTACAAGGTAAACTAGAAGAATAAGAACAAGCTGTATGAGGACATGTGGAGTATTTTTAGAGACATTCTAAATCAGTATCTGTGATGTAAAACCTTATAAATCCATTTTTTTCCACAGGAAAAAAAACCTGTGCATATTACAGATCATACAACCCTCAATGTGATACCATCAACTAAGATACAGTTTCACTGATTGGTTCCAAATGTCCATTTGGGATTGATGCACAAGAAATAGTGCATCAGCAAAACCAGAAACTATTTGGGCAGTGTTGCATTATTCAAATAACCAACACTGCTGTAACTTACTCCAGCAGGTTGTGAAAGACATCAATTCTTAGATATTAATGAGATTCTTACCTCCTTCCTGTTGGTGCCAAAGCTGTTCTCCCTGACCATGTTTTCCGCGGCGATGTGCTGATATTTGGAGCAAGGCGGTAAGGGCAGGTTTGCCATCGCAATCACACCAGACCGCACATCCACCACTCTGCCCCCCGAATACAGACAGACCTCGGCCTGACCCCGCACATCCTGCAGCTGCTCTGACAGTGATGCCATCCTGCACAGACATAAACACGGGTCAACAACATGGTAACAGGTCAACAAGTTAATAAATGGTTTGGCAACAAGCCATGGTAATGTTGATGAACATTACCATAACCTTTACCCTATTTCCAATGTACTTTAGGCGGCAGTTTAGCTCAGGCAGGAGAGCAGGTCGTCCAACAACCGAAGGGTTGGCGGATAGTGGGATAAATAAAGTATCAATTATTTTTATCTCCCACCTATTGGATAAAGTAGTTGCCAAAACTACTCCATTCTAACTTAACTCACTCTTTGAGACATTTCAGTCTGGTTTCCGTCCCCGTAACAGCCCTGAAACTGGTCTCAACATAATCACTAATGACGTCCTCCTATCTGTGAACTCTGGCTCACTGTCTATTCTCATCGTCCTTGACCTCAGCGTGGCTTTCGGCACCATCCCCCACTCCATCCTCCTTCAGAGACTCTCATCCATTGGCATTGTCCACACTACCTTAGACTGGTTCATATTCTATGACTCCGGCCTCACACAGTGTGTTCAACTTCACTCCCTCTGGTCTCAGCCCTCCCTTGTGACTTTTGGTGTGCCCCCAAGGCAACCCCTCCTTTTCATCGTGTACCTCCTTTCTCTTGGAGAGACCTTCCGTAAATTCAATATTCAGTTCCATTGTTGTGCCGACGACACCCAACTATACCTAGCAACCAAATCCAACTTCACCCTTCCCCCCACAATCTATGGAAGCATTTCTGTTGCATAATTCAAAATAAAAGTCAAAACCAGAAATGTTTTTTCATTTTCTAAATGAAGCTGCATTTTTTGATTCAAAATTAATATGAAAAAGCAATCCACCAAAAGGCTTTTTCATGTTCTTCCTCAACACTGCTTATTCTGTCACTTAATTAAAATGACAAAGAAAGTGGTGTTTGACATTTAATTTTCGAAAAGTTCTCTGGTAAATGTGTAGCAAAATTCATTTAGAAATGTCTAATTTGATCATTAAAATGGATTAACAGAAATGCTTTTCCATTTTCACAATGTAACTGCATCAAATGACTCAAAATTAAAATGAAAAAGCAATTCTTCAAAATGCTTTTTCATTATATACTTAAAACCGCTCATTTTGTGTCATAATTAAAGTGAAAATCCAAAGAGGGGATTGCATTTGCGTTTTCACATCCACCCCGCAAAAAGTGTAGCATAAGTCAATACCAGTCAGCATTTCTAGGGGGGAGGCGGGGCGATGACGTCAGTGCTCACTCGGTGTGGCTAAATGCTCTGCGCAAGCCAAGCATGTCTGATCAGTGCAGCCGGACTCTTCGTGTTTGTGTGAAGGGAAGTGAAGGGTGCTTTGTAATGTACAACGCTCCGGAGGACGATTCAGACCTCAGTCCGTCTGACTGTGTCTCCCGTGGAAACAGAGTCTCTGAGCAGAAAAGTAGCTTTGAGGCGGCTTTTGAAGGCGGAATTGCCGCTTCGGGCAGTCCTGAGAAACCATGCAATCATGTGAATTTGTGTTTCCAATCTTGTCCAGACAAAATAAAGGCTGAAGTTTTTCCCACATATTTACAGCCAAGATGCACATTGTGGCATTATGCCCGCAGTACGAAGTTTAAATGCATCAGAAGCTAATTGTTGTTGTTGACACGTCTTAGCTGGATCCCAAACCCTTCTCCTGAATCTTATGTTTTTTTAAATTTTAATCGATACAATAATTATAAATCTGGTTTTAATTTTTTCCTCTCGGGTTAATGCGGGACAGCTTTCAGACTCAGAGAGAGAAATGGAAAACTGCTGCAGTGGCCGTCATCCCTGGAAGCTGAAGCAGAGACTCTCTGGGAGAATCTCTGGGATGAACTCAAACACGGAAACATGATTATGATGTAGAACTCTTTAAAACAAATAAACATGATCTCTCCACATTCTCAGTGTCTTCCATGCATTGTAAGTGAGATAGTGAGTGACAGAGACACCGCTCCATGTAGCGATCCGGCTAAAAACATTAGCTGGTAGCTCCTCCCACACTCGGCCTGGTGCGTTCACGGAGCTCCAGTACATAGAAGCTTCGCAGAACTCCAACAGCCACACAGTCAGGTGATATATTTTCATAAAAAAAATAAGAACTGCCAAACAGACCCTAAAACCATTACAATTTTGCCTACTCCCCTAAAGCCATTTTTACCTTCAAATTTAGAACCAAAACCGCCCAATCTGGCAACACTGCCGGGAGGGCAAAGTGCGCAGAAGAACAGTCAGCACTGACGTCATCGCCCCGCCTCCCCCCTGGAAATGCTGACTGGGATTGAATATTGCTACAGATTTTGCGGGGTGGATGTGAAAACGCAAATGCAATCAACTCTTTGCATTTTCACTTTAATTATGACACAGAATGAGCGGTTTTAAGTATAAAATGAAAAAGCATTTTGAAGAATTGCTTTTTCATTTTATTTTTGAGTCATTTGATGCAGTTACATTGTGAAAATGAAAAAGCATTTCTGTTAATCCATTTTAATTGTCAAATTAGACATTTCTAAATGAATTTTGCTACACATTTACCAGAGAACTTTTTGAAAATTAAATGTCAAATACCATTTTTTTATCATTTTAATTAAGTGACAGAATAAGCAGTGTTGAGGAAGAAAATGAAAAAGCCTTTTGGTGGATTGCTTTTTCATTTTAATTTTGAGTCAAAAAATGCAGCTTCATTTAGAAAATGAAAAAGCATTTCTGGTTTTGACTTTTATTTTGAATTATGCAACAGAAATGCTTCCATAACAATCTGTCTGTTTGAACCTAAATCCTGGTTCTCCTCCGATTCCTTCCACCTTAAAAGCAAAAAGACTGAGATTCTCCTCATCTGCACCAAATCTATCCTCTCCAAAGTCAACTGCTTTAAACTCTCCATCAACAACTCATCTGTCACTTCCACTTCCCATGTAAAGAGTCTGGACGTCATCCTGGACAGCTCCCTCTCTTTCCACGCCCACATCCATAACATCACCTGGAAACAGTAATCGTCTCCGCCCCTTCCTTACCCATTAGACTGCCTCCATCCTGGTCCACAGCCTCATCACCGGTCGTCTCATATCCTTCCTCTTTGGCCTCCCTCACAAGCTTCTCCATAAACTTCAACTGGTTCAATATCCAGCAGCCTCAGATTATACACCCCCCCCCCCCCCCCATATATACTTTCAAAGCCATCCGCAACCTCTCCCCTTTGTACCTCTCCAGTTTTGTCCACGTTGCAACACCCTCCCACGACCTAAGATCAGCGTCCTCTCCTCACCTGACTGTTCCCTCTGCCCGTCTCAGCACCATGGGGTCCAGAGCTGTCAGCTACTCTGGAACTCACTTCCACCTGACATTAGGATACAGACGACCTTAACAACAAAAATCTAAACCCAATTGTCCAAACAATGACACACATAGTTGCGTCACCATCACTTTCCTTTCTTAATCTGTTTATTGCTTTTAATTCTGTTTTCTTGTCTTTTGCAGTGTCCTTGAGTACTCTGACAGGTGCTTTTTAATATTATCATTACATAACTTTCTTAAGTATTAATATTATAAATGGTTCAGCAATAGAATAGACAGCTCAGCAACATGGTACCAGGCCAAAAAAGAAATAAAAAAGGAAGTAGGTTTTTCTATCTGTCTCCTCTTCTTTACCTTTTTCCGTTGCAGTTGTTTCATCTTTAGCCATAGTAAATAAATCTTCAGATAATTTTCTCTTGAGCCCTGTTTTCTATTTAGGAGAGGAGAGGGCAGCGTTATATAAGCAGGGTTCCAGTAGAATCAAATGTACAGCAGCCTAATGCACCTCCACTGATGTCCTGCAGAGAGCTGCAGATGATCCTTCATGGCCGTTTACAGATGAATGAAATATCCTGGTGGATATTTTCCAAAACCTTACACAAATATCCATAATAAATATGGAGTCAGTCCTTCCACGCGCTACTGTGACATCAGAAACCCTGCTTTGCAGGTGACAGCCTCCGTGTCTTTGTGGCGCACGCGCACAGGGCCCCTCCCCGCTGAAGCCAAGTGCACAGTCAGTGCAGCAACATTTTTTATGATCCTTGCATGTTCACGAAGACACGCACGCACACGTCAGAGCTCAATGCATCAATTAAACTCTGCTGATCGGACTGAGGAGCGTTCACGCGCTCTGTCCAAAACAATCACAGCAGCATCATTGGTTTGTGTGCAGCGCGCGCCGCATGATTTACTACTAGGTTGATGCGCGCGCCTCTGCCATTTTTCCTACCTGATTTACTCTGCTTTTTCACCAGCTCCTCCGCACGCACGCACGCAGACGCACGTGCGCTAAAGCTTCGTTCCGTCGGGTCGGACCCAGTGACGTCCCTCCAGGCTGTGATACACGAGGGCTACTGTAATCCGGGTGATGTCACTCCCAATCAGCTGATCCGTGGACTATAATCCTCGGTTCCGGTTCCGGTTTGGAGAGCTCAAAGGTGATCATCATCTCATCCTTCCATCGGATGACGTCATAACCGAACCACGGAGGAGTTCCGTTTCAGAATGTGCTATAAACAGAAACGTATCAATATATTTATGGTTTTTACTGAACCCAAACACTGTTTGATTTTTTTTTATATTGGATGTTTTCGGTTCTGGTTCTTTAAACAGCCAACACCTGTTTTTTGTTGGTTGATTGGAGACATTTCAACCTACTTTTTAATGTTCACTGACAGTTTAGTGGGTTTTGTTGTTGTTGTTGCTCTTAAAGTGACATAGAACACAATGTTGGCAACAGTAAAGAAAAGCTAAATGAGCCCTTTGTCATGGTTCTATATTTCACAATTTGCTTAGTCTAATAGAGAACATATCCACACATACTGCCAGGTAAAATTTTAGGCTACATCTACCAAACTTCAAGAGGCTTTTATTCTTTACTTTTCTGGTTTCACATTTTTTTGCGCTTAAATCTTGACTCAACTTGGCCAAAACAAACTATACTGTTGGAAATTGTGAATTGAACTAAATCTGAATGTAAAACACTCAGAAGTACTTTTGTCACTTTAGATTTTTATTTTCTCCTCCTGCAGGTGTAATAACAGCATACCTCTTGAATTGTTACGGCAGTCATGGAATGCATTTCAATAGGCAGCTATAGTGTGAGGTGTAAGGCAATTTCAAACAGCCGCCCTTGGATTTTTATTCCAAAAAACTCAGACATGCTGGACATCCGTCCATCACCTGCCTAGTCCTGTACCAGGATGCTGGAGTCTGTCCCAGCCACTCGTGGGACAGTTCATCAGTCTATTGCAGAGCCACTCTCACCAGAATGCGTTGGGTCTCTGGGTCAGTGTCACAGCTATGTTAGTAAGGCTTATTTATCCTTGTCTGCTCCATTTGAGGTAGCATGTTAACTAAATGTCCAAAAGTTTACTGGAGTCCTTCATGCTACAGGACACAAGACCTATGGTGACTATAAAACATTGTTCCAGTAAATTAAATTGCCCCCTGAAAATATAGTTGTTGTTTTTTTTGTTTGTTAATTTTTGCCTTGTTTCTCCAACAATGAGGAACGTGTCTCTCTAATCTGTCTGTTTGAGTCCAGAAATGAGCAGTAAGGTGGCTGCCTGTCCAGTTTCTGTTCTGTGTCCAATGTAATGAATATAGAGAAGACAAAAAAACATGTCTGTCCCTAAAGAGAAGGTCTAGCTCTAAAAAAAAATGTTTCCATATTTTAGGATCAACATTTGTGAGTAAAGACTGTTTCCTGATTTGCTGTTTGTTTTCAGATAGAATGCATCAGCTGGTAAAAGATTATACAACACTTGGCATCAGTGTTTTGTCCAGATATGCTTTTTTGTCCAGATAGTTTTACTCCTAAACAGCTTAAACAAAGTTTCCACACTTTTATTTAGCAAATCCTGGGTTTGATTAGTTTATTTCAGCGTTGGTATATGTACAAACTTATAACAAAGTGGATGCTGGTTGTGGTTTAGATTTGAGTTGTGCTCATAGTTTAACTGCACAGACAGCCATAATGGCTGTTGTTAAACCATCTAAAGGCTCAGGAAAGGACCTACTATTGTTACTACACATCTTTGTGAGAGACACAGTGAAGCTTCTTTAAAGGAATACCAAAAAAATCACCTCCATTAAGATTTTTATTTAATCAGCATTCAGGAAACAACAGTTTCCTGACAACAATTCTCTACGGTCATGGTGACTGCGCGCTACAGTCAAACAACCTGAAGATATGGGTGGAGGACTGTAATGTGACCCATCTGTGTTATCATGCTGCAGCAATGCACACCAACTTTTAGGACACACTACGACACGTGCTTTTATTCATGTGGACATTCAATTGAGGCAAAAGTAAAAACACTTTGAAAGCCTGAGGTTGAGCATTGCCTATTTCCTGTTCTGTAGCTGAGAAATGATGTTTTCCAGAGGACCTATACTTCGCGGTGGTACCTTTTTAGACGATGACCGTTCAAGGAGCAACAGTCTGAGCTGTTAACAGAGCTGTCACTGTCACACAGGCTCGGTCTTGATCTTCGTGACCCTTTTGGGACACCGTTCTCATGACTGACAGATGTCACCATCAGCAGACGAGAACACGGAAAACCTGTGAGAGACTTGAAGGGATTCTAGGAAAACCATCAGCTCAGGTATTGTTGATGTTTGCAGAACATCCCAGCCTTTATTCACATAATGGAAAGTTTTTGTTAGAGCTGGCCTCACACTAAAATGGCCCAGCTCTGGTTCCTACTTTCTATTAACAGTATCAGTAACATGACAAAGAGTGCGATGATTATTGCTGACTATCAAGCGATTTTTGAACAGTTGTGCTGCTGGACACAGCGATGTTTCTCACTTGGTCTCAGCTTCTTTCTACATAAAAATAACATTTAGATTAATTTTTCTGTACAGTTTTTTTACGGTATTTTTTTATTTGTGCTTTTTAGGAGTGGAGCACTTGGCAAAGGCTGCGGAAAGGACTAAGAAGTTACTGCTGGATCACGTCCACACTCAAGATCTATCATCTAAGTCCAATTGTTGTTTGCAACTCCACAGTATCATAAACAGTGATGTTGGGACCTCCCTATGACAACAGTGCTCATTCTAATCCCATGACTCAATGAGTTTCACTGCCTTTTACCAAGCATGATGTGCAGGAATGATGGGACAACACCATGACCACTATTTGAGCTGAGGTCTGAGCAGATCAGAACAAAGCAGGTAGAACAATAAAACAACGCAGGAATTCTACAAACCTTAGGATGTGAAAACAAAACATCTACACAAGAACAATCAAAAAGAAGGAAAAGACCAAAAAAAAAGAAAATAGTTGTTTTTTTACAAGTATTCTTCCACCTTCTCATAAATGAATTTATGAAAAGGCACAGGGTTTCAAACTTCCACAACTCTGCAGAAGTCTCTTGATCTTGTCTGGAAAGTGACCCATGCTATCAGCCTGTGATTGGTCCATTATGAACTGACTGATACTGACTGACACTTAGCTGATCAGCATTAAAACAAACAAAGATGCTGCTGGTTGCAGAAAAATGGAGAATCACTGTATCATAAGAATGCCAGTAGGGGGCACTATTACCCTTTGTTAAGCAAACGTGTTCTTGTGCTCCCTGTCAAAGCTCCCTCCTGCTAAGGGGAACCTTCTCCCTCACTGTGAGTTAAGGGTGTTTCATTGTGTTTAATAAAGTCACTCACAGCTTCCACGTGCTGCTGTAAGTGCAATACTGACTCTAGTTTGCTCAGTGGTACTCAGTCAGGCCCAGTTTCAGATGCAACAGAGCAATCCCTTAAGAAATAGTCTCACAGAGACCAGAAAAAAAATTCTTACAGCACTTCTTCATGTTTGATCTTCTTGCCCGGAAGAACACACCAACGCGTACGGCATTCTTCTCCATGCCAACATCGAGTCCCTCTGTCCGTCCATCCATTCAATCTGTCCATACATCTACTTGTTCATTGATCCATTCATCCACCCATCCAACTATCCACCCACCCATACTTTTACCTGTTCATCCATCCATCCATCCATCCATCCATCCATCCATCCATCCATCCATCCATCCATCCATCTGCCTACACAGATGGGTTACCAGTAAGAGTGAAACCACATGCCTGAGGACAGTAGGTTACAGCTGGTGAAACCCACAAAGAAGGAATCCAAACATGACTACAACATTTGTGGTGGGCCACAGTTCTCCCCCCAACAGCATGGAGCCCCCCCTGTTGAACGGGTGTCCTCTTATTTAGGATCTGAATGGTGTGCAATATGTTGTGCATATAAACAAAGGTCAATCTTTGTTTTCTGTATCTTTGACTGGAAATCCTGCAGTCACTGCGGGTAAATGTGATAGAAAAAAATAGCAATAAAAGCAAAAAGTAAACAAGTATCTAAAGAGCCATAAGACAAAACAAATACCAACCCCTTGTTGTGTTTCTTTTTTTTTTCATAATATAATCATGTTTTGACTGAGTGACAGCAGTGTTAATGAGGTCCATAATTTGTTTGTAATTTTAAAAACCTGAAGAAAAGTTTTTTTTTAATTTGCTTTGATTAATATAAAAAATAAGTATTTTTGTGCTGTCTCTTTCTTTGGTGTTCATTTTGATCAATTGGCTTTGAAGCAGGCATGATTGACACCTGATCCTGAGGATGTTCACAAATCAGACCACTAAGCCCAGGCCTTGTTTTCCTTCAGCCTGAGTGTCACAGCATGGGAAGACCACACGCTTGTGCTGGTTTTAGTAGAACCAGAAGGCGTAGACTTGAGCTTCTGGATGGCACGCGTCAGCGGCGTAATCTTTCAGCAGCACACTTCCCCTCTGGAATGAGACGAGTGTTTTTCTCTCCAGGAAAACAGCTGTGCCATTACAGTTCAGGTGATGGTGTCTGAGCACGTCTCTGTCATTCAGTCTTTCCTTCTGAGCTCACATGCTAGTTTCACAAGCTGGTGACAGGCTTCCATCAACAGCAATATGATTTTCTCCTTTGTCCCCAGTCTGTGCTTCTTCTTCCTGTTCAGCTCCATCATTTGCTCTTTCCATTGTTACCATTTCCTGAGAGCAGTTGACTGCGGCGCTTTTACATGCCAGTGGGCTGAAACCACTGCTGGAGACAACAGCAGACTTCTCCATGTGATTTTTCCCTTGATGACTTAAACCCATGAGCTGTCCTTCACCTTCTAAGCTCCTGGCCACTGAGCCCTCCCCTCCCCCCTGAGGGCTGCCTGGACTGACAGGTTGCGGGGCCAGAGACGAGGGTTGAGGATTTGCGTCGTGTGTCACAGAGCTGGGAGAGGCAGAGATTCTGGAAATCATGTCATCAGAAAGCAGTTCGTCAAACGTTGCTGAACCGACGGGGGCTGAGGTGGCCACAGGAGTCATCACTGCCATAAGAATGTCATCATGGGATTCAATGAAATCCACCTTGAGGACTTTCCTTTTGTGAGGGCCGCTGTGGTCCTGCGCAGAGCTGCAGACGCTGTCGGCTGCCACAGAACAGCTGTCTGAGCCCTGTAAGGTCAAAGGTCCTTCTTTGGGATTGGACAAAAACTCATACAAGCCCTCTTTGATGATGGCTCCTGGCCGGATGATGTCTGAACACAGATTGGCTTCAGTGGCGCTGATCTTACTTAGATCCAAAGGAGGGGGGATGCGCTGCTGCCTGGGAGCAGTCTGACCTCCTTCAACCCTTGGGAGAAGAGAGCTCCTTTCTCCCCTCTCCAAAGACAGCTCGTCAGCCATGTTGGAGCCTTTTCCAGCAGAACCCTGTTTAGGTGTTTGGAAGGAGGTCAAAACCTGAATGCCCATCTGCTCCTGCATCATTTTTTCTCGCTCTCCTGTGATGTTAGTTGTTCTTCTCGAACCGTCCTCTGCCTCCCTAATGCTGAAGGGTTGTGCAGTGGCTCTGTTAGGGGACAGTTTTCCTCGCCCAGGGGAGGGCTGCTGGAAGACTTCTTGGTAGTGTTGGGACTTTCCAGGGCTGCACGTCTCTGTGTTGGAGTAATGCTTGTGGTAGCTCCAACGACTCGGGGACAGGTGGTTGTCAACTGGACATTTACTGTCCTCTCGTTTTTCCACTAAGATGTCAGTGAGTTCCATACTACGAGCAAACGCATCTTTTAGGTTGATGGAAACAATGCTTCCACTTCGCTTGGCTCTTTCTAGAGCTTCTCTCCTCTTGATGGCCTTCTCTTGCCTCTTTTGCTCTCGATAGAACTCAGAGAAGTTGTTGACGATGATGGGGATGGGGAGAGCAATGACCAGCACTCCAGCTATACAGCAGAGTCCCCCTACGATCTTGCCCAACAGGGTTTGTGGATAAATGTCTCCATACCCAACAGTTGTCATTGTAATGGTGGCCCACCAGAAGGACGCAGGGATGCTGGTAAACTTGGTGGAATCTTCGTCTTTCTCAGCAAAGAACACCAAACTGGAGAAGATCATAATGCCCATTGCTAAAAAGAGGATGAGCAGACCCAGCTCATTGTAGCTTCTTCGCAAAGTAAAACCCAGAGACTGCAGGCCTGTAGAGTGCCTCGCAAGTTTTAGGATTCTAAGGATCCTCATAATCCGGAAGATCTGGACCACACGGCGCACGTTCTGAAACTGCATCACACTCTTGTTGGATTCCGTTAGGCAGAGGGTCACATAGTAAGGCAGAATAGCCAGTAAATCGATGATGTTCAGCGGAGCTTTGATGAAATCCCACTTGTCGGGAGCTGAGAGCAGGCGGAGCAAGTACTCCATGGTAAACCAGGCAATGCAAATGGCCTCCACGTGTGCCAGACTGGGGTTGTCGCTGAACTGACCAAACTCATCCACGACCTGAAGCTCAGGGAGAGTGTTGAGGGATAAAGAGATGGTGGAAATGATGATGAAGAGAATGGAGATCCCAGCCAGAATCTGTAAGACAAAGAAGAAACTTTCTTTAGGACTGTGGCAGAAAAACCGTTCACCGTCTTGGATCCAAAGCGATATTGATAGTCAAAGATGTTTGTGTCTTCTTCTCTTCTTTGTCAGCTTTGAGCTGTTAGTTTGCACATTTCATGGAGTAAATTGAACAGACAACAAGTGAAGTTTTTCGTTGCTTTATCATTCACTCTATATTGCATTCAGTTTGAAATAAAATCAACTGAACCCTGGAATATTTAAGAACTGCATTTCCTGAAATAATATTTTATCTGTAATTCATCACTTTAAAGTTTGACTGCACCAACAAGAACATGAGTTTGAAGCACAACCGTCCACTCAGGATGGGATGTTTTAGGAAAACAACTTTCTTTTTGACAGTTGTTTGCCTTTGATCTTTGCTCTAAGTGGTTGTAACCTCAGATTTCCCCTAAAAGCAGCATATATTACTGGAAAATAATAATGAACCAATAAGGAAGAGAACAACTATTTCCTGAAAATGTACTCAAAGGTCCTCAGTAGATCCAGTCTGAACTTTGAGTGTTTGTAGCGACTGGATGCAAAAATGTGTAGTTTTAAGGCCCGTACACACCGGGACGAATATTCGCCAGGCGTTATTCGCCAGCGTTTTTCGCCACGTTTTTTGTGTTCACACCCAGGAGACTTTCGCTGGCGATGAGCCGAGCGAACATGCAATTTCCTTCCCTGACATTAGATGGCGCTTAATGTAAACAGAAATACTCCTGTACACAAGGTGGCGCTGCGCAACTTTACGCATCTTAAAGTCGCATTTCACTCAGAAGAAGAGAGCAAGTATTTACACGCTTGTCAGAATCATACAAAGAAAACATGAATATTTCAAACACCAGTAGCTCCAACTGGTGCTTGGTTCGGGGATATTTTAGAATGTCCGTCATTATTTCATCGCGGCTGTGTAGATGCAACTCGGCGTCTATCTTCTTCGCTGGTATGTGTGCTCAGCAAGGCAGTTTTGTGTTTGAGCGCCCCCAAGTGGTGTTTTACTGTAACTTCAGAGGCTCCAGACACGTGTGCAAAAGCGCCATTCTCATTGGTCGAATAGATTTTGACGCGATGCGTCAAACCAAAAAAACGAACCCGAGGCGTTTTTTAAAAAGTGACGCTTTGACGCGTTGCGTTTTTTCGTGTCGGTGTGCACACTCACATTGGTGCCCTTTGTTTAGTAACGAGGCGTTAAACGTCTGCGAAAATCGCGCGCGAAATTTGTCCCGGTGTGTACGGGCCTTTAGGTTAAAGAAGACACATCAGGCTCATCTTTGTTAATCCTCCAACATGATCAAATCAGAACTTTCCTAGTGAAGTTTAAAATGTCCCAACCAGAATGAGGTCTGTCCTTCAGAATGAAACACACATTCCCATCCTTATGGAGAGCTTAGATATCTTCAGTTACATGAGGGTTCGGGGATTCACACGTCCAGTTTTCTTCAGGTCCCACCGCAGCATTCAGGTAAAGATTCACACCTCTCTGAACTCTGGATTTCAGGGAGGAACAAACGTTGATTTGGCTATTTTCCACTATAATTTTACAGGATTTGTCTCACGGCCTGACATTTGAATAATCTGATTACAGAGTGGTGTGGCTGCAGATCAGTCCACATGATCAACCCACCACCACCGTGCCCAACAGTAGGCTTTAGTTGTTTGTGCAGATGTGCTGCTGTTGACCTTCCCAGTCTGGTCTCATCTTCCTAGAGGACGTCGCTCAAATATCTGCTGCTTTCCTCTGTGCAGCTCTAAGACAGAAGCTTTGACGCTTTGACGGGTGACAGAAAACTGACACTCCTTAGCTAAAAAAAAAACTAGGATGTTCTCTGTAATATTTCAATATTGTCCAGTTTCAGAATGAAAACTATGGTAACATATTTGTGTTTGCCGCTTCCGTTGTAAAAAAAAGTAAAAAATAAACCCTCTAAAAATATTTAAAAAATAAAATGAATCATAAACTAAAGATGTGTGAACAAAAACACATTTTGCTGACATCTTTTTGGAGAAATTGGGTACGATCCCGAATTCTAAGGGTCTGAGTGATCAAGTTCAACAAACCAACTTTGCATTTTCTATCTGTTCTTTGAGTGTTTCACGTCTGCCGTGTTCAACTTGGAAAGATTCAAAAAGAATTGCTTAAATTGCCACTTGGAACATTAACTCTCTTTGTTCTTTGTCTCTTGGTCAAACAGTTGGGCGTTTTGAAATGGTAGCTTACAGGAACGTTTTTGGAACCTGGTTGAATGTTGGAAAAAAATGTCTCTTTGTGTTTCATTGTTGGATTTTATGGTACGGATGACGGATGAACGAGCAGGGCCCAGACTTTTTTTTATCCTTCATTTAAAAATAGAAAGAGATGTGATGTTGAAATGGGGCCGAAAGTTGTGAAACATTGAAACTGTGGCAGGAGAAGCATGAGGGCCTGAAGTCTTCCTCTGCAGCTTCTGCTAGGACATTCCAGGATAACTGTAATAGGATTGTGCTGCTAACTATAGAAAGGATAGAGAGAGGTCAGAAGTGGTTACTCATTCTTTCCTTTCAGAACAGAATAAATCAATAGCTGGAAACCCCAAGAAAGAAGATGAAATACATGAATGTTATTGTGTTGTTGTAGATAGAAGAAGGCCACCCCGGGGTTCACGACCTCTTCACAGAGACCCGACTCAGTTTCACAGAGGGCAGAGTGAATCGGCATAAAGCCGCTAATGATCTCTGTCTCACTCTGACATTCAGCAACATTTTCATTGCAACGTGGAACAACTTGATTCCACAGAGTTCAGGTTCAGGAAGATGAACTGAGAAACGTATCTTTTATTTAGTTTGTGTTTAAAAAATACAAAGTGTTGTGGAAATCCTTCATCTGACAACAAGGAGCCACAGGAAGGCCTGCAATAAGTTACCATCACCATTGATATTTACTCAATAGTTTGATGTTAAATATTTGTTAACAATTTTTTGACAGCTTGTTATAAAATCTATGCACTAATAGTGAAGGGTACAAAGGTTGGGGCAAAACTAAAGACTGTGTCCCACAGCCTCTTCATACATTTAGTATGAAATTTTGGTCTTTTGTGATGCATGATGCGTGATCTACGTCGTTCATACGTGTTTCTTGCGTTCGTCATTCGTCGACGTGCGCAGATGTCCATAGAGTGTTTCTGCCGACGGGTCTTTACGTGAATTCGGTTTTGAGCTGTTCAGAATTTATGGTCAGTTGAGAATTACGAAGTTTGCGCATATTTTATGTATTTCATGCACCATTATACCATGGTCCAGGTAAATACTCGATTCTGATTGGCTGCTGGGTTTGCATTATAAATTGATAATCCACAGTGAAAATTGCAATATATATATAAAAAAGTAGTTCCGGTCAGCTAGCTTAAATGTTCTGTATCTCTGCGGTGGCTTCTTTAAAACAACCTTCATCTTCATCATCTGGACACAAACAAGCGGTTAGAGATTAACGTTCTCTCTGAACTGATGCTTTATTTACCCATCGTGACCATCAGCATAGATATTGCTGTCCTTTGCCGCTGCAGATGAGATCGGTGCTGACAACATGACAACGCACCGCACCACGTAACACATAGTCCGCTTTTTTGCGAAGAAAGCCATCTAAACTGGAATAATAACAGGAATGAAGTACCAAAAACTGGTTGAATATTTATTTCTTTTGAAAGTGACCGTGGCATAAGTGAGTTAAAGGCCTTTGAAGTGAGTGTGCATTTTCAGAATTAACGCACTTTGTGCCGGAAGGTTCAGGCTTCTGTTAATTTCTGTTGATGCATAATTCGTCGGCCATTTTCCTTTATTTATAATGTAAATCTCACACAATGCGCGTGATTTTTATGCATTGTGTCTTTCATTTTCCTTTATCTGACAGACTTTTTACCCATGTACCACCGATGTATAACTTTTATATCATGTATACGGTGCACATCTCATGTTCAAATTACACAATTGATGCACGAATCAGTCAGGAATTGCATATAAACAGCTCAATAATCATTCATGTTAATGTTCTATGTCGATTTACGTGTTCTTTGCATTGTTTGTTTGTACTTCTTCCTTGGTTTAACATGCTTCAATTGTGATTCATCTGTGAAAATTTCATGCAAAGACCACAACTTTTCTCATTTTTTCCACGTATATTCAAGTATGACTAATCTTTGCCCGTGTAATATGTGCAGAGTGGCTGTGTGACACGGCCTTAAAGTTCGATTTAACTTCTTTTGTTCCCATTTTTCTGCTGTGTAACTTGGTCAGCTTCATAACACTGTTGTCAAGGAACTGGTGGTGCAGGACCCAAAATGTAGCCGATTTATCATGGGGGAAAGGTTTATTAAACATAAATAAGTTCATGAATGGAGTAGTATTTTTAAAGTTCTAGTAATCATAGAAAGATTACTTTCCAGCTTTGTCATTTGTTAATCATTAAGTTTGAGGCTCCTTAAAGGCCTTGTGGTGTCTTCCTCCCACCGTCCAAAAACATGCTTCAGAGGTTCATTGGTTTCTCTAAATTGTGTGTGTGACAGACTGGCGACCCGTCCAGGATGTCCCTTGGCTTCACCCACAAGTGACCCCGAAAGGGAAAAAACGGTTCAGAAGATGAATGAATGAAATTATTACTGAATTAAGATTGGAGACTTTTTTTTGTTGCTTTAAAGCATATTTCTTCTTTGTCTGCTTCAGTCAATTTTTCCAGTGTGTTGACACAGTTTACTGTTTGGAATAGAATATTTGTTTTCATGGCGTATTTTCCGGCCTTTTTCCAGGAAGTTGTTAGAAATCCTTTAAGATTGGAAGTACAACAACAAATTTAGTCAGGGGTAAAACATTTGTTTAGGAAATCAGTGCAGACCTAATATCCATATAAACCTTCTAAGAATAAACAAAAAAAATCTAAACCCCAGGATGGATAGTAGGGTCGGAACGATTCACTTTCTGTCACGGATTTCTTTTGGTTCGATGTGTCATTTGTGTTTTACAACAAAAACAAAAACCTCACTAAAATTCTTTTTTTAAATTTACCTATAAGAAACTATCAATGAAGGAACACCTTTCAGTTGGCTCATGCTAAGCCTTGTGTAATGTAATAAAATAATAAACACACAATTTTAAATTCCACACAACAATTGTTTGACATTTTCCGTGTAAACATACTGGTACGCAGCAGGAATGCAACAAATCACTTGGGTTTTATGGTGTTTTTGGCTTGATTTGATGTTGCATCCCTAAAGTGCAAACTGTTAGATCTGATTTGAATGCAAGTTGTTGTTGTTTATAACCTTTGTGCTACCTTAGATGACCCCACCCTTGCATTGACGAGTTCTCCCTACCATGACAAAGGTGGATAAAGGTGGAAAGATTTCATGTAATCCATGGACACCAGTGAAGATCACAAATCATTGAAGAAAAAAGGTTCAACGCACTGTCTAGTGGGTCTAGATGACCCAACTCCCAATGTTAAAGTGCCTAGGATAGCACAAGGGTTAACTTCACTTAAAATCCAATAGATGGGTTCTTCCTGCTGCATCAGTAAAACTAAAGTGGTTGGATGAAAGCAGATCAAAATATGATCTAAATATTTATTAGTTGGTCTGAGGCTTCAGTATCTGCTTCGTGTGCTCCGGTCATGACAGAAACACTGCGGTGATCGTGCTTTTCCATCGCCGGCCCTCAGTTATGGAACAACATTCCAGCAGAATTGCGGATGATATTAGACCTTAGCAGTTTGAAATGCCAACTAAAAACTCTCATTTTTGGAATTGTGTTTTGTTGCGTTCTTATTTGTCTTTTATGTATATTATTGCCCCCCCAACACCCTGACCAGGGGAATCCATTCAGCTGCTTCCTCCAGACCCCTAAACATCCTATTCTTTCTTTTTGTGAGCTTAAGCTCAACAGTTTAGGTTTGTCTCGCTCACAGATGTCATGGCAGAAACTCCAGCTTTAGGCTCAGCCCTCCAACAGAATAAAACACATCCAGAGGGATTTTAGCCACATCTGAACCCGTTCCTGTGCTCATGTGCGACGCGTGCTCCCAGAGTCACGTCTGCTCTGCTGCTCCGCTGCCCTCTCTGAACTCTACTGGCTTCCTAGCGAATCCTGTAAGGCGTCAAACTGAGCCTAAACCAGGTCCCAGCATGGAACCAGGAGCCCCCACAGAGGCCAGCAGTGTGAAAGATAGATGGAGCCAAGGAGGAGAGAGAACCGTGTGTTCTTCTTCAGCATCTTAATGGCTTAATGGATGCCAAACGCTGTGACCTTGGCGCTCAGGACAGATTTTAAGAAGTACCAGGAACACTCAAGCTGCTTTGGAAGCAGCTCAGTGGAGAAAGAATTAATCGAAGCCTGACATTTGAGATTCATCGGATCAGTATTGCTCGTCTTCATCACAGCGGTCTACATTAGTGATGCAGGCCTTCATCAAGCCACAGCTCATCTTTATCTTTAGATCCTTTTAGGCAAACTCTTTTCATACCACAGCATCTCTCATATTCAATCTGTCACTCTCCTCCATGTGACCTGCCTCTTCAGTTCAAGAAAAGTGACAGGTCAAACTCCAGCCTCACTTTTCCCGGCTTCAGACTTCGCTTCGGTGGATTTTTACCCCTTTTTGCTGAGGTCATGTATCTCATCTCTTGAGAGGAAAGAAGGAAGTCAAAAAAAACTAAAGACATCCAAGTAGCGGTTAAAGGGAGCGGAGAAAGCTGAACCTGGATCAATATGAGGAGGGAATGTATTTCTGGAAGCTGCTTTTTCTGCAGACGCTCCTGCCTGTGTATGTCTATGAATATGAGCTTTAGTTTCAAACACACGCACACACGGTCATCTGCTGACCAATCCAGCGCGCTCACTTTGACCCCCCTCAGCTCTGAAGGGGCTCGTGTCAGAATTTTTGTTTGATAAATAAATAATTTTTTGTGTTTTAAAATGTAATAATTATAGTCAAAATAATAGTAATAATAACACTTTGTGGTGAAAGTAACATTTTACAAAACACACAAAGTGTCAAACGACTTCAAAAAGGTAAATAAAAAAACAGAAAATCAAAGCAGGATCAGGAGGAGAAATGGAACTAAGGTGCAAAGATTTGTGCTTTTTTGTTGATTTTTTTACTAAACTAATTTTTATGTCATGTTTGCATTTTGTTTATTACTTCATGTTTACTAAGGGTGGGCAGATCAATTTGAGTATCAATACGAAGGTGAAGTATTGATACTAGCGTGATGCGATCGACACTTTTGGGTGTTTATCTGTCGGCAGTGTTGCCAGATTGGTCGAAAAACAGCCCAATTTGAGCAAAAACCCTCCCTTTTGGAGCAGGAAACTGCCCCATCTGGCAACACTGTCTGTCTGTGTAAACAGCACAGCAACAGGTCAAAGGTGGAGAAAACATTTCACTCACTTACGTAGGTAAGTGACAACTAATATGATATACTTAACTGTATTACAGTATTGATTTGTTTAAGCTTTTACTAGAGGCTTTGTTATATTATTAATGCCTCTATTTTACAAATATGTTTGTGGTGTTGCTGTTTTTTATTTTTGTGACATTGTAGTAGCTTTTTGAAAATGCTGTACTAATTACTGTTTCCTTCTTATTCTTATTGTAGTATACCATTACTAATTTCAATGTTCTTTATTTGATGTATGTTCTGTTCAAATTGCTGAACGTCTCGGTCCAGTTTTTTATTAAACACTTTAAGAACCAAAAATTTTGTATTCCCAAAAACTTTTGAGAAACAAATATTTCAAGATAAAGTATCAGTGCCGGTAACAGTGCCGGTATTGGGGAAGTTAGAGGCTAAACTGCTGCACTCATCTTGATGAAACTGTTCTTGGTTTGTGCAGAAAGTAACGGTCATTGGGATGTGAGACGGGGAGCTTCAAGTTGAAACTTGGTTTGAGTCAGGAAGGAGCGCTTTCACAGACATTTCCTTCCTTCCATTAGACTCTACAACGTCTTGCTGGACACTTCTTTTGTATGTGTTATTTTTCATTATCTGCTGTTTTGGATCAGTTACGTCGTACGGATGAATTCATTTGACCACAACAGAAAGATTGAGTTAGAATTTCCAGTTGTTTAAATCTTAATGCGAATGAAGAACTACTGACAAACCCAACTGTCATGACACAAACACAACCCTCAGACGAACCATGATCACATGTTTTAACTGGGAGGGAGGCTGCCTCTCTCCAGGGCAGGGCATCTCTAGTATGGCAACTTTGTTGGATGTGGCACTAGAGCATTTTGTTGGTTCATAAACTGATAAAACACTGACAGCTTTTCTGATCTGAAAAGTGATGGGTCTTGTCTGTTTAGTGTCTGTTGTAAGAAAAGCTTTGAACCTTTGATTGAAAATCTTCCTCTCTTTTAAATCTAAAGACTTTCTTTTATGGGCTTTTTAAAATGACTGAGGAGGGGGGTGTCAAGACTGTCTGTCAGCTGGGCAATGAATATTAGGAGAAGAACCTCCTAAAAGTTAGAACTTTGTTCTAACTTCTGGAAATTTCTGGGTTTTTTGATAAAGACTCAACTTTCGATTCCACATAAATGAAGTTTCTAACAGTGCTGTCCTTCATCCTTGCAGTTTTTCTAAAACATTCTGTCAGAGAGACGCAGAGAAGGTAGTTTAATCATTTCTTCCTTCATGGTTTTAATGCTGCGATTTTATTTTTCTTCTCTGGTTTGGGGTGTGAGAACTCATGTCAACAACGATTCGATTCATATCATTTACAGTTGATTTTGGTTCATTTTGAACGATCTGATCCTCTGACCTAAAGTGGATCCAGATCATCTTCATCTAAACTTCCAGCAGTGAGATTCCTGAAGTTTTCCAGATTCTTGGATTTCTTCCAGATCATCAAGTGGAAATGAAATGTGTCCAAACAAACAAGTCAACTAGAATGAATGTCAAATTCATTCACATTTTAGTTTCCCTAAGTTCAGCCCACTGTTGTTTTTCCACATCCAGAGAATCCAAAGGGAAGATTCTAGACACTGGATGGTCACATGACTTTGCTGGTCGTTTTTACCATAGGGTCAAATAAACCTACTGTGTCTCAATGCAAATGTTATTTTACAAGATCGATTATAATCAATTTGTTTCATTTTGAAATGATTTTATGATGCTATAAGTTAATTTGACAGATCCATCTGGTTGACAATATAAATGGATTTAGTCCATTAATCGTTACAACTCTACCTCTAATTAATAAAAAATGCTGCAGCCAGAGTTCATGTTCCACTCATGTTAGCTTCTCTTTTTTGGCTCTATTTCAAAACAAAATAGATTACAAATACATATTTATGTATTAATGAGTCTTGGAATTCTGGGAATTTTACCAATTTTCCCCCAAAACTGAGTTGGAGTGAAATAAATGACTTTAGTTTTTCACTTTGGTTTGTGTCTTTTTCCCTCCCTCACTGACTCTCTGAGTCACAGTTAAATAAAAAATAGTAACATCTGTTGATGAATAATTGTAAGAACTGTAGTGTGCATTCAGGCTGCTTTAAACATGGACTTGTCTTGTGAAACTTGTTAAACAAAAACTTGCTTTTCATAAAAACTCATTTCTGATTGTAGAGTTTTGGTCACAAACTGTGTTTGTGCTGCAGTTGTCATGGTTGTTGGTCCTGTTCACATGTGTGTGTGGATCAGCTGGATTCAGACATGTGGGGGGTTCAGGATGAAATGCTGAATCAAATCAAACTATACCATTATAAAATCATTTTATAAAATGAAATAAATTGATTATTATCAATCCTAGATTCCATTTTGATTGAGGTACTGTAGGTTTATTTACTCTAAGGTAAAAACAACCAATCACAGCAGACAACACTCATGTGACGTCATGAACACGGATCAGTCCATCATTCCAGTCCAATGTGTGGAAAGACTTTAAATAAAGTCATGTGACCATCCAGTGTCTAGAATCTTCCCTTTGGATTCTTTGGATGTGGAAAAACAACAGTGGGGTGAACTTTAGGAAACTAACATGTGAATGGATTTGACATTCATTCTAGTTTACTTGTTTGTTTGGACACAGATTTCATTTCCACTTGATGATCTGGAAGAAATCCAAGAATCTGGAAAACTTCACTGTTCAGTAGCAGGAATTTCTGTCTGAGTCTGACTGTTGGAAGTTTGGATGAAGATGATCTGGATCCACTTTAGGTCAGAGGATCGGATCGATATATATTGAATCAATATCGAATATGAATCGTGTCAGCGACCACAAATTATGAAATTAATTATGTTCAAATGAATTGTTACACCCTTAATGCAGATAAATGCTTTGAGAATAAATCTTGACTGTAAATAAACGTTCAAAATAAATAATAAAAACAAACAGCTATTTTACCTTTCAGCTTTTAACTAGTATATAAAATTTTAGCTTTTTCCCTTTTGACACAAATTTGAAGCAATACAACACAAAACAATGCAACCACTAAATACAAAATAAAATGTGTAAAACAAAACCAAAAACACGCAAATCACGTGCTGCTGCTGTGCATGGAAAAGTAAAAAGGTTGAAAGAAAGGTTTTTTTTTTAAAGTATACTCTAAAGGCTCTTGTCTTTCACTCTAAACAGCTGCTCTATTGGCGACCGACACAAAGCTTTTGTTCAGGGAAGTGACAGAATTAGCGGATAATGTGAGGGGAGAGAAGGACGTAGATCACATTTTCCAGAAATAATAAGACACTAAAAACCACCAAGACGCTAAAATAAGGAGATAAAGTTCTGCCTGGTTCCCAACTTTAGCCTGCAGCTGCTTTTCTGCCACACAGCTGATCTTCCAGGCGATTCAGCCTACCTCTGCCAGATCTACGGACCAGACCAGCCTATTTTCCGCCCTGGTGTATTACATTATTCTAGATGCTTGGACAAAGACCCACTGCTTTCTTAGACTTATGTGTGTAATAACTTTGTCAAAGTGACATCCATAAATGTTTTCCAGAAAGGTAAAAGTTAGCAGACAAATGTGAGGGGCAAATGTCTGATCAGATGCTGAACAAAACATCCACCTCATCACAGTCAGGTCTTTATAGGTCCTAGTGTGCACATGTGAACATGCTCCATCATGTCCTCCTGGTTACCATGGAAAAACCGTGCAGACGCACCCCCCCCCCCCCCCCCCCCATAGGTTGTCTGGTGAACAGGACATGCCATTCTACCTGCCAACAGTTAGCTTCTCTGCAGTCCTTCTGAAAGCCCCTGAGGGGATTAAGATGTACTCCTAAGTCATTCTGTGTGGGGGGAGGGGTTGTCAGTCCAGGGAAGGTGACCATGAAAGCCGTTCTGCTGTCAAAACCGCTGCCCCCCCTCCCAAGTTCCTCAGCAGGTGAAGGGGGAGCAGATGAAGTTGTCGAATGTGACATTTTCAGACTGAATGAAAGGAACATTTCCACGTGCACAGAAGTGCACGAGTTTCTAATCAGCTCCTGTCACCAGGAAGTGCACGGTGCATGTCAGAGCGGCGGCCTAAGCCGCTTCCCTCCTGCTGACACCACAGTTCCACGGGGGGTCACATGGCTCCTGGAGGTATTTTTAGAGGCAACCACTGAAACAACGTCCATCTCTGCGCTGGCGTGAAGGTGTTGACTGTGGATGTTCACAAACGCAACATCCCACGGTGAGAAGTCATGTGACTGTGGAGCAGCCCCAACAGCTGAGCACATCTGTGCACAGCTGGGGATGCATGCTCAGGTGAATCGGGAGAAGACAAACAGAAAGTATGGCGGCGAGCTTCTTTAAGAATTACAAAACCACACATTTAATTCCAATAGAGCTCAGCTCCTGCAGAAACCGTCATCTTTTTCTTCATTTCTACTTTCTGTATCCACTTCTTGTAATGTGCGTGAATGTGAAAAAAGAAATAATAATTTGACTAATTTGACCTTAACTTTTCAACATTTTGTGCTTCGGATGTTCCAAGTGTATATTGATTGGCTCTGTGTAGGCAGATTGGGAATATGCCATGATGCTCTGTGCTTGCCCCTCACTCTGGCTTCTGAACCAAATGTTGTGGATGCCAGCAGGAGAACCCATCATGCTTCAGATAGTTTCCCTCCTTTTCTTCCACAGGAATCAGTCCTCCCTCTGCAGGTCACCCCCCAGGGAAGATGTGACCATCAGCAAAAATCTCAGAGGAGCTGCTGGTGTCACGAAACCTTGGAGAACGTCTCAAAGACCGAACCTCACAGAAATTGTTCTTCAAAGTAACAATACAAAACGTAAACCTTTGGGGCTTTAGTTACGTTTCTGTTCTCGAGTGCACAAAAGATCCAGCACTTCTATGAGGAGAAAAACCTGAGAAATTCATTGATTTATCTTAAAAATAGGAAATCTAAGAGGATCTAAGCTTGTACTTTAGTGAAGAAATTCAAACCCAATTAAGCCGCCCTGCATCTCCATGTAAACATGTGAACCTGGAGCTGCCCTTCATCTGGCCTGGGGGGCATTTCCATCCCCCTGCTGACAGGGACTGGCCAGTCTGAGGTGGACTGGTGTGGGGTGTGCAGCAGGGTTACCTTTGCAGCCACTGAGGAGCTGGGCTTCTCCAGCAGGTCCCACAGCTTCTGTCTCTTATCGGGACAGCAGCCCTGGTCCTCCACCTCCCCCTCCTTATCCCGCAGCGTCTCCGCCTCCCTCCTCAGCTCCTCGTTCATCTGCTCCTTCTTCTGGTGGTATCTGGCCTGGCAACAAGACTCCAAGTAGATCTCGTCGATTCCCCAGTAGTCGAGCTCCTGGCCGAAGGACAGAGCGCACATCTCCTCCATCATGTGCAGCTTCCCTGTCCTGTAGAAGTTCAGGATGGAGGAGAAGGCCATGGGGTGCCGGTCGAAAAAGTACTCGTTCTCGGGGAGACTGTAGTCGTCACAGATCTCCAGCAGCGACTCGTGAGTGTTGCAGTCCCGCAGCCGTCCCAGGCGAGTCCGGGGCAGTCGGTCCAGAGTCCTCCACAGCACTTCGTGAATGAGACCTCCCACATTCAGTCGGACCCGCCGGGACCGGGCCTTGGTGCGGATAATATCGATGGGCTCGGGGGGGAGCAGGGGGGCTGCAGTTGGCCTTGGGGCAGTTTTAGGGGTGCTGAAGGACGCTCTCTCCGTCATGATTGGTCTGCCTGCCTGACTGAGGGGAGGACCTCAAACCAAGGTGGTTCTGGTGAGGGACTGAAAAAGAGGTGGCGGTTCGGAGGGGGGGGGTTTCTTCAGGCCCACCACGCTGTTCAGGCTGACGCAGTCCCAGAGAAATCCACAGCTGGAAAACAGAGCAGAAACCAATCAATCGCAGCCTCCCAGATTCTGTCTGTTCCTTCCTCCTGGAAGGCCGACGATCAGGAGTTTGAACCCTTGACGGTCTCCGTGAGTGAGTTATGGCAGACCCAGGATGCTCCCACCATGTTATTGGGGGGGCTTTATTATATCTCAGCATATTTTAACACGGACGTTTGAGTTCTTCTCTGAGGACAGTTCTGTTTATTCGTTGGATGACTAGAACCTGGAAGTTTTCTGCCACTTCCAGGTGGTGACCGTAAGGAGCAGACTAGGTACAGGCCTGCTTTATTCTGAAAATCCAGCAGCCTCTATCTGCCTTCTAATGGCAGACTTCTTGTCTGATTGATCCTGTTTGTTGGGGTTTCAGCTGCAGAAGCAGAATAGATCTGGATCTATCTTTAGCGCATGGTTACGCCGGGCTGATTCTGTGACACTTCTGAAACGCGATGCCACTCAAATGCTAAAACCACGACCATTACGTCCCATCCACAGCTGATTACTCCACACGCCCACGCCATGCACGCTGTGTGATCAGGCTCTAATATGCGCTCTTAATGTGGCTAAACTTTGTCGTGGAGGTCAACGTTGGGTTAGTGTGAAGATGGAGGAGTTTAGCCTTCAGAGTGGGGGTTTGGGAAACACTTTTTTGGTTCCAGCCCACATCTTTCCATCTACAAACCCAGAACTCCTCCAGGAAACAGTAGCTACTCTGATCGGTTGAACGTGTCCGTGGTCGAGGTCAGGTACAGGTCAGCCTCTGTGCACAGAACGAGCACGGCTCACAGAACCCTGCATACATGCTTATTCTATCAGAAACATCCACTTTGCTTTTTACAGTTCGGTCCTAATGTGCTTTATTGCACATGTGCGTCACATGAACACACGTGTTTTGGAAATTCTGGTGCTTTAAAAATTAATTTGGAACTGTGAGATAATGTGGCGGTAAAAAGCATTGCCATGTCTATAATTCATAAGAACGTGTCATCAGTGCAATAAGTCTTCAGTCATAACAGAAATATCAGGAAGACCGTTTCTGAAAACGATGAAAATCCAAAAGATAAAAGAGCCACTTTGAGTTTTTATTACTTTAATAACTGAGCCAAATTTCCTGTTTGGTTTTGTAGATCCAAATGCTGCAAATGAATTTTGCATTCATACATATGACTTCGTTTGCCCCCACCCCAAAAAAAGCTCAAAGCTGTCCGTCTAAGAGGAGTCATTTCAGCCATTGTGTAGTAGCTTCTTTGTTTTAAACTATTTGAACTTCAGGTTTTGGTTCGTCTTCCTTTTGTTTTAAGTCGATGTGATTAGCCAGTAAGAGGAGCTAAGCTAAATGAATCTGTTTGGTCTCCAAAAAAATGTTTTACTTTATTCCAGATTTTTTTTTCTTTTTTGATCTTCTTGAATTTAAAGATCATGACATGATGTTAAAGAAAAAGGGACCTCTGTGTCATTGGTTGTAGTTTCCATACTGCCTTTTTCAGAGGTACGGACAGATCAGCACTTTACCAACAATAAACTGTTTCCTTAGAAGATATTAATGTCCAGTTGTTGCCTATTATTTAAGGTAAATGCTAATTTGTCGTCAAGCCCTCTATAATGATAAAAGTAACTGCAGTATAGTAATCTATCCCTTTTGATAGCTCTGACTGAGCAGCAAAGCTCAGCTGTAACGCAGCAGAACGAGCACAGACTTGGAACATGTGGAAATGTGGCCCTTCAGGTTTTGGCTGATGAATATTTTTGGTGAGTCCTCCACAGCAGCAGAGCGTCAGACTCCGTCAGATCTTTATCCGCTTGTGTAATGTTCTCTGGCTCAGGTCTGCGGGTTAATTTTAGACCGTCCATCTCCTCGTGGGACACCCTGAGGACGCTGGCCCCTGTCAGGAAGCTCTCAGTCTCAGCAGACTGACGTACAGCCAGATCCAGCAGAAAGTCGCAGAAACAAACACGCGCATCCATCTCGTCGAGGGTTTGGGTCTTACAATTCAGAGAAATGGCAGAAAACACCGACCTCTCATGAAGTCCATTTGAAGAAGGGATTGTCAGGAGATTAACCTAAGCAGGTGATTATGGCCTCAGAGCAGCAAAGCGAGCAGGACGCGGAGCTTCTTCCCAAACTTCCACTGCTCCTTTCTTTCCCGCCCCAAACGCTGGCCTGTTGAGCAGAACTTACCTCTGCAGAAGCGGCTCATACTTCTTACAACTCCAACTTTGGTGGAGCAGAACGTCCCACCATGGCAGCGCCTCAGTTCCCCCCGCGGCGGCGCGCCTCTGCGGCCGCGCGTGGCCCAGTCCCGCCGGTCACAACAACAAGCCGCTGTCCGCCGGACATCCTCCGCGTTCTGGCCCGAAAGTCGACAGTGGTGGTGCTGCGGGGTTTTCAGCCAGAAACGCGCACAGGAACATGGAGGAGAATGTGAAGCGACCGGCAGGAGAGCTCCGGAGGGAGGGGGGCAGGGAGGAGGAGGAGGAGGAGGAGGAGGAGGAGGAGGAGGAGGAGGAGGAGGAGGAAGGATGTGTGTGAGAGAGATTAATTGGCTTGAGGCTTTAGCACCAAGGACAGCTCCACATCAGAGCTCCTTTCAGCCGCATCGGTCTCTGGAAACAAAAAACGTCACTGATCTAACAGAACACCTGAGCTCCGCCGACAGGCTCCTCCCCTTTCGCCTCTGCACCTGAGGCCCCGTTTCAACATAACTAACGACAGGAAATGATTTCAGGAAACAAGAACAAATGAATCACTAGACTCTACACATGGGACCCACCAAGCACCAAGCAAGAGTTAAACACATTTTCAATTCAAATGTCTCCATTTTTATTTATTTATAAGATTTTAAAATAGGCAGATCAAACAACAACGGTGTGGGTAGAAGACATGTATGATTCCACCCCTTTTGACAACACCACGTTGTGCATTTTTAGTTTTATTTTTACTTAAAACATTCACATTACCTTCAATTGCTTATGTGTTTTCTTGTTCTTATTGATCATTTCTAGCCTTTGAAAGTTCCATCAGTGACATATTATAGGTTTTCTAGAATACATGTAAACTTTTGGTTTGTTTTAAATCTTCATCCAACCCGTTCCACAAACCCACATCTCAAATTTACGAGCACATTTTCTTTTTTGAATGCACTCCTTTTTGAAGTTCAGCTGATTTCTTCGATCGTAAGCCAGTCTCTGTCCTTGAACATTTGTTGTATGTTTACTGGAAGTAAGTTATTTTTCTGCCTTTAAACATAATGAGTGCTGTTTTGAGTGTAACTAGTTCCCTTAATTTCAATAAACCTGACTTTTAAAACAGCGCATTCATAAATGTCCAAAATATCCACACCATGAACTGTTCCAATAGCTTTTTTCTAAGACGTACAAAGACCGTAGATTTGTTTTTCCCCAAACGTCTATCAGTCTGGAATTTTAAACACTTTGGTGCATGAAAATGTTTATTCTCATTTTACTGGTGAGTAATATTTCATCAGATGGTCAAAATGTATTCTTCTTTTTTGAAGGTGATCAGAAAAATTAAACGAGAAATCATTTCAGAATTACCTTTCTTCACAGAACAAGCTAAACCTTTAAAGGCAAAAAGATGAACAAATCTTTGGGTCTGCATTCTGTTTAGATCGTTGTTGTTTGCTTAAGATTTCAGGCTTTTTTTCCCATTTGAGATTATGATCGGTGTAGCAAGGAGCAAAACAATTCCTATAGAATTGTCTTGCTGTGACCCACTGGATGTTATTAACTTACACATTTGAGTTAACAGATCATCTCTGACATCACTCATGGTATTCTAAATGGTGACAACGAAGAAAAAAAAACCCTATTTATAACTACATCAAAACAGATGATTAAAACAAGTAAATAAAACGAGACTTCATGGGTAGTTTGTGAAACCACCCTCCAGTGGTCGTTTGAGGAACTGCACCATGTGGTGCTTCTGGCTCAAACAGATGAACATGATCCAGAGGCTCAGTTCCTCCTGTTGATACCAGGCCTGGTCTGCAAACCGAGGGTGTAGCTTTGATTCGATCACAGAAAGAAATCCTGCTTTTCTCTTAGAGCTTGTGAACACCTTCTTTGATCTATGGTCATGTTTGGTCTATGAATGCCTCAGTAAGTGACCGGCTGCAGTCGTCTCTCTCTTCACTAAACTGTAGGCCAGAGCAGAGGTCTTCTTTGAGCCTGTGAAGGCCTTCTCAATGGATGATTCTGATCTACTAAACTCGTCATGGTTACAATTTGTTTGAGTGTTCCAGACATCATCACACTCTTTGTTTCAGTGTCATTGGCTTGTTCCCCATGTCAGGACCATTTTGGAGAAACCAGCTTCCAGTTCTGCTACATGTTCTGTCTCAAACACGACAAACACAGATGAAGTGGTCTAATTTTATTACTCTTCAAGTTTTTCAAATCATATAAAAGTCCTTTGAATAATGCTGATGGTAATTTGTTACTCCTTTGATTCTTGACGGTTAATTTACAGTTTGTTTTTTTTTAGTTTATACTTTTTAACTTCTTTCTTCTGTTGGTGCAATCGTGTACATTTTATTGACGTGTACCGCTGACCTCTTGACCAGGTTGATCTTAATCTCAACATTTCTTAATCTGATTTAGTAAAGGTTTATGAATAAAATCATCTTCTTATGCTGATTTACTTCACTCCTGACAAAAAAAAAAAGGTTTTGCCCAGAATTGTCTCTGAGCTCCAACAGTAGTAAATAAAAACTTTCTAGATTACAGTATTATGGCCATAAAACCTCCTTCAGGAAAACGGCCACCAAATGTCCAGTGATCTTTTTAATGTGATGTTATAGTTAAAAATCCAAATGTTCGGCAGGTTAAGCCATGGGATCGGGATAAGATGGGAAAACAGTCAGCACACAGACACATTCATCAGAAGGGATGGGAAAGTCCAACAGGACTCTTCCATTTTTCAAAAGCTTTTTATGGATCTCCCAGTGGGACTGTGGGATTCCCACCACTGGATATCCACCGTAGAGGGGTCTGTGTGTGTCCAGCAGCCAGAGTGAAGCTGTCATCGGGTGAGGACTTAGCACCGCCTCTGAAGCGCTGCCTGGACTCCATAAAGCTCGGGTCCAGAGGGACCCTGACAAACATGTTGGTCAGGTCAGTTACAAAACAAAAAAAGTGTCCATTTTCAAAAACGTAGTTTCCAAATGATGAGAAAAAGCTACTCAAAAACTCAGTCGGTGGCAGCAGAAGAGAACGTTAAAACACTAAAGGAGGAACACTAAATTCCAACAACCTCATCTTCAGGACTGCTTCCCGTCGAGGGGCGGGGCCTTCTTCCAGCCAGTCAGAGCACACATTCAGCCCTGTTGGTCAGTCTTTGCATGTTCTTCTAAATATACTTGGAGCTTTTGGAGTCCACTCCCATGGTTAATGGCACGTTAACATTGGGAGTGGGGTCATCTAGACCCACTAGACAGTGCTCTGAACTTTTTTTCTTCAATGATTTGTGATCTTCACTGGTTTCCATGGATTACATGAAATCTTTCCACCTTTATCATGGTAGGGAGAACACGTCAATGTAAGGATCGGGTCATTTTGACCCCACAAGATAGCACAAGGGCTATATGAATGAGCACCGTTTAAATGCTTTTTTTTTTTAACAATCTTACCTTTGAACTGTTGCAACATTTATTGAAACCACACCAATGGAGCAAAGCTCAGTTCTCTTAAAGTGTCCAGACCTACTTCTTCAGACTTGCCTATGGTTCCTACTGAATCTATAATTTTACAGTTTTTTGTCATAGTTTCATGGATTTAACTATTTGTGTAATAAATTCTTCTAATGGTTTCTTCTTTACCTGTAAGGAGACCTTGGGTGCCCAGAAAGGCGACGTATAAATACCATTGATTACGAGGATAATAGATCTCATCTCTTAAAGAGAGGATGACAGGAATCCTTTGATCTGTGATGAAGGTGAAGCAGCGGGACATTCAGACCAGAACGGGAAGGAAAAAAAAGCTGTCATCTTCCTGACAGGACCACACTCGGTAGGGTTTATTGGTTTACAAATATCACAAAGTCTCATTCTGATCAGATATATTTACAGAAACCTTCCATCATCGTGTGCATCGTTAGAGCGGCCGTCTCATTTAGCATCAACATTAACAGGTGAACATGCATTCAAGTAAATAAACACATTAATTGGTGGACATATAGAAAATTGCGTCGTTTTTCGCCTTTTTTGAAACCGAAGGATGAGAAGCCGGCGCCAAACGTCCCTCCTCCTCCTCCAGTTCACAGGGAGTGCAAACACTGAACAGCACGGTCAGAGGAACAGCCAAATGCATAGCGGTCTGCACCAGGTCCCTGCTGTGCTGCTTAAGACATGACAGTGAGTCCCACATCAACACTATGTACAGCTGACCGTCCCGCAGCTTCGTGATCCGGTTCGGAGCTCAGGCCGAAGCTTCATCCTCACGCTCTTGCATTTGGGGAGAAAACAATTTGGTGCAGCGAGAGCTGCTGGCCTCCGGGTAAAAACGGTCCAAACCTCCCTGCTGTAGGGAGTTTGATCCGTGAACGTCCACATGCTGCATACGGACAGGCCAATCAAGTTCCCTAAAGAAATTCAACAGCAACACACCGAGATGACTGTTGACGACGCTCGCACACCGCGCGGCCAAGGAGAATCTGCTTAACGCTTGTGTGAAAGAAATATGAAATAAATAAAACATTTGAGGAAAAAACAAAGGCTCAAGTCCATTTTTGAACCAGTGCGATGAGTTTTCTTTTACTTTTAGTGCAAATGTGAGGAGCTCAGTTCAGTAACTGCCTTTGAATGCAGATGTATTCATTCTTTCCTTCGGAGAGGATGGATGTGAGGAGCTCAGTTCAGATGTTTTGGCCCGGATTCGAACTATTTTCTACAAACAAGACGACTCGCTGTGGTGATGCGTGAAGGAAGCAGCTGAAAGGAAAAGGCTTTTTCTGTTTTCCATTTGATCCGGGACTTCAAAACCAGGCTTTTCTGTGGGGGTTCCGACACTTTAATGGGGACGTTTGACAGATCAGAAACAAACAGAACTTAAAGAGACAAATGACGGAAATATGAATGTGGATGTAACCAGCATTTATATGCCACTACTGTCGTCATGGAGACGTTTTTTTGACACCCCTACCAGTTTCATTTTAGACCGATGTTTCCATCAACAACATGCGGGCTTTAGTTTTGGTCCAAACAAAGTTTTGAAGCAACAAATATCTGAAAAGTTGCAACTTAACGTCTGCAGAGCATCAACGGGAAGATCCAGCAGACGTCTCCAGACACATTGTAGAACCAGACTGCAGTAAAGGTGGACCATTTCTCTTGGAGTGGCTGGTTTGGGTTGTTGGCTTTTGCCTCAGTACCTCAGTGCACATCAGTCGTACCTTCCTGCCTCATTCTTAAAGAGCAGAGGCCAAAGAGAAGTTTCTGGGAAGTTTTTCTGGAGATCTGACCTCCACCCACCCAGCTTTCGGTGTGTAACTCTGCTTTGGTAGGGATGTCAGAGTCAAATGTCCCACCGCCTGACCAATAATCAAACTACGTAGCACTGACCAAACCCACAAGCACAATGATGGATTTATGGAGTGGACGACGACCGTCCCACACCGATGTGTTTCACGGTACACAGGGCAGAGCTCCTCAATCCTGACTGTAGGAGGTTTGGAAGCTGAACTGTTGGCTGTGGGTGAGCAGCTCCTTTAAACCTTGAGCCTTCAAACTAGAATTTGGAGTTTTCTCCTAGGGAGAGAGATTTTAAAAGCCTCTTTTTCTCAAAAAACTTCTAGCATGAGGGAATGATCCTCGTGTCAAGAAGGAAAGAAATCAGGCGTTTAAAAACACGAACCTGAGAAAACAAATCATCACATGTACATTTCTAACACCAACACTGGCCTAGAGGATTATGACACAACGCTAAGCACAATGAAAACGTACTCACAATGGACACCAAGCGGTCAGGAATGTCAAATTCGAGTGAGTCCAGTGGCGGCGCCCGGGGTCAGTCAAACGTAAAAGAAAAACCTGCGTGTGGAGGCGTTCCGCGCCTGGAGACTTTTCTAGAGTCCCAAAACTTCTGGAGAAAGGTGCGGCTCTTCTTATTAAACCCAAGGATCTTTTTTTTTAAATATATATTTGAGAACAGTGAGAGTCAGACCCTTAACCCAAAGCACAGATCCGAAAACCTGCTGCTAAAGATTGATCACAAAAAGTCTGTAACAGAAGCCAAAAAGTCGTCCATGAGAGCCACCCGTCACCTACGCTTAAGGTGTGGCCAGCTGACGCTAAAGTCCTGACGGGGCGGGGCTACACAGACGTCTGCATTTTCACTTGTGTTGCAGCCGCAGTGGCTGCTCCTGACCGTTGATCGTCACGGAGCGCAGCTGGCCGTCCTCCTCCACCTCCACCCGCTCCTGGCCGTTCTCCACGATTCTGAGGAAAGAAAGGGGAACGGGGGCGGAGACACGCGGAGAGAAGGCGTTCAGTGTTGGAAGACACTGTGGAAGACCAGATGGGAGGAGGCTTTAGAGTATCATAAAGGCCTGTCCATCCACGTCTTTATCGACTGATCTGATGAATACACAGCGCCACATGCTCATCTTTAGGACGTCCATGCCTGCGGGCATCTTTGACCTTCCTAACATCTGCAGTTACCGTCAACTGTCTGCCTGGACGGCAGGTTCCTTAGGTTTTCTTCAGGTTTGGCACCACGGTAAGAGCCATGAGGTGACCAGATATTTGATCAAACCCCCACATTTCATCCTAGCATGCCTCCGCACAGGCAGGCTGCATGAGCACTAGCTCCACTCCAGAGGGAAGCTGGGTCGCACCAGCATCTCCACATCCAATCAGGTTCCAGCTTCATCACCATCCTGCAGGAGAGCTCATCTGTCTTCCTGTTTATGGATGCCACAAGCACGGAGAGGACTTCTGGTCATGAAGCCAGCTGAGGTCTCCTCACCGCCACAAACACCCTTCAAACCAAACTGAGCAGTTCTGAGTGAAATCGTTATTTAAAGTCCCCACTCCGATCTTCCGTTCTTCTATTATCCAAGTGCTCTTTTTGTCACGATTATGCTGTTCTCAACCAAAAATCTGGGTCACTTTCTAGGACATAGTTTCTACTTGAACCCTGAGGCTCAGCTCCTTCATTCAGAAGCAGTTCAATACAAACCGACACAGAACTTTGCTGCTTTTAATGGGAAAAGAGGATCCGACGGGTTTAGTAGATCTGCTCCGTTTGGATCAGAGTTCAGAAATGATCATGAAGTGTCTGCCTCTGCACGATCCATACCTCTTAGTCGTGATCTTCCTGCCGTTGACGGTCTTTGTGGACGTAGACACGGAGCGGAAGTTTCCCATGCTCCCTCCTCCACCTCTTCCATAGGAGGTCGATGAAAAAGACGTCAAGCCTCCACCTCCCAGACTGCCCATGGTGGTCATGTGACCCAGGTGACCCATGTGAGCCAGGTGACCCACGGGGCGCATCGGGCCAAAGGAGCTGAACTCTGAGAGCAGCAGAAGAGTCAGAACAGAGCCAGATGCTTTACGGTTCCCGTTTTCACACCAAAGTGATTCTCACCTGCTTGAAACGGTGAGAAGCCAGCACCAAACGGAGGAAAGCCGAAGCCTCCGAAAAACGGGGCGCCCACCTGACTGCGCCCCGATCGGCTGTGGTGCCGCCGTCCACGGTTGAAGAAAGGATCGTCGCCAAACGGATCTGCTGCAGAGGACGAGGCAGAACCAAACAAGTCAGTACAAAGGGGAGCACAGGTTTAGCACTGAAAAGGAAGCCGATCACACACTCCTTTAAACCATCGCTGCTTCTTACCAAAGAAGTCTGCAAAGGGGTCTCTGCCACCAAAGAACTCCCGGAAAACATCTTCTGGGTTTCGGAACGTGAACGGTTCATGGAAATGCTCTCCATTGTGGAAATGTCCCCCTGAGAAAGGAAGGAAAAGCGCGTGAACGGTGGAAAAAAGGCCATCTGCCCCGCCCCACACAGAACGGGGGTTCGGATGGAGCAGACATTCAGCTGCGCAGACATGAAAGGTTGCTCCAACAGCACAAACTGAAAATCAACTTTTATTTAAGGTCTTCAAGTTTAGGAGTCGTGCAGAAGCAGACTCTGGTAGTGGGGGAGGGGGGGTGGTACCTCACTGTTTTCTGTTATATTTTGTCAATAATGAGACGAACCGTGAAGAGACATGAACTGCTGTGAACAGAATTGGAGCTGATCTAGACTGATCCCCATTACTGATGTGCTGAGAGGTTACTGTACACCCCGCTTCACAAACGTCACTCTTCAGAGCGGCCCTTTACTGAGCAGCAGGCTACTCGCCCGGGGAGCGGCCCCTCGCCCGGAGAGGGGCCCTTCGGCAGCCTGCACTCCAGCAAAACAAAGCGGGAAGCAGTTTTTGTGTTTTTGTGAGCCCTGATGGGGGTTCCAAACCCGATGCTTTGAGCCACAATCAGACTTCCTCTTTCTGGAGCGGTGTCTTTTATATCGGAGGTGACATCACTGATGTTCTTTGCTCACCTCTCCCTCCATTGTGTCCCGTCAGCCCCTCTTTGCCGTGTCGGTCATAGATGCTCCTCTTGTTGACTGAAAGGTAAAAAACAACAAAACGGCAAAAATCAAAAAAATTCCTGTTTTACAAAAGTCTCTCTGACGTCACACATGGACTAAACCAGATTCCAGGTCGTTGGTCTACAGAAGGTGAACATTCAATGTCTGTGACTGGAAGAACATGTTCAGAACCAGACTCTGTAAGAACCAGGGATCAGCTGGGTCAGAAAGAACAGCAGAGAAACCCACAGGCACTAAAATACACTATAGAATCAGCTATAAGACAAAAAAAATACAATATTTCCTGAAGTTTGATACATTCATGGATGAGAATGAGATCGGAAGAAAGGTGTGTGGGAAAGCGTGAATCTTAAAATGACCACAATCATCTGAGAAAGCAGCATAACCGAAGGGTGACCCCAACTCTTCAGAGATGGTGTCTGCAGGGAGATGCACTAAAACGTTTCTGCAGTAAAACGTTTGGATTTCTGAGGTCTAAAGGTCAGCAGCCATGACCGTGACCAGAAAAGTTCACATGAAGGTGTCAAATTCACTAAAAACTATAGTATAGAATAGTGTAGTACATTTCAAATTAGAAGAAAAACAGCCTTTTGTTGAGCACAGCTTCTTTAGACGTAATCTGAAATAAATCTGTCTGGTTGGTAACAACTTCAGCAGCCAACAGGGGGCAGTAGTCTATAGGTTCCTCAGTCTCCCCCCCAGAATATCTGGTAATCACTAAAAAAAAAAAAAAAGGCTGGTTTCATAAAGACTGAACCATTAGGCTTGTGAGTGATGGACAGCTGCAACGCTCACCATCAGACAAGACTTCATACGCCTCGGAGAGCTCCTTGAACTTCTTCTCAGCATCCTCCTTGTTGTCCGGATTCTTGTCCGGGTGCCACCTGAGGGCCAGTTTACGGTACCTGCAGCAGGACAGCAGAACAACCACCCGGCTGGGGTTAGCATCTGCTGAAACTCCGGGGGAGGTTTTTTTGTGTCAGTCAGACATTTTCTGCTTCAGCCTGAAACACAGTGGAAGGGGCTGTGAACTTCTGAAACCTCCGTGGTCCTGAGTGTGAGGGATGGAGTTTACCACACCAACATATTCACTTCTCCATCAAGCGGGACTCAGCACTTCCAGAGGAGGGATGGAACAACTTTTGACCTGCATTAACCCTCTCCCTGTGATTTAATGCAGAGGAAAACATGCAGCTGCATTATGACATTTGATTCTGAAGAAGATGGAGGGAGAGGTGAGCACTGGTGACAAGAGGGACAGAAGGGCAGATGGCATCGGTGATGAGAAGAAACCTCGTCTGGTCTGCAGCCGGCGGCAGACGTTCCCACAGAAATAGAACTCCATGAGCCGAGTGTTTCTCCGTCAGCTGCTGGTGCTCAGCTTCAGGTATCAGCATCCCAGCAGGAAGAAGGGCTCCATGGGGCAGACGGAGAGCCGGCAGTCGCCACCCAACTAACAAGAAGACCTTTGATCAGCTACTCACGCTTTTTTGATCTCATCTGCAGGCGCGTCCCGCCGTACTCCTAAAACCTGGTAGTAGTCCACCATGATCAGGAGATGCCCCTGCACATGGAAGAAACGGGGGAGGAGTCATATGGAAGAAGAGGGCGTGGTCAGCAAGCATCAGAGAGCGGGGGCAGAGGAGCAGCAGTTTGGAAGATCAAACACTCAAAGTGAAGAGGTGAATGTGGGCAGAGGAGGAGACAGCAGACCAGGTCCTGCAGGAGGAGGCCAAGGACGCTGGTGGTCAGCTTCCTGACAGCCTGCTGGGCCTGATCCGGGATCAGGAGAACCTGTTTACTAGTCTGAGCTGGGGCCAAAGCAGCAGCGACGCTCTGAGGAAGACCTGTCGCTAATCAGACCGGACTCTGGCCCCTGGACTGGGATCTGCTTGGTCTCAGATCTTTGTCTAAACTCAGAGCTGGTTCCTGTTCTGGCCTCTGGTCTGAGATCTGGTCCCTGGACTCAAAACGGGTCCCTGGTCTCAGGTCTCTCACCTTGACCGAGCAAACGGCCGTTGGCGTCAGAAACCAGATCTGAGATCGGTTCTGGTCTCTGCCGCGGTTCTCGTCCTCCGCCCGCAAAATTAGCTTAGCACAGCTCAGCACGAGTTAGCATGAAACGCTGTCAAAAGTCCATACCCGGTCTGTCAGCGGCGAAAGGCGATGCTGATGTGACGGACGGTTAATGTTTGGGTCCGAACTGCTACTAAAGCCGAACTGGGTCAGTCATGTCCACAAATCTGCAGACGATCCAAATAAAACACGGCGTCCAGGGCTCCCTTGTTCTTCTTCTTCTCTGCAGTCACGTCCGCGCTGGGCTCTGCTGCCCCCTACCGGAGACTCGGTGACACACCACCTTTAAACAGCGACATTTCTGCTTAAAAACAGCGGGTTGTCGGTAATAAACAACTTAGTCATAGAAACTCAATTTTCAATCTAATTTTTATTTTGCAATCAAACATCCCAAGTATTTTACATTGTTTTTAAATTACCACCCAACTCATTAATTCAAGTGATTTCAAAGTCAGTAACCGTATTAAGTTACTTAAGTCTAAGAAAGTGACAAATGTTTATGCAATGACATGTCGTTTTGTGAAACCCAAACTGACAAAGCAAAAATATAACTAGACATTAACATTTTTGGATATTTAAACTTCAAAAGAAAAGAGGCACACATTTATTTTCAGTTTTTTAAAAATCTTACAAATATGTGACACTGTATTTGATAAAATAATTATATTTTTAAGTCAAAAATTAAGCCACGCGTGTAGTTTTTTTTTTGGGTGCATGTTGCATCTTGAGGATACAGTCCCAGCCTGTGGAGTTTTTAGGTCCTGACATCTGTTTGTAGTGACAATATCCCATCTCCACTGATGCCCCCCTTATCATCATGCTGCCCCCACCAATCCAGGTTTTTCTGTTTGTCCAGTGGTCATCATGCATCTACACTGCATCTTCCTTTGAACTGAAAATGTTTCAATCCCTCATCAGCGGAAGATTAGTGTAAACATTCCCCGTTTCTTCATAACGAACATTGAAATTAATAAAAAATGGCGGTCAAAAACCCTGTGATGGACTTTACCGGATCAAACCAAACATTCAAAAACTGAAAGAGTCAAGCTGCTGTAGACTGAACCGGAGCTTAGGCAATGGTGCCTCAGATGGGGGCTTGCTTCAGTCACTTCACCATGAGAAAATGACATTGGGCATGGTCACAAGCAGGACCGAACCTTTGAAACGTCCTACCTGCAGCTCAGTCATCTGAAACCTGAAACCCTGCAGTTATGTTTACAGCTCTGGGTTTATAGATGCTGAAGCACAAATGAGAAGAAAAACCTGAAATCAAATGTGGAGGGAGAAGATTCAAGAGGTGGTTCCCGCTTTATTTGAGCAGCTTTGAAGTTGCCATGGAGGTCATGGAGGTCATGGACATGGTGGGGACAGGAATGTCTCTGAAGATGGGCTGCGAAGCGGCAGAGCTGGCCACCTTGTTCTCGCTCAGAGTCCCGATGATCATCTGCCGCATCTCTCTGCTGGCGTCGCCTCGAACGGTGAGCAGCGCCTGGATGTGGTCCTCCCTGCAGCAGAGGGGACAGAAGAAGAAGAAGAAGAGCTGCCTCACCTGCCCAACACAACTGCTGCAGGTGGCGCACACACACAGGCTTCATTTCTGAATGATCAACTCAGACTGACCAAATTCAACTGAAATGAACCCTTAAAGCTGGAGGAATGTCATGTTTGGAGACAATTTGTGTGCATATGTATTTATATTGAAAATTTCCACTGATCTATAGTCAAACTTGACATAATGGTCATTTTTGCTCTCAATAACTGCATCATTGTCACACTGTGCCTTCAGGAGTGATGCCTCTGCTGTGTCACACCTCACCTGATATCGGGGTATTTGGACACCAGCGTGGTGACTTCCAGGAACAGGAGCGTGGGATCGGTCAGCTTAAACACCTCAGCGATGGCGGTGATGGCGCCGCACAGACGCTCTGTGTCTTCGCCCTGCAGCAGGCAGAAGTTGACCAACTGTGCAGCGCTCTGGGGGGTGGGGGGGTGGGGGTTTGGTGGCTCCTAAGTGCGACCGGTGCAGTGAAAGAGAGAAACTCACCGCCGCCAGCTTCCTGAAGAGGAAACTGAACTGGTCGGCTTCCCTGATCATCCTCTCTGCGCCCTCCCTCCTCTCATCAGCGTTTTTGAAGCTCATCCTCTTCTGCATCACTGCTTTGATGTACTCCACCACCACCCTCCGCAGCGCCTCCTTCGTCATCTCCTGCAGAAAAACGCAGGCGGCAGCCATGCTAACAGTCTCCTGCAGGAGGGGGGTCTGCGTTTTTAAAACCCGGTCTCACTGTACCTGGTTGAAGGGCTTTTTGATTTTATTGAAGTCGTTGAAATAGTCCTCCACCGTCACACAGATGGTGTCCACAGCATGAGAGCCGCTCAGCCACTTCCGGGTCAGGAGCTCGTTCAGGTGATGCTGTTCAACAGAACCGGAACAGTTTAGTGGACCGGGACTGCTCTGACCACATAGGTCTCAGGCGTTTCTCTGCCCCGTAGCCCTCATACTTCTAACGTTTGACATGTCCGAGTAAACAAAGAGAGTTTTGGGAGGAAAGAAGTGAAGAGGAACAAAGAGGGATGAAGGCTAGGACTGCTGAATCCTGGTCCTCCAGATCCACTTCTGTTACCCAGCCCTCCCTGCACAGCCTGCAGCTAACTATCTGGATCAAGTGTGTTCAGCAGAAATGGAGATGATGAAGTTCTCTTAAGCACAAATGAGGACGGAGAAAATAAGAGCATCAGGAGAACAAGATGATTGGATGTGAAACCAGATTCAGACATGCTCAGAGGAGGAGGAGCCAAAGAAAAGGATGAGGACGAGGAAAAAGATGAGTTAAAAGGCCTGTATCGTGCTTTTCTTTAGCCTGTCAGAGTAAAATATATCCATATATATGATCATATATTACCTTTGAAACACTAAAGAACCATTTTTTATAAAATATGAGTTTTTTTCACAGCCCCTTTTGCTATCCTGAAGTAAGCTGACTTGATCTTTAAGGCTCCGCCTTTCTCTCCTGTGGGTACCGCCCATTTCATGACATCATCCTAGAGTCGGCCTCAGCAGTGTGCCTGAGTTTCTCCCCCGAAAAATAAACATCCGAACTTTTACATAGCTGGATTGATGTCCATGTTGTTCACAGAAAATGAAAGCGTTTAGCCCATCACCGCTAGCTCCACTGAGAAAGTTAGCCTGGGGGCGGGGCTGGCACCCTAGACTCTTCCTGAAAGGGGCGGTTCCTCACTTTGTGATGTCAAATTTAATGACCTGCTCGTTTTTGTGGATTGGGAGGGGCTGGTGCTCAGAGAGCAGGTTTTTAGAGGAATACTCAGAGATGCATGAATGGATCAAAATACCCCTATGGGGGTAGATTTTAGTGAGGAATGAATGAATCATCCTGGCTCCAAAAAGTTGATTTTGCATGATATAGGCCCTTTAAAATAGGGGAGATGATTCTCTGTGGCACCCTCTAAAGGAAGCAGCTGAAAGGAAAATTAAAAGAGAACAGAGGATCCTGGGAGTTTCTCTATTGTTAGAAAAGCATCTATTAGCTGCTGACAAAGTCACATCATCTACCAAATCCTTTAAAGAATTGTTTTGAACGCACCGCAGTACTACTGTGAGAACGTATAAACCATGGAGTAAAAAGTGATCTGGAACATCAGCTGACTTATGATAAAAGGATCCTGAGGATTTCCATCTCTAATTCTCGTGCCATGATCAGTTGGAACCACTGACGGGATCCCAAACGCCTCACGTTCAGACATGAACAGACCAACATGGGCCCAGCGGGACCGCCACGGCCGTTCTTACTTCCAGATCAAGAAAGACCTCGTCCAGGAGAAACTGGCATCCATCTTTTGCCACGCCGCCGAGCGTCTTGTCAATGGCGGCGTCGCTTTCGGTGGGCTCGGAGGACTGAGAGTACTTCCTCTTCAGACTGTTGATGGACTCTCTGAGGAGGACAGGACACTGAAGTTCAGCAGGAGATGAGATAAAAGGTGTGTCACATAAATATTTATCAGCAGCTCTCAACTGTTTTAACACCAAGCGGCACACATTTAAACAGTAAGACACGGGAACTGCTTATATGCCGTCATAGCAGATGCCCCTATTCAAAGAGAATTTACAAGTGAGCTAAACCACAGAAAAACTAAACCAGACAATATGTAGTCATGGTTAACTAGTTTCCCAGTAGGTGGAGGGGATGTAATCTGTTGGTCATCAGCATTTCAGCATGATTTGGAGGGACCATCACCAGTCATCCTGCTGTGCGGTGTTGTGTGTAAGAGCTGTTTGGAGGGTAAGACACTGACTTAAAGACGTTTGTCTCTCATCCGAGCAGAGAAGTCTGCTACAGAAAGAGATGCATGAGATGTATGGAGAAGACAAAAGGAGCCGTGCGTCATCAGCGTAGAAACAGTACAAAAGTGTGAGTGATTGATGGGGAACACACAAAGAGAAGGGGTCCCAGGACAGAACTCTGTGGAACACCAGTGGGGAAGCAGTGAGATATGAAAAACACTTTATGTCAAAAGTGGGTCTGGTTCATTTAGAAAAGAAAGGGGGGATTTGGTCATTTAGTATGCCAAAGAGTCCAGGGAGACAAAGGAATACCAGGACTGTAGCTTTAACTGTTAGGAGAGTCTACAACAGAGAAGAATTTCTGATGAATAGACTTCTGAAACCTCACTAGTTGACATAAAGGATGTTGTCCAGAGACAAGAACTTGGACTGAATGCTGTTTATTCCAGGGTGCTGGCTTGAAATGGAGGGAGAGAGAGCGGCTCATAAATGTACAGATGAAAGCGGCGGTGGGTTTGTTTGAGTTCAGTCTGCAGCAGGAGAGGAAGCCGACAGGTTTATAGAGGCAGCACTTAGGACCCTGACTGCTGACTGAACACACAGCTCAACTGTGTCACCATCGAGAAAAGGCGGTACAGAATCCCCCTCCCCTTCATCATCATTTGCAGATGCGCGTCAGCTGAAAGTGTTCAGGTCTGGCTCTCAGGTCTTACTTGAATGTCTGGCAGTTGTTGATGATGGCGATCATATAGTGTACATAACACGGAGGCAGCTGCCGGTCTCTGAGGTGCTCCTCCTTGTAGGCCACTGCCTCCTCGCGGTACCTGAGCAAACAAACACAGGCCGGGTCAGCGTGCTCAGTCCTGTTCCCGTCCTGCTGCTATTTGATCTGCAGGGAGATGATGAGATCAGGACTTCCACTGTCATGTTCAGTGTAAACCCTGTCTGCAGGATGCTTTTTTAAGGTCAGTTTAAACATAATAGCGAGATATTGAACTCAATCTATGAAAGTAGTCTTTTAAAAAACTAAACAACAATAAAGAGCTGCCTTCAATCCATCAGGATCCCTAAAATAACCAAAGTGAAGCTGCAGTTGTAAATACATGCATGTTGGATAAATGACTTATCACTTTATAGTCTAGTGAATGTAATAAATAAATAACTGAACGTTAAGGATCACCCCCCCTGAGGGCAGTGTTTGGTTTAAAGGACAAAAGAAGATCACAGCTTCCATCCGCTGTGGTATATGATCTTGTTTGAGTGGATGCACTGATTTGCACGGGTGTGTGACGAACCAGTGACACTTCATGACGATTTGGGCTCGTCTTCCCTCCTCCACCCCCAATTACGGTTTGCAGTGTGAATGCAACAGAAAGTTAGTCTTCAAATAAACCCACGACTGAAATGTGTCCACAGAGAGGCTCGGAGCGCTAGTGTTTGCTGAGCTGCACAGGACTACAGCACAAAGCTTCTCAGTGCTTTAGAGAGCAGAAGGGAGAGATAGCAGTTTGAGTAGATGCCTCCCTTATCCCTTGTGCTATCTTGTGGGGTCCAGATGACCCCAACCTTACTTTGACGTGTTCTCCCTATCATGACAAAGGTGGATAAAGGTGGAAAGATTTCATGTAAACCATGGACATCAGTGAAGATCACAAATCATTAAAGAAAAAAGGTTCAGAGCACTGTCTAGTGGGTCTAGATGACCCCACTCCCAACGTTAAAGTGCCCTGGAGGCACGTTAACGTTGGGAGTAGGGTCATCTGGTCCCCACAAGATAGCACACGGATTATGATGGTAACTTCCTGTTTTGGGTGCTGAAACTCACCTGATGAGGAAAGAGTTCATCTGCTTGAGACACAGCTTCAGAACCTGGCCTTTGAACTCTCCGTCAATCTGTGCAGCAACTTGCAGGTTCTGCTCAAACATCTGCAAAAGACGTCAGAGACAGACGAACAGGTTCTGTGACTCCACCCATCGGATTGTTCTGCTACAGCGTCAGGGTAAGATACGTGCAGATCCATCATCCTGGCTCCTCATTTAGGTGGTGTGCCTGGTGACACCTGTGCCACGGGTAGATAGGGGGTCCTTGGATTGGACCCTGAGGGCTCCTGGCTACTGCACTGTCTATAATTGACTCTGTGCCGGGGGGTCCAGGGTTCTTATTAGGGATGTCAAAGATTGGGAGTAACAGCAGTATCGGTTAAAAACCACAGATTATGTTGGTAAAAGGTATAATATCAATCGGTAAGTAGAGCCGGTTTAGCTCGTGCTGGTTTGCGGCGCCTTCCGTCCGTGAAACCAGGGTTCGACTCCGGGCTGCTCCCTGTTCCCTTCTCTACCCCTGTGCCGGTTCCAAGCCCGGTTTGAGAAGGTTGCGTCAGGAAGGGCATCCGGCGTAAAACATTGCCAAGTTTACCATGCGACTTGTTCGCTGTGGCGACCCCTGATGGGAGAAGCCGAAAGAGGAAGATCAATCGGTAAGTAAATGCTCTTGTTTCAGTCAAACTTTGTCAGTTTCTCTACCTTTTGTATCTCTACGTCTTAACTTATTCCAATTAATATTCTAGATGTTTTAAACTTTTTATACATATACTTATTTTAATTTATGTCTCCATATTTTAGCTGTTTTTATATTTTAACTTTTCTATTTGTCACGTCTACATTTTAGATTATTTACAAGGGTTTTCCCGGCTTTTTGCTTGGGGTGTTTGTGTTCGAGCTCCCAGAGTTTTGGCCCTGCTCGTCTTCTGGCATCTCTTGTGTTCCGGGTCCTCCGAGCTGCCCGGCCCGGTGTGCATTGGGCCCAGGGGTTGGGGGGGGCTGTGGGGCAGGAGGTGTGCTGTTTAGATGGTGACACCCGGCCAACAGGAGGACAGGGCGGATGGCGCCTTCTGGGTTCTTTAGCTTTTTATAATCATTTCTCTTTTATATGCATTTGTTTTTATGTAGTTTATCATGAGGGGCTTATTCTAGCATTTTATTTCACGTGTGGGAATTGGTGTTTTTGCATTCTTGTTTGTTTTTGTGTACAGCACCACAAGCTGTTCTTTTTTCATGAAAGGCGCTTTAGAAATAAAATTAATTTGAATTTACCATCGCACCTTTTTTATGTATGTGTGATGTAAGCAAAAAGACATCCAATCACAAGCTTGCTTCTACCAAATCAGGTCAATTACAATTAGCTGAAGGCGAACAACAGTGTGTGATGTGTGTGCGCCACAAAGTTGGTCACATTTTTCACGCATCGATTCTTAGATCATAATGGCTAAAGAAACAAGTGAGAGGGAAACATAATGAACCCTAGTTCTCATCTGTCCTCTACATGCAGGAACCTCACAGTGGCTTCTAGAAAGCACACACTCACCTGAGCAAACCTGCCTGCTCTGCACAGATGTTTGTATGAGAGCAGACGTCCTGGATGTCCAGACCAGAACTCAATGAAAACCCCAAACAAACAAATTAAGTTTAGTTTTAATTAAAAAATGTGTTTATCTAAATATAAATCTGGTTGGCCCAACTTAACAGATCCCCAATAGTAAACCTTGCAGACCAGAACCAGCAAACCACCAACCAGGCCTGCGAGATCACAGACTTTGGCGATGACTGCGCCGTACCTGAAAGACGATGGCGGGCAGAGTGGTCTGGTAGTACCCGTCCTGGTCAGCCTCGGGCTCGCTGTCTTTGTGCCAGTCCTTCTTGTCCGTTTCCAGAGCCTTCCGTAGCCACCCGGTTATATTCAGCTGCAGGCACAAACCCACAGTCACGTCAGCATCCCGTTTGGAAGCCATCAGCAACCAGCAAACCAGAGTTTGGGTGAGTTAGTGAGGTCGCGGTTGTGCACATGCACGTGTTAACCTGCAGGGTTGGGTTGGCCTGCAGAGCTGCTGCTCAGAGGGAAAACACCACTCGAGCGACAAATGCAGGGAACATTTTATTTCAGTTTTCTCTTAACCGAGAGTCACAGAGACAGACTGGATCTGAAACAGTGACACCCACAAACAGAATCTTATGTAATTATGACTCAAGGGGGCGGGGCCCCAAAAGCCCATCTTGGCTATACATTCATCTTGTGGTGAGTTCAGTGTCTGTGTTCATGCATTTTTTCAATCAGCCTTCAGCCCTGTTAGAAACAAGATCTCTGCACCGCTCAATGCTTACTGTGAAGGTCTGGATGTATTTACTCAGCAGGTGGTCCACAACCTCCTTTGGTAGCAGAGGCTCCAACTGGTTGATGTCACACTCTGAAAACAGATCTGGATGCCCCATCATCTCCGCGCTGAAACACAGAGCCACCCTTTGTCTGAACATGTCTCCTCCATGTGTGGCTGGATGGATGGATGGATGGATGGATGGATAAACAAACCTCTTATAGGTGTTCAAAACCCAGGTGAGCAGCGATACAATCTCATTGGCCTCCAGGTCCTCAGAGGCCAGTTCTTTGACTCGAGCAGACACAGCAGCGTGGTAGAGGCTAAAGAATCTGAAACCAGAAGAAACCTTCCTGATTGCAGGACATTGCTGAGGAACACGAGCGCTCCCGCAGTCAGAGCTTCTCAAGAACAGTCAAGAGAGCACTGATCGGTGATGGGACACTCCAGAGTCTCAAAACACTCCAGGAATTTTCAAATGAAAAGAAAGAAGCGTTCAGCTGCAACCACTTTTACGGTTCAAACCCTAACTGGCATTTGTGCATCAATATTTTACTTTAAAAGATGGCTTCGGGCAGAAAAGATGATGTAAACCATTGACAGTAAATGAGAACTGGATTGAGAGACTCCTCTCCCTGCCATTCCAAACAGGAAGTACCTGCTGTTTCCAAGAAGCCAAAATCCCACAGACTTCTATACAGAAATATGCATTATTCAAGTTATAAACTGGTCAATCAGATGCCAATCAATAAAAGTCTCCCGAACCTGCTTCCAGTGGAAGGGGTGTGGCCTGCTAACATACTCACTCCTGATTAGAAAGAGTAGTTGCCATGGAAATGTAGACGGACCAATCATGGCCTTATTGAGGACGTCTGCTTCCAACATGGCGATGGACACATCGCGGAAAAATAGCGACTCAATTGACTTCAAATGGTTGGAACCAGAAGCAAGGTATTTTCCGTGGCTGACATCACAGTTATGTATTATACAGTCAATGTGTTGGACCTGTTACCTGTTGAAGGTGTTGTAGTGAGGGGGGAAGCACTGCACCATGAGGTTTTTGACAATGATGAGGTCATCCACCACGTACTTCCTGGTTATCTCCAGTAGGCGAACCAGCCACATCTTGTCCGCCTCCCTGGTCACGGACTGCGTGCCCTCGATGCGAGTGCTGACGGTGTGCTCCAGAACCTGCAGAGCAAAGAGGTTGCAGGTTCTAGCTTTCCTGTTGTTTGAGTTGAAGCCTGTGAGACCGCGTGAACTCATTTACTGCACCATTACCAATTCTATTTTGGTTTGATTCCGTATCAGGTTCTTATAGAAAATCCAACACTGAAAACAGAGCACACTTCATCCTAACACGAGATGTTCCCAGAGTTCTAACAGAACTACGACGCGACTGTTGGACCTGATGATCATCAGACAGGCGAGGCCCAGATTAAAGGGAAGAACTTCTTAAACATGTAAAAGAATTCAATTCTGCTGAGCTTTGATGAAGGACCGCTGGTCTGGCTGCTCCTCTGACCTGAAACATCTTGTCCTTCCAGTGTTTGGGTCTCCCAGGTGGGATGAATCCGGTCTGTTTCCTTCGGTCAACCATTCGCCGATCAATCTTCTCCTCCCGCTCAATGATGCGAATAACCGACACCAGCATGGTGGGGTCACGGCGAACTGTGACCATGGACCTCTGCAGAACCATCCATAACTGCTTGGCCAGCTCATCTGACAGCGATTGAACCTTGAAGAAGCACAAAGACAGGTGGCAGTTCAGTTAACAGCTAAAACAGTTTATGTCCTGATAAGTATCTGAACAATCGAATGAATGATAGCTTCATTCATGGGAGAAGCCAGCTTAAGTCAAACAAACTTGTGCTTAAGAGTGGAGACAAACACCCATTTACAACTATAGACCTGTGTCTCTCCTCCCACAATTCTCAACAATTTTAGAAAAATTTTTTAATGATGAATTAGTTGTAGTTTTTGATAAACATCACCATCACATTATAAATGAAAACCAATATGGTTTTAGAGAAAACAGATCAGTCTCATTGACTATCATGGATGCGTGGAGGAAATCACAGATGTTCTGGACAAAAAGAAATATGCAGCACAGACATTGACTTTAAAAAAGCATTTGACTCTCAATCAAGAAATCCTACTTGACAAACTGGAAGGGTATGGGATAAGATGACTAGCACTAACTTGGTGAAAAGCTATTTAACGGGAAGAAAACAATTTGTGAAGATTGATGAATTTACATCAGAAGCCAAAGGGATAAGTTGTGGTGTTCCACAAGGATCAATTCTGGGCCCGCTGCTATTTAATATTCAAAGAGATTCAAAGAGGTTTATTATCATATGCACAATAAAGAAACGGGTTTCCCTGTACAATGAGATTCTTTCTTTGCTGCCTGCTCCGAATGCCAAAAGGAGAGGAAACTGAAGAAGAAGAAAAAAAAAAAAAGAAAAAGAAAAATTCAAACACAACATACGCACAAAACACAAGATGTCGGGTGGCAATACTAAAGTGCAAAAGTGACAATAACAGTAGCGGACAGTGGGGATGTGCAAAGGTGCAGTTGTTGTTTCAGACTCCTGTCAGCTGTTAAGGAGTCTGATGGCAGAGGGAAAGAAAGAGTTTTTGAGTCTGGTGGTCCTACACTTCACACTCCTGTACCTCCGTCCTGAGGGGAGGAGAGTGAACAGTCCTCGTTGCGGGTGGGTGGGGTCCTTGACAATGGAGGCAGCTCTCCTGCAGACCCTGCGTTTGTATATGCTCTGCAGCGAGGGCAGAGGAGTCCTGGTGATCTTGGACGCAGTCTTCACTACTCTCTGCAGGCGTTTGCGGTCCACGGCGGTAGAGCTGCCATACCACACTGTGATGCAGCTGGTTAGAATGGACTCAACCATGCAGCTGTAGAAGTTACTGAGGATCTTTGGGGACATGCCGAACCTCCTCAGCCTCCTCAGAAAGTACAGCCGCTGATGAGCTTTCTTCACCAGCTGTGATGTGTTTAGTGCCCAGGTGAGGTCCTGGCTGAGGTGGACCCCCAGATATTTGAAGCTGCTCACCCTCTCCACTTCCAGACCCCGGATAAGAAGCGGCTGATGAGGGTTCCTTCTCTCCTTCCTCATGTCCACTATCATCTCCTTTGTCTTGTCTGTGTTGAGGGTGAGGTTGTTGTCCTCACACCATGTCACCAGACTGGCCACCTCCCTCCTGTAGGCTGCTTCATCCCCGCCAGTGATGCGTCCTATCACAGCGGTGTCATCAGCGAACTTCAGGATGATGTTGTCCTTATGAGAGGCCGCACAGTCGTGGGTGAACAGGGTGTAGAGGATGGGGCTGAGAACACAGCCCTGTGGTGTGCCGATGTTTGTGATGATGCTGGCTGAAGTCCTGTTCCCTATTCTGACAGACTGAGGCCTGCCAGTCAAAAAGTCCAGGAGCCAGTCACAGATGATGGGGTGTATTCCAAGGGAGAACAGTTTGTGGGCGAGTTTGTGGGGAACAACCGTGTTGAATGCAGAACTATAGTCAATAAAGAGCATCCTGATGTAGGAGTCTTTATTCTCCAGGTGTGAGAAGGAGGTGTGCAGTGCTGCAGCAATGGTGTCCGAGGTGGACCTGTTGGGCCGGTATGCGTACTGCAGGGGGTCTAGTGTGTCTGGGATGCTGCTCTGAATGTGGGTCAGCATCACTCTCTCAAAGCACTTCATAATGATCGGAGTGAGTGCCACTGGCCTGTAGTCATTCAGGCAGGTGGGAGGGCTCTTCTTGGGAAGGGGAACAATGGTTGTGGTCTTGAAGCAGGAGGGGATGACTCTTTGGCTGAGGGACAGGTTGAATATGGAGGTGAGAACGTCTGTCAGCTCGTTAGCACATGCTCTGAGGGCTCGTCCAGGAATGTTGTCCGGACCGGTCGCCTTGCGGGTGTTGATCCTCCTCAGAGCTTTGTTTACCTGGGCTGTTGAAACGACTGGTGGGGGTGAGGGGGGTGTAATGGTCCAAGAGTATAACGGTCCCTCCGTGTGGGGGGTGGACGTCTCAAAGCGGGTGTAGAAGGCATTGAGTACGTCGGGCAGGCTGTCTGCAGCACTGATGGTGATGGTGCTGCTTCTGTAGTCTGTGATGTGCTGCAGGCCCCTCCACATGCGGCCAGAGTCAGCAGTAGAATAGAAGCCATCCAGCTTCTCTCTGTACTGCCTCTTTGCTGCTGTGATGGCCTTCCTCAGGCCGTACTTCGCAGCTTTGTACTCGGACTCATTACCAGATGTAAATGCAGTGGAGCGAGCACGCAGCATGCGACGTACATGGCCGTTTATCCAGGGCTTCTGGTTAGGAAACTTCCTGACTTGGATTGTGGGCACAATGTTCTCCACACAAGTGCTGATATATCCAGTCACGTAGTCAGCATAATCCTGTATGCTGACTGAAGAGTCCTCCAGTCCTGCAGCTTTAAACACATCCCAGTCTGTTGTCATGAAGCAGTCTTGCAATTTGCTCTCAGTCTCAGGGGTCCAGAGCTGAACCTGTTTGGTGACTGGATTAGATTGTTTGAGTCTTTGTCTGTAGGCTGGGTACAGAAACAAAGAGATGTGGTCAGAGTGTCCAAAGTGGGGGCGGGGGGCGGCCCTGTATGCACCCTTTATGTTGGTGTAAACGTGATCCAAGATGTTCTTGTCACGAGTGGGAATGTCAACATGCTGGTAATATCTGGGAAATACGGTCCGGAGATTGCACTGATTGAAGTCGCCCGCAGCAATAAAAACAGATCAGGGTGAGCCGTCTCTAGAGCGCTGATGACGTCATGGAGCTTGCCGAGAGCCGCTGCAGTGTTGGCTCGCGGGGGAATGTAAACAGCAGCTAAAAACACGGCTGTAAACTCCCTTGGCAGGTAGTAGGGACGGCACTTTAGCAACAAAAACTCCACATCAGGAGAACAGTGCTGGTGGACAGTCTGTACGTCCCCACACCACGCGTTGTTGATAAACACACACACGCCGCCCCTTTTCGTTTTACCGGAGGCTGCTGTCCGGTCTCCCCGATGAATGGAGTGCGTCTGTAGCTGCAGAGCGGAATCTGGGACGTCTTCTGAGAGCCATGTTTCGGTGAAAATCAGAGCGCAGCACTCTCTTATTTCCCGCTGTGTCGTCGTCCTGGCTCTTAGTTCGTCCAGTTTGTTGTCCAGAGACCGCACGTTGGCTAGCAGGAGGCTGGGTAGCGGTGGTCGAGTTGCACGGGCAATATATACATAAATGAAAATCATATTATATGCTGATGACACAAACATATTCTATTATAAAGACAAACATAGGGAACTTATCAGTGTGGTAAAAACAGAGTTGACAAAATAAAATCATGGATAGATTACAACAAATTATCTTTAAACCAAAATAAAACCAAAGTGATGTTTTTTGGTAACTACAATGCCAATAGCTCTCAATTAAAATAAATAATGTATCAATTAAGAGTGTTGCAGAAATCAAATTCTTAGGGGTTATGATCGATAAACTTAGCTGGAAGCCACACATCAGACACACACAAAATAACGTTTCAAAAAGTATTTCAATAATAAATAAATCTAAACATATATTAAAATACAACAGTAGATATTTACTGTACTGCTCCTTAACATTATCATATTTCACCTACTGTTTAGAAATTTGAGGAATAATTATAGAAGCTCACTACATCCTCTCTTTTTACTTCAAAACTGAGCCATCCGTTGTACATAAATTGAACATAAAGCCGACTATCTTGATCATACAAACCATTTATTTGATCAATCTAGACTTTTAAAACTGTATGACCTTGTGGATTTTTACCCCGCACAACTTCTATACAGAGCCAGTGGGAAATCGTTTCCATTCAATATCCAAAAACAGAGAGGCTACAAACAGAGGGGATGTAGGAACTTCAAGATCAAACTGATAAGAACCACAAAGAAAAGTTTCTGTGTGTCGGTGTGTGGCACTAAACTTTTTAATAGGTTCAGTAATGAGCTCAAACAATTTTTAAATATTCAAGAAAAATGCAGAAAGTAATTCTGATTTAATGATATCAAGATAAGAGGAGTTAAGGATCAATAGGTGTTTAAATAATTCCAAAAACATGAACTTGGTTGTGTTGAAATAATTAAAGCTCTTTTAATTAAAACTAATCAGTATTACATTGTGGAATGTGCAATAATGATTATTGAAATGTTTGAATTACAATCAAATCTATTGCTTTTCTTTACCTGATCTGCAATAATTACTGGTTTAATGTGATCATGATCATAATCAATGATTATTACATAACGGTTATCTAAAGTGTGAATCATTAAGGTTGAATGAAAAGATAATCAATAAGTACTCGATTTTGTGACTTGATAATAATCTGAAATGTGTAGCAATATCTGGATTAGTCTAAAATCGTATTCTGATTATAACCAATGAGTATTACATATCTGTTATGTGGCGTGTGATTCACGTTACTGTTTACTAAAATTATAATAAATGTTTTCTGAAGTTGATCAATCATCAATAAGCACTCGATTTTGTAACTTGAAAAGAATTTATCGGATCAGAACGTGATTACAAAAACTTGGTAAACCTATTAAATGAATTGACTCAGTGGGGGTTCTCTGTTTTATTCCTTTTCACGCAATAAATCAAGCTCTACGTGACTTTAGTTCATGATCACTACATTTAATTAAGCACAAGTGACTTAAGTGTGTCTTTGTTTGCTTCTTCTGTTTGTTTTTTTAATCTATACATTTCATCATTACTGTAATGAGTTCTGATTATAATTAATGCTTTAAATCAATCAAATAAAAAAAACAATCAATCAAATCAATTCTCCTGTCGTTTTCATCTTCCTGTTTTTCTGTCTCTCTGTCGTTCCAAACTATTTTAAGCTCATTTCTAAATCTCTTTTTCTAAAACTGCTGCAGTCACTTCATTGGTTGCTCTTAGTAACAACATAATATTTGGAAGGTGTCAGTCTGTTGAGCTTCAGCAGCACCGATGAAGCTGCTCCCATCCGAGTCTGTTGACATCTCCATGTTTCACACTCTGTGCTGCTTGTGCTGCACCTGAACTTCAAAGCTTTTATCCTTCGAGCTTTGTTCATCTCAGACTTAAGGGGCAGATGAACTAGAATTATTGTCATATTTTCCATGAATTCTCATTTTGTGCGAGTCCTGCTGCCACACAGGAGTCTGAGATCACACGAATGCCGACACCAGTTCTGGAAGACGGTCTAAATTTCTTCCTGTCCAATGCGGACATTCACAGTCAGACTCTGCAGAGCGCTCAGCTCTGAACCCAGAACCACAGAACCAGAACTGCTTGCTGTGTGGACAGATTCAAACCAAACCCTGAGCATAAACTCCAGCAGACTCTCTGCACTAAAGGGAAATTTGATCAAGCACTTCCTATAATGTTACAAAAACCCAGAAGGATTAATCCGTGACAGACTCAGCGGTCCTCCTCTCTCCCCTCTGACCTTTAAGGGCTGTCAAGAGGATTCAGGAAGCTGAAAGCTGTAAGGGGCACAGCTGTGGCTTTCTGTCTGTGGGACAACATGATTCTAATGGTTGGTGTCTAAACTTGAATGTTTTTGTAGTACGGTGGACATTCCTGCTCTGCAAACACGATGAACAGTTTCCAGTCTGCCACCTTTGAACTGACTGGAGAACACTCCTGCTGACTCGTCTCAACTTACATCTTCAAAGTAGATGGAGATGAGGTTCATGTCGCTGGTGTTCTTGCTGTCCATCCGGTACTGTTCGTACATGAGGTCATCCCGGGAACACTCCAACTCCATCAGCTTCCTGTGGGCCTGCAGCAGCTCCGCCTGCTCTATCAGCTGCTGGGTCTCTTGGACAATCTCCGGGACTTTAGACACAAAACTAGAGCGAGTTAAATAATAAAAAAGACACAGACGACACCCTCTCAGACAGCTTTGAGTGAAAGTTACCGGAAAATATGTTCTTGAGGTTTTCTACGGCAGAGGCCAGCTGACTGTGCTGAACCACGGCGTCCTTGACGTCTTTGAGGCTCTCGATGGTGTTGATGCTCTGCCTCCAGTCTTTGCTCACATCAGCCAGAGAGCCCTGGATGTCTTTGACGTCCAGCAGAGCGCTGTGAAGCTGGGTCAGTCCTGTGCGCACGCCGTCCAGCTGAGACTGGATCGCCGCCTGAACCACAGGACGAACTCATTATTACTGAAGCACTCATCTCATTTTTACAGGTTTAACACAGGGCAGAAAAAGAGAAAAAAAACTGTTAGAATTCAAATTCAGAAAAGATTTATGGGGAGTTTTTTTATTTTAGTTTACAACAGGGGTGTCAAACATACGGCCCGCGGGTCGTATCCGGCCCGCCAGATGGTTCCATCCGGCCCAGTCATGAAAAGAAGAAATTATAAGGATGTTTTTAAAAAAAAAGCACGTTTCTAGTTCATCCCTGTGGCAAGTTATGATTTTTTAAAGAAAAACCCAAATGCGCAATTGGCCACTAGGGGAAGCAAAGGTGAACCAGCATATCCCTACATGTGCCAAAAACGAAACCTAACAGCTCAACGTCAGAGTAAGATGTAGTTTGGTTCGTGTAAACACTTACTGCTGTTGCATTGCAATAAGAGGGATCAGTAGTGACACCCTAATGACCAAAATGTTGTCAAAGACGAAAAAAAGGTTGAAGTGGAGAGCTAAGCTTTCTAGGAAAAATTGAGTTTTATTTGTTTAAAGAACACCATTCACCATTTGCAGGGCGAGTTAAGAAAAGCACAGATTTACCAACCATTAGCTGGGCTGACAAAATAATCATTTACTGCAGCCGTGACGTCAGTGATGGAGCAGTTTCTGTGGGAAACTGGTCCAAATGATTCTTTGAGTGGTAAAGGTCGCCGACCCCTGGTCTATCAGCTGGATCAGTGTGCCTCTTCTGAACCAAGTTTCCGGTGGACTGACGGAGCAGATCCGCTCTCCTGTAACCATGCGAAAATCCAGAGAGGGCTGCCCTCCCTTACCTTCAGTCTGGCTTCCACAGAAGCCTTCTTGCGTGCCTCTCTTCTTCTGTACTGCTCTACTTTGTCCAGCTGGTCCGACCTTTGCAGCATCCCCGCCACGCGCTGCACTGCAGTGGCAACCGCCTCCCGACTGGTCTCCTCCATTTTGCTGCTGCGTGGAGTCGAGTCCAGAGCTTCATGCAACTATTCAATAACACTGCACAGTCTAAACCTGCAGAGAAAAACACAGAATTGTTTAAGTGAAGTTTGTACAGTTATTGATGCTGCTAAATAATAATCTGCAAGTTGCTGCAGATCTTGGAGTTGAGTTTTGAGGACAGTCAGAGCAGCTGGGTCTCTGAGCCGGGGGGTATTCCAGGAAGCATGTTCAAACTACCCTGACTTTAAGCTTGAACTCTGGCTGAATTCCGCCTGAACTTGCTTACTCTGGGTATGTCAGTTCCAAAGGACCGGATATGAGTTGGCGTAATTACGCTCGACTTGGTAACCCTGGGTTAAAGCACGTGCACGGAAGGTACATAAAGACATTCTCAATGGATCATGTGGAGAACAAAAGAGAGCGCTATACTTCAGTGAGACGGAGTCTGAGATTTTAATGATGGCGAATGAAGATTATAAGTCCATCAAAAAAGTAACATGGCTGCATCATCAGCAAAAGAAAGAGTTTCTGCTTGGAGAAAAATAACAGACAAAGTAAACGCACAATTTTCTAGCTCATTTCTATTTTCATTGTGACGCATATATATACTGTATATATGTATATACTGTATGTATATATGTATATACTGTATGTATATATATATATATATATATATATATATATATATATATATATATATATATATATATAAAAAACATATCCAACTTTGCCAACTTAAATGAATTACTTCTATTGGTAACAAGTACCGGTAAATGAGTTAAATTTATTTAACCTAATTTCTTACGTGTATCCAACTCAATATTTTATTTACAACTCAAATTTACATATTATTTATTCAATTAAATGTTTTTTTCATCTTAATTTATTGTACTTCTTGAACTTTCATATGTGTAATTTTAAGCCTGCAGATATAGCTATTCTATAACAAGAAAATAAATAAAACAAAATCGATTTGCAACATGAAACATAGAAATCATATACCATGTCTCTGACTTTAACATTACATCACCTGGCAGTAGTGGTGCTAAATAAACTCATCATCCTCTCCCTCCCTCTCACTCATGGTGCAGAAAGAATTAAATATAACAGTACAAATAACTAGACAATACACAGTAAAACAGCTAAACAACTAAACACATTTGGTCAAAAAACCACACTTAAACCCAAATCTGTACAGACAGGCAAAGGGAATGATATCCCACAATTCCTTGTGGTGCTGATCTAACAGCAGCACCAAAGTTACACCTACGTAACCCTTGTGCTATCCTAGGCACTTTAACATTGGGAGTTGGGTCATCTAGACCCACTAGACCAGGGGTGTCAAACTCATTTTCACCGAGGGCAACATCAGCATAGTGTCTGTCCTCAAAGGGCCAGATATAACTTATACATGCAACTAAATGTAATGAAAAATAAACGTAACTTCTCCTTAATGTCAAATCACTAATTTATTTATTTATTGTAACTTTTAAAGTGACAGTTACAGCTGCATAGAAAACACATGTTTGCGTGTTACTCTAGCATAAATCCTTTTAAATTTTTTCCTGTCAGGTTAGGTTATATTGACAGTGTTTAAGTCCTAATGTTTAGTTGCCCAATCCCATATTTCAAGTCCAATTCCCCCTAGATATGAATAAATACACACCAATTTTTATTTTAAGAAAATAAAAACTTTTATGCTCTCGCAGGCCACATAAAATGACATGGAGGGCCACATTTGGCCCGGGGGCCTTCAGTTTGAACACATGTGCACTAGACAGGGTTCCAGAGCAGCTGAATGCTCTGCCCCCCATGGTGACAAGGCGAGCAGTGGGGACATCCAGATGAAGGGAGGAGGAGGATCTGAGGGTACGGGTGGGAATGGAATACCCCCCCGGACTCTGACCTTAGGTCAACAAAAACATCAACACAAATAACCACAGACAAGAAGAAGGGGGCTCGTGTTTGCTAGGAGCTGGTGTGCTGCTTTTCTACCTGCCAAACTTGCTCCATCATATCTATCAGATCTTGTTCATGTGGCCATTCTCACCCGTACCCTCAGATCCTCCTCCTCCCTTCATCTGGATGTCCCCACTGCTCGCCTTGTCACTATGGGGGGCAGAGCATTCAGCTGCTCTGGAACCCTGTCTAGTGCACATGTGTTCAAACTGAAGGCCCCCGGGCCAAATGTGGCCCTCCATGTCAGCATTCAGCTGCTCTGCCCCCCGGCTCTGGAACTCTCTATCTCCGGACCTCAGAAACATTGGGTCTCTCTCACAATTCGCTAAAACACTGAAAACTCATCTTTTCCAACTCGCCTATCCCCCCCCCCCCCCCCATAACTTCCTATTTCTGGCCTATTTATATGTATATTTTATTGTGCATTCGATTGCTGTTATTTTATTTTCACTTTTATGTACAGCGACCTTGGGTGTTCTTGAAAGGCGCCTAACAAATAAAATTTATTATTATTATTATTATTATTGTTATTATTAAATGGACACGCCATTCTGCTTCACCTCTCTGTAAACAAACTAACCTTCAACTAAACCTGCTCCAGAGACCTCTGAACATAACCTGGTCCGGAGCAGGTTTACTCATTATTATAACAATAAAAAGGACGGGGAAAAAATGCACGGCGTGCATAAATTGATTAAAAAAATTTCCGTCGTAGACGTTACAGTAATAACTGGTAGGGGTGCTATGTAAACTCATCATCTTCTCCGTTGCTCTCACTCATGGTGGAGAGACATAAGCTTAGTAGGACAAAATAACTCGGTAAAACACAGTAAAAAAGCTAAACAACTAAACACATTGGGTCAAAAAGCCACACTTAAACCCAAATCCGTCCAGACAGGCAAAGGGAATGATATCCCACAATCCCTTGCGGTGCCGATCTAACAGCAGCACCAAAGTTACACCTAATTAATTGAATTAATTTGAATGAAAGTAAAAATAACTGTCTGAAATCTACATGTTATTTTTAAGCTGACTTAACAAAAAAAGTATATATATTAATTAAATAATTAAGTTAGATCAACAATGTAAAAAAGTTTATTTTTCCAACATCCATACGTGGTCTCATCACCCTCTCATGGTGGAAAAAGTATTACTGAGCTTCTTCATCCACTAAATCATCTTCAAATGGACACGCCATGCTGCTTCACCTCTCTAAAAACAAACTAACCTTCAGGTAAACCTGCTCCAGACCAGGTTATGTTCAGAGCATGAGTTGCTATGGCAACTTCATATCCTGAAACATACCTCCATTTCTGGAACCGAAAGCTGAGGTTATCAACTTCCTTAGCCTCAAACTTACCGTGGTAACTCACATAACCAACCTGCTTTCTGGAATACCCCCCCGGACCCTGACCTTAGGTCAACAAAAACAACATCACAAATAACCACAGACAAGAAGGGGGCTCGTGTTTGCTAGGAGCTGGTGTGCTGCTTTTCTACCTGCCAAAATTGTTGCCAATTCCCTGACTCAGGTGAATTTCAACATTCGTGGTGGGAACTTCTGTTTGCTTAGATGTCTCTTCAGCAGCTGAGTGCTGCTGTGTTCGCGGCTCCGGGGTTGCAGCTAAGCTAACCGGGGCCGACAGCGGCCCCCACCGCCTGGCTCCCGCCAACAGGCCCACACACACGCCCCGCGCCGTCTTACCTCATACAGTCACGGAATCAACTGGAACTCTGGGTGCAAATCTAGGAAAAATAAAACAAATAAAGTCCGTTTAAACGTCCTTGCTATTGTGTGACGTCACTTCCGTATTTGCCTCCGAGAACCGCCTACTTTTTCTTCTTCGTCTCTTCTTTGCCGTATTTCGCGGGGTAACTGCGTCAGCACCGCCACCTGCTGGACATTCAGCATTAATGCACATACTCTGGAAGGATTTCATGTGACCATTTTACCAGTGGCGGTTCTACACTGACTTACTCCCCGGGCGAGTAACCCCCCCTCCCCCGCATACACAAATTTCACGATATCCTTCTGTCTCTATCTTTATCTACCTTTATTTAACATTTTACACAAAATGCCTGAATTTTATAATTAGTATTAAAGGGGTATCAAACTCAGTCACACAGGGGGCCTAAATTAAAAACACGCTTTAGGTTTTGGGTCAAACAAGATAAACATTTACTGAACACACTAAAGCTAAACTTTTAAACTTTTTAAACTTAACTTTTTGAACATAAATATGAATAAAACAGACAGGAATATTAATACAGAATAAATCAAGTTAAACCTAAAATGACGTATAATATTTTGCCCTCCAAAAAAATATATTCTGTCAAAATTATACAGTTATGAACATGCCGCAGAACAAAACAAACAAAGTCTGGAAACTTTAATGATAAATCAAATCATGCCGTTTTCTCTGCTCTTTTGTCGTTTTTTTTAGCGCTGGACTCCTGGCATCAAGGCCTGTTCACACCGGGACGAATTTCGCCGGCGATTTTCGCCGACGTTTAACCCCTCGTGACTAAACAAAGGGCACCAACGAGAGTGTGCACACCGATGTGAAAAAATGCCACGCGTTAAAGCGTCAAAAAAAAAACGCCTCGGGTTCGTTTTTTTTTTTCGACGCGTCGCGTCGAAATCTACTCGACCAATGAGAATGGCGCTTTTGCTCACGTGTCTGAAGTTAGAGTAAAACACAACTTGGGGGCGCTCAAACACAAAACTGCCTTGCTGAGCACACATACCAGCGAAGAAGATAGACGCCAAGTAGCGTCTACACTGCCGCGAAGAAATAATGACGGACATTCTAAAACATCCCCGAACCAAGCACCAGTTGGAGCTACTGGTGCTTGAAATATTCATGTTTTCTTTGTTTGATTCTGACAAGCGTGTAAATACTTGCTCTCTTCTTCTGAGTGAAAAGCGACTTTAAGAAGCGTAAAGCTGCGCAGCGCCACCTTGTGTACAGGAGTATTTCTGTTTACATTAAGCGCCATCTAATGTCAGGGAATGAAATTGCATGTTCACTCCACTCATCGTCATCGAAAATCGCCTGGGTGTGAACACAAAAAACGTGGCGAAAAACGCTGGCGAATAACGCCTGGCGAATATTCGTCCCGGTGTGTACGGGCCTTCATTTTTATCAATCAGCTAATTTCTTGGTGTGTGATGTCCTGTGTTGTGTCTTTGTGAAACAGATTAGAGGGATTAGTGTTTTTTTTTTTTTTTAAAAACTGTTATTGTGAATATAATAAAACATTATAAAACATTAAAAACTAAATGATAGAACTCATCACTGATTACTCCCAAAATATTTGCCATTTTCCTAATTTTGTGCAACACCAACAGTAAAAATCCTCCAAAAAACCTTAAAACATTAATAAACAAATGATTGATTGTTTATTTATTATCTCAAAAAGTGCAGCTGTTTTACTGCATTACCTGCTGTCTTCATGTCAAATACTGAAACCAACTAAACCACAGAAAATACACCTAATAAAAATAAATACAATTGTTAGTAAATAATAACATTATTAATGTGAACTAAGTGATCCAACGGCACGTGATGATCCAGGTGTTGCATTGTCGAAGCTGCCCTCCTCGCAGCCTGCGCCCACCCCCTGCTCTTTTCCATCTCTGAGACAGGAGTCTCAGTTGGTTTGGGACAGTCGGTTTAGGCTGTTCCAAAGTCTGTGAAATATAGAAAACCGATACTGGCTCAATTTTTCTTTTCTTCCAAGCACGGGGATGCCGCCCCCCATTAAAATTTGCGCCCCGGGCAATTGCCCGTATTGCCCAGGCCCAATACCACTACTGCATTTCACTGTCAATTTGACCATCTACAGCCAATGGTCACATGACTGGACTGCGTGGCTCCTCCCGCTAGCCCCTCCCACTGGAGTCAGCAGGAAGTACCTGCCGGCTCCAAGAAACCAAAACCCCATAGACTTCAATAGAGAACTAAACAGCTATTACTGTCATTTAATTGATCAGAATAGCTATTCTGGATCTGATACATTTTTTTTCGGTGGTACAAGCTATTCAAGTTACAAACCTCTATCCATCCCTCCATCCATCCCTCCATCCATCCCTCCATCCAGCCCTCCCTCCATCCCTCCATCCATCCATCTGTCCATCCATCCATCCCTCCCTCCTTCGGTCCATCACTCCATCCCTCCAACCATCCATCCATCCATCCACCCCTCCATCCATCCCTCCCTCGGTCCATCCCTCCATCCATCCCCCCATCCCTCCATCCCTCCATCCATCCATCCATCCCTCCCTCGGTCCATCCCTCCATCCATCCCCCCATCCCTCCATCCCTCCATCCATCCCTCCATCCATCACTCCCTCCATCCCTCCCTCGGTCCATCCCTCCATCCATCCCCCCATCCCTCCATCCATCCCCCCATCCCTCCATCCATCCCTCCATCCACCCATCCATCCATCCCTCCATCCATCCCCCCATCCCTCCATCCACCCATCCATCCAATTTAGAGTAATTATTGCACCTATGCAGCATGTTTTTGAAGCATGGGAAGGGGCTGGAGTTCCCGGAGAAACCCGGACATGCATGGGGAGAACATGCAATCTCCACAAAGAAAGGTCCTCGCAGGTCACTGCACCACCGTGCAAGCCCATCAACAGAATCATTGCTGTTGTGTTGATGTGAGTTTGTTACAGTGTTTACAGCGGACAGATAATAATTGAGGCTCAATCTTCAGATCTTCCAGACTGAAGGCACAGTTGAAAACAAACGCTGCTTTACAGTTGCTGTCCAACAGATGGGGCCGTAAAGCAGCCACTGATAAACCGACAGTGTAAGAGGTTATTCTGTGCTTTGATTTGATGATAAACTACACATCAAGGACAAAATTATACAGAAATGTTAACGACAAACAATCAATTTGACCAAATCTGGTTTATTTAAAATATCTATGATAAAAGGCAATAGATTCCCTTGTGTCTCAAATGAAAGGTTTTCTGGTATAATCCGAAAATAAAAAATACTCTGTGTATCAAAGGAGAATCTGTGGATATAAACAGAATGTGAAAGATGAAAAATAAAGTTTTGTTTATGATAATTGTGCTCGTAAAGCTCTCAGCGGTAATCCCACATGATTTTCTGCAGAATTTCACACAAGCACACACAGACTGCACATTTACAAACAGGTCAAAGGGCATCTGACGCAACTGGGGCACAACAGCCTGTTACCATCTGCAGGGAACAGATTATTACTTTTTTCTCTTTGTGTGCATAATTTTATCACGTTTTTCCTGATCTGAAAAACCTCTTTTCAGACGTTCACATCTGGATGGGTCCATATCTCACACTGACAGCATTTCCATGCAGATGGAAGGCAGAGAGATCCAGATGATCCTTCCTGACACGGTTGTCATTACACCTGACGGCTGGATGCGTTTGCAGCATCAGTCCTTTGCGTTGGCGTCTGCTGCTGCTGGAGTATTCGGGCTCACAGGCCTCATATGCAAAGCCATGGAAAGCTGCAGTTCTGGATGCAGATATGAATATTTCAAAAGATTGTGACTGCATTTTTCAGAAGCTCTAATTCAACCCAGCCTTGTTTGGCGTTTTGTTAAAACATAGCATGACCTCCCTTGTTTTCACGAATTCCTTCTTATTCCTATGTTTTCATCCTTTCGTAAGAAAGGCGATAAACAAACGTCACAATCTTTTTTAATCTGAAAGTCACACAGAGAAACTGCCTGAGGTCACGTCGTCATCAGTCAACTCAGTGGAAGCTGACAACTTGGCTCCCATGTTGCCGTGGCAGCCAGTGCCCCCCACCCTTTTGCATGTGATCAGTCTGTTGCCATAGCAGCCCCATGGAGCTTTCCTGCCAGTCAGTAGCAGAGAAGATGAGTGAACCAGCGGTGCCCCCACCCAGAGAGGCCTGCGTGTCTTCATCTGTTGCCATGGCAGCGTAATAGCGTTGTGGATAGATTCGGCATGGCAGGGAGTCAGTTCCTTTATTTTCCAACACATTATATTGAGCAGAGTTTGCCCTCACTCCTCGCCTACAACACGGCGAGCAGACAGAAAGAGCCGAGGGGGAGCGACGGTGAATCTGAGCAGAGATCTGGAGCCGAGCTGAGCGTAGATGTCCTCATCGGGTGTTAATTAGCGGGTGGAGATGGTGCACGTCAAAGAAATAAGCCGTGCAGAGAAACCTGGGGTGGACTCTGCAGCTGGTTCACTTCCTGATAATGTGAGTGGACATGCAGAGTTTTACAGTGAGCCAGATCAGGTGGAGCCGGTCACACGTGCTGCTGAAAGGAGTCTGGAATTCAAATTCTGCAGGACGCAGACGATCCAAAAATGATCTGAAAACACGTTTGAGAAGCACAAACAAGACTTTTGAATTTAAAGAGAAAAAACTGTTTCAAACCCAAAACTTCTGGACTTATATTCAAGAGCATTTCTGCTTTTGGACTATAGGTCAACAGTTTAAAAGGAGAAAAAGTTTGTCTGTCTTTTTTTCCAAAAAAAGATTCAGAAGATTACTTGTCTACATTTAAAGAAATATACTAAATCTTAACATTTAAGTATTTGGCAGAAACCATCATTTGGTGTCATGTCAAAGAGAAATAATCAATTTCTTCAGAAAAGGCAGGTAACATGCAAAATTCATCAAAGTAAAGTTCTGCAGATGTTTTCCTTCAGGAATGTAAATGTTCTTCTATTCACGAGAGAAGACAGGAAACATTTATGACGTACAGAGGCCAAATTATGTTCTACTCCCAATATTCTGAGTCCAGACCATCGAATATGATCTAATGATATTCCTTCATCATGGATGTAAACTGCTCAGTTGGCTGCATTCTTCATCACTACTCATTCCTACATCCACGCCAATAAATGGGTTGAGTTGAGTTTGATTTAGCTCACCATTTTTGTTGTACCACTAATGTTAGCTTGAGGGTTTGAGGGGCTGAAAGCAAGTGGGAGAGAGCATGAACTGATGGATGATGGGATACCAGTGGAGGCTTACTTCCAATGTCACAGTAACGCCCACAATTTCCTATGAACTCCTGCCGCTCTGCAGAAACTATGTCCCAGGAAACGACACAGCTTTATTTTTAAATCTTAGCTAAAAACAACATAATAATGATTAAATGGCCTCTGGGAACTAGGGCTGGGTTGATAAAATCGATTAATCGGTCTGACTGGATTCAAGCTCAATAAATCAATGATCGATCCATAAAAGTATAGATTGATCTTTTATGCCTTTTATTTTTCTGGTCACCTAATGAATAACAGCAGTAAAGCCAAAGTCCGCTCACTTGCTAACGTATAATAGAATTTCCCATTGGACGGCTAATGCTAACGCTTGTTTGACCTTAACATTGCTGACTAAATGAACAGCTTTATAGACTCACAGGCAGGAATTTTCAATAACTATTTTAAGGAATTGTTATTTTAAAAGTAACCATTTTTGGTCTAAAGCACCTTTTTCTGCTCAAATCTTCTGGATTAAAGTGTAATGCTAGAGCGAGAGCTCCACCTAGTGGCTAGGCGTGCAAAATAAATCGGAAATTTATCGTCGTCGCAATATCAAGCTGTGCAACACGCATGTCGCAAAAGTTCGCGAAAATTGCAATGAATGGTTTCCTTAAATGTGCTAAAACAATCTTATGGCAGCTTAAAGTATTCAATGAATCAGATAAATCCATTTATGCATTTGACCAATCGGATGGACACCTTCTCGTTTATTTATGTATTTTGGAGCTCTCCTATGTTAGATGTTGACCTATGTAGACGAGGGTCATTTGGACTATGATTCAAGTTAGGTTGAGTGTTATTTAAGGTAAATTAAACTGTTGCAGTAAAATGGAAATCATGTTTTTGGTTGTTTTGATATTTGTTCATATACCGCAAGTCATATCGTCATTGCAATATTGATCATTAACATCACATATCGCAAGTTTTCCTTATATCATGCAGCCCTACCAGGGGCCAAACTGAAACGCCCTCCAGGAGAGGCAGAACATTTATTTTGGTAGTATGAATCAGTTTACAGACTTTACAATGTTAATGATCTGCACTTTTTTGTTGGAGCCTCTCTGTTTGAGAAATCATGTAACCCTGTATGTGTCACGAAGGGGAGGTTGAGGGAGTACCCAGATGCAGAGAGGAGGAGGTAGAAGATACAGGTGAACAGGATCTTTAATAACTTAAAGTCCAAAGAAAACCATAATAAACACCACTGCAGAAGGCAGGCAAACTCGAAACTCCAAAAACACAAGAACTGGGGGGTATTCCAGAAAGCAGGTTATGCTAGTTACCACGGTAAGTTTGAGGCTAAGGAAGCGGATAACATCAGCTATCAGTTCCAAAAAAGGAGGTATGTGTGAGGGTATGCTTAGTTCCCATAGCAACTCATGCTCTGAACATAACCTGGTCTGGAGCAGGTTTAATTGAAGGTTAGTTTGTTTTCAGAGAGGTGAAGCAGCATGGCGTGTCCATTTGAAAATAATTTAGTGGAAGAAGAAGCTCAGATAATAGCCTATGGAAGTTGGAAACATAAACTTTTTTACTTTAATCTAACTTAATTATTTGCTTTAGATAAGATAAATCATTTTTTTAGTTATGTTAGCTTAAAAATAACACGTAGTTATCAGTTGTTTTACTTTCATTCAAATTAATTCAATTAAGTAGGTGTAACTTAGATGCTGCTGTTAGATTGGCACTGCAAAGAATTGTGGGATACCATTCCCTTTGCCTGTCTGGACGGATTTGGGTTTAAGTGTGGGTTTTTGACCAAATGTGTTTAGTTGTTTAGCTGTTTTACTGTGTTTTACAGAGTTATTTGTACTGTTATATTTAATTCTTTCTGCACCATGAGTGAGAGGGAGGGAGAGAATGATGAGTTTATTTAGCACCACTACTGCCAGGTGATGTAATGTTAAAGTCAGAGAAACGGTTAATGACATTCTGGTTCTTTTTGCGACTCCATTTTGTTTCATTCATTTTATTGTTATAAAAATGAGCATATCTGCCGGCTCAAACTTAGACATATGAGAGATCAAGTACCGGTAGTACAATAAATTAAGATGGAAAAACATGTAATTGAATTAGAGTAATATGACATTTAGTTAGATAAATATGTAAATTTGAGTTGTGAAAAATATTGAGTTGTTACCAATTGAATTCATTCATTTAAGTTGGATATAAGTTGCATATATATATATATGTGTCACAATGAAAATAGAAATGAGATAGAAACTTGTGCATTTACTCTGTACGTTATTTTTCTTCAAGCAGAAACTCTTTCTTTTGCTGATGATGCAGCCGTGTTACTTTCTGATGGTTGTGTAATCTTCATACGCCGTCATTAAAACCTCAGACTCCGTCTCACTGAAGTATAGCGCTCTCTTTTTTTCTCCACGCGTTTCCATGGTGACTCCGTAAATCTGAGAATGTCTTTATGCACATGCCGTGCACGTGCATTAACCCAGGGTTACCAAGTCGAGCATAATTACCCATACCCAGAGTAAGCAAGTTCAGGCGAATTTCAGCCAGAGTTCAGGGTTAAAGTCAGGGGAGTTTAAACATGCTTTCTGGAATACCCCCCCAGGAGAACATCAAACTAACAGCAGACTACAACAGCATAACATCAAATCAGACTATGGACCAGTACAGGAGGAAGGGAAAGACAGGACTTAAAAACACACAGACAAATGTATGGAAGTGTTTCTGGAGCATAATTAAAACTAAAAGTCAAAACCAGAAATGCTTTTTTCTTTTCAAAATGAAGCTGCATTTTTTGACTCAAAATTAAAAAAGAAAAAGCAATCCGCCAAACCGCTTTTTCTTTTTGTTCTTCAAGATTGCTTATTCTGTCACTTAATTAAATTGATAAAGAAAATGGTATTTGACATTTCATTTTCAAAAAGTTCTGTAGTAAATGTGTAGCAAAATTCAATTAAAAATATCTAATTTGATCATTAAAATGGATTAACAGAAATGCTTTTTCATTTCCACAATTTAACTGCATCAAATGACTCAAAAATAAAATGCTTTTTCATTTTTTTCTTCAACATCGCTCATTCTGTGACATAATTAAATCGAAAATGCAAAGAGGGGATTGCATTTTCGTTTTCACATCTTTGTGGACTGGTGTGAACTCAATCACCTTCAAATCAATGCCACCAAAACAAAGGAGATGGTGGTTGACTTCTGCAAAAAGGCTTCTCAGTGTCCTTCAGTCGTCATTCAGGGACTGGACATCGAGAGGGTGGATGTGTACAAATATCTGGGTGTTCTCATCAACAATAAACTGGACTGGTCAGATAACACAAGGGTCCTGCTCAAGAAGGGCCAGAGTCGCCTCCACCTCCTGAGGAGACTGAGGTCCTTTGGTGTGTGTAGACCACTACTCAATACCTTCTATGAAACTGTCGCTGCATCAGCAACTTTCTATGCTGTGGTCTGCTGGTGTGGAGGAATTAATGAAAGGGACAAAAAGAAACTGGACAAGCTGGTGAAGAGAGCTAGCTCTGTCCTGGGCTGTCCCCTGGACTCTGTAGGTGAGAGGAGGATGCTGAGCAAGCTGTCCAGCATCCGGAACAACCCCTCTCACCCTCTGTATGTAACAGTGAGGACCATGAGTAGCTCGTTCAGCCAAAGACTGCTGCACTCCCAGTGCAAAAAGGAGGTCCTTCGTCCCAACAGCAGTCAGACTATACAACAACACGGTCTAGGACTGCTGAAACCGCTGCTGTTATTTAATTATTTAACTTGTTGTTTATGACGTGTACTTTTACTTCCACTTTCTATTATTACAATTTTATTCTTACTTATTGCTACTTTGTTTTTTTCTAACTGCTATATTTCTTGTTTTGGCTGCTGTGACAACTGAATTTCCCTCCAGGGATCAATAAAGTCCTATCTTATCTTATCTTATCTTATCTTATCTTATCTTATCTTATCTTATCTTATCTTATCTTATCTTATCTTATCTTATCTTATCTTATCTTATCTTATCTTATCTTATCTTATCTTATCTTATCTTATCTTATCATAAGCATAAGTCAATACCAGTGAGCATTTCCAGGGGGGAGGCGGGGCGATTTTAACTGTCAAATTAGACATTTCTAATTGAATTTTGCTACACATTTACTACAGAACTTTTTGAAAATGAAATGTCAAATACCATTTTCTTTATCAATTTAATTAAGTGACAGAATAAGCAATCTTGAAGAACAAAAAGAAAAAGCGGTTTGGCGGATTGCTTTTTCATTTTAATTTTGAGCCAACAAATGCAGCTTCATTTTGAAAATGAAAAAGCAATCCTGGTATTGACTTTTATTTTTAATTATGCTCCAGAAAAACTTCCATACAAACCAGACAAGGTGTCAACAATGAGGGCAGTTGGGTATGGAGACCAAAGTAAAACTCAATGTAACAACAAAACAGGAAACCTTTCAAAATAAAACAGGAAACCGAAACTCAAAACATGAACTAAAGAGAACACAACACAAAAGCAGAGAAACCTAAACCGTAACCGTATGGTGTTAACAATCCCATTGGTTTATTATTTCACTAATAATATTGACAGTATGTGACTTGTATCAGATTTATATGAATATCTTCAAAACATAAATACACTATTAATGTATTTCTGTACAAATGTATAAATCGTATTTAAAATTCAGTTGACTTGAATCCAAGGCTGTGTCCGAATTCCCACCCTACTCCTTACATACTCTGTAGTAACGTCCACAATTTCTGTAGTTCCCTGGATATTAAAAGCAATTCAGACGCCATGCTCAATGATTTTTTTTCCAATGGCGAACATGCCGTCATCGATTTCACAAAGTGAAAATCTCATTGATATGAACGTCTTGCGACGATCTTTTATGAATCCACTGTGTTTTGAAGATGAAAACGTTAATATTTTATTTAAAAAAATATACATTTAAATATATTTTCTTTGTAAAAATTGTTCAAACACAATGCATTGTGGTCTATATTTGCCATTCTAGTGAGCATCAATGCGCAGAGACTTCTGGGAAATTTCTAGGGCACTATGTGCACTATGTAGTGAGTAGGGAAGGAATCCGGACATTGCTTAATTGATGTGATTGAAGGAATAAAAAAAACCTGAATTAAATTGATCCAGACTGGTGAATCAAATCGATTCTGGAAATTCTTGGTGATTCCTCGTCCTAGTGGGTACGCTTGGAAAATAGACCAAAAAATGATCAGAGTGGGACTTTAATGATATCATTTTCAGCACTGAAGTAAAGATACAGATATATTTTTATTAAAAAAAAATTGTAACAAAACAAAAAAAGGGCCATGTTGTGTGTTACATATTAAAGAGAAACAACACAACTGATGGAGTGGAATCTGCTGTGTGAGTAATTCAGACCAAATTACTTCTTGCTCCTTCATCTTTTCTCTCTAACTGGACCTTTCTATTTGTGTTTTGCTTCCTTAAACTTTCCTCCAGACCCAACAAAGCTGCCCTCTCTGTTCCATCCATTGACTGTGTTTTGCTGAGTGGAAACAGGCAGCACAGTGTTGTCCAGCTGTGCAGACAGCATCTCTGTTTATGAGGTTTTATGAGTTTTTTTTTAAGTAGGTGATTATAATCCTCCATATATATATGTACATATATGTACTTGTGCTCTAAAAGACAAATGTAAAGATATAAGTTTAATGGTTTTGTCAGATGATAAAGAACACGTTCACCTCCATCTCCATCCAAACACATTTGCAGACAGAGGTGATGACTTGACCTTGAAGAAGCATCAGCACAGAGACAAACAGTCCTCCACTTGTAAAGTTTATAAGTTGAAACTCCACCATTAAAAGACTGCAGTCAGCAGGAATGAATGATTCTCTGAGTCCTGACAGCAGCAGCATAAATTCCCACAATAGAAAATGACACGGTCTGTTCAAGGACCCGACCTGATGCAGGTTATGAAGGACATTCAGTGTCGTGCCAGCAATGTTGCTGCTCAATTTTAACTGGCAGGAGATTTCTGGCTTTGATAAAGAGGCTGTAGAAGAAAGAAAAGAAAAGGAGAAAACCATCTCTTATTTTGAAAAATGACTGTTCAACCAATAAAGTAAGACATTTTCTGAAACTGACTCAAATGTAGCAACAAGTACTATAAAAATAACATTAATTATCAGTAGTTGTGAACGTCACAATGCATTTTTCAGAGGAAAAGAACTCCGTGTCCACAAAAGGGGTTTAAGATCTGCCAACAGACGACATCTAGAAAACTCCAGAAAAGAATTTATAATTCTTTCTTTAAATGCATTTTCCGATCCTTTTGTGAGTGCTGGCAGAGCTGCAAACAATATTCTACAACATTCTTTCCTGAAAGGTTGAGCCTGTTTCTCTGCATTTGACTGGCATGGGCCATAAGCTGTTCTCTCTACCATCAGTTTTCCCACATCGTAGGGGGTCCTCAGCACATCATTTATGGATGGAAAAGGAGGAACTGGTTACCCTTAAACCAAATAAAGAAGGATTCTTACAAAAATGAAAAGTCTTTTTTGTTCCAGAGTTCAGCCTTCATCAGTCAAGCATTACTGAGTCAACACTGCCTCACTGCAAAAACTATGTTCATGAGGCTCTGAGGTAAATCTAAGGGTATGTTCAGACTGGAAACGTTTGTTGGTCCGGACCGAGCCTGCTTAGTTCGGTCCGGGTCCAGTCCCGAGCCTGGCGTTTAGTCTGTATTCAGACTGCCACCTACCGGACTTTCCTGTTTCGATTCAAAGCCTGTAAAAAAAAACCATGTGACTAAAGATGTCTTCAGTCATTGGCCAGGAACGATGGCGGGGCAAAGTAATAATAATAATAATGGATTGGATTTATCTGCGCTTTTCAAGACACCCAAAGTGCTTACATTGTGTCCATTATTCATTCATTCCTCATTCATACTTGGTGATGGTAAGCTATGGTTGTAGCCACAGCTGCCCTGGGGCAGACTGACAGAGGCGTGGCTGCCATTTCGCGACTACGGCCCCTCTGACCATCACCGGGATCATTCATACACATCCACACACCAGTGGAGCCACACTGGAGGCAAGGAGGGTGAAGTGTCTTGCCCAAGGACACAATGACATTTTGGCTGGTGGGAGCGGGGATCGAACCGCCAACCCTTCGATCATTGGACGACCCGCTCAACCACCTGAGCCACTGTCGCCCTGTCTTTCGCCGTAATGAAAGACAGAATAATGGAAGTCACGTTAAAGCACGTTAAAAGTTGTTTTAATGAGCTGTCATTCATGGTTGTCTTATCGTTTGTTACGGTTTCAGTCACTTTGTGTTTTGTTCCTTGATTTCCTGTTTTATTTTGTAGTATTTCCTGTTTTGTTGTTGTTTCGAGTTTTACCTTGCCCCATCAGTCCTGAGTGTTTCCACCTGTGTCTTGTTGCCTTGTATGTATTTAAGTGCTGTCTTTCCCTTCCTCCTGTGCTGGTCCATATTGTATATTTCCCCGGTTTCGAGTCTTTCTAGTGTTTCGAGTTTTGCCTGCCGTATGCAGTGGTTTTGGTTTTGTCTTTAGTTTTGTTATCAAACCCCGTGCTCCTGCATCCTCCTGCCTCCTCTCCTCTCTGCGCCTGGGTACTTCCCTTTACCCCCGTGACATCGTTGCTTTGTTACTCTGTTTGCATCTCATAATGCCCGGCTGCGGTGGCCTTTTTGGTTCAGTTGTTCCGTTCCGAGCACAGAGCCCATTCAGACTGAGGAAACTCAGAGCGAACCTGAGCTCAGTCTGATCTGAAACGAACCAAGTCCACCTCGAATGATGGTTTCGAGATCGTTCCTGGTCCGCTTGGACCTGATCTGCTTCACTCTGAGCGAACCAAATGTGTCCAGTTTGAATTCATCCTAAATCTGTGATTTCACAGTGATCAAGTGACGGTCCCTCCTGAGGAGGTAGTATTATAGTGTGGGGTCATCTTAAGGTTCAGCAGTGTTGTGTACCTGACGCAATGAGGTCGGCTAAATCCAGAATGTTTTGCGTAATCCCATTATTTTATCTTCTGTGTAGACAGAAATCACAAAACCATTAAAGAGCCAATATCCTGCTTTTCTTAAGCTTTTAAGAGTAAACAATATCCAGATATAGGATCATATTTTTGGCAAATTAAAGAACCATTTTTTCATGAAATGAGTTATTTTCACAGCTCATTTTAGGACGACTTGATCTCTGAGCTCCGCTTTTCTCTCCTATTGTTCCTAAAAAATCAAAGTGTTTAGCCGATCATCGCTAGCTCCACGGAGAAAGTGGGCGTGTGTGTTAGCATGAGGGCAGAGTTGGCTGCACAGACTCTTCCTGGAAGGTGCTGTTCCTCACTTTGTGATGTCACAACTTGAGGGCCCGCTTGTTTTTGTGGATTGGGAGGGGCTGGTGTTCAGAGAGCAGGTTTTTAGAGAAATACTCAGAAACGCGTGAATAGATTAAAATACCACTTTGAGGTCGATTTTGGTGAGGAAATAACTTTATTATACACTTCAAAACTCAAAAATAGGTTTTGTATGATATAGGCACTTTAAATGTCACTTATTGTCTTAAAAACTCTGCAAGAAAGATCAGAAAAGCAAATAAATCCTGAACATCTGCAGATCATGTTTTAGATGATCTACAGCTAAATCCTTCTGAAAACAAAGTCAACACATTACCACCAAAAAAGATTCATTGGAGGGTGCTCATTAGCACAAACAAATGTGTTGTGTTCCGCCCTGCCAGAGCTGATAACACCGTTCAAACAAATCGCTCAATCAGTCAGTGACTACCACCCCGCAGCTCGGAGAGAGCTTCAGGAGACGCCGTCACCGGACTGTTTGTTCTCTGTTCAATGTGCAACCTGCTTTGCTGCTCGCTTCGCCTCCACTGTTTACCTGTTCTGCCATGCAAGCCTCCAGAGCAGCAAAAGGTTATACCGACAGAGAGAATACAGTCTGCTGCTCATGTTTCCAACCTCCTAATATTCAGTTCTAATCCTGCCCAGAATCTGCTGGAAAAACCAATTTATGCATTGTTTGTTCTAAATCACAAATAAGCCTTTGTTAATTCTAATGATTAGATTATGTAACTCTCCCCAATCTCTGGAGTCTTTTCACACACTAGTTTTCACATGCTCTCACTCTGCCCAGTGAAGTCACACATTTCGAAAAACGGAGGCATGGAACGTCTTCATGTCCAAGTAACCCAGAATGTGGAGACTAGAATGTTTCCAGCAGGCTGGCAGTACGTTTCTATGAAGAGCGGCTTCTTCTTTGTCATCTTCATCTCTGCTTTTAAAGGACGGCTCCCAACAGTTTCCTCCAAATTTCATCCCGGATTCTTCCAACATAAAGAGCAGGATTTTCATTTTCCCCTTCTCCTCCCTGCTGCAGGCCCAGACTAAAACGTCACATCTTCCCAATTCTTCAGTTCTCCACTACGCTTTGCCAGGCTGTGCTTTTTCTGTTCATCAGATAGGAATTGATGTCTGATCTGCCACGGGCATTCCTGCCATTATGGGCAAATCAGAAAACGTTGATGCAATTATTTCCTTCATGTAGGACATTTGAATTGGGGTTTTTTCATAAATAATGTCAGATTTGAATGAAAAGATCTTGGAAATGGTCTCTGTACTGCGGAATAAAGATCAAGCAGCATGCAGTCCACGGAAGAACCCATTTCCCTCAGGAGCTGAAGCAGCAAAAGCAGAGCCAGAGGAAGAGTACCGGAAAATATTTACCATCATCAGACAAGTGAAAACTTACAACCCGTTTGAGCTGAAGTTTCTGTCATTCTAATGTGAAAACCTGCTCCAGTCAGCACTTTTTTTCCGGCAGTCTAAAGGAAAATGGAAACCGGCTTTGTAATTAATTCTATAGTGAAGCCCACAAACAAAGCAGCTGACAAATCGTTAAACTTTGCTCTACACCCTCACTTCATTTCACCGTTTTACACTTAAAAACCGGTGTTGGTGCTGCCTGCACCGGGTGGTAAACAGACAGATTCTTGCAGGCTTTGTGTTATAGCTGCAGCGTGCTGTGGAAGCAGCTCGGTCCGTGTCCTGTTCACGTGTTACACTGAAACAACAACCCTGTCAATCGAGCTCCACTGGGTTTTGCAACTGTCATTCCTGCAGCAAAGGTTAATTTTCCAGATAACACGAATGAGCGCGAGCTTTGCAGACACATGCTTCTTTGGGTAATGTTGATTAAAATATTAGCATATGAAAAGATGAACGACCTCAAAGGTGGCTGGGATAAAAGCAGTCAAAAGTGGCTGTGTGAGGTCGCCCCAAAGACTAAGCCCTCTGGATTGGAAATGTGGGCTTTTTTCAACATTCGTTACACAACTCAGAATTATGATAAAAACATCATGATTCATCTGCAAACGTGAATCTGTTTGTTCTTTTAAAAGTGCAATATGGGATCAACAATTAGCTTACCTTGGCAGACAATAAATCCTGTCAAAATCACAGCTTATGTGACCTGATAAAGTCAAAAACCACCAACCAGAGTCCCTTATGGCTGCAGGTACATCTGCCAATCATCTGCTGTTTGTGTCACTCACTGCGGGTGTCTCAATGGGGCCTTTTAAAATGATTAAAGAGCTTCTGAAAAGGAATCCTCCAGGGAGTTAACTTGTCTTTCCTCAAAAAGTCTTGAAAATAGGAGGGGTGCTGTGCACAGGACAAATTGTCCACATTACCCTAAAATCCTTTTTTTAGGACTCTGCTGAAAAGGTGAAGAGCTTCTCCCGCTGTGTCCCAAATAATCTTTTAATTTTAGTGAAAACTTTTGCTTTTATTTCATCCTAAATCAGCAGCATTCTGTTTTAAATTCACTCTGCATCGCCAGCTGATCTGAGCCATGGTGACATGACTGAAGGTCAGAGAGCCTCGAGCGGCTGAAGCAGAGCCAACACATTTCTTCTGCCTGGTTTACCTGCTCAGGTAATGTCACATGACTGCAGCTGTATCCATAGCCCCCGCAGATGCCCTGGATCCGGGCTCCTCATGGCGAGCTGATTAGCATGCATGGATGAGGCCTGTGCTCTTCCCTGATTGGTCCTGTCAGCTCCTGGCATGAGTTCCAGCTCATCACTGCAGAAGACCCAGCTGGCTGTTCGCTCCCCTCCCGTCAAGCTCACGCCTGCTGCATTCCACATGACTGGAGTCGTCCTCCAGGACTCAGGGATCAGGCTGCCGCGCAGTCAGTGCCGGTGACCACATCCTCTCCAGCCCCTCAACACAAACTAAAGTAGCAGAATCTAGTAAATTTGCTTCTAAAAATCTTGCAGAAGTCTGAAATTGTTCCCTCTGGGAATTACTAATGAGCTCTTGGTTGTAAACTTTTTCCACATCCTTTTTGCATTCTCCACAGCGTCCACACCATCGGCTGTTATTTGATGCACAGATCCCGTTTCTGTCCCAGCCCTCTGGCCCAGATAAAAAAAAACCTCTTCTAAGGTGTTTTGTGAGCCATTATGAAACGGTTGCCATGGATACCCAGTCTGAACAGCCATAGGCAGCAGGGTAAGAAATGACACATGCAACATTTCACATTTCTGAAATGTCTTTCCTTCTCATCTGCGAACAATCAGATAGACCCTTGAGTTGAGAATGGCAAAGAGCAAGCCTCTAAAAATAGCAGCTTGAGTTGGTGTTGTGGTCTCCATCCGAGGGGATGTTTGCTTTCTCGCTCCACAGAGGTGGGCTGAATGATATTTTCCGCCTCATTTTGTCTTTGTTGTTTCCCCCAGAAGAGATGACCTATATTATCAGGAATGGAAGATCAAAGAAGGCTTTCTCACTGATCTCATGAAGCTTGCATCTTGTAAGGCGGGAGAATTGGTCCTGATTGTGCAACTGCCACTCTGCACTTCAAAATGTGGCCATGAAGCTAAATGGGTAAAAAAAAAAAACAGTTTCTTTGAGCAGCTGCTCAGAAAAACAAGAGTCCTGATGCTGCAGGTTTACAAGAACAGAGCTTTTGAAAGCTCCTCATAGACACGATCACAGAGAAGTGGTCCATTCTGTGAAAACTTTAGCTCACCAGACTTTTGAAAGTTTTCCAAATTTCAAATGTGGGTCTGTTTGTTTTATTACCTTTACATTTTACCCGTGAATTTCCTTGAGTATTTCAAGTCAGTGATTTGTGGGCTGAGGCTGGCCTTTATTCCAGTGTGGGTCCCGCTGAGCCCATTCATCACCCCTTTATACTGAGAGAAGGAACAAGGTCACCGGTGGGGATGGGCCACCTGCTGGGAGGAGGTGTTCACCTGTTGCTTCCCTGGCTCTTTCTCCTCCATTACCAAACAGCCCACTTGTCGTGTCTTGCTCCATTTCTGGAGCTCCAAGCAGCTTAGAGACACATTGCTGCTGAACACAGCAATAGATGGAGCCGAAATGCCCATATTTCTCCATGACCTGCATCAGTGGCAGCTCTTATCTCTTTAGGAGGAGCTGCGGGAGGAGCCTGTTCCTCGTTCATCAATGAGGAGCCTTCTCCCCGCAGCATCTGAGCGGTAAACATGACGGCTGCTGTGAATCACTGTGGTGGGATTTATCGGGATTGCACTTTTGGGACACACATAATGAAAACGGTTTATTTCCCATCTGAAGATGACTGTCACCGTTTTCAATATGGAGAGCCTCATCTTCATCCAGTTTTGCATGTGTTATCCTGAGTATTTTTATCTATTTGTTATCTTTTAGGGTAAATTAGAAATTCCATTGAAATTCTGTCTGTCTTCTGGTTGGAAACAGAACCAAGATAAAAACTAAACTACCATTTAAAAAGGAATAAATGGAGGGATAATTAATCTTATTGTCAAAACATCCCACAAGGACATGGCAGCTCACAAAAATTGTTCCTTTTTTTATTTAGAAGCCCCTGCATGCATCCTTACTTCTGTCAAACAGACTGAGTATCTCCTGAGCCAAATGAAACCCTGGAAGAGGCTTTATATGTAATCTTCCTCAGTTTCAATTCTGTCATTCTCACGCATCGCACCATTTCGTTCAATAAGTCTTCTCTTATTTCATCATCACCTTGAATAAAAAGCAATGAAGAATATTTTTTACACAATTGGAAATAAATTCAGACATTTTTTTGTTTAGTTACCTCTCCACAGCTTTCTGCACATCTCCTCATTTGAAGCTCAGTGACTAAACATCAAGTTGGCTGCAGAGAAAAGCGCCTTTGATTCAGCTTCTTTTTCATTGTTTAGAAGAAATGAAGCACAAAACATTTATTTCTTTACTGCATTGTATTTGCAAAGCAACAACAGCCGCCTCTGGAGGTTGAAGGTTGTCGGTGCTGCACAGATTCCCATCTGCTGCCCCTGCACCGCTGCTTTTTGCGACTTGAGCCTGAAACTTCATAAGAAAAGAAAAATGCACCTCTGTCTTATAAAAGGGGGTTGCTGCTATGCTGCATTTCTATGTGCACAAAGAACCCTGATGTTGAAGAAATGCCGTTCAAAGATTCCAAACACAATGAACACCACCGACTTTAATAAAGGGAGCAGCCAGTTTATTCAGAGCTCCCACACACACACACACACACACACACACACACACACACACATCTCTGCTCTTGCTTCCTCTGGAAAAATCATTGTGTTGCAGCCTAAGGAACAAACATGCAGTTTGTGTGTATCATGAAAGGAATCCATTTCAGGGAACCGGCTGAGCTTTACAAAAAAAAGACTTAAGGATAAGACGCTGCTTTTCTTGCAGTTTTCTGTAATCTATCATTGAAAACGTGAAATGAGATGTTCGAACAAACGAGGACATCTTCGTTTCTTTCCTGAAAAAGAAGGAATGGATCACAATGATGAGATGGCAGCATATTTAAAAGAGGGAAAGAAGGTTTATGATCTCTGGATGAAGGAAATGCAACCTCGAATGAAAACCATAGCTGAGCAAGGCTGTGGTCAGGAGAACACAGTACACCCACACTCATCCTGAAGCAGCAATAACTAGTAATTGTTTTCTGTGTGCTGCTATCTGTCAATTAAAACCAAGTGAATGAGCAGTGCCTGTGTGGGAGAATGAAGAGGGAACAAGAAGCCAGGTGCCGCTGATCAAGTGAAGCGGATGAACTGATCATGCAGGTGCAGACCTCTCAGCAGCCTGTTGGCGGTCTGCTGTCGTCACGCTAACACCAACGTGTTCGAAGAAGCAATTGTTGCCGCCGCCAAGCAATTTCCCAGTCATTTGGAGTCCGTTGCTCTGCGCTGAATGCTGAAATGTTGCAGAGAAAGGTGTGTCCTTTCTGCCTATTGGGAAGCAGTGATGTAAAAACCGTTTGACCAGACAGAAGAGAGAGAGTGAAACAGCAGGTCAGACAATTGTGATCTCTGCTTTCAGGAGCTGCAGTTGTTTGTGGCACTTATACTGTAGGACACAGTATAACTCATCTCATTAATTATTCAGCCTCTGTTGGAAACAGTGTGCTTTGCCTGGAGGAGAAAAGACTAACAAATACTTTGTCTCACTTATTTGTTTCTCAGAAAACATTCTTGGATCGTTAATAACTCCATCCTCATCCATTAGGAGATGTTGTGCATGTAGCAAAATTTTCTATGCCCCAGGCCTTAGAAAGTAGTAGAGGTTTTCATCTGATCCTCCATGTAGCTCTATGACTCCTGCGACAACTGAAGCAGTAAGAACAGGAATGTCTCAGTAAAGCTCCAAATAGCTCCAAAGTCATAGATTTGAGCCCTGGAGCCCCTGGAAGTGCAACAGATGGACTCCACGGTTTTCAGTTAGGTGTGGAGAGAGAGGCAGCCCCAGAACAAAGCAATGCCTTCCTTCGTTTGGAGGCTGCAGAGCTGGAGAGGTTTTAGCTCCAGAATCACAGGGACTATTTTTGACACACCATCATCTGCACCTACACGCTTGTGCACATGAAGGCTGCTGCTCTGCGCTTTGAGGAGCATCAGAAAGACGTGGAGGAGCAGATGGAGCCTGGACGCTGCAGACACATCATTCGCGGCGGACTGGACAGGACTGCGCTGTCTTAAATAAGCGTGACAGACATGATGTGATCACAGAGGAACAAATTAAATTACTGCTGCATTGTGCTTGAGAATCTCCCTCCCAGTGCAAACGGGAACATAAATCTGTTGCTTTTGCTATCTTCCCTTTTCTCATTTCTAAATTCCCTTTTAATGACCCCTAATTCATCATGTCCCAGTCTGTGAGTGAAAGCACCTGGGGATGCCTTGATAAGAAATGATTAAGCAGAGGAGGGAAGTCATTTGGCTTGCAGAAGTGATTTTGCTTTGTTCAACTTCCTCCAACAATGACCAACCTGCTTCCAATAAGAGTTCACCTTTAATATCCTAAAGTTTATATGCTGTGTTGGTGCATCCACTAAGAAAATGTCTTAATAGTTCATCATTTAAAAATCCTTTGTCTTTTGGATATTGTGCGGTAGAAGCTGTCTTTCTGACTCACATATAACATCATATTTCGGTGCTTTAAGTTATGAGTCTGTGACTTAAGCCCAGTTCCATATCTGAGTATCAACACATTTTCCTAAATTGAACAAGCTGCCGAAAACTGACCTCCACCACTCCAAGGGGAGTCACCAAGGGGAAAAGACAGCTCTTTGAAGCCCCTCTTTAGTAATTTCCACATGTATTGTCCCTGCTCCATCCAGACTGGAGTTTCCTCTGTTCCTTCCACTAATTTATGCCATAAACAAATCCCCATTTCTGGGTCATAAATTTGCAGAGAGGTCTCTGGAGCTCCATGCAGCGCGGGGCTTTGTTGTGCAGAAATCCTCAGTGCAGAGTTGCTGCATGTTTCCTCAGTTTCCCATCACCGACACCCATCTGGACTCTGTCATATTTAATTCAGTTAAACATGGGGACGCAGCACGCCATCCCAGCTATGGAAACCCAGGAACATTCAGGGAGACTTTGTCCTTTGCTGCAGATGTTTGGATTCCTGTACGATCTTGTTTTGTCTATTTTTTAATATGAGATGTTTGCGCGTCAGAAATAATCATTGAATTCCAAACTGTTATGTAAAATGCTAAAAACAATACAAATAAGACAACAAACTGCTGGGCTGCTTTTCTCTTTTAATACGTGCATCGGACACATATGATGATGTGTAACACCCCTCGTTTTTCACGCTGTCCAATAATCACCTCCAGTTGAAATGCGGTCGGCCCGCCCCTGTTGGCTCCATTGTGAATCCGCGTTTAGCTGGAGAGTCCTCTTCCATCCTTTGGCACCACAGCAGCACGCCACGACCGAGCAGCAGAAGGAGCCGCGCGCCTCGGAGGATGCTCGACCGTCAATCCGCGCTTTCCGGTAAGACACGCGCGGCTCGGTCTCCTGCTTTTGCTCTGAATGATCCCCCGCTGCGCCTTCACACCCACCCAGCGCGCCCAGGAGGAGCGATGTCTCCAAAGTCTTCCTGCTCCGTTTAGTTGCCGATTTTTTTCTGGCTCTCGCACGTCGACAGGCAGGACTTTAAATGCCGGAGGGGCGTTGGGTTTGGACCCCCGTTGGCCCTCAAACCCGTCCACTTTGGGACATTCGGATTATGGTCTGTGTTGCGTTCGTGTTGCTTTCGCCGCGCAGATGTGATGCCTTCGCTTTCACGTGTCAAGCGTAGCGCACACCGGAGAAAAGGTAAGCGCAGATGATGGCTTCATCCTCTTCAACTTTTCCATGGCGGAGGTGACCCCCCATCCCCCCCATCCCCCAGCCAACCAATGAATTTCTAAGAAGTTGGGAAGGCAGAAGAGATGGAAATATGTGCCGTTTATACAATGGAAGCTATAAATACTGTCGAGAGTTGTAGTTTTGGGAGCATGGGCTTCGTCAGGCCGTGACAGAGGTATGAATGTTTGGCATCGGTCTTGCCCCCACGAGCCCCCACCCAAAAAAATGTCCCCGTGTGTTTGGCTGTTCCGCCGTCGCCGTGGGTCTGCATATTTTCAGGAGCAAGTCCGGCTCCACGGTCATGTTTGCGTTCTCGTTTTTTTTTCTTCCTTACAACAAGAAGGAAACAGATGCGCCGTTATGTCAACAGACGCATCAACACTCAGGGAAGATTGCGCAATAAAAAATAAAAAAAAAGGCTCCCCGCAGCTTTGACGCTCCAAAGCCGGGCGAGCGGCGGCCGCTTCCCGTTCAGCACCGCAGACAGAGACACGATCCGACGTGTACCCCCCACCCCACCCCCTGTTCGCGGCACCGACGCTACCCCGCGCGCTCCAAACCGAGGCCCGTTCCCGCCTCCTCGGGTTTGGCGCTTGACCGCTGGCTCTCGCCCGGGGGGGCGTTTGAGCAGCTCCTGGATGTGAGATGTTTGCCGAAGCTCAGGTGCAGAACTCTGTGTTCCACTTCCCCTGAGGAGCCCCTGTCATCACTTCTGAGAGATGCCGGGGCCCCACGGAGAGGGGGGGGGGCTGCGTGGAGGACTATCTCACTGCGTTGAAAGACAATTTTTTTCATGAAATCAAAAGCCAGACCCTTGTTCAGAGAGGGAAATATTCAACCCACAGCAGGATGGAGGAGGAAGAGTCTGAGTGATAATGGTGATGACTGTCATCCGTAAAGGTGAGGCCTCAGATCTGCAGCCTCACAGCAGAAAAATCAAAAGTAAACCCAAAAGTAAACATTGCACTTTGTTAGCCAGAATGGTCACATTGGTGGCAGCAAGGACAGTCTCAGGTTTAGAAACAGAGACAGAAAGAGAATGGGAGCTGGACAGAGCATGCCCGCCGGCCTCATGTCTGCACACATTACATTCCCACCGGATGACAAGACACAACGAGATGCACGGATCGCCCTGTTCTCCTCTGTCAGCCACGATATTTGTCTGTTTTTCCTGCATGTTGCGTCTTATTTATATCAAGGTCTGTGACAAAATATCTCAGAAATTCTGATGGTTGAAAATTCTCTTTTGCACGGCCGGAAAAACAGGCGAGCAGAGTCCCGGGCTGAAAAGAGCCCAATGTCCCCCATCCTTTTTTAGTCAGGTCAACTCAAATTTTGATTTAGCTGTACTATAAAATAGCCAAAGATGATCTTTTTGGAATCTAACAGTGAAGGGCTGTGAAGCCTGCATATACAGACGTTGGTTTTTGTGTCTGAGTCAGCACTCCAGCTATTTGTTCAGGTACCACAGTGGGCAGGCATCCTCTGACTAATTTATACACCCTCTTTTGTGGGATTTTGGGACAAATTTAGAGCATCCATTTGCAAAAGCTCCATTTTTGTCTGGCCAAGTGTTGACTAATACGGGAGAAAACGTTTAGGTAAGAGAAGCGTGACATCATCCTGATGGAGAAACTCAACTTGACTAGTTTGGGAGGTGTTGTGGTAAATAAAGAGCAGATTTAATGACGACTCCTGCATTCACATCAATCTGTTTATATCAGTCACTCACTGCTTTAGTCCAGAGAATCAAATCTGGACCCGCAGCTGCTCCGACACAAAACTAGTAAGAACTCTTTCACATTCTGTGCTGACATTTCTCCACATGCCTCCTTCAAATCCTCATGCAGTGATACTATTAAAGTAATCAGACATAATTAAGTCTTTCTTCCTCCTTTTTGTGCCCCATCAAGTCAGCAGATGTTTACAGAGTTTGGAGTTGCTGAAATTAGTCCACAAACCCTTTCCCCTCACAAATCCTCACTCTAACACTAACTCACTCAAATGAAAAATGTGTATTTATTCTAGGTTGCAGATTTGTTTTTGCAGGTAAAGCCTGCATGTCCAAAAGATTTTAATGAAGTTGAATTTTTAAACGTTTCGTGTTTGCCTTCCTTCACTAAAGCACACGTGTGCAGGGATGACCAGGTGCGCTGCAGGTAAATCTGATGGGTCAACCTCATTTAAATCTGACGCTAAAGGTTAAAAGAATCATCACTTAAGGAAAAAATACCACATGTTATTTATGTAGAAATACTTTTAAGATCACTAATTTAATTTTTTAATTTAGAATATTCCTCAAAGTGATGCAGCATTTATTTTGAAAATTACCTTTTTAATCTAATTGGTTTGACTACTTTTAAACTCATAAGTAACAATATGAACGCTGCTCTAGAAATTCTTAGTTTTCCTTTGGTTGGAGGAACACGAGCGAAAGTGGAGGTTCATTTACTGGGAAGCACTTTGTTCTACTTTATCTGTAAAAAGATTTTGGGAGGGGGGGGGGGGGGGGTTATTCAAAACGAGAAAGGCCACATCTGATAGTTTTGGGAAGCAGCACTCAGTTTGAACTCAACCTGATGTTCACAGAAGTGACACTTGATGAAGTCCACAAAGATGGATTTTGGCACCGCGGCTCATGCAGGGCTCTTCACTGAGAAGCCTGACAGTCATCCGACTTGCACTGGTGCAAACGTGCCGCCAGATTCCATTCAGTGTTATCAAATCTAGTGTTAAATCGGGCGGATGCCATGAGCGGAGCTCAGTCCTGCAGATGAAACTCAAAAAACAAGTTTGACTGGTCCTAAAAGCAGCACAACACCTTCAGTGAATTTGAAATCATTCCACGTTTTAATCCTGTTTTTGTCAGCTGAACATACACACAAAAAAACACATTTTGCTTAGAAATAGAAACCTTTTTTTTTTTTCCAGAGAAAGAGTTACACTGGCTCTTTTGAAATTTTGGCTGCAGGCGACAGGACACAGCTGTGGTCGCACACAATAATCCAGTACTGAACGCCTCCATTAAGGCTTCACCATCTTGATTAATTCTGTGTTTTAGTCTGCGATCAATACCTCTCAGTTTTGTAACTAATCCCAGATAAACAGCAGGGACATTGTCAGAGCGCAGCTGAAGCCTTCAGGGCATCTTCAAATTCAAACCTGATTACGTGTTAGAAACACGCCAATCAACAGGGTAAGGCACTGCTTTGTCAAGACACTTGACAAGTGAAATGACTCCCAAATGTCAGTCAAATCCTGCTGTCTCTGGGGGGGGGGGGGGGGGGGGGGGTTGATCTGTCATGTGTGGGCCTGTGGTTTCTTTGCTTTTTTGCTTGTGAGTTTTTGTTTGGACTCCAGCCTGGCCTCTCAGGAAAGGTTTGGGAGTGTTGCTGGAAGCTGCTTGGTTGCCTGCACTGAGCATCTTCCCCTCTTCTTTGTGTTCCAACAGACTGAAGAACGAGCCTGCTGTCCGGTTGCCACCATGATAGCCACAGGTGGCCTGCTGCGCATGAACAGGCGCCAGGATTCTCTCCGATCCAAAAATCGAGCCGAAAACAAACGGAAGAGGAAATCCAAGAAGAAAAAGAAGAACGATGTGGTGGTGGTGAAGGGCAAGCTGAACCTCTGCTCCCCGGCTGGTTTGGTGGCCGCTGTTGGCGTTGTGGTTCTCATGATTGGGGTTTCAATGGCTGTCCTGGGTTACTGGCCCAGTCAGAACCAGCAGGAGTACCAGGAGCGCCGGAGAATGGGGTTCCACGGCAGCAGGATGAGCTACTCCAGAAGTGCGCCTGTTTCCTCCAACGTGACCCTTGACAAGCTTCTTTCCAGTAAAACAGATGGATTCAACCGCAGCCATTCTAACAGCAGCAGCAGCAGCTCAGACCCCTCCCCTAACTGTGGCTTCTTCTGTGACTTCCTGGACAAGTACCTGTACTCAGACAATATGAAGGTCTTTGGCCCACTGGTGATGGGCATCGGCATTTTTCTCTTTATCTGTGCCAACGCGGTCCTTCACGAGAATCGGGATAAGAAAACCAAAATCATTAACCTGAGGGACATCTACTCCACAGTGATAGATCTGCACAGCATACGGTCCAAGGAGTACTCGCCTCTCAATGGTCTGGTGAACTACACACAGTCCAGAAGTGCTGAGGGGCCGCCGGCGCCAATCCCAGCGAGTGGGATGCTCACTCGCAGCTCCTGGCCGTCCACCGGACTCAACCCGAGGGGCGAGTTGAACTCGGATGCGCTCTTCAGACGCTCCTCGTTGGCCAGCAGGCCACGCAGCTGGTCCAGAGACGTCCAGACCTTCACAGACACTGTCTACAGCATCTACAAAGACTACAGCAATAGTGGCGAGCAGACTCCCCAGCCTCGGCAGTGGGAGACCACCTCCCTCGTGACCTCTTCTGTGAATGCTTTCACCCTCCCTGTGATCAAACTCAACAACTGTGAGGTGGAGGCAGAGGGCCGCTCACAGGAGGTCGCGGTTTTGGAGGTCGCTGCTGAAAATGTGAGGGAAGAAGAGCCGGCGAGCTCCCGACAGACTGATGAAATGATCGACAAGCAGAAAGAAGCAGCCGTGATTTGTTCCCCACCTTCAGATCAGAGCCATGAGGACACGACCACAGAGACCCTTCCTCAGCACGAGGCGCCGCAGGCTCTGCCTCAGTTGACCCAGCTGTTTCTGCCAGCACCTGCTGCCGCGGTGATGGGGTCAAACATGTCACTCCACTCACTCACAGATCACCCGAGGCCTGCACGCCGCTGCAGCCTTAATGCGTCCGGGGGTCGTCAAGGTGACAGAGCCAGGCGTTTCAGCTGCCCTCGTCTGGAGCGCTCCAACAGCAAGGGCTACATCAAACTGACTGACCTAGGAGGAGAGTCCTTTGAAGCCCCCGACTCTTCTTTGGTGGCCACAGATCAGGAAGTAGCAAAGGATGCTGCAGCCGCTGCTCCTGCAGCAGCTGCGGCGCCGGACGTAGCTCAGGGAGAGGACGATCCGCTGACGCCCAGTACCTCCGCAGCATCCTAGGCTTTTCTTTTCTAGCAGACAAAACTCTGGTTCTTTGCTCCAGTCCTTCCTTTATTGATGATGAACTGATCTTTGCAAAGGAAAGGAAGAACAAAGAGGAGGCAGTGAAAGATGACTGAAACATAGCCATGAGCACTCGCAAGCAGTGCTCAGTATTAACAAACACCCACTGCTCAACATCCCGCTGTCATTTTTTTCTATATTTTCCATGTAGCAGGAGCAATACTAAAGACCTGAAAGGAGTTTTAGTAGAGATTTGTATAAAAAGAAAAACACGATGAGTTTTCTTTTCTTTTGTACAAGTCTGGAGCAGACATTGTAGCTTGTACAATTACCAAAAGTGTCACTGAGAACCTCTGTTGTCCTGTAGCATTCAGACATGCCACAGAAAAAGAAGTAGTCTAGAGTTGGTCCTCCAAGTTGTTCTGTGAATACCATGTGAATAGGTGAACAGAATCTCAGGTAGAAGTTTGGTTTAGGAACGACACCTTAAGGACAAGGCCTTCCCTATGTGCACACGTGTTCATATGAAACATGTACGGTTAAATAAATCTGACTGTAACGCCTTTGTCGGGTCACATGCCTGTCCTTCTGGGATGTCCTTTCATGCAATGAATCTTAAAACAGCCTGTTTGCTCTGGATTTTTTTTGTATTTTTGTGAGAAAAAGTGGTCAAAGTGAAAACAAAACAAAAACCAAATGATGGAGATCAAAACAAATCATTTATATTTTTCCACAAGTTCTCCTCTTGTAAGATACAAAACATTGTTTTTACTGATGTTTCATGATCTGAGCAGACAAAAATGAACCATTGCATTATTAGAGACTCCCAAGAGTCTAACTGGTGATCTTTAGCATAGTAAAACAGAAGCACAAGAGCTCTCAGCCCATCTAAACAGTTGCACTGGTGATAAAACTGTCAGTAAAGCAGCACTGAGGAGCGCTGTCGGGCTGAGCGTGCTTCCGTCTCGTTGGGTTCACATCACGTCTGGTAGCTGCCAATCACTTGTTCCAATCAACACTAAGTCATTTCTTGAATGGAAGCGATTGTAAGTTCTCTCGCTCACTTGAGTAAACGTCTCCAATTGCGAAAATATGAAGCTCTGCTGGTAAAATCATGCATGCTTTAAAAATAGACCATGCATTTTTGAAAAATGTACAAAAACAAGGCACAGAGTCTCATAAGAAATCTATGGGGGGAAAAAAACATGTAATAAAGAAAACAAACATCGTGTTAGAAGTTAAAATAATGATCAACAACTGTTTAGCAGAATAACTTGTTAAAAAACACTTTAAAGTAAATATCAGATATTTTAATTCCAAGATTTTTGAATATCCATGTAACAGAGAAACTATTAATTAATTATAATTTTTGGTATTAATATTATTAATATTTTTAATCATGGTTTATCCTCCAGGAAACGATGGCGAGGACGATCAAGCACTAATTGGTGAAAAAGTGAAAACAGAGCATCATTTGTTTAAGCATGCCTGTGTTTTACTCTTCACACGATGTCACATTTTTTAAAGCCTAAAAATGTTAAAATTACATTTGTTTGCATGCATAAAGGTTTATTTCAGAACTATTAGCACTGTTGTTGGTCAGGATGACACATGTCATTTAAAAAGAGCAGTTTCAGTCTGACCCTGGAGAACCCAGGAATATTTTTCTTCTGGGCTTTTAAAGTTAATTTGACTATTTATGTTTTGTCCATTCATTTTGGTCAGGAGCAATTCACTACAGCCAAGAAAAAGGAAATTACAAACGTAAATATAAATAAATTACTATAATTGAAAAAACTAAATAAATTAACTGTGGTCAACTTTGACCCCGTCGGTTCTCCAGGAAACAAACACAAAACTCTTCATCAGTATTATAATATAAATAGAAATGATCATGTCAATCACTATGGTGTCGTCAGTTAACTTCCGTCTGTCTGAAGAAGCCGCCTTGTGGTCACGTGACACTGCCGAACACCTCCAGGTGCTGCGTGCCGCCAGCAGGGGGCGCTGCATCGGTGTCAACCGCGGGTTGGGCTCGTGACGGGTGCGTTTGGGGTGTCGCGCGGGGGGTGGGGGGGGCAGGTTTTCCCCCTGCCGGAGGGGGCGGGGTTAGCCTCTTCGCCTGGAGTCGCTAGCCAGACGGAGTTCAGCCACAGGTGTCCTCCAGCGCGCGCGTCTCGAGTCTGGATTTCCGTCCTTCCGGTTGTGAGTCCAGCAGCTTGCGGGGTTGTAGCTGTTTGTGTCACGTCAGGTAAACTTTTTCAATACGCGCCGTTGTTGTTCCACAAACCACGTGACTGTGTTGAACTTGAAGTTCTCGGGAGTGTCTGAGACGTTGCTGTGGGCTCTCCGTGTCCCCTCACTGACGTGTCTCTCTCTGTTTCCTGTCCGGCGCGTGACCTGCTGCCTGCTGCTGCTGCTTTCCCGACGGCCCGGAATGTGAAACGGTGAGTTTGGCCTGTCACCTCACGCCGGTTCACTGTAGGACTCTCACGTGCACAGTGGCACGCGCATCGCGTGACGTTCCACGGTGTAACACCTGTTAGCAGTGCTTTAGTTTAGGAGAGTTTCCTTCAGTGAGGCGCGCTTGGCTCAGCCTGACTGACGCTTCGGAAATGGGAAGCTGTCCCAGCGTGGGCTTCCTTTGACATTCCACTCCACCGGGAGACTCTGTCTGTCCTCGTGGAGTGAGGTCACGGAGACCTCGTGATTATCTTTACGGTCCTTTAGGCTCTACAGTTTTATAGCAGAGCTGTGCAGGAAAACAGAGATACATGCTGAGCAAATTCCAGGATGTAACCCCGAACACCTCCACGGACGCTCCTGTCCTGCTCCTGTCACAGGAGCGTTGGGACCACTCCGTCCGTGTCTGCCCCAGGACGTGTCGTTCCTGCGTTTTCACAGAAACATGGTGATGTTGAGGTAGAGAATGCAAACGTTGGACTCCCTGTTTCGGTGCAGACTTTGGCCTGCCAGCCTCTGAGGACAAAGTCCAGCAACGCTCTGACTGGAAGCTAAAGTTTGTGAACTGCTCTTATCCTGAGAGTGGGCTGGGATGTGTTCACACTGCGGTCGCTGAGCTGATAGTAGTTCAAAAACAGTCCTGATAAAAAGATAACTCTGTGACCTTGTCCTGCATCCTTAGCACACAATAGCTGACAGCAGTGACTGATCTATCTGGTTCAACTGCTTCTTCTCTGTTCATGATCAGGGAGCTCTTAAATTCCCCCCATCAAAGCCAGTTCTTTCTGACACCATCCGATGCCTGTCTGCTTTGGAGCAACCAGCTTCCTGCAGGTCCTTCTCTGGAGGAACCTGCCTGGATGGTGTGGCTCTCCCTGATCTCCCGGGCATGAGTAGATGTCGCACAATCCCGATCCGGCCTGTCTACGGCCTGAAAACATTTTCCTAAATGCTGCCTACTTAGTTTTGTTTTTTCAGTCTGTTCAAATGTAAAACAGGAGGGTTGTAATTATGGGCTAGCAGCCGGGAATTCCCATATTCCTGCTTGGAAGGGTCCTACAGATCTGAGACGGCGGCGTGATTAAACAGACCCGTCATTTTTTTGGTTCAGTGACTGGACTACTTTCTGTTGGGGCGTCATAAAGGAGGAGGATGAAATCAAAGAGAGCTGCTCCTCCTGAGGAGTCTTTGCTTCAGTTGTTTGATGCTGAGATAGTCTCAAGTGACTGACACCAGAAACTGGCTTGACTTCAGTCAAATCACTGCACTGTAGTGAAAAGGACATTATTCCTCCTCTGCTCTCTGGCGCTCACACTCATTGTGTTACTGAAGTCTAGAAACGGCGTCATCTCATTGCATCTTTGGAAATAAATTTCCTTCCACACGTAAACGTAGGGCTGGGCGATGTGGCCTAAAATGAAATCTCAGATTTTATTTTTTTAAATTCGATTTCCGAACCCCCCCCCCCCCCCCACTTAAGGAAAGCAATACGTACAAACGGCAGACAACTTAAAGCAAATTTTGCTTTTATTTAATCAAACAGAAGACAAATGTAACCCCTATTTCTGGGATGGATGATAAATAAATGAACACACTCTTGGAATCAAAATCCCAGCTGTGTTTTAAGTCACGCTTTGTAGGCTACATCAGTGTTTTTCAACCTTTTTTGAGCCACGGCACACTTTAACCTTGACAAAAATCCCGCGGCACACCAGCATCCAAAAAAAAAAAAAAAAAAGGAGAAACTGTCTGTATTGATCTACAGCTCCTCCACAATCTCACATGCATTTTTGTGATAATTGTGGCAGAAAAAGCTGGAAGTTGCAGCTGTTTTTTCTAAAAGATGTTATAAACGTTAAGTTAGAAGATTCAAAAACTGCTTGATGTGTGTTCGTTGTGGTTTCAAGATGTTTAACAAGGACGACATTGTGCGCTGAGACGCTGTCACTTAAACCCAATGCATCATGGGAGATGTAGTTCAAACAGCTGCCAAACGCCAGAAAGACTTGCATCTCTGAGCTTCATTGTTTTTTCACTTGTTCCACGGTCTGATACCGGATTCTGTGGAAAGCTACACCGCTAAAGACGAGCTTTAGCTGGTATTTTTGTTAGAACTGAGAGACTTTATGAGCTAAATCGGAACAAGGAAGTGAAGACTTTAACCACTTCTGATTGGTCAGACTGATGACATGTGATTAAGCCTCCAAGAATGATTGGTGGAGACAGTTAAAGGGGCGGGACTTTTCCAAAATACAGCCGGAGCTGCAGCTGAATAGCGGTACCGTCATTCTTATCAAAATGTCTTTAATAAAATAAAATAAACGCAAAGAAAAAAGTATTTTACGATCTTTCATATTCCTAACTACTCAGTGTTTTATCAGTTTGGATGAACTCAGAGCTGATATCCTGGAGATGGGAAATGTTTTTAGATCAGTTAATGAGGGCAATTTCCCACGGCACACCTGACCATCTCATGGCACACTGGTTTAAAAACACTGGTCTAGGCTAAAAGGAGACAAACATTCACCTTGAGAGTAGGACCATTTTCTAAAGGATAAACAATACAGCTCATATCTGGGGTCTAAGGTTTTAATTAAATTAAGAAAAATTAAGATGATGAAGCAGCAGGAGTCGCGGTCAAGCCCCCCCGCCGCCTCCGAACCAAAAATCCTCTGGCGGCCGCGTCGCAAATAAATACCGGTACAAGTAATAATTACAACGCAGTATTCTTTACTAACAAATAACAGTAACAACTAACTAATAAACTAACTATATAGGCGTTGTAGATTGAGTATGTGTGTGTGTGTCGGGGCGCTGCGTGTGTAGGAGGACTGAGCACGTGCCACGCTACAGCGAGTGAGAGCCTCTGATGTTGTTGTTTGTCGCTTCCCATACCGCTGTGTGAAACTAACGCTACAGAAGCTCTGGGGAGCCAACAATATGCCATTACACAAAAACTTGATTGAGTTATTTTTTTAAATGGCCCGTAAACAAAAAATTTGAATTAATTCATTCAATCGATTTTTCGCCCAGGCCTAGTAAAACGTTTTCTTTATTTACCCGTGAACAGATGAGTGAGAAATGAAGGAGAGCTCTTCTCCATCCATGTCTCTGATGCATCCCTTTTTACTGAAAGCGTGCAGATTCATTTCCTGCTTTTCTGCTTTCAGTTGTGATGGGATCTTTATGCACTTTTTGACTCCAGGGAAGTCATTTCTTTCAGTTCCAACAGTGAAGTGAGGCTCAAAGCTTAGACTTTGGTTCTTGCCCACAGGTGTGGCAGTGCTTTCTATCCGTCTGTAATGAGCTGTGCATTGCTGTTGTCTTCAGGGAGTGACTGACTCGGCCCTGCCGAGTGGAGCGATTTATCCCAGCGTAGCTGGACCCCTCAAAGGCAGCATGAGGCCGTGTCATCCTACAGAACAGGGTATTTATAGAGGAGATGGGAGTTTGGTTTCCATCCAAACTGTTTTTCCACTTTAGGATAAAAGCTCATGAGTTGCTGTCAGTCAAAGCATTGGCGGGTTCTGCTACTCTTCTATAAAAATGTCTCTGCAGGAGGATCTGCAGTTCGAAGGCGGAGGCTTGACAGCCGTGTTCCAACTCGGCTGCTGTTGCTTGAGTGAGTGGGTCGTGTTTTGTTGCTGAATGATCCCTGTGAGTGGTGGGTGCCACACCACCACCCGCCGGTGCACTCTTCATCCAATCTCTCCATGCTGCGCTATGGTTCGCCCCTCAAAACCCTTTGGGTCCTCCACCTCACCAGTCAGTGCACCTCATCAAGCAGGAAGAAAACTGTTATTCTTGGGGGTGTCTATTGCTGCATATTATAGGATTTTTGCAAACAAACACCAACTCTGAGTGCTGACATTTCCTTTGTTTCTTGAAAACCTGGTATATGAAGCAGAAAAGCTCATCAAATCTTGTGATCTGAACTTGTTTTATGCACAGAAACTGCTGTGCAGCTTAGCCTCATTGTTGTTGTTGGAGCTTATTGTTGCGCTCACCGCTGGTAAGTTTGTCATAGTTTTTATGATTTGTAACATAGTGACGATTTATATTAAATTTTTTGAGCATTGCATTTACCTGCTTGCAAAGAAGGCACAGGACTTTATCCATGAGGTACGACAAAGTAAGCATTTGTCCACTTAGCACGAAAGCGCCTTTTCTCCTCGCCAACACGTTTTTTTTCCTCAAAGGAACCTGCTCTCTGTCTCCGAATCCCGCTCCGATTCCTTTTCCACTGCCGTCGTCACGCTCCTTCCTTTCACAGAGGAACTGACATAGAAAATGTTATCTGCCCTCTTGTGGTGAAATTAACACACTGTACCGTTGACATTGAGTCGTTTTCCTGCAGATGTTGCCAGAAACCACAAAACAATATTTTTCCACGCAAGGCACAGCTGGTTTGATAACCATCAATTAGGATTTGTTGAGGGGCCACAAAAAATCTTCCCGCGGGCCGCCATTGGCCCCCCGGGCCGAACCTCTGCTTTAAATGCTTCCACTGCGGTCAGTCTTAGCGAAGGTTAAAAACCTCTGGGATAAGAAATGCTTTTTGGTGACTCACTGAGACGTCTTGTGTCTCTGGCTCTAAAGGCGTTTGTGTTGAGGTGACGGCTGTTGCCTCAGTCAGAACGGCTCTCTTAGCCACGCACGCCTGCTGAGCTGCAACACTTGCAGGTGGAGGAGAGGTGGGTGGGTGTGTGGGAGGGGGTTTCTTGGTTAAGGACAAAACTCAGAGCTGAGCTAGCACCAAACCACTGAGTCCACTCAGTCCAAAGTGTCTTTTGCTGCTGCAATCAGCACTGCTAGAGGAACGTCAGTGAAACCTCTGCTGAATCATCAGCCTTTTGATAAGTTTTATGACTGCTGTAGTGGCTCCATCTACACCCTGGTCATGGTTTTCTGAACATGGATGTCCTTCACAGATGGAAGACTTTGAATCATGTCCCACAGAATCATAGGTTGTGTCCAAATCCCCACCCTAACTCGAAACCACTAGAACTATATAGTGCTACTATGTAGTGCCCTTAATTTTTAAAGTAATTCGGACTCCAAGGTCACTACTTTTTGTTTTTAAATGGCGATATGACGCCATCGATTTCACAAAGTTCAAATCTAATTGATATGAGCGTTTTGTGACGATTATTTATGAGTCCTCTGTCTTCTGAAGATAAAAACATTGATTTATTGAAGAAATACATTTAAATACATTTTTTTGGCAAAAATTGTTCAGACGGAATGCATTGTGGTCTTTATCCTCCGATCTAGTGAGCACACTGGAATTTGCGCAAAGACTTCTGGGAAATTTCTAGGGCACTCAATTTGGGAATTGTAGATTCGGACAGAAATTGAAAATGGCAAACGCCCTATATAGGGTGGGAATTCCGACATAGCCATAATGTCTTCCAGGACTCGTAGGGTGATGGGAATGTCGGCCTGGCCTTTCCTCCTGTGTCCTCTAAATCCAATCACATTTAGTACCAGGTGGCTCTGCCGTTTTCTGCTTCCTGTTCAGGGAATTAAACTCTTGGTGAGGTACTTGAGGTTTCTGCAAACGGTTTAGTCAAATATAGTAATTATTTTGTTTTTAATAGAAAACGGTTCACTTTAAAGTATTTTTTGATGAATATTTGTTAAGAAAATTATTACAAGAATACCATCCTAAGGTGAAATCTTTCCCAAATTTTTAATCAGATGACAGAAAAAAAATCGTAGTATCACCACTAGTTGGCATTTACAAGGAGTAAATATTTTCATGAGTGCTTTTTACTTAGCATAATTGATCTGGGTACACAGTAGCCACGCAGGAACATGGCGTCTGAACACAGCAGAAAAAGTGACGAGTTCAGCAGCCACACAAGCCAAGTAAAGTCCATAGATCACATGTTGTCTGTCGCGTGTGGTATTAATCATTCTGCTGATCAGGCTCTTTACAGAAGACTCCCTCCAAGATGTTATAGATGTGCTCTCACACTTATCTGAAAGTCATTATCCTGACCAAGACTGTTACAAAGACATAATTAGTTTTTAACATTTGCACAGATTTTCTGGAGATCTTTGAAGATGGATTTCCATCTTTATTATCACTTCAAAGCCTCTAAACCCCATAGTAGGAAATTTTCACATTTAACCACAAACTCTGTTCCTCACGACAAGTTACACCAGTTTTCTTCAAACATCTACCCTGATTCTCTCAACAAGGGGGATGAGACTCTAAGTCAGGGATGTCAAACTCATTTTGTTTTGTGGGCCACATTCAGCTCGTATGATCAAAAGTGGGCCGCACTGGTAACATAAAAGCAAAGTAACCTATGGTCAGCTTGTTGTCTGTAGCTTTGTTTTTGCTTTCTCAGTTGGAAAAAATGCCTCAACCAACATGTAATCACTTATTATGACACATTCATTCACAAAGGCCGATGGATCTCAAATAAAAGGCATTTAACTTTAAAAAATATTGAAATATTGGTTTATTCATTTGTTTTCTAATCCGTTTGTTCCCTTTCGCGAGTCATAGGGCTGCTGGAGCCTATCCTGGCCTCTTAGGGGCAAAGGCAGGGGACATTCTGGACAGGTCGCAAGTCTGTCGTAGAGCCACAATCCCATACCTATGGACAATTTGGAGTAACCAATTCACCTATGAAGCATAATTTGGGATAGTGGAAGGAAGCCAGAGTCCCTGGAGAAAACAAGGGACTCCGGTTTTCCTAGAGTGTATCTGAAAAACCGAAAGCTGCATCAACTCAATGTTCTTTCATAAACACTGGAATGCAAACTTTTACCATCAATTTTTTTCAAATTCTTTTTTAAGACTTTCCTTTTTCATTTTCTCTGACCTTTTTTCCTTGTTTTGAGGAAAAACAATCAGATTTAGTTTAAAGATCCGCTCCGATCATCTTTTGATCTATTTTCAAAGTGCTCCTAGTGGTCTTTTGATTATTATGCCGTTTTTAGACCAATTTAAAACTCCTGTGTCGTTTTCTGGGAAATAGTCTCTTCAGATTGGCAGGAGTTCATTGGGAATTCGCCTCTGACTTTTGGGCGGGACTATTGGTGCAGAGAAAGCCCACCCCTATTTCCCATTATCCATCTGTTTAGAATCTCCTGCTAGCTTACAGCCCCTCTCAACCCCATCCTAACATAAACAATACAACAAAAACGGTGGTTCAGGGGCCACATTCAGAGCGATCCGGCCGTACAGTTCTAATCCAGATTCCAGCTCATATGAGGAAAACAAAGACGTTCACGGATCTGCTTGTCTGCAGGTGGATGCATCAGAATGGAGCAGAGCAGGGAGAATTTGACCCCGCCCATCACAGATGCTGCGTCACAAAACTGAGCTTTTTCAATCTGCTCCTGATTCATCACGAAATGCATATTTAATCTTAAATTCTGTTCACAAATGTCCCCCGTCATGAGAAAAATGCTACAAGAACAAGTTCAAAACACCCCAAACCGTTTTCATTGGAGTGGGTCTTTAAGAATCTAAAATAGTCTAAAATAAAACCAGTTCTGCTGAACTTAATTATCTATGTAGTGTTTCTTAAACTGCTTTTGTTTCATGAATTTGATGCATAAAGTTTATACAGAGACATGCTTATAAAGTGAAGCTGTCCCAGTGTGGGGAATATCATGAAAAGTATATCTTTTCACCATCAAAAATATTGGAAGTACCGTAAATTCCGGACTACAAAGCGCACCCGATTACAAGCCGCACCCACTTATTTTCACGTGTTTAACTAATTTTATACATAAACAAGCCGCGTCGGAGTACAAGCCGCATGAGTTAGGCAACATTTTCATCCTGACGGATCACGTCCTGACTCACAGAGTAAGTGTGATTCATTAGCACACAGTGAGTGGAGTCAGTTTTGTCTCAGGCCCATGTATTTGAGTATATCTGCATCTGCCAAACAGTATGCACCTCTATTCTGTTCACAAGTTCCTCAGTTATGGTTTTTTATTTATTTATTTTTTTTACTTATTGACAATCTAGGTATCATACATAAAATTACAAACAGTAACCATATAATCAACATTAAATCCCTCAGTTATGATGAGGAAATTTACATCCGCGATCCCCCATTTCCCATGAGTCTTAGGGGCTAAAGGCGGGGCCAACGCCCGGCTCGCCACACTGTTGTACGTGTTTAAGAATGAGTAAGTAGCAGCAGTAGATGGAGGGGCGAACGGGAAAAGCTCTCCTTCCGCTTGTGTCGCGGCAGCGTTATGGGAGTAACAGGGCTGGTTAAAAACACACCAGTAAAATAAAGCAGCGGCGACTGAAAAGCGCGCGCCTCAGCGCGGTACGCGCGCCTCCTCGCGGCGCGTGGGTCAGAAGTTTCCTTCCACAACAAACACTTGCTCCGCGGACGCCTCGAGTAAGCCCTGGCTGCAGCCTGCAGAATGGCTCGACGCCTCCGCGCTCCCGCGCGCTCCTTGTCTCCCCTTCCTATCTACTCCGACAGCTCTGGCCATGGCGGCTTCAAGGAGGAGCGCTTCGTCCCCATTGCGCCGGTGGACGGAGCAAATCGTGTCTGTGCAGAGCAATCAGACTTAATACTGTACGTTTTGTGTATGAGGGGCGGATGCGTTGTTACGTGTGGGAGCCTTCAGACTGCCATCGGCCCCACTGCTCACACGACACGCAGTGTCCAGCTCACACGGAGGCTGTGAGCGTTTCAATGCAAAACTCCGCTCAGTCCTTAATAACCGTTAAAACGATCACGTCAATTTGTGTTTCCAGTCGTGTCCCGACAAAATAAAGGCTGATGTTATTCCCATATATTTACGTGCAGCCAGCCGAGTCACTATGACTCTGATGTAAATTCACTCCTGAGCATGCACTGTTCTCTCCGTCACGCAGCTGACCGGCTTTTCCAAACCCGTTGGTGATGGTGGATTTTTTCACGCTGCTTTTAAGGATTGCTTTTAACTTGAAAGCTTCATCATATTGTAGCGGCGATCACGTGCACGTTGGGTCTAATGGCACCAAAGGATTCTGGGATGCGGCCGGGCATGCGTGCTTCGTTTTGTTGAACCATGACTGAAGTGTCTAAGACCTGAAGTCAAGTCCATGCTGTTTGGCTGCTTAGAGGTGTGTTGAAAAATAAATGACTTGTGTTTGGTGTTAGAGAATTCAAACCATTCACCGTGTCCGAAAATACGTACACGGCGGCCGCCAATAAAATCCATAAATTAGCCGCTTCACTGAATAAGCCGCACGGCTGTAAGCGCAGGAAAAAAGTAGCGGCTTATAGTCCGGAAATTACGGTAATCTTTAATTTCCTGTTGAATATTGTTTTGTGCTTCGCTGCCGCCGCCCTGATGCCCCCTGACCGGACCGTCAGTCAGGACAAACTGTTTTAGAGTTTACCTGGTCTGAATCTGCTCAGTGTTGGACTGCTGGAAGAAAAAAACACCTTAAATTGTCATGTAGGGCAATTTTTCTCATCATCATGAGATGATAAAAAAGTGAAAGGATTAAATTCTGCAAAAGTGAAAAAGTCCGCTTACACTGCACCATCCAATGTCAAGCCTTTAGACTAGTTTGACAAAAAGGATAATGAAAAAACAATCCACTGACAAATACTTGTAAAAATTATGAGGAGAACGTCTTGCAGCTGCAGTTTCTCTTCTGAAATCTGTTGATGGTTTTATTGGATCTGTTGTTAGGCATCTCCTAAAGAAGAACAAACAGTTGTGGACATTGACCTCAGCCCTGATGGTTGCTTTTTAAAGCGGTAAATGTAGGAAGTAAAACGTGCAGCGTTCAGCACTTAAATCAAAGGCACAGCTCGGTGCTGCAATTTAGGAGTCGGTCCAATGTCTCTGTCACTCCAGCATGTCAATGTCCTCAACTGTGACGTTCATGACTTCAGCACAACGTGCAGGAATTCAATTAGACAGTCAAAAGTGACCCCCTGAAAGATTGGGCAGGAATGTAATAAAAACCAGTATGTCTGCATTCACAGTCGGCTTATGCGCTCATCATCGACTTCTTTGAACATATCGTTTAAAAAAACCTATTAAACAAGGCTGAAAAACTGACTTTAGAATCACAGGAATGCGTGCCTTTTTTACAAAGTTGTAGTGGCAGCAGCCTGTTTGAATAGTTTAGACTGAAGCTATGTTCACACCGGCCATGTGATGCGTGTTCTTTAACGTTCATTTAACCCACGGTGCTCTCGCTGGACGAACAGGGAGGGGCTTTTTATACTGTTCACTACCACCTACAGTTGGAAGAGGCTTGGTGTGAAATGCGAAGCCGTGCAAATCTCGCTCCAGGCTTTTTTTGTCACAATATACGAAGGACTCGGTGTTAAATAATTCCAGCCGGGTACAAACCGCAGACATTAATTTCTCATCTATGACCAATTTTCAAATGGTTGGCACTTCCGGGAGTTAAAGGGGACATAATCTCTACGTTGCTACCAAATCGGAGTCCCCGATTGGTCAAATTAAATCTGGTTTAACTTTCAACATGCATTTAATGGCTGCGTGTTTTGTATGTGGAGCCTGAAAACAGACTTGAAAACTTGCGTAGCAACGAGTAAAAGCAAGAGTTTTGAACGTTAACTCTCATATATGTGCGTTTACATAGACTTTTCATTGGCGGGGGCGGTGTGAATGTAGCTTCAGAATGTTGCTTTGCAGTTTAGTAACACATCTAATCTTTTTTATGTTAAATCTGAGATCCCAGAGTAACCTTATCGGATTAACACGTCAGTATTGCAGCATCTGTGTTGTAGTGTCTATGGTTACTGTTAGCCTAAATAAGGAGAAAAGCAGCCAACAAAGTCATATTTCTGAAGTCCTTTCCAGGTTAATCTGTTTTCAAAAAATGTTGCATACCAAACAAATAAAATATTCAATAGAAAAAGGAGGATAACTTAAAGGGCCATGCTATATCCTGCTTTTCTTAAGCCTTTCAGAGTAAACTATATCCATTTATATGATCATATATTACTTTGGCATATGAAAGAACCGTTTTTGGTGAAATAATAGTTTTTTTTTTGTAAACCTGTTTATACCAGGAAGTATGACGACTATCTTTGAGGCTCCGCCTTTCTCTCCTTGTGTGTGCCGCCCATTTCATGACGTCACTCTAGAGTCGGCCTTAGGGGCGTGCCTCCGTTACGCCCATGAAAATAAACATCATCCGACTTTTCGCAAAGATGGATGTTAATATTGTTTATAGATAATTAAAGCGTTTAGCCGATTACCGCCAGCTCCACTGGGACAGTGGGCGTGTGTTATTCTGGGGGTGGGGCTGGCAGCAAAGACTCTTCCTGGAAGGGGCGGTTCCTCACTTTGTGGCGTCACAATATGAGGACTCACTGGTGCTCAGAAAGCTCAGAAACACGTGAATGGATAAAAATACTGCTTTGGGGGTGTTTATAGTGAGGAATGAACAATATAATATAGTTAAAAGCTCAAAAAGTTGATTTTGCATATAGGGCCTTTAATAGAATTAGCTTTAAATGCTAATGTACATTTATGAAAGAAAAGACAAAACTGATCACCTATTGTGTGACACTCAACAGCACCATGCACACTGTGGTTTCTGCAAGACGTGATGACGTCAGCTGTAGGTACTTTAACCAATGTACTGTGTCTGTTACGTTTGCCCACAGGTTGCTGTTGGTGAGTCTGATTTCTCTAAACACGCATGACATGATTGCAGCTGTTTGAAAACAGAGCTCGCGTCACGGGCGGCCCTCCTGGCGCGTGCATGCGTGAGCGTGCTGCTGCTGAAATAATGCCGCGGTTGTCCTGCTGATATCCCACAATTCTGCTGCGGGTTGCAGGCTGCTGTGTGATAGGCTGCCGGAGAGGGGGAGCTGCAGCAGAGGAGCAACGCTGTCAGGAAAACACAAGCCCGCCACGGCTGCAGTTCTCCCCGCCGAACAAGGACAGCTCGCCCGGTAAAAACAAAGCTTTCATTTTGATGCCGACAAGCGCCCTACTTGCGGGGGAAAGCCTCGTCTCCGGTTGTTGTTCCGTCATCGGATTCATTCACGCCTCGTTTTGGTCGCGTGAGCTCGGCTGCCGCTCACACAGTCACACTTGATCTCTGTAGTCGTTGCTGTGTTGTTTAGGCGGAAAAAAGTGGAGTGGACGTAGCTAGCCGAGTCACAAACACGGCAGGTCATGATGAGATCGTAACCGCGCGCGCGTTTCGGGACACGCCGCGCTGCGAGCAGCGTCGTGGGGAGGAAGGGTTCGCTTCCTTCTCGTCTGCGTGTCGTGTGTTGTGGACGAAGTCAAGTTTTGGTCGGTAGGTTTTGAGGGGGGCTAACGGGAAGAAAGTGAATAACTGGGAGGAACGGAGCGACGGGGAAGCCCGCGCGCCGCTGCAGACATCAGAGCGGGACGGCGGCGAGCCGCAGCCGCGTGCGCAGATAGTACTTGGAAGAAGTTGATGTCGCAGGTTAAGACGGCGTACACTCGGCTGCTTTGATCTGCAGTGCGGTGGGCGTGGCTAAGGCCAGGATGACTCGGGCCGAACCCTGATTTAGCATCCTTACATCCCGGTAGGCGCCGCGTGCTGAAAGGCAGAGCCCGACGGGGCAATGTGCTTCAAACTGCACAGTAAGCTGCTGCTACTGCCATCAAAGCTGGAGCTCCGAGGAGCAGAAACCCCAGCAGGCCTCGTTTTGAAGCTTTCGGAGCTCTGCCTTTGGGGCTTCACCTCTGTAAGTCCCAGAGAGAGGAGAGCTTTCTGAATCAAAATACACCAGAGTAAGAACACAACTCTCTTCATGGTGTAAAATTACTTCAAAGACTAAGTGTGATTTGGAGAGTGAAACCTCTCAGATCAGCTAAGCGTTTAATTTATAAAGGAATTGCTATTGGTAGAATAAGAAAATCTTCTGATGAGCCAGTATTGACTTCATAAAGGACAAGCAAGGTTAAACATTTCCAAGTGAGGCACTGTGGCTCCTTCGCTAATAACTGATCCAGACAGGGAGGTTTTCCTGCAGGAGCCTTTGTCTGGATGCAACCGTGTTGTTTGGATTTTGTTGCATTAATGTCCCACTCAAAGTAAAGTTTAATACAGTGTAAAATCTTTCCAGTAGTCTTTTAATTATAATTAAGCAGTTTTAAGCCAAGTGTATTATGTTCATTCCTCACAAAAACGAACCCAAAGTGGTATTTTGATCCATGCGAACATTTCAGAGAATTCCTCTAAAAACCTGCTCTCTGAGCACCAGCCCCTCCCCAATCCACAAGGAGGGGTCCTCACATTGTGGCATCACAAAGTGAAGAACCGCCTCTTCCAGGAAGAGTCAGCGCTGCAAGCCCCGTCCCCAGGCGATGACACATGCCCACTTTCTCCTTGGAGCTAGTGGTCATTGACGAAACGCTTTCCTTTTATATGAAGAATATGAACATCCATCTTTGTAAAAGTTCAGATGTTGTTTGTTTTTGTGGCCGGAGTCTCAGAGATCAAGCCCCCTACATTCCGGGTAAGAAAAAAAGGTGTGAAAATAATTCATGTTTCATTTAAAAAACTCTTTTTTTCGTGTGCCAAAGGTTAATATATGATCATATATATATGGATATAGTTTAATCTGAAAGTCTTAAGAATAGTATGATATGGACCCTTTAAAAATTAACTCCTTAGTTGTGGGTGTGGAGCATTCTCGCCCCTTTCCTGCCACCCATATATGAGAGCTCTCTGTTTACATGCTCTCCTAGGGGCTTAGGAGGCGGGACTCTTGGCACAGAAGCAACTCTACGTTAATATCCCAGCATTCCTTTGTGTACCCATATATAGCCAGCTCGTATGGCTGTAGAGTCCCTGTGTGCTTTTTTTGAAAAAGACAGTAATGCTAAGAATGTAAACGCTGAAAGGCAAGCGGATGGGATTTATGACCTCCTCAGCAAAAATGCTTGAAGTCACCTTCATGTGACCAGACTCTTCTCCTTAAAATTCTTCTGCTGAATGCTAATGCAGTCTGAGTACTCTGTCTAAAAGGAACAAAGACTGTAGGGAAAACTGTTGGAGCAGCTTCACAGTTAAATAACTGATTGTGAATGTATATTATTACCAGACAGGGATTAGCCTTGGGTCATTTTGACAAGTTTTCACATTTTTCCTAAAGGTTGGTTCTTTGTGTATTTCACGGAATCAACAATTGTACAATGTATTACGTCTTTCTGCTTTCATTTAACTAACTGTTAGCCTGCTATTAAGCTTCCACAGGGCTGCTTTATAGTGTTTCTTTGTTGGTTCCACAGTGAAACACAAGAGGCCCAGTTTGTTGTGCAGTGTGGAAGCAGAAGTGGTTGAAAACAACCCTTGCTTGTATAATTGTACAGTTTATCAGGGGTGGCTCATTAATGCTATTCAAATGAAGTTAATGTATGCATTGTGGGGGATTTCACAGAGGGATTGTCATCAGAGACAATTTGTTTATTTCTTCTTTAAAAAAGTGGAACCTTTAGGTGATAGAAAACAATCTCTAAAACCTTTGTGAAAGACGCAAAAACCCTTCATACGTTGTTGTGACTGCACTCATTCCTTGCTGCTGTCGCCTTTTATGGTCTATACTTTCTATAGCGCTTTCCAAACTTACTTAAGGCCCTAAATGCTATACAGTCACAAGTCCCCTTCACCCATAAACACTCACACATTCACTGTCTGAGTGGTAGGTACCATGCAAGGACACTTCAACTCATGGGAACCAAACCTGCAACCCTCTTATCAGGGGTTGACCCAAACTTTAGTTTGTTGCAGTTCTAGATTTGATTAAATTGCTTAACAATGAAACAAGGGTTTCCATGCTCCGACAGAAGCTCTCCACACAGCCATTGGCCCACAAAGACGAAGCAAAGGCCCGTCTTTGCCCAGACGGTCCATGTGTCTGTTTAAATGGCCCCCTGAAGAGTGGATTAGTCCTGTCCTTGTGTACACCTTCTCATCAAGTGACGCCTTTCCAGAACCAAAAGGGATTTAACCAGTAAGACCCCTTGTGGTCCAAATGTGAAGCACAGGACATGAGGTGGAATAATGGTGCTCCCTTTTTACAGCTAAAACGGACGACTAAAAGGTTGTATCTGTGGTTCTTAGTACCGGGATGATGATCTGAGCAACCATCTCCAGTCAGGATGTTTCTCCAGAAGGGACTAAAGATCAGCCGGTAACAGTGAGGTTGACAGGTGGGCAAACCTGAGGCGTCACAAACACATCAGCTGATGACTTTAAAGACAAACTATAATAACTCAGGTTGTCCTTGGTGTACTGCTGAACACTGGACCTCATAAGATCTTGTACGGATGTCAGTAAGATATAAACATACAGTATTTTAGTATCAGTCTCATCCCAGCAGCTTTTTACCTTTATGAACCTGATGCACCTCCATTTTGGTTCTTCAACGCCTCTAAATCCTAATGTTTTTGGTTGGAAGTGTTCGGCATTAAGAGGACTTTTGGGAACATTAACCTCTCCAACCCAGGGGTCTCGTCTGAGCGCTCGCACCAGCTTCATGGTATCTGCTTACACTTGCAGGGCTGCGTGTGACAGCTGTCAGCCTGCATGTAGCGACCTCATCATAGATAACAGGCCTGCTGGAGAGGGGTCAGGACACGTCAAATAACATCTACTCCCCTCCATGAAATCGGTTTTAGCCCCCTGTGGGGGTTTGCATGTGGGGTAACAGTAGAGGCAGAAACGGGCCCAGCTGTGATCTAATCTGGCTAATGGCACTCAAGACAGATGGCAGCTCCCTCCTCTGTTCTGTGTGTGTGTGTGTGTGTGTGTGTGTGTGTGTGTGTGTGTGTGTGTGTGTGTGTGTGTGTGTGTGTGTGTGTGTGTCTGCACGTACATGCATGTGCACAGGCCCCTTTCCAGCATTAGGAATTGTAATCACAAATGAGCCTTTAAATGGAAGTTTACACCCACTGCCACTACAGTTACTTTGTATCCCACTTCTTGGTAAATGCGATACCTGAATTAAAAGATCAAACAGCACACATTTATGTTTTAAAGGGTCTAAATCATGCTAAATCAACCTTTTTGAGCTTTTAAGTGTATTATAATGTTAATTCCTCACTAAAAACATTCCCAATCCCCATGGATCCATTCACACATCTGAATCAGTCGACCTGGTCCCTTTGCTGAAAAACAGCCCCAAAGCATGATGCTTCCACCCCCATGCTTTACAGTAGGTATGGTGTTTTTTGGTTGTAACTCAGCATTCAAGTAGAGTTCTTGCCAAAAGTTCAATTCTGGTTTCATGTGACCATAGGACATTCTCTCAATTCTCTTCTGAATCATCCAAATGCTCTCTAGCAGACTTTAAATGGGCCTGAACATGTACTGGCTTTAAGAGGGGGACACGTCTGGCCCTGCAGGGTTAGAGTCCCTGGTGGTGTAGTGTGTTACTGATGGTAGCATTTGTTACTTTGGTCCCAGCTCTCTGCAGGTCATTCACTAAGTTCCCGTGTGGTTCTGGGATGTTTGCTCACAGTTCGTTCTTGTGATAATTTTGACCCCACGGGGTGAGATCTTGGGGGGAGCCCCAGATGGAGGGAGATCATCAGTGGTCTTGTATGTCTTCCGTGTCCTAATAGTTGATTTCTTCACACCAAACTGCTTACCTGTTGCAGATTCAGTCTTCCAGCCTGGTGCAGGTCAACAATCTGGTTTCTGGTGTCCTTAGACAGCTCTTTGGTCTTGGCCATAGTGGAGTTTGGAGAGTGACTGTTTGAGGTTGTGGACAGGTGTCTTTTATTTAGGTAACCAGTTCAAATAGGTGACATTAATACAGGTAACCAGTGGAGGACAGAGGATCCTCTACAGAACAAGTTACAGGTCTGTGAGAGACAGAATGTTTGTTTGTAGATGACTAAATACTTATTTTCCACCATGATTTGCAAATAAATTCTTTAAAAATCAGACAATGTGATTTTCTGGATTTTTTTTCTCATGTTGCCTTTCATAGTTGAGGTTTACCTATGATGAAAATTACAGGCTTCTCTCATCAATTTAAGTGGGAGAACTTGCACAATTAATGGCTGACTGAATACCTTTTTGCCTCACTGTAGTTTACTCTGAAAGGCTTTAGAAAAGCATGATATAGACCCCTTTATATTTAGGCTTAAATGCATGTGATGATTCTAATTTTAGTTGAGACTGTGAAAGGATATTTGAGTTGTAGCTCATTTTAAAGTTATGCTCTGATTGTCTTTTCATCTATTTTCAAGCGTTCCCAGTGGTCTTTAAAATATGATGAAGCCGTTTTAGCCAAAATCCAAAACTTGTGTCGTTTTCTGGGGTTTCGGCAGAGCGGCAGGAGTTTATTAGAAATTCATCTCTGAGTCGTGTGTGTGTGTGTGTGTGTGTGTGGGGGGGGGGGGGGGGGGGGGGGGGCTGTTGATAAGAAGCAACCATTGGCTGTGTAAGAGAACTGGACTGAGCAGCTGTAATGACACCCTTAGAAAATGCCTTACCTTCGGCTCCAGTGAAACAAAGCCATTTCAGTCGCCATTTTTCAGGGATATGGACGTCGCTGTGTTGGAGCCAGACAACAGTGATTGGTCCGGATCCTTCTGAGTCCCGTTTTTATGGCAGCTACTGTTAATGTTCGAGGTGAGGGGAACCACATAAGGCACATGACTGGTCAGTTTAAAACTTGCGATAAAGAAAAAAATATCATGAAAAAAATTAGGAATATCAAGAAGATGTTAAGAAACAGGTATCAGAGCCAGAATGGTGTTTTCTGACCAATAGGACGTCGAACAGCTGTTTATTTCTCTGCAGAAGTCTATGGGATTTTGTCCTATTAGAGCCAGCAGGTGCTTCCTGTTTGGAACATGAGGGGGAGGGGTCACTCAGTCCAACTCTCTTTATACAGTCACTGGTCCTCAGATCCCCAACTTAATATTAACGATGCAAAGAAAAAAAAATGTGGGCAATAACAGAGCTATCCAGCCGTACTGTTTAGAAACAGATTCCAGCTCAGACAAGTAAAACAAAGACGTACATCTATTGGTCTGCAGGTAGATGCATCAGAATGGAGCGGAGCAGGGAGACTTTGGCTTGGCCAGCAAATTTTCGACGTCACAAATGCCATTTTTTATTAACAGCATTTTCCGTCTGCTCCCGACTCACTATCTGAATAAAGAAATACTCAGAAATGCAATTTCTAGCTTAATTTTCTTTATACATGTCCTCCACCGTGAGAACAATTGCCACAAGAACACGTTAAAAACACCAAAAACATCATTTCCATTGGAGTGGGTCTTAAGCAATCCACAAGTTGTGACCGGCTAAGAAAGTTAGAAATGAATGTCTATAAGGGAGCAGTTCTCTGCCTAAACCAGAGCTCCGTTGGCTCCATCATCTCTACATTTGAGGCATTGAATGTGAATGCATTTTCTTGTGCCAGCTCACACACAAGCCCTCTGTTTGCGCTGTTGTGCGCGCTCGTGAAGGGTGCCTGCCACTGGCGGTTAAACGTATTCTTTTTCCATTTCTATGGTACTATGATGTTCCTCTCCTCAGTCCATGGTTCCTGTTTCCGTGGAGGTGCAGAGGTTGGATGAGTCGCCATTTTCTGTCAGCTGACGGCTGCAGATTTTACACGCATTGCCCAATATTGGAGAAGCACAGACTAGTGACCTTTTAAAAGTGCTTTCCTTGACTTGGGAAATATGTTTTTGTAAACGTCGAGGCTGCAATGTGGATCTTGCAACACTGGATTCAATGAAGTTGTTTCTAGTTTGGTGTGTTTTGTAGAATTGACGATCTTTGCAGTTTTCTTTGTCGTCGTGAGCTGGATAAGGATGTTGCATTCACTGACCCTTGGACTTCTTTTATTGAGTTATTGCTTCTTAGAACCAAAACTACATTGAAGTTTCCAGCAGGTTGTTGCTCTGGGTCATTTTTTTATGTGCTATAATCCTTGTTAATGTAACAAAATTTGGTGTTAAATGAAAACAATCTGTTGTCAAATGTTAACCTTCAGATGGGCGATGTTCTGGATATGAATGACTTTCAGTTGCAGCTTTTTTCAGCAGCCGTTTGGAGTTATTCATCACACTTGTTAAATAAAGCTGAGGCATGCAGAGGTTATGGACTATGCATAATTCTACATCTTGTAGATACATTTTTTTATTCACTCGAGTTCTTTTCTGCATTTCGTCAACATGCTAGCATTTTTGGGGATCCCCTTCCTCTGCAGTTGTGTTGGCTCAGAGGCTGCTGTCCTCAGCTGCGGCTGGAAGTCACAGATCCTCCCACCCTGCGGTAAACATGTCCCTATAAATAGAGCTGAGGGAGAAACAAGCCAGCGGCAGAACGACAGGCATCCACACTACAAGCTCCAGCACAAAAACACACACCCACCCTCCCAACCCAACATCCCAAGATCTGACCCTGTGGCTCCTGCTCCCACTCGGGGCCCCCAGTCAGGTTCATCCAATCCGTCATCACCGAGAGCAGCAGTCAGAAGGTGCTTTTTCCTCACGGCCCGGTTTGTGCCTCTGTGGACGGCATCTGTTCCTGTGCATTGCTGCGTGTGCTATTCACAGAAGTAAAGGTCAGGCTGGGAAGAAGCGTTCTGCTCGAATACTTTAAATTCTTGTGTGTAAATACTTGGGAGACGGGAGGTAGTATTCTGATTATTTTAGCTCATGAAAGACATGTGACTCCTCGTTACAGCTGTGAAACATGACACCCCCCTTTTAGAAAAGTTTTTTAAATCTAACTTAAACACATAAGTTAGCTAGTAAGAGCAAATATTTTCTGGCTACTTGTTGTTAAATGTTTTTTTTTTTTTTATGTGCAATTGAAGATCCAATATGAGGAACAGGTCCAAGCAATTGACTTTTCTTCAGCTTGATCTCCAATGCTTGGTGATTTTAGCACAATTTTGCAAAGACAAAAGAGGGTTTTTTGGGAAAACATCTATTGCTGCTCTTATTTTGTCTTATTTTAGCAGCAAAGTAAAATTAGAATCGGAGTCTAATCAGTTTTAAAGCATCTCATCAGCATTGCCCTTTATAATCAGCGGCTTAAGAGAATTTTTGACCCTGTGGTCCATCAGCTGACTCGCTCGGATTCTCTGTGTTCCTCCTCCAGTGTGATTTGCCATGACGACTGAATCAGGCTCGGAGTCCAAGCAGCCGCAGGAGAACAGGGAGGCGGAGAAATCTAAAGCGGCGGAGGAGCAGACCTCACCACAGAACCAGCCCGAGAAGTTCCCCGCCGCCGCCGGACACAGCACGCCGGCCAAGAGAGAACAGGTCAGCGCGCAGAGCTTTCCACGGCGGTTCTGACACAATGGCCTCCAAATCACGCCGTTCCCCATCTTTCTGTAGCATTTACATGGTAGAGAAATGAAGAATGTGTTTTGGCTGCTTTGTTGACCCAATTAACTTTGATTAACTTTTTTCTAAATGCATACTGTCTTTTTTGAAAGACCTCATTAGTAGTTCTTCATGAGGTCCTTCTGAATGTCATAACTCTTTGTCTTACGGTCAGTGCTCTTTGCTTTTAGCATCAGAATAAGGAAAGGACATTGACTGCAGCTCCGCAGTGTCACACCGCCACTATGTTCATTTAACGCATTTTCTGTGAAGAAATCTTGCGATCATGCAGATGTCCATTGAGGGTTTCGGGTCTTTAGTTACAAGTGCTATAACTGCAGAGAGCGTCCGTGCCTGAATGAACCAGCAGAATAGCTCTATATTAGATGATGTGGGGGACGTGACCATGGAAGCAAAAGAACATCTGCAGCAGGGCGTAACACTCGATCCTCCTGGTGAATGTGAAGAACAAACGTCTGAAGCCTCTTTTTCAGGTTAAAGCCGGTCAGGGTCGGCTTTGTTTTCACTGAGGTGGAAAATTAGATTTTTCGCTTAAAGACATAATGGTGCTGAACTTCTGATCTCATCTGCTTGGTTGGATTCAGTTTTACTTGGGTAGGAATGTGAGGAAACTGGTGTTTCTTCTGAAAGAAAGTGACGGGCGAGGGCTGCAGGTGAGGGTACTGCAGAGCTGTTTAAAACCCTTTCAGTCTCCAAAAAAGAATCATCACAGTGGGGTTATAAGTAAAGGGTTAATGATGTTTTCTGCTTTCAGGAGCAGCAGAGAGAGGATCAGGTGTCCCACAGGTCGTCCTCCAGTCGTCTGTCCAAGTCTCCTTTGAGGGGAGTCCGTAAAGTGAAGATAATGCAGTGTAAAGTGGCCCTGCTGGACGGCTCCGACTACACAGTGGATGTGGAGGTGACTTCTGGCTCTTCAATAAAAACAAATCCCTCATAGAGCCATAGATGTTTAAAAAACCGTTTCTGCATCATCCTGTTTTGTTCTGATTCTAGCATATAAAACCAGTCCTAACACAAAAATCTGAATCCTCTTCTTCCTCTGTGGGACCTGAAGGCAATCTGCAGCGAACAGAGCGTTCTTCTTTGGCTCAAACTGGTGGTCTGGAGTCTTTTCTGGAAACAGATGCAATTAAAGTCCCTCTCCAATCCTCTGCTGATCTATTTTCAAAAATATTGTCGTTTTCTAGGACATAATTTCTGCAGAGCGGCATTAGTTCATCAGAAATTCCCCTCTGATTTGTGGTTGGCGACATAAACCAGAGGAAGTAAGCCTCTGCTTATTTCCTATCATCCCTTTGTTTGCAGTCTCTTCTGCTACTTTACAGCCCCTCACAACTGCAAGCTAACTTCACTGAACAGAAATGGCAGCAGTACCAGACCTATCCAGCCGAACATTTTAGTATGGCGTTTCATATCTGCCATAAAGTGAAAGGGCATGAAGACAAATGAATGGGCGTATTCAGGATTTGAGTGAGGGAACCTTACAACCGCGCAATTCTAACCGAGCGATCCCGCATTTTAAAACTGCAGGCCTGCAATCCTAACTGAGCGGTGATCCCACACGGTCAGTTCCTCTTAGCGCCCTCACCAGCATTTTCGCTCAGTATCAAGGGGGTGTGTTTGTCACTTGCGGTCAGCAACCTTTCTGGTCATCTTTTGGTGGAATCATCCGGAGTCGATCAATACCAGAAAATATCAGACACTTAGACGCAAGTTCTCCTCCATCAAGCTATTCCTAAAGCTTTGACATGCAGAACTCTGAAGCTTTCCTTAAACGTGTTCAGGAGTCTTCTCTGCTAATCTCCTTTTAGCAGATTCCTTCACCCCGGGGGTTTGGACTGAGGGATTAGCCAACTCTTCTGGTGGTAATTGTAAGTTGATGAGTTCTGGGAGTAAAAAGCAGCATTTGTTAGGAGGAATCTGTGTCAGATGTCCCACTGCCACCTTGGAGGTTTTTTTAAGGGCAAGAGTGTTTATTCTAAAATAAATGTTTACATATTAGATTTTCTTATTTGTCGCTCCTACATGACAATCATTTTAGATTTTGACTTGTGGGAAGAAAAAATGATCTTTTTTTATTTTTAGGAATCTTGACCAAGAACAGTTCAAGTCTGAATGAAGTGAAGTGAAATATTTAGTCTTTGGGGTTAAAATTTGAATGAATTGGAGCCGTTCTAGAGATTCTTTGCTTAAACATGTGAAGATGGAGTTGCAGTAATCAAGACGAGAAATTTGACTTTATTTTAGATGATGATAACAACAGCGAACAAGTGACCCGACATGAGAGTCAAGGGATAAAACCTGGTCGAAAGTAATGAACTAACTGTGGAGCTCTTGTGCTGAAAACAGGATTCATTTTATGTTAAATGTCTTAAAGGTCCTGGCCACTTCCTACTCATCCCTAAATGAAATGTAAAGGTTTTTCTGTCATGATGGTTTATGAGTCTGGATTCAAGCTTTTCTTTGACATCAAATTCCAACATCTTTCTGTGAATCTGCACAAGCACCTGCTTAGGTGAGCAGTTCCTGGATTTTCACACTTGACTACATTAAAGGGGTCACAAAAACCGTTGTGACCAAAGAGGAAAAAAAGGGGAAAGGGCGTTATTTATTTGTACTGAAAAACCTAAAGGAAACCAGAATAGGTGAAGGGAGAGATCACCCTGGGTTGGTTTCAGTCTGCAGGCCTGCAGCCAGACTCAGTCCATCCCACACAGTAGACCTTCCTGCTGTGGCACAGAAGAATTGCAGAAATGCAGACTATAGTTGAGCCCTATAAACCTGTTTGTGTCGGTTCTATTCTGGATGGTTTCTACTTTTCATGGCTGGAACAAACGGATCACCTCTTTGAAGGAGGGGGGAATCCAGCAGAACCAGACTTTTCTCTGGTGGTGCTTACTGCCTAAAAAAGTTAGTTGCCAGTTATTTTTGATAAAAGCACAAAAGGGGGAACTGTTAGTCACTTCTGCAGCAACCACTAAGGCAGAGTCAGCCCGCCCACCGACAAAAAGCAGCTCCACTCACAGCCAGCAGACGTGAAGTGTTTCTTCTGGCTGTGCATGACCAACGATTGAGGTCAGAAGACTCTCAAATCCACCCAGTCCCTTTAGAAAGAAGTCCAGTTTGTCAAGACTTGACGTTTTTATCTTGCCGGTCTTGGTGGAATTTCCTCCTGTGAGGAGTTGTGTCTGCGTGTTGGTTATCAGTTCGGACTCTGTCCTTAAGTTTTTGAAGAAAATGCATCCAGAAAATACTAACTTCTGGTAATTTTTTCCTGATGTTGTTTACTAAGTGCAGCAGTAAATACCATTTGTATTGTTACGGTGATGAAAGGAGTTTGTTTTTCTGTTAGACAGACTGTCAGCAGTGTATAGAAACTCCTGAGGGTGATGGATGGAGGAGCTTTGCTCCGTCACAGCTTTACGTTTCTGTGTCAGAAGCTGCCGTCACTCCTGATTTTGCTGGTTCTGCAGGCGAATGAACTGTTGGATTAACTCCCCTCCAGCAGTGAAAATCCACACAGTTTGAGAGATTCTTTGGTCGTGGAGCTGGAGATCGATCCTCTGCATTTAAGTCCTCTTGTACACCTCGCAGCTCCTGCCATGCCGCTGTGCAGAGGATGTGTCAGACGGCACGCTGCTGCTTCAGACGGTTGCATTGCTGCAGGGCGCCATGTGTGCTCTGTCATGCTACTGCGACAGATGTGCCGGCGTGCTGCGAGAATCATCCGTGGCAGGCTTTTGGCCCACTCAGAGGAGAGGCAGGCGTGTGCATTCAGGAGCCGTGCACCAGTGTCTGTGTCAAAGCTTTGGGCGTTGGGAATCGGTCGGAGGGGGGGGCACAATGAGGAAAAACGAATATTTTTCTGGTAGTGGTGGAACGATGGCAGAAGCTCTGAACTCACTCAGCCTTTATAGGATTCATGTCGACCACTTCTCTGGTATCATAGTGCATCGTGGGTAACGTTTGCTTCACTTGAAAAAGCCTGTTTCCTGGTTTACTCTGTGAGCCTTTTTCATTCAACCATTGACTGTAAATGAGAACCGGACTGAGAAGCCCCTCCCCCCTCACTTTCCATACGGGAAGTGGCTCCAAGAAGCCAGAATCCCATAGACGTCTATAGAGAAATGAACCGCTGTTACTCTGTCATTCTATTGGTCAGAACAACCATTCTGGATATGATGCCTCAGCAAAAGTGTGTGTTCTCATGTCCAATTTTCAAAACGGTCGACAGATTTTCAAGTGGTAGGGGTGTGGACTTCCAACATCCTAACTCCTGATTGGCAAGAGAGGTTGCCATAGAAAACGTTGACTTAGACCAATCACTCATTGCTAACAATTTCTGGCGACATCCATATCCTGAAAGAATGGCGACTGAATTGACGTCATTCAGTTGGAGCTGGAAGCAAACCATTTCCCATGGAGGACGTCCGCCTCACTCGCTCCAGTTCTTATATACAGTCAATCCTTTTCACATACCGTATTTTCCGGACTATAAGTCGCACCGGACTATAAGTCGCACCAGCCCAAAAATGCATTATAAAGTAGAAAAAAACACAGATAAGTCGCACTGGACTATAAGTCGCATTTTAACTTTCACAACCTTATATGACACAATCATAGCAGACTGTTTATCTAATAATTTCACAGTAATTTTTTCTCAAACTTATTTATTTATTCTTTTCATGAAGCATCATTGGCCAACTAATACTCTGTTTTCATCCTGTATTTGTAGAAACAGTTTTCACTTTTATTGCATTTCTGAATCTATGAAATCATTGGAAAATAGAATATTGTGTTCTTAGCCTTCAAGATCTTACTGTAAAAAAAAGTTTGCTGATTCTCTGAGTCACTTAACATCCTCTTAACACTTAACATACCTCAAACATCAAATTGACCCAGAAACATCATCTCTGTTCCTCACAAATGAACATAACAGGAGGGTTAACAATGTATTTATTTCAATTTATTTCTAATATAAGTCGCTGCGCAGTATAAGTCGCAGCCCTTGCCAAACTATGAAAAAAAGGGCGACTTATAGTCCGGAAAATACGGTATATGGTTTCAAACAGGGAAATGTTTAGAGGCTCCACTGTGATCAGTGCACATCTGTCCTACACGGCGGACAACATCTGCCCGTCTCATCAGCACACACTCTCTGTTACATCCAAAGGCATAAGGTTTCTGCTTAAATACTCACCAGCTTTTAGGAGAATTTCTGATGATTGGTGGCTTCTTTTACAGAAAAAATCTGCCTCTTTAACAAAACTTCTTCTTTATCTGGAAAAAATGATACGCTTGAAAGTATACATGCACTCAAAATCTAGGAGCAGCTGTTTTAATCTAACGTTTGACCCAGATCAAGGAAGGCAGTGATCATCCACTCACTGAAAACCCCCAACAGAGTTTAACTTATGATTTACCCCCAGAATTTTCCTTTTGTTTCACAGAAACGAGCAAAGGGCCAAATCCTCTTTAGCAAAATTTGTGAACACCTCAACTTACTGGAGAAGGATTACTTTGGCATCACATACAGAGATATAGAGAACCAGAAGGTTGGTCGCCAAACTCCCCTCATGTTCATTTCTTTCTGGTTTTAAAAACCTGTTTACTTTGTAGTTGGCTCTCAAACGGGTGACTCTCATGTGTGCTTATCTGTGCAGAACTGGTTGGATCCCTCCAAGGAGCTGAAGAAGCAGATCCGCAGTAAGGAATCAAGTAAAACCACCAATCATGTCTTAATAATAATGAATTGGATTAATCTGCGCCTTTTCAGACGCTCAAAGCGTTTACAATATGTCCTTTATTCATTCACCCCTCGTTCATACTTGGTGATGGTAAACTACTGATGGGGCAGACTGATAAAGGCGGGAGGGTAAAGTGTCTTGCCCAAGGACACAACAACGGGGGGAGCGGGGATCGAACCGCCAACCCTCTGATACACTGCCGCCCAGAGCTTTGATGGATCTTCCTGATTTTAACACGAGTGTGTTTATGTCTTAGATGGTCCCTGGAACTTTGCTTTCAACGTCAAGTTTTACCCCCCAGACCCCTCCCAGCTCTCAGAGGACATCACACGGTCAGTCCCAGTTGAAGTTCTTTCGTTTTTTTTCAGTCTACATCTTTAGAAATCTCTTTCTATTACAAAGTGATTTTAAAGGAAATGGAAGATTTATGCGACCACAGAATATTTTTCAGACTTTTTTGACAAAACCAAATAAAGTATTAATGCCTTCGTACCTGCAACCCACAGGTACTACTTGTGCTTGCAGCTGAGGGACGATGTGGTGTCTGGCCGCCTGCCCTGCTCCTTTGCCACCCACACAGTGCTGGGCTCCTACACGGTGCAGTCCGAGCTCGGGGACTATGACCCTGAAGAAATGGCCAGTGACTACGTCAGCGAACTGCGCCTGGCACCCAACCAAACCAAAGAACTGGAAGAGAAGGTCATGGAACTCCACAAGACCTACAAGTTGGTGTCTTCACTCTCTCCGTCATTGTTTTTCAACCACTGTTTCTGCGTGACTGTTTTGTTTTCAGCCATTGTTTAGGAAATGTTTTGAAAGTTTTCACTGTTTCTAATGTCCTGTGGCAGTGTGTTCCATAACCGTGTGCCTATGATTGACACCACTGTTTGGCTAAACTTAGTCCTGCGTCTTTGAACATCACAGTCCCCTGGAGTTGGAGCCCTGAGTTCTTGTGTGGCTTGCTTATGTCGGATGTGTCTGATCAGGGGGATGACGCCAGCTGAAGCAGAGATGCACTTCCTGGAAAATGCAAAGAAGCTGTCCATGTATGGTGTGGACCTCCATCACGCTAAGGTGAGCAAATCTCTTCAGTCAACGCAAGTTATTACTGCAAGTCACTTTTCCTGCCTAAAGAAAACTAATATCACTTCAAAATGTAATAATGCAAGCTACAGTTTTCCCACCTGTTCAGAAATGTTTTGGTTTTTTTCTGCAACATTTCCTGCAGCAGAAATGGGGTTTCCAGTTCCATCAAAGGTGGTAAAAATCAAATAAATGAAATCTATTTAGAATACTTCTGCAGGTTGTGAAAATCCTCTGGCCTTTACTCAGTTTGACATTTCATTAGACACAGAATGGGACGTTTTCTCATGAATTTCTCTACATCTGAAGAATGTTGGGATGCTCTTGTTGGACCACTATGAGGAGGGACAGCTTAATGTTGTTCATGTTTAGCATTAGTTGATCTGCTTTATTGCATTGGCTGAGATGTTTTCCATGAGTTTCCGCTCCGTCCTCGCTGTGCAGCTGTTGCTGAAATGTGACGTGTGATTGGTATCGCTTGAGGATCATGTCTCCGTTCTCATGGATCGGTGTTGGCAGAACAGCTAACAGTGTTTTTTTTCATCCAAACCTCATCATTTAGTGGCTTTAGTTTGCTTGTTTCCTGAACTGTTGGAGTTTGTGTTGCAGCATCATTTCTCTAGTAGGAGGGGACACTTCCTGGAAAGAGTGTAAATATTCCTGAAGTTCATGTCTTACATTAAATAAAAAAATAATTCAGCTCTAAGTGAAAAGCCACGATTTAAAAACTGTACGTACTAAAAGTGACAGCTATGGGTTGTCTGGTAAAGGACAGTTTTCTTTTGGCTTCTCGTCGGGCTCTCCTCCTGAAAGAAGACGTGTTTTTTTTTCTTTTGATGTGGTTTAGAAAAGTGGCAGTGAGTCAAGGAACAACCAAAGTTTCTGTTGTTTCTAAGCAATCACCGCTGTGCAGAGAATCATTTGTGGTGCATCATGAGTGCGTGGAACAACTTTACAGCCAAGACCGACCTTTGTTTAGCTACGTGAAAAATTAGGCAAGAATTTAGCACATAATATAAATATTGTATTACAGTAATGAAAAATAACAATAAATCATTATAATAAAAAAGGTGTGGTTGAACAGAAATATTTCACTGTGTGATTATATAAACCCGGGGTCTCAAACTCAATTTACATTGGGGGCACTGAAGGCGGGGTCTAGCTGAGGCTGGGCCGGAACCTCAGCGTGCACACACTTGTGTCTGAGAGTCAATGCCAGTTTAAATCAGAATATTAGGCTAGCTTTGTGTTAAATGATCAATTAGGCTTAGAGTTACATCTCCTTTACCGTTTCCCTCTTCTTGAAAACATGCCTGTGGGCTTGCACATCTGGCAGCATCCTCAGTCAACGCCTTTCTTTTCTTTAATCTGGCCTTTTCCGCCCCGCCTAGTCTCTTCCTACCAAGGTTATTATAGTTAACGAAAACGAACGAAAAAACTAAAACTAGAACTGAAAAAACATTTTCGTTAACTGAAATAAAAATAAAAACGAGAGTTTTTAATAAAACGAAAACTAACTAAAACTGTTTGTTGTGTGAATAAAACGAACTGAAACTAAATAATAATAACCCCAAAAAAGACTTAGTTTTCGTCTTTGTTAATACATAAGTCTTTTGGGTTGAAATAAAATCTATTTACTTCACGCTGCTAGTTTTACTGTGTATTTGACCCCTACGGCATCACGTTGTCACGTTGTCTGTGAGGTCACATGATGTCTGTCAGACACTGCCGGCTAGCGTTGTCATAGACATTTACATGAGCGTGATGGCTGCATTAAAAGTTGGGAGAAAGGGGGAGAGTCCTATTTGGGACTTTTTTGAATATAACAGCGTCGAAAACTAAAGTAAGTGCCTTGTAGTCGAAGCAGGAGACAAAATTTGTGGAACGCTCCTCAAAGGGAAAAACCCTACGAATCTAAAAGTACATTTAAAAAGCGCACACAAAAACGCAAATCAACAGTACCTAGACAAGCTAGCCTGTCGCCCGCCCTCCCCCGAAAAAGAAGCTAGAGCAGGTAACGTAATGCTGTTATCGGCTGTTTTATTTTAATTTAAGGATGGTTGTCCTTGTGTCCTCTGAATAATAAGTGTTTCAAAATGTATCTTTGATTGAGTTTTTATTATACAATACTTATTCTGGTGATTTTGAATCATGCACCTGATAAATATCCTAATTTACAAAAAAAAAAAAAGAAAAAACTAAAACTAACACTAAAACTAATAAAAACTAAACTAAAACGAAGCAATTTCAAAAAATAAAAACTAATAAAAACTAGTAAAGCTGCCTCTAAAAACTAATTAAAACTAAATAAATTTAAAAAGAAAAATTCGAAACGAAATAAAAACTAAAACTAATAAAAAATCCGAAACTATTATAACCTTGCTTCCTACCCGTTTTTACGCGCGTTAATCTGCCGGCAGGCCCGCTTCTCTGCTCCAACTCGACTTTTTTTTTGGTAAGACGCGCTCTGGTGGATTCAACCAACTGTGAGCAATGCAAAAGGATGTTTGTGCATGCTGTTAACTGCCAAATTGGCGATGCCATTCCCTAAAGGGACGGGTCAATTTTGCAGAGATTCATTCATATTCTACTGTGACTATTTTCCCTTAACACCGACTGGCCCATAAATGAAGCGGCCCACCGGGAATCCTCCTGACTCTGCCGATTCCCCACTCCGCCCTTGAATGCAGCAGTGAAAAGATTTACAAATGAGCCTAATGGTGGAGGTTCCCATGATGCCTTATTTACTCTGCATGTTACATGAGTGACTTATGACATGAACACATTTCACCGGTGCATTCAGACGCCACGCTCGTCACCGCCGTCCCACAAACATCATGGCTGCCGTTGTGATGCTGCTGCGCTGACTCACACCGTCACCTCCACCTCTGGTTGGGGTGGTGCAGCTCTGGAGCCCAGCATGCTTTTCAGAGCTCTTTGTGTTCCACCGGCTTCAAATGCATCGTCCTAAAACCCGGACAGGAAGGACAGACGGAGCGCTGTCATCCCGGAGCGAAGTCATAATGGTCGGTCTCTGTGATGCCAACGAGTGCTTTGAAAGGCAAAACGGGTGTAAATACGTGGATGCAGGGAGGAGTTAGTCCTCAGATGTAGATCAGGATTGGTGAGATGACAGAGATGAGGAAGAGGCTTTGATCAGTCAGAACTGGCGTCACCATCAGCGCTCGGTGTAGCTCCTCTGAGTCATCATTTTTTATATCTAAGAAGCCTAAATGCACATCAGAAGAGCCTCCTTCTTTTGTCTTCTCTCCTCTCTCATTAAATGCAAAGTTGGTAGGGAGTCTCTCTGAATGCTTGGCTCTGGATGAGGAGGAGGTAAGAGGCTGTTTTCCGTGTGCTTCCACTGCCTGAGTGAGTGTTCAGAGTGTTTTTCCACTTCTGCATGGTTACAAAGGTATCCTTTCCAGCATCCCGTTCCTCGACCTGACTCCGGGTCTTGGTTCTTGGGATGAGCGCTTCCTCATTGGTTTCACTGCTCATATCATTCTTAGTTGTGCCAGAAGGTTTCCTTCTACATCCCTCGTTTTGTCAGACTTGCTTTTGCTAAAAGGTGCACCTTGAATTCATGTTCAGCGTCACCACAGAGTGCATAGAGGTGATTAGAAGACCACCTGCCTGATTGCACTGCCTGCCTGCCCAAACCTGTTATTATCACCAACCTTTTCTTAAATTCCCTCTTTATCCTGCTGGGCTCCAATGCTTGAGGACTTCCCGTTCTCCCTGTAGAGTTGAAAAATTTGAGGGTGTGTGGACAGAAACATGTTTACATGAAGGTTTTGAGCAACGCTGTGTGAGATGGTCTAGTTATGGACGTTTCCTTCTCTCCTCTCCTGGTGTGGTGTTTGCAGGACTCTGAGGGAGTGGAGATCATGCTGGGAGTTTGTGCCAGCGGCCTCCTCATCTACAGAGACAAGCTGAGGATCAACAGATTTGCCTGGCCTAAGATCCTGAAGATCTCCTACAAGAGAAATAACTTTTATATCAAAATACGACCTGGAGAGGTAAAGATAAACTATGGGAGGAGTTTGAATGAGTATCTTTAAACTTGTCTAATAATTTAAACTAGTCTAATGATTTAAATTAGTTTAACGGTTTAAACTAGTCTAATAGTTTAAATCAGTTTAATGGTTTAGACTAGTGTAATAATTTAAATTAGTTTAATGGTTTAGACTAGTGTAATAATTTAAATTAGTTTAATGGTTTAAACTAGTCTTATAATTTTAATTAGTTTAATAGTTTAAACTAGTCTTATAATTGAAATCAGTTTAATGGTTTAGACTGGTGTAATGATTTAAACTTGTTTAATGGTTTAAACTAGTCTAATGGTTTAAACTAGTCTAATGGTTTAAACTAATCTAATGGTTTAAACTAGTCTCATGGTTTAAACTAGTCTCATGATTTAAACTAGTCTAATGATTTAAACTATTCTAATGGTTTAAACTAGTCTAATGATTTAAACTAGTCTAATGATTTAAACTAGTCTAATGGTTTAAACTAGTCTAATGATTTAAACTAATCTAATGGTTTAAACTAGTCTAATGGTTTAAACTAGTGTAATGATTTAAACTAGTCTCATGATTTAAATTAGTCTAATGATTTAAACTAGTGTAATGGTTTAAACTAGTCTAATGATTTAAACTAGTCTAATGGTTTAAACTAGTCTAATGGTTTAAACTAGTCTAATGGTTCAAACTAGTGTAATGGTTTAAACTAGTCTCATGGTTTAAACTAGTCTAATGATTCAAACCAATCTAATGGTTTAAACTAGTCTAATGGTTTAAACTAGTCTAGTGGTTTAAACTAGTCTAATGGTTTAAACTAGTCTCATGATTTAAACTAGTATAATGGTTTAAACTAATCTAATGGTTTAAACTAGTCTAATGGTTTAAACTAGTATAATGGTTTAAACTAATCTAATGGTTTAAACTAGTCTCATGGTTTAAACTAGTCTAATGATTTAAACTAGTCTAATGGTTTAAACTAGTCTAATGGTTTAAACTAGTCTAATGATTTAAACTAGTCTGATGGTTTACACCAGTCTGATGATTTAAACTAGACTAATGGTTTAAACTAGTCTAATGGTTTAAACTAGTCTAATGGTTTAAACTAGTCTAATGGTTTAAATTAGTCTAATGATTTAAACTAGTCTAATGGTTTAAACTAGTCTAATGATGTTTATTTAGTTCAGACTTTTTTCCTTGTAATTGTTAAAAAAATGAGTAAAGTCTGGATTAGTTTTGTGAAAAGCAGTTGATAAATGTTCTTTATCTGACAAACATCATGGGGTTTTCAGGCTGTTCTGCATATCATTTGACAGGAACTGATCTCATTATTTTCCTATCTTGCAGTTCGAGCAGTTTGAAAGCACAATTGGCTTCAAGCTCCCAAACCACCGTGCTGCCAAACGGCTATGGAAGGTGTGTGTGGAGCACCACACCTTCTTCAGGTAGGAGTGTGACCCTTTGGAACTGCAGCAGGTGCAGCTTTATTGAAAAACATCAGGTTAAAGTCGGTCGACAGGAAAGGATGGGATGCCTTGTTAATGAAAGACGGATGGTGGGAGTGCACGCGGCTCTCTGCTGTTTTCTGGCTTTGGGTGATGACAGAAGTGCAACCATGCAGTTTATTCAGTCGCTGTGTGTGATTTCTCTGTAGGGAAGGAAAGGCAGAGTTTAGGCTCTTAATTAGAACTTCATGCAGACTTGCTGCTTTAAGCAGAACGTGGAAAGTTTACACCGAAGGCTCCCTGGAGATGGTTCTAACGAAGAGTTTCAATGTTTTTCACTGCTTGTTTTAATTCTGCTGTTATTTCCAGTTTGATTAATGGGCACATTTGAAACCGGTTACAGGCTCGTGTCTCCAGAGGCCCCTCAGAAAAAGTTCCTGAGCCTGGGCTCCAAGTTCCGTTACAGCGGCAGGACGCAGGCTCAGACCCGCAGGGCCAGCTCCCAGATCATACGACCGGCGCCGTTCTTTGAACGCACCTCCAGCAAGCGCTACAACATGTCCCGCAGCTTAGATGGAGGTGAGGCGGCCCAAGCACCTTTTAACCCCCCTCCCCCCCTTATCATAAGAAGCATGTGCACACGTGAACCGCTCTTCACATTTCTAACATACCTGCATCCTTCTGGGCTCCAGCTACCATTGCAGAGAACCACGACACTCTGATGAAGGACAGCACTGCCGGCGGAGATACCAAAGCCGCCGCCATTATCACCACGGTAACCACAGAGAGGGAAGAGAAGACGGAGCAGGAGGATGCTCAGAAGAACTCCACTGACACGCATGAGGCAGGTGCCACATCACAGGAACCAAAGGTAAGCGGCCGTCTCACCTCTGCAGCATTCAGGCGCCCACAGCGCTGTTCTCACTTTGGGAGGGGGGGCTGTCAAATAAACAGTGGGATAAAGGGGCAGTTTTGCTTTTGGAAACCTTCTTAATTTTCTTTTCTTTAAAAAATCCTTTACATGCCGCTGCTGTAGGTTAGGTCTGACTGCTTCTCATCTTGTGTACGCTTTACTAATTGCTTTTTTTCCCTTGTCCTTCCTTTGACCCCACAACACACACACACACGTGCGTGCTGGTGTGCATTCATCTCCTCCCCATTTTGCTTCTCCTCACCGACGCACACGTCGCGCTTCGGTTGACCTTTCCTTCCATCAGCGCCCCCTTCATGCGTACACAGCCGACCCGCTCCGCTCTGAGCTCTCGTTGCCGTCATCTCCTGTTCTGTCCACCAAAGTGCGGCGGAGGCGCCGGGAGAGCGCCCATAAGAGGGCTTCATCAGTCAGTCCAGCCAAAGGCGGCATCGGGTGCCGCCGCCGGCAGGCTCGCGCCGACCGCAAAGCCGCTCTGCTGGAGGAGCAGGAGCTCTTGCTTTCGGCGCGAAAGCAAAGGCTGGAGCAGGGCAAAAGCCGCAGTGGCACGCTCTTCTCCTTCTCCCTACACCTGCCTCACCTGTCATCCATCCTGGATGACGATGGTTACATCACCTTTCCAGACCTTTCTGAGATGAGCTTCCTCCCCCACTGCGCGCAAAACTTCCTGCCCATTAAGTCCCCATCGCTCATTCCCTGCTTCCTCTTCATCTTCTTCTTCCTCCTCTCCACCTCCTTCTCTGTACCCTACGCTCTCACCCTCTCCTTTCCCCTGGCTCTGTGCCTCTGCTACCTGGAGCCCAAGGCAGCCTCCCTGACCGCCTCCATAGCCCAGGGCTACCATGACCATGACAGTTCAGAGGAAGAGGAGGTGTGTGCGTACGCCTGTCTACACCAATGCCCGCCCACGGCGGTCTGTTTACTCCACCTAACTCCATAACTGTCCTGTTTCACCTGTTCAGAGCTGACCTGCAGACAGTGTGTGTGTCCCAGTGTCCCACTCTCTGCCCAGTCATGCTCCCATCCTGTAGCAAACCTCATCATCTGCATCGCCGCCTTACAGAGGTTGAGCTGCAAGTCTCACCATTTCATTGGCTGCTCCACCTTAGGAAGGATTAGTCACAAAATCGCCACCCTTTCTTTTAACTCCCCTAAAATAAAGTCGTTCCGGTATAATCTCATTATCTGCAGAGTGATGTCAGCGCCTAACACATCTCGCTGTTACCTTAATATAAGGGTTAGAGTCACCCCACCACCACCACCACCATGGTGTGCACCTCAGACCATCAGCTGCATGCAAGACCTGTCCATGTTTGCAGCCACTTTCACTCATGCAATCAGTCTCTCAGCGGCGCCGTCCGGCTCCAGCAAAGCAGCAGAAGTGGAGAGCAAACCCAGCTAGATGTTTGTGGAATGTTTTTTTCCATCTGGCCACTCCCCTCCATCTGATCAATGCAGCGTGAGGCGCGGTGAAGCGGAGCGACCGCGGCACGTCTCAGGGAGGAGGGAGGTTGTGAAGTGTTCATGTTTCCGACCCTGAACCCTCATGGCTGTGGAGAAAACCAGGCGCTCTCCAAATTGAAAAAAATCTTCATCAACGATCGATCTAAGTGACTGATTGATGGTTTCATCTTCCTCTGAGTCTGTTTTGCTTGTTTGTTTCATTTGCATTTAGTCGTTTTGTTTGCTTCCAGTTCCTCTGCTGTTCTTGTCTGATGATGTGTTGCTCACAGTTCCAGCAGTCAGAACATTCCCATTTGTTCCATTTGTGGTTATGAAGACGCTTTCCTGACAGAAATGACATATTTGCACGTTTACAAGTTGGGTCCTTCTGGTTTTTTTCCCTGCTTGCCCCTTGGATTGGTTTGTTCTGCGGAAGCAGACGGACAGCGAACGTACTGACTTTGCCTTTGATGGAGACATTACTGTGACAGAGGTTTGTATTTTAAGCCAAACACGCGGGCCTCACATTAGTCTGTGACATTTATTGAAATTTTAGGAGTGATGCATGCACTTTCAGTTCTGCACGTCATGCATGTAACGTATGGTGCTCCTTTTTTTTCCCATTGTCGACTGAATTGTTCTTAGTTTTGGCTGTTTTCACTGTCTTTAAAGTTGAAAACGAGTCCATGAATCCATTATGCTGTTACTGTATTGCTGCAAACTGCAGTCTCCAGATGGTTTTAGTTCAAGCTTTGATGTGAAATGTTTTGAAGGCAGCTTTATTTTTTTGTCTATAAATGGAATAAATAGTGAGTTGTGATACTTTTGGCTCTCTAAAGAGGATTTTTAAGCATTTTTCTGTTTTAAATCACTGTCAGTGTATTAAAGGGCCTATATCCTGCTGTTAAGCCTTTCAGAGTAAACTGTATCCACATTTATGATCATATATTACCTTTGACACACCAAAGAATCAGTTTTTTATGAAATATGAGTTATTTTTGCAGCTAATCTTCTTACCGGGGAGTAAGACAACTCAATCTCTGAGGCTCCGCCTTTCTCTCCTTGTGGGTGCCGCCGATTTCGTGATGTCATCCTAGAGCCGGCCTCTGCAGTTTCTCTAAAACAAAAATCTGAACTTTTCCAAAGATGCACATGCATATTGTTCAAATAAAAGGAAAGAGTTTAGCCAATCACCGCTAGCTCCACTGAGAAAATGGGCGTGTGTGTTAGTCTGGGGGCGGGGCTGACAGCACAGACTCTTCCTGGTAGGAAGGACCCATTAAGTAATGAACAATGAACTAAAACGAAATGCTTAGATGCTCAAAAAGTTGATTTTGCATGATATAGGCCCTTAAAAACGTGAATGCATGCTGTTTGATCTTTTACTTGTAGCTTTGAAAAAAGTCAAAAGAGGTCATCTTATCCCTTTAGACTCATTGCTAAGAGTTTCAGTAGAAGCTCATGTCAGCAGCTTGAAGCTAAAGCTGCACAGACCTCCAGGATGCTGGAGGCTGTGAGTGGACGAATGCTGCTCACAGTTCAGCTGTTTCTTGCTCTTCATGTTGTCTCTCTGAGCTCCTTGCACTTAAGTGCTGCCTCCGTTTTGCTAGTTTCTCATCAGACGTTTTTCTTTTCTAACAACGTGCTACTGCCTCGTCTCACTGTCTGTGTGCTCTGCTCTTTATCCGCCATCAGTCGGAAGCAGATGAGGAATCTGAGACGCAGACTCAGGTAGACCGGCCTCGCCTGGAGGCCTGGAAGCCGCACCAAAAAAAAAAAATCTCCCATCGATCACTTTGTGCTGTTCTTTTGTGCTTGCCTGCTATTAGTCTATGCTTTTGTGATCAGACACAAAAGTGACCTTTTTTGTTCCTGCCTGCGCTCACCTCACAGGCGGCTGCAGGGGTGTGGCTCCTTCCATAAACACTTTTTTAAGGTCCCACCACCTCACGCCGGAGGCCTGTTTTACCTTTTTTTTCCTTTTGTAATGTTTTCTTCCTTCGTAACATTTGTTTACAGTCGTTCTCTGGAAGACAAGGCTCCCATTTCTCTGTTCTTCACCTGTCATGACGAATCCTTTCCCCCTCTGTCTCTCTGCAGTATAGTTTCATAAGACGAGTAAAGGGGGAAAACGTTTTTATCAGGCATAGCAATCTGATGCTAGAGGTTGGTGAGCAGGTCGTGCATAACCGAATAATGCATGCTGGTTCCTTTCAGCTATGAAAAATCCTAACCGATTAGAAAAAGGGAAATATTTCCTCTTCTCCAGCCTACCTGCCTGTACTGGACTCTGCTTGTGGTGTGAATAAACTCTTCTCATATTCTAATATATCGTAAATATCTTGTATCACAAATAAAATAGAAGCTCTTCTAGAAGAAGAGGAGATTTGGGAGTGTTGTGCCTAACCAAACCCGTGCATGCAACCCTTTATTTTCATCAGGTTGAGCAGGTCTTAACTGTGCTGCTGCATTTAAGACCATGTTTGGTCATTGCCTCGTAGGCAGCTGTTTTGCTGTTATTGTGACGTTTTTGTGCCTGTAGATGTTTTCAGTTTGTTAGCAGAGCCCTTCTAAGCTGCATGTGTGCAGCTCAGCATCTCTGCAGATGCTCCGCACGCTGCAGAACAGAAAGCATGGCGCTTTGCCCGAGCTCATCTCCTTTAATCACGGTTCGTCGGCCACTTTAGGACACAGAGCCTTTGCCAGAGGTGGCCAAGCACCAGACAAACATCAGCGAGCTGAAACGCTCCTTCCTGGAAACCGCGGGCAGCAGCACGCCAGGCCCAACAGAGTGGGAGAAGAGACTCTCCTCATCCCCTCTGCGCTCACCCAGATCAGACGAAGCCCCGATGATCGAGCCGCTGGAGCCGCAGGACGTAAGCGGACGCAGACAGCATGATGGCATGGTTGTGAGGCATGACGTCACCAAGGAGACGGGAGGAAAACAATGGGAGCAGTGTTGGACCGGGCTGCAGGGAGGCTTAGAGGAGCAGATGCGGATGTCGGGATCGTGCTGTTTTTCTCTCTCAGCTTAACGCAGCTTAACAGTTTCATAAAAGTGCCAGAATGAAGGAGTTTTAAGTCCTTTCTTTTATGGTTATCAACACATGACAACCTAGGCTGTCCTGGAAACTTCCTGAGCCGTCTTGACAGAGACCTTCAACATAAGCCCAGTTTGAAAGGCAGTGTCAGAACTCATCCATATTTAGTTGCGAAGGAGCAGCACAGAGGTTCTCCTCTAAATTTAGCTGCTGCTTCTGCCTTCTTAAAAGAATTTTTAAAGTAAACTATGGCCAAAGCCGGAAATCAGTTTTTTTTTAAATCCCTGACAGAAGCGCGTTCTCTCAGAATGGAGCCTCGTTTGATTCGATTCCAGGTTTACTTCCCCTTCGTCTGATCTTTGCTTACTTCCTTTACATGAAGTTTCTCCTTTCTGCATCAGCACACGTGACTTCTCATTTCTAATATGCAGTTAGGTCTCATTTGACAAAGTTGTTATTTTTCTCTGTAACTGAATTCTGAGAGGAACCTGTACAAACGCATCTGACAGCATCTCAAAGTGCAGATCGTCTCCTGATAATGAAACTGTCTTTGTCTGCATAGTTGGATGCACGTTGAGTGTTTTTTTTGTTCCCTCTGCCAACATTTCTCTGTTTCATCAGCTCTAGTTGTTTATAAAATCAGGCATTTTAATACTTGGGGAAGTCCGTAGTTTTGCGCTGATTTCAGTTTAATCAAATCTCCTCCATTAGGATGTAAGAAAAACCCCTCAGGCTGCAAACGCTGTCTCTGCTGTTCATTTTTAGGATCCAGAACTTCCTTGTTTTAGAAGGTTTTTTAAGTTCACTTCATTTTTTGCAGACCAAAGATGATCAGCAGTCTGGAGCAGAGCGGAAAGAGGAGGTGGGACCTAAAGGCACAGAGGTAAGCTGCTTTCCATTCGATCTCATTTGCCGTTTCTCGTCTGCCGTCTTCTAGCTCCAAAAGTACGAGGCCTCCAGTCTGCAGGGATGTTTACAAGAAGAGCCTCTGGGTTCTTCTTTTTAATTGACCCTTTTCTTTCTCCCATCAGCGTATAAAATTCGTTAGACGCTGGCATCTTCAGTCCTCTCTTTTCAGAGCGACGTCACGTCTTTGCCAGTGGAAGCAGAAGTGCGAGTGGATCTGTGTGTTTGGCGTGACGTTTCTTTGTGATTGTTGTGTCTTCCTCTCTGTCCGTCTCCAACAAATCACGTGTCTCCCCAGGCAGCAGGATATCTGGTCAAAGTCGTACCGGACAGCGTCGTCACAGAGGGGGTCACCTCCTCGGGGCCCCACGGGATTAGCTTGTCGACCACAATGGACGACGACGTTTTCCTGGACGGGACCTTGAGGGAGGAGGTTGAGGAGAAAACCCCAGACTCTCAGGAGGAGGTGTCGGAGACGTCTGTGTTGAGGCTGAGCCCTGGGGCTGTGAGACAGGAAGTGTCGCAGGCCATCACTGACAAGAAAGGCACGCTCATTATCCTGAAGGAGGCGGAGGACCAAGCGGACTCCGAGGGCGGAGTGATGAGTGCTTTGGTTGACGAGGAAGAGGAGGCCGTTGGCCCTGAAGAGCTGGAAGCTGACAAGAACCAAAGGTTCCTTTTGTGTAAAGAAGCAGAAATTGCCCCAGAGGACATTTTTACCCACAATGCAGTTGTGAAATTGTTGAGTCTGACGGAGGAGATGAAAGGTGGTGACATGAATCATGTTAGAGGCCTGGACTCCCCCAAAAAGGCAATGGCCTCGTGGATTTCAGAGGAGGTGAAGACCGAAGCCTCAGAGGTCATCAGTGCGAGACTGAAGTCCAGCCCGACTCGGATGACAGTTTCTGAATCTTCCGCTATGCCTTTAGTGGTGGTATGAAAGCAAAACCCAACACCTCCACCAGCTCCACGTGCTGCCTGCCCTCATTCATTTGCTCCAGCAGCAGCAGATCCGGCCTAACAGCAGTGTTTTCAGGCCCCGAGCATGGCTAACGGCCCTTCCCGCCCACACCCGCAGCTCGACCAGTTTCTGTTGCAACCAGGCTCCTGGCTTTTCTCACGTTTGAGTTTGTGTTGGCACCTGAACCGCCGTCACACCTGAGCGGCAGGAGTTCTGAGGAGCTTTTGATTGCTCCGCCGTTTTGCTCAAACCATTTTTCTTTGTCGGTGCTCTTATCATCTCCCTGGGGGAGGGACTTCCCAGGCCTGCCAGGGTGCTGTTCCCTTTTGTCCTGCTCATACCCCCACCTCCTCCCCCACCCAAAGACCACTTAAGAAAATTGTATGGATGTCCCAGCAAAGACATTTCGTCTGCTCTAGAAGCAGAACTAAAAATTTCCACACGTGGCTTTGATCATTTGATCATTTCTGTTAAGCTGCTTAATGGTTTTCCATACAATAACTTCATTCCTCCTCAGTTTACCCCCCCTCTCAGTTCATCTTTTGCGCTCCATCAAGATGTTTGCCTTTCCTTTCCTTACTTTTCTCTCTGTTCTTGTGTCCATCTGTCCCTGTATGTCATCATTCTACGCCGGGACGCGTTTCCTCCCCTCAGCAGGTGACCACAGCTCTCTGATAAACTCTTTAAATGTGATGCTCTTTAATCTCAAACCAACAGTAAACCTGCCCCGTGATGCTGGGTTCATGACACATCACTTAACTGTACATTTATCATTCACAGGGGCCACCTGGCCAAGAGAAGACAGCGGTTGCCACGGAAACAGGAGCAGCACCTGGCAAGACAGCTGGGCAAATGGTGAGTAAATGATGAGGAGAGGCTGCTCCTTTCAGCCAAGCAAACCGCTGGGTATGATGGGAAATGATTGGGAAAGTGACGATTGCTGACGCTGCGCTATCTTCCCAGCACACAGAGATGATGTGCATCATGTTCAGAAACCTGCAGCTCAGGAGATGATGCTCCCAGTTATGGACTCGTCAGACTGTAGAGTCAGAGGAGCTGATTTTGGTTCAGGAGGAAGACGAGGCTGAGGGATATGGGGGTTTTGTGAAGTATTTAAACCACATCTGCAGTGAGCACAATAAAACTCACAGAAATCTGCCCTAAACAATCTGCCCAGAGGTTAAAAGCTAAGTGGAGGAGACGACGCATGACAGGGAAGACGTGAACCTGCAACACTGGCGTGTTGGTGAAAAGGAGGCAAACGCTGGAAACGGCTCCAGGAAACTCTGAGCTTCTTACATCCACTCCAGCATCAGCTCGTCATGAGCCTCAGCTCTGTCATCTCAGCACCCCTCCTGGTGGCTGGGCCTGCCACCAGCCACCAGAGAGCAGCTCCACCGGAAAACCAGGCGTGTGTCTCAGAGCCTTGGCTTTGGGCGAGCTGAGCAGATCAGATGGCCTTTAGTGTGATGTGGTGCAGACGCTGATCAGAACCTTGTGATTTGCATTCCTCTGAGCCCCGCTTTACTAAATTAGACGCTCCTAATTAAAGCCCACATGTCTGCTCCTTTCTGACTCTTTGGCTCGGTTTGTTAGAACGCGGTGCTTATTGAAGTCATTTGATTTCATGTACATCATTTTAAGAACAGAACCATCCAGTTTAAAGGAGGCAGCTCAGGAGGATTTTTAGAACTGGCTGTGCTCTGCAGGCACTGACCTGAACCTCTTCTGTTCTTCTGTCCTCCAGCCTCTGGACTCTGTGGAAGCAGCCACCAAGGACGTACCTGTGATCCACACAGAAACCAAGACCATCACCTATGAGGCTGCTGCAGATGTAAGAAACAGAAACACCGTCTAGAACAGGAAAGCATTCGGAGGCACCATGAGTGAGAATAAACCACAGCAAAGTAAAATGTTGACCTTTTCTACTGCTGGAAAAAAAACAAACCTTCATACATCCGGTTTGATGGGAAAAAAAGTTGTTCTGTAAATGACTCTGCCCCCAGAAGATGACATCACTGTGGCTCTGAGTGTTTGCTTCCATTTATGTAAAAATTCTACATATGGGAGGCCAGAGCTTTATTATTAGAGAAAACTTACAGAATCACATGTCACCTCATTTGACACTCTTTCCCTACCCCAACGTTCAGCCTCCAAAATAGTCTTCCACTACCACTCCATGACGTCATCAATAGTCGCTGTGGAAAATGCATAACAAAGTCGCGTTTATAACTTTAGAAAGTCGTTACATTAAAACGTAAACCTCTGTGCTCCAGAGCACAAACACGTGAAGAAATGCGTTTCTCCTTCACCTCACAAGCAGTTCTGCAGGGATGCCCAGATGATCTCCAGGTGGTTATTTTGATTTAGTTTGTTCAGAGGTTCCCTGATCAGAACTGAGGGCTGATTGAGCGCTACAGGTCTCTCCTGGCACATCTGGCCTCCTGTTGGTGGCTGTGCTGCACCGTCTGAAAGACGTCAACGCTGTCATCTGTCACCGCTGTCATCTGTCACCGCTGTCTTCTCTGCACTAAATCTTCAAGGGCCTTCATCCCTCTTTCCTGGCTGTTTCTCCGACAGGCGGACACCAACGGTGATGCCGACCCCGGGGTGTTGCTAAGCGCTCAGACTATCACCTCGGAAACCACCAGCACCACAACGACCACACACATCACAAAGGTCAGGGTGCGGCTGTCGTCGACCTCCTGAGCACGCCAACGTTTCAGCAGCTGCTTCCGGCTGCTCGTCTCTTCCTGTTGGTAGATTGAACCGTTTTACTGAGGGATGCTGGGAAGCCGTCTGTGCTTTATTAGACACTCATGGCCTGGCCTGAGGAAGCTGCCCTGTAAATGCTGATCTGCTCGGTTTGTTTTGGGGATTTCGTAGGGAGGTTGAAGCTCAGCGCTGCGGATGTGAGTACACACTGTAGCTGGGAATATAAAGGTACCTGTTTTCTGTCGGTCAGACGGTGAAGGGAGGAATATCAGAGACGAGAATCGAGAAGAGGATCGTCATCACAGGAGATGCAGACATCGACCATGACGAGGTCTTTTCACGTTTTCATGCTGTTGCTATGAATGTCGTTGACATGACTTGGCAGTGCCTGTAGATGCACTTCACATTATTAACTCATAACGCCGCTTTAATACTGGAACTGTGACAAATGTGACTAAAAGGTGACTTCTCCTTTGACACACTGACTTACAATCCAACCTCCCTGCTCCCTCCCTGCCCTTCCCCGTTCTCTGTCTCCCCCTGGTGATCCCTCCTGGAATTGCACTCCTGCATTTAGGCCCTGGCTCAGGCAATAAAGGAGGCTAAAGAACAGCATCCTGATATGTCAGTGACCAAAGTAGTGGTACATAAAGAGACAGAGATCACACCAGAGGGGGAGGACTGACACAGGTAAGATGACAAGTCCCCCAGTCCCCGCCCTGTAGACTTTAGATGGGCCTGCTCTCTGTTTGCTCGGACTGAGCTTTGGCATGCGGCTGCTTCTGTGTCGACTCCCCTGCTTTAGGATCACTCACCCCTTTGCATCATGCTGTTGTCCCTCCATTTCCCCCCCCTTCAGGGAAAGCTCACTGGCTTGGATAATGAGGTTTCTGAAGCTTCACACTAATTCTCTTGCAGGTGTCTGAAGTCCCTTTTTATAGCTGCAACACTGCCCCCGGTGGACTGAGGTGGAATCTTTATGCTGAGGCACTAAAACTGTTGTCTGAAGGAAACCGATTTTTCTTTGTTTAACCATTGTTTTTGTCAGTGATGTTCTTTTGTGTGTAACGTCAGAATTGTCCGCTAAATGCTTGCCGGCCTTTTGTGTCGTTTTGGCCCAAGAAAAGGAACTGCAGGGGCTGAGATCAAATTCTGGCTGAACCGGCTTCTGCTTCCCAGAGCTCCTGCAGGCTCACCTGTGTGCTCTGAAACCTGATCTCCTGTTTATCCAGACAGCCTTGGTCTGTTTTAACTGGAGTTCCACGAGACATTTAGGATTTAAAGAAACTGCCCAAAGCAAAGTAAAGTAGTCTTGTATTCTAAAAACACACTTGGTTAGCTAAATCTTCCTTCTTCTTGTGAATAAGTAAGATTATCTAATCATATTTTGCATGAATTAGATCAGTTGTTTTACACAAAGGCCGTAACATAACGATCAGTTGATTTAAAATCGGAGAAAAGGGTCAGCAGTGGTTTCAGTGCCTCCTCCAATCCAGCTTGTTCCTCCTCAGGGTTTGTGGGGATTTTATTAGATGTGGCCTGCATGAAGGAACTTGTCTTTTTTCTTTAAGTATTTTTGAGTGGATGGGAGGCGCTTGATGAGCAGTCGAGTCAGATTCACCTTTCAGCTGTGAGGCTCTTAACCCATTGATGTGCTGGCAGGGTGCAGGGCCGGGGATGAGCAGGGCTGTGTGCACGTGACTCACCGTTGGAGACTGCTCTGCTTTGTTTCTGCAGCCCGGCTGGTTGGGGTTCGCGTGGAGACCACATCCTTTAATAAATGTCTCCTTTGTGTTTTTCATATCACGGTTTTGCTTAAGAGACTCGCAACGAGCAATAAGACACTAGAGATGACACTCTAAATGGAAGGTTTTAGACTTTCATTGTTAAACCACCCCATTGTCTGTATAAGAGAACTGGACTGAGCGAGTGTGACGTCACCCATGAATCCAGAAAAAGGAAGGTCAGTTCGATCGCCACTGTTCTGCAATACAGACGTCTCAATAAAAAATGAGGATTATTAAAAAGGTATCAGAGCAAGAAATGGTTCTTCTGTCTTAAAAAGACCTAAAAGGCTTGGATTTGAAAATAAAGGCTTAAAAAGTGTTTAAACTCCCGCTCTGATAGCAATTTTTTTTGAGTTTTTGACATATAAAAAAAGCAGCGCATCAGCTTTCCACAAGCTCCCGTCCAGTGTGAAGAAGCTCAGGTGCAGCAGGAGAGAAGAGGGCACATTGCTGCATTGCTGCACGCATCCAAGGCTGGATTTTGTTGTTTGTTTTTTATAAATAAAGTTTGATTTGATTTGTATTTATACTTAAAGTTAAAATCCCAAATGTGTTCTCTCTGACCCAGTTGGAAGGCTTGCTGTCCCGCATTAACCAGATGGGGATAAATAAAAACGAGAATAAAATTGGGGGGCCTGTTTAATTATTGCCTCCGTGAAAATAAGAAAAACATTGTAAAGTTCTGGAGGCCCGAGCAGACTGGCTCCCCGTCCCGCAGCGGGTCTCTGCCTGGCCGCCAGCCGGCACAGTGATCCGGATCGCAACAGCTCCATCGGTCCGGAGGCGGCAAACAGTGCTGTCTGTAGAACAGATCCGATTACACCCCAAGCAGGCAGAGGCATCTCAAGAACGGGAAAGCTCCCGGTATCTGTGCCATAACCGCTGACATGTTGACGTGGGGTGGGGACGGCATGACAGAGCGACTAACCCACATCTTTAATGAGGTGTGGGGGAGTCGGATAGGCTTCCCACTGACTGGACTAGAGGGGATATCCTGCCCCTCTGGAAAGGCGAGGGTGATGAGCTTATCTTCAGCAACCACCAAGGCCCTGCACTCCGCTCCATCCCTGGTAAGCTCCCCACCAGGACCTTCCTCAACCGGACTCTCCCAGTCATCAGAAGCAGCCAGCAGGCTGGCTTTAACAGGGGGAGGGTCACTCAGTCCAGTTCTCATATACAGTCATCGCTCCACCCGAAGCCTGTCCTGCATGTGTGCACGTCATTTGCTCATCCCGGCCGGGGTCAGTCCAAAGACAACCACAACCATCTTTCTGGCTGTGTTCCTCACTGAAGCCTCAGATCTGTCTGCCTTCAACGGATCCCTGCATGTTTTCATAACCCAGCAGCTCTCCAGAGACAGACACCCGGTCACTGGTGTGAGTGAGCATGCAGCACAGCAGCAGCAGAGGAGCTTCTGCTGGCAGCATCTTTGTTTCTTTCTGTCTTGACTCGGCCTGCTGGTTTCTTCAAATACTTCTCCGTTTTTGGTTTGATCTCATCACTTCGGTCCACTTTTTGTTCATTTGAATGTTGGAAAATAAGAGGACAAATCTATTCTACCTTTAGTGGAACGAGCACAAAGCGGGAATGTTAGTTTGGCGAGTTTATAAGATCTGATATGCCCGATGCCTAAGCAGCGTGCATGTGTGTGTGTGGTGTGCACCCTGGTAGCTTTGTGTGGCTTTAACGGCTGGGACCTCTCGTTTTGGGTGCTGAAAAGGTCTCTGGTGAGTCCACAATGCTTTAACTTTGACCTCTTGTGCTCCTCAGGAATAACAGTGAGGGCTCTTTTCTCCTCAACCTCCATGAACCCACAGCTCCATATGTTCCGTCAGGACGCGAGGAGGACTTCAGAGGCTCCTACTCTCTGAACGCCGCAGCTCGCTGCTAGTCGCAAACATCCCCTCCAAACAAACAAAGCAATGCATTCTGCATGAGACGGACGCAACGCTGCCTCCGATTTCCCACGGCGTTCTCAGCCCCTCTGCACGCCCAATCCAATTCACAGCAAGCAAACCGGTTGCTTTCACTGCCTTATGACTTTGATGCTTTTTTTATGATAAATGAGAATAATTACTGTAGCAGCATTTTATTTATGAAGTAAAGCCATCACTCCAGGAACTTACAGCTGCTCTAGGCTGTGTATGTTAGAGAACAGACACTATTTAAGCTGGCTGTAGAACCTCATTTCCAGAAGCACTCCCTCCAGCTGTACTATGATTTCCCCCTGTATACGTCTGCAGCTCCATGCTGTACATACCAGCACCACCTAGGAATATAGCAAATTATCTTTCAGGCTTTCTTATACCTGCTTCAATTCTCGTTTTGTATTTCATTTCTTTATTTTGCTTCTCTTCGATTCTTTTGCAAATTGTGTTTTGGTCAAAGCTAAGGAATGGGTCGGGGGGCTGACATGAAGACCAACAACAGCACAAATGTTTGTGCGACTGTGAGGCTCAAGCACCCGCACTCGGCCCGATTTGGACGCAGACCCGAGAAGGATGCGTGACCCCCTCCTGACACGTCTGCGGTCTGTTCCCTCATTCCTGAACCGTTTTCATGTCCTCTGCTATAGGTGGAAGAGGAGTGACAGAGCTTTTATTCTTAATTTGAAATGTTCCTCTAAAATAATAAAGTGAACACCGTACCAAAGCCAGACTTTTGTTCTATTTTTTTCTGAGTTGCGCTCTTTGTTCAACCACAGTAAGGATTACACAAAAGACAAAATAGGGGGACTTTAGAAGACAAACTTATGGGTTTATAGGCATCCCCTTAGCAAAAAGGACTCCAAGTGTACTACAAGTATACTAGTCTATGATAAAAGTGAAGCAGCATCCTTGAAGTTTTTAATCTGTAAACTTAAAATGTTCCAATTTAATTTGAAGTATTCAGTTATTGTACTTCCGAGACTACATGGTCTGTAGTAGACTTGCTATACGTAAACTCAAATTATTGACCTTATTATTGTCATTGGACAGCTCTATTTAAAGAAAATCCTTCAATCACGAAGGCAGGAATTGTTTGAATATATTGGGTTTTTTTTAAATATACATTAATTTTATTTTGAAATGCCAGCTGGATTACTTAGGATATTTAAAATGTTTGTTGTGGTAGTTGAGAGGTAATGACTTATTTAAAACTGTTAAACTGTAAAGCTGCTTCTGATGTCTCTTCCTGACGGAAAGACCAAACGCTTAAATGTCTGAGTTCGCGGTCTGAACATCGGAGGCTGCTGAAGCCACGCCCCCTCATTTTGGTCTTACCTACCAAAGAGTGAGTTAAAGTATAACATCTCACTTTGTTTAAATTGCTCTGCCCAAAATATTTTAAAAGTTTGTCATTAAAAATTCATTTAACTTAACCTGGTAGAAAGGAAGCACAGCATGTGTATTTCATGAGTTCTCCCGTAAATAATTGTTTAAAATGTGCTGTTAACTCTTTGAAATACAAAAAAAAAATGTATTGCGTATGGTAAATATGTAAATGTTCATATTTAGCAACTGTTTTCATATTTATAAAATATTTTACAAGTTATGTTTTCTCTTCTAATATTTCTGTCAAGCGAATTGAAGTCTGAACATTTCGCATTTTCAAAGGAGGAAGGGGACTCTCTTCTGAGCGTAGTGTTGACTCCCGCACAGACGATCTGTGCTGCTCGCCTGCTCCGGGCCTGTAGGTGGCAGCAGAACGAGGCTTCACTTCCTGTGCAGCCTCGCAGTCACAACAAGAGGAGGAAGAGGAAAAACGACAGCTTTGGATCTGGATCGTCGTCGACTGCCTTGCGTGACAACACAAGGACCGCGTTCAGGCTCTGGTAGGAGCTCTTTTACTCTGTAATAGTTCGCCGCGGGGCCGCAGAAAAGCGTGCCGCGGGGTTTGCGGGATCGCTCGCCGCCCTGCCCGCCGCTGTCCGCGGGCTGACTTGAAGGCAGCAGAAACATGCCAATGGAGGCTTGCTGACCAAAATGGCTGGGCGCAATGAAATGTGAAATATTGTCGCTAAGTTAGTCCTTCCTCACACGCAGCGACTTTGCCACACAAATATTGCGGTGGAAATCCCGCAGCTTGCTTGGGGAAAAGTGTTTGTTGCTGTTGTTTTTTTATTTTTATGAGCGCCGCTGCGGCTCTGGGGCCTGTCGTAGGTTTCTCTTCCTGAAGTGCGTCTGAACGGTTAATTTAATGGCTTTCCTCTCGCTTTGGGCTTTGGAGGTCATTTGCAAGCTCGCGCGCGCCTGGATGCAGGTTGTTTGTGAGTTTGTGGACGCTGAGCGCTCAGCCTGCATACATTAGTGCAGGCATGCTAAGGCAGCTCCACCCCTCAGCTGTGCAGGATGCATCCCCACTGCCGCTCTGACCGAGCCTTTCCACGCTTCCCTCTACAGGTTGCAACGTTTCCGACCTGCACCATGTCTGACCTACTGAGATACATCGACTACGACCACAAAGCCACCTTCCTGAAGATGCTGAACCAGCAGAGGATGGAAGGGGAGCACTGCGACGTGGTGGTTGTGGTGGAAAACATCGAGTTCAGGGCTCACCGCTGCGTCTTGGCGGCCTGCAGTAACTACTTCAAAAAGCTCTTCAAGAAACAGAGCGAGGAGGACAACTCCATCGTGGAGCTGGACTTCATCCGCTCCGACATCTTTGAGGAGGTGCTCAACTACATGTACACGGCCAGGCTGGCTGTGAGGAAGAAGGACATCAACATGATGATGTCGTCTGGTCAGATCCTGGGGATCAACTTCCTGGACAACCTGTGCACCCAGAAACGGGAGCTGACCAACATGAAGACGCGCGAAAACCAGGCTCCCGGTGACCACGGGATGAGGGCGCAGGACGCCATCCTGAAAGAGCTGGCCATGGAGGAGGTGAGGAAGAACAGTTTCTACGACCAGGGCATGGACGGCATGGGGCCCGGCGGCTCGCACGTGTCCCAGCCGCACAACTACAACACCAGCCTGGCCAAAGACCCTCACAGCCACAGCTGGGGCTCCTCCACCTCCAACGACATGAAGCTGGAGTATCTGCTGTACGGCCACCGCGACCACGGCTCCTGCCAGAGCGCCGGGGCCAAGCCCTTGGACCACAACGCCAAAAAGGAGCGGCTTCTGACCGCCAACCGTCCGTACGGCTGCGAGCACTGCCCCAAAGCCTTCACCACCGCCGCCCACCTCAAGGAGCACCTGAAAATCCACTCGGGCTTCAAGCCGCACCGCTGCGTCGTGTGCGGCAAAGCCTTCATCAGGGGCCCAGACCTGAAGCGGCACGAGCGGGTCCACAGCAACGAGAGGCCCTTTGCGTGCCAGCTCTGCGAAAAGGCCTTCAAGCACAAGTCCCACCTGAAAGACCACGAGCGGCAGCACCGAGGCGAGCGGCCCTTCAACTGCGGCTCCTGCGACAAAGCCTTCATCAAAGCGTCAGATCTGAAGCGCCACTGGAACACCATGCACAGCGGCAACCCGCGCAGACAGATGTCCCTGTCCCCGGTGGCGTCCCAGCACGGCCAGGCGGACGCCCCCGACCAGAGAGACTGGAAGCTGGAGACCGGGCCACACTCGCACAACTCAGGAGACTGCTGAACCCGCAGCACACTCACACACACACACGCCCCCTTTGAGCCCACGACCGACCATGGGACGAGCCGCACGGCCCCGGGGCCGGCGGACCGCGGTCAGAGTGAGCAACCAGAGATCATAGCATGTTCATCAGGCTGTGAGGCTGTATTATTATTCTAAAGAGTTATGTCAAAGCTGTTTCCTTTCCACCTGTAAAGTCATGTAAATGTTTAGTTCACTCTACTATACATCTATTTTTCACAAAGCATTGTTGCTATCTAGACCGAGGGTTCTCATAACATTTTTCTCTTTTACTTTAATGAGATTTGTAACATTTAAATGTTTCTTTAACCTTTACTGGATTTTATGGAGATAAGAGAGACGCAGAAACCGGAGAGAAAAGACGTGTCTGCATAACATTTGTTGCATTGACTATATTCATGTGGATGTTTTTAATGGATGTGTTTAGTTGTATGGATTAATATGACACTGTAAAAGTTCTCCATTTGACATTGGAAGCAGATGATACCAAAGTCTTGGGCGTCGGATGGATTGTCTTTAGAGGCTGTCCTGCCCAAGCGGCCGGCCTACTAGATTTACTGTTATACAGTATAACCGTCAACCAACTATCAACAGGTAATGATAGGTGTCTGTATATACTGTAGCTTAGATTGTTGCACAGCTAGAGTACATGAGAATGAATTATGCACATATAGCATTGTCCTACTCCCACACTTTGACAATAAACACCATTTGCTGTGTTTTATTGTTGTTGCAACATTTGTTTCTTTCTGCAGATGCACAGCAGCCCTCCTCCAGCAGGCTCTCATGTGGGTCTCTGGGGTTCTGCAGACCTTCTCAATGGTTCCGATGTTGCTCCGTGGTGCTAGGCTCACCTGGACCGGGTTCCTCTTGGTGTTTTTTGTTGGGATGTTTAAACTCCCCCCCCCCCCCCCCCCCCCCCTTTGTGGTTTGGAGGCTTCTCCTTTGGGGAGCAGGTCTTCAGTCGGTCGGGGTGGACGGGACGTGGTCCTGGGATCCATAGAGGAGGGACAGCCTTTGTAGTTTTCTTTTTCCGTCTTCTCATAGGGCGAGTGCAAAGGGCTTCACGGTGAGGAGGGGCGTGGCCTCCTCTGCTACAAACTGTGATCAAATAGTTTGTGCTGCAGAAACTCAGTTTCATCAGGTTTATGTCTTAGTTGTAGTAAAAAGATTTGAAGACTCAAAGACCTCACAGGTTGGTGGACTTGTTTGAGACGGTATACCTTAAATATATGGAATCAGTTACTTGTCCTATGTTCTATACAATGTTCTATTGTGTTCAAGTACGTTTTCCAATTCTTTATTAAACGTAAAAATGCGTCGATTTATATCTGAAACTTTGCCTAAGAAGAAGTGGTCTTGTGTTTTTAAGTGTAATACAATAATGTGACTAGAAAGTAGACGACTAACTGTGACTTGGTGGAAGTTTTGCCGTTCTGGACGTGTTGCTCGGGTTGTTTAGCAGTGGAAATAACCACTGTAGGTTGTTTTTTTGGTTTAAAGTTGCTTCATGCTCAGTTGAAATATTCAAACTAAACTAAAGGGGGTGTCATCACAGATTGGCGGTCTGCAGTCTTTAACGCTAAAAGAGGTTCAGGTTCTTACCGACCAAAGCCGCTCCCGGTGAAGAAAAATACTCTGTTCATGTTTTTGTGGCCATTAGGAAATTCCTTTATAAAATGCAGACTTTAAATCTTTACAATATTTGAATTATAAGTTTGATATATTATATATATGTATATATATATATTTTATTACCATTTTAGCTTTTACCTTTGACAGCAGCATATACAAGTTCCTTTCAAAATAAAATGCACTGTTTGTCAAATATGATCCTCCTGCTGCAGCAGATTTATTTGTACTAAAAGTGCATGAAAGCCGAGTCAAACATGGCAATTTCTATCTCCTTTTATGGTCATATAAACACTAGAATATTAGTTAAAAAAAACGTAGATTGTTAGCATTTTTCTTTACACCCAAAAAGCCATAATGGAGGGAGAAAGCGGCTCTGCAGCCTCGGGTTGGAGACTCGTGGCCTAGGATGAATCCAGGACCAAATGGCCAACAGCAGAACTGCTGCCTGCAGACACATGGACCTGTCATGAACGGTGCAGATCTACAGGCTGGGGATCTACGGTAAGGCAAATAAGTATTTGAATTCTGACCCTCAAAGACCAGTTTGCATCTAATTAGTCCACCTCCACTAATTATCCTAAATTAGAAGCACCTTTTTGAGGTGGTTGGCTGCATAAAGACACCATTCCACCAAACACACTCCAACCGCTCACATGGTCAAGACCAAAGAGCTGTCCAAAGACACCAGGGACAACATTGTAGACCTCAAAAAGGCCTAAGGGGCAATTAGCAAGCAGCTCGGTGCAATTCTTAGAAAATGGAAGAAGCTAAACATGACTCAATCTTCCTCAGTCTGGGGCTCCGTTCAACATCTCACCTGGTGGGGTCACAGTGATCCAAAGAAAGGGGAGGATTCAGCCTAGAACTGCACAGGAGGAGCTGGTCAATGACCTGGAAAGAGCTGGGGCCGCCGTTTCTAAGGTTACGGCTGACATGTTTGAAACCATGCAGCACATGTCCAGACCCATCTAAAGTTAGCCAATGACCATTTGGATGGTCCAGAGGATCATGGGAGAAAGTCATGTGTTCAGATGAAACCAAAGTAGAACTTTTTGGTATAAATGCCACTCGCTGTGTTTGGAGGAAGACGAATGAATCCCTACAGTAAAGCATGGGGGTGGTAGCATCACTCTATGCTGGTGTTTTTCTGCACATGGGACAGGACGACTACTGTATTAGGGAGAGGATGACCGGGCCATGCCAGATTTGGGGGAACAACCTCCTTCCCTCAGTTAGACTATTGGAGTAGGGGCGTGGCTGGGTCTTCCAACATGACAATGTCCCGAAGCACACAGCCAGAAGAACCAAGGAGAGGCTCCGAAAGAAGCAGATCAAAATTCTGGAGAGTTCTAGCCAGTCTCCAGACCTCAACCCAATAGAAAGCCTTTGGAGGGAGACTGTTTCTCAGCAACAGCCCAGAAACCTGACTGATCTAGAGGAGATCTGTGGGGAGGAATGGGCCAAAATCCCTCCTGCATTGTTTGCAAACCTGGTGAAAAACTACAGGAAACCTTTGACCTGTGGAATCACAAACAAAGGCTACTGTACCAAATATGAACACTGATTTTCTCAGGGGTTCAAATACTATAGATCAGTTTCCCTGCTGTCACCTGTAGAGGCTTCAAACAGGGAGGCGGCTTACTTTCTGACTGCGAAGGTTATTTTTGGGTGAAAAATGTCACATTGGCTCATCTCACTCATCACTTCTGAGTTGCTGCTCCTATTTACACCTTTCCATTCTTTTCTAAGGTCTGTAGGTTACCCTCGGTAACCAACAGTTATGTTTCTATAGATTAGGAGTAGGCTAATTGATGACATTTTAAAGAAGGGTTTGTTTTCTCTCAGGTTGACTGTGCATCTTGACAGAGCAGAGGTCCGTTTTCCCAGCAGAGAGAAATCTAAATGTTGTGGAGTGTCCCAGTGGAAATGTTGGAAACAAACCAGAAAGTCTGCTAGAGGAACATTTCGTGAAATATTTACAGCAGAACAAAGATTTTAACGTTATTTTCTATTATTAAGACGAATTTTCAGCATCTTTCCATGGATGCTCGACTTTTCTGCGGCTCTTTCTCTTTGAAGCTGGTCTGCATGTGCGCGCGCACCCCTTCCCCCCACCCCCGAGTTTTTTCTCTGCAGATTCTGCTCTAACCAAAAGTTCACCTGAAGCGCTTCTCCTGCTCGCGCGCTCCCGACGCGGCGGCCTCCTCCTTCCATACTCCGCCTGCAACACTAGATGGTGCCCTGTTCAAAGCCATTGACCTGTTGCTGCTCCGTCTGACCCGCGTGGCCCCCTGAGGATGCTGCGCGCACGTGACCTTTGAGGCTGAAGTTTACGCGGAGCGCGCGCGTGGCCTCAGTGTAATGTATGGCCCCCTGCACATCGCAGACGTTTCCATACATTTTCACTCGTCGGTGAGTCATGGAGGGGGCCCCGCAGAGTGTCGGGGGCCCGTCAGCCACAAAGTGCCGGTTTCTTCCCGCTCTTCCTCTGTTCACCACAGGCTGAGCGTCGGGATTGGAGGAAGAGCTCGTCCTGACGGTCACTCACTTCCGGAAAACTGACATCAGCGTCTCGTGCAGAAAAGTCTGTTTTCTGCATTTCCTGTCCATTTCCTGCACGTGTGTGCGCGGCCATGGAGGGGGAGCATTAAACCACAAAGGGTTTTGTATCACAATTTTAGACTGATTGCGTGCGTGCTTGTGCATGCGTTTTAGCAGAGGTATTTGTGTGTTGTGTGTGTATGTGTGCTCTAATGTGACTGGGCGGGGAGTGGGGGCGGCAGAGTTTGAGCGTGCACGCGCTGCGTGTGTGTGCACATATGAGCGCGTGCCGTTGTGCAGTTCTTCTGTGGGAAATGCTACGGCAGTGTTGTGCCGAGCCTGCACGCATATGTGCACATCATGTCGGAAGTTCATGTTTCATGATCTGCTCTGATGCAGATTCTCGTGTGAATCTGTCTGTATGTGGCATTTTGTCTCTTACTGGGGGGTGGGGGGTGCAAGTACGCGTAAAGCGAACACCCGGTTTCCATTACCCCGAGCGGGCACGGTTCCACCAGCCACGCCACAAACCTCCCGTCTCCACTCAGGCTCCACCCAGCGCCGCCACAGGCTTTCCAAAAAAGAACAGCGTCTAATTAAAACAACTTTAATTACGCGCATCTTCATCTCCACTGGAGGAGAGTAAAACAACCGCGTGCAAACAATTCCACGCGGGAAAACATCTTTTATTCTTCTTCTCATACTTCTCGGCTCTTGGAGCAGAGAGGCTTTTACTGGGAGTCCATGAGCCTCAGAGGCTTCTGTGATGTCCTCCACTGGAGCAACATCTGGAACGTCTTCACCTTTGAAATCCTCATGATTGCAGCCCCCCCCACACACACACACCACCACGTCATCTCCACAACAGAAAAGCTACAAATCCTTTTCTTACTTCTCTCTCTGAACCCTCTTGGCGTCTTGGTGACATGGATGGTCAGTGGTCTGTCCTTGGAGCTCTGCCAGGAATTCAATTCAATTTTATTTGTATAGCCCATATTCACAACAACAGTCGTCTCAGTGGGCTTCCTACCAGTAATTGTAAGGTAAAAATACAATCAAAAAGGATCATAAATACATAGAATTCAATAGGAAAATACTAAATTGAACTAACAAACTGAATAAACTAAACTGGCATCCCTGTCCTTAGACCCTACTTCGCGGTGAGGAAAAACTCGTAAAAAAACGGAATCTGGAAAAAACAAAGAAACCTCAGGGGTTCCCACATGAAGGAATCCTCCCCCAGGAGGGACAGGCGATGTACCAGAACTCTTTGAGGAGAATTCACTTATCTAACACTACAACTACATATTTAAAGTCCAGCAAATGATCTTCATCCAGATGAAGCTGGGGGACGGCTGGGGGTGCGAGACGAACCAGAGACGGGATCCACGGTCAGGTACAGGAGCACGGATGAGCCAACTGGAATCTGGAAGCACTCTGGAGTGGGAAAGAGTGACAGTACATGAATTGCACTGCACCAAACAGAGGGAACTAGATGATGAATAATGATCAAGAATAGATAAGAGAAGGAGAGTAGAAGTAGACAAGAAAAGAGGACAGAACCATAGTTACCCCAGCTTCAAACTTCTAGCAGCCTAGTGACAACTTTATTGTTAAGTTTGACTTAAACAAATTAATAGTAAGGTAATTAATCTCTGAACACTAGCTAGTCTGACAATAAGCCTGTCCAAAGAGGAATGTTTTCAGTCTAACTTTGAATGTAGAAACTGAGTCGGCCTCTCTTCCATGAGCTGGGAGCTTATTCCATAAAACAGGGGCTTGATGACTAAAGGCTCTACCTCCAACCCTACTTTTACTAATTCTGGGAACCACAAGCAGTCCTGCAAGTGTTCTGTTTGGGTGGTAAGGGAAAATGAGGTCCTTAATGTAGGGCGGGGCCATACCATGTAAGGCCTTATAGGTTAACAGGAGGATTTTGAACTTGATTCTAGAATCAACTGGGAGCCAATGGAGAGAAACTAACACAGGAGTGATGTGATCTCTTCTGCTAGTTCCTGCTAACAATGTAGCTGCTGCGTTCTGAACAAGCTGGAGACTTCTTCAGGAACTCTTAGGACACACTGCTAACAAAGAGTTACAGTAATGCAGCCTAGACGTAACAAATGCATGGATGTGTTTTTCAGCATCACTTTTAGAGAGTATATGTCTAATCTTCGCTTTATTCCGTAGGTGAAAAAAATGCAGTTTTCCACGCCTGAGATATGTGGGCCTTAAATGATAAATCTTGCTCAAATAGAACCCCTAGGTTTTTCAAGAGGATCTCAGAAATGCCAGGGGAGGACAATCGCCTCCCGTCTGACCTGCTACCTCCCTCCATCAGTCCTTTTTGGAGCGGTGACCCTGCGAGGCTGCAGACGGAGCCGGAGCTGATTTTCCGGGCTGAGAGATGTCCATTACTTCTCAGCGGGAGTGCCTGCAGAAAACCCACACATGCACAAGAAGAACATGAAACTACACAGAGCGGTCCCAGCGGCGTTTGAGTCAGGACCTTCTCTAAGATTAGAGCGCTAACCATTGCACCACCTTGTCACCCCCCCACTCCCCTCCCTTCCTCGTCTGTTTTCTGACCATTTATCTCAACAATATTGCTCTTATTCGTCCCCCTTTATCTTTTCCTTTGGCCCTTCTCTGACTTTCTCCTCTCAGCTCCTCTTCATTCCTCCCGCAGAGATGATAAGATTAGTAAACCCAGAACACGCTGGTTTTCCCATTTCTTTTTATCAGTTTCTCTGAGGAAACCTCCAGTTGTTCACTGATGGACCCCAGAATCCATTTGTGACATTTCTCTGATCCACTGATGTCACCATGGGTTCTTAGGGCTACATGATATTCAGCATCTTTAGCCCTTCAGTTCCTGATCAAAAAATTGAGGCGTGAAGAATTGCGTGATATGCACGGTAGCACGGCTTCTCAGGTTTGAGCCATTTTAAGATGGTCCACTCAATTTACAAAGTCCAGATTTACCGTGTGAGCCCTTCAAAAGAGAAATGTTTATCCAACATTTGATCCTTTTTCCCCTGATGACAAAGACACACACCCAGAAAACAACATACCTATTTAAATTTGTAAAGAAAATAAAACAGTTGTTTACGGTTAGGACTGAATATTCCTAGTAATTTCCTTGTTGTATTGGATTCAGTATCGTGACTTCATGACTAGATTTTATTGGTGATATTTGTAATTTGATTTGATTTAAAATTGTTTATTTCAAGCAATCAAAGCAAGAATTATGCACAAAACGATACAATCAGCAGTTTTACATTCGTATAAAGAAAACTAGACATTAAATCAAAGATTGCTTGAAAGGGAGTGGAAGGAAGTAAACTTCTATAATCCCACCCTGTTCTACCGTAACCATTTTCATTACATGATTTATCATGTAACGAAAGGCCGGGTTTGATAACCCCCGAACCCGGTGGTGGACACCGGAAGTAAGGGATGCCGTTAATCTGAAAAAAAGAGTCCTACCAGGCCTAGCTGGCCTGTGGGACTCCAGAGGCAGCTGACAGGTACCGGCAGTCTAAGCGAGCTGCGGCCCGGACTGTTGCGGAGGCAAAAACCCGGTCCAGGGGGGAGTTCGGTGAGGCCACGGAGAAGGACTATCGGTTGGCCTCAAAGAGATTCAGGCACCGTCTTCAGTGCAGGTGGGAAGCTGTTGACTTCGACTGGGGATTTTGTCAGGCTGTGGAAGGAATACTTCTAGGATCTCCTCAATCCCACTGACACTCTTTCATTTGAGGAAGCAGAGGATGAGGACTTTGGGGTGAGGCTGTCTATCACCCGGGCTGAAGTCACCGAGGTAGTCAATGAGCTCCTCAGTGGCAAGGGTCCGGGAGTGGACGAAATCCACCCTGAGTACCTCAAGTCTCTGGATGCTTTAGGAGTTTCTTGGCTGAGATGTCTCTGCAGCTTCACGTGGCAGTCGGGAACTGTACCACTGGATTGGCAGACAGGGGTGGTGGTTCCCCTTAAGAAGGGGAACCAGAGGGTGTGTTCCAACTACCGGGGAATCACACTCCTCAGCCTCCCTGGGAAAGTCTATGCCAGGGTACTGGAGAGCAGAGTCCGTCCGATGGTCAAACCTCAGATTCCGGAACAACAGTGTGGTTTCCGTCATTAAATTTTTAAATTTGAAATTTTAATGATTTAAAATTTAATGACTAATTTTTGCATGAACAGCTAACACTTATTGGATTATCAAAATATTATAATGACACAGCTTGTTCTTCACTGTAGTGGGGAAACAAGTGTTGAGCTGGTCATTAACTGTCTGTGGTGGAGAGCAGCCTGAGCCACACCTTCCCAGTTTCTGAGCCCATTTAATTGAATACACCCACAAATGGCCAATCAACATGGACCTGACTTCTGCTCACAGCCCCCTCACTCATGGTTTTACACCCAAGATTACCCACTTCCCATGAGTCTTAGGGGCTGAAGGCGGGGCTAACCCCCAGGTCACCATACAGTTCACACACGCATGCTCAGTCTGGTGTGTTTTCCAAAATACATCTCAGATTTTCTTACCTTGCTGGGGTAATGGGATGATGATCTCAGTGGGATTTGTCGTTTCCAGCAATTCTCTGCAGATCAGGTTCATATTCAGTCCTAGCCTCTTTGATCGGTTCCTTTACGTGAGTGTCTGTCAGAACGGAGCGATGCCTTGATTTTGTTGTGTTTCAAGGTAGTAACCTTTTTTCTTCATTGATTTGCGATCTTCAGTGGTGTCCATGGATAACATGAAATCTTTCCACCTTTATCCACCTTTGTCATGATAGGGAGAACACGTTAATGCAAGGGTGGGGTCATCTAAGATAGCACAAGGTAATAAACAGGGACTCGCAGACGTATATTGAGGAGAACGTCGACAGCAGCTTGAGAGCACCTCTTTTACACACGGGTATTTTTCCGTTCTCCAAAACAGGGCCTTCTTTCAAAGAGATTTCAGCTCAATCATCTCCGGTTCACTTGCTGCCTCATCAGTGACAAGCTGGGATCTCTGGCAGTCAGTCTCTGCATTAAAGGGTCGATGAGAAAAGTGATCTGCGGCTGCTTCTGCTGCAGATCGTCAAAACACAAAGTAAAGTTTCCGTCCAGCAAGCAGCGTCACGTTCTGGGCTTTATTCATTTGGATTGCAGCCTTCTGCTGTGAACTCCACAAAGAAGGAAAGTGGCATGATGGCTGTCTTGAATATGCACTTTGAAAAGCTTCAACTTGTAAATAAAGGAGACAATTGGTGATAGATCAGGAAGAGTTTTTAATTCTCTCCGGGATACATTTTTTTCTTTTCTGCCATGAACACTTTTACTGCTTCCAAAAAAAGCTTATAATAATAAACATAGTGACTTACCATTCCATTCAGTAAAAAAGAAAGAATCTTCCCATTCTTCCAGAAACGTCCTGTGTTTATCTTTATACTCTGAATTTCGCCATTTTGAACATGAGGGTACCAGTCTGCATCAAATGTTTCCCTTTGTTTTCCGGCATTGGGCGTAACCCCCGCAAATGATTGGCGGTCACTTATGTGTCAGGAGCAGCATCAAAACACACTGCCAAATTACTTTTATTATTATTTATTTTTATTACCCTCTGATGGATTTGAGTGTGGTTTAAGAGGGAAAAAAATGTGAAATGAGGTACAGTATGTAGAAAATATGATGAGACGTAAAGAGCTGCATGCGGCTCGAGATCCACGTGTTAGCCACCCCTTGGTTTAGTACCAAGAACATCTCAGACTTGGTGGTCCCACATGGAACATCACACACCTTGAGAAACTCAGGAACAAGCTTAGTTCCTTTAAAAGCCCTTTATATCACCACAAACACCTATCACAGCTGGGCCAGGGGAGCCGGAGCGTCGCTTAGCTGCACATTAAGTGCTGTAGCGGTTGCGGTGACTGTTGCTACTGCAGCATCATTGTTGGATCAAAGTCTAGATCCTTTAATGTTCTCTCTATCCCAGCAGGTGCTCTGAGTCGGTTATGTAAGGGTTAATGGCCGACGAAGTGTGCGGTTACTACTTTTTAACGCACGCCGTGGAAGCCTGAACCGTCCGACGCGAAGCGGAGGACGGTTCAGGCTTCCACGGCGTGCGTTAAAAAGTAGTAACCGCACACTTCGAAGGCCATTAACCCGCTTATACCATGGTCACTTACAAAAGCAATACATATTAACCAGGTTTTAGTCCTTAATTCTTGTTTTTTTTTCCGATTTGGATCACTTTTCTCATAAACAGCGTACTATATGTTACGATGCGCCGCATCACGTAACATATAGTCCGCGTCGTGCAGCACCACCGCTGCAGTCAAGATTCGGCGATATATATATGCTGATCGTCCCGATGGGTTGAATAAAGCATCAATTCAGAGGGAAAGTTAATCGCTTACCGCTTGTTTTTGCCCAGATGATGAAGCAAAATGTTGTTTTACAGAAGCCGGCGCAGTGATACAAATCATTTAAGCTAGCCGACCGGAACTTCTTTTTTCACCGTGCGGTTATCAGGTTTTAACGCATACCCAGCAGCCAATCAGAATCGAGTATTCAACCGGACCATGGTATAACTTTAGTTGTTTGGACCATCAGAGCTTTGATTCTGGTGTGTAATCTGAGGACGGTCCTGCGGAGAGGAAACGATTGGATTAAAGGGGACACTGCCATCTTCCTCCATGAGGCCTGTCTGTGGTCTGAGCTTGAGAAGAACTTTGGTGAGGAGAAGGTAATGAGAGGGGCTTGTGTTTTCCTCTGCCAGACACTCGCACGCCACCGCCCAAACACAGGCGACAAAAGGACGGCTGTCCAACAAAAACGACATCCAAACTCCCTTCTCTTTTCTGGACAGACAGGAAGCAGCTTCTGTTTTTATTCAATGAGATAAAACAAACCTGAGGGAGCCAGTTTAGCTCGTGCTTGTTTGCGGTGCCTTCCGTCCGTGAAACCCAGGTTCAAATCCGGGCTGCTCCTTGTTCCCTTCTCTACTTCTGTGCCGGTCCCAAGCCCGGTTGCTTTGAGAGGGTTGCGTCAGGAAGGGCATCCGGCATAAAACATTGCCAAGTTTACCATGCGGCTCGTTCACTGTGGCGACCCCTGATGGGAAAAGCCGAAAGAGAAACAGATAAAACAAACCCAAGAAATTGAGTTCTTTGAGGATTTTAGATCATCAATTATTTTGGAAAATTATTTTGCATTGTGCTGCTGTTATTTAAAAAGTACACAAAAAAGGGAAAAATCTGGTACTTGTTGCACATTTGCAGAGAAAACAAAAACAAATTCAGTCAGCAGTTTTAGGTTTTATGACATTCTTGATTTTTGGAAAGGACTACAAAACCTCAGTGACTGATTCCAAAAAGTACAAGTCTGTAAAGTCTACTAATGGTTTTATAAATGACCAAAGAAGCTAAACTGCTTTCACTTTATTGCACTCTTGACGGGACCTGCATTAAAAATGTGCTGCACAGACCCGGGGACTGAAAAAAGGCTGCAACACAACCAAACACAGGAGCAGTCTCTCTTTGCGAAGAACATTCATGTTTGATCCCTTCAGATGCTCATTTTCCCCTGAGGCTGTGAATTCAGCGCCTCGTTTTCAATAACACTCAGTTTACAGTAACAAGCAGCAGCAACAGCATGGAAAGGAAGAAAACCGCTCTGCACATGTCGCGGTTGAGCCTTACAGCCCATCCAAACGTCCCTTCTCCGGTGATTTGTGTCCATGCATTAATTAGGGAAAACAAACCCAAACACATTCAAGTCTAAGAAGGTTGTTACCAGAACACTGATGGGATTGTGAAGAAAGCAATATTTCGTTTTCCACTGGAAAATGCTGCACAAACTTCAGCTTTAAGGTGGTCAGAATCGGTTTTATTGCTGACTAGCTTACTGCATGACATCACTTAGATTCTGGACAAACAGGAAAGTGTACTTTGCTGCCATTCTGGCCTTAAACAAACAGATTTGTAAGAAACAGCAGACGCTGTTGGAGGCTTTTTGGATTTCAAAAGCAGCTGGATTGACTTTTAGCAAGCACACCACTTTAGGTTGTGTCATGCTTTAAAGCTTAAATGTTTCACAATGAAAACAACTTCTTTTTTGTTTTGCTTCCTGATGGTTGTAGATGTTTTATTGTCCATTTCTTTGCATTACGTTTTGGGGGATGTTCCACAATACTCTCACTCTTTCTACACTGCTTTTTCAACATAAAACTGCCATCAAGCTGAGTTCAAACCAAACGGCTCCATTAGTGGTGGTTTTACGAGTTTGTAAAGTCCCCTCAGCTTTCATCCCCCCACTCGTGACTGTGATCACACAGAGCTGATGTTATCAGCTGCTTCCTCGCATCTCTCTGATCCACACAGAGCCACAGAGGAAGCCTTGTCTCTGATCTAACACAAGTGGACAACCAAATGTTTTGGACTCACAATCTGGCAGCAATTGCAGATATCATGCATTGCGGTGGTTAAAGTGGTTGATCAGCTCGTCTTCTGAAGGGAACCCTTCCTTTTTTTCTGAGCATAATGACCAAGTGTCCAGAATACATTTTGAGCATCAGGTCACACTGTGAATATGCTGTTCTGAGGTCTCAAAAAGGGAAAAAAATAAATTTTACCTTGGCTTCAAACCTAACATTTTTAATCAAAGCATCACAGTAAGAATGGAACCAGGCAGAGCTACGAAGGTCGAGACCATTGACTGTAATCGAGAACTGGACTGAGTGACTCCTCCCTCCTGGCGTTCCAAACAGGAAGTGCTGTCACTAAGAAGCCAAACTCCCATAGACTTCTATAGAGAAATAAACAGCTATTACTCAGTCGTTATATTGGTTGGAATAACCATTCTTGCTCTGATACCTTTTTTTAACATCTTCTTGATAATCCTCATTTTTTAAGTTTTTTTTTTAGTTTAAGTTGTTTAAATGACAAACTGATCAATCAGATACAACAATAAAAGTAGGTGGTCTCAAGGTTTAATGTTCAAAACGTGTGATTGACAGACAGGAAGTTGTGTCAGAATTCCTTCACTAACTGCTCAGTACCTTAAATAGTGCCGCGGTCTGCAACTTTTAACACTAAACGAGTCATGTGGTCCAGTTTCTTACAGACCAGAACCCAGCAAGAGCTGCAAAGTCTCACTTTATCACTTAGAAAAAGACACAATATTTATGTTTTTGTTGTCAGTAAACATTTATTCATAAAATTTAGTTTTTCGATATTACAATAATGACATACAACAGTATCCATATGTTTCTATATAAGACAGCTTTATTGCCTTGAGTTTTGACAGCAGCACACACTAGTTTCTTTCAAAATAAAATGAAAATCCAAAAATAATATGATCCTCCTGTAGCAGATTTACTTTTATAATTGAAAATGTAAGACAGTCAAACATGTTTTTTATCATTAGGATTTTGGCGGACCACCATCTTTAGTTTACTATCTTTTGTCTCCTTTTACTGTCAATTATGAACAACTTTGCAGAAGAATCTGGTTATTAACTTAAAAAACTCAATCATTTAGAATAAACTAAGCTTTTTAGTGTCATTCTTTAAGATGTAAGGCACAAAACAAACTACTCTAAATACTTTTGAGTTGTTTTAAACTGCGTTCCTTCAAAACTTTAACCACTGCAGTGTAATTTACCAAAATTAAAGACTTTTATTCGACTAACATAAAAAAAAACAATTTATGAACTTTTCTAGAGAATTTCTATTACAGTAAATTAAACTTTTGTTTGACATGCTAAAAATCTAAACAGAAATGACAAAACTTAAATAAAATGAATCAATTATTTATTCAATCGTTCGCATTTTTCATTAAAGCCAAAGAGACATAATAATAGAGATGAAGGAGCCACGTGTGTCTCCGGGGCCAAAGGTTGCAGAACAATTCCAAAATCCAGCGCCCTAGAAATTTCCCAGAAGTCTCTATGAAAAGATAGTCGATGGTCACTAGATGGGCAAATATTGACCACAATGCATTGTGGTTTGCCTGTATTTTATTTGATTTTTTTAATCATCCAAGTTTTCCTCATCAAAACGCAGTAGATTCTAAAATAGTTTTCATAAAATGTTCATGTTTGTTAGTTTTTTCTTCGGAAAATCAGTGACGTCATATTTGCCCGAAAAACAAACAAACAGTGATTCTGTATAGCTTTTAAAATCCAGGGCACAATGATGGTCCCTTATGCAGTTTTGAAGTAGTTAGGAAAGGAATTCAGACTCAACCAGATTCTCCAGAGTCCACCATCATGTGACAAGGGTGTAGATTTCCAACAGGTGGTTGCCATAGAAACGTTGACCCAGACTAGAAACTGCATTGACTTTAATTGGCTGGGGCTGAAAGAAAGGCATCTTCTATGGGTGACGTCACACTCACTCGCTCCACTTCTCATTTACAGTCAATGATGGAGACATGGGACCCCCCCCCCCACACACACACACATTTCTGCCCAGCAGTTGTTCCAGCTCAGAATCTGCAGGCTGTGTGGTGAACAGGTGGAGGAGAGGCTCCAGCGGGCGTGGTGCTGTCAGCGCTGTTGATCTATACATTTCCACATCTTTGAGATCCTGAAGTTAAAGATAAGGCATCTTGTGTCAACAACAGTTGGAAGTAAGAGGCCACTCGCTTGATTTATTCCCAGCTACAGTTTGCTAACAGCCTGAGAGATAAATGTAAACAGAACACAGCCTTGGCCTGAGCGCCACACTCCCTCAGCCTCTCCCACACCCATGACACGGCCTGTAGCCTGCCACGCCAGCGCTCAGGGAAGTTCAAACAACCTGAATGATGAATGGCTTCCTAAGGGGAATGATTCACCAGCTTGATAAAGCTAAGGACGGCTCGGGTCTTGCAGATCAAGGTGAGCAAGTGGCGATGGAAAGTGGAAAAACTGAGCGAGCGGTTCCTGCTCAGCAGTCAGCACCACCTTCCTCACATAATCAGGTTAAACAGGTGAAGCTGCTGGAGGACGAAGGGCCCCTAAAACACAAATATTTGATCTAGCATCCATCATGTCACTGACATCAAGAGACGAGGAGGAGCGAACAGAAAACCTCTTTGTTTCTGCTTCTCTACATCCCATTTCCCATCATTCCCAGTTTTCAGACAATATGTCAATGGCGCCTCGATATGCCCGTCTTACCATACAAAAGAAAGGGGTTGAAGTCCTGTGAGGTTTTTCCTAAAATCTTCTGTTCTGCGACATGAAAGCTGTTGTCTAATGAGAAGCATTCCTGCAGAAGGAGAGCAGCGGTGGCTCTGAAAGGCCTTTCATTTTCCACATTTGTACCTTTGATTTTTGCTTCCCCTCAATTGCTGCGTTCCTCAGACATCAGGTTGTTTTTCTGTGCCCATGTGTTTCTGCTGGGGGGGGGGGGGGGGGTGCAGATGTTGGTTTGGGTGGCCCTCATGGACTGTTTTTGAATGCAGATTTCTGGTCCCAACATTCTGCAGCATCACTGACATTTGGCCCTCAAGCATGACCTTCAGGTCAAGAACACACAACCTGGGTGAAATCATAAGGACTTTCCTTTATTGCAGAGGGATTCAGACTGCAAAGGCTTTTCATTGAACTCTAAGAACTCAAACATCAGAAAGATGAGAACAATATGGTGTCAAATGAGAAATGTGTTGCAGTCCTGTTGGTGAAATATCCGTCCATCCATTTTCTTAATCTGCCATGTTCCTTTCCCAGTCATGGGGTTGCCAGAGCCTGTCCCAGACACTGTTGGACAAAGGTGGGGTACACTCTGAACAGGTCGCCCGTCAATCACTCCCACACTTGCACAACTAGGGGCTCTTTAGAGTAACCAATTAACCAATGAGGCATGTTTTTGGACTGTGGGAGGAAGCTGGAGAAAACCCACCAATGCACGGGGAGAACCTGCAAACTCTGCACAGAAAGGTCCCAGCTGGGATTCAAACCAGGGCCTTCTCACTTGAGGCTCTTTTCATTCAGTGAAGGTTTTTGAATCTTGAAACTGATTCACAAGTAAAACAGTGAATGCACACAAGCAGAGATCTGCAAATGATTTGTGTTTGTCCATACATGTCTACAGTTTCATAAATTTGTCGTGTTTTAGATTTAGACGACCATCAAAATTTACAAAGCAAAACCACAATTAAATTTAAGTTTCCATCTGTTAACCCTTGTGCTATCCACTTTAACGTTGGGAGTTGGGTCATCTAGACCAGTGTTTTTCAACCGGTGTGACGTGGGAAATTGCCCCATTAACTGATCTAACAATATTTTCCACCTCCAAGATATCAGCTCTTTGTTCATCCAAACAGGCCCTGATAAAAAACTGAGAAATTAGAAATATGAAAGATCGTAAAATACTTTTTTCTTTGTCTTTATTTGATTCTATTAAAGACATTTTGATAAGAATGACGACACAGCGATTTAGCAGCAACTAAAGCCGTTTTCTGAAAAGTTCCAACCCTTTAACTGTCTCCAACAATCATTCTTGGTGGCTTAATCACGTCATCAGTCTGACCAATCAGAAGTGGTTAAAGTCTTCACTTCCTTGTTCTGATTCTGTTGATAAAGTCTCTCAGTTCTAACAAAAATAGCAGCTAAAGCTCGTCTTTAGCGGTGTAGCTTTCCACAGAATCCGGTGTCAGACCGTGGAACAAGTGAACAAAACAATGAAGCTCAGAGACACTAGTCCAGGGGTCGGGAACCTATGGCTCGCGAGCCATATATGGCTCTTTTGATGGTCACATGTGGCTCGCAGACAAATCTTTAATTATACTTTTTTTTTTCATTAGACAGGTCCTTCTCGGGCCCGATGCGATGCCAGAGGCGCGCAGTAGTAGCGGTGCTTGGAGAGAAAAAAGAGAAAAATCTGCGCCACCACTATCAGTTTACTATTATCTATTATTTCACAGAGTTTGTACCACCTGGAAACCTGTGAATTGCCGTGCCTAAAACGGCGCGCTCCCGTCTCTGAGAAAGAGCGCGCAGTTGCGGGGACGGGATGTGTGAGGGAGAAAGCAGAGGGTGGGGGTGAGGGGTTGTGGGGACCGGCAGCAGGTGAATCGCGCAGGGATTATAAAAACGTAAAACCCACTGCCCGTCACTCACTGCAGCGTGTGAGTGTGTGTTTGGCTCCAGGTCTGCATGTGATCAGTCTTTGTCACATCTACAGAACATTCAGACCAATGATCACGTTAAAGTCTCAACGCCTGCATGAAGCAGAAACTCACCACCTATCAACCAGACTAGACCATCAGCAAAACTACCACGAGAAATACTCATCATTTATTAGCAACAGTATAACAATGTTATTAAAAATAATCCACAGACTTATTGTACTTTAAAAATGTTGAAATTACATCAAATGCACACATTCATTTGTATATTTACTTTTAAATATATCGTTGCTTACTGACTTGGACTGGGTGGCTGTTGGGCCGCTTTACAAGTTCTGGAGTTCATGGAATGCATCAAGCAGAGATCTGATTGGCTCTCAGTTCTGTCGCTCAGCCTGTTGTTAGGTAATTTGGACCAATGGGGTTCAGCTATGGGCCGAATAAGGAAAATGGGAGGGCTGGAGCGGGAGCAGGTGAATATAAAGTTGGGAGAAGCGCTGTCGTCTCGTCTCGGCGGGAGAGATTCAGAAGTTGCTGAATTAGTTGTACGGCGTTTGTTGCGGCCTGCAGTAACCAGAATAAAGAACCTTAAAAGAGGTTAAGTCTCCGTGCCTCAGTGTGGGAAAGAGACACTACATTATTGTATGGCTCTTTCGAAATTACATTTCAAAATATGTGGCGTTTATGGCTCTCTTGGTCAAAAAGGTTCCCGACCCCTGCACTAGTCTGTATGCGTTTGGCGGATTTTTGCACTACATCTCCCATGATGCATTGGGTTAAAGAGACAGCTTCTCGTCTTGTCCTTGTTAAACTTCTTGAAACAACAACTAACACACATCAAACCGTTTTTAAATCTTCTGACTTAACTTTAATAACATCTTTTAGAAAAAAAACAGCTGCAACTTCCAGGTTTTTCTGCCACAATGATCACAAAAATGCAGGTGAGATTGTGGAGGGACTGTAGAAAAATACAGACTATGAGTTTTTCCTTTTTTTTTTTTTTTGGATGCTTGTGTGCCGCTGGATTTTTGTCAAGGTTAAAATGTGCTATGGCTCAAAAAAGGTTGAAAAACACTGATCTAGACCCACTAGACAGTGCTCTGAACCTTTTTTCTTCAATGATTTGTGATCTTCACTGGTGTCCATGAATTACATGAGATCTTTCCACCTTTATCCACCTTTTTCATGGTAGGGAGAACACATCAATGTAAGGGGGGGGTCATCTAAGATGGCACAAGGGATAAAGATAAATGCTGCTGTTACCCAGTGGAATGATTTTAGGATTCTAGATGTTTTTTTTGTTGTTTTTTTTCATTTTATTTCTTGTTCTTGTAACCTCTTTCCTCCTTTTTCAAAAGGTCTTAAAATAAGAATGTTTTTCTTAACCTGTCCTGCCTGGAGAGATAAAGGTTAAATAAAAAAACTAAAATATTATTTCACCATCAAGAAAAATAAATTATAGCTTGTCTAGAGATCAGTCATGAAAGCTGCATATTTGTGAACAGCAATACAAGAATTCACAAGGTTATTTTATTTTGGAAAAAATGAACGACCTTGGGAGTATTTCAGGCAGACAACTCTAGCAGTGCGTTTACCTGGTTACTCCTCCCTGTGGGCGTTTCAGTCTAATCAACTCACCTGTTCAGCGTCCTACTTAAGTCCAGGTGTGCGGTCCAATTCCTCTTCTTCCATTTCCGCGAGCTCTGCGTTTGTCACCCCACCCTCCTCCCCGGCTTCCAACTGTGAGCTCCGTTAGGGGTAGTTTATTACCCAAAGTTTTCTATGGAGATGTTTGTTTTATGTTTCTGAACGGAGCCTTATGCCAAGCTAAAAGAAATATGGAATAAATCTTCGTAACCCTTGTGCTATCTTAGATGACCCCCCCCCTTACATTGACGTGTTCTCCCTACCATGACAAAGGTGGATAAAGGTGGAAAGATTTCATGTAATCCATGGACACCAGTGAAGATCACAAATCATTGAAGAAAAAAGGTTCAGAGCACTGTCTAGTGGGTCTAAATGACCCAACTCCCAATGGTAAAGTGCCTAGGATAGCACAAGGGTTAACTGCATGAGTTGTTTGACTGAAAAATAGTTTTATTATCTACATTTCATTTTTTTTAGTTATGCTTTGCTGTTATTTATGCCATTAACAAAGACAAATCATGAAAGAATTGAAGAAAGATGTATTAATATTAATAATAATCCAGTTTTTTTGTTCATTAGTGGAAGAAACATTGTCCATGATGTCTCCCGTCCACGTAGGACCTTGGTTTGTTCTCCGGGTCAGCACTGGGATGAGTTCATGACGGTTTTTAGTGCAGAGCTGCTTCATCTAAAGCTGAGTGGACATTATTTCATGAGCGTCTTGAGCCTCATGAAAGTCTAAAGCCTCTGGATTGTAGGCCAGATGCTGAAAGGTGCCTCCACCATTCCAGATTAGTCCTCCTTTGAAGTTCAAGCTTCTTTTTTGTGACATTTTCATTTGGAGACCAGCGGCTGTAACCAGAGATGGGGAGGGAGGGGGGTGAGCTTAAGGAGTGAGGGGTTCTTTTTGGGTGGTCTGAGCACAATTGAGGAATGCTGGGAGTTTGCCTTTGAGCTCACACAGATGACTAATTACAGATTCCTGTGACCTTGGAAACTCTAACCTCAGCACCTGTGAGGACGCTGGTCCAGATTTCCGAGCAGAAACAGACGAAGAAGAAAATCAAAACAAATGAAACTTTTTCTGTTCAGATGGTTGCTGCTGCTGCACAACACAGACATGTCTTCTCTGATGACTTCAGCGTCTTAAAATGAAAGGATTTACGATGATATCAGAGCATTTCTTGAAATTTTACAGCCCAATATTTCTGACAAAATCAAAGTTCTCCAGCAAAATGTTCTGCATTAAGGACATTTTGAACAAAACTGATTTCAACTCAACACATCTTTGAGGGAAGTGTGATTTTTTTTTTCTCCAGATTCTTCCAATACAACATTTGTTATTTAAGCAAAAATGTCCAAATCCAGCCTGGCAGCTTAATGTTACTCAAACAAAAACTCATTTAGACAAGACTCAGGAAAGCAAATGCTTGACACGATAAAAAAATCTTTATCATAAAAAAATGCATTTTTGTCTGAAATAATCCAAAGTAAACTTTCAAAAGTCCACAGTTATGTCTTTATTGTCAAAAAGCAGTTTGGCTGTGAGACGCAGGCGCTCCTCACATAAATATGTCTGACACTGATCTATCCGGGAGATCAGATGAGCATCTGAAAATGAAAACCAAATGTGTTAATAAATTACTCACTTTTTTCCCCCTAGAATTAAACTCAGGCTGTGACACGTGTGTGCCTGCGTGTGCGTGTTTCAGTGCGCATGTGTGTTTTAAATCAAGTTGATTACTAATTCATCGATTTATTTAATTTATGGCATCATAAATGAATTTCCTTTAGAAATATTTGACACAGATTCTGAAAGTTGTCGTTTACAGAATGAGAACAAACCAAAATAAAGCGTTTAGCAAAGACAAAAGTCTGAGTGTGCTTTGTTACATGAGTGTTGCTGAAAGCCTGCAGCTGCAGATCTGCTCTGCCAGGTAATGAGACAACTGCTGGTGATAGTTTAAACGTTGTCACTGTTTTTCTTCACTGCGACTCCCATCTGTTTCCAGTGGGGACCAGACAGAACGAGTTTCAAGTCAGAGATGTGTTTGAAAAGTCCTGCCTCACAACTCATCAGTAATGACGTGTTTGGAACGGTTCATGCTGGGGGGGGGCAACGGAAGAACAGCCCCGGGGTCTGTGGCAGATCCTCTGCACGCCTTTGATCGCTCAGAAAGTCATGCAACACTTCTGCGCCATGATCGCGGATCCACCAAAGCTTCATATCTCTTCCTGAATCCGTTTGTTCCAAAGTGACGGTTGGTCCTCACTAAGAGGAGGACAGACTTTTACGAGTTCTGGAGAGCAGCTGGGGATGTTTCAGACAACAACAGCCCACTAAAGGAAAACAGAAATGTCTGAAAGATGATAAACCAAACTCAAGTTTACAGGCCGTGTCACACTGCAGACATTTAGCGCATTTGGCACGGATGAAAATTGATCATATGTGGATAAATGTGGAAAAAGTGAGAAAATTTGTGGTCTTGACGAGACATTTTTACAGATGTATTATTTCTATAAATATGCAAATTATTAGTGATTTGTGTGTCAATTACGTCATTTGAATGTGATACGTGTGCTGTATACGTGACATAAAAGTTATGTTTTACCAACTGCTGCTTTGACAGTTTAAAGGATAAGATCCAAAAACAGACAAAATCCTGATGCTCATGCAATAACAAGCTGAGTTAAAACCCTGTACCAGCGTTGTGAGAAATGAGACACTTGAACGCACCATTCCTCACAGCTACCAGCATCCCCAATCCCATAAACCGGGAGGATTGAGGCCCATGAGTCATTAATCTTTAGGATTATTTAATTAAAGAGATTAAATATTTCTGCCAAAAGCTTGAACAATCGAACCACCTCATAGCAAAAAAGAAAGAAAGAAAACACGCTTTATACCCCACAACAGATGTGAAGGTATGAGGATCTGCTATTCATAGAAAGAGGAGAAAGCTTGAGAGGCATCTCTGACCTACAACGGCTGATCCCTCTGCTCTCACAGCCTCATTCCATCTTTCACTCACTGCATCACAACAGATTCCCAATGAAAGACAGACGCTGCATTCTCTGATCCAGAGCAGCCTGCAGGGATCCAGAGCGCATTGTTCTGTGTCAGCCTGAAACAATCTGAAAGGACAAAAGAATCAGCCTCACAAACACAACAGCATGATCCCATGAGGCAGTGACCCTGAGTGAGTGGATGCCGGTGACACGGTGTTCATTGTTCACACTGGCTAGCTGTGACAAAGATCAAGCTTTGGTTTTGAAAAACTTTGAAGAAGATGAACTGAGAGTTTTTTTCAAGTTTCGTTTGTCTCATTTTATTGGATAACAAGAACAGAAACAGGTAAACATCAACTATGAACAGAGAACTGTGATGTGTAACTGAACAGAAATCCTCCACCAGTAACTTCAACATCACATCAAGATGAATCTGAAATTTGAAGGCAGCTTAAATGCAGGAAAAGACATCAGGAAAAGTTTAACATTCCTTAATACGTCTATAACAAACCCTGACAGAATTTCGTTGATAATTCTGAGAATCAATCCTTTCAGAATGTGAGTAGTTGAACAGCTGGAAAGCTCAGATGGTTAAGTGCAGAACTGGCACATGGGAAACCAGGGTTTGATTCCCAAGAGACACAATGAGCTTCATCCAGTGTGGGTCCTTGGGTAAGACCATTTGCGCTACTGCCTGTAGCCACAACAGGGCCCAACCCCGTGTCCCCCTGTGCCGGTCCCTCGCCCGGCATAAAAATCAGTGCCAAACCACCTGTGGGAATCTCTGACAGCAGATTCTCTGTGGTGACCCCTGAAGGGACATGGCGAAAGGTGAATGCTAAAGTAAGGGATAATGGCCAACGAGGGGTCCATCATCAAACAATTAACGGATGAGATGGAAGCAGAAGAAGTTTGCATCAGCAAAGTCCCTTCATTTCTGACTATCTTGTGGGGTCCGGATGACCCCGTCCCCAACGTTGAAGTGCCTTGCACGTGTTGTGTTGTAAGTTATTATTTTGTGTTGTGAGTTAAATTTTTGTGTTTTGAGTTATTGTGTTTTGTTGTGAGTTATTGTTTTGTGTTGTGAGTTAACACAAAATAACACACTACAACTCCAACACAACAACACTACAACACAAAATAATTAACTCACAACACGAAACAATAACTCTCAACACTTTAACCCTTGTGCTATCCTAGGCACTTTAACGTTGGGAGTTGGGTCATCTAGACCCACTAGACCAGTGTTTTTCAACCAGTGTGCCGCGGCACACTAGTGTGCCGTGGTAGATGGTCAAGTGTGCCGTGGGAAATTGCCCTCATTAATCATTCACTGATCTAAAAACATTTCCCATCTCCAGGAAATCAGCTCTTTGTTCATCCAAACAGGCCCGGATAAAACACTGAGTAGTTAGGAATATAAAAGATCTTAAAATTACTTTTTCTTTGTGTTTATTTAATTCTATTAAAGAAATTTTGATAAGAACCTGCGATTTACCTGCAGCTATGACAGTTTGCGGAAAAGTCCCGTCCCTTTAACTGTCTCCACCAATCATTCTTGAAGGCTTAATCACATGTCATCAGTCTGACCAATCAGAAGTGCTTAAAGTCTTCACTTACTTGTTCTTAATTCTGCTGATAAAGTCGCTCAGTTCTAACAAAAATGCCAGCTAAAGCTCTTCTTTAGCGCTGTAGCTTTCCACAGAGTCCGGTGTCAGACCGTGAAACAAGTGGACAATACAATGAAGCTCAGAGACGCGAGTCTTTCTGCAAGTTTTCGGCAGTTTTCACACTACATCTCCCATGATGCATTGGCTTAAAGAGCCAGTGTCCCAGCGCACAATGAGTTGTCCTTGCGAAACGCCTTGAAACCACAACAAACAAACAGTTTCTAAATTTTCTAATTTAACTTTCATTTCATCTCTTAGAAAAAACAGCCGCAACTTCCTGCTTTTCCGGCCACAATGATCACAAAAATGCACGGGAGATTGCGGGCGGGGGGGGGGGCTGTAGATCAAAACAGACCATGAATTTCTGTTTTTTTTTTTTTTTGGATGCTGGTGTGCCGCGGGATTTTTGTCAAGGTTAAAGTGTGCCGTGGCTCAAAAAAGGTTGAAAAACACTGCACTAGACAGTGCTCTGAACCTTTTTTCTTGATTTGTGATCTTCACTGGTGTCCATGGATTACATGAAATCTTTCCACCTTTATCCACCTTTGTCATGGTAGGGAGAAAACGTCAATGCAAGGGTGGGGTCATCTAACATAGCATAACGGTTAACTCACAACATAATAACTCACAGCACAACACAATAACTCACAACACAATATTAATGTGTTTTATTGTGAGTTGTTGAGTTGTGTTGTGAGTTATTTTGCTTTAAGTTATTGTGCTGTGAGTTATTGTGTTGTTTTGTGAGTTATTGGGTGGTGAGTTATTGTGTTGTGTTGTGAGTTATTGTGTTGTAAGTTATTGTGTTGTGAGTTAGTGTGTTGTGAGTTATTGTCTTGTGTTGTGAGTTATTGTGTTGTTTTGTGAGGTAATATGTTGTGAGTTATTGTGTTGAGAGCTGTTGTTTTGTGAGCTGTTGTTTTGTGTTGTAAGTTATTGTGTTGTTTTGTGAGTTAGTGTGTTGTGAGTTAAAGTTTTATTTTGTGGGTTATTGTGTTGTGTTATTGTGTTGTGTTGTGAGTTAGTGTGTTGGGAGTTATGTTTTGTGTTGGGAGTTACTGTGTTGTGGTGTGAGTTATTGTGTTGTGGTGTGACTTATTGTGTTGTTTTGTGAGTTAAAGTGCTGTGTTGTATTGTGAGTTATTGTGTTGTGAGTTATGGTTTTGTGTTATGAGTTATTGGATTTTTTTGTGGGTTAAAGTGTTGTGTTATGAGTTATTGTGTTGTCTGGTGAGTTATTGTCTTGTGTTGTGAGTTAATGTGTTGTGTTGTCACCCTTCTGGGCCACGTACCTTTGTCATGAGATGAACTGAAAGATCTGAAGCGTTTTCTACATACATAACCATTTCTCTCAAATATCGTTCACAAGTCTGTCCACATCCGTGACAGCGAGCACCTTTCCTTCGCTGAGATAATCCGTCCCACCTCACAGGTGTGCCAGATCAAAATGCTGGTTAGACAGCATTCTCAGGTGTGCAGCCTGAGGTACACCTGTGCAATATTCATGCTGCCTAATTGAAGCATTTGTTCAAGGTTTGATTCAAAGAATGGAACAGGTTTGATGTTGCAGCAGTCGTCACTGAGTCAAAGAATAAAAGCCTCTCTAATCATTGGTAAGCCAAACAAGGATGGGGGGGAGGGGTCTACAGTGACCCGAGAAAGCTTTGTTTGAAGATGTCATCTGGGTCACTGAAGCACAACTCTACACTTTCCTGCTTGCAACACACAAACCCCTGTGGGTAAAACAGAGGAAGCTGTGCTACGTTATCTTCCAAACATGTCACACAAACACACCCACACACTTTCATGCTCTTTAGTGTTGAGTTTCACACAACTCCAAACAACCGTGCGCACACAGGTGCTGTGACTTATGGGAGAATCGGACTCTGCTGAGTGGTTACTTTGTTGATGACAAGGGCGCGTGAAGGAAGGACAGGCTTCCTGTCTGTGATCTCTTTGTCGTGGAGTCCAATAGATCATCGGATCCTTTGATCTCTACCACAGGAAACCAAAGACTTTCCTTAAACGCCAACAGTCCTTCCACATGAAATAAACCACTGGCAGAGTTTAGCCTTTAGCTTTGATTGGAGGCTGGAAAAATCTAGTTCAAGCAGCACTTAAGCTTTCATTGACACAACTGTTGTTTGGAGGCTGGAAAACTTTTATTGAACCGGGCCAGGTTAGAGCAGATGGGGTCAAACTCGAATTCCTTGGCAGAGCCTGGTCCTGTTTTCAACTCCCAAAAAGAATCTATCTATCTGGTGAACTCCAAAAAGACTCTGTCCCCTGATGTGATTTTCTGGAGGAGTGTCAGCTGTACAGGTTGTTGGTTGAACACGAAAGTTTTTTGGAGGGAAAAAAAACCATTTAATTCCTCAAAGAACTGCTACAGCCATCAAGATGGTTGCTGCTGCTTGTTGCTGCTAAATGGCCTTCTACAATCCTTATTCTAGGCACTTTAACGTTGGGAGTTGGGTCATCTAGACCAGTGTTTTTCAACCTTTTTTGAGCCACGGCACACTTTAACCTTGACAAAAAATCCCGCGGCACACCAGCATCCAAAAAAATAGATAAATAAAAAAAAAAGAAAAAGCTCAGTCTGTATTGATCTACAGCCGCTCTGCAATCTCACATGCATTTTTGTGATAATTGTTGCAGAAAACGCTGGAAGCTGCAGCTGTTTTTTTCTAAAAGATGTATTAAAAATTAAGTCAAAAGATTCAAAAACTGTTTGATGTGTATTCGTTGTTTTAAGACGTTAAGAGGAGAGACTCATTGTGCGCTAAGACAGTCACTTTACTGCATCATGGGAGATGTAGTGCCTGTAATCCGCCGACCGCAGAAAGACCAGCGTCTTTGTTTGAGCTTCATGGTTTTGTTCACTTGTTCCAGTCTGATAACAGATTCTGTGGAAAGCTACACGGCTAAAGACGAGCTTTAGCTGGTATTTTTGTTAGAACAGAGAGACTTTTTTGCGCTAAATCGAAACAAGGAAGTGAATACTTTAACCACTTCTGATTGGTCAGACTGATGACATGTGATTAAGCCTTCAAGAATGATTGGTGGAGACAGTTAAAGGGGCGGGACTTTTCCTTACACAGTTATAGCTGCAGCTAAATCGCGGTATCCCGTTATTCTTATCAAAATGTCTTTAATAGAATCATATAAACACAAAGAAAAAATAATTTTATGATATGTCATATTTTTAACTTCTCAGTGTTTTATCAGGGCCTGTTTGGATGAACAAAGAGCTGATTTCCTGGAGATGGTAATTGCTTTTAGATCAGTTAATGAGGGCAATTTCTCACGGCACACTTGACCATCTCCCATGGCACACTAGTGTGCCGCGGCACACTGGTTGAAAAACACTGATCTAGACCCACTAGACAGTGCTCTGAACCTTTTTTCTTCAATGATTTGTGATCTTCACTGGTGTCCATGGATTACATGAAATCTCTCCACCTTTGTCATGGTAGGGAGAACACGTCAATGTAAGGGTGGGGTCATCTAAGATAGCACAAGGGTTAATGCAGTGTACAGAAAATCAGTCTGATTCATATATCCATGATCAATCTGAAAACACAAAGCATGACTTTGAAAATGACATTGACCCGGACTCAAACTATTACAATGATCTTGAAATTAGTTGTAATCATTATACTGTGGAACAGTTTAACATCAATGTGGACATTCAAGAAGGCTTATCAGTTATTCGCTTCAACAGTAGAAGTTTACATAAGAATTTTTCTTCTTTAGAACTTTTTCTTAAATCCTTAAAAAGATTTAATGTGATTGCTGTATCAGAAACTTGGCTTGATGATAACAAGATGGTGGAAGTAAACCTTGAGGGGTACGAGCTTTATACTACCAATAGAAATAGAAGAAAAGGTGGAGGAGTGGCTTTATACATTGAAAAAACAATTAAATAGCATAATCATTAAAGAAGTATCTTACACTATTGATAATGTTCTGGAATGTATCACAGTAGAAATAGAAGATGAACTTTCAAAAAAGATATTGATTAGTTGTGGGTATAGGCCACCGGGAACAACTATGGACAACTTCAATGAAAAAATGTCTGACGTTTTAAATACTATGGGCCCCAATAAAATAAAAATAGTATGTGGTGACTTTAATATTGATTGAATCAATCCAACTGGTTTAACCCTTGTGCTACCCTAGGCACTTTACCATTGAGAGTGGGGTCATTTAGACCCACTAGACAGAGCTCTGAACCTTTTTTCTTCAATGATTTGTGAACCTCACTGGTGTCCATGGATTATATGAAATCTTCTTCACCTTTGTCATGGCAGGGAGAACACGTCAATGTGAGGGTGGGGTCATCTAAGATAGCACAAGGGTTAAATCAAACAAGGAAATTTATCAACTCAATGTACGGTAACTGTTTATGCCCAATAATTAACAAGCCAACGCGTATAACCACAGAATCAGCAACGTTGCTAGATAACATATTCACAAATAGAACTGATAAAGAAATTTTGGAAAGGCCTTTTGTTTTGTGATATTACTGATCACCTGTCTGTGTTTGCAGTGTTGAAACAAGTGTCTTCAAAAAGAATCTATACAAAAACCCAGAAGAAATGTGTAAGATTTTGCAATCCTGATAGCATTGATTCATTTAGGAGGGCTCTATGTAATCAAACGTGGAGTGAAATGTATGTTTCTATCAATGTGAATTCAGCTTATGATCCCTTTCTGCAACGATACATAGAGCTTTATAATTTAGACTGTCCAATGATTAAAATTAGTCAAAGGAAAAATAAAGAAAAGCCTTAGATAACCAAAGGTATTGAAAAGGCTTGTAAAAAGAAAAATGCACTATAAAGACAGTTCGTAAAAGTAAAAAGCAAAGAAGCAGAAAATAAATATAAAAATGATAAAAATAAAATGGTGAATATAATCAGTAGTTCTAAAAAACAGTATTATCATAAGTTAATTGAGCAACACAAATTACACATGCAAAAGACTTGGAAAATAATAAACAAATTAACCAAAAACAATAAGAAACAAGAGTATCCAAGTTATTTAAAATAAGATGATATTCACATTAGAAATCCAATGCTTATTGCAAATGAATTAAATGAATACTTTGCTAATGTTGGAAATAAATTTGCAATGGAAATAAAAGAGCCAATAAAGAAGTTGAAAGAATTTAAAATCAAACCAAACAAGTGTTCAATGTTTGTGTCTGAGTTTAGTACAAATGAAATAATAGAAATTGTAAGACAATTTCAAAATAAAAGATCCAAAGATTGGAATGACATTGATATGTCATTAATTGAAAACACAATTGAGTTCATTGTTAAACCACTAACTCATATATTATGTCTTTCAAAGAGGGCATTTTTCCAAATAACAAAAAAAAAAGCAAAATTATTTCCAATTTTAAAAAAAGGAGATCGCCATATATTTACAAATAACAGACCAATTTCACTATTATCTCAATTCTCCAAGATATTACAAAAACCTTTTGTTAAAAGAATGAATAATTTTATTGAAAATTTTTAATTTGTTGCATGAGGATAAATATGGTTTTAGGGCTGGCAAATCTACTTCGATGGCGATAATGCAGCTGGTTGATCATATTTCTTCCTCGATAGAGAAAAAGAAATTTACGGTGGGCGTATTTGTTTATCTTTAAAAAGCGTTTGATACATTAAATCACGCTATGTTACTTAGTAGGTTACAGAAATATGATTTCAGAGGAATAGCATACTCCTGTTTAGAAAGTTATCTTATTAACAGTACGTTTATTTCAATAATGAAAAATCTGATACGTGTCCTGTAACATGTGGAGTACCTTAGGGGTCTTTACTGGGTCCTATATAATTTATTTTATACATAATATCAGCCCCTCCCTAACCCAAAGCAGGAAACATAAACAGACCAACAGATTTGACCATTTTTATAGCCCAGCCCTAAATTTGTGTTCCTCTCAGTGTTTTCAAGGTACGAGTCAAACACATTTGTTTTCTTCACAGAAACTCTGAAGCCTATTATACTCAAGTTCCTTAATATTTCCCATGGGGCCTTTCACATTTTACTGCTCTGTTGTGGAAACAAATATGCCCACACGGATCACCATCCGGGTGCAGGTCCCACGCCCTATTTTACAGTTTCAAAGAGAGGGTTTTATGCAGCCTGAGCTCTGCATGGGTTGGTTTTAACCCTGCTTTACTGTCTCTTACTTAGTGGATGAAACATCCACCGTCCTAAATGGTTCCTACTCAGCGCTGCTCCCTGTTTGTTTAATACTCTCTGCGCTGTTTTTGCTCCAAATCCTCATTTATTTAGACCTCTGCACCAAAGTTATCAGCACAAACTGAGCAGTGTTTATCCTTCCAACGATTAAAGAGGGCTTGGTCCTGCAGTTGGTTGGAAATTTGTTTGAAATTTTTAATAAACAAAATCAGTCTGTATTTTTTCTTTGGTTTGCTCTGTTGGGTTAAGCAGCGGGGCTCGTCTGCTGTGCCGGCGTCCAGCATTCATGGCTTCATGTTGGTTTGCAGCATAAACAGAAATCTGACGCTGAGGATAAAAACATCAAGCCATGAGCGCTGTTTTCAGAGGCGCTCAGAGAGAGGAAACGGAGAACAATAGAGGAAAGACTGGTGGAAACAAATTCTTAAAACCATTAACTTCATCAGCCACTAACTTCCAGCTGCATCGTGGTCTGAAATTCTTCCTGTTTTTGTGGCCTTTGCCAAAGATGGAGCTGCGTGGGATTTCTACCCGCCTGCGGGGTCACCCGGGGGTCATTTGGTGAGAGCTGCTGTGAGGTCTCAGTAAATGTTCATATAGTTTGGGTTCTGCTCCTGATGCTGGTGGTTTCTGGTGGCCAGATAGTGACCCACAAACACATGGTTGACCAGCACAGAAAACCTGCTGAAGGAAGCCAGGAGTCAGTCCACGTTAGAGACACAAAACAAAAACAAAATCCCTCCAAAACCTTCAAGTCTGTCTATTTTGGTTCTGCTGAGGACTCACAGAACAAACCAGCATGTTGGTCGCTGTTAACTGTACATGATTTAAGGTTCATAGATTTCTGCGTGACTCACTGACGGGAAAGCAGCATGTCAGCTGGACTGAATAAAGCGCCAGCCTGCAGCGAAAAGCGGGAAAGCCACAGCTGACAGAGCGAAGCTTATTTAAACGTCTTTCTGGTAAAGTCGACCCAAAACAAGACCAGGAAAGCATCACGAGTTCACAAAAGAAGCTGCTTCAACAATAACATTGTCTTAGGAAATATCAAGATCTAAATTCAGAACTTTGCCTAAAACTTCAATAAATGAGATAAAAACAAAAAATAAGCTGATTTCTGTAACCTTTGTGCTATCCTTGGCACTTTAACATTGTCCATGGATCACATGAAATCCTCTCCACCTTTATCCACCTTTGTCATGGTAGGGAGAACACGTCAAAGTAAGGGTGGGGTCATGGGATTGTACAAGGGGGTAAAAATAAAGTTTTCATCACTTTCAACCCTAAAACATATTATTCTTATCTGAAAAGTTGAATGTTTCTTGTGTTAAAACGTAGGAGTTTATCATTTCTGTTAGATTCAAAATGAGTTTGAATTGATCTGTAAGGTCAAAGTTCACACAGAGGTTTTGAGAGATAATCAGCTTTCTCATCAGTAGCTGCGGTTCTATGTGCAAAATTTCAAAGATTGGATTAGAACTGAACCGTGTACGTGGTCCCAGAAAAATTTTATCCGATTATAACAAACGTTTTCAAACGCCACTCTTTCGGTCAATAGATCATTTGGACATGTGCAGAACTTTCTAAAAACGACTGTAGAAGGAGAAATAGCAAAAAACCAAAGCTGCAGTCTAGAGGGAGATGATATTCTGATTCTGATTAGTAAGAGACTGTTCACTCATAATTTTCGAAATCCGTGCGGCCAGTGCTTTATTATTGGCAGCACGGACCTGGAAGAACCAGGGTTAGGATTAGGCTAATACGTGCCAACAACAACATTTAGTCTTTGATGTAGGTAAAATCCGTATGGGCAATGCCGCCATGTGCATCTTGACTGAACGTAAATATGTGGGAATAACACCAGCCTTTATTTTCTCTGGACACGACTGGAAACATGAATGGACACGATTGTTTAAACAGTTTCTCCGGGCTGTGCGGCATTTCTGCATTCAAATGCCGTCTCTGACAGCTCACACACCGTCCTAAAGCCGCTCCTCCGCTTGGAGACACAGTTCTACCAGGAGACAAGGTTCTCTTGAGACTGCGGTCCGACGCCTCCTCCGGAGTGCACGACGTAACAAAGCACCCTCCCCTGCCCGCAAACACGAAGCTACGAGTCCGGCTGCTCTGATCAGAGACATGCTTCGCTTGTGTGGAGTAGTTGGCTGGTCCTGTACAGGCTCCAAAGCCTCCTCTGAAGCCACAATGTCTATGCATGACGCAAAGCCAGAGCAGTAGTGACCCACGATCAGAATGAACTGTTTACATGGACCACAATCAGAACCACAATCAGCATAACCCACCTACCTCCATCAGAAGGAAAAGATTCTGATCGGGTCAGAGTATTCCGAACGGTGTGTTTACTTGATGGCTTTTATTTATGGTCAGGCAGATTTTTGTTACCATCCGTCCATCTTCTTGACTTCAGGGGGTTGCTGGAGCCTGTCCTGGCCACTGTTGGGGAAGGGTGGGGTACACCAGTCTGTGCCAGTCTGTCTCATATTCCACACACCTAGAGACACTTTTGGAGAAACCAATCAACCTATGAAGCGTGTTTTAGGACTGTGGGAACATGCAAACTCCACACAGAAAGAACCCAACGCGACCTTCTTGCTTTGAGGCAAAAGTGCTAACCACTGCGCCACCGGGGAGCCTCACCATTTGACTTAAATTCAGATAATGTATTAGGTCAATTCTTGATATTAAAGAGTTGATTTTGGACTCAAGGCGCCCAAATTAGGGGATGCACAAACTAGCATCTCCTGTATCATTTCTTTTGATTTAAGTTAATGATTCAATGACAATTTAGGGCTGATAAAACAATAAAAGGTTTTTCCAACAAAAGATGACTCTTTAGAAAACTAGTAAGAAAAAAAAAATCAACATTTCAAATAATTTTCTGTATAATTTCTGGTTTGTGTCTGATCCAGACTGTAGTATAAGGGATGGTACGACGTGACAGCAGGAAGTGGAGATCTGAGAGCTCACAGAGCTGGACTCTGACGCTGGCACACTTTCTCCAGAGTTCATACAGTTTTTCAGAGCAGCTTTGGCAGTTGGTCTGTACCGTTTCTCGCCCGGAGCTTAAACGGTTGATCTCATCTGTTTCGTATTTCTCCACCCTCTTTATGTGTCAGAGTTTTAAAAACAAACAAACAAAAGCATGATTGGAGAAACCAATCAAAGAAACTGTTGCGTTTTGCCTCTTGGCAGTTAAATAGAGGACATTTCTGGATCATTTTTACCAATTCATTTGATTTGTCTGCTCACTGTAGGTCCCAACATGCCCCTCCCACCAGCTTTGCATTAATTCTGCTTACATGATTGGAAGCCCCCACCCTCCAAGCCCCACACCCATCCTCTCTTTCTTTTATGTATGTGTGTGTATATATATATATATATATATATATATATATATATATATATATATATATATATATATATATATATATATATATATATATATATATATAGCTGGTGCAAGAAGCATCTGGTTCCTCTTGGGCTTGTGGTCACAACCCTGACAGAGCGCCACATCAAAGCGTCTTCCCTCCAGCCTGCAGAGACGAGGAGAGCAAAGAGGCAGGAAGGAGAGGAGAGAAAGTCTGGGACAAATTCTGTTTCACACACGCACCGCAAATCTGTCTTTGCTCATGGAAAAACTGCAGCGCACATCAACAACGTTGCTTCGGGAATCCATCAATCTTCATCCCCTGACCGCTTCCCTCACAGAGTGTCTGGCTCCCACGCTCATTTCTTTTCCCGCTTTTGAGGCTGTTGGCCTCAAAGTTTGTTGTCAGATTCTATTGTATTACCTGGACATGATTTGTGTTAGATTATGTCAGCCAAATTGTTAAGGCAAATGAAAGCTCAACTGCTGTCTTTCGTGTGTGCCACAAAAGGTCTCTGCACAAATAAATCTGCTGAAAACATCAACCCCGATCAAAATTCCTCTCTTTCTGCTGCCTTCATGCTCAGACATGCACACCAACTGGCTGTGAAAAGATCAAATGTTGAAGGCTGCAACAGGACATTCTGAAATTTGACCCACCAGCAATTTTCCCGTTACTCAGAGGCACCTGAACGCATCCATGAGTGTACCTGCAGCCTCCCGCCAGCTGCAGCTCCGGACTATGTTCAGGCAGGTTCGCTCCTCCATCTAACAGACAAAGAGTGGATATTAAATTACGTTTTGTCTTTTCACTAATCTGAATGACTTCAGAGCAGATGAGAGCCATGAAAGATGGTAGTGGTGGTGGGGGGGGGCACGTGTGAACATGCACACTTTTTATCATCAACCAGGTAACAAAAGGAGGAAATCTCTCTTTAGTGGAAGCTCTTATGCAATGACAAAAGGTGCAGTTTATGCATTTATGTGGACAATGTGACATTTTGAATGGACTTTTTGGCATCAAGGCGGCAGTTGTTGATTCCTTTGACTCGTGAGCGCCTGATCTGACATTTAGGTTGGTTGTGTTTTGATCCGTCTGTTTGGTTTCCTGTCTCTACTGTGAAATTACATCCACACTTTTCTCTAAAAAAAAAAAGGCCTGATATCCTCTCGTCTTTTGGCAGATCTGTCAGAAGTTTTTTTGGGTAAAGTTGAGGCAACAGTGACCCGGCAAGTTGTGACGGGTCCTCTTTGGACAAAGCAAAAGAGGAACAACCAGCAGGACCGTTTGGAAGCACGTTGAAGCATCTTTTCTAAATCCTTCTAGATTTACACCTACAGCAGCCACCTTATCTGCCCCCTCACTGTCTCCACCATTCAGTATGTCAATATGTCATATTTTTAATAGAACACTGATCAGTGGAGTGTTTCCTGACCAATGGAAACTATTAAAAATTATACCTCTAATTAAGGATGAAAAGTCAGAGTTTACTGCTTCAAACTGCAGACCAGTTCATGTTCTCCCTGTTTTGAGTAAAATTTTTGAAAGGTTGATATTTAATCAAATGCTACACTACTTTATCTCAAATGATCTGTTTACTAGTGCACAGCATGCCTACAGACCAGGTCATTCAACCAATACGGCATTAGTACACATGGTAGACCAGTGGTTAACACATTTGAGGGGCGGCCGTGGTGCAGCGGTAGGGCGGTCGTCCCATGATCGTAAGGTTGCAGGTTCGATTCCCGCCTTGCACGCCCATGAGTCGAAGTGTCCTTGGGCAAGACACTGAACCCCACCTTGCCTCTGGTGGTAGGCGGGCGCCTGTGTTTGGCAGCGGAGCGACCACCAGTGTGTGACTGTGTGTGTGACTGGGTGAATGGGTCTGTGACTGTAAAGCGCTTTGTCCTTGTAGGAAGAAAGGCGCTATATAAGTATACGCCATTTACCATTTGGATGATAAAAAATATGTGGGTGCCGCACTTTTAGATTTCACAGCTGCTTTTGATGTAATCGACCATGATATTCTGTTGGCAAAGCTCAAATATTATGGATTTTCACAGTTGTCTCTTTCACTGATAAGAAATTATCTTAATGGCAGAACACAGAAAGTCCTCTTCAATGGTAGCTTGTCTGAAACAAAGTTTATGTCATGTGGTGTTCCACAAGGTAGTTGTTTGGGTCCACTTTTATTTTCAGTGTTTGTAAATGATTTGTCCCAGGAAGTGAGAAATGCAGAAGTGGTGTTATATGCAGATGATGTAACTTTATTCTGTGCATCTGCTACTGTCCCAGAGCTCAAAACAGCCCTACAGAATCAACTTAATTTAGTTACCAATTGGGTTAAGTTGAATAAATTGGTTCTTTATACATCTAAAACAAAATGCATCATTTTCGGTACAAAATATTTATTGAATGCACCATGTTACCTGAATTTGAGGATTGACAATAGTTTGGTTCAACAAGTGACTAATACCAAGCTTCTGGGCATCAAATTAGGCAGAGGAATTGCCTTGGCTCGGAGGTGTGTGCAATGTTGTCCACCTTCAGTCATGAGGACAGTTGTACAGTCTTTGCTTTTTTCACATCTGGAGTATTGCCCAGTCATTTGGTCTAGTGCTACACAGGGGCATCTAAAAAAATTACAACTTGCCCAAAATTGAGCTGCCAGGGTGGCTCTTGGTTGCTCTTTTTGTAACAATGTGAACAAGATGCACACCACTTTAGGTTGTTTGATGGTAAAAGACAAAGTACAACTCAGTCGTCAATGCTTAATGCACAACGTCATTTTTTAAAAATGTCCACAATATTAGGTAAATAAAGTTTTATACAGTGGGTATTGTCATCACTATCAGACTCGTCAGGTCAGCTCTGCTGATTTGATGGTTCTTTTTAAAAAATCTAACTGTATGAGACGAACAGTGCTGGTTAGATTTTCTGTTCCATAGAATCAAGTGTCTGGAAGGACAACGCTTATTATTAACAAATATAATTTCAAAAAGATTTTAAAACTAAGATACATGGACTACTTACAATAACTAATAATTTGCATGATTTGCTGTTATGAAATGGATTGTTGTTGATGTTGATATGTTGCTACGTGTTTTGATATGCTGGTACAAAAATGTTTTTTTTTAAAACTTATTTCAACATGTGAAGCTTTTAAGGTTGATATGATGATTTAGTCACTGTATTTTGTGAAATCAGTTGTGGTTTTTGTGAAATTGGTAAAATGTATGTATTTTTTGGCGTAAGGACCCCAGGAAGACTAGCGACCACTTTGTGGAAGCTAATGGGGCTAATAAACAAATAAACAAATTCAGTTTCTGTTTAGGGTGGGTCGCCTCGCCTTTTCTGTTGGTTTCTAACACTTTCTGTTTGTTAACGTAGTTTGTTGGCCCCCGTGGCGGTGTAGTGGTTGCCTCACTTCACTCTGGTTCAAATCTAAACTGTGAGGAGTTTGCATGTTCTCCTCATGCGTGCGTGGGTTGTCTTCTCCCACAGTCCTTTGTCATGGTAGGGAGAACACGTCAATGTAAGGGTGGGGTCATCTAAGATAGCACAAGGGTTAAATAAGTAAATAAGGGTTAGACCACCAGAGAGAAGCTGAAGTTGTTGGGTTTAATCATCCCGCATAAAATCTTCATCACAAATATAGAAACTACCAAAGTCATAAAACACTAACAATAAGATCAGTTAAATCTCTTCTCTCTTGATAATACTACGGTGCATTTCTACACATAAAACGCACATTTTCTGTTAACCTTGAAATGCTTTGTGCTTCTTTCTTCCTTGTTTTCCAGTATAGTTCACATTATTTTGTTTCAGCGTGTTTATAGTCGTGTCTTGCAAAGAGTTTTTTTTTTCCAGAAGCTGGTCATCATCACATGACCGGTCGTCCCAGTAAGTTAATTTCCATCAAATTAAAAGCATACCTTTCAGAAGAGAATCTTAATGCAAAAGAAAAACCTACTGACATCCATCAGGGATCAATATTTTGAAACAAGGGAGTTTGAAGGAAAAGTTTTCCCACAAAATGTGATCCAAACATCAAAAACTGAATTAGAACCAAAGGAGAAGCTCTTATTGGAAAACTGTACATGCCTGAGCACCATGTTATTTAAAAATGCATCAATGAAGTATAATATTTAACCCTTGTGCTATCCTAGGCACTTTAACATTGGGAGTTGGGTCATCTAGACCCACTAGACAGTGCTCTGAACCTTTTTTCTTCAATGATTTGTGTTCTTCACTGGTGTCCATGGATTACATGAAATCTTTCCACCTTTATCCACCTTTGTCATGGTAGGGAGAACACGTCAATGTAAGGGTGGGGTCATCTAAGATAGCACAAAGGTTAAACGTCTTTCTGGTAAGTCGACCTAAAACAAGAACAGGAAAGCATCACAAAGTCACAAAAGAAGCTGCTTCAATTAATCTGACAGACAAATGTGGGTTGCAGGAAAACTCTCACTAATGCAGCGGAGAAGAAACCCAGCATCAAATCTTCTACGTAACACGATGCACAGTCGTGTTACGTAGAACACGACTGTCTGGTTTTCTTCAGCTGCGTCCTCTCTGCTGTGGGTAGAGGTTCCTCATTAATCATAATAAATCACAGTCTCAGCTTGTTTCCCTCCCTCTCAGTCACACAAATGTTCACTGCATGCAAATGCAAAACCTTCCAGGAGGCACAAACCGTCATAACAAGCATTTACACACATTATGAGCTCCTTCATGACATTCACTCTCATCCCCTAAAGCCCCGTCGTCCAGGCTGAATGAATCACAGTAAAGCTGCAGAAAAAGCTTTCAGTGTAAGTGAGGGATGTCCCCTCCATGCTCCCTCTGAGGTTCTCGCCTCTCATTGTTGCTCCGTCTTGTCAAGGAGACGTCTGAGTGTGCTGACATCTTCCTGCCACCTGTGCAGAGGCTCGTCTGTGATGCCTGCAGCTGCTGTCACAAAGCGCCTGGACAGACACTTTGACTTCTGTGGAAACCGCATTCAGGTTTCTTTGTTGCTGCCAGCCTCTGCAAACATTATTCTATGGGACCACAGCTACAGCACCAAAGGAGCTGGAGGGCAGATGTTTCAGAGGTATTTCACATGTCACCCGAGCTCATGAAAACTGCATGTCACGGAGAAATAAAGCAATTTTAAATTGCAATCACACAAACACATGATGGTTCTCTGACTAAAAACCTAGAAGACACTAAATCCAATGTTTATGTAAAGTGATTACAAAAAGAAAAGCTTCAACTTTCTTGCATGACAAGGAACAGCCAGCCGCCAGGTCAGCAAGGTGACTGAATCTTGGTTCAGAATCCAAAATGAGGAGGGAAAATCCTTCACTGGTTTGTATCAAGGATGAGAAAAACAAGAAGCTGTCCTTCTCTGGACTGACACTCACAGGAGTGTGAATGCTGGAAAACACACAGTCTGTGTCCAAATGTAGGAACCTGCGAAAAGGCATGAGCAGAAAAGTAAAACGGGTTTTCCTCTGACCTGCTGGATCGAGCCCTGCTCAACAAAGACCTTTTCCAACAGCTCACAGACAAGTTCACCATTTGTCTTTGAACCTTCACCCACCAAATCAAATTCTCTGTATGGCTCATTTTCATAAAATAAATAATTTATGACTCACTTATGAAGACACAGTAAACGAAAGAAAAGGAGCAGGAGAAGAAACCAGCTGTTGATTGTAAAGAGCTCATCCTAAAATATCAATTTTTTCATGAATGAACTTGTTACAACACAGAAATATTAAACACAAGAATATTCACCAAAACAGTCTGAAGTGAAAAACAAACAGATTAACCCTTGTACTATCCTAGACACTTTAACATTGGGAGTTGGGTCATCTAGACCCACTAGACAGTGCTCTGAACCTTTTTTCTTCAATGATTTGTGATCTTCACTGGTGTCCATGGATTACATGAAATCTTTCCACCTTTATCCACCTTTGTCATGGTAGGGAGAACACGTCAATGTAAGGGTGGGGTCATCTAAGATAGCACAAGGGTTAAAAAGGCCTTCACTTGTTTGTTGTTTTTTTAAACTTTATAAATGTAGAAAAAACAGCTTCAGGAGAAATAAAAACCAGCAGAAATAGTCCAAAAAATTTAAAACATGAAAAACACTAAAGCAAATCTCCACAGATGCATGATGGGAAGTCCATACTCTGGTCCAAACTGGTCCGAAAAGCTGGTGGATACGTCAAAAAAAACTACAAAGAGGGATATGTCAAGGAAAGTTTTAAATAGATTGTAAGGATTGGTCGGTCTGTCTCAGTTCTGGTTCTTGTTTAGCCTCCCTTTTGACACACCAAAAAATGTTTTCTTCGCTCATCCAGGTTGTGTCAAAACAGGAGTCTGCTCTGCACTTACCAATAAACTTAAACGGTCGTGGTTTCAGTGGAGAAAAGGCATCTTGTGTTTCCACTTCACGCTTTCTGTCAGTTTAGGCTGACAGGATGGTCTGTGCTGACCAAGCCTTCACCTCCATGACAACGAGAAGCCACAAAAATCCCAAAGTGCACTGGAGAGGAACAGCTCTCTTTGAAGTTACACCCGTCAGTTTTCCTCTGGCCTGTCTGCTGGCAGCAGCTTGTTCTTGTGCATCGAGAAAAACGACCTCAGCAGAACGGAAAAACACCCAAAGTAAGCAATCCATCACAGAAAACATGGCAACTTATGGGCTCTGTAAGTGTTTCTGTCTTATGATGGCACCCCTGATCATGAGAGCAGCTTGTTCTTATATTAGAGCTGCAGCACTCTGCACCACACTCACTGTCAGTCATTTCACACCTGCAGGAAGACCTGAAGACCAGCGATGATGGGAAGATGTTGTCATTTTAACCCTTGTGCTATCTTAGATGACTCCACCCTTACATTGACATGTTCTCCCTACCATGACAAAGGTGGATAAAGGTGGAAAGATTTCATGTAATCCATGGACACCAGTGAAGATCACAAATCATTGAAGAATAAAGGTTCAGAGCACTGTCTAGTGGGTCTAGATGACCCAACTCCCAATGTTAAAGTGCCTAGGATAGCACAAGGGTTAAGCAATGTGCAGACACATCTGGACCGCCTTAAGTAGAAAGATGGTCCCCACAAAGAAAAGTGTGATATTTCTTGCACACGTTTTTGAAGTTCCCAATGAGTTTCTGAGAATTGACAACATGTGCAAAGCCAATAACCTTGACCCTGAATACTGCTTCAGAGAAGATCTGCTCCATGAGATCATGTATTGTCCCCTTCTGGCCCCCCTCCCCTCCGAGGGAGCGGGACTGATTCCAGATCCCGTGCTACAGTACTTGGCTGATAAAGCAAGATATTTTTAGATTTGGATTTTAAACCTTTCTGAAGTCTGTTAATTGTGGCTCATCTGTGCTCCTGTACCTGACCGTGTATCTTGTCTCTGCTGCTGCTCCTGCTCATCTGCTGGGTTATTTAAACATGTAGTTGTAGTGTTAGATAAGTTAATTCTCTCTATGAGTTCTGGTACATCTCCTGTCTGTCCTGGGGGAGGATCTCTCCTTCATTTGGACACCCCTGAGGTTTCTTCTGTTTCTCCAGAATCCGTTTTTTTGGGAGTTTTTCCCTTATTGAGGAGGGTCTAAGGGCAGGGATGCCAGTATTCTTTAGTTTGTTTAGTTTAGCTTAGGAATCAGCTATTGAATTCTGTGACTTTCTGTTCTTTATGATTCGTGTTTATTACAGTTACCGGTATGAAGCCTATTGAGATTGTTGTAAATATTGGCCTATATAAATAAACTTGAATTGAATTGAATCTCTTCTTATGGGAGTATTTATTGAAGTAGCACAGATAAAACTCCCTTCCCTTCTTATCTTACTCTCTCTTCCTCGTTCCTCTTTTCTCATCCTCGTCTACATTGATTTCTTCCTCTTCATCTTACGGCTGCTCTTCTGAGGGGTCACCACACCGAATCATTCATCTCAATCTAACCATCTCCTCTCCATCCTCCTCCCTCATTCCAACATCTTTCTCTGCATCCATGAACCTCCTCTTTGGTCTTCCTCTTTACTGGTTGCTCCGCCCACAGCATCCTTTCACCATCATCATCACTTTTTCTCCTCTCAACGTGTCCAAAGCATCTCCATCTGCTTCCCTGCTTGGCTCTCCAGAACATCCACCCTGATATGTCCCTCTGCTGGATTCATTCCTGATCCATCCTGTTCTCTCCCTAGGAGAACCTCAGCATCTTCATCCCTGCTGCATCCTGTCTCTAAACCAACAACATGGCTGCTCTCACCACAGTCTTTGTCTTGATGACTCTCTTTGGTCACACATCCCGCCCGAGGCCTTCCTCCACCCATGCCAACCTGCCTGCAGACACCTCTCCACCTCTTCCCCACTCTGTTCTTATGGACTGTTGTTGACCCTATGGACCTAAAGTCTTCCGCCTCCTCCACCTCTGTAACCTCACCGTTCCTCTAGAGTTCCTCTCATTTGACAACTGATCTGACCTTCTTTCCTCTCTTTTCCACAGCAAACCTCCACCTCTCTCGATGTTCCTCCGCCTGCTCTCTGCTCCCATTACAGATCACAGTGTCATCTGCAAACATCACAGTCCACAGAGATCCCTGTCTAACCTCATCTGTCTGTCTGTCCGTCACCACATAGGGTGGCTTTGTTCTGGAAACAAGTCTACAATGCCATTCTTCTAGCAAAGTCCACCACCATTTTCTGCGCTCCTCTCCTAAACACCAAACGTCTCCATCACTTCCTCTGCTCCTTCATCCACATGTCTGTTAAAGTCTGCTCCTATCAGCACTCTCTTCTGTAGAGATACCAGGATCTCCTCATTCATCTCACTTCAAAATTTCTCTGCTCTGGCTGAAATCCAACAGACAATCTTCAACATCACATCTTAACCCTTGTGCTGTCTTAGATGACCCCACCCTTACATTGACGTGTTCTCCCTACCATGACAAAGGTGGATAAAGGTGGAAAGATTTCATGTAATCCATGGACACCAGTGAAGATCACAAATCATTGAAGAAAAAAAGGTTCAGAGCACTGTCTAGTGGGTCTAGATGACCCAACTCCCAATGTTAAAGTGCCTAGGATAGTACAAGGGTTAAACTTCCAGCTTCGTACTCCTCATGACCCCATCTAACATTCTCTGCACCTCCAGATCTCCTTCTTCCGAATGTCTGTTCCTCCCTTTCCAGTCACACCATGACAGAGCAGCTCATCAACAGCACTGGGGATGGCCGCTGTTAACCTGGGCCACGCGTGACCCAGAATGAACGGTCACGTCTGAAGTAACAAAGGTGTTCAATAACGGGTATACTGTTGGAATAATAGCAGATAAAAATGTATCTCGTAGTTTCTATCACCGTTTCTTTGTAGGAGCAATATTACATATGTTCATAGACTTTTCTTTTGCATTTCTACTTTTATATCAAATTATCTTGTTTTGCTATTACATACTGGTTCTGTATATCTGTGCATATATCTTTGTTTGGTTTAATACACTTTAAATACAGCTGCTTTGCTTCTCCAATGAAAGCATGAAAAGGGAGCTTTTCGCTTAATCAATTTTCCAAACCTGCTTAATAACTTTTGGGGTCACGGGGTTGCTGGAGCCTGTCCCAGATACTGTAGGGCAAAGGCGGGGTTCACCCTGGACAGGTCGCCAGTCCATCACAGGATTAAAGGGATATTATTCAGCCCAAAACTTTCAAAACATGTTTAAAGCTTCATTTCCAAAATCCTAGAAACTTTAGGACACATTTGACTTCAGAACAAAATGGAGTCAAAACGAAGCTTGTAAGCTTGTTAATCTGAACTCATTTCACCCTGAATCCATCTGAGAAAAATGTTTGACCTAAATTGTTTGGTTTTGGAGTGTGGAAAAGTTAGACCTCCAAAGATTCGGTGCATGACAGGATTTGTTGTCTACTACGACGGAGTTTTAGGGCCACCGAAAAACAAAAAAAAAAGGAAAATTACGAGATTTTATCCCATAAATTTAGGAGATAAAAACGCGTAAATTTAGGAGATAAAAACTTGTAAATTTAGGAGATAAAAACTCGTAAATTTACGAGATTACAGTGATTGAAAGTGAGCATGCAGAGCAGCAGGTGAACGCCGTGCAGCAGCAGGGCAGACCGTCTAAACTTTGTTGAACAGGTGAGCTGAATTTTTATTGATAACGTTCCAAATGTCTGGAAGCTCATTTGTTTGATTTGCGATTCTTTAAAGTTTGATTTATTGATGGTTGGTTTGCAGGATCTCTGCAGCCCGATGAAGCCATCGGGTGACCCTGCAGCTGTTCGCTTGAATCCTTTCTTCCTCCACCAAAGACAATATCACTACGTCTGCGTGACGCTTCCATCACACAAAAGGAGGAGCACTTTTTTTTGGCATTTTCAACGTTCTAGAGCTAATATAACAGACTATTTTCATTCCTCTTTATTGTTTTATTCTGAAACGGGACGTTTCATCTGCAGGAGGGGGCGTATGTAACACTGTTTACTTCCGCATTGGTGTTGAGATGACAGGTTCATGACGTAATGAGACAAATGAACTTCAGGATATGTGAATGAAAAGGAGAATAAAGGCTGCAGCGATCCTTTGCATCCAAACGTGTCTCTGAGCTCCTTATTTTACATATGAAACTCCGCTTTACCAACACTGAACCCCGGAAACACTGCTACACAATAAATAATCTTGAGTCATCAAAATGTTCAAAATCTCTTTGTTTGAAAACCTATAATCCGGAAATAAAGCTTCACAAAAGCCACACATTTCATCTTTCAAGCTAGGCTCCAATCATAAACGGACAACTTCAGTGTTTTCTCCTTAATCTACGCCTTTTTTTTCCGTAAATTTACGAGTTTTTATCTCGTAAATTTATGATTTTTATCTCCTAAATTTACGAGATAAAATCTTGTAATTTTAGTTTTTTTTTTTTTGGGTGGCCCTAAAACTCCGTCGTAGCCCATGTCCTGACATGGAAAAAATAAAATATATCTCGTTCCCACAAATTAATATCTTGTTACCATACCATACGATACTATTTTGTATTTTGAAACATCCTCCGTGTCTTCATTACAATGTAATGAGACACACACAGACAGAAATGTGAAAGTATCTGCTGTAAATCCAACTACAACTCACATCCGTGTTTATGGAGCTAGGAGCTAAAACCGGTAGGTGAAGCAGGAAGCTTGAGAATCCTAAATCTTGTGATATTTTTCTGATTTTCATCAAGACAATAATAGATCAATCATTCTTGTTTTTATTTTTCCCCTCTTGAACGAATGTGGGTCACAGAGGCACAGAAGTAGCGGCAGAAAGCGGCTTTTGCAGCTGGATGGACGGAGAGCGTACCGGGATGTGAATGAACCCAGACATGAAGACGTGATTACCGATGCTTTTGTGCTTTTTAAAATAAATAAATCTGATCTCTAAACATCATCCGTTTCTTCAATGCAATGTAATGAGACACACACAGACAGAAATGTGAAAGTATCTGCTGTGAATCCAATTATTATTCACATCCGTGTTTATGGAGCTAGGAACTATGTCCGGTAGTCGAAGCAGCAATCCGTGTTTATGAATGACTTATGACGTAAATAATTATTTTGTTCGCACAAATTCATTAATTAGTGGGAATGAAATATTATTTTGTGGGAGCAAAATAATGGGCTGCACAGTGGAGCAGTGGTTAGCACTCTTGCCTGACTGCAAGAAGGCCCCCGGTTCAAGTCTCGGCTGGGGGACTTGAAACAGAACATCAATGGGGGACCTTTCTGTGTGGAGTTAGCATGTTCTCCCCGTTCAGGTTTTCTCTGGGGTCTCCGGCTTCCTCCCACTGTCCAAAAACATGCTCCATAGGTCAATTGGCAACTCCAAATTGTCCATAGGTGTGAGTGTGTGAGAATGAATGGGTGTGTGATTGTGGCCCTGCAACAGACTGGTGACCTGTCCAAGATAACGAGATATTAACTTGTGGGAACAAGATATTAATTGGTGGGAACGAGATATTAATTGGTGGGAACGAGATATTAATTGGTGGGAACGAGATATATTTTATTTTATCCATGTCTGGACACGGGTTCCGTAGTTGTCTAATGAAGGAGTCAGAAATTTGGCACGTTTTGAAATGAGGCTGCAGTAACATTTTAAAACAGTAGGTGTCATCTCAACACATTGTTTCTATATGAGAAAAAAAAATGACAATAGCCCACAGGTCTTAGCATGAGGATTTGTTCTAAATGAGTCCTTTCAAGAATAATTGCTGGTGTTTTGTCCTTGAAGGCTTTTGCTCGACTCTCCTAACATTTACTTTGGAAAGGAACTCGATGGGAAGCTGGCTTGTCTGTGGAGTTCCTTCAGGAGGCCTTCACCTGGGATCCCACTGGTCTGTGTTTCTGAAGCATCTGAGGTGCTGTCATGTGATGTGGAATTAAAGAGGGAAAGCTTTCTCAGACATTTGGGTTATATTTAACATTAACACATAATTAAAAGTCTGACTATTAAAACGTCCAGAAATGACTTTGTTTATCTATGTTTTGCACAGCAAGAGTATAGTTGGCCTACTGTTCATGTGAGCCATGCAGTAAAGCATCTAGATTTAAAGAATGAAGCGCTCACAGCTCGGTGTCACTCCTCTTTTGTTTCTGTAGCTCTTCCATCTCTTTCTGCTCGCCAGATATGACACGAAATGTCTGCAGGGAGTCTCAAAGACCGAGCAAACTCAGAGCAGCTCAGCCATCCGGTTCTTCAGAACACCAGCTTAATGAGAAGCAGAGCGACAGCCACTTGGAAATTTCTGCACTCACATTCATTTGCTCTGACATGTTTAGCAACAGTAATGATGGAGGCTTGATAGAAAAAACATGTGTGAGGCCTGCATTCAGCAGAGGCTAAGCTCAGGCGCTCAGAGGCAGAACCGTGGCTCTAACAGCATTAGATTATCCCTTCTTAAAGGTAATAAGATGCCCAAATACCACAGGGGCTGGTTTCAAAGGGGCTTCACTCTTCCGCCAAGCCTCTGCACAATCACTGCACCATAATTCCCGCCTCATGCAGATTGCATTCCTGCAGCAACACAAAGAAGGTGCAGTGATGCTTTGATTAACCAGCACGACACAGGGGCCAACACAGCAGAACAAGCAGCCCCAGATTCACCTCCATGCCTCCAGACCCCCCCCCCCAACATCCACCCCGTCTTGGCCCTAAATCCCGTCATTCTGTTTGTCCGGATCTTGCTCAACAGGTTTATCGGTTTACTGGGAGAAGAAGGACTTGAGCGACAGAGAGGAGGTCTGGGATCACTCTCCCAGAGCGAGGAGCCGGGATTAGAGGGGGAAGAACAAATACCAGGGAGCGCTCTGAGGAAGGCGATAGTGAGGGCTGAGAATCCACACAAAAGAAATTCATTAAAGCTCCTTCAGAGAAGAGTTGCCCTTTGGATTAGGAATTAGAATGAGAGGAAATAAACTTTCGACTGGACTTTATTCCAGAAAACCGCAGGTTTCAGGTTTCCTCAGTAAGAAACAGAACAGGAAACACTTGGAAAAAAATAAAATAACCTTTCTTATCTTTCTTTTAAAAAAGTTAGATGCGAGTTTGTGGAACAAATACATTAAATTACAATCTGTCAGGGTAAATTTTGGTTTCCTGCTAGTTTATCTCTCCAATGATCAAACCATGAGCTTGTTTGGTGAATTCTATTGCTTGAAGTTGATGTGGGAACTCAGGTGGAAAATCCCACAAACGTCCTAAAGGGGCAGCATGTGACTGCTTGGCCCTGTTGCCTCACAACAAAGGTTCAAATCTCAGCAGGGGTCTTTTCTCTTCCTCTCCAGCTTTCTGTTCCTGTACTGAAACCACATCTGCGCCACACAAGTGAGGATGAGATGGTGAGTGTCTGTGATGCACAGAAAGCCCATCCAAAGTATGTGACCCACCTCTCACCCAGTGACAGCAACAACTGCAAAGAAAAGTATGTGGAGTGAAGAGATGGTGGAATAATACTGAAATGTCAAGGGAAACATCTGATTGCAAAGGTGGAATTTTTCTGCAAATCACCTCCTACTTTCCAGATTCTGAGCTGCAGTGGAGATAATGAGAGAGGAAAGATTTAGAATGAAAAAAAAAGTTATTTCTGATAAAACTGTGCCATAATTTATGCTTCTGGTTTTAAAAACTAAGACAAGGAAACTGCTGTTTTATTCAGGGTGAAACTGAAATTCCTCTGAAAAGACACCAACTCCTTCAGATCAAAGTCAAACTGGACCAAACATCAACAGTTCATCAAAATTCCTACTTTACTTGGTTCTACCAAATCACCCATTTTTGGAAAGGTTGATTGAGCGGAGGAACCTTTGAGCTCGTCTGACTTCAGGCTTCACTTTTGCAGTTCAGCATCCTGACACCAGGGGGGTATTTCAAAAGCAGGTTATGTGAGTTACTACAGTTAGTTTGAGGCTAAGGAAGTTGATAACCTCAGCTTTCAGTTCCAGAAATTGAGGTATGTTTCAGGGTATGCTTAGTTCCCATAGCACCTCATGCTCTGAACATAACCTGGTCTGGAGCAGGTTTAGTTGAAGGTTAGTTTGTTTTCATAGAGGTGAAGCAGCATGGCGTGTCCATTTGAAGATGATTTAGTGGATGAAGAAGCTCAGATAATACTTTTTCCACCATGAGAGGATGATAAGACCATGTATGGATGTTGGAAAGATAACCCTTTTTACTTTTATCTGACCTCATTATTTGCTACAGTTAAGATAAATCATTTTTTTAGTTCAGTCAACTTAAACATAACACGTAGTTATCAGACAGTTAAATTACTTTCATTCAAATTAATTAAATTAAGTAGGTGTAATTTGGTGCTGCTGTTAGATTGGCACCGCAAGGAATTGTGGGATACCATTCCCTTTGCCTGTCTGGACGAATTTGGGTTTAAGTGTGGGTTTTTGACCAAATGTGTTTAGTTGTTTAGCTGTTTTACTGTGTTTTGCCGAGTTATTTGTACTATTTAATTCTTTCTGCACCATGAGTGAGAGGAAGAGAGAGGATGATGAGATTATTTAGCACCACTAGTGCTATTCTAAGATGCAAGAGCTAAGGTCAAAGTCAGAATCATGCTAACTGCATACATGATATAAATTGTAAATCAACAATGCATCATTGATTCTAATGTTGGAAATTAAAGAATGTCTGCAGGCTCAAACTTAGACATGACAGTTCAAGAAGAACAATAAATTAATATGGAAAAACTTTTACTTGAATTGGAGAAATATGACATTTAGTTAGATAAATATGTAAATTTGAGTTGGATAGACGTAAGAAACTAGGTTGAATAAACTTAACTCAATTACTTGTTACCAATTAAAGTAATTAATTTAAGTTATTTATATATATGTGTCACAATGAAAATAGAAATGAGATAGAAACTCGTGCGTTTACTCTGTTTGTTCTTTTTCTACAAGCAGAAACTCTTTCTTTTGATGATACAGCCGCATTACTTTTTTGATGGACGTATAATCTCCATACGCTGCCATTAAAATCTCAGACTCCGTCTCGCTAAAATATAGCGCTCTCTTTTTTCTCCACTTGTTTCCATGGTGACTCCGGAAATTGAGAATGTCTTTATGTACCTGCTGTGCACGCGCATTAACCTAAAGTTACCAAGTCAAGTGTAATTACGCAAACTCATATCCGGTCTTTTGGAACTGAATATTCCAGAGTAAGCATTTAGTAAGCAAGTTCAGGCGGACTTCAGCCAGAGTTCAGGGTTAAAGTCAGGGTAGTTTAAACGTGCTTTCTGGAATACCCCCCAGGGACTATTGGTCCAGTGGGCACATTGCTATGATTCTGACTGCCCAGGTCCCCACGGAAGGAGGTGCATTATGACAGGCGTGATGGTGTATCTGTGGGCATGTGGATGACAGTGTCATCTGCATAATATGTGCATATGAACAGCCTAAGGATATGAATGCACAGGATGCTTATGCATAAGAAGAAAGATGATGTCTAATCTTTATCCAATTAATTTATTCTGTTTGATCTTTCTGACTTGACAAATATAGCACCAATCGCATCGCATCAAACCTCAGATCCAGGAACAACAGTGTGGTTTTCGTCCTGGTCCTGGAACAGTGGACCAGCTCTACACCCTCTTAGGGTGCTGGAGGAATTGTGGGAGTGGAGTGTCCCTGCCCCAGGTGGAGGAGTTTAAATATCTGGGGGTTTTGTTCACGAGTGAGGGAAGACCAGAGCGTGAGATTGACAGGCGGAGCAGCTCCATAGTTATGCGGTCGCTGTATCGGTCCGTTTTGGTGAAGAGAGCTGAGGCAGAAAGCAAAGCTCTCAATTTACCGGTCGATCTTCGTTCCAACACTCACCTATGGTCATGAGCTCTGGGTCATGACCGAAAGAACGAGGTCCTGAACACAAGCGACTGAAATGAGCTTCCTCTGTAGGGTGGCTGGGTGCTCCCTTAGAGATAGGGTGAGAAGCTCGGTCACCCGCGGGGAGCTCAGAGTAGAACAGTTTCTCCTCCACATCCAGAGGAGTCAGTTGAGGTGGCTCGGGCATCTAGTCCGGATGTCTCCTGGACTCCTCCCTAGAGAGGTGTTCCGGGCATGTCCCACTGGGCGGAGGCCCCGGCGAAGACCCAGGACACGTTGGAGAGACTGTGTCTCCGGGCCTGGGAATGCCGCGGGGTCCCCCTAAGAGGGGATGGAGGAAGTGGCCGGGGAGAGGGAAGTCTGGGCATCTTTGCTTAGACTGCTGCCCCCGGTCCCAGGGGCAGCGAGAAAGATGGATGGATGGACTTGACAAATTATTTTGCACAAATCATGTAATGTAATGGATTTGGAATATTTTTTCTTTTCATTTGTGTGTAACTTTGTGAATAGTTACTATCTATCTATCTATCTATCTATCTATCTATCTATCTATCTATCTATCTATCTATCTATCTATCTATCTATCTATCTATCTATCTATCTATCTATCTATCTATCTATCTATCTATCTATCTGTGTGTGTACTGTACATATATGTAATTACTTCCAGATTAGCTCAGACATGACATTTAGTTTTTTCCTGTCTGAAAGAAATAATGATGTGACTACCGCATGATACCGATTCCCAGTGGTGTTATGAGCTTCATCCAGTGTGGGTCCTTGCAAGACCCTTCACTCTACTGCCTAACTATGTTGCAAAAAAGGGACCCTAAGTCAGGGCCTCCCTGTGCTGGTCCCCAGCCTGGATAAATGTAGGGTTGTGTCAAGAAAGGCATCTGGTGTAAAAAATATCTGCCAAACCACCTGTGGGAATTAGAGGAAGATGATTTGCTGTGGCGAGTCCTGAAGGGATATGCTGAAAGGTGAACAACATTGTCAGTTGTGAGAACAAGAGTTCTGACTTTGTTAGTACTTCTATAGGGGTTGTTAGGGGTTTGGGCTGGAACTTGTTTAAAGCAGCTGTAATAATCTAAATTCTAAATTCCCCATCAAAATCATTTTTAAGTTACTTGGAGAAACCCAGTAAATCCCTGTGAGTAATCACTGAATCAGAAATGCAATAAAGTCAAGTGTTTCTTCTGAACTACAGCAGTCTAAAAGAGATGGATTTGTTTCAGACTCATACAAGTGAGCAAACGAGAAGGAGATGGATGATGCCCTCAGGCCCAAAAGTCAGAGACAAAAGCAGGGAACACAAATTTAAAGGGAGAGCTGTAAAGTCAAGGTTGCCAAGGTTTTTGTCAAACACACAACAGATGTTGAGGAGAAGAAGCCTGAGCAGCTCTGCAGGTGAAGGGGTATCATTTAAGGCGGAAAATATGTGAGGAATAATAAGGAGGATGGAGAGAACAAATGCTTGGTGTGTTTTACTGAAGTCTTTACTGTTTGACCCCACAGCAGTTTTACTGCAAAGTCTTCCCAAATGTTTTTTTTAAAAGAATTAAATGTAACAGCGGACACTAAACCACTTTTAAACGAGATGTCCTGCTGCTGATGCCCCATCAGAACTGCTATGATCTCATCCACAGACTGTCGAGCCTCTGAAACAAATCCTGCTCAGATGAAACATGAAAGGGGGGACTTTAGCGCTCTCCACGCCCAGAAAGTCTCAGCCTGGGCGGGGAGATCTCAGCAGACTTTGGGTGTGATCCGAGGCGCTCCTCTGAGGCGCAGCGGACACCGCAGAGGCGCGTCACAGTCCCGTCACAGTGCCGTTGGCACCCCGAAGCCCTCAGTTCCAGCGGAGTTTCCTTCACGATGCGCGGCTTTTCCTGGAGGGTTCGCCCCACACTCCGGATTAAAGAATGCCGGGATTTCCGTGGAATTAACTAGAGAAACGGGAACTTGTTGGAGGTCGGCTCTGGAATCCAGAATGGCACCGTTACCTGCTGCGCTGCTTGTTGCGTTTTTGGGTAAGTGAGGGTTTCTGCGCACAGGTGCGCAAGTTTCAAACTAGATGATAAAGAGAGGGGTTTGCCTCCAATGACCTGAAATTCTAAAGTTTTATTAAATGCTAAATATCAGAACATATTTACATGATGAAGATGGTGATCATATTCCAGGTAGAGGACCTTTATCACTTCCCCTCACACCTGATTCATGTCAGTTAACAATAACAGATGATTTTTTTTCCTGTGGTAACACATAACTGGAGGGCAGAAGTCACAGAGAGCTCCCTAAGGCTGGTCTGCAGATGAAAGCCCTCTGAGACTTAAGAGCCACTTTAAAGATCCACTCCTGATGAAAACCCTGCTGAGCAGCAGAGGATTATGGGAGTGCAGTTGACCCAATCCATCTGCTGCCAGTGACAGATAGGAGGCAACATTTGGCAGCAACTTCAAATGAGCGGGTTGAGATGAAATGGATGCTTTGGACTCCACTTATCCTTCAGTATGTTGAAGTGGATCATTTAAGAGTTCAATTGTGCTGCTGTAACTGTGCTATGCATGGGAGGAAAGTGCAGAGCTTTCCAAGAAAATAAAGTTCAAAACAGAGGCAGTAAACCCACCAAAGGATAAACACGCTGCATGCGGTCAGCCTGAATGAGTTTGACCTTTTCTTCTTTGAAATGTTTGGGAACAATGAGCTCGCTGGAAAAGACGGATCATCCAGGAATTTGAGCCAAACCTTTGGAAGGCTGCAGATTTTCAAAACGTTAAGAAATATTTTACTGACCGCATGAGGACAAAAATACATCAGAAAGAAAGCAGAACTAAATTATTTTTGGTGTTAAAAAAAACCCTAACAGTTGAATCTATTTATTGTCTGTATTATTACAGTGATCCCTCACAACAGCTGTAACAAAATTGTCGTGAAAATATGGGCAGCAACCTTTAAAAAAACAAATTTTGTACATTACATTAAAAATGTTGATATTCCTTTGCTCAGGCTTTGGCAAACACATTCTCATTCATGAATGTTTATGAAATGCAGGAGTATTTTTTACTGAACTGCTCAGAAATGTGATTGAAATACTTCAGCTTGAAAAGTACAAAAAGGAAACAGAAAGAAGAGATTTGGCGAGGACATTTGGGTCAGCTGGATCCAGCGGTGAAATGTGGAATGTGAGATAGAGCAACAGTTGGATGATGAGCGTTTCTCGTCTCAGGATGGAAACACTTCCGTGTTGGATCCTGTTGAGATGTGCGACCTTGGAGATCTGAGAACCCGTTCTGATGTCACGCTCCACTTCAAGGCTTTTGTTTTCCTGAGCAGTCCTAAACGGAACCAGACCTAACCGTTTTCTTGTTAGTCCAGTCAGTTTTGGTTTTCTTTTGCTAAACTTTAAGGGTAAAAATGTTTTTTACAGAGAGGCCAGAGAAGAGGGGCGAACCCTCCAGAAAACTGCTATAGTGTGACAGTTAAGACTTTTATTGTTTTAACTCCAGCCAATCAGCTGCAGTAAACCCCTTTCACTGCAGTTAAAGGTCTTTTTCATGAATTCTTAGCGCCTTTCTTGGTGTTTTTTGATCGACAAATGAGAAGCAGCGTCACATGAAGGAGTAGATGTCAGTATTTTCTCCTGAAATTCCATCATTTATGCATATTTCAGCATCAGCAGCAGGCTCAATATTGATCGGGGTTCAATCTGAATTAGGGAAAAAGTGATAGCTCTGTTTGGCAGGGTGGTGTTTGATAAGACGGGCCCCTCCCTCCACCCTGTCTGTGGTGGAACAAACTCAAACGGAGACGTTACATAGAGGCCTCCTTTGTCTTTTCCTCTCAGCCATGCAGAGTCTCTCTGCCGTTACATCACCGTCAGGATGCGGCCAACTGGAAATGTTCTCTGTGGCTTAGGACTCTGGGAGTTTTGTTCTTGGGCTGAGACAGAATTGTTATGATGATGGCCTCCGTGAGGGAGGGAGGTGCTGTAAAAGAAATGAAGGTCTGATGCTCAATCATCACTGTTTAAAGGAGCGGCAGCAGGGATGATGGAAGACCCTGCAGAAAAGGACACACACTCCCCTAATCATTCCCTCCTTCATTTCCTAAAAGCCCATTTTCCATTGAGTTGGCTGTAACCCTTGTGCTATAGTCACTTTAACATTGGGAGTTGGGTCATCTAGACCCACTAGACAGTGCTCTGAACCTTTTTTCTTCAATAATTTGTGATCCTCACTGGTGTCCATGGATTACATGAAATCTTTCCACCTTTATCCACCTTTGTCATGGTAGGGAGAACACGTCAATGGAAGGGTGGGGTCATCTAAGATAGCACAATGGTTAAAAAGGCCTTCACTTGTTTGTTTGTTTTAAACTTTATAAATGTAGAAAAAACAGCTTCAGGAGAAATAGAAACCAGCAGAAATACTAAGATACTAAGATAGCACAAGGGTTAAAAGGAAAATGTGCTTAGAAGGAATATCTGCTAAAGTTTGATCTGCTCCAGACTCTGACCACCACCAATAGCATGTCATTCTGCACAATGTGGACGTTTAAACTTATGTTTCTTTTTTGATCCCAAGTATTTTACACAAAGACAAACATTTTCCGGTGTGATTCTAAATCAAGACTCAAGGAAAACCCGTTTTTTAAAGCTCAGAGTAAAGACAAGCACACCACAAATACCCTAAACATGACGATATTCTAAATATTTATGATTTTATAATATAAATCATCAATAGAGGATTGAAACCATGAAACTAAACACGCTAAGAGGGCTGTGAACGAGAATGTTTTTGATGATACAAACAATATCCAAACATACAGTGCTGTGAACTAACTGTATAGAATGTTATGCTTGTCTTTGTCAGAAAGTACAACACAGGGTTACCTTTACACATTCAGCCAAAAAAAACGGAGGGCCCCTCCTTTCCTTCAGCTTCTCTGGGCTCAGAGGGGTCTGGGATGGACCGGCACTGTGTGGAAGCACAGCATAACCCAGAACTTGGGATTTTTTTAGGGGTTAGTGTGTGGGTGTGGGGGGTACTGGGGTACCTGTTCAGTCTGTTGCTGAAAAGCAATTATATTTTAAGGATAACATGCAAAATTCTATTGTGGTATGGAGTAGTTTCAGTCCTGTTACTGCAGCTTTAAAGTAAAAAAAAGGTGTTAAAATCCCACTCCCATCATCTTCTGATCTGTTTTTAAAGCGTTCCCAGTGATTCAATTCAATTCAATTCAATTCAATTTTATCTGTATAGCCCAAATTCACAACAGTGGGCTTCGTACCGGTAACTGTAAGGTAAACATACAATCAAAAAGGATCATAAATACATAGAATTCAATAGGATAATACTATAACTAAACCAAACTGGCATCCCTGTCCTTAGAACCCCCTTCTCTGTAAGGGAAAACTCCTAAAAAAAAAATGGAATCTGGAAAAAACGAAGAAACCTCAGGGGTGTCAACATGAAGGAGGGATCCTCCCCCAGGACAGACAGGCGATGTACCAGAACTCTTAGAGAAGAATTAACTTATCTTACCCTACAACTACATATTTAAAGTCCAGCAAATGATCGTCATCCAGATGAAGTTGGGGGACGGCTGGGGGCGCGAGACGAGCCGGAGACGGGATCCACAGCCAGGTGTAGGAGCAGTAGTAGAGGCGAGCCAGAGACGAGGTACACGGTCAGGTTCGTGGGAACGGAATATTAATTTGTGGGAACTACATATATTTTATTTTTTCCATGTCATGACACGGGCTCCGTAATGGAGAACTAAATGATAAATAATGATGAAGAATAGAGGAGAGAAGGAGAGTAGAAGTAGATGAGGAAAGAGGACAGAACCCCAGTGCACCATAATTTACCGCTTCAAACATCTAGCAGCCTACTAACAACTTTATTGGTGTTGTTAAGTTTAATTTAAACACATTAACATTAAGGTAAATATTCTCTGAACACTAGCTAGTCTGACAATAAGCCTGTCCAAAGAGGAATGTTTTAAGCCTTACTTTGAATGCAGAAATATACTTCTCATTCTGATGAAGCCATCAAAATCTCTGTGGTTTTCTAGGACATAGTTTCTGCTAAGTAGCCTGAGCTCATTAGAAATTGTTGTCTAAGTTGTAGGCGGAACTTTTGCTGCAGGGTAAGCCCATCCCCATGTCCCATCATCCTTTACACTCTTTCCTGCTAGCTTACAGCCCCTCACACCCCCAGCCTAACACTACCAGTGCAACAAAAATGGTGACCGATATTGCTGTCCAGTTTAGATCCAGATTCCAGCTCAGACGTGGAAAACGAAGACCTTCATGAATCTGTTTGTCTGACAGTGGATGATCAGAATGGAGCAGAGCAGGGAGCTTGTTGTTTTTATACAAAATATGAGCAGTTTTTCACCTGCTCCTAATTCACAACCATTTGAATAAAGAAATTAGCAGAAATTCAATTTTAATCTTAATTTTTCTTTACACACCTCCTCCATTATCAGAAAAATGACACAAGAACATGTTAAAAACACTGAAAACACCATTTTCACTGGAGTGAGTCTTCAAAGCTCTGCCGTACCGGGCGGCAGCCACTGGGGCCACCGGGCGCCGGACACAGACGTGGGCCAAGGATGGAGACAGGACCCAGAGGGCCCAGGAGCCGCCCACCACCCTGCCGGAATCTCGCCACCACAGGCCAGAGCAGGCCCAGGTGCCCAGGCGCCCCTTCACACTACACTACCCTGTACAACCCCTCCTCCCATATCTGCCCCCGATGCCCTCCCCACTCTGCAAAAAGGAGGGTGAGTCCCAGCGGGCCCCCGGCGATGTAGCCCTGCAGTCCTATCCCCACCCATGCACTCTCACATTCTTCTGGTTTCCCCCCGCCCGCCCCCCATCACCACACGGTAACCACCGGCCGACTGACCCCCAGCCACTGCCCCACCCAACAGGCCGCCCTGAGAGGACCCAGGCGGGTGAAGACCGGTCACCCCTCCCCGATCCCACCTATGTATTGTGGTGTGGGTGTGCAGTGTATGTGTGGTGCCAACATGCAGAAGTGTGTGTCTAAAGTGAGAGTTAAAATTGGGGTGTTGGAACGGTGAGATGAGAACGGATGTTTCTCCATGCCCCCCTCCACCAGACCATCCCCACAAGGCCCTAGATGAATCAAGGTGTCCAACATGCGTGTAAAAGTGGAATGGAGGCCGGGCGCCGACGTGACCCCAAAAAGAGTCACCACTGGTGAACCCCGCCATCACATCTCACCCATCCAGTTCCTGGAGCCCCATGTGCCTGTGTGCACGATATGTTAGGGTGGGAGCGGGGAAGAGCAGGCGGATGGGCACAAACGGGGGGAGCCCTCTTCACCCGGGCTTTCCATCCATTTTCTTGACCCTTTTGGGTTCACGGGGTTTCCGGAGCCTGTCCCGGCCACTATTGGGTGAAGGCGAGCAACCCCATGAGCGGGCGCCATTTTTTTTTCCAAAGGAGTTTCATGACAGACTCGAATCCGTTTTTAATAAATTTGCCATCTCAAAGGGTGATGAGGATTTTTAGTTTGGTTTGACCTCAGTTTATAGGGATTTTTACCGGATTAAAAAAAAGACAACTTCTGACTAAACTGTCTCTGACTGGACTCAACATTCCCACAACAGAAAACTTTGGCTTCAAGGGAAAATATTTGTTCATTTATGCTCTTTATTCAATTAATTTCTAATTACAACAACAATGTCCAGATTCTCCTGGATTTTCTGTGTTTCTAGAAGCAACCATGTTTCTGTTGTGATGGTGGAACTGACTGCTCTGTTTGCAATCCGCAGCTTTTCAGGATAAGATCATGTTTGATGAGTCTTTTGATGTTCTCGTCCAATAGTTTGGAAACATCTCGTTTTGGAGAAACTGCTCCTTCCACACCCAAGTAAACAAGCACAGCTCTCTCAGGACCTGCTGCTTACAGCTGCTTTCTGCAGCATCAGCGTCACGGCTAAACCCAAGAGAAGAGGGCGATCTTCGGCAGAGGAGCACCTCTTGGTTTTTTCTGTCTCCCTGCTGCTCCACAGACCGTTAGAGAAAGTGGTCCCTGCTGGGTTTGAGGACAGGGAAGTGCATCCTCAGCTCAGGTTCAAAGACTGAAGTGCAGCACAAAGCCATAGATGTCGTAGAAAAAAGGATTTTAAAAACAGCATGATGCCCACATCAGATGGACTGAGTCTGGTTCTGCTGGAGGTTCCTTCCTCTCCACTGTGGGCTTACTCACGACAAAGAAACCCTTCTATATCCTCTGTTGGTCACTTTTTAGTCCATCCATGCACAGATTAGTCAATCTGGGCTTTTTGAAGTGATGTGGATTGTTGGCTTTGATGGTTATTTGCTTTGAGATTCCCTCACTTTGGGAGTAGATGCTTTGACGTGAATTATACACGTGCTTAGACAAACATACAAAGAGATGGAGGTTTTGCCTGAAACTCTGTTGCTTCATTTATTCACATGTTTGGTTCTTCTTCTGGTATTATCTGCAAATCAATCATGATGCAGCTGCATTAATGTGCATTAAAGGCAGACCAGATCTGATAGCAGGAATTCTAGGTGGAGTCTGATTTTATTAAAATGTTTCATGGAGTAAATCCTGACTGGAATGTGAGCCTTGGGCTGTCTTTCAGATTAAAGCGCTGAAGATGCTTTCATTTCCGATTTTTTATCCCTGGAAGTTGTTTCCAGGGCTTTTTGTTTTGTGGGTTTCAAGGAAGACAGAAGACTACACATCTCTCCGGCTGTCTGTTCAAGCGTTGTGAGTTTGGTAATACGTCAAGTATAGTGTCTGCTGCAGGCTGCAAACATGAATGCAATCATCAAATAATAAACTTTATTCCAGAAAATAGCTCATATCAGGAGTTTAACTTATACTAAAACACCCCAGTTCATTAGAAACAGACTAACTCGTTGCTTGTGTTGTGCTCTAAAACACAGCTGTAAGCGTGTTTCATTTATTTAAATGTGAAATAAACGTCTTTGACAATTACCGGTTCAGCTCTAAATTGTTCCGTTTGAGTAATTAAACTAAACTCTCAACTGGAAAAATTTGAAACAATTCTGTGCCTCCTTATTTCTGACAGCATCCATTTTCCTGTTGTGCTCTTTTCCCTCAGTTTGGGCTCAAGGCTCCTCCTCTCTTCATTACCCTGACGGACACCCCAGCCGCCATTCGCTGGAGAAAAGCTTCGGTGGATCCATGAACGACTCTCAGTGCCAGCACATGCTGAAGCACCTTCACAACGGAGCTAAAATCACGGTTCAGATGCCCCCCATCGTTGAGGGTCACTGGGTGTCCATGAGGTTTGCTCCTTATTTCCAACACTTTCTCTGTGTCAGTGAAGGCAGCTGCTGAAAACGATTGACAGGTTGTCTTTTTTCATCATCTCCGTTTTCGTGTTGCAGCTGTGAGGTGAGACCCGGGCCGGAGTTCCTGACCCGCTCCTACAGGTTTGACCCCAACAACACCTTCACCGCTCAGCAGTTCTACTACGAAGACAACCACTGCACCAGACCCGCCTACACGCTGCTGATCCACGGCCGGCTGCGCCTACGCCAAGCCTCCTGGATCATCCACGGGGCCACAGAGGCAGAGTACCACCTCCACCAAGTCCAGATAGTGTGTCACACGGCCTCTGTGGCCAAAGAGCTGAGCCAAAAGCTCAACCGCAGCTGCACAGCGGCTGTGAGGGGCCCCTGGGAGCCCAATGTCCTATACAAGCTGTCGAGCGAGGAGGGGAGCTACGACTGCTCCAAAGAGCTGAACTTTGCCATGCATGAGCTGCAGCTTCTGAGGGTGGAGAAGCACTACCTGCACCACAACCTGGACCACCTGGTGGAGGAGCTTTTTCTGGGGGACATCCACACGGACCCCTCGCAGAGGCTCTACTACAAACCGTCCAGCTATCAGACGCCTTTACAGAACGCCAAGGTTTGTCCTTCCCCGCTTTTTCATGTTCCTTTCCGGATCTTTTTAGGCCTGCAGAAGCTTCAGTCCGCAGGCCTTTCCATGTAAATCCAGCAGATTTTCTCTTTTCTGCATGGCGTTTTTGCTGTGAGGAAGATTTTAATACAGTAAGAAAAGAAGATTGATTTTGATCAAGATTTTAAAGGGAAAATGTTTCAAATATTTGTTCATTAATCTGACTGTCCTAAACTGATAAAAGCAGCTTTTTTTGTGGAAATACTTTCAGAGCCACATAAAGATCCTAAAACATAAATTGGAGTAAAACTATAGCCAGGAGGGTTTTTCCCAGATGGAAGATTGATCAAACATTCCCAAAGGTGTGAATGCTGAGATTTTTTTCTTTCAGGTTGGTTAATGGAATACATAGTTCTAAATCTATACTAAATGTGTTGATTAAAGAAAAAATACTGCTTTTCTGTTTAATAATTGCACATAAAAGTCACAAAATGCTCCTGTTGACACTCAAGACAAACTCTTTATACTATATGGTTAGCCTGACCCACTAAAAGCAGCTGCCAGGATCAAAGCTGTGGCCTCGGGGCTGCTGCTCCTTTTTCCAAACGATTTTAAAGCAAAATAAAAGAAAAAAGTCTTTGTGTTATTAAAAACACTAATTTACCTGAGCAGAAACTAATGCCAACAATCGGATGGGAAGTGCTCTGATGTCTTCTTTTGACCGAGCTCCTCCTGGCGTGGAGGCTGGCGTGGACTTGCTGCCACCGGTCCCACTGCAGACGGCTCAGGGTGGATGGCGGTCGGCGGCGTCCTGCTGAGCTGTAGCTCTGGCCCTCATGTGTTCGCGCAGCGTTTGTTCAGCCACAGAGGAGCTGCACTCCACTCCCACAGCGCTGACCCTCCTCACCCCAAAGACCCCCCACACACCCACAACAACCGACCCTCAGAATACTCTGCTAATCCAGACCTGATCCCAGATTATTTACACTGCAGGAATGACCAAAAGTGTCGTTTGATCCACATGGGAACAAGAATCTGCAATGAAAGGAACCTGAGAAACGTCCACGCTAAACATTTTCTCTAAAGGAAACCTGAAACTGCAGACTGTTAAACGACAGCATCCCGCAGCATCCCACAGCATTTCGTACCATCCCCCAGCATTCCGCAGCATTTCGCAGCATCCCGCAGCATCCCGCAGCATATCGCAGCATCCCGCAGCGTCCCGCAGCGTCCCACAGCATCCCGCAGCATTTCGTACCATCCCCCAGCATTCCGCAGCATTTCGCAGCATCCCGCAGCATCCCGCAGCATATCGCAGCATCCCGCAGCGTCCCGCAGCATCCCACAGAATCCCGCAGCATCCCGCAGCATCCCGCAGCATCCCACAGCATTTCGTACCATCTCCCAGCATTCCGCAGCATTTCGCAGCATCCCGAATCATCCCCCAGGGTCCCGCAGCATCCCGCAGCGTCCCGCAGCATCTCACAGCATCCCGCAGCATTTCGCAGCATCCCGTAGCATCCCGCAGCATCCCGAATCATCCCCCAGGGTCCCGCAGCATCCCGCAGCGTCCCGCAGCATCCCACAGCATCCCGCAGCATTTCACAGCATCCCGTAGCATCCCGCAGCATCCCGCAGCATTTCGCAGCATCCCGCAGCATTTCGCAGCATCCCGCAGCATCCCGCAGCATTTTGCAGCATCCCACAGCATTTTGCAGTATCCCACAGCATTTTGCAGCATCTCCCAATATCCCAAAGCATTTCACAGCATCCAGCAGCATCTTGCAGCATCCCAAAGCATCCCACAGCATCGCTCAGCTTTCCACAGCATCCCGCAGCATCCCCCAACGTTTCACAGCCTCCCGCAGCATCCCGCAGCATATCCCAATTTCCCAAAGCATTTCACTGCATCCCGCAGCATCCTGCAGCATCCCAAAGAATCCCGCAGCATCCTGCAGCATCCCGCAGCATCCTGCAGCATCCCAAAGCATCCCGCAGTATCCCGCAGCGTCCCAAAGCTTTCCACAGCATCCCGCTGCATCCTGGTGAGAGGGCTGACCACTGCACCACCATGCAGCCTGATTTTGAATATCAATTATAAAATGTGTTTTTATTTCACCCTTTACTAAGACCACTTCAGTAAACTGTCTTGAATAAAACACACTGCTTGTTCACCTGTGGTGACCAGGCAGAGGGTCAGCACCCTTGCTCAAGGGTACCTCAGTTGAACTGTAGCAAGGAAATAAAGACCTGTACCACTCAGGCGGTGCATGGCGACCCTTAAGTAGGATTTCTACTTAAACTCCATCTGTTTTATTTGACATGTTCCTTTGTTTAATCTACTTACACTGACCAAAAGTATAAACGCAACACTTTTGTTATTGCTCCCATTTTTTATGGTATGAACTCAAAGATGGGAAACATTTTCCACATACACAAAATAACCAATTCATCCCACCTCGCAGGTGTGCCATATCAAGATGCTGATTAGACAGCATGATTATTGCACAGGTGTGCCTTAGACTGGCCACAAAAAAAAGGCCACTCTGAAATCTTCAGTTGTATCACACAGCACAATGCCACAGATGTCGCAAGTTTTGAGGGAGCGTGCAATTGGCATGCTGATAGCAGGAATGTCCACCAGAGCTGTTGCTAGGGAATTGAATGTCCATTTCTCCCCCATAAGCTGTCTCCAAAGGCGTTTCCGAGAATTTGGCAGCACATCCAACCGGCCTCACAACCGCAGACCACGTGTAACCACACCAGCCCAAGACCTCCACATCCAGCATGTCCACCTCCAAGATCGTCTGAGACCAGCCACTCGGACAGCTGCTGAAACAATCGGTTTGCATAACCACAGAATCTGTGCACAAACTGTCAGAAACCGTCTCGGAAGCTCATCTGCATGCTCGTCGTCCTCATCGAGGTCTCAACTTCACTCCAGTTCGTCGTCGTAACCGACTTGTGCAATAATCATGCTGTCTCATCAGCATCTTCATATGGCACACCTGCAAGGTGGGATGGATTGTCTTGGCAAAGGAGAAGTGCTCACTATCACAGATTTAGACAGATTTTTGACCAATATTTTAGAGAACTGGTTATTTTGTGTATGTGGAAAATGTTTCACATCTTTGAGTTCATACCATAAAAAATAGGAGCAATAACAAAAGTGTTGCATTTATATTTTTGGTCAGTGTAGTTTTATATTTATTCTATACATTCTATCTATAAAAATTTTGCTCCCTAATTTTAAATTACTTAAAAAAACAACTTAGATGAAAATGGTGTTTTTGGTGTTTTTTCTCATGATGGAGGACGTTTGTAAAGAAAATAAAACTCGAATATTTCTTTATTCAAATCATTTTGAATAGGGAGCAGATAAAAAATAGAGAAGATATTTTTTGTGATGTAGAGGATCTGGGCGGGGCCACAGGCTCCCTGCTCCGCCCCATCCGGATGCTTCCACCCGCAGACAAATGGATCTGTGAACATCCTTGTTTTTCGCATTTGGGCTGGAATCTGAATCTAAACGATATTGCTCTCCATTTTTGTTGCACCGCTAATGTTGAGTTGGGATTTTGAGGGGCATTAAGCTAGCGGGGGAGACTGTAAACAAAGGGATGATGGGAAGAGGGGGGTGGGTTTCGCCCACTTCTCAGCGGTAAATTTCATGTGAACTCCTGCTGCTCTGCAGACACTGTCCTAGAAAAACGTCACAGTTTTTTTTTTTATTTTGGATAAAAACGGCGTCATCATGAAAAGACGACCGGGACCGTTTTGATAATAGATCAAAAGAGGATCCGAGTGAAACACATAAACCAGACCGTCATGTTTTCTGAATCACACTTCTTAAAAAACTTTTTTTTTCTTCCTAATTATGCAAGAAGTCAAATCTGAGCTTTTGTTGTTGCTTCATGTCCAGACAGCCCTCAGTCAGAGTAGAACCAGAGGAGTATCCATGTGTCCTTTTTTGATATTAACAGGATATCAGCCTTTTATTTAATTATTTGAATTAGGACAGTGCATATTAATCAATGTATCAGCAGCTGCTTCAACATAAATATGCCAAAGTTAGTTAGGATAGGAGCTAAGTTTTATCCATGAACATTTAGTAACTTTCCAAATCCATCATGCAATTCTTACTTAGAATGTCACGGTAATGATAACGCAGACTTTTTGTTCAGGGTTCTCTTAAACAGAGACTGGGGGGGGGGGGGGGGGGGGGGGTGTCAAAGTGCTTTCATTTGTCTGGGACCATGTAGTAAAACAATAAGTTATACAACTACAAATCATTGAATGCCTTTGCTGCCTCAGTGTCAAAGAAGACCTTATTTACTTAAGATTTGACAGAGTTAAATTTGACAATATTGGATATTTTCTTTTAAAAGTTAAGTTTGAATCTAAGATTACGGCAAGGTTCTTGAATTGTTCTACGACTTCACATTACTCTCCATTGACCACTTCCCTCACAGAAACCTTGGGACAAAGTGATGTTCTGGGTTCTAAAGTGAGAACTGAGCTTGAATATTAAGATGTGAGATGAAATCAGAAGCAAAAATGGAAGACTGCTCGGTTTCTTTTTCGCTGTTAAAGCACTCCATGTCTCATTTGTGTTTTCATAAAAGTAAACCGTTAACTGGGTAGCTCTGGATGATTAACCGCTCAGCAGCTGAGATCATGGAGTACATTTCAGATTTCTCCATGAAGAATTGGAACAGGACCGCAGTCCACTCAAAACGTGTTGGGTTTGATCACCTCACGGGGCTGTAATGGCTTCTCTTTGGGACGTTTTACTGCCACAGTGGCTATCCAATCCATTAATTTTAAGTGCTGCACCCAGAGCTGGTGCCGGACCAGAACGTTGGCCGGTGCCAGCCTTGTTCTTTTGTGGTTACTGGGTGGGTCTCCAGCAGTGATGCAAGTGCAGAGCAGCAGAACTGCGTCATCAAGCACAACCGTTTGGTCCGCTTTCATATTGTGGTGTGTGCGGCTGGTCATTTTTGGCTTTTTACGTCTTGTTGAAATGAAAGAGTGAAGCTCCACAAACACGAGAGCCGGATGAGTTTCCTTGCCTCCGTCTCCATCTAACCATCTTCCTTTGCACTTTGTCTTCAGTGGCATGTCCTCTCATCAGGACTTTTGATGCAGACGTTCTGACCGTATCTCTCATTTCCTGACTTTTCTGAAATTCCAGAGGAGTCGTTAAAGCATTTTCTTCCAGCGTAGAGTCGGTCCAGCAGTGTAGGCGTTCTGTGGCGGGAATGTCTGCCACAAACCTGGTTTAAGCACAGCTGCATTTTCACTTTCATGCATCCAAATGCTGGAGAACTGGCAGCCGCCATTATTATAAAGTGGTTGAAGACAAAGTTTTTTCTCACAAAACCAACCAAACTCTAACGACTTTTTTTTTTTTTAGCTGAAAAGACCTGAAACCAACAAAGTAATGACAATCTTTTTTTTGTTTGTGAAAATTCAGCCTATGATTGGTTTTATTATTGTTCAGCAGAATCCAGTTCAAAGAGAAAATGCTGACTCAGACAAAAACTAGGTCGCTCTTTACTCAGTGTTGTTTTTTGCACCTTTGAGGCAAACTGTTTCTTCCACTGTTAGTGAGACTTCACACAGACTTGGCTAAGAATTAAGGCCCGTACACACCGGGACGAATATTCGCCAGGCGTTATTCGCCAGCGTTTTTCGCCACGTCTTTTGTGTTCACACCCAGGCGATTTTCGCTGACGATGAGCCGAGCGAACATGCAATTTCCTTCCCTGACATTAGATGGCGCTTAATGTAAACAGAAATACTCCTGTACACAAGGTGGCGCTGCGCAACTTTACGATTCTTAAAGTCGCTTTCACTCAGAAGAAGAGAGCAAGTATTTACGCGCTTGTCAGAATCAAACAAAGAAAACATGAATATTTCAAGCATCAGTAGCTCCAACTGGTACTTGGTAAGGGGATATTTTAGAATGTCCGTCATTATTTCTTCGCGGCAGTGTAGACGCTACTTGGCGTCTATCTTCTTCGCTGGTATGTGTGCTCAGCAAGGCAGTTTTGTGTTTGAGCGCCCCCAAGTTGTGTTTTACTGTAACTTCAGAAGCTCCAGACACGTGTGCAAAAGCGCCATTCTCATTGGTCGAATGCATTTCGACGCGACGCGTCGAAAAAAAAAAACGAACCCGAGGCGTTTTTTTTTTTTTGACGCTTTGGCGCTTGCCGTTTTTTCGCCTCGGTGTGCACACTCACATTGGTGCCCTTTGTTTAGACACGAGGGGTTAAACGTCGGCGAAAATCGCCGGCGAAATTCGTCCCGGTGTGAACAGGCCTTTAGGCTACGTTCACACTGCAGGGCTTAATGCTCAATTCCGATTTTTTTGCAAGGCCGTTCACATTTCCAATTAAATCAGAACTTTTGTGATCTCCTGTGTGACCCAGAATTGACCCGCATGCGCAGAAGAGTACCGGTACTCAACGGTGAACGACGTCACTCGTTTGTGGAAGTAGCTAACGTTAACAATAGATGTCAACAACAGTGGAGCTCTTTTTGCGTTATTAAATTCATTTTCACAAAGGAGCCAGCACAATTAAAATCTTCTCATTTTAAGAAGGCATTGGAGCCGGGATTGTCTGTACCCACTGTTGTGGAATGGGGATGTGTATGTGCTGCGGCCGCGCATGCATGTGTGTGTTTGTGTGTAAGAGACAAGAGAGAGCGCGTGCAGCGAGGTAGGGAATGAGGGGGGCAGTGGGGGCAGGTATTCATGTTGTGTGTTATGGAGGAAGGAGAATGGTAATAAAAGAAAGCTTCCCCCAGAATAAATGCTATTGACTCCTTATGAACCTGCTCTGGAGAATCTGAGGGTCCGAACGGGGAAGTGAACCCCGAAGGAGGATCCGCCTTCTGTCCTGGAGAAGGTCTCCCCCGCGCTTCTTCTGACCGCGGTCGGAAAGGGAAAATAAAAAGTCATGGCGGGGAAGGTTCCACACCACGCTCGGCCATTTAGCTGGAGATATTTTCAAAAATCGCCGGTTGCGATAAGAGCCCTGGAGTTTGGCCTGAATAGAGCTGTCACCCCAAAAATGAATCAAATCGGTGACCTCGCTTCCCTTCCACTGACTGGTCTCAGCAGCATCGTGCACCATGGTTGATGTTTATGTTCTAGTTCCCGCCTACTTCAACGCAGAATTATGACTCCTGTAGCGTATTGATGACGTACGGGTCGGATACGGCCTGGCCGGTCAGACGGAGGTCCCATTTGAAAAGATCGGATACGTATCGGATTCAGGACTTAAGAGTCCTGATCCGGTTGGAAAGGCCCTGATCTGCATCAGTACAGAGTGTTCTGACACCAGGCACAACTCTAATCTTCAGAAATCCCTGATATGGAGATCTGGGTGAATCTGCACAGATTTAAGAAACCCTGCATCAGATGCAGCAGACCAGACCATGAAAGACCCTCCTCCGTGTTTCACAGTAGATATTCTTTTCTCCTGATTTGTCTCTGGTGTCTCCACCAGAGTAAAGTGACAAAAACGAAACGTTACTTTTTAAGGATGCTGGTTTTTTATTTGTAGGCACGACTGTTGGTGTGGAGTAAGCCCACCTTCATTTCCCATCTTCTCTCTCTCCCGCTAGCTTACAGCCCTCAAGCTTTAGCTGGGCAACGCAATTGGTGAGCAATATCAGAGTTATGCAGCCGTCCAGTTAAGATCCAGATTCCAGCTCAGACGAGGAAAACAAAGACGTTCACGGATCTGTTTGTCTGACAGTGGATGCATCAGAATGGAGCAGAGCAGGGAGACTTTGATCCCATACGATTATCTACACCACGGTGTAATTGTCATAGTTGTCGACAAGAGAACCACACTTTTCCGCTTTTGCAGTTTTGGTCAACATTATTTCAAATCTATTAAAAACTGTATCATGTTTTACTATGCAGTTGAATCCTTGTTGTTTCAAACGATTTTATCCCTTTGTCTCGTCTGACAGGCGGGGAAGTGAAGGATTTGGAGCGGTTTTTTTGTTTCAGTTCTTCAGTGGCTCCAGCTCAGCTTTCTCCTCTTCATCCCTGCCTCTCCACGTTAGACAGGAGAAATGTCATAAAAATGGTCTCCCGTCTGGGTTCCCTCAGTTATGACTGTGAGCTCACAGCAATAAACTGGACCATGAGTCCCCAAAGGGCTTTTTGGCCCATGGCTCTGCCTGTCAGGCAGGGACGGACCTCCCCTCACCAAAAGAGCCTGCCGTTTGATTTGTCCTGAATGTTGTGAGATTCTACGCTGCTCAGGTCTGAGAGGAAAAGGAGGAGACAAACACAGAAACGCATCTCAAACAATTATAATATCATGAAAAGATTTTTTTAGTTTTCCTGCAGGGCGCTGCCAAGGTAGCAGGATCTGCTTTAACTACCGGTGACTATTAGGCCATCATCATCAAATCTGCCTCTTCCCTGAAGGAGCTGGGATAGGCTCCAGCAACCCTGTGACCCTGCACAGGACAAAGCTGGAAGAGAAGATGCATGGATGTAAGGACTCTCTGCTGAAGTGGAGCGCCAAAAGCATCAACTAATCAGAGTTTTTCTGTTCAGAGCAAATTTACTTCGCTTGAACTTGAACTTTTAAACAATGACGACCGTGCTGTGCAGTGGCAGCAGGTGTGTCCACATACGTCTGAGGTACGAGGTGACTCACATGAACGGCTGTAAAACTGCAGACACTCCTGGAAGCAAAGGGGGAGCTGGACTCTCCTTTCCCTCTCAGACGGATCAGGAACTCGCTGCAGGATTCTCTCATCTGCCAGATGTGCAGATTTTGGCCTTTTCCTTCTACATTCTTTTCTTTGTTTCCTTTTTGTTTCAGCGGCCATTAATCTCATGTAGACGTGTGGTAGTCTGGGAAAACTGCGGCTGGGGTTGAGCAGCTCTCAAAGCTTGGCCACCCTAGGATCATGAAAACCTGCCTCCCTTCCCTGGAGTTTCCCCTTTGGACCAGGTTTTGTCTCCCATCTAGTGATAAATGTGCATCAGAGTGGAGTTTCTGAGAGCCTGGCTCGCTGGAAACCGCATCATGGCTTCTGTTCCTCTGGATGTGTTTTTTTCAATGATCAAACAATTCTGGCCGCGTTTTTTTTCTCTCTCTCTCTCCAGCAGTCATTTTTCCTCCCATTTCTGTGGGTGAAACACCTTTGAATCAAACTGCATAACCCTTGTGCTATCTTGTAAGGTCATCATCACTGTCTAGTGGGTCTAGATGACCCCACTCCCAATGTTGGGAGTTGGGTCATCTAGACCCACCAGACAGTGCTCTGAACCTTTTTTCTTCAATGATTTGTGATCTTCACTGGTGTCCATGGATTACATGAAATCTTTCCACCTTTATCCACCTTTGTCATGGTAGGGAGAACACGTCAATGTAAGGGGGGGGTCATCTGGACCCCATAGGATAGCACAAGGCTAAAGCAAATGTGTTGTTGACGCACGCGCGCTCCCTCTGTTCGCAGAACCACGACCACGGCTGCATCGCCTGCCGCATCATCTACCGCTCCGACGAGCTCCATCCTCCCGTCCTGCCGCCGCGGGCCGACCAGACGGTGGGGCTGTACGGTCAGTGGGTGAGCCAGCGCTGCGAGATGCGGCCCGAAGTCCTGTTCCTCACCCGCCACTTCATCTTCCATGACAACAACCACACCTGGGAGGGCTACTACTACCACTACTCCGACCCACTCTGCAAACACCCCATCTTCACCCTCTACGCCCGCGGACGCTACAGCCGGGGGCTGCACTCCACCCGCGTTCCAGGCGGGACGGATTTTGTCTTTAAAGGTTTGAGTTTGCCTCATAAGAATATCCTTTAGATCAAAAACAGACTCTTTCTGCTTCCCCGCCCTGATGGAGGCGTCAGGTGGTGTCCTGCCCAACAACACAAACCAGTACTCATTGTTCAGAAGTGGAACCAGCATCCCTGTTCACTGAGGCAGGGACAGATTTTCAGATGGACAGAAAACAGCAGAGCAGCAGTGTGTTTCTAAAGAGGATAGTACAGCAGCAGTTCAGGAGAAAAATGAGCTTTTCTATTTAAAGACCCACTCCAAGGAAAACTGTGGTTTTGGTCTTTCTAAACGTTCCTGAGACTATTTTTTGGATGATAAAAGACTTAGATTAAGAAAATTAAGCATAAAATTGCATTTCTGGATTTTTTTTTATTCAAATAAATGTGAATCAGGAGCAGATAAAGGAAATGCTGTTTGGGGAAAAAAAAATCATATATATATATTTTGACAAGGCTGCACAGTGGTGCAGTGGTTAGCACTCTTGCCTCACAGCAAGAAGGTCCCCGGTTCAAGTCCCGGCTGGGGGACCTGGACCTGGACTAGGACATCAATGGGGGGACCATTCTGTGTGGAGTTTGCATGTTCTCCCCGTGCATGTGTGGGTTCTCTGTTTTGGGACTCCGGCTTCCTCCCACCGTCCAAAAACATGCTGCATAGGGTAATTGGTCAACCTAAATTGTCCCTAGGTGTGAGTGTGAATGCGTGTGTGATTGCGGACACTCTACCCTGCGACAGACTAGCGACCTGTCCAGGGCGTCCCCTGCCTTTGCCCACAAGTGGCCGGGATAGGCTCCAGCAGCCCCGTGACCCCGAAAAGGACAAACAGATTAGAAGATGAATATTTTTGACGTAAAATATACGCTGGGTGCTCCATTCTGATCATCCACCTGCAGACAAACATATCCATGAACGTCTTTGCTTTCCTGGTCTGAGCTGAAATCTGGATCTAAACTCTACGGATGGATAGATCTGGTATTTCTGTTGCACCACTAATGTTAGGTTGGGGTTGTGAGGGGCTGTAAGCTAGCAGGAGAAGGTGCAAACAAAGGAATGATGGGAAATGAAGGCAGATTCCAGGAGGAGGGGGCAGACTCACTGTGCACCAACAATCCCGCCCACAACTAGGGGTGAATTGTTGAGGAACGTTTGGTTTTTAGTTTTTAGCTACAAATGTCAAAGTCTGAATTTAAAGACCACTGGGGGAACATTGCTCAAAAGATGAAAGGAATTGAAAGATTTGACAATTTAGACAATCATCAGCAACATTAAAGCACAAAGTTTGGCTCAGAAACATAAAAGTTAAGGTTTATTTTGAGATGCGTTTATTTCCATGTCTAACGTTCGAACAAGCCAATCCTGAAATAGGAATGTGAAGATCTGGGGTCTTTAGAAAATGTCAGGACTGTGACATCACAGATCCAGATGACCATCTGGTTTCAGAAGAATTTCTGCATCTTCAGACCCTGCAGGGGGAGATTTACTAGTATTTTTGCCGTTTGGATTTCCTAAACATTCATGTGAGGAGCAGCTTTGGGAGAAAACGTTAATAAAACCATCCGCTCTCCTCTTCCCTCCTTCAGTGAACCACATGACGGTGACCCCCATGGACACGCCCACCACCTCCCTTCTCAACATCTTCAAAGATAATGAGTGTGGCCAGCCGGGCTCCTGGCAGATCGAGGTGGAGCAGGATGTCACCCTGACCAACGGCTGCATGGCGTTGGGCATCCGGCTGCCCCACACCGAGTACGAGCTCTTCCGGATGGAGCAGGACGTCCACGGACGCTACCTGCTCTACAACGGCCAGCGCCCCAGTGACGGCTCCAGCCCAGACCGCCCGGAGAAGCGGGCCACCTCTTACCAGATGCCGTTGGTCCGGTGCTCGTCCAGCAGCCAGAGGTCGGAGCGCAGAGATGGCGCTGCGAGCGGCTCTCTTCTGCATCGCCCCGACGGCTCCGGATGGCAGAGCGGCTGCAGCGCCCCCCTGCTGGCCCTCACCGTCACAGCCGGGCTGCTGTCCTGGTGGACTTAGACTTGCATGTCGGGTTTTTAGGAGGATTTCTTTAAACTGATGTCACAAAAACTGCTGCACCGCAGGAACTGCACTTTAGATTGGAACTGACCCCACGGACCTCCACCCACACAGACTCCGGACTCCTGCTGGACGTTCAACCGTCACCCTTTTGAGGGACAGAACCATGTGGACAGAGACCTCCTGTGGAGCTAGAGCTAAGCATCCGAGTTGCTGTAAAGACACTGCAGTCCTTCTGAGAACAATGGTGTGAGGTGCAGATCCTCCTGGTTTTTACTGCGGTAAAAATGAGATTTCTAGTCAGAGAGATCATTTCTAGGTGGCTGTTGAGATCCATGTCATGTTCTCCTCATGACATTACCGACTCAGACTCCATTAAATGCATTTCCTGCCAACGATTGGTTTTCCCTGCTGTCAACAGAACCGTTGGATGGACTCTCCCACACAGCCGGAGCTCAATCCCACTTGACTGATGCCAAAAATAAAAGCTTCACATGCCGACAGTCTGCGGTTTTTCTACGAGTCAGCAACTAAACGCCTTCTCTGTGCTTTCAGGTGTCAGCCACAAACTGACTCAAACACTCGGAGGCGATTCAACACACAAATCCGTCCAGCTCTCTTTCCAAAGCCGAGTGACCCGTAAACCTTCGTCCTCGGTTCCTGATGCTAAAGGCCGTCTCACACAGCCACTGCATACATTTTGGACGCATTGTAGCCTACGGATGCACATTGGTCATACGTGAATTTTCACAGCTGTATCAGGAATGGATCACGTTAAAACCACGGGAGAAGTACGAATAAACCACACAGAGAACACGTAAAACAACGTAGAACATGAACCGTGTGATTATTGTGCTCTTTAGATGTAATTCATTAGATTTTCATGCTTCAATGACATCATTTGAATGTATACCCCTTGTGCCATCTTGTGGGGTCCAGATGACCCAACTCCCAATGTTAACGTTGGGAGTTGGGTCATCTAGACCCACTAGACAGTGCGCTGAACCTTTTGTCTTCAATGATTTGTGATCTTCACTGGTGTCCATGGATTACATGAAATCTTTCCACCTTTATCCACCTTTGTCATGGTCGGGAGAACACGTCAATGTAAGGGGGGGGTCATCTGGACCCCACAAGATAGCACAAGGGATGTAAAAGTTATACATCGGTGGTTCATGCGTGAAAAATCTGTTAGACATACGTGAAACGGCCGTGAAAAACTACTAATTTGCGCATACATCTGGCAAAACTCACATGTAAAATCAACATAAACGGTGTTATTCTCAACCAATCAAAAATTTGCTCAAAATCGTAATCACCCGTCGGCAGAAACCCTCGACGATGAACGATGATAATGAATATCACATGTTTCACGGAAATTTCATACGTGGAAAATGCGTAACATGTACGTAGAGGCTGTGCGACACGACCTTTACCAGCAGCAGGAGACAAACCCCGATGAAGCAGCAAAGTCCCGCTCATCCCGGTCACATGGCCTCTTCATGGCCGTCCTCCTTCCTCTATGAGAGGGAAAAGCACGGCGCCACGGTTCAGACGCTCAAGGAACAGACAGCCGTGAAAACCACAATTTTCACCTTTATTTTGATTAATGATTAATACCATGGGACAGAATTTTCACCTTAAGAATGGAAACATTTCAGTCAATATTTGCCTCAAAAGGAATATATGTCTTGTAATAATAATAATAATAATAATAATAATAATAATAATAACAAGCCTGCATCTGTGTGAGGAAAAGCACAGGACAAATATACAAGAAGGAGGCACCTAAATCCTCAGCTGGACCTCAACATTCCAACACAAGAAGTAGAAATTACAAACAAATTGACTTCAGAGGCGATCCAGCAACAAGGAGCAAGGTCTTTTTAAATGGAAGTTCTGTCCTTTTCTGTTTAAAAGCCTTTAAAATAACATTTAAAAAGACGACTACAGTTCCATTCAATTCCTATAGAAACAGCAGAAAGAAAGAAGGAAGAAAGGAAACCCTGATCCTTTTGACTGCTTCTCCGTCACCGTTTAAAGTCCTCCCCGAGCGAACATCTGTCTGTATCCCACCACAACATCTGTGTCAAAACTGCAATCAAAAAACTGGAGGGGGGGAAAAAAACTGGGGGGGTTGATTTTTGTCACCCGTCTTAACTCTGTGCGCACTAAACTGTGTGATTGTAAAAAGGCCAGGCCTTCAAATGATGCTGTACACACGTGTTCACTGGAGGCCACACTACCGATGATATGGCAAAGTCAACAGAAGGACCTGGTCCAGCTCTTCTTTTTTTGTTGTTGTGTGATCTGGAGCTGCAGAGAGGGCGGGGAGGGGGGAGGGGGACGCCCAACATGCATGTCCCGGTCTACAAGATGAACTTCCCTAAGAAAAAACCGATGAAAATTGCTGCTATGACGACGAGGAGGGAGGGCAGGAAGGCGGTTGAGTTTGACATCATGTGGTCTGGGGGAGGCATTTTTCTCATCCTAACTCCGTCTTCCTGCAAGGAAACGAAAGTCGTTCAGTTTCACACGCATGACGGCACGTTCAATTCCCTCTGCCAACGCGCGGCTCTCAGTTCCAACCTTTATTTGTCGGTTCTCCTCGTTCAGCTTGCTGATCTCTGCTTGAAGCCTCCTGCACTTCTCCTGCATCTTCTTCAGCTCCGAATCCTCCACGGTCGGCTCGGCCTTCACCGGGACCGAATCCACCGCATTCTGCCAGACAAAGTACAGAAAGTTACCTCAGGAGGCTGCCTTGCTCATGGGTTTATCCAGCTGTGGCGTTCTTTGGCCGGACAGGCGGCGTGTGGAAACAAAACGTCTTCTTATGAGAGATCAAACTCGACTGAAGCTGTGATGTCGGCGCCATAACGGAGAGCTGGAGTGATGCTGGGGGGGTGTCCCATCATGGCAGACGGGTTCTGGGTGACGAATCTGACTAGGAGCGGTTCAAACCCCCCTTTTGGCAGTAATGAATGCTGCGTACACAGCGGGCATGTGTAGTAAAAAGGTTTTTTTTAAACTGGACAAAATAAAATGAAAGCTTACAGCTAATTTGTTTTAGATCAGATTTGTTTAATAAAACATACAGACTAACTTCAAAAGAATTACTGATTGAGGACTAAAACGGTAACATGTCTGAACTTAAGATACCCCTATATGGAAAACATAATGCATTATGGTCCATTGTATCTTGGAAGAAAAAAAAACACACAGAAGAAGAAAAAGGCAAAACAAGCAAGTCGTGTCTGACTTTAAAACTTGAAATTCTTTCACCATGACCCCTGCTGCTATAACCCCCCCCCCTCACAGGGGACAGACGCAGCGGCATCTTTGTCCTGCAGCCGTGGCGGGACAACAGGTTACGGAGTCCTGCTGAAAGCAGCCGCCACTCACACCCAATCCCCGCAGACCTGCTCTAAGAAGCCGTTGCAGAGCTCAAAGACACTGCGGTTCAGAAAATGTAGCAACAAAGCGAATGACTGTCTGATGGCGTGGAAACCCACAACACACGGTCGTCTCAGAGTGATCCGACATTCTGAGGTTTGAGCTTTAAAATGATGAAGGTCTGCTCCAACAGTGACCCCCTCCATCCTCAGGACGGGTTTACTTGGCCCCCCGACCTCAACAGCCGCTGTCTATCACTGATAATACCAGGACAAACCTCTTTCTAGAGCAGTGTTTTTCAACCAGTGTGCCGCGGCACACTAGTGTGCCGTGGGAAATTGCCCTCATTAACTGATCTAAAAACATTTTCCATCTCCAGGATTTCAGCTCTGTGTTCATCCAAACAGGCCCTGATAAAACACTGAGGAGTTAGGAATATGAAAGATCGTAAAATACTTTTTCTTTGCGTTTATTTTATTTTATTAAAGACATTTTGATAAGAATGACGATACAGTACCGCGATTCAGCTGCACCTTCGGCTGTATTTTGGAAACGTCCCGTCCCTTTAACTGTCTCCACCAATCATTCTTGAAGGCTTAATCACATGTCATCAGTCTGACCAATCAGAAGTGGTTAAAATCTTCACTTCCTTTCCCGGTTTAGCTCGTAAAGTCGCTCAGTTCTAAAAAAAAAATACCAGCTAAAGCTCGTCTTTAGCGGTGTAGCTTTCCACAGAATCCGGTATCAGACTGGAACAAGTGAACAAAACAATGAAGCTCAGAGACGCGATCTCCGGCCGTTTTATGCACTACATCTCCCATGATGCATTGGGTTGTGAGAGTGACAGCGCATACGGAGATCTGTTGTTAAACGTCTTGAAACTAACGAACACACATCAAACTGTTTTTAAATCTTCTAACTTATCTTTTATTGCATCTTTTAGAAAAAAACAGCTGCAGTTTCCAGCTTTTTCTGCAACAATTATCTCAAAAATGCATGTGAGACTGTGGAGGGGCTGTAGATCAATACAGACTATGAGTTTCTCCTTTTTTTTTAATTTTTTGATGCTGGTGTGCCGCGGGATTTTTTTTAAGGTTAAAGTGTGCCGTGGCTCAGAAAAGGTTGAAAAACACTGTTCTAGAGCAACCCAATACATAATAAGTGTAGTCTTCTTTATAAAATACCCATCATTAGATCTGTTTGTAGTACATTTTCCTCACATTTCTATTACAAACGGAAATGCTTTGGTCAGTTTTTCCCCTTTGTGCTTCACTTTGAGTGAAACGTCCCGTTTCCTCTGCAAACGTTCGATGCCCTAAATGCAAAGACAGAAGCTTCCACTTATAAATAATATGCTAATTTAACGAGCCACAGAGCGTCTTACCACCAGTTTGTCATTTTCAGAAGGCAGCTCAAAGACGCATCTCAGCTTGGAATCCATGAGGTCATCAGGTTTAGATTCTTTCCACTGGTGAAAATGAAAAATGAGAATGTTATTCATCAAATCAAACTGCTAGCAGCTGGATCCCATCTGCACACAGACACACACACACACACACATGCACACTCCCTTACTGATACACACCACATGATGAGTTTGCCACTAAAAAAAAAAGAACCAGTGTACTTTTGTAACAGAATCAAGTTAAGAAATGTGTAATAAACACATTTCATCCTTATATTTGTCTTTTTTTTTCTTTACATTTTTGTTATTTTATCATTCTACACTTATTCAGCCTCGCCTTATGAGAGCATAAGACACCAAATTCCTTGTATATGCGCTGTACTTGGTCAATAAAGCAAATTAACTCAATCTCTTAAAAGTACTTTTCCAAACACAGAACTTTATAATGGTCCATTTGGATGCAGACATTATTCAGAACCAGTCTGACCTTTGTTCTGAACACAGACTTCATGAATTGCTAGCACATGATAACAACTGTGCATCATGGAGAGGTTGGTGCAGCCTTTGCTGCCCTCTGGTGGACAGACTCACACAGTTTGTTGCCACTTTACAGAACAAACCGCCAAATGAGGAAAAACGGCTCGAGTTTAAACAATTTGTCCTGAGTTTAGGCAGAAAAGAAGAAACATGAAATCGTTTAATGCCCAGTTTCTGATCGCCGTGCGGTTCAGGCAGGACTGACCTGCATAACTGAAAGCTGAACGGCCTCTCTGATGTTTAAGAGTGCAGCAAAACATCAATCATGAGACCAGTCACTCACACGCTTTCACATGCTCACACCTGCACACAAAGCTGGATGACGCCGCAGGATACCGAAAGGCAGACACGTTTAAGTCCATTTAAAGATAGTTATAGCACAAAACCCTCTTCACCTTTACGTTTGTAAGGGGTAATATAGATTTCTTGGCACATAAATGATTGAAATCTTAAAAACCAAGATTCTAGTGTTTAGCATTGCAAAGATTCATGTTAATTGTTGATATTTTGGGGAGAATCTGGATGTAAATGTATGGTTTAGGAGCAGAGTTTGCATCTGCAAAGACTTTCTTTCAGCTTCAGTTCTAATCCTGGAGTGTTATGTTCTGGATTGTCCTGCATAAAGCTAGGTTCCCCTCTGAGTTTAGCTTTTTTTTTTTGGTGGACATTTTTGTGTTTGATAAAAATTGTATTTGACGTTTGAGAAAAGCTTCGAATACGTGAACACAAAACAAACAAACAGAGTACTCACCAATGAATCCATGTCGGAAACATGTGACGGGGCGAAAATGGTCTGAACCATGAACTTGTGTTTACTCTTCTCGTTGGGATCATATTCAAAGGGTTGTAGCATAACTGCAAACAGAAACGTAACTTGAACCACAGAAAGAAAAGATTCCTGAACTTTTTTGGTTCATAAGGAGGTTCAGGTAAGGTGAAAGGAAGCGTGCGTCTGGGCGTGGAGTGAGCACTTTGTTGGCTTCCTGTTTGTCCACAAGAACCGATTTCCAGTAAATTGGAAAAGTCTGACTGTAGATTCAGGTGATGCGACTGTGCCTCTGTAATCTCTGGGAAAAGCAATGAGGTGGAATTCCGGCTGAAAACATCTTTTGGAAACACCTCGTCCTTCAGTTATTACATTTTTATCTTTTGTTCTGCGGCAGCCTCTTGAAATTACACTGAAAGTTTTGTGGGTTTTGGGAAAAATCAAGTTTGAAAAGGTTTAAATACCCGTTCCCAGGAACGTCTGTTTCTCCTTCATACAACTCAACATGCTTCACTAAACACTTCAGGAAAGTTTTTCATTAAAAACTATATTACCTCATTAGAGCTTTTATAACAGGAGGGTACAATGTTAAACTGACAAATCAGCATAGTGCAGGCCTGCTAGAGGTCACACTTGCACCCTGATGAGTCCCTGAAAAAGGATTCCCACCAGCGTCTGTTCCCCCTGACAAACAGCAGGAGGGGAAATCAAAGACGTGCTTTCATGTGCGTGAGCACGAGTACGAGCTTTGTGTGGTTTGTTATTGATGTAACTTCACCTGCGATACAGTGTTTCCCTCATTTATCACAAGGATTACGTTATAAAAATAACCCGCAATAGGTGGAAATTTATAGATGTTTTAAAAGGCTTTTATCATGCTATTCTTCAGCCGTTTATAGTCACCTTTATCCATAAATATGATAATAAATCACCTTGGGAACACTAAAGAACCATTTTTTTATTAAATAGGAATTATATCACAGCTCATTTTTCAACCCAGAAGTAAGACGACTCGATATCCGAGGCTCCGCCTTTCTCTTCTTGTTGGTGCCGCCCATTTCATGACATCATCCCAGAATCGGCCTCGGCGGCGTGTCTGCGTTTCGTCCAAACAAAAAACATCCGAACTTTTCCAAAGATGGACGTGCCTATGGTTCATATAAAAGTAAAGCGTTTAGCTGATCACCGCTAGCTCCACAGTGAAAGTGGGCGTGTGTGTTAGACTGGGGGGCGGGGCTGGCAGCACAGACTCTTCCTGGAAGGGGCGGTCCTCACTTTGTGATGTCACAATGTGACCCACCCGTTTTGGTGGACTGGGAGGGGCTAGTGCTCAGAGAGCAGAGGAATACTCAAATACCACTTTAGGGTTGTTTTTGGTGAGGAATGAACATTACAAAGCTCAAAAAGCGGATTTAGCATGACATAGGCCCTTTAAGGCGGTAAAACTTTTCACTACAAACTTTATAGACTTTTCTCTGACAGACACGAACATTTTCACAATTTTCTCTCTTGTTTAAAGTAAAATAGAGTGAGCACAAAAATCTGATCACGACCAAAGATTTTTGCAAAAGTGGCAAACCGTACAGAAGACACAGCATGAGATTGATCGACAACAGCCAATCAGGATGCAGAATACAATGCAGTGTAAAAAAACACACAAAAGAGCACAAAAAATTGCACATGAAAAAAAGAAAAACAGCATAACAGCGAGACTGCAAAAGGTGAACCGTGACATAAATAGGGAACAAGGCGTTACAAAAAGACATTTAAAAAAAACTACAGTACTACCAAAATAAAACAGATTCCTTGTTTTAAATTTATATTGATTTTCCAAGTAAAGACCAATGCAGTGAGGATTCAATAGCCTTTTAAACTCCGTTCTCACACATTTTGTGAATTGATTTTAGAAATCTCTCATTCTCACACAGATCAGGATCTCTGGACCGTCCTTTCAAATCTTTTCTGCTTCTGAAACTTAGCAGCTCACCGACTTGTAAACTGTGACTGACGTGCCAGCATTCACTGTTATTCTCTGAAGTCCACCAACAATGGCGTGTTTGTTCTGGTGTGGGAGGGGTCCATGTATGGACTTAGATGTGCTCTAAAGGCGTTAAGGCTCTAAGTAGAAACCAGGCGCTGCTCATCTCAATTGGGTGACCATCAGGACAGAAACTAAGTGTTTTATTGAGTTTATATCCGGAAAAGTACAGCTAAAGTTGTGTTGGTGTACATGTACTTCAAACATCAGGCTGAAAAGGTGTGGTCAGTAAGGAGAAGTCAAATATGGGGATTCTGACATCAAACTCTGGTGTATCTTTTCAAATACCTCAAGCACAGGAGCAGGTATGACAGCAAATCTAAGAAATAATCTTTCTCCAGTAAAGGTTTCCTGTCCAACACATACATGTAACAGAGGAATATGAAGAAATGAGGCTTTACCAGAGATGACGACAGTTGCTCCAGGATCAATGACCCCACTGTTTGGTCGTACGCAGTACCTACGTGGAGCTGTTGTCTTCACCTTGAAGCACACTCTTCTGTCTGAAGGGTTCTTCAGTTTGAGGTTCGTGGTTACTACATCTGTGAAGGGACCTGGGGAGGACAAACCAGTGAAAATCATCAAAACGGAGCCAAAAGCCCATCAGTCATTGAATAAAACATGAAAGCTTATTGAATGTTCCAGTGAATCAGAGGAATTGATGCTGTTAGACACTAAAAAGCTGATTCTATGTGATAGAAGTGGGGTTTTTACAATGCACACGTTCCTCAGAAGGTTGGCAGAACTGCTGTTTTGTTTTTACTGTCCAAAAAGAAACCCTAAACAGATTAGAAGAATACACTGAGGGTAACTCGGTTAGATCTGCATGATTAAAACACTAATTAAATATGGTTTGAATTTGGTGACCAGACTGGAGGTTAATCCAGCACTCTGATGGACGAAAAAATCATTTTACAAGTATTCAAAGAGGCTTCCCAGAGGACAAAAACAACTCCTTGCGGTACTTTCAAAAAGTGACATGGAGTATTTCTATTTTCAAATGTGACCTGGAAAGCCCTCCGTCTCAAACTCTAAACCTGAAGCAGCATCAATGCTCAGCGGCCACAAACCACCTGCATCAACGACTGACCGATCATGCCACATGGATGTCCCATGATGATTTTGGAAATGAAGGTCCTCTTCCTTTTTATCTGCTTGTATAATGGCTTTCCATCTTGTGACCCAGTTGGAATTAGGATCTTAACCGCAGACAGCACTGTGCAGCTTTGATCGGTCATGTCAAGTCCAAAACAACTGGACGCCAAGTTAGAGGTTGCCCCAAACTCAATCACAGCAATTAGCTTGGGAGTCTGAAAAAATGAGGGTCTTATGACATGAAGCTGTTGAACAGCATGGCTACGTTGCTATGAATGCAAAAAGCATAATATGTAGAAACCTCCAGAAGTTTGGACACGGTCTATAAAAATGAACAAAAGGTCAAACTTGACTGAACACTCCAGCCTCAATGAACTCATGATAATAATAATAATAATAATAATAATAATAATAACGGTATTAATACATTTTATTTATAAAAGTTGCCTGTCAAACCTAAAGGGTTCGTGTAAAGTTACAATTCTGAAGATACAATTAAAGAAAAGAAAAAAACAGTAAAAAAAAATCAGAACACAGGGCTCCAGACTGCGACCAAATGGTCGCATTTTGCGACCAAAATTTGAGTGTGCGACTGAATTTTACATCCAGTCGCACATGTGCTACCAGTAAATTTGCCTCCCCCACCCTCCGTATTTTTTATACATTAAACGAGGAAGATGCATGTCAATGATCAATAGAATGAGGAATGAATTAATCAATGAGACGCGAACGCACACGCACGCAACCACACACACTCGCACACAAACTCATGAGCCGCGAGCACACACTCGCGTCTCATTGAGTGATGCATGAGGCGGCCAATGCGTGTGAGAAGAATAGGGAATGGCCACTGTAAGTGACTAAAATGCGTGGAGGGGGAGGGGCCTAGAGAGAATCGAGTGCGCGTAAACATCTGTGGGAAGGAAACGGAGACAAATGTCATCACAACCTGATATGTGCGTCTGAGCTATGAGCAAGCGAACTATTGATTCGTTCTTCCGACCTGCGGCTAGTGTACCAGTGCCAGAGTCTACAGTCTCACCATCGGATGATGATGCAACAGTGACGTGCGGTCAGGTGAGGCAAGTGAGGCAGAGCCTCACCTGTCATAATCGTGATAAAATAGAAAAAGGTAAATTAATTAAATATTTTTTCCACTGATCTGTGTTAAATATACATTTTCAGTCAACTCAAAACGTTTTCCACAGTTTCTGAGGTTAAAATCGCCTAAATTGAGTGTTGCGCGATCACAGACAGAGCTGAAACTCCGGGTGAGGCTCTGCACCGCTGTGCCTCATGTCCGACGGCAGGACTCAATGTTAACAGAGACGTGCGGTGGGAGCATTGCTGTAGATCAGTGTTTTTCAACCTTATTGAGCCACGGCACACTTTAACCTTGACAAAAATCCCACGGCACACCAGCATCCCCAAAAAAAAGAAGAAGCAGAAATTCATGGTCTGTATTGATCGAAGTTGCGGCTGTTTTTTCTAAGAGATGAAATAAAAGTTAAATTAGAAAATTTAGAAACTGTTTGTTGTGGCTTCAAGACGTTTCACAAGGTCGACTCAGTATGCGCTGTCCCTTTAAGCCAATGCATCATGGGAGATGTAGAGTGAAAACGGCAGAAAAAGGGCAGAAAGTCTCGCGTCTCTGAGCTTCATTGTTTTGTTCACTTGTTCCACGGTTTGATACCGGATTCTGTGGAAAGCTACACCGCTAAAGACGAGCTTTAGCCGGTATTTATGTTAGAACTGAGAGACTTTATCAGCAGAATTAAGAACAAGGAAGTGAAGACTTTAAGCACTTCTGATTGGTCAGACTGACGACATGTGATTAAGCCTTCAAGAATGATTGGCGGAGACAGTTAAAGGGGCGGGACTTTTCCACAAACTGCTATAGCTGCAGGTAAATCCCGGTACCGTCATAATTATCAAAATGTCTTTAATAGAATTAAATAAACACAAAGAAAAAGTAATTTTAAGATCTTTTATATTCCTAACTCCTCAGTGTTTTATCAGGGCCTGTTTGGATGAACAAAGAGCTGATTTGCTGGAGATGGTAATTGCTTTTAGATCAGTTAATGAGGGCAATTTCCCAAGGCACACTTGACCATCTCCCACGGCACACTAGTGTGCCGCGGCACACTGGTTGAAAAACACTGCTATAGACCTGCAGAAACAGCTTTCCAGCAGGGGGCAGACGTGAGCTGACAGCCGCTTTGTAGCTACACTGGTGCCATAGAAAAAGACTAAGAACGTTTTTCTCCATTGAGAGGAGAAACTTATATAAAGGAAAATAAGGAAGACTTATCCAACAGATCATAGAGGTTTTTGTGGTAAAGGATCAACACATGGACTCAAAATGTAAGGCCAAACACGTTTTTCAATGGTTTTTTTTTTTAAATAACATTGGAGTAAGTGGGTAAAAATGTAAGTAAAAATTTTAATTACATGAATTTTACATGATTTTACTAATATCATTTATCTTATTTTTTATGATCATTTTTACAGACAACATTTAGTAACACTGATTAAAGCACCAGAATTTGAAGTTGAAAAAATACCAGGAATAGTTACTGATGGTCAAATATGTGCAGAACACATCTGTATTCTTTAATTTGTTTACAGTACATATGAATAATTTATACACAAGGAGTGTTCTATCCATCTATAAAAGAAATAATCTCTGTAGGAAAAATATGATCTTGTGTGTATTTTATAAGCTGTTAGCTGCTGTTGAATGAATGGTGAAATATTTAGTTCTTTCATTGTAAATCTCCACTCCAGAGGAGTCGGTGCCTCACCAGCCATCAACCTCACCGCACGTCACTGTGATGCAGAGTCAGAGGTTGGTGTGGCGAAAAAAGCCCGCACTCACCATTTTTGAGAAGACTGGCTGAAAGAATTCAGCTGGCTGAGGTACTATAAGCAGTCGAACTATATGAATTGCGAATACTGCAGCAGCTACCCCAGAACGGCGGGGAACACAAAGTTTGCCAATAGTACAGGCAGTTCGCAGTTAAAACACAATACACTGATTAAACACAATTTCAGCCTGAAACATCGAGTATGTCGTGACATGTATATAAAGCAGAAAACAACGCCACTGTCGGTTGCTTTTAAAAGACAAATGACTGTAAATCAGAGCGCAGATGAGGCAGAGATGATGTTGAAATTTAACACGGCCTACTTGGTTGCTAAAGAGGAACTACCCTTCACCAAATACAAAAGCCAGCTCGACCTTCAAAGGAACAATGGCTTAAAACTTCACGAAACATACAACAACGATACAGCATCCGCACAATTCGTTGGAGTAATTGCGGATACTTCAAAGGTGAAGACTTGCACGTAAATCTAGGATGCTACGTATTTATCAATTATAATCGATGGGGACACCTACGTAATACAGTGGAAATTAGTAGATTTGATTAGCATGTTGATTTATGGTATGCGCCCCTAAATTTTCTGGTTGTGCCCCTTAAATTTTCAGTTGGGGGCCACTCTGCTCCTAGTGAACAAAGTTAGTCTGGAGCCCTGAAACAACAATCCAGACAAAAAAAAACTGGATAAGGTGCATAAAACATAAAACTTCATTTAGTTTTTGAATTAGAGAACTGATCTTTGAATGAAGCCTTTTCATAATTCAAGCTTTCAACTGGACTATAAAATCATTCGATCCAGGATAATTCAAATAAAACCAATAGAATCGTGATAATCGTTGGTTATATTCAGGCAGTCATTCATAATCTCAATAGCCCCAAACTAAATATCAACATCAACAATAGATATCTTCACGTGAACATAAGATATTCTTTACTGCGCTTTTTTAATCCTTGACATCAATTTTCTGAAGGAAAAAAAAGAACAATTCAAAGGGTAAAACATTTTAATATTTCTAAAGACTTGGTGGTTTTAAAAGAAGCATCCCAATTTTTTAAGTATTAAAATGGACCAAAAAGAATTATAAGTTTAAGATCCACAGGTTTGCAACGCATTAGTGGTGTAACAAAATTAGCCTTTTGTCTCCATATTCTGTTATTACATTTATTCAGATGTGTGTTAAGTAACATCATATTCAATATTCAAACATGGGTGAGGTAGTAGCAGTCATTTCAAGCCACATCATGAGGTAATCTGACCGGATAACAAAGTCTGTATGACTGCAGCTGCCAGGCCCAGTAAATGTCGGAGGTGATGAGGACGCCCCCGCCAGAAGTGACGACCACGTCCCCGCCAGAAGTGACGACCAAGTCTCCAACAGAAGTGACGACCACATCTTCGCCAGAAGTGACGACCACGCCTCCGCCAGAGGGGACGAGGACGCGCCAGCCAGAGGGGACGACGACGCGCAAAAAAGCACATCAAATGCTTCTGAGGCGTCACTGCCTGAAAATTGGGTGAAACTACCGGTAATACCAAGCACGCATTGAAAATAAAACCAAGGACTGAAAACAATTTAGCCAATGAATAATCCTCTTCTCCTTTAACAGAGAGTAAATTTAGACAGGCAAGACTTTGCTTTTGTATCATTGAATTTAAAGAAGATTTGATGGTATTCTCTGTATTGTGAGCATGACTTCAGGCCTGAAAGCCAATGCTGCTCTTCTTCACACACGCCCACACATCCTGCATCCACTGCAGAGCTCCTCAGATGCCACCTTTGCTCCAGTACTGTTAGCTCCATCTCTCTCATCTAGCTGCATGTATGCCAGGCTAGGGTCCCTTGGGCCTCTCCTATTCCAAAAATACCAACCAAGCAGTGGAGGGCTGCCCCCCCCCCCCCAAAAGTAGAATGGAGGAATCCCTATGGAGACCCCAAAACAGACCAGGTCTCCAATACATGCTGACTAATTTAGCTCAGTCCCTGAGCAAAGGAAGTCTAAAGTTGCATCTTAGCATCAGTCATTTTATTTTCCTCTGCATATCTGAGGAAAAACTCAAAACAATGCTCTTGCTCTCTTGATGACTTTATTCTAAATTAGATTTTGCCCACGCAGCATTTCATTTCTCATTGGTTCATACAGAGCTTACACAACAAGCAGTCCAGATGATCTTTAAAACGGCTGGAAAGTTATGCTCCCTCTATGTTTCCTGTAACGTTTGAGCATATTTTTAAAACCATTTTCTACCAGATATCTTCCTCCAGGCTCATTAAACTGTTTGAGGCCTCATGCATCAGAACAAAATAATAAAATGCAGACGGAGGACAGTCAGCATAAACGTCACCAGTCCTACAGACACAATTTAACCCTTTGTCCAGTACAGTTGACAGACACTAAAAGGTTAATCTCATGAGAGAAAATGTAAACCCTGTGACTGATCTGTAATCTGAACAAGCTAATTAGAGCAGACTTTCTTCAATCGGGTGAAATATGGTGGGTTGTGCCAGGTGGTTACTTGTGCTAATCAGTTTACTGCTTAGCTGAGGAACAAACATTCATTTCTGCATTTTAATTTAACCAAACCTCTGCTTATGTTTTTATATATTTATATATATATATTGGCCAGTTTGAAAAATGAACAAGTTGCAATTAAGTAAAAAAATCCCGAGCCCCATACAGGGAGAGGTAACTACAGGCCTTGAGGGCCGCCCTCCTGCATGTTTTCCAACATGTTCTAACTAACTGGACACATCTGAACCAGGTAATCAGTGAGTAAGCCTTGGATATCTGGAAGTGATGCAGACACACCGGCCCTCGAGGCCTGGAGTTGCCCGTCCCTGAAGATCGTAAAAAAAATAAATAAATAAATAAAAGTATCGGAGCAAGAATGTTTATTCTGACAAATAAAATGACGGAGGGATGACCGCTTATTTTCAATTGAAGTCTATGGATTTGTGGCTTCTTAGAGCCACCGGGTACTTCCTATTTGGAACGCAAGCGAGGAGGGATCACTCAGTCTAGTTCTCTTGTACAGTCAGGGGTTCAAATCAATGCTTAGGTCATACCAAGACTCTAGAAAAATGGGACCCAACGCTTCCCTGTTTGACACCTATTAAGGGGACGGATGGGGGGCTGAGCCACCAAAATGGTTCCTGAGAGAGGCTGTGACTGCATCTCACCACTTCTCCTGGGGAGGGGTCAAATGCAGAGAACAATTCTCACCACAACTAAGTAATTATGTGTGATAACCAATGAGAAAATGACAGAGCTGTCTCATCACAATTTCCATTCCACATAAATATTAGTTCTTTTACTCACTCCAAATGTGAATGGTAATAATTATTTGTTGACACTTATAAAACTCAGAAAGTTTGGTAGAAAATAGTGGGCATCCTTTCTGAGCACTGATATTTGAACTGACGGTTTCCTGTACGAAAGCAGAGATTTGATGATATTCAGGATGGTTTTGAGAACAATAATCATGTTAGATGGAAGAAAGGTACAGAACGATACAATCGGATTTGTTTTCTTCGAGTTGTTTGAACTTAAACCTGATTTTTTCGCTCAATTCAAGAGGTCATCAAAGTCCATCAAGTCCACATAAAAATAACCTTTAAATATAGAATAAAATTGTTATTTTGGAAAAGATTTATTACTGATTCTTGCAAAGACTGGTGGGTAATTAAGGTATGAAGCTTCCAATGGTGGACTTAAGAATGCACCGAGCAATAAAAAGGTAAAATGTTTTTTTTAAATTGATCACTACAGGATAACCTACACTAAACTATGAAGCAACAGTTAAGAAAATGAAGCCTAACACACACACACGCACCATATCTTCTTCTAAATGTATACAAGAGTCACATCAGGTGGTGTGTGTTGCCAAACTGCTAAATCAATTTCATTCACCAGTTTATGCTTTGATTCAATTTATGATTCAACTAATATTGGATTCACTTATCAAATTTCCATCCCAAACCAATTCTGTTAGGTTATGGAGCAAAAGTTTTTCTATAGCTACGAGTACAAAAGTAAAAAGGTGGAACGTTGTCCAAGGGGAAGGAAATTTACCCCAAAAAAGCACTTTTTGTCTCAAAAAATACCCCCCAAAAAAAAAACTAGATGGATTTATAGATTGCACAAGTGTTTTCTTACATCCCAGTCTCACTTGTTGCTACAACATTACCCTTTGTCTCGTTTGTGATACAACTAAAAAAAAAATTCCAAAAGTTATTCCTCTACTTTTGAGCTTCATATCTTTCCACAACAAAAGCACATTTCCTAGCCTTTTCTCCTTTCTACTATAAGTCACAGCAACAAACTACTGACAAACTACTGCACCTTGTTCACGCTTTCTTTACAGCATTAAACATCAGCACACCAAAACAGATTACATCAGGTTAACTATTAAAAAACTGCCCAGAAAACTTCTACTTAAAAAAAAGAAGAAGAAAAACTATAAAAGGGATTATTCACATTTTATTATTTATTTGTAAATGTCTTATTTTCAGTTCTTAGTCTGCATACTAAGTTAAAGAGGGTAGAAATAAATCTTATTATATAGAACCATAAAAATGTAACAGTTCAGAATTCTGACTGTGAATGCTGAAAGCATTAAAATGTGAAACTCTGGACAGAAGGAATTTCATAGTAAAATAATCAAAGAGGTGTCAAACTAAAGTTTCAATTATCATATGATCAAAAGTAAACAATTACAAATGTAATACGGATTTCAAACTCTGCAGAAAAGAGGAGTTCCTACATTACCCAGGATCCTCTGTTTATGAGGCCCTTTTATAGTGCTGTTGTGGGGGAGGGGGGCAGCAATCAAGCTCCATCTCTGAAAGTCTAACCCATGTGTGCTCATGATTGGCTACAGTGGTAAAATACATGTATATTGAAGGTTCTTATTACTACAGAGGCACATGTTGGCTCTGGCATGATCCATGCTCCCATCAGTCTAGGTGATTTCTGCAGGTGAGCAGACATCCACACTGAGAACCGAAGACGAACTCTATAACCTGTTCAGACTGACTGACTTCATGTCTGAGTGTTGCACCACCAGGACACTTTTTTTGTTTGCTGGCGTCTTTGATCGCACAGGCACGAGGATGCATAAACAAACTTGCATCTCCAGGGATATGCATTAAAATGTTGTTGTTATGAAGGGACGAGCCTTGTTAACTCTAAAACCTCCTGTAACTGTGAAATAAAGGATAAAAACTCACTGTACAATACTCCTTATCCATTTAACCCTTGTGCTATCCTAGGCACTTTAACGTTGGGAGTTGGGTCATCTAGACCCACCAGACAGTGCTCTGAACCTTTTTTCTTCAATGATTTGTGATCTTCACTGGTGTCCATGGATTACATGAAATCTTTCCACCTTTATCCACGGTAGGGAGAACACGTCAATGTAAGGTTGGGGTCATCTGGACCCCACATGATAGCACAAGGGATAATGCACACAATTTCTTTAGAGTAAATATCTTTCTGTGCTTCTAGAGTCCTCAGGTTGCCCAACAAAAATGTTGTTTGCCTGCAAGCTCAGCTTCCTATCAAAGTATGCATCTAATCAGTGTTTTTGGTTTAAGAGTGTAGATTTGATCTTCTATCATCACACCTCCTGTGTGATATACAATGACCACTCTAAGACACTCTTAAACCAAGTGTGCAACGTTGTGCTGCTAAAACAGATTCAAGCACATTTTTTTTGCTCTTTTTAAAGTTAGTCTTCTAAAAGCTGGTGAAGTTAGAGCCAGAGAAATTCAGTCATATAGCAGCAGACTGACAGGCATCGGCTTCAGCCAGCAAAAGAGAAGGCCATGCTTCCAGCACCGACAACACCAGAACTAATGCAAGAAAAGCAGAAAGGGGCCGAAAACCCAAAGAAAGCAATGATTTGAGTTAAACAGCCCCCTAAACAAGCTGTGGGCTTTCAGCACCTTAACCTGCATAGCAGAGAGAGAGTTTGCTGAGACTAGATCCTCCGAAAATAAAACCCTGTTAAAGCAACAGTTGGTCCGAATGAATATCGGTTTAAACAGGGATTAGAATCAAAACAAGCATTTTCCCCCACTCCAATGAATGCTAGCTCCAAGTTTGGCATTAGCAGACTAGCCTGGCGGCCGCTAGCCAACTCTTTCCTGCCATGTTTCATCCTTATCATTACCAGGAAGAGAATCATCATCAGGGCAGAGCCCTCTGCTCTCTGACCACCAAAGGAATGGAAAAGGACCAGCACCGGCCACTGCAGCTTCACAGTCTGACACGTTGAAGGTTGGAGCAGTTAGCCAAGTTTGTCATTCAGCTGCGAGTCACTGAACCTGTTCATCCACAACTGTCACCTTAAAGTCAGCCTGTTTTCATTTCCAAGTTAAGGCCACATCACCACCGACTCCTATGCAGCTGGGGAATGCAGGACCATCATGCCCCCCGGCCGGGAAAGAGCACGGCGCTGATCCGCCGCTCTACTCCACTATTACACCCAAGTTAACAACTGGACAGTCTTGGCAAACGTGCGGCGTGAGAAGTTCATGTCTGCGTCCATGCGCCACCACTAAACACAGACCAAACGTTTTCCAATGATCTGCCAGGCGCTTATTCAGCCGTGTGTTGGTCACGAACAGCAGGCCGCGTCCATGGACGCCACGCCGGCCACCCGCTTCACGAGAGTCCGAGGCTCCAGCGGCCCTCCGCTTCCTGGCTAATTTAAAATGGCGGTGAACGCTAGCTAGCCTGCTAGTACCCAAACATGTTTGACGGAAATCATTCCAGTCATTTCCACAGAGGGAAAATGTGACACTGGATGGTCTTTTCCCTCCACATACCTTTAAATTTGAGGTCGGAAGGCGGGTCGAGGATGAGAACCTGTTCCAACTTGGACATTTTAGCGCGGGTGGTGATGCACTTGGTGTGGGTACGCTGGAGGAGTATCTGACAAGTGGAAGTCCCGGATCCCCTGCCACTTCGGAGTCAACCGCGGACTGACTGACTTCTGCGAGCCGGAGGGCGAGCATGTGGCTACAAATAGTTGAGCGCGCGGGCACAAGCCTGAGCGGCTTCCTCGCGGCTCCGCAGCTGATCAGATTACAGCACAATCCAAGTATTTTCAGTTTCAAACTCGAATACTTAGCAGCACACACACACCATAAGAAAAAGTAAATGAGGATAAAATAAAGTTTAAAAAAAATTGAAAGTGTAAAAAAAGTTTTTTATGCCAAATGAAACAGAAATCCTTTAGCATGAAAATGTCTTTAATACTGATATTATTGTACAGTAAATTGATCTGTTCAAAGGCTTTAACAGAACAAAGTTAAACTTTTCAAGTGGATTATCATAATGACTAATACATCATTCTAGCATTATATCACTGTTTAAAGTATAAAGAATAATAAAGGCACTTTTGTGGAAATGAAGGCAAATACTTGTAGGAAATATTCCACCAAATTGAATATAAAAGATGGCATTTTCAAAAGTTTTACTATTTCTATCTCACAGGCATTACAGTACTTCATCTTCCAATTTACAGCAAGAAGTTTAATCCCAAATCATCCGTATAAAATCTCGATCAATATGTCTTCACCTCCAAATATTTCAAGGTTGGCTTCAACAGGTTTGTGCCACTTTTTATGTAAACAGATGCTAAATATAAGCACTCAAATAACATTTAATAGTATACAAGATATTAAGGCACAGCGGATGCTGGGAAATGTTTTTCTTCTCCTTAAAAAGGCTTCAAATTATTCTCAATGTCAATACATTTAATTTACTCCAAAATCATCTGAACAGAAGAGAAAGTGCCGTTCTCCGTTTTCCAATGGAGGAGTCGGGCAAAACAAGCAAAACAGCATTTAAATACGACTTCCATCTTTGTTATTTGAACACATTCTCTTGTTTAGTCTAAGATTTTCTGAATTGGATTTAGTGTTTACAGCTAACTGTTTCCTGAATTAAACACTTGGATATGTAACGCTATAAATGCAACCCTTTTTTAACACCAGCAAAGCTCCCGTTTGGCAGCTGTTTCCAGTCAATCCCTGTTGTGAAATCCCAAACAATCCCCATCAGCATTTAGAAAACGTCCCGCTTATTGGTCCAAGTGTTTCAGCTGGGGAGCCCTTTCTGTCGGGATGAGAATCAGGATTTGGAGTCCTCGATTCTGTAATGATAAACTGAAGGAAGGAGCTGAAGAGGAGTTTGACTATCACTGTTACAGGAAACAATGACAGACTAATGATGCTCAAACACAGGAAAGGACTTGTTACAGACGTGGAGTCTGGCCGTTTGCATCTGCCTGAGCTGTGGAGGACAACAGGGGACAAAACTGAGACTTCCCAGATTTTGTAGGAGCATGATTCTGCTAACAGGTTGTTCCGTTTGGACCTCAGCCCGTCCACTGTGTCCTCCTTCCCTGAGGAGACACCATGGACTCCTCTGGGAGGTCTGGAGTTCTGTTCATCGGCTCCTGGTACTAGCAGCACCTCCTGGTGGATGGAGTCGGCTGCCGGTTGAGTTTAAAGGAGTCGTTGCTATCCGCTTCGGGATTCTCCAGAGGTGGGATTTGTTTGCCTTAAAGGACATATGCATGTGTGTTAGACAGGAAGTGTTCTGGGAAAATGCTTGAAGAAATCTGCAGCAAAACCTTCCACGGCTTCTATTTTCACTTTCCCCAGTTCACGTTCTAACATTTTCCAGAGCTTGTAATGTCTGTTTCCAAACTTTCTGCACTTTAACAGAAACTGTGGCTAAAACAGGAACACACAAACTATTTATATTCCCTTAAAAAAAAAAGATTTTTGGCTGGAAAACAACCAAACTGTTTTTAAAGAAAAACTCCAAAGATAATTTTTTTTCAAATAAACTAATCATTCGTTACTTTTTTCCAAGCAGAAAATAACTCCTTTTAAAATCCCTACATCATTCTAAGGTTTGAAAGAAATTATTTTGTCATTTAAAGCTTGTTTATGATTATGTTCACACTTTAAAAATGCATTTCTAGGACTTCAGGGCTTTTTTGGAATCATTCCACATGTTTGCTGCAGCTGTTGATCACAGCAGGAGCTCAAAGCCACGTCGAATCACATGTCACTAAACCATCACAGTTCAGGGTTTTTATTGGATTTATAACTAGAACTGTGTTTCTGAAGGACACAGTAATAATTATGGACGGGATCAGTGCCTAAAAACGATCAACAGCAGCAGATTCTTTTTTTTTTTACCTCAAACATTTCACATTTCTTTCAAAAGTCACCATGTTGAGTACAACCAGTGAAGGTTCACATTAGTTTAGAAGAACTTAAAGTCCCACTGCGATCTGTGGTCAAAGTGGTCTTTTAATTATGATGATGCCGTGTTTAGCCAAAATCAAAAAACCGCTGTCACTTTGAGGCATAATTCCTGCAGGAGTTTATTCCAAATTCACCAGAGTTGTGGGCGGGACTGTTGGCACGGAAGTAATCCTACTCTGATATCGCATAATTCTTTTGTTTACACCCTCTCCCGCTAGCTCACAGCCCCTCTCACCCCCAACATAACATTAGTGGTGCAACAGAAGTGGGGAGTATTTTCGGAGCTGTCCAGCTGTACAGTTTGGATCCAGATTCCAGCTCAGACGAGGAAAACAACGACATTCATGGATCTGTTTGTCGGCAGTGGCTCAGGCGGTAGAGCAGGTCGGCGGCCGTTCGATCCCCGCTCCCCCCCCAGCCAGCTGTCGTTGTGCAGCAAATGTGTGTGAATGTCCCGGTAGGCGAACTCGGTCAGTCTGCCCCAGGGCAGCGGTGGCTACATCAATAGCTACCATCACCAAGTCTGAACGAGGACTGAATGAATAATGGACACACTGTAAGCACTTTGAGCACCAAGAAAAAGCACCGATAAATCAAATCCATTATTATTATTATTACTATTATTATTGTTTTTTGTCTGCGGGTGGATGCATCAGAATGGAGCGGAGCAGGGAGCCTTTGACCCGCTCATTTCAGTTGCCGCGTCCCAAACCTGAGCTTTTTCAAACGGCAGGTTTTCATCACCTCCTGATTCATGACGATTTAAAAAAAAATGCCTCAGCAATGCAAAATTCTTTCATCCATGTCCCCCACCATCAGAAAAATGCTACAAGAACATGTTAAAAACACCAAAACCGGATTTTCATTGGAGTGGGTGGAGCTTCATCGTGATTTCATGACACAGGGAACCGTGTGAAACGTCCAACAGCAGACAATCGAGGGGACAGTTGGATAATTCGGGACAATACCCGAGTGTTTAAAGGAAAGACAAACCCAGACAGTAAAGATAGAAACCCAAACCAGTGGAATCTAAAGCCTCCTGCACCTCTCTACAGTTGGGAACTTCTACTGGTGAATGTGTCTGAACAGAGCAGGAAGCTGCAGCATGTCGGAAATCTCTCAACATTCACTGCTCTCTCCTTTCAAATGTGGTGACAAAGTCCTAACCGGACGTTAGGAAAACCTCTCTAGGTTTGTTTTTACCCAGCTCTTTAGAGTGAAACAATCAGACAAGCTATAGCAGGAATGTAAAGAAATGCAATCCCACCCTTCTCCATACAGAGCAGGACTGCCAACATGCTCCTGTGTCAGACTGTAGGGTCTTATGAGGAATGAAAGGACATCTACTGACACCCACATACACCCCCCTCCCCACTTCCTGTTCTTCCAAACCATCAAATTACTTTCTCAGTGCGTACGTTGGTCTGTAGTGTTGAAATGTGAAGAATGTGCATCACTCAACAACAATAAAAAGATGATTGTCTTGATGATGGCCCCTGGTCTTTACTTGATTGTCTTGTTGATGGCCCCTGGTCTTTACTTGATTGTCTTGTTGATGGCCCCTGGTCTTTATTGGTCAAATCCCCCAAAAACTGTGTTTTTGGTGTTTTTAACATGACCTTGTAGCCTTTTTCTGAAGGAGGACAAATACAAACTAATTTAAGATTAAAACCGTGTTTCGGAGTATTTCTTTATTCAAATCGTGATGGATCAGGAGCGGATGAAAACCTGCCGTTTGAAAAAGCTCTCAGTTGTGACGCTGCAACAGCCATAGACGGGCTAAAGTCTTCCTGCTCCGCTCCATACTGACCATCCACCTACAGACAAACAGATCCATGAACGTCGTTGTTTTCCTCGTCTGAGCTGGAATCTGGATCAGAACTGTATGGATGGATTGCGCTGATGTCGCTGCCATTTCTGTTGCACCGCTAATGTTATATTGGGGCTGTAAGCTAGCAGAAGAGAGTGTAAACAAAGGATTTTTTTTTTTGTTTTGGCTAACAACTGCATAGTCACAATTATAGGACCACTGGGAAGACTTTTACAATAGACAAAACTATAGTTGGAGTGGGACTTTAACCAGATGGAGCTGGAGGACCTACTGATTTTCTGAAAGAGCTCCTCCACGTTGACGGCGTTTCTGGCGCTGGTCTCAATGAAAATGGCTGCGATGGATTCAGCAAACTCCTTTGCTTCCTTCATTGGTACTTCCCTGTAAAACAATGGTGACTCTGAACCTTAAAGCTCAGACACTAAGGAAGTGGACTCGCTCCAACATGTGCATACACTGCTCTGTAAAGGCCAGACATCAGAGAAAGGCGGTGAGCTCACCTGATGTCTCCTAAATCATTCTTGTTCCCCGCTATAGCTACAACGATGTCTTCTGGGCCGTGCTCCTTCAGCTCCTTCACCCACTTCTTCAGTGTCTGGAAAGAGTCCTGGACAAGAAGAAGGAAGGGCTTTTAGTCAATTATTGGCAGAGATTTTTAAGCCCTCGCATCAGCAATGGTTCCTGGGAAACGATGACATCATTGGGTCACAGAATTTCACAGAGATGGAGAATACCTGGGGTTTGTTCCTTTCTGAAAACTGCAGAAACTTTCAGTTCATGGTGTGAGTATCAGGAGCTGATTTCAGTTCCCCGTTTTTATTAAAATATGTGTCATACATGTTGAGTTTTTCCTCCCATGTTTTAAAAACTGCTGGAAGTTCCTTCTGCCTCACGTTTAACTTTAGGAAACCTGCTGAGGCTTGCAACTTTGAAGCAATTAATTTTATTCACATTTTAGAGCAAAGTAATGAATTTTGAAATTGGTAGGAAATGTCTGATCAGCCGTCAAAGCCTGATGAGAGCTGGAGGAATAGTTTTGATGCCCTGAAACACTGAATATTCATCTGGAGAAGAATTGTGTCTTTTTTCCCCACATCGGTGACCTCATCACAAGAAGTATACATTATTTTGTCATCGCGACATCAGCCTCAGGGATGTGTGTCTGGCAAAAGATGACGTAAACTTAAATGGCTGGTATTTTCAACCATAATTCAAAGTAATGAGCATTTCTCAATCGACAATTCAATTTGAAATTTGATCATGCAATTAAAAAATGCATTTTCAAATTTAGAATTTTAACTTGAAAATCAGTCGTACAATTTAAAAAAATAATATTTAAAATAAAAGCAAAATAAATTGCATTTTAAATTGTCATGGGCTTTTGGTGCCAATTTTCCAATTTACAATTTCATGTCTGATTTGGTCATGCATTTTAAAAACGCAGTTTGCAATTTGACTCTAAATGAAAATTCCTTTAGAGTCAAATTGAAATGCGAACAGTCACATCAGTCCTCAGGGCGGGGCCAACCATCCTTCCTAAATTTATTAAATCCAGACCAATTAAAAATATTAAGGACTCAACTAACCAATAGAAAGGTCAGAGGTTAGAGAAGAGAACGCACCATCTGCTAATGAATTAGTTTCTATGTTTATGGCTGAATTTGTTGCAGCTCATAAACTGTTATTTTTGGAGCACAACTTTAGGGCTGCTGTGTCCCTCAAGATAGTGATCCCCAAACCCCAGGCTGCGGACCGGTACCGGTCCGTGGGTCACGTCGTACCAGGTCGCAGACAGGAGATAAAAAAAATAATTAAATACATTTGAATTTTTTCTATTGTAAATTGCAAAATTTATTTTCCAAGTTCGTTCATTCATCTTCTTATCCGTTTTGTCCCTTTTGGGGTCACGGGGCTGCTGGGGCCTATCCCGGGCACTTGTGGGCGAAGACAGGCGACGTCCTGCAAAGGTCGCTAGTCTGTCGCTACAAATCACACTCACACCTAGGGGCAATTTAGAGTAACCAATGATTCTATGAAGCATGTTTTTGGACGGTTGGAGGTAGCTGGAGAAAACCCACGCATGCAGGGGGAGAACATGCAAACTCCACACAGAAAGGACCCCCATTGGTGTTCTGGTTCAGGTCCCCCAGACTTGAACCGGGGGCCTTCTTGCTGTGAGGTAAGAGCGTTACCACTGCTCCACCGTGCAGAGCATCCAATTGCATGAAAATGTAATTTTGAACTGAGAATTGCACATTACATTGAATCATGGGTGAGAAAACCGTCTATAAGTTCAAAGACGCGCTAAAACAATCTCACAGCAGCCTGAATTATCTCACGAATCAAATAGAGCCCTTTACATACCTGACCAATCAAATGGAGCCCTAGATCTCCGCCTCCTATGTAGACGAGGGTTCTTCATAGTTTAATTTAAGATATGTTAACTTTTATTTAACTAATACTGTAACAGGTGTTTTTTTTTGCCACTTGTTCACGTATTCCTACATTCATCCCAATCGCCCTCTGTGGATCTCATTCTGTTTTATCAGCTGATCTGAACAATCCAGACCTCATCACCACCACATGTTTACAGCTGGAATGGCGACACAAACAAGAACTTACCAGTTTAGTTATATCGTAGACGATGACCGCAGCAGCTGATCCTCTGTAGTACATCGGTGCTAAAGAATGAAACTTTGGAGAGAATCGTGAAATAGTTAGGCATAGCTTAAGTGTAGCTGGAACTCGGTAAAAATGTTTACAAAATAAAGAAAAGTTTGTTTGATTTTCTGTTGGTCATAATGTACGACAGAATTTTAGAGCCACCAAAAAAAAAAAGAGAGAAAAAAAGTCCAATTTCGAGATTTTCTTCTCGTAAATTTACGACTTAAAAGTCGTAACTAAAAAAATCTTTTTTTGTAAACTGGCCCGAAAACTCAGTTTTGATAATGAAGGGCTTTTTCCAGCTAAGAGATTTTTTTTTTTAACACCACCTACATTTGCGGTCTCCATTAGAGAATACTGAAAGTCATTTGTCACTTTGGAAAATTAAAACATCTGCTAAACGGCTACATATAAATTTCCATTTATTTTTAGGAACCCAAAAAGGGTCCTAAAAGGTCGTTCAAAAGTTAGTATTTATACCACGGTCCGGGTGAATACTCGACTCTGATTGGCTGCAGGGTCACCATTAAAAAGTGATAATGGACACCTAAAAAAGCCCTTCTGGTCACATAGCCTAAATGTTCTCTATTATTGGGATGGCCCAACAGGAACATGGAATGTAGGTGGACAGACGTTATTCCACAGTTGATGTCAACAGCAAAAGACTTCTGTCCTTCAAATGTCTCTCTAATGCAGTGTTTTTCAACCTTTTCTGATCCACGGCACACTTTAACCTTAAAAAAAATCCCGCGGCACACCAGCATCCAAAAATTTAAAAAAAAGAAGGAGAAACTCATAGTCTGTATTGATCTACAGCCCCTCCACAATCTCACATGCATTTTTGAGATAATTGTTGCAGAAAAAGCTGGAAACTGCAGCTGTTTTTTCTAAAAGATGCAATAAAAGTTAAGTTAGAAGATTTAAAAATAGTTTTAGGTGTGTTCGTTGGTTTCAAGACGTTTAACGACAGATCTCCTTGTGTGCTGTCACTCTCACAACCCAATGCATCATGGGAGATGTAGTGCATAAAACGGCCGGAGATCGGTTTTCGGAGCTTCATTGTTTTGTTCACTTGTTCCACAGTCTGATACCGGATTCTGTGGAAAGCTACACCGCTAAAGACGAGCTTTAGCTGGTATTTTTGTTAGAACTGAGCGACTTTACGAACTAAATCGGGACAAGGAAGTGAAGACTTTAACCACTTCTGATTGGTCAGACTGATGACATGTGATTAAGCCCCTCAAGAATGATTGGTGGAGACAGTTAAAGGGACGGGACTTTTCCGAAATACAGCCGATGGTGCAGCTGAATCGCGGGACGGTCATTCTTATCAAAATGTCTTTAATAAAATAAAATAAACGCAAAGAAAAAGTATTTTACGATCTTTTATATTCCTAACTCCTCAGTGTTTTATCAGGGCCTGTTTGGATGAACACAGAGCTGAAATCCTGGAGTTTGGAAATGTTTTTAGATCAGTTAATGAGGGCAATTTTCCACGGCACACTTGACCATCTCCCACGGCACACTAGTGTGCCGCGGCACACTGGTTGAAAAACACTGCTCTAATGGACACGACATTTACCATCAACAGCAGTGTTGACTTGCAGTTTAAAGTTTAAATACACCTTATTGACTGATCCAGAATAAATACGTGTTTATAAAAAATTCATCATTTATTATTAAAAGAAATTGTTTGATGATCTACATCTAATGTCCGGGGTCATGGTGGCTATTTCTTTAAAGTGATCTAGGAAACTACCGGTGGACTTTGTTTCTTTGGAACTAACTTTATCTTCATCGTCTGATCAAAAACAAGCGCCAGGAGGTGAACATTTTTCTGATATGATGCTTTATCTCCCGTAACATGATGTTTATATGAGCCATTGTCCTCTGCAGGTTAGGCCTCATGCGGTGGCAGAGACACAGGCCCAATCGCCGTTACCATGACAACGTGTCGCACCACATATGAAATAGTCCGCCTCTTGTGAAATCAAACGAAACAAAAAAAATTAAGGCACTAATATTTGATGTCATGTTTATTACTTTGGTAAGTGACCATGGCATAAGCGGAATAGCGCCCTTTGAGGAGTTCATGATCAGAAATGAATGGAAACAACCGTCCTCCCATTGACTTCGGACGGTTCAAGCTTCCGCGTCGTTCATTAAACTCTGATGATGGACACCTCTTCGGGCATTATCCCTTATGAAATAATGTAGTATGAAATATTTCAATCTGAACAGCATAAACAGTTTACAACAACACAAAGAGAGGCTGGATGGTCGCCCATCAGTGGTACAAACACACAGTCCAGGGACGGCCAACTACAGGCCTTGAGGGCCGGTGTGTCCGCATGAGTTCCAGATATCTAAGCTCCTACTCATGACTGATTACCTGGTTCAGGTGTGTCCAGCCAATTAGAACATGGAATGTTGGAAAACATCCAGGAACACGCCCCTCAAGGCCTGACGTTACCATCCCTGGTTGTCTAATTGAATGTTTTTGTTTCTAAATCCAATCCTGAAGGACTCTGTCCATGTCCTGCAGCTGGGCGTTGACTGCAGATGCCAACAAGAAGGTTCCCATTTCTGTGAAACTGTGAAGCACCATTTAAACTGAAGCCTCAAAAATAAAGATCAGCTCATTTTTAAGAAAGACTTTGGTTATTCTCATCCCACGGTCAACATGCAATTCCATCTGCAGCCATTTTAATGCACATGATCCGTGTAGATCACATGGTGACAGAGACGGACAGCCACAACACTCAGCTTTTGATGAGGAAGCAGAAAGTTTGGAGACTTCCTCAAAATCCAGGGATGTAGCTTTGAGTGAATACGGATGACGTAACCAAACGTACAGCTTGGTGCACATTACATAGAAACACTCTTACAGCCTCTGTAGGAATCGTGAGGGTTAAGCAAGCAGCTGCTAGTCGAAAGCCCTGCATCTGATCATCTGTCAGAGGTGACTCACACGAAAACTGCTTTGATTCATAAATGACACATTTGCATGTTTTCAAGGAAATGTTTCAATACTTTGGTTATTTTCATATTTGGGGCTTTTTCTTCTCTTTTGCACATCTAATAAAAAAAAATGCTTCATCAGGAAAAATCCTGCTGCTGTCAGCAAAAACAAACAAACATGCATCCTATTTTCCCGGCGCTGATGGCAAGTTCTGTAAACCAAACCAGAACTACCTGCAAGGAATGCTGCGTCCACAGAGCTAAAACGGTCACACATCTGCACACATCTGGAAGTTTCCAGCATGTAGAGAACAGGACACACCGAAGCTCCAGACCAGTGCTTCTCAATTATTTTTTGCCAGGCGGGGGGCCTAACCCTAACCCCTTGGAAAAAGAAAATGCTTCTCGCTCCACTACTGCCCCCCCCCCCCCCCCCCGGCATGGCATCGTGCGCCCCACTATTTGAGAAGACCTGCTCTAGACAGACGTTCTACTGACTTCATAGGATCTGGTGGATCGCCACGGCAACAGAGGTCATGCATTTACACATTTATACATTTTTGTTTTCATTGTCATGCTCGTCTTCCCGCCAGGCCTCAAATACAGTTGAATGATTTTAGAGGAAACATTGGTGCAGATTAAGTCCTTAGTTTAAAGTGTGTGTCATAACCTGACTGTAAAAAACTAAAAAAAGACTAAATATTTAACCCTGCAGAACCCAGGAGCAACTTGCTACTGGGCTTTTAAAGACAATTTGTTTTTTGGATGAACACTAAAAAAACAAGTGTCGTGTAAAGCGTATGAGTTTAGGCTTTGCAGGACGAGATTTTATTGTGGACTTTAAAAAAAAGAAAAAAAAACTTTAAAACTTTATAGTCTCTAAAGAAGACGGCATGATTCTGTCCAAAGTTAGTGCTTGCATGGATTTTCAGTGAGTCGGTGTTAAAACATGATTCTGCTGCGCCTGAAGTAATGATTTCCACAGGGAGGACCTGTAAAAGACTTTAAAACTACAAAAAAAAAAAAAATAAGAGGCAAAAACCACTAGTCTGCCACCAAACCAAACACTGCAAGACACGTGTGCAAAAAAAAAAAAAAAAAAAAGGGACCAAGTCAAGAAACATTTTTAGGACTTGAAACCCTTGTTGTCACACCACAAGTGTTGTAAAAACGGCATTGCAGGAAAGCCACAGTTGTGGTGCATTACTGTCACCCTGTTGTTGTGACTGAACTCAGCATCACATTCTCTGAAACCACAGTTACATGTGCTGCCGTCAGCTCATCACTTCTATCACAGGCCTTCAGACCATCATGACATGAAGCCTTTTGTCGGGAGAGTTTACTCTTCACATTCTACGCTAATGACACGCCAATTCATGAGCCTGATAGGATTATCATCCAGATTACAGACTGCTGATTTAATGTCTTATGTGTAGTGGTTTGTCCTACGGAAAAAACAAAAAAAGAGACACAAAAAAAGTCTTGTATATGTGGGTTTTCTCTGGTTTCCTCCCAAAGTCCAAATAAATGCTCCATAGGGTAATTGATGATTCTAAATTGCACCTATACGTTTGCATGTGTGTATGCTTGTGTGGTCCTTTGACAGACCGTCCAGGTTGGGCCCTGCCTTCACCCGGCAGTAGCAGGGACAGGCTCACGACTTGGAAAATTGTGAAAAGACTCGTAGTCTTGACTCCATAGCGCACTCAAAGCTCCTCTGAATCTACTTTACTGAAGTTCTGTCATCATGCTGGAAATGTGAGCATAGAAAAGAAATATTCATGAAAACCTCACTCAGCAGAGGACAAAAACTCACCCGTTCCTGACCAGCCGTGTCCCAGATCAGAAACTTGTGCAGCTCATTCCCACAGGGGACGGTTTTGGTCAGGAATGATGCTCTGTGGAGGATTCAGCGGATTACACAAGCATTCAAATATCCAGTATTTAAAGACCTACTCCAATGAAAAAGGACTTTTTGGTGTTTTAACATGTTTTTCTAATATTTTTCTAATGATGGAGGACAATCGTGCTGTTCTTAAGCCTTTCAGAGTAAACTGTAACCATTTATATGATGGTATATGATAGTATATTACCTTTAGCACACTAAAGAACACATTTTTTTCATTAAATGCGATTTATTTTCACACCTCATTTTTATACCGGAATTAGACGCCTCGATCTCTGAGGCTCCGCCTTTTGCTGCTTGTGGGTGTTATGACGTCATCACAGTGGCGGCCTCTGCGTTTCTCCCACGAAAACAACCGAACTTTTACAAAGATGGATGTAAATCTCGTGCATAGAAAGGGGAAGCATTCAGCTAATCACCACTAGCTCCACTGAAAAAGTGGGCGTGTCTGTTAGCCTGGAGGCGGGACTGGCAGCACAGACTCTTCCTGAAAGGGGCGGGAACTCAGAGAGCAGGTAGAGGAATACTCAGAAATGTCTAGACGAGTCAAAACACCACTTTGGGGTTGTGTTTTTTTATTTTGTGAGGAATTAACATTATAATACGCTTAAAACGTTGATTTTGCATGATATAAAACCCCCGTTTCTCTATCAGGAGACTGGACTCCAATCCCAGTGTCCTCTGCCAGGAGGATGGCACCCTCACCCCACCCTCACCCCCCTTTGCAGCCCAGCCCTCAATGACTCAAAGCCTGCATACAAACAAACACAAAAACAACATATATCGTTTATTTTACTCTATTAATCAGATGAGTAAAATATATTTGTGTAGTTGATTTCGCAATTAAGATCTAGTATGTAAGGTAGTTCACACTTAACACGCATCGGATTGTATTTTATTTTTAAAGGCTGGTTCTGGTAAAAATGTTCACATTTCCACTGTTTTTTTGTTGTTTTTTTCTTGAGCTGAATACAACCCTGACACAATTATGAATGAATAAATCCACAACCTTGAATAGACTTTTCCATCTGTCTAAGCCCCTCCTCCGCCTCTCTACCTGCTAAAGAAATACACAGCAGCAGGTTGACACGGCAGTTGGGCGCCCTAGCACAAATTTTGTTAACTTTATGGGGAAGTGGGCGGCTCTAGTCCAGGATAGAAAACTGTCAAAGTTTTTAGTGGGTTTTTTCTTGCGGGGGGCGCCCCCTACAAGATTGCGCCCTGGGCGACCGCCCATAGAAAAAACCACTGCCTCCTGGTTGTTGTTCTCCGTCTCTGTGTTGGTGTTTGGTGGACATTTCAGGACGCTTGTCCCGCACTTACCCGATGGTCGGGCTGATGTTGTGATCGAAGTGGTCCTGAACGAACCGGCATACGATGCTGGACTTCCCGACTCCAGTGTCCTGGAACCAAAAAGGGGTACGCGTCAGTCCCGCATGAGTCACGCATCCTTCACCCCATCTCATCGGGACAGGAGCAGCATGCGGTGTGTTCAGGAGGTCGTTTACAGCGGTCGTGTGTGTGGGGACATAGTGACAGTTCGGTTAACTTAGTCCTCATCTGCGTGACGGGAGCCTGGAAGGGCCACGAAGCTCGAAAAAGTTCAGAGTTCATCGTTTTAGTTTATGAAAAACACAATGGCGGCGCTTTTTAAATAAAAGATCACAAAGTATACTGGATCAAACCAACGCAGAAAAAGACAGCACGGGGGGGGGGGGGGTTCTTCTCCCCTATTTTCTGCTAACGCAGCAGAAAAATCTCTAACGTCTGCGGTCAGCGATGAAACAAGCTTTTAAAACGTCTTAAATAAAGTTGAAAGGTAGGACGAAATATTTTTGTTTAAAACCTGCGATGCGAAGCTCTACATGAACCCCCCCCCCCCCCCCCCCCCAAATCTGTTTTCCTCAGAAACATTTGAAGTATTTCTGTTTTCAAACACGACAGGCAAGGAGAAGTGAGGGGAAAGTCCATTTAAACATTTACTTAAGTGACAAAAGGGGCATTTAATGTTTGGAGTTGAAGTTGCAGCCAACTAAAGAGGAATTTTCTCCGGAGTGCATCATCAAAGAAAAACTCACCCCTAAAAGACAAACTTTGAGCTCCCGGATGGCCATGGCGGGTCCTGGAACTAAGCGGTTAGATCATCGTTGAAATGCGCGGATTCAGTGTCTTCGCTCCTCCATGCTGCCGAAATCTCCTTTTCTCAGATTAAAAAAAACGACCAAGCCCTGACACAGCCTGGCCATCCTCCGGAGAAGCCCGTTTGATGGAAAAAAAAGAGAAAAAAAAGCAACAAATGGGAAACTTCCGGCGGCGTCTTTCAAAGTAAAAGCTTTTTATGACGTCGGTCATCTGTACACTTGGAGGTTTTCAATCAATACTGCAAATGTCATCAAGTTTTTATTTAAATCTAAGCCGAGTTTTTGTTCGAAGGTACTTATTAATTTTAGTTACAGATCTGAGGACTGAAAACTGAAGTATAAAGTACCATAAACTAAAATGTGTAACAGAAATGAATGCTTTTGAAGAAACTAGAACATTAAACATATCTTTTTGTGTAAATATAGTAGGTTAAAAAAAAGCAGTTGAAGGTGAAACAATTTAAATAAAAGAAACCAAATCCAGTCTGCTTCCTTACCTTCTGTTACGGTAACTGAAATCAACCTGGATAAATACAAATTTACACACAACTTTATGTAAAATCATACATATACATTTATCAAAGTAAATGACAACCACACACACCAACAAAAATATGTGTACTGTAGGCTGCAAATGAAACAGTTTTCATATTTTCTGTTGAGTTTATTTGGTTTTAAAATCTAATCATTTCACAGCTTTTATTTTGGTGGGATTTTGTTAACATTGACAAGCTAGATTTCTAAAAGAAAGTCCTTAACTTTCTCACCATTCGAGTCCAACAGCCTCTTTTAGAGAAATGCACAGGTTTATAAACCAGGAAGCAGATTTGAAACAAGACGTCAAGTGCTAAATGAGGAAAAAACACTTTCAGGATCAAAAACGTTTGGGCGAGAAAAAGTTTTAAGAATGATACTTTATTCTTCACAGCATTAGTTTGTCTGTAACAATCTGCTACCAAAGCTCAGAGCGATATGAAAATAAGCTGACGGGAGCTGCTGAGCCCAATCCGGCGTGTTTCAGTCACAGGATTCACAACACTGGATCAGGAGTCCTGATGAAATCGCCACAGTTTGCAAACCGTGACTCAAGTGGGGGGTGGGGGGTGTTACGCTTGCATTATTCACACACTTTAAGTGATTAACCACAAGAAAACATAAACGCTGAAAAGAACATTTGCATTTTCACATAAACACCCGACTGAAAGTCGGTCATGCCAAGCGCCTTGAAATAACTCTGAACTATGAAATGCTCTGCAGCCGCGGGTTTGAGGCCAAATGAAGGGTTTTCCAGCTGATGGGCTGCATCTCTTCACACATTCAAACAGAGCCTGCACATCACCAAAGATGCACAACATGAAACTAAACACACGTGACGTTTCCCGTGTTCGCCGTACGCTGCTGCGTATCGGTTTGCTGCTCATCAGCCGTGAAGAGCAACACAGATCTGCTGTTTAAAGAAACCGTTGACTCATTTAAACATTAATGGAAGGCTTTGATTAAAAAAAAAGACGTATTTAGTTTTTGATGCCAGAATATTAGATAAAATATATCCTATGCAGATAGACCGATCCTAAAGTCTTCAATACTGAAATGTCTAAATCAGTGGTTCTCTTGGAATAGTCGGGGTTCTTACTTTATGGCACAGTGGTCATTTCCTGACATGCTTCATTCGCCTTAAGCTGACTTACGAGGACTACTCTTTATTCGATCCTAACCCGAATCATTTAAAGCACAGGGTTCTCTCGCACCCCTCCCTTCAGAAATGGCTTCATTTCTGCTCCCCCCCCCCCCCCCCTCTCTCTTTCACGGTCTTGGCACAGCAGATATAACAACGTGGTCCCTGCAAACGTCTTGGCTTCTGCTAAAGCTGCATTCCTCCCTGGAAACTGAAGAGGTTTAGGTGCTGGGGCCTGGACACTAGCCTTCTTCTTGGACACCTGTTTTAAGAACAAAAACCCCCCATCTTTGCGAGCTTCAGCGGACCCCTACAGCTGACCAGCGGTGGAGACGGACAGCTTCGCTCGGCTCACATGTTGGTGTCTCTCCTGTCTTTGCTCGGCGAGGGCTTCGCAGGATCCTTTGCGGTTTTTCCATTGGTCAGGGTTGCCGTGTCAGTGGGAGGAGCCGTGGGGACGGCGGCGCGTTTGGTGTGCTCTTCGCTGCGTGCCTCCGGGCTCGGCTGTGTGGGAGGGGCCTGCTCCGCCGCCGGCGGCACTGCCACTTCCTGTTGCTGTTTGTGGCTCTGGAGGAGGCGGAGCTGGACTCTGAGCTCCAGGATGGCCTCCTGCTCCTCATGGATGGCCTGGTTCAGGTGGGTGTTTTTGTTCTGTGGGGACACCAAAACATATTTATTCTCCACACTAAAAAGCTTCACACAGCCCAGCTTGGCATCTTTTCTCACCTCCAACTCCTCGTTTTGCTTCTGCAGATCTTCTAGAATCATCTGAAGCTCCTCCTCATCTTCACTCTCACTCTCGCTGTCAGATGAATACTCCTCCGTCTCACTGCGACCCTGCTGCCGGCTAATCAGACATCTCCAGGTCACAGTGGGAACCACGCCCCCCCCCCTGCCTGCTCCAGGTCCTCCCCTTACCTCTGTATGTCAGCGATCTCCGCTCGCAGCCTCTCAATCTCTTCCTTCTCAGTAGCAATCTGTCTGCGCAGCACCTGCTCCAGGGAGATCAGCTCCTCCTGCTCCGTCAGGATCTCGTTTTCCTGATTTTACAGAGGAATAAAACCCTGTTGTAGTTTCCAACTGCAAGCAGAATTCAAAGGTTTGGGTGAATTGTGCACCTGTGATAACAGCAGGTGGATGACTTCCTCTTCGTTCTCGGTCATTTCCTCTTTTGAAACATCTTCCTTTGACAAGCTGGCGATCTCCTGGGCAATCTTGCTCTCACACTCCTGATGCCCACAGAGGTTTGGTGTAAAGACGACGTCAGACAGATCTCTCTCTGTTCCCGCACGGGGACAGCTTACCTGACGCTTCGCCTCCCTCAGCTTGCGTTTCAGAGCAGTCAGGATCCTCTGAACCTCCCAGAGTCGCTCCTCTTTGGATAAATCCTTCACACCCGCCTGCAGGTCTCTGTGCAAGCAGTTCAGGAGGAACTCCTGCCAACAAACACCGTCATAGTACTGCTTCAATCTGATGCTGCAGCAGCCAAGCATTTTCATTTATTAAAGAGGAAAAACAGTCGAATGCTGCTGTCGCTGTGACACTAAGCTAAGCTAAAAAAAAAAAAAAAGGTCAAACTTTGGCTGGAGTGAGCTCACCTGCCGACGGATCTCCTCTTTGATGCTCTCCGCCGTCTCAGGCAGCGCCGGCATCGTTGCCATGTTGGACCAGCGCAGCGGCCGCACCACCGGCTTCAAGACGACGTCTCCAAACAGCTCCTTCACGTGAGTGAAGAACACATACAGAACCCGGTTCCCAATCTGAAATCATCAAAAAGAGGAGTCACACGGGTTTCTGTTGTGAGGCTGGACTCTTTCTGCAACATACAAACATGAACCTCACATATTTACAGGGTGGATTCCAGTCACTGAACATCCTGTTTCAAGTATCTGTCCTGCTGCTGCTGCTGCTACTGGGGAATAAGTGGAGCAGCAGCAGCAGCAGCAGCAGCAGAGACATGTCCTGCGAGGATAAATTAGCTCCATTAAACTGGGCCAGAGTGTCAGAGATGAACTGACTTACTGATCCAAATAGAAGTGGGTTGCTGGGCTGATTAAAGCCCATCATTTCTTATTCATATTGAGTCTGCATGTTGCTGCTGGGTGTCCCTGTGCCGGTCCCCAGCCCGGATAATATACAAGTTTCTGTCAGGAGGGGCATCCGGCGTAAAAATCTCTGCCAAACCACCTTTAAGAATCAGCGGAATGGCTGTGGCGACCCCTACAGGGATGTGCCGAGAGGTGGACAGCAGCTGCATCTTGTCGTCGTCTTCTTCCATTACGCAGCAGAGACTCTGACCTGTATGGTCGGGTTGAGGACGATGGAGATGTTCTGAATGTTCATCTTGGTGTCTGCCTCTCTGGCGATGACGTGGTCCATGTGCGTGACGAGCCAAGACAGAAGGAGTTTGCTCTCCGGCGGCACTTCGGCCAGCAGCCTCTGGAACTCCGTCACCTTCTCGGCCTCCGCCTGCCGCCCGCAGGCGTCCTCCAGGCGCTGGGCCAGGTCTCGGTGCAGCAGGTTGTCTGGCAGCTCGCGGAGGTACTGCTTCAGCAGGCTGGCCACCGTGTGAGGATCGTACTCCTCCAGACACGGGCACTCCTCGCGGTCGTACGCCGCCTTCAGTTCATCCACTTTGGACTTCATACCTGAACAGAAGTGGGAGTCAGTAATCGCAAAGACCTTAAAGATATTTCACCAGAAAACCTTTGGTACCTGAGACCCGGTAGATGCCCTCACACTTCATGCCATAGTTTTCAATGTAGTCCACACATTCTCTGAAGACGGCCGGCAGCTGGATGCCGTCGTACAGAGCTGTCCTCTTGACCGCTTCCGTCAGGGGGGCTCCAAAGATGGGCCTGAAGGTGGGGGTCTCCACGGGGACCGGCTCTGCCTCTGTGGCAGGCTTCTTCTTCTTCTTTTTCTCCTTCCACTGTTTGACTACATCTGCCGCGGTCAGGTCCTTGGACTTTTTCTCCTTGGCCTTGTCCTCTTTGGGGCCCTTCTCCTTCACCTTAAAGTCCTTCTCTTTCTTTTTGGAGAAGCTCGGCTTCTTGAACACGTGGATTCCTTTGGAGCGCTTCATCTTCGACGGGCTCTCCGCTTCATCGGCTGAACTGTCCTCCTGGAAGGCGGCGTATCCCTCCGCTGTGAAAAACAAAACAAAAAAAAAGAGAGGCAGAAACGGGTTAAATCTGATGGGAGAAGCGTTTTGTTTTCTTATTGGCCGCCTGCGTCCGCGCTGTGATAGCAGCCGAAGAGTAACAGGAAGAGAGATGCGTGAGAGACACCAGATAGCAGCGCGGTGAGAATAGGGAATTGGGAAAAACAGGTCAGCCAGAGATGTAGTAGTTCCCAGAGGACCTCGCCACTTCAAAACAGACGCAATTAGTTTTTCTTAGAACAAACAAGCTCTTCTCGGACACAGAAGGTCTCTTTCCTCAGTGTTTGTCTCCTCTCTAGATCTGCCTTCATGTGTAGAGGTACACCTGTCCTGGTCTCTGTGGGCGTGTCCTCAAACCGTCCACCTCTTTCTCGCTGCTATCGTGCACGCGCACAGCAGCTCCACGCGGGCACGGAGCAGCACAAAATGTACAGAAGAACGACATCCAGATCAGAAATGTGAACGCCGTGAAAACAGAGCATTCAAAGTAGATTTTTACTTTTATCACTGAAGGATTTCTAATATTTTGACCCAAAGACAAACTGGGAGTCTATTAAAAGTAGGATTTTTAGTATTTGTGAAACCATGAAAGAGATGAAGACACATACCACACCTACGACACAGCAGCACTTTAAATGCACGGACAGCTGGGACCTTAACCACAGCAGCTTCAGACCCATCAGCAAACTGTTTTTCCAGAAAAAGGTTGTTTTTGTTTCAAATTCTGTCTTTGACGAGCCTCTTTGTGAGCCGTGCCGTCACTTAGTTGAGATGCTGTTAACTGGAATTCAGCAGCACTGTGGGTGTCACCCCCCCCCTCTAGCATACAGCTCTCCCTCACATGGTAAAGACTCCATGAAAACCATCAAACACTATTACAAGCTCATCTTATTATCATTGTTAATCCATCTGAAAATGTGTAAATAAAGAAATGAATGGCTGCCATACCTCACAGGGAAAATAGTTTTGTAAAGCCATGCAGCCTCACAGACTAAAGACAGGACATGCATTACAAATCAGGCTCTGATTCTTTATTCACTGATGTAAAAAAACAATAAAAGTCTTAAAAGAAAGTCTGTTCTTACTTCTTTTCTCCTTCTTCTTGAACTTGTTCTTTTTCTTTCCGTGCTCTTTATCATCATCGGAGACGTAGGTGTCAGGAGGCTCATGATGATGTCCATCATGGGGCGGCGATGGTTCACCCGTGCGATACAACCCAGGAAACTTGGTGGGACTGATCTCCTCAGAACTGGGGGTGCGGGCCACGCCCCCTTGGTGCTCAGCCCTGCGCTGCTCTCCAGGGCTGCTGCTGGGCGGCAGGAAGCACTCCGTCATGGCTCCACTGGCCTTATTGCTCCTCTAACCAACACACCACCTCCCTATCAAACCTGCCGTGGACAAAAAAGTTTCACTTGGATAATAAACGCTGTAAACACACCAAAGCAGAAAAAGGTTTGCCTTGCAGTTTCACCTAAAAGGGCTGAGCTCAGCTCCTAAAAGGTGAATCTGCAAGAAGATTTAGGAGCGCAATGTGCAAACTCTTTTATTCACAAAAAGTTACATCACATTTCAAGGTATTCTGTAATCACCTTATGAGTGAGATTGCGTCATGCCTAAATAAACGTTCTGTTTTTAGGTCTTCAAATACGAAAACTACTCTATTAGATATGAATGAATCACTCAAATAAAACATTTTGTTTACTTAAAAGGCCTTCTATTAATAAAAAAAAATTAAATAACATAAACTTAAATTACCCACAACTCTGTATGAAGCCAACATCTCCTTAATCTTGAAGAAAGACAGAGACGAGGCCGATCCAGCTAATTACAGACCCATTGCTCTCCAAAACTTTGATCGGAAGGTAATTACCAAAATTTTAGCAACCAGATTAAACACGTATTTGACTTCTATTATCCACCCTGACCAGACAGGATTCATCCCTGGCAGACTTTCCTTTTCCAATGTTAGGCGTCTTCTGAACACCATCTTTGCCGACCACAATGGCTCTGATGAAGCTGCGGTTTTGAGTCTTGATGCGCATAAAGCCTTCGACCAGGTTGAATGGCTTTACCTGTTTGAATCACTGCGAAGGTTTGGGTTTGGTGAAACGTTTATATCTTGGGTGGAACTAATATATGCAGGTCCGTTGTGCTCAATCCTGACTAATGGGGAGAGATCATCACCATTTCCGTTACAGCGTTCTGTCCAGCAGGGCTGCCCTCTTTCTCCTGCCCTGTTCGCCTTAGCTTTGGAATCTCTTGCTGTTAAAATAAGAGCACATCCACATATCCATGGCCTTGTGGTTGGAGGAGCAGAAACTCTTATTAGCTTGTATGCAGACGATGTATTGTTATACTTGCGCAATGCTGAGGAGTTTGTGCCCCTTCTTATTGATTTGATAACAACCTTTGGAAAAATTTCAGGGTACACAATAAATTGGACTAAAAGTGAATTAATGCCTTTATCTAAAACTTATCCGCCAAATTCTATTCAAAACGCTACTTTTAAAATAACCTATGACCATTTCACTTACCTGGGCCTGACTATTCCTAAAGACCCAAAATTAATCTTTACCTTGAATTTCACAAAATTTTTATCAAAATTAAAGCAGAATATTGACTCTTGGAAGACCCTTCCCTTATCCATGATCGGCCGAATAAACTCCATAAAAATGGTTTCTCTGCCTAGATTCTTGTATTTGTGTCAGAATCTCCCTATTTACCTCACAGCCTCCTTCTTTAAAGAGTTGGACTCAATAATCACTTCTTATATCTGGAATAATAAAAATGCTCGAATCTCAAAGTCGCATTTGCAAAAATCCAAGTTGGAAGGAGGTCTTGGCCTGCCGGAATTCAAACACTATTACTGGGCTGCTAATATCAGAGCATTGATGTTCTGGCAGCAGGGATCGCCGGACACCATTGGTCCCACCACTCCGCTGTGGGTTAAGATGGAGGCCGGGGGAGTGAGAGATTTCTCATGTTTACAGGCTCTGCTCTTCTCCAAACTGGAGAGGGCGGAGTCTCTCCGGAAACTGGGTTTTGTCCTAAAGCAATCAGTGCGCATTTTAAATCAAATTAGAAGCATTCTTTCTTTGCCAGACATTTCTGTTCAGTCACCAATATGCCATAATCACTCTTTCTTGCCTCCTTGTGATGACAAATTGTATCAGGAATGGAATGAGAGGGGTTTGTCCAAACTTGAAGATTTATACATAGATAAAAAATTTGCATCATTTAATCAACTTAAACAAAACTTTAACATTACCAATTCACACTTCTATAGGTACTTACAAATTAGACATTACTTGCAGTCCAAAATTAAATTATTCCAAGATCTTCCAGCTGAACATGATCTTTATGACATTTTCAAAAGTCCCCCTGGCTCCAGACACTTGCTTTCTAGAATAGTGCATTTATTCGATGGCAGCACCAGGGTGACATCAACAAAAATAAAAGATGCTTGGAGTCAGGAGTTGGGCATAGAAATATCAGAATCTATGTGGGAAAAGTGTTTGTCCAAGATTCACTCGTGCTCAGTTAACAGCAGACACCAACTCATACAATTTAAAATCATCCATCGGCTCCACTACTCCAAAGTACGGTTGCACAAAATATATCCTTCAATTACTCCCATTTGTGATAAATGTAAAATATCTGAAGGCACATTGGCTCATGCTTTTTGGTCTTGTCCCTCATTGGCTGGCTTCTGGAACAGAATATTTGACTGGTATGCCAAAGCCTATCGTTGCTTTATAACACCCGATGCAGAGCTCGCCATTTTTGGCTGCGTACGTACTAGAGCTATCCCAACTGTAATGCAACAACCACTAGAACTTGGGTTAATGACTGCAAAAAGACAAATTTTGCGAGAGTGGAAATCTATGGCTTCTCCATACTTTAAAGTGTGGCTCACTGACATGTTATCTCTCATCCACATGGAAAAAATTCGCCATGTCAGGACTGCCTCAATTAATGTTCACAATAAACTCTGGACACCATTTCTAAATCACTTACAGAAAGTTAAAGTTATTTAGCTCTGTGTTGAGACTGCATTTTTCTGTCTTCTATTTATGTCCTGTTTGGACGGCCTGTGAATAAATATTGAATAGAATGTAACTGGCAATTGTTTATTTACTTGTATTTTTACATTGTGTTTTGTAATGGTCTAAAGAGCACCTGAACTGTTTGTTTTGCCTGTTTGATTTTGTACACTTGAAAATGAAAATAAAATATTGCAAAAGCAAAAAAAATAAAAATAAAAAAAAATAACAAACTTGTGAAAAACAAAGCATAAAAACTGAAGAATTATTCACCATAATCCTAAATATGAGTAAATTAAAATCTGCTTTACAGACTAGATCAACCTGAATGAGTGAGCAGACTGACGTCCACTGATGCTTTCATGGCAATTTTTGGGAACCAAACAATTGCAACAGTCCGCTTTTCCCACCAGATGGGGCTTCTGCCATTCCAGCAATCATCTCCATAACTAAACCTGCCATGTCGGGAACCAACCACAGAACAGCCATGATGTCAGATGACTGGAGTCAAGCAGCACAAGTCACAAAACGGAACCGCAGCAACAGCAGGTCATGCAGAAAGTCATTTACCTCAAAGGGGATGTGGTTTGCTATTTAAGTCTGTTGTCACACTGACATCATTTAACTATTACTAGAATGCTGATACACAAAATGAGGTGTTAGGAGTACATTTCTCTAACTGTGTGAGCTCCTGCAGCCGTGTGTCCCTCCCGCCCTCTTAGATCAGGGGACTGTGCTTTTCCTGCAGCAGCTCCAAAACTCTGGAACGATGTCCCAGTTCATGTCAGACAGTCTGTTTTTAACCCCCACCCCCCCCAATATCTCACCACATTTAATTCATTTTCTTCTATGAAAGGTTGGAGCAGGACGACCAATGATCCAAGGGTCGGAGGTTCAATCCCCGCTTCCCCCCGGTCAACTTTCGTTTAGTCCCTGGGCAAGACACTTCACCCTCACTGTCTAGTGCTGCTTGTGCGTGAATGTCCCAGTGATGGTAGGCGTGAACTGGCAGCCACGCCTCTGTCAGTCTGCCCCGGGGCAGCTGTGGCTACATCAGTAGTTACCATCACCAAGAATGAATGAATAATGGACAAATCCTATCCAATATTATTGTTATTATTATTATATGTTTAGTTTTAATAGTGTATCTTTATAGGAATTTCTTTGGACATATAATCTATTTGTATCCACTTCTTTATACGTTTTTATTCTGTCACTGTACAGCGGCTTAGGTCTGCATGGAGGACAATTTAAATAAAGTTAAATATTATTATCATTATTATTATTATGGTTATTATTATTATATGCCAAATACTGAAAAATGCGTCAGGAAACCCGTTATTTAACAGCCTTCTGTTAAATAACTCTGTCTAAACAAAACAAAGTTAATGTAGAACTAATTATTTTTCTAAATCATCATCAAGTTCATCTTCATCTTCTTTGCTTGGAACTAACTAGCTAAAAACAGCTGTAAGTGTTTCTGAAAACACTTACTCTATGCAGCTTGTCATAAGGTGATATCTATGTGTAAAACCCATCAGTTAATGTCTGCTATGGTTGATTTTGTCGTTTTGACGCTGAAACGTGAAGGGAAGCTGCTGTGGATGTAGGGGCCCATATGCTAACGGGAGCTTAGCTAGCCGCAAACGCGCTAAGCTAGGTGATAAACGAGTCTCTTAACTTCGAAACAAAGCTCCTAACAAACCCGCATAAATCGTCTGGCCCTTACTGCAAGCGCCAGAGCATAAACTGTATTTCCCCAAAGCTGTGTTACACACGAGAGAAGAAAACAAATAACGTAAGAAACTTTACCAAGTCCTGTTCGCTCAATTCCACATTGGAGCTTCCGGTTCCCCGTAAACTAAATAAACACTTTTGCGCATGCGTTGTTGCACAGGTGCATCAGGGGAAATGTAGTTAAAATGGTTTTATCTCAATTCTTCTGTTTTTTGGAAAATAATAATAACCTCCTGAGACCCGGCCCAGTCATTTATGTCCTCTATAATGGAAATTTTGTTTACCTGTATATTTTTAAGGATTTAAGAGATACCTTTCAAAACCCTACTCTACTCTGTAGGACATCCTGGGCTTTCCAGTGATGTGTCACGTGTTGAGTTTGTATGTTAGGGAACTTTAAGTTTTACCTCTACCAAGATGGCTACCAAACCATTTACCTATCTTTATGGAAAGGTGAAAGGCAAGTCAAATATTCTGTATCTATTCCTTTTTTTTACCATGATAATTATAAATATTCTTGGTCATAAACATGTTAGGAACAATGTATTTAGATCTGAAAACAGTGACATGGTTTCTGTTTTAAAACAGCAGGCATTTAATGAATGTCCACTGTAGAGGACACCGGGACCATTTTAATGTATTTAATGGCTGCACATGGTTTTTGGAGAAAAAAGTGAAGCAGAGAGGATTCTATGCCAGATAGTTGGAGAAGATTCAGATTTGGAGCTTTCGGATGATGAAAAGGATGAGATTCAGGAAAAAATAACTTGTTTTTATAATTAACTTGATTTTTTTTTGTGTTTTTAAACGTCTATCATAACAGGTTTACACCTGTGCTAGCAGGGCGCCCTGCCTATCAAGATGACCCCAAAGTTTGTGAATACTAGTGTCTATTCCTGTACTTTTCACAGTACATTGATAACATTTTCGAGGATCTGTTTTTGATCTAGTTGTGTTCCAACTACCGTGGAATCACCCTCCTCAGCCTCCCTGGGAAAGTCTATGCCAGGGTACTGGAGAGGAGAGTCCGTCCTATAGTCGAATCTCAGATCCAGGAACCACAGTGCGGTTTCCGTCCTGGTCGTGGAACAGTGGACCAGCTCTATACCCTATCTGGGGTGGTGGAGGGTTTGCGGGAGTTTGCTCATCCAGTCCATGTGTGTTTTGTGGATTTGGAGAAGGTGTTCGACCACGTCCCCCATATCCTGTGGAGGGTGCTCTGGGATTACAGGGTCCGGGGAGCCTTTTTGAGGGCTGTCCGGTCTCTGCATGACCGGAACAAGACCTTGGTTCACATAGCCGGCAGTAAGTCAAACCTGTTCCCGGTGGAAGTTGGACTCTGGCAGGGATGCTCTTTATCATAGTTCTGTTCATAGTTTTTATGGACAGAATTTCTAGGGCACAGGCAGGGGCCGGGGGGGGGTCTGGTTTGGGAACCACAGGATTTCATCTCTGCTTTTTGCAGATGACGTTGTCCTGTTGGCTTCATTAAGCCGGGACCTGCAGCGTGCATTGGGGCGGTTTGTGGTATAGTAGAGTGTGAAGCGGCTGGGATGAAGGTCAGCACCGCTAAATCTGAGGCCATGGTCCTCGACCAGAGAAAGGTAGTTTGCCATCTCTCGGTGGGTGGAGTGTCCCTGCCCCAGGTGGAGAAGTTTAAATATCTTGGGGTCTTGTCCATGAGAGGGGGAAGACAGAAGCGTGAGATTGACAGGCGGATAGGAGCAGCGTCCGTAGTTATGCGGTCGCTGTTCCGGTCCGTTGTGGTGAAAAGAGAGCTGAGCCAAAAAGCAAATCTCTCAATTTACTGGTCAATCTTCCTCTGTAGCAGATGGTCCAACAAGTGGCAATAGAGTGATATAGAGTTTTATTTAAAAATTTAAAATTTAATGTTTTTTGGGTGAATATCACTCTAAAGTTTTAATCTGCTCCTTTTTTCTGATTTTCCTATTTGAGTGTTCTATTTTCACAGAAATGTCGTCCTGTTGTCCTCTACAGTGGACGTGTTGGGAAATTAAAATAAAAAGTATTTTTTTTAAATTAAAATTGTAAGGTGTTTTTTTAGGCCCAAATAGATAGGAAATCACACAAAAACAAAAACTGGAAGACACTTTTTTTCCCTCAGTTCTCAGGAGGATAATTAAATATATTTACTATACTAAATAACGCACAACATTTAACTGAAATATTTTTAGGAAGGATTGAAATGAAAAATGAAAACACTAACTCTTCATCTCTTTTAATTGTTTTAAAAAAAGCATAATTCAATTCAAATGTAAAACATAAAAAATATATGAATTTTTTTATATCTTTACGGCTCAAAATCTGGTAGCTTGATGTTATTACCATCCATCATCTAGCCATCTTTAAAAACCACGGAATCTGTAGTGGGGTCACAGGGTTGCTGGAGCCAACGCAGCTACTGTTGAGTGAAGGCGGGGTTCATCCTGAACAGGTCAGGGCTACACAACCACACTCACATTTACAACCACAGAGAATTTATATCACCTATGAAGCATGTTTTTGGACTGTGGGAGGAAGCCAGAGTTCCTGGAGAAAACCCACGCATGCACGGAAAGAACATGCAAACTCCACACAGGAAGAACCAGGATTTGAACCAAGGCTTCTTACTGTAAGTCACAGTGTTAGCCACTGCTTAACCGTCGTTACATAAAATTTAACATGGACTAAAATAACTAAATAAAATTGTGTGATTAAAAAAAAAAGACATTAGTTAAGCAAAATAATTAAAGAACGAGAAAATAATTGAAAGAACATGCTAACCCCTTAAAGCAGCATGAATTGGGAATAGTTTTTGTTCCCAGAAAACATTTTAATATCATGGATTGGACGTCTTCAACACCTGTTATTCATTTATTTTTCTTCAGCAACACTCTGCAGGCCGAGGACACCCGTTGTAGATTGAAAAGCAGTTTCTCATTCTTGCTGGGTATCAGATTTCAGCGTCCAACAGTTTGGGGCCTCCTTTGTTTCATTTCTTGTTCAACAATGCATCGAATGTTTGAGAAGGTCACAGGCAGGCTTAGGCAGCTCCAGCTCTCGTTGTTTGCTGTAGTGATGCAGAACGTGCCAGACGTGTTTTGAAAGAGCTGACGTTCTTCTTCGGAAGAGCTGCCTAAAGAACCGAATATCCTTTTGCATTTTCAGTCCTGCAACAGACGAGCACGTTATGGCAAGAACTGCAGTACACGTGGACTGCAGCAGATGCTGGACTCTAAACGGAGCTGATGAGCTCCTCTTTCAGCAGGACGGTGCTTTCCCAGCCAAAATTCAGGGGGGGAACGTTCAGCTTCGATGGTTCCTGAGATACTGTTAATATTTATAATGTTGAGGGTTTCAGAGCTCATACTGTGGTAACATGATGCAAACATCAGAGCCGGGATTGGAAAACACAAAAAGACATTTTTAACACAGTCTGGATGCATGCGGAAAAGCAGTGATGATTACCCAATGGATGTGTTTGTGGGGGTATTAAGGCAACAAAAGAAAAAACACGTTAAAGGTGTTTTATCAAACATTTCATGTGGAGGGAGTACATCAAAACAACACATGCTCTCCATTTAAAAGGAAAAATATGAGAAACATTGTCGAGAGTCAGACTGCACAACACTAACCATATCAGAAATATGGAGATTTTAGACCATTTTGAAATGAAATAAAATCTAGTCACAAAGCTATGTTTTCTCGATTTAAGGATATTTTTTCCATAGGAAAGTGTGTTGATAACTCATTTTTCTTGCAGAGCAGAATATAAGACTTTTTCTCTTATAAACGAGTTTTACTTCCTGAAGATTCCGTTTTTGCTGTGTGGGTGAAATTCATCATCTTTGCTTTCATTCCATCGTGTTTTAGATTTATTTTAGATAGAAAAACACTTGTTTTATTCTTTGGGGGGGTGGGATTGCATCACAGTGAACAGGTGCCCCCCATTAAAAGTGCTTGGCTGTTTCATAACCGCTGTGTTGTCTCCATCGCTTTCTTGGCTGAGAAGCGTCTGGAACCCATAAAGAATGTTTAGGCTGTGGTATCATTTCGATGGCAGCCACAAGCTCACAATCATTCCATCTCCTGCATGAGAGAAGCTGTCAAGAGCTGCTGGAAAAGCCCAAATTTGGTGAGACTGCTTGTGATCATGTGTGCTTTCCTAAACGCTGCGGTTGAACTCCGAGCTAGTGGTCATTCCAACACGTGAAACAAATTAGGCCTCTGATCATCTTTTCTGGCACGGCCTGCTCCAAACCACAGCTGCAGTGGCGAAATGAGGTCGGGATTCAACATCACAAAAAAAGACAAACAAGCTCTCATTGTGCGTCTGCTGGAGGAGTCCGAGCACGCTGCTGTCGCACGCCAATTGGGAACATAATCAGCGACAGAGCACCCTGCTGCTTTTGGAAAACGGACAGGCATTACAAAGGGAATTTGTGTGTGGCAGAGACATTGGCATGGGTAAATGTTTTCCTCTTGGCATGAATGAGACGGTCAGTGAACACCGAACACCTGTAGACCCAGTGGAGCAACAAAAACAACTTTGTTTCCCCAGGAAATGATGCGTTTCCTGACTTGGACAACACCAAGCTAAGCGTGGACGATGGGCAACCAGGAACAGAAACATTTGGTATTATATTTTTGACGTGTACTGCTTCAGATAATTATATATATTTGCTTCAAATAAAACCCCTGGGTGAACAATGAGCGTCCATGTCACCAAATTGTTCTTTATTTGGCACGTGACTGGGATTTAGTGGACTATAACTGTAAAAATACATTATTCATATACACCTCTAGTAAAAACACTATTGAAAACATCTAAAATATACAGTGAACAGTAACAGCATTATAAAAACAATCTGCAGGAGTAGAGGAGGCATCGAGGGGAGTATTTTACAAGGAGGGAAGCTAACAGAACAGTCGTTGATTCCTCTGCGCTCAGTTCTCTGGTTTGGTACCAAAATGTGCCCAGCCTTCAGAAGAGACAGTTCAAGCACTTCACAGCCTTGCTGCCGTAGTCCACGCACTCCGGCCCGATGCACTGGCAGCAGGCGTTGTGAAACCAGCGGTACTTCGACCCTCCCATCGACTCACAATACTGTTTACACTGATGGATGGACACGCAGTCGTCAAAGTAGACCACCGTGCACATGTTTTCTGAAAGGGAAGAACACGAGGCGCTCAGGTCAGCATGAATCAAAAATACAGCAAACCGGGTTTTCTAAAACGAGACGTTTTTTTCTCTTTGACAGAGTCTCCAGTAGAAAGAACATCAAATGTGAGGTCCAGAACGGAACCAGCGACCGGAAAGGCAACGTCTATTTCCAACTCAAACACATTTGGCCAAGAACCAATCAGTTTGAGACTCTGAGTTTGAGCTCGTGTTTTATAACCAAAGCTTTTCCACGAAGAGCTTTTCAAGCCAACAACCACAAAAACGACCAAAACGGTGAAAATAAATCTTCAATAAGGGAAAGATGGAGCAGATACGCTTTACGGCAACCTAATGTCAAAGGAAACTGCTCCCACTGATCGTCTTCACAGCAGATCTTTTCTGACATGAAGCTGAACTGTTTAAACCACAAAACTAACAAACTGTGAGTCGACCGGATGAAACATCGACTGTCATGTTAAGAACAACGTGTTTTCTACATTCTACACTAACTAAGTACGTTTAGTTTGAATTATTTGAACATAAATATCATGGTGTTAATTAACCTTTTGAAATGACATTTTCCTGTAAAAAAAATGCCACCATGTTGATTTGCAACAAATGCTAAAAGTAAATGTTAGGAATTGACTACATTTAAACTGATGTGAAGCATGGTGGTGGTAGTTCCATGATTTCAGTCTGTGTTGGGACGGATTAGTTCAAAAAAAAGCAGGACTTAAAATGTGCTACCAAAATTGCCTCTTTGAAATGTCAGGAGTGTCAATAAGACAGACGTTTCTTCCAAATTAAAACGAGCATTTTAAATTGTTGCTGTTGGGAAAAGGTGATTTAAAACGGTGTTTCTCAATTGAAAACAGTTATAGATTTGTCCCAGCGCTTTCTACACTTCGATGCTCCACTACTTCCTTACAACTCCTTTTTTTCCCCACTGATCCATCCTTTTTTTAAAAGGATAAAAACAGACGTTCAAAGAGCAATCAGGCGTCTTCTGGTCGTTACCTTGATTGTCGTAGCCGGGATGGAGACTGTTCCTGGCCTTTGACACGTTGGGATCCTGGCTGTCGAGCGACTCCAGGAAAGACACCAAGTTCTCGTGATGTGAGAGCTCCTCGGCGACGGGGAACGACACCACCATCATGTTGATGGGAGCGTCACCCTCCGTCAGAGCGCGGAACAGCGAGGGGATGGGGCGGTGCAGCTCCTCCACCGTGCTCTTGGATGTCGCAGGAGAGTCGTTGTAGTTTTTGGGGTTACACATTCCTGAAAAAAAGGCAACAATTGGGATGTTAAAGTCCCGCTCCGATCAACCTTTCATCTATTTTCAAAGCATTTCCCAATGTTTTTTTTTTTTTTTACTTACAATGATGCCGTTTTTAGCCAAACTAAAAAAACTCGTTTTCTAGAACATATAGTTTCTGCAGAGCGGCAGGAGTTCATCAGAAATTCCCCTCTGAGTTGTAGGCGGGACTGTTGGCCTGGAGTAAGCCCGCCATCACTTCCCGGGGTCTATCTTTTACACACCTTCTGCTAGCTTACAGCCCCTCACACCACAAGCTAAGAAAATGGCGAGCAACATCAGAGCTGTCCATCCGTCCAGTTCTGATCCAGATTCCAGCTCAGACCAGGTAAACAAAGACGTTCATGAATCTGTTTGTCTGCAGGTGGATGATCAGAACGGAGCAGAGCAGGGAGGTTATGACCCGCCCAGATTATTTTCCACGTCACAAAATACTCAGAAATGTGGCCTAATTTTCTTTTCATTTGTTCTCCATCATCAGAAAAATGCTACAATAACCTGTTAAAAACACCCAAAAGACCATTTTCATTGGAGTGGGTCTTTAAAGAACAAGATCCACTCTGGGTTTGAGAGCGCTTTGATTTCAGTCAGACAGAATTTATACGTTTTAAGGCTCACTAGAGGAAATGAGCAAAACCACCTCTGTCAAAAGTGTCTCGTCTCAATTAAAGTCTTTGACACTTCATTGAAGTCGCACACACAGTAGCGTTCTCACGAAGAAGTCCCCACATCCGCAGATATGATCTTCCTCACTGCAAATGAGTCAAAGTGAATTATAGCGAAGGGGTAAATAATTTAACGGGAGACGGATTTTGGCAGAGGATTTGGATTACAAACCCAGAGCCAGAGCAGCTGGTTTAGATAAAACATCCTCATGGGTCCTCCCTCCTGCTCCCTTCCCTCTGTCCTGTCCTCCAACCGCTCACGAACACACTTCAAATACTTCCACGTTCAGCGGCCAGAACCGGTCCTCAGCAGCAATAGGAAGTGGACGCAAGAATAGCGGCGAAGAGGGAAAAATCAAAACAGAAAGTGCAAAGGTCTGTCCCAGGCCGTCCCAGGTGTGTGGGAGCAGGTCGGCTCAGGAGAAAAACACAGTGGAAGCAGAGAGTTCGGCTCTCAGGATCTGCTGTTCCACATGAAAGCACCTTCAGAAAGACGGCCCGTCATGAAGTATCGCGTTATCTGTCTGTCAAAGCTGGACTGAGAGCTCAGCATCACACAGGAACAGAGCGAGGGGCGGGGCAACCAACAGGGCGGACTCAAAAAGCAGAATCAGTGTTCAGAACTGTAGGTGGTCATGTGACCCGTCTGTGGTTATTGGCCTGATCTGAAGCTGGTCCATCCAGACTCAGGATGGCGTTTCCAGAAAGGGACTTACTTGACGGTTGTCCTCTGAGCACAATTTTTAGGGGAAATAGAAAGAAAAAAAATGAGATAAATAAAAACCCAGGACAGGGCATTTTTATAAACATTAAATTAAGCCACAGACAAGAGAAACCTGTTAGAAATGAAGCTTAATTGTGTTTATTTATCCCGTTGTTCTCTCTTTACACTGAAATACATTGAAAACAACCCTGTCATGGTCACCTGGTGAGCTGCCTTCAGCCTTCATGTTCAAATAAGCTTCAGTCTGAACATCAGACGATTGTTGACTGGAATGGACTCCACTTTCCAACAGAGAGAAACACTAAAAGTCTGTCCAGTCAACGGAGATCTGATGCAGCAACAGAAACACTGTGCGACATAAAATCTGCCATAAACATTCAAATCACGACAGCAGAGCTCAGCGGTCCCAAAACAACCTGAAGTTCAGTCTGGAAATCCTGTAAAAAAAACAACAACTAAAACATCATGTTTTTATTCACACAACCCTGAAAATGATCAGAAACAGAGTAAAGACTCAAAGAGGCACAAAAAGCAACAAAACCACAGATATAAACTGAAACTTGAAGAGGTGATTAATGAAAAACACAAAAGTACAAAGACACACAAAAATCAAGACGGCATACAAAGCGACCACAAGAAGATGCAACATGACTACAAAGAGACAAAAAGGACCACAGTCGTCCTTAAGGCTGCAAATATTCCTCAACGTGGGTTAGAGGCCTTCATCATGCCTGCATCAAAACATCCCTCCTCTTATTTATTTCCACCCCAAATCTGTTTCTAATCCCGCCTCAGCAGGTGTGACGTAGAAATGATTGATTTCACATGCATGAAGGGTACAGATGTGCCTGTGACTCATATGTTCTCCACTCGCTGGATGTCTCCTCTGCTCATAAACGTCTCCGTGCTTTGATCTCCCAGAAGACCTCTGCTTGGAACAGGCACATCTGTGCACCCACAGACACGTGATCGGCGTTTCTGCTTTCGCTCACCTCGCACGCCTCTAAATTTGCACAGGAACGCCAGGCGCTGCGCTTTGTTTGATATGTGTGGTATTTGTCCTCCAGAGGACCATCACTCTGTGCTTCTGGTGGCTGAAATCACTTATAACTGTACACCTTCAGGGTGTAAAGCCTCCTAGTCCGTCCATGCAACGTTATTTAAAAAACAATAACTGTAAAAAGGAAAGTATAAATCATTAAGGATGGCTAACCCTTTCATGAGGTGTTTGGTTACTTTTTTCAATGACAATAATGTGTATGTTATGGTTCAGACTTTGGATGCTTTCTTAAGACCCTGTAAAATCTGATTTATCAAAGAATTGAGAGAAAAAACGCAAAATATGTTTCAAAATCTTTTTTTTGTTTGTTTTAGAAATAGATAGTAATAAGGATAGAATGGTTAATTTTGTATGTTTTTGCCCACAACAATGTTGGTTTCAGAATAAAAAAACACCTCACTTAGCCACTCTCCACGCGCAGGCCCTTAATAATAATCACGACAGTAATAAAGCACATTTAGAAGATAGTCTCCTGCAGCTTCACCCGGAGTGCGTATTGGTCCAACCAGCAAACGTTCAGCATGGCGAAATCTGCTATAGCTGTTGATGGAGCTCTAGCTGTCCTTGAACAGCTAAATCAGTTGCTGCAACTAAGGACCCGAAAGACGGGTTAGTATTGAGCTAATATGTGCTAAAAACATTAGCCGTGGAGGTGCTTAAAACTCTGTGCTGGCAATGAGCATCTTGGATGTAAATATGTGGAAACAACATCAGCCTTTATTTTGTCTGGACACCACTGGAAACACAAATTCATATGATGTTTTAGAGTTTCTCAGATCGTAGCAGCACTTCTGCCTTTGGCGATCTGGAGCTTTGGATCGCGGGGCTTCGCGCTCCTCCATGCGAAGCGGCTGCCGGTCTGAAGACAAAGCTAGTCCGGGAAGTTTGGACAAAACGCTGTGCGTCCGAAGGAGGACCGCAGAAGGCGGAAATGCTGCTACGTAGTCCTGAGAAAATGTGTAAAACCATCAGAAGTTCACAAACGTCACAAAGCCCCCTTCTCTGCCGCTAACACAAAGCTACACTGCTCCTAGCATGAGTCTCTTAGCAGCCGGAAACATGGAGATAGCAGTGACGTCATCGCCCCGCCTCCCCTCTGGAAATGCTTATTCGAATTGACTTATGCGGCACCATTCGCAAGGTGGATGTGAAAATGAAAATGCAATCCCCTCTTTGCATTTTCGTTTCAGTTGTGACACAGAATAAGCGTTTTTAAGTAGAAAAGGAAAAAGCATTTTTAAGTACAGTAAACCCTTGTTTTTCGCGGGGGTTACGTTCCATTAAGAACCCGTGATAGGCAAAATCCGTGAAGTAGAAACCTCTATTTTTTTTACAATTATTAAACACTTAAATACTCTTTTATACATTGAAAAGAAAGAACAAACCATTTTACAGGCTCAAGCATTTGTTTCACAAATAAAAGTACTTTAGAAACGTTTTTTTCAACAAAAAACTCCTGTACTGTCAAATAATAATTTAAATCATCAATGTGAACATAAGGCTTCAAATCGCGGAGATTAGCCCCCCCCACCGGGACCCGAGTATTGGATTAAACAGGAGAAAATTTAAAATGATTATGAAAAAAATACAAAGTACAGTTGGACAAATAGTGACTCAGGTGTATTTCACTGCTCTTCAGTCTGAGCCGCTGCATCCTGACTCCGCTCTGCAGTGTTTTCTTCTTTTGTGCAGCTGTGTTTGTTCAGGAGAAGAACATAGTGATGGGCAGTTGTTGTGGCTCTTTTTTCTATGGGTTTTAGAGAAACTCGAAATTGCAAGAGAATGCACGTATATAATTTAAATTTGGCAAGCTGATTTACGTACGTGTACATATTAAACTGCAACATTATTGACGCACAAGTAGAGAAGATGCAGAGTGACTTTTTAGCCAATCAGAATGCAGAACACAATGCACGATGCAAATCCGTGAAGTAGTGAAACCGTGAAAAGTAAACCGCGTTATAGTGAGGGATCACTGTATTGATTTTTCAATACTTTTGAGTCATTTGATGCAGTTACATTTTGAAAATGAAAAATTATTTCTGTTAATCCATTTTAATTGTCAAATTAGACATTTCTAAATGAATTTTGCTACACATTTACCAGAGAACTTTTAGAAAAGGAAATGTCAAAAACCATTTTCTTTATCATTTTAATTAAGTGACAGAATAAGCGGTGTTGAAGAAGAAAATGAAAAAGCATTTTGGTGGATTGTTTTTTCATTTGAATTTTGAGTCAAAAAAATGCAGCTTCATTTTGAAAATGAAAAAGCATTTCTGGTTTTGACTTTTATTTTGAATTATGCAACAGAATCGCTTCCATATTCTTAGCCCTCTCCGAGTAAACTATATCCATATATATGATGATATATTACCTTTGACACATCAAAAAACACATTTTTAATAAATAGAACTTATTTTTGGAGCTAATTTTCCAACCAGAAGTAAGACGACTCGATCTCTGAGGCTTTGCCTTTCTCTCCTTGTGGATACCGCCCATTTCCCAACATAATCATAGAGTCGGCCTCAGCAGCGTATTTGTGTTTCAGCCACAAAAACAAACAATAAAAACCTTACAACATCCGAACTTGTACATAGCTGGATGTCCATATTGTTCACAGAAAATGAAAGCGTTTAGTCGATCACCGCTAGCTCTTCTGAGAAAGTGGGTGTGTCTGTTAGCCTAGGCGCAGAGCTGGCACAGACTCTTCCTGGAAGGGGCTGTTCCTCACTTTGGGATGTCCCAATGTGAGAACCCCCTCCTTTTGGTGGATTGGGAGGGGCTGGCCCTCAGAGAGCAGGTTTTTAGAGAAATACTCAGATGTGTGAATGGATCCAAATACCACTTTGGGGTCGATTTTAGTGAGGAATGAACATTAGAATACACTTAAAAGCTCAATCCACACCTCTGGATGGGGTTCCATTTGCGTCGACTGCATGAATGAAGTTAAAAGCTGCATTTTTCACATCAATCCAACAGGTTCAACACATTAGAGGAAACCTGGGCTGCTAGCGAAAACACTTTTAAAATGAAATACCTCGCAGGCAGAACTTTTAACACTCCCTGGTGTGCTGAGGCCAGGATCAAAGCCCTTCCCGCCAGAGGTGGGTGTCGTGCACTCATGCAAGCTTGTTACCATGGCAACAGGCAGACTCTTTTGGGCTTACTGCACCAGACGCCCTGGCTTCTTGCAGATGGTATTTAAACCACGACATGCGTTTAGGCGCCATATTTGGTTAAAAAAAAAGATTTTAAATCAAGTTTGTGCTTTATATGAACTTTTGGTTTTAAAGTACCTGATGAACAAGCATTTATTTTGAAAGTCTTGCACAACAGAACATGAACCCAGCGTCAAAATAAAGCAGCGCTGTGGCGCCTGGTGTTTTTCAGATGTTCGGTTCTTCAAGGATTATCGTGTCCCACAGGTCCAAACTAGCTTCAGAGGGAGGCGCGGGCTGGGAGGTTTTTCCACCAAAAATGACGCACACGCGCCCCGTGACCCTTACTTTGTGTCGCTTATGGCCGTGACACTCACCCACGCAGTCGCAGCACTCCTCCCAGAGGTTCCCCAGACAAAGCATGCAGTCTTTGCAGCAGGAGCAGTTGTCATCGGAGGGGCGGCACTGGCAAAGCTCCTGCAGGAAACACATGGAAACACGCATCAGCCCAACGCCGAACGCCATCAAACACGGTCGGCGGCGGCGGACAACAGGCCAGGAGAAAATGTCTAATTCCTTTGTCCTGATCTTATTTTTTGGGATACTAAAGTGTGTTATTTAAGTGAAACTGTTTTTCTGCTTTGATTTTGAGTTTATCTGTCTCTAATAACTCAACTTTACTCCCCGGACAATATTTGTTTACTGTAATATGTTGCATTTGAAGAAGTCATTAACACATTAGTCACATTTTCTTTAGTTAACCAAAGTTTGATGAAATCCAACACAAAGAAAGTAAAGACATTAAAGACAGAAAAGTCTAAGAAGGCATTGTTACATATGACAAACGTGTCTCGGATGTGCAGATCACAGATGTGTGAAAAATTCCGTTTCAACTGGACTTTATTCCACAGAAGGAGGAGCCATCTTTAAATCTTTTTGTGCGAATGCTGTTTGTTTGTGTTCCTGCTTAGCAGTCGTGGGATGAGTTCATCTGGTTAGTAACAAAAGAGCAAGTGTCTTTACATGCCGTTTGCTCAGACAACAACCGCAGAGCTGGTTACACCACAAAATGATTTTACAGCCCCAAAGTGAAATGGCCAAACACGGCAGCGTAAACAATTCAGCCCGTTATAAATCATATTTAGTAAATCCATCAAGCCAGTCAAAGGGAAAACTTCCTCTCATTAAAAAGATATGTCTGACAAGTACATACAAGTGCAGCAGCAGTTTTAGGCACGGGCCGTACGGGCAATTGCCAGGGGCGCCAATTTAAAGGGGGTCGGCAGCTCAGTGCTTGGAGAAAAAAAAATCGGCACCACTATAGGCTTACTAGTATCTGTTATATCACAGAGTGGCCTGAAACCTGCGAATTGGCGCCCGCTGCTTGCGCTCCTGTCTCTGAGAAGGCGGAGCAAATGTGTGTGAAAAAAGGGGAGGGGTCAAGGGCGCACAGAGCGCAACCACGATTGCACCTGGATCATGGCGAGCCTTTAGATGACTCAGCTCATGCTAATAATGTCATTCTTCATGAACTATTGTAGACCATTTTGATGACGTGTCTTTATTTTCCATCAATTCTTTCTTTGTCTGCCTGTGGTTTAGTTGGTGTCAGTATTTGACATACAGACAGCAGGTAATGCAGGAAAACAGCTGCACTTTATGAGATCATAAATAAACTATAGATATTTTTTATGATTGGATTGAGATTTTTTGGAGGATTTTTACTGTTGGTGTTGCACAAAATTAGGAAAATGGCAAATATTTTTGGAGTAATCAGTGATGAGTTCTATCATTTATTTTTAATGTTTTATAAGACCTAAAAATGATTTTCACAATAACAGGTTTTTTAAACATCAAATCCCTCTGATCTGTTTCACAAAGACACACACAGGACGTCACACACCAAGAAATAAAATTATTGATAAAAAATGATGCCAGGAGTCCAGCGCAAAAATAAACAACAAAAGAGCAAAGAAAACAGAATGATTTAATTTGTTATTTATAATTATTAACATTTCCAGGCTTTGTTTGTTTTGTTCTACAGCATGTTAAAATTTGTGAGCAAAATATTATACATTATTATAAGTTATTTAAGGTTTAACTTGAGATATTCAGGATTAATATCAAATATTTAATTCAATTAATGTTCCTGTCTGTTTTTCATCAAATTCATGCATTTTTTGATTAAACGGCCAAACAAAGACAGGGAACACAAAGGTTGTCGTCAAATTGTGTGTTTGTGGGGGGTGGGGTGGGGGACGCTGTGCAAATGCTTGCATTTCCTTTTGAACGTGAGTTTTTAAAGGTTTTTAAAAATTTATCACACATTTTTAAGTTTCAAATTAATGTCTAAAACTTAAAACAATATTTAAATTATCTTCTGTCTCTGATTTATTTGTCTAGTTTGATAAAGAATGTTGTCATGTCCAGTTCTTTTACACAACTGGCTTCTCTTTTTTTTCTCAAAGAAGTTTTTGTTTTTAAATAATTCACAAATATGAAAAATACAAAAGAGGATCAGGGAAAACTGAATTTGACTTTCTGCTCTCAGTATTTAGAGGTTAAAGTTTCAGGAAGAAATGATTCGTATCCATAAACGGGTCAGAATTCAGGAAAAAAATGAAATTACAAATTCTGAATTTTTTTATTTCACCTGTAAAAAAAAGCATTTTCTGATTTAGATGAAATAATGTGAAGACAGACGGAACAGAGTGTCAACAGCGGGACAACAACATCTCCCCCCCGTCATGATGATGACAGGAAACAGCTTTTGGTTTCTTCAGATTCCAATCATGTTCCCTCCAGAGAACATCCGTGTGACGGTGAAGACGGCTTTTCATCACTATCCGTCAGAATTCGTTAGGAATCGGGCCGCAGGTTCCAGCAGGCCGTCAGCACACCCTCATGTTTACCCCACGTCCCACTCAGACAACTATGCAGGACAAAAGCTGGACCTCCGCGGCTTCCAACGGGAGCGGGCGGAAAAGTCTGGTCCAGAGAAATCCCAGGAACACTTTCAACCCGGGGGTGCCTCCGCATTGTTGTGTGGATCACGGCGAACGACAGCTCCCGTTTTCTTGTGGTGGGGAAAACGTCGGACGCTCGGATAATGGAAGCTTCTCCTAAATATGGTCAAATGTGCTTCACTCTGCTGCTCCCACTGTTGAAGTGAACGCCGAGGAAGCCACAAAGATAAAGATGGAGCAGCTCCTCTTCCTCCCCTCTGACTAAACAGGGAGCACATTCCTCAACGTCAAGGTCACACGGATGGGGGAGGGAGGGGAAAGGGGGGAGGAAAACACCTGGAAAGCAGAACAGGGCCGCGGCCCCCACAACCGCTCTCCCCGCCTCCTTTCTTAGCCTCCCCCTCCTCTTCTCCCATTTTCAGTTTGTCTACCTTTCTCCTGCCAGCCCCCCCTTTTCCCCCCCTTCCTCCCCCTTGCTCCTTTTATATGTCGGCAGAAAGCGTCTCCCCCACGTAAAACAGTCCCGGCGAGGATAAAGGCCTCTCCGGTGACTCACCAGTGAAGGATTGCAAAACCACACACGGCTCACCTAACGACCGGCCTCGCCGCCCCGCAACCCTCTGATCAGCGTCTGATCCCACGGCTAATTATGGCTCTCAGAGGGGGAATTATAAGAAACTAAGCAGCAAAGCATGTGCCTCATATCTCACTAATCAGAAAATAATACCGTTTCAGACACAGAGGAGCGAGAGTCTCGGGGGAGCTAGCCCGGCACCAGCAGCAAACATCCAAAAGCACCAACACCAGCGAGGCGTCACAGCAGCTGCAGAGCCGACCGAAACACGCCGAATGCAGACAATGCCAGGCGACTTTAGTCACAGAGGAAGCTTAAAGGGAAAGCAAAACTCTCAAATCAGAGAGGAACGACACCTCAAAGAGCAGCAGATGGATTTGTGGCTATTAAAGTCCGAACACCGAAGAACAGCAAAGCCTGGATTTAAATATGGAAAAGGTTGGGATCCGCGTGAGCTCGGGGACGCCGCTCGAGGCCGTCGGCCTGATCGGTTCCAGCAGCTTCCTGCAGATCTCCAGACCCGACTGCTTTCAGCATCCGGAGATCTTTTGGTCATTTTAGGACCAGAAGGCTGTATTCCGATGGTCCTCAAACGCACCGCAGCCCTGCAGGTAGACCAGTGGAAGCAGACCGAATGCTTTGGTCAGCGCGATTCGGGAAACGATGGACACTCGAAAACCCAAGAGGTTTGGAGTGAACGTGTTGTTTTTCATGAACATCCTGACTATTTTTTTTTCCTTGTTGGACTTTCCTTAACCCATGTGCTATCTTGTGGGGTCCAGATGACCCCACTCCCAAGACCCCACTAGACAGTGCGCTGAACCTTTTTTCTTCAATGATTTGTGATCTTCACTGGTGTCCATGGATTACATGAAATCTTTCCACCTTTATCCACCTTTGTCATGGTAGGGAGAACACGTCAATGCAAGGGTGGGGTCATCTGGACCCCACAAAAAAGTGCAAAGGTCAAAGACCCAAGCTGTACCATCCTTGGAGGGGATTCTGCAAGACTCGTCTTGTCTGGACATCTTGGATCCAAAGGTCATTTTTTTAAGCAGGAGTCTGGATTCAGTAGTGAGGATTCCCTTTCTCATTTTCTATTTTATTTTATCAGAGGATTGGGTTTTGTTTTGGTCCGGTCTGACAAAGGAAAAAGACAAAACTTGAAAGCAGAGTTCATATCTAAGCACCAACTGTCAGAATAAATGTACGTTTGGTTCTTGAAGTGAGAGCTGGTGTTCTTTTTGAAGGTGGAGCTTTTTTTGTCACAGCAAATCTCCTAAAAACCTAGATTTCGGACTGAAGGACTAAGTGATTTATAAACTCAGAGGTTTTAAATTCCCTTCTGCAGGCGAGTGGTGTAGAGAATTCAGAACATGCAGGATGCGTCCAAAGACTGTCACACCTCCGAGTCTCCATTTATTTAAGACGCAGGTGGGAGGCCGGCTCGGTTCTGCTCTTCGTGTCCAGGTTCACCCTAAGAGTTTGAGTTTGAATGATTCTTTTGATTTACTGTAGACCCCAGGAGATTTGTAACAATTCAGTCCAGGGTCATCTGCATAACTATGACATTAAACAGTAATAGTTTACATATTCAGACCCACACAACAAATATGGAATATCAGAAGTCCAACAACTAAACCCTGTGGTACTCCAGAACCTCCCCCAAAGTTTTGGGTAACTATCATAAAACCAGCTGTGTTTTCTACCTGAAAATGATTTCATATTCCTCAGCTGTATCTGCACACTTCACCTTAATCTATCTTAGCAACTGATTTAAACACTTTTGCGTTTTTAAACATTTCTTTTGTACATCTTAAAATGGGAAATAACTTCAATGTTATTTTCTTTACTTTATGTAAAGCAAATAAATAATAACGTGTCTCTTTTTTCAAATTAAAAATGCAAAACCAGGAAAACTTAAAGTCTTTTTAAAAACTAAAATCCATAGATAGAAACCTTTTAAAGACAAAACATTAAGTTTCTATTAAAAATATTGGCCTGAAAATGCTAAAAACACACCATAAAGGATCTACACTGACCAAAAATATAAATGCAACACTTTTGTTATTGCTCCCATTTTTTATGGTATGAACTCAAAGATGTGAAACATTTTCCACATACACAAAATAACCAGTTCTATAAAATATTGTTCACAAATCTGTCTAAATCTGTGATAGTGAGCACTTCTCCTTTGCCAAGACAATCCATCCCACCTCACAGGTGTGCCATATGAAGATGCTGATTAGACATCATGATTATTGCACAGGTGTGCCTTAGACTGGCCACAAGAAAAGGCCACTCTGAAATCTTCAGTTTTGTTTTATTGAGGGGGTCAGGGGACTCAGACAACCAGTCAGTATCTGGTGTGACCACCATTTGCCTCATGAAGTGCGACACATCTCCTTCGCATAGAGTTGATCAGGTTGTCTATTGTGGCCTGTGGAATGTTGGTCCACTCTTCTTCAATGGCTGTGCGAAGTTGCTGGATATTGGCAGGAACTGGAACACGCTGTTGTATACGCCGATCCAGAGCATCCCAAACATGCTCAATGGGTGACATGTGCGATGAGTATGCTGGCCATGCAAGAACTGGGATGTTTTCAGCTTCCAAGAATTGTGTACAGATCCTTGCAACATGGGGCCGTGCATTATCATGCTGCAACATGAGGTGATGTTGTTGGATGTACAGCACAACAATGGGCCCCACGATCTCGTCATGGTATCTCTGAGCATTCAAAATCATCAATGAAATGCACCTGTGTTCTTCGCCCATACCATAACCCCACCACCACCATGGGCTACTCGATCCACAACATTGACATCAGAAAACCGCTCACCCACACGACGCCACACACGCTGTCTGCCATCTGCCCTGAACAGTGTAAACCGGGATTCATCCGTGAAGAGAACACCTCTCCAACGTGCCAGACGCCATCGCATGTGAGCATTTGCCCACTCAAGTCGGTTACGACGACGAACTGGAGTGAGGTCAAGACCTCGATGAGGACGACGAGCATGCAGATGAGCTTCCCTGAGACGGTTTCTGACAGTTTGTGCAGAAATTCTGTGGTTATGCAAACCGATTGTTTCAGCAGCTGTCCGAGTGGCTGGTCTCAGACGATCTTGGAGGTTGACATGCTGGATGTGGAGGTCTTGGGCTGGTGTGGTTACACGTGGTCTGCGGTTGTGAGGCCGGTTGGATGTGCTGCCAAATTCTCGGAAACGCCTTTGGAGACGGCTTATTGTGGAGAAATGGACATTCAATTCCCTAGCAACAGCTCTGGTGGACATTCCTGCTATCAGCATGCCAATTGCACGCTCCCTCAAAACTTGTGACATCTGTGGCATTGTGCTGTGTGATACAACTGAAGATTTCAGAGGGGCCTTTTCTTGTGGCCAGTCTAAGGCACACCTGTGCAATAATCATGCTGTCTAATCAGCATCTTCATATGGCACACCTGTGAGGTGGGATGGATTGTCTTGGCAAAGGAGAAGTGCTCACTATCACAGATTTAGACAGATTTGTGAACAATATTTTATAGAACTGGTTATTTTGTGTATGTGGAAAATGTTTCACATCTTTGAGTTCATACCATAAAAAATGGGAGCAATAACAAAAGTGTTGCATTTATATTTTTGGTCAGTGTAAGTATCTAAATCTTCATTTAGATTTAAAAAAATCTCAGTTAGCTCAAGACCCCCGTTTCCCTGACCGCGTCACCGTGGCCATAAATGCAGGCGTGTGGAGGAGTCCACCAGCATGTTTTCATGGCAGAGAGTTCTGAAAAACCTTTCATGACTTCTACGGTGGCCCTGAGGGCCAAATCAAATCAACACATTGCTTAACATAAAAACAGATTTAGGATCACAGCGACAACTAAAAACAAAAGAAACAATAAAAGAAGCAACCGAACATTTAGAAACCAAAACAAGATTCCAAAAACCAAAACGCAATAATTCAAAGTTACAGAAAACAAAAGTGGTTTTAGAAATCTAAATAAAATGTTACAAATCGAAACACAACAAGTGGAAAAGGCAGGAAGTAAGGAACATAGCTGCTGGAGGATGATGTTTGTTTTTCAACCTGAACGTCTTTAGGGTGGCGATATCTTCTGAAAGAGGATGCTTCTTTGAGCTTCAGGCCACGCCCACTGCAAAAATTCAGGGGTAGATCCATCAACTCCTCACCAAAGCATCCTTCTGCTTTTCCTCTTCTACAGAAATTAATGTCATCATTCAATCAGTGTCATCCCATAATATCTGCCTTTTTACCAACATTTCATTTGGTTTCTTTATTTTTCTTTTTTACATTTTGGTTTCTGGAATATTGTATTGATTACTAAGATGTAATGTCTTCTTATCCGTTTTCAGTTGTTGCTGTGATCTTTAAAGGACCTGAATCATTTGCTGTTTTTAACCCTTTAAGAGTAAATTATATTTATGATCATATATCACTTTTGGAACACTAAAGAACTATTGTTTGAATTAAATATGAGTTAGTTTGGAAGCTAATTTTCCTACCCAGAAGTAAGACCATTTGATCTTTGAGGCTCCGCCTTTCACTCCCATTTTATGTCGCCATCCTAGAGTCGGCCTCGGCAGAGTGTCTGAGCTTCTCCCACAAAAAAAACTAACAACATCCGAACTTTTACAAAGATGGGCGTTCATATTGTGCATAGAAAATAAAAGCGTTTAGCCGATCACCGTTAGCTCCACAGAGAAAGTAGGCGTGTCTGTTAGCCTGGGGGGCGGAGCTGGTAGCACAGTTTCTTCTTTGCTGTTCCTCACTTTGTGATGTCACAATGTGAGGACTGCTCGTTTTTATGTGTAGGGAGGGGCTGGTGCTCAGAGAATGGATCAAAATGCCACTTTTGGTTTTTTTTGTGGGGAATTAACTTTATAAAACACTTAAAAAGTTGGTTTTGCACGGTATAGGCCCTTTAAAATGTTTAGAGCTGACGTGATTTGCAGTTCTGGCCCAGCGTACACTTCTTACTCTTGATGACAAAAACAGATTCCCTGCTCAAGGTCCTCTTACCGAGCACCAAATGTGTTTTGCGTGTAGCTTGTGGAGAGCATGCAGTGAGAGGACGGACTGTAGGCTGAAAACTCATCATTCCGATGACATTTAGGAGAATAAACAGTTCGGATCTAATGGACGGACTAATGGAAGCAAACCGCTCTTCCAACCGCACGTTCACCACTGAGATGGATGAGCTTATCTGAAAACCATCCTATTAGGCTGCTCTTGCTCTCAAGTGGAAACCAAAGCAATCAGTCAGCACAGCAGCGCCGAGCTGCAGCGTGACTGAAGCAGCGCGGATGGAAAGGGAACATGTGCTGCCTCGTCCTGCCAAGCAGGCGACCGCTGGCTTTCAAACCCGCGGCCCCACCCTGCTGCACAGCCCAGGCTGTACTGCAGTGCACACACTTCTGCAGCTCCTCAACCAACCTCCCACCACACACACACACACCTCCTCCTGACCTCAGCCCACTCCTCCTCCTCCTCCTCCTCCTCCTTCTCTAATGCTTCTCCTGCTCTCAGGGGTTTTGGGGAATTCAGACAAACGACTTGAGATGGCAGCGGAGCGTGAAAGCCAGCGTCAGACCGCAGATCCAACTAATCAAAAGCAACACGGAGCGTCTTACAGACAGGCTGGAGGTGGAGAAGTTTCTCCTTCACCGCGCACGCACCATTACTCTCACCTCTGACAGCTAACAAGTTGGTGTCAGCCGGGTCGCCGAGTGTGTCCTGGGAGCGGGTTCAACGGAAACAAGCCGCCTGGAAGCGAAGGCGAACAAGAGGGACTGCAGCGTTCTGGAGAGAGCCCAACCAGAGGGGGTTCCAGGCAAACAGGCCACCAAAGAAAAAAACCAAAGTAGCAGAGCAACCTCCACTGCGTCATCACGGCTCCCGCTTACACGACAACCAGGAAAATATCTTAAAGATGTGGGGAATTTCCTCCTTGGTTTTGGTAAAAATGGCCAGTGATGGAGCAGCTACCAGAATACCTTCATCCAGACCTCACCGAAGTTCACCAAACCACCATAAAGCAAAGCAAAACACACAAGGCGCGTTGTTTATTTCACAGTTTGGGTTTCAGACTGCAAATCTGCACATTTCTCTAAGCAAACCCACCTCCGCTGTGCGGACAAGCTGACCACAGAGGTGCCACCAGACAGAAATGTGCTTCAACTGATAAAAAACAAAAGGCTTTAACGAGAAAACGTCTATGACGAGGCTGCCTTACTAAAAAAAACAAAAAACAGATTTAAATATGACAACTGAAAGGTAACTCCTAGACCTCCTGCTTTGGTTTTGTTTGTCTGATTTCAACGTCCTGCATGTCACCAGGTGACGGCGAGTCCCTTCAAGCTGCAGTTTCTGAGCGGCTCTGCTCACTCCAGACATCACAAGACTGTTTCACAACCCCCCCCCCCAAGCCACAGCACAACCGGCTCTGCACAAACACCGCACCACAGATGGTTAATGGATGCTGACATAACACCAGGAAGCTGCAGTTCCTTCGCATCTCTCCATAAAACGGGTTTTGAGCACATTTGCACAACAAACAGGCGAGTCGTAAAGTTAGCCCCCAAGCCTCTTTTTGTAATTACAGACAATTACGGCTAATCATTGGGCTTTATCAGATCTGAAAATTAGAAACGAGGAACATTTTGTTTGTGCACAACAATAAAACCATGCAGGGGGCCTGTTTGGAGGCTTTACCTGTCAGGGATATTTCAGAGCATCATGGGAGGTCTGGCTGCAGCAGCACATCCCATGCATTCACACTTCCAAATACAGATACCGATCTCAGCGGATTTAGTCGTTTGCATTTCTCATCTCGGAACAAAAGGACTGGTTTGCATGCAAAGCAGCAAACTTCCAGCACTTAACAGTAAAACATCCCCGCAGTTAAAGCCAGATGACGGCCTTAAAGTGAAACGAGCGCCCAGGTCCATGACCGGACCTTAAAGATGGTAATGAAGAGGCCATGCAGGCTCACAGACAGGCCAACACCTTCACCGCGCTTCCTGGAGGGACCTGAGCTGGGTGGCACCCTTAACGCAAACAAACCGCAGCTTCCCATGAGGGAGGAAAGAATGACACGGAGGGAGCCGTGCTGGAGAGCCAGGCAGGCAGGCGTCCCAAAGGAAGCCTGTCATAAATCCTAGAACCAGCAGAAGGTCTGACAACAGATCAGCCTGGACAAAATCCACGTCTACGCTGAGGAAAACTTCCAGACGACTCCTGGCTTATCCAAAGAATGCATCTGCATTCTTCCCCAACAGATGCCATCTTTGTTCTGGGCTCCAGATCCGCATCTCGCCCAGGCAGACTCAATCTGGACGTTGGCAGCTGAAGCTCGCGTGTTTACGGCTGTTTGATCAGCCTCGTGTCTGGATGAACGACAGTCTGCTTCATGCAGGAGGAAGAGCTTACCTGGATGAGACATTTGCTGACGTCGCTGGCGCAGAGGGCTTTGTTGCAGCCAGAGGTCAGAGACAGTCCTGACAGGACGAAGAGCAGAGCAGCAGTGGCGGGGAGGATCAGCTGAGCAGGCCTCATCCTGAAGGCTCACCAGCACGGATCTGGAAACACCTACAGCAACACAAAGAGGACACAAAAAGTCTGAGCTTCTGCTTCACTTCAGGAACTTTAAACTCGGAAAGGCGGTTCTGGCATCCATGAGGTGGACTTTCTATAGGAGCTCTTCAAAAGATGTAAATGTATTGTCCTGAAGGAGACAGAAGTCACTCAGAGCCATCAGTGCCACACTCACATCTGGCAACATCAGCTCAGTTGGCCCGTTTCTTAGCGCACGTGCGGCGCCTGAACGCGCTGTGCGCCCTAGCGGCTCCGCTATTACACCCAACATTCTGTTTCTCTTCTCACGAAAGAAGGAAAAAAGCGTGAGGAACATGAGCTCCCTCATTCCCGAGCGCCTTTCTTTACCTCTTTTCTCTCCCCCCTTCGCTTCACTCCAAACTTTCTCTGAAACGCACGCAACTGCGACAGGAGCGCGCGCGGAGGAGCGAGGAGTTAGGAACGTTTTTACTTCGACTCACCTCACGGCGCTGTAGGAAGTCGTGTGCTTCTCTTCTGGGAGAAGGACCGCGTCTGTTTGCTCTTTGAACTTCTCCAGGATGGTTTGGTGCCGCCGCGCAGTGTCCACTGTGTCCAGAGGGCGTCAGTCTGCGCGCAGCACAAAGCGACAGGCAGTCGGGCGCCTTAAAGGCGCAGACTCCATTTTCTGGAGAATGTCTGCGGAGGCAAAAGCCGGGCCTGAGGCCACACCGACACCAGCTGAAGGTACCGGGGGAGACCGAGAGGAGGGGCCCGCCAGGCCGCCTCAAAGGATTCAGAAAGTGTGCGTAAAAGTGCGCAAACCCCCAAACTTTTCCCAGGTCAGACGGGCTCTGCTGCTCTGCGCGAGCCTTCTCCGTCCACCCCCGCCTCATTAGAGAGCCCTTTGTCTCCCCTCCAATCAGCGGGCTTTGAGGGAGCGCTCTTCAGGTGAGAAGTGTCCGGCTCCCCCCGGAGGCGCGACTCCATGAGGGCCTCTGGGGCCCCGAGCTGGAGCCCCACAAGGGCTGACATCTGCGGGTGCACAGCCTCCAGAGGGGCAAGAGACACCGGAGTAGGTCAGATTTTTAAAAAATAATCTTTTCCTGCTGCTCTAAGGGGACAACACGAGCCAAAGGTCAGCGCGCGACGCGTTCTGACCGAGTTTCTTCCGTTTTTACGCCTTTTCTGCTTCAACAGAAACAGAAAGCTGAACTGATGACCTGAGAGGCGCACGTGGAGCGCGTGACAGTGGAGTCACGTGGTTCATCCCTTTATAAAGTCTCGGATCCTCATTTTCTGACCAAATAAAAAAAACTCTCAAACGGACTGTAAAAAACAAAAATCAGTAAGAATGGTGTGTTTCCCAGATTATGATTGAATTTAGACTAAACCTGAAACAAGAGACAATGAAATATGTTCAATTTGAGTGGATTTAATGTTAAACAAGTCGGAATCTTTTTCATTCGTTCATTCATTCTTTGATGTTAAGTTTTGATGAATGATTTGTATTAAATCAGAAAAGTAAGTCAAAGTTTGTGGAATCTTTAACGGAACTATAGCAGAAGTTTCTGCAATTTGTAATTAAGTAAATTTCCACAGAGAGAAACTGACAAAGTACTTCACAAAGTCAAAACAAGATTAAACTAAATGACTATTAAGCCTTTTGTTGTTTATGGTGTTTTATTTAAATTAAAGCCATTTGGTGTTTTATTATCATCTTTTTATTCTGTTATTCTATTCCGATAGTCGAACCTCAGTTTAAGGAACAAGGGTGGGGTTTCCGTCCTGGTCGTGGAACAGTGGACCAGCTCTACACCCTCTTTAGGGTGCTGGAGGGAGTTGGCTCATGCGTTCGACCCCCGTGGTATCCTGTGGGGGGTGCTCTGGGAGTATGGGGTCCAGGGAGCCTCACTGAGGGCTGTCCAGTCTCTGTATGACCGGAGCAAGAGTTTGGTTCACATAGGCTCACATGGCAGCAAGTCAGACTTGTTCCCAGTGCACGTTGGACTCCGGCTGGGCTGCCCTTCATCACCGGTTCTGTTCAGTTTTTGTGGACAGAATTTCTAGGCGCAGCCAGGGGCCGGAGGGGGTCTGGTGTGGGGACCACAGGATTTCCTTTCTGCTCTTTGCAGATATTTTATTCTGTTCCATTCCAAAATAATCGTGATCTCCATTTCCTTTAACATGAACTGAGTTTGTTTATTCTTGAATGACTGAAAAAAAAAAAAAAAGATTTCCCACAATGCACTGGGGATTCCATCTCACTGCACACCAACCCTCACCATGGTAATTACACCCTCCCAAATGTTCCCCGTTGGCTGCCAGAACGTTAGGAGCTTTTCCTCTTCAAGTTTCACCTTCAAAGTTTCTCCTAAACAAACTCCTGCAGTCCATTTCTAACTTCCTGCAGCGCCCTCTGGTGGCCGATTACAATTCTGCACCGCGCAAAAGGACCAGAAGGCAACACAGACATGAATTTCACAACAAATAAAATTTATTCAATTATATATTACAAATATATACAAGTAATGTAACAAGTAAATATTAAAATAGACATTTTTTAGAACTATCGTTCAAAAGGCATTATGTTGAAAAAATAGGATTTGTTGTGATTTCACATTTAAACTGTAAAAGTATTTGTCTTTTTTTTCCTCAGAAGCCACAACAGACTTGAATGTGTGCAAGACACGATGGACAACACAGGAGGCCGCAGAAGAGACAGAACACCATGTCTGAAAGGAAAACAAAAGGAGGAACTCAAAGAGAAAAGCTGGAACACTTTAGTAAACTTCACAAATAAGTAACCACAGTACAGCTTGTTTAGGGAAAAAGTACAGACATTGCAATGCATGCACAGCATTTAATTGCCAGAGTCAAAAACGTTTACCAGCTGTGGCGTGGAGCTCCAGATGAGGAAGGAACGGTTGAAAGAAAAGAACAACACATGCCAACAACAGCGAGAACATCACCAACGAAGAGGACACTTGATAGAAAAAACAACTTTGGTCCATTAAAACATCAGACAGAACGAGTTTACAATCAAAATATCTATTACTTTAGGTTTTTTTTACAAGTTTAAAACAATAATTACATGGTTATTTACAAATGCACAGTTTTATGTATAAAATAAGTTACAAAAAATTAAAGCAGAGTCTGTACACAACGTATGAACACTTTGAAAACATTTGAAATCTTTCAGCTGTGTGACCCTGCTTGATGAACCGCAGCGGCGGCGGCGGCGGGTGCTCCACCCGGGACGGCTTTTGGCGTCCGCTCCGGGAGCGGCGTGGCGCCACACCTTCTCTTGTCCTCCGTCATGGTTCGTTGGACCGGAAGAGTTCTGCGGTACAGATGTGTCTAAGTGCTGCTTTGCGTTGGCGCCACACCTTAAGTGCTTCACTTTCCTTCTTCCTGGTTAACGCGAGGCGCAGGCTGCAGCTCGGGTCAGGGAGTCGCGGCGTCTTCCTGCTCATATCGGGGTGAGGTCAAAGTCATCGTTGACCTCCACCAGTGGAATGTAGAACTCTGGGATCTCGAAGATGCTGGTGGACTTGTAGGTGGCCGGGTCCAGCTCCTGCAGTTTCAGCTGCCACTCCAAACGCTGCACGGCGTTCAGAGCCGCCGCCTCGTGCTGCTGCCTCATGAGGAGACACGTCTGCGGGAGGAAAAACAAAGCCTCGTGTCTGGACGGCAGATACAGAACAGACAATCATCAAAGGAGAATTCAGACTTTTCTTTGCTTTTTTCCCCCCATCAGTCTGAAGAAACTCGGGCTCCTGTATCCTCGCGCTCCATCAAGACGACTGACAGCGGCTTACCACATGTCCCGATCCGGCCACATGATCGCGACTGCGTACGTTCAGACTCAATCAGATGGTGTCAGACCCATCAGGGATTGGATATTTGTTTCAGTCTCATTCTTATGATCAGGGCTTTATCTTCCAGACAAATTCTCCACTAGAAGTCTGCGGATCACGATAGGATCACGTCATTTTAGTGTCGTAAAACGCAATAACATTTTCCCCAAAGTTAGCAAAATATCCACAGAATCAGAGTTTTAGCCCAGAACTAAAATTCTGAAAATCTTCTTATTTGTGTTTTGAACATGTTCTTGTAACGTATGATTACAACAGCGCTACTCAGTTTTCATTCACATTGGATCAGAAAACTGAATCCTCGGAAAAGCGACGTGACAAAGCTCCTGAAAGGGGGCGTGCCAAAGTGTCTGCCCCGCCCCCCTGCGCGTATCTCGGCCCGGTCACGTGTGGGTCCGAGCGGCCTCTGGCTCCAAACTGTCCGGCTGGATTGATCCAGCATCGTTAGCCATCGTTTCTGCCCCACTCATGCTAGCTTGGGGCTATCAGAGGGAAGGGGGCGGGGTTGCTCCGAGCCAACACTCCCGCCAAAAACCAGAACTGCATTTCTAAGGAGCTGCTGGACATAAAATTTGTCTTAAAAGACAACAAACGATTTTTGATTTTGGCTAAAAACTCCACAATCATAACTAAAAGACGCCTGGGAAGGATTTAACAAAAGAAACGATGGAGTGGGGCTTCACTAAACTGACAGCAAGCGTCTCGTCTCGACCCAAACAACGGCATTTCACAAAAGGTCAAACTAATAAATGGCTCCATTGATGTGCTCTAGTCATGAAATGCATTATATTTATGCTGCAACAATGATTTGGAAACAAAGTTATTAATTTATAAGAATTTTTAATGGAACTATAAAAGACATCTGAACAAAAATGTTCAATAGTTCCTAAAACTTTCTCACGTGACTAATTATTACCAGTTATACCACGGTCCGGGACTCTATTCTGATTGGCTGCTGGGTGTGCATTAAAAAGTGCCAATGCACAGTGATAACCGCAAACCCCAAAAAGAAGTTCTGGTGACCCATCTCAAATCTTCTGTATCACTGCGCCGGCTTCTTTAAAACAACCTTCATCTTCGTTATCTGGACAAAAACAAGCGGTTAGAGGAGAACTTCCTCTCTGAACTGATGATAATAAAAAATAAAAATAAAAATCGCTTTATATTGACGAATCTTGACTGGGTGCGGTGCTGCACCACGTAATGAATAGTCCGCTTTTTGTTTCCAAATTGGGAAAAATACAAGAATTAAGGACTAAACACTGGTTACTATTCATTTCTTTTTTAAGTGACCATGGCATAAGCGGGTTAATGGCCGTTAAAGTATGCATCATCAGTTTTTAAACGCACTTCACGGAAGCAACAGTCCTCCACATCGGACGCTTCAGGCTTCCATGGCATGCGTTAAAAAATGATGATGCACCCTTCGTCAATTACTAGTTAATAGTAACTATTTTTACTGAATTGTTGAAGCTACTTCACAGACGTCAACTGTTAAAGTGTTAAATGATCAAATAAAAAGAAAAAAAGAGGCTCATCTGAATCTGTCGATGAAATTTGTTCATTTAAAAAGACGTTTTACTAAAGTGTCGGATCAGGACTCGGTAAGAATCAAAAGAACCAGATCGGGACGTTCCTGCTTAGAAGATACGAGTGCAGGAAAGAGGATGAAGCTGCAGGAGACGAAGGTCGGTGGTTTAAACGCCACAGACACGGTGTGGCTGTGATGGAAAACCTTTGATGTTTGTCAGCTGCTGCTAAAGGAGTCAAAAGTTCTTCATTTGACCAGGAGGGCGGAGCTTGGACTCTCACCTTCAGTTTGTCAAACTTGTCATCCACGTCTTGTAACCAGGACATGAACTGCCGGGCGTTGAATCTGTCTCTGACCGACGTTTTCCCGTCTTCGTTCTGGAACAGACAGGAAGTTCGTGAAGACGGCAGTGGGGGGGACTGGGGGCTGCTTTTCAATCACTCAACAGCTACATTTCTGACGGCTTTGAGAGAGGCCTAAAGGTCACTGACCTGGACGTCTTGCGGCATGTTGTAGACTTCTGCGTCCAGCAGGACGGTGCAGGCACTGAAAGGCAGCGTCTGATTGGCTAGTGTTCTGGCTGCCCGGAAATGGACGCGCAGGACTTCCTGCTCGTTGGAAACGATCAGTTTTTCCTGCGTGGAGACACAAGAGTTGTGTGAACATGTGTACAGTTTGAGGCGCCGTCATGGAGCGCCGCGGCGACAGGGCGCAGCTGCTCACCCGCTCGATGCTGTGCTGCAGGCGGAGCTTCATGCGGACCACCTCCTGCTGCTTGAAGAGCTCTTTCAGCGGCTCGGGTAACGATGGCGGCGGCGTTATCTGCAAACAAAAGCACAGGTTTGAATCGGCCTCAGCACCGATGTGGCTGAAGCTGAACAGGACGGCGTCGGCTGCCTGATGTTAGAAAGCGAAGCATGAGCGGACCAACCACACGGAGCGGGACTCACCATGGGTATGCACAGCTTGCTGAGCGGGTTCCCATCCAGGAGGTAGGATCCGTTGAAAGTGACGTACTCGTCGTAATACTGCGGCGGCTGCGGAGTGACGCTGCACAGCACTTTGCGCTTCTCCTCGATCTTCTTGCGAATGTGCAGGAACTCGTAATACGGGTTGGCCCTCTCCGTCTGGTACGGCTCGATCTCCTCCAGCTTCACAGAGTCCACGATGGCCGCCAGAGACTGCTGCCCCTTCTCCTTCTCCTGCTGGGAGGTGGACCACACCTGGGGAGGCGACAGCTTGGGCATCTTCCTCTTGCGTGGATGAGGCACGTGGAGGTCCGCGTCTTCTTCGGCCGGGCGAACTTTGACCTTGGCTCCCGAGGAATCGGTCTCGTGGTCCACAGACCGCGGCGAGGAGCCCCCCGAGGCGCTGCTGTCGCTCTGAGCCGCTGGCTGGGCGGTGCTCGGACTCTGCTCCTCCGCGGCCGACTCGGCTTTCTCGTCGGCGGGCGCCACCTCCATCGGCTCGGGGAGGAGCTCGGCTGTGGACTCGGACGGGCCTTCGCCGCTCGTGCTGCCGTCAGCTGGCGGTGTCTCTGCGGGGAGGGGGGTAGAGCTGCTCTCTGAACTCTGGGGGGTGGGGGTCACTTCTTCAGCCGTGACATCCAAACTTTCGGGAGCCACCTCCTCCTCCGTCTCGGGACACGGCTCTGCGCCCTCACAGGAAGTTCTAGATTTCTTACAGTCTTGATTATTTACAAGCGAGTCCTCTTGAGAACACGAGGAAAGACCAGCTGAGGCCTCGTCTGCAGCCGATGACACCATGGAACTTCCTGCTCCTTCCGTTTGCTCTGGTGGGACGCTCTCCGCCTTCTCCTCTGGCTCTGGGAGGTCAGGGTTCTCCTCCGGCTCGTCTCTGTGATCGGGGATCTGTGTGCTCTCCAAATCGGCCGGCGCTCGGCTCTCGCCACCCGCAGGTGTTGGTGGTTCTTTCTGCTGGAAGGCTTTGGTGAGTGCTGAGGGCTCCGCAGCTGGAGAAGCGCTGGACGAGGACGGCTGATCGGACTCTCCGGGACCTTCTCCTTGAGAGTTCTCTGTCAGACACGGCATGTCCCTCACAACAGCGGGTTCGGGCGGAGGCGTCTGCTCCGCCGCACCTGGATGAGGCTCGCTGGACAGCGGAAGAGTCTGGCCTTTACCTGGAAGCTCTGCGTCTGAGTGCGGAGCGGGTAAACTCCTCTCCGTGCTCCCTTCCTTCTCTGTGAGGAGGTCAGCGACTGAGTCGGAGTGCTGCAGGCTCTCGTCTGGCTCCGGGCTGTCCTTTGTTCTCAGCTCCTCCTCGGTGATTGGAGTAAGGCATTTGGAAGGATGGTCCACCCCTTTGCCTTCAGCCGCCGCGTCGGCATCCTCATCCAGAACGGCCCTGAGGAAGGGAGATTCGTGTTTGCCCGGCGGCAGAGTGCGGTTACTCTGCAGAGCTTCTGGAAGACTGTTGCAATCTCTGTCTTGGACAGAAGGCGACCTGGCGGCTTGAATGACGAGGGAAGACTGGAGGAAGGCCGGCTGGGAGTCGGAGGTTTCCAGGATCATGTCGGAGTCGTACTCGGCGTTTCTGGGCGTTAAGGTGGCGGCCTGGCAGGAATCCTCAGAGCTGGCCACGGACACCAAAGACACGGATCTGGACATGAGGCCGGCACGTTCGCTCTCTGGCCGCGGCGACCTGCTCAGACAGTTCTCCACGGCCGTCATGACCTTGGCGTTGATTGGGGCGAGGCAGCGTCCATCCAGAGAAACAGTTCTGGCGCCGGTGATGTCTTTCAGAGGCTTGTCTCTGCAGGAAGCATCGGAAGCTTCCGAGCTTTTAGAGCGCATCAGCTCTTTGCTCAGGGACGGTTCTGGCTTTGCTCGCTCTTTGGGTTTGGATCGCCCGGCGTCTGCCAGAGGCCGCTGCTTGAGCCGTTCCCGCTCCTTCTGTTTGATTTTCTCCAGATGCTTCCGGTGCCACAGCTCGATTTCTTGATCCTTCATGCTGAGCATGCGCTCAAAGCTGGTCTGCATCAGGTCGTCGTTGACCAGCCGCTTCTCCTTTGGCTTGGCGTCTCGCGCCGCTGGAGAGGTTTTGGGTTTGCTTTTATCGGCCTCCACCTCGCCGGGTTTGAGCTTGCTAACCTTTGCCTGCTGGAGGCGGTCCTTGTGCCGATCTTTGTCCTTATGGCGGTCCGGGTCTCTGTCCCGGTCTCGTCTGTCACGATCCTTCTCTGGCGTTCTCACAACCTCCTCCTTGGATTTACCCAACAAGACCTTGGTGCCCTCGGACAGAAAGCCTCTCTTCTCATCTAGGACTGTCTTTAGGTTGGAGCTTGAGGACAGAGCTGCATCTTTGGGCTTCTCTCTCCTCTTCCTGTCACAGTCCTTTTCTTTGGATCGATCGGATTTGCTTTGATCAGAGGTTTTCTCCAGAGGTTTCCCTCTCTTTTCGTTGTTGGCACGATCTTTCTCCTTGTGCTCTCCTGCACTGTAGTCTCTGTCCAGCCGCTCCCGGTCGGAGCGTTTGTCCGCCTTGTCTTTACTTTTCCTGCCATCTTCGTGCTTTTTTGTTGTGGAGAAGGATTTGGGTTTTTCATTTTCTCTGTAGCTTTTGTCTGCAGGCGAGAGGGAAGCAATGCCTCCCGTTCTTTCCTTTTCCTTCCAACGCTCCACAGAGTTCTGGTTTTCAGTTCTGTCAGAATGTTCCGTTTTAACCTTTTTTTCTTTGTCAGGATGCCTCCTCTCCATTTTCTCGGAATCCTTCTCCTTTCCCGGGAGTTTCCTGTCTGCTCTCTCGCGTGCGGCTCTCTCTGAAGGCTCCAGCTGCTCTTGATCAGGCGCGACTCCGCTGACGGGCTTCTCCTCCGGCTCCTCTTTCACGCCGCCCTGCAGCGAGTCTTCCCGGCCTGAGCCGGGGATCTCGGGTCGTTCGTCGTGCTCGCTGGGTTTGGAATCCTTCGCCTTCTCCTCTTTCCGCTCTTTCTTCACGGTCTTGTCTTTCTCTCGCTCCTCTTTTATCCTCTTCTCCTTGCTGTTGGAATGCTTCTCCTTCACGATTTTCTCCTCTTTGACAGGAGAGGATTCCAGCGCCTTGTGGAGCGCGCCGTTGTCTTCTGCTTCCCTTTTCGCTCCCGGAGGTTCATCCGTCTCATCACTTTTGAAAAAGTTTTCCTTCCAGAACTCTCTGTCGAACTCCAAATTCCTGTGGCCGTCTTTCCTGGCCTCCTTCTGCCGGTGGCGGCTGCGCTCGGCCTCATACTCCCTCCGGTGTCTGTCCTTCTCCTTGTGTTTCAGTTTATGCTTTTTCACCACTTTGCCGTCCACGTCCGTCTTCCGTAGGGCGCCCTCGCTGGCGTCCACGCTGTTGTCTTTGCAGGGGCTGGCGTCGTCTCCGTCCCCGCTGCAGTCTCTCTGCTGGTGCTTGCTCTTCTCCTTGTGCTTGCAGCCCTTGGTGCTGGAGCCTTCGGTGCAGTACTCTGCGTCTGCGTAGTGGTTGTACTTGACGGCGTCCACCGGACAGGGGCCGTCGCTGAGGGAAACGCTGGTCTTAGTGTTCTCCTGTTTGAGTGGGGTTTGTTTATCCACCAGGCTGTGGTTCAGATTGGGAGATTTGATGGACGACAGGTGGAAAAGGTGGACGGAGGAGTCATCCTTTGGGCTGAACGACATCTTGAAGGAGTCCTCTTCTCGACCTTTCTCGCTGCTCTCACACACAGTTGAAAGACACAGGGCTAAAGTTTTACTGTTTTCTTTGCCATCCTCCTGGTTCTCCTTGTTTTTGATCTGGCTTTTGCTCTTCCTCTTGACTTTGCTCTTGTCTTTCTGCTCTGCGTGGTCCTTTTTGGATCTCGTATCCGGCTTGTGGCCCTCGGAGCTGTGCGAACAGGTGGGAGAGTTCCTCTTTTCAGGCAGGCTTTCCATTTCATCGCTGGAGGTGTCAGAGCTGCAGTGGACGCGCGTCTTTTGCTTTTTAGACTTTGAGGAAGACTCCGCTTTGCTGCTGTGCTTCCCCGCCACATGGTTCCTGTCTTTGTCCTCCTTCTCCCGCTGCCGCAGCTCCCTCCTCAGGATGTGTCTGTCGTTCAGGGCTTTGCTCAGGTCCTCCTCCTCGTCCTCGTCCTTGAACTCGTACTCGTCCAGTCCCGGCATGGACGACGACGCCTTTGTTGCCGGTTTGCCGTCCGAGTCCTTCTCTGTGTCGGTGTCCTCCATGTTGTCATCCACGCTGGACGGATTGACAGACGGAAGGTCTTCCGATTCTTTAGAGAAAAATAAAAGTATGTTAGGAAAAGAAACCAAAGCAGAATGGAACAATGTCATAAAGTAAAGAAACACATTTGTGTGACTTCCAGCGGATTCAAAATGGAAAACTTTTGTGTACTTCAATGATTGTCTCCTCTCTGTTAATGAAAGACACAAAGGTCACAATAACACAAAAAAAACTCTTTGAAAAACAGAAAATGACAAAAAAAATCAGATGCTTCTTTTGAGTTGTTCAATTGAATCGGAATAGACCAATAAAACAGAAATCATGGCTCCTGTAGAAAAGATAAACATGAGCATAAGGACACGCTAAACGGGGGCGTGTCCGCCAACATCACAGGTGTGTGTTTAACGGCAGACATCACGTGTGCCGTTTGGTCCACATGTAGAGAGGCAGAGAAAGCAGAAAGGATGTTGATGATATTCAGAGGGGTTTGCTTCCATGATGCAGCTGCAAGAACAAAACCGACCACAATGAAGGAGGAGGAGGATGACAGGAGTTTATACCATGGTCTGAGTGAGTGCTCGATTCTGATTGGCTGCTGGGTGTGCAAATAAAATGCACGCCTAAAAAAAGTATTTCCGGTCACCTAACCTAAATCTTCTGTATCACTGCTCTGGCTTCTTTAAAACAACCTTCATCTTCATCATCTGGACAAAAACAAGCGGCAAGAGAAGAACTTTCTCTCTGAACTGATGCTTTATTTAACACATCGTGATCATCAGCATAGATATCGCTTTCTTTGCCGCTGCAGATGAGATCAGTGCAGGCTCAGCACGTTACCGTGACAACGCGCTGCTCCACGCAACAAAAAGTCCACTTTTTGTGGGGGGAAAACGACCCAAACCGAAAAAATAACAAGAATAAAGTACCAAAAACTGGTTGAATGCATTTTCTTTTGTAAGTGACCATGGTATAAGCGGGATAAGTGTGCACGATCAGATCTGATTGTGCACACTTCAAAGATCATTAACCTTTACATAAACTAAGGCGCTCAGGCACTGATGACTTCCTGATACCCCCGCCGTCTGCTCTCTGCACACTTTGAAGCTCAGACGGACGTAACTTTAGTTCTGCTTTCCTGAAAACGGTTTGTAACAGAAACGTGTTGCTGCTGTTCGCCGTTTGGACGCCTAAACGCGCCATTTCCTGTCTTCTGTGTCTTTGTTTACACATATATAGGCGCAAAACTACAAAAGACGGAATAAAAGGTGAAGTATTGTACCTTTCAGGGAGAAATCTGCGTGTTAATCCGATATCTCGTGAGCGGATAGCTGCGGACAATGGATCATCTCATCTACAGGTGAAATCAGACCAGATAACGGTCTATTGTTTGGTCTGCATCTAAACAGGCCAAATTTTCATTGGAACCGGTTTCATTTTTTTAGTAATCTTGTCTTTCATTGACAGAGAGATATCAATAGTTTTGTACGTGTGTGTATGTGTGTAGGTGTGTGTGTGTGTAAAAACCAAAGCAACAACCCTCCAGCGTACCTGACGAGCTGTCATCCTGGTCGGACACTGAGGCCTCTCCCTTTAACAGCTGCTCCAGCTCCGGAGAGTCGGCGACATCCACCGGCCGCTCGCCGCGCTTGTTCGCCTGGAAGGCGTTGCCGCCGTGACGGAGCAGAAGCTTCACGATCTGCAAAAACGAGCGCAGAAATGAGACTTAGAGGGGGAAAAAAGAGGCTAAAATCTATCTAAAACACCAACATTCCAAACAAAAATTCTACCAAAATCTTAATACATTCAGGCACTTCAAACTGATGTAGGATTAGGCTGACTAAGATTTGTTTTATTTTAGGAAATATTATAACAACTTGGGCTGAATCTCAATTGCTTCCCTGAGCCTCTGGCTCCTCCCTATTGCCCCGACTGTAGGGGCATTTGGAGCTGTAGTGGTGTCCAAACTTGTTATTTTTGAGGCGTAGACGTAGCAACTTAGGGCTGGATATCCCTCTGTCGCGCTTGTGGCACAGAAGACAAACTCATTTCTTCCTGTGGGTGTGCTTTGAAGCACAGAAGTTTACATTTAAATGCAGGTATTGACTTTGTGCTTTTGCTTGACCTTTTAAAGTTGTAAAACCAACACCGTTATGCATTTTCTGAGCGCTGGCAGCTACGCACTAACATAGATGACTGGCGGCTGTTCGTGACGAGATCCAGTGGTAGTAACGTCCAGATTTGGAGACACTATTTTTCCATCTCTCTTCCCTTGGAGGGATAAATGTAGGGGTAGAGAGAAGCCGTAGGGGTCGGGAATGAAACTCGGATTCGGCCTAAGACTCTGATGTTCACAGGACTGAAGCAGGTTTGACTCTCATACAATGATCAATCATCTGATTGATGAACAGCAACATTTTTTCATGCCTACGTGTCTCTTTGGCGTGTACGGGGTCCCCTCGCCATGTCACCGCTCACCTGTGGGGGTTTTTTCAGGTGTAGTTTTGCATACTTTTTTTTTTGACAGCGCACTGTGTTCTGCGTCCTGATTGGCATCTTTCTCCTCTGCCGTGTCTCCTCTACAGAATGTGTTCAACTTCTCAAATGTACATAAATCTTTAACGGCGATCAGATTTCTGTGTTCCTCCTTTAATCCTGGACTTATTTTTCTAACTTTGAGTTTAAAGAGAGAAAAAGAGTTCAAATGTTCGTGTCTGTCTGAGAAAAGTGTAAAGAGGAGTTTTACAACCTCAAACCCTCTAGAATTATCGTAAAAAAACCCCAATAGTTTTGGATTTCCTTTTTGAAAAGTTATTTATGAATTGTAAGTCCTGCGATAAACAAGGGAAGACTACTCAAACCTTTAAAAGTTATGTGTAAAAAACCTGCAGCTTGTGAAGTTAAAGCCAAACCCTCGTACATCTGTGTGTCCGCTGCTGGAAGCGTCGTGGAGCGGCGTGTCGTCATCCAGGCCCTGCGTGTTCACCTCTGCACCTGCTGCTATTAAAACCTTGGCAACGTCGTAGTAGCCCAGATTACAGGCTTCATGAAGAGGCGTCCAACCTAACGAGGACAGAGAGAACACAAAGCCTTCAGGAGCCACACTTCATTATTCCGCGTTGTTCCCGTCCCTTTCTTTATTTTTCCAACCCGTCTGCCCCTGGGGGGACAAAGCCCCTCGTATCCCAGTTGAACCAGCAGCTGTAAGAAGCGTTAAATGATAATCCGCTGAGGCACGGTACCTGCAAAGTCTTTGACGTTGACATCCGCTCCCAGGCTAATGAGCTCCTTCACTTGCTTGGCGTCTCCTCGGATGGCCGCCATGTGAAGGGGAGTCTCCCCGCGCTCGTTCCTCTTGTTGACTTTGTCCTTCTGTCGAGACGAGGCGCTGCTGGGAACTTTCTTCTGCACAGGGGTGGTTTGAGAGGGGTGACTGGGCGTGGAGTCTAGAAAAATACAAAGAAAGGACAGAATCTAAAGTGAGGAAGGAGGCAAAAAACCTGCTATAGAATTTTATTCAGACATTTTTGGGAATCTATACAGAAAGACTCCATCGCATTTGTTTATCTGGGCTTAATTTTTAAGACCTTCCACTTCAATGAGAGCAGTACAACCCTGTCTTCATGAAACACGGTCTCTGTTTTCTGAAGTTCTCTACTAAAAGTTTTTCTCTAAACAGGTGGAAACTGGAGATGGATCTTCTTTGAAGTAGAAATCAAAGTCAAGACCTCTGATGACAAAAAAAACAAAGTTTCCTCTAAATTTTCATCCATTTAGCTTCAAAACAGCACTTTTTAGAAGAACATGGTCGTAAAACAAGGAGAACCAACGTTAAAGTTTATTTTATCTACCAAAGGATGCATTACCGAAGCATTAGAGGAGCTTTCTGTTGCACAGTGACGTCCCTTCAAGCAGACTCAAACCATAAAGAATAGTCTGCATTTAAATGCCACCGTTGTTGTTTTTAGAGACGTATCCCAGGAAACCACCGCTTCTTTAGAACAGGAGAAACGGTGTTCAGAGAGCAGAGGAACGAGTTTGAACGTGGTCATTTCTAAAGAAATTCCTTACACGATCTGAAGATTTGTTTAGAACAATAAGCCAACATGTATGGCTCCAACAATGAGCCTTCTTACACCGGAGCTTTAGCTCTTTCCACTACCGTATTTCCCCTCTCTCTTGCAAGATCCCTTCTCTGAAAAACAAGTTAATTTTCCAGCTGTGTTTATTTAAAAAGGTCCACAGTAAATTCAAAGGGCCTATTTCATTCAAAATCAATGTTTTGAGCTTTTAAGTATTTTATAAAGTTCATTTCTCACTAAAAACATCCCCAAAGTGGAATTTTGATCCATTTGTGCATTTCTGAGTATTCCTCTAAAAACCTGTTTTTTGAGCAGCATCCACCAAAACAGGCAAGTCCTCAAATTATGACATCACAAAGTGAGGAACAGCCCCTTCCAGGAGTATGCACTGCCAGCCCCGTCCCCAGGCTAACACACACGCCCACTTTCCCCGGGGAGCTAGCGGTGATCAGCTAAACTCTTTCCTTATATATAAACAATGTGGACATCCATCTGTACAAAAATTCAGATGTTGTTTGTTTTCTTGGGAGAAATGCAGACACTACTGAGGCCGACTCTAGGATGATGTCATAACATGGGCGGCATCCACAAGGAGTGAAAGGCGGGGCCTCAGAGATCGAGTCGTCTTACTTCTTGTAGGAAAATGAGCTGCAAAAATAACTTGTATTTAATAAAAATTGTGTTCTTTAGTGTACCAAGGGTGATCAAATATATAAATGGATATTGTTTACTATAAAAGGCTTAAGAATTGCATAAAATAGGCCCTTTAAAGACCCACTCAGATGATAATTGTGTTTTTAACATGTTCTTGTGGCATTTTTCTCATGGAGGACACATACAAAGATAATTGGTCTTAATATAAATTTTGTTAGTATTTCTTAATTCAAATCACTGTAAATCAGAAGCAAAAAAAAGAAAACGTTTGAAAAGCTTGGAAGTGTGATATAGTTCCTACAACAGCATCCCACAAACGTCCTGCTCTGCTCCATTCTGATGCATCCACTGTCAGACAACGTCTTTGTTTTCCACGTCTGAGCTGGAATCTGGATGGCGCCGGTATTGCTCGCCATTTTTGTTGTACCGCTAATGTTAGGTTGTGAGGGGCTGTAAGCAATTGTGTCGCATTGCCACATAATAAATAAGGTTGACATTTTACTGTTGGGAAAAGACAGTGATTGCATTCCAAATTAGTCATAAGCATCATTAATGGTCCAGTGTTTCATTTTTTTGTCACCATATGAGCACATCATAATAGTTATTTTTATGTATTTGTGTGTAGACTAGCCTTATGTTGTAAAGAATAGTGTATATTGTGAAAAGAACTACAAATATGGCGGCCTTTCTGCCGGTCTCTCAGGTGGCCGATTATGGCCAATGATGGCCCAAAAAGGGAGGAAACGGAGCCAAGCGAGGGAGAAACAAACAGACGCCATTGTTGGGATGGATTAATGCACAACGGATGTTTCTCTGGACGCATCGTTGGGGTGTTTACCGGCACTTCCTGCCGCGCATCAGGTCTACCCTTTGATCAGATAGTCGTACGTTAACCGACTCAACGAGCCGGTAAGAAGCCGTTGTCCATCGGAATGTGGACGAAGCGTTACATTTGAGACGGCTTTGTCCTAAGAAACAAAAGACGCCAAAGAAACTCTTAAAGAACTGAGAGTAAATAATATAAAGACTGGCTGTATTTGGGGGGCGGTTTGAACCAAAGGTGATGTTTTTGTATATATCTGTGTATATTTCAACAGTAACAAAGTAACTAAAGAGACATAATTTAGTCACGTTGGAGTTGTTCGTGTAAATAGAAAAAAAACAAACAAGCAAGCACATACTGTAAAGAAGGAAGGAGATCCCTGATTTTGTTGTTGTAATTACTCTCATTTAATGTCGAGTGTTACAAGCGGGAGGGAGTGTAAAGAAAGGGATGATGGGAAACGAGGGCAGGCTTACTCCGTGCCCATAGTGTCGCCCACACCTCAGAGGTGAATTTCTAACGAGCTCCAGCCGATCTGCAGAAACTTTGTCCTAAAAAACGACAGTGTTTTTGTGATTTGGGCTAAAAACGGCATCATCATCATTAAAAGACGACTGGGAACGTTTTGCTAATCGATCAGAAGTTGATCCGAATGGGACAATGTGATTTTTTTACATCTTCAGGTATCATTTCTGTCTCTCACATTCCAGCTCCTTGTCCAGCAGAGCTGCAGAAAAAAAGTCCTCACCGGTTTATGGAGCAGCGAGCGAGCGCCAAACATCTCCTTTACAAATGACGATTTTCTCTGTTTTTTAGTACTACTGCTCCTCTCACAGCGCTGAGCAGACGAAGCAAAAGCCTCATCAGACGTGAAAAAAACAGCGACAACAACGCCACGTAAAATAACCACGAAGCAACACGACACGTGCCAGGCCAGAGTTTGAGGGAACTTTTATACAACCCTGTCTGACATATCCAGGTCACGCTCTGGGAGGAATGACTCATGAGGAACACGTTGGAGGACGCGCTTCAGGTTAGAGGGAGGTCCACAAACCTGGACTGTTGGCCGTCATCTGCATCAGCAGCGCCATCTGTTTGCGTTCTGACAGAGGATAGCCAAACAACAGGTTGGATGCCTGGGACCTCTTGTTCCCAGCCTCCTTCTTCACCTTCTTCTTATCTGGTCCATCTTTCTCTGCAAAACAACCAAAAGGTCAAAGATTTTAGAGGTCACTTTCAAAATAAGTATGACAAAAGCTAACGTCATCACCAAGGAAAAACTATTTCTTCCTCCTCTTGTATCTGTAGGCCACGCAGAGAAACAGATGACAAGCATGAGGTTGAAAAGAAAGAAAGAAGAAAAAAGGAGGACAAAAAAGAGAGACAGCAGGAGAAAAATAAAAAGGACAGCATTCTCTTAAGCCAACCAAGTGCAGACGGCACTCCACCGGCTCCCCAGCCTCGGTCTCTGATCGGTCAGTTCTTACTAAACACAGACATGCGGAGCTGACAGAGCGGCGGGGACACAGAAGGTGAGTCCACGCGCACGTGCATGTGTGCTTGCAGCAGAGCGGTGGCGCAGAGTGGGTGACGTGGGGCGGAGGATCGGGCTGCAGCAGTTACCTGCGTATATCCTGCAGGGAGCCACTAATCTCTCTCCCCAGGTCTCACTCGAATGGCCTGGGTCTGAGTCATCTACAGTGCAAAGCAGAGAGGATGGGAAGGGGGGAGAGGAGGGACGGAAGAAGGGTGGGAAAGCACTGCATTAACGCTCACGCCCTCACACCCTCCTCGTTGCACATTATACCCCACAACAGCCAGCCACAGCAGCACACTCGCACTCCTCGCCGCCACACACAATGAGTCACGGCAAGACGGGAGATGACGTCCAATCCGGGCTGGTCTGTGGAGCCGTTATGCAGCTTCCTCCTAAAGCTGCAGGACCCGGGCTGCTGGAAGGTAAAGCCGCCCTGAAAGCTAGTTTAGAACACATCAATTACACCAAAGCAAGCATCTTTCTGCTGCTGGAACGATGACAGCTATGATCGCCCCGCAGACGACATCAAGCACCAGACCTGTTCCTGGATCTAAACACGTGCTCCGTTTATTGTCATTCAGGCTGTTTATCTTCTGTCTGATGTCCACAGACCGTTGCACTCCTAACTAAATGCCGGCTGCAGATGACACTAATGAAAGACTGGGATTAAGACGGCTGTAATTTGCTTCTGTTCAGGAACTAAAACAGGAAGCTTCTCCCACCTAAATGAAGTTTCACAGAAAAGGGAGGAACATTTCTAGAAATGAAGTAAATCGATCATCGAGGAACGTAATTATTGATTTTGAACTTTTCTTCAACTTGTGAAGGTCTACATAAAGGAATCTCAGTAGCAAAAATATTCATTGGGCTGCAAAGAACCCCAAAAAATCTGCTAATATTTAAATTTTTACCTTGAACCGTCATGTAAAGTTACTTCAGCCTGATCTGTACCCACATGCTGAGCTGTGAGATAAAACCGCAGATGTGTGACCATAGCTTCAGCAGCAGAAAACGTGTTTTTTTTTCAACGCAACGTTTTCAAAGCCTGGTGAGAGTACGTCACAACGAGCTGGTTCCATTGATTGAATACTCATCAGTCAGCAACCTGTTCTGGCATTGTGAGGATGCTAGTTGACCGAAGGAGCAGGTTTAGTTTCCCAGCAGGTGGTGTGCTTTTACCAGCTACGTTTTATTTCTAGGCAGCGCTGCGATCTCGCCCCCTTCTGGCCAAAGGGGAGTGATGCATTCGGTTCAAGAACCGGACACACTAAGTAACTGATGGTTAATAAACAGGGGAGATAACCATCTGCAGATGTTACATTTTTACACCGTTTGCATTTATTGGTGATGACGATGCAGGTCAGTTTTACATCTACAGTGGTGTAAAACGTCTGAAGATTTAAGACTACAGTCACATATCCCAAAATGTCACCACGCGGAGACCTAAATACAAGTTTTTCAGAAAAATCGGCAGCTGGTCGCGCGGTGGCGTTTGTAATCGGGAGGCGGCCGCCGCATTTTTACACGCCGCGCGGCGGCCGGCGAGGGTCCAAGAAAATGTTACATTTAAACAGCCTGATAATTGACTTGGTGGAGGGTCTGCAGGGTCCCTAAAAGCTTCTGATGATTGGCTGATTTCAGACTGGGACCCCCACCCCACTGCCACCGTCCGATTGGTAGAAATCCTACGCTAGCAGCGCGGGCACCCGACGAAGGCTGTTGACATGGGCCGGGTACCCGGCAATGACCAGACGACAATCTGGCAAATTCTGGCCACCGTAGGCCCAAAAGGGGAGACAGCATTGATGCCGCACAAAACTCATCATGGTGCTGATGGCACCACAGCGACTCCCAGACCTGCATATTGCCGAATTGCAGTTGATGCTGAGAAAAACATGAAGAATAAACATTGGGCTTTCTTTGCTGGCGTGAGGAAGTATATGCACTTTTCATATACTTCCCCGTCAGCTGTCAGCCGGTGGCTCTTGACGGCCACCGTCAGGAGACATTCACATATCGTCCAATCAGAGCCGCTGCCACCGCCCTGTGGCTTTCCAGCTGTCGCCCAATTTCATACAGGCGTCCTACCCACATGGCTGATTGACGCCTTCCGTATTCATGACCACGCCAACGATTTTTCAAACATTTGTTTTTTTTTAAATGGCAGCAGCTTAACTTGGCACGGTGGCGGTTGTATATGTGACCGTAGCACAAGGCATAAAACAGTCAATTTAAATAAATAACATACAGCAACTCTACAGAGAAAATGTGTTTTTTTCCTCAGTCAGCTTTAGTTTGTGTACTGTAAAATATGCTTTTGGTTAACTTGGTCAAACAACAAAACACCACTTAGAAAACCCATGAATTTGAATTGCAGATGAAGTTTTTCTGCATTACTGCCCATCAGATTTTACTGTTTAGTGTGGCTGAAACTACAGGCTCAAATCTTAAAGGAAACGACACACGACTGGAATAAAAATGTCTCAGTGAGTCTTAATCCATCCAACAGCTGCTACAAACATTAACCCCAATACAAGTAAACCAGCAAAAAACTTAAACTCATTGTTCCCCAATCAGTCAGTCATACAACCAGAATGATTTCCAAATAAGAAGACAAAGGAAATTTATGATCAAAGTGATTTGCTTTTTATATCACACAGCATACAGAGAGAAACTTAGAGCTCCCAGAAATATCCCCTAACTTTTCTTCAATGATCTCAATGTGTGCTTGTTCGCTGATTTTTCCTTCGGTTTCTGTTGTTACTGAATATAACATTTGAGATAAAATGATATCATTTCCACCTGATGGGCTTTAAGAGCTCATGAAAAGGCTGCCATTGTTTCAGATGCTGTTAAGTTGGATACATTGGTGAATGAAGATCAACACTTGACATCAACAGCTTTAATGGACTAGGCCTCATAGGGAAAGCTGCAGTAAACTTAAGCCAGTGTGGGATTTAAACACACACTGTTTATCCTGTTGTGAGTTTGACCTACTGAGAAGTCTGCAAACAGGCAGTTTAGCAGTCACCAGGGGGCAGTGTGAGGGCATGGCAGAGAGCCAGCAGCATGGCAGCTTTGGAGGGGGGGGAGCAGGGAGGAACCTAACAATCCTCACCAGTGTCTGAGTCCCGCTCCTCTGTCCGGGGCGGACTTGCAGTGAAGGAGAGCTTGCGCTTCATGGAAGATTTGGCTTTTCCTTCCTTCCCCAGTAATTCACTCCGGTCCAATTTGGGAGTTTTGGTGAACGGAGACAACTTGTCTTTGCTCTGTTAGAAAGGATGATGGCAGAAACACAGGAAGAGAGAGCAGACAATGTTAGAACGTGTCTGGAAATGTGTGTCTGTGTGTGAACATTACAGGGATCCTGACCTTACATAAACTGTAAGCTAACTAGTCTAACAAGAAAGGAAATGGCTGAACAAAGCAAACAAACACATCTTTCCTGGGTGGAACCAGAGCCTGCTAAAACATGACACAGATGACATTAGACACAGGCTTTTGTCACAGGTTCCTGCCAAGAGGAAAACACTAGAAGCAACGGTTAATCATTTGGGTAATGCAGTGTGAGGGTCCTGTTAGACGTATAAATACTTCCAAGAACATTTAAATACTGAACTCCCAGAAGGTAAAACAACAAATGTACTTTTAAATCTTAAAAAGGTAAAGTTTGGAGGAGTTCAATATTAAAAAAGGCTGCATGTTGCATGACAGTGAACATCAATGCAACAGGTCAAGACAACTATAACAAGAGATCAAAACAAAACACCAGCATCTGTGATTTCTTTTCTTAATGTCTATTATTTACTTGGGTTTTGCACCCTGATCTGCAGACAAAACGCCTTTAGCACCTTTACTTTTAGTGAGCTGCACTTAGATGCAGTAAAATCCATTTTTGGCAGGAAGAAAATGTCTGCAATGTGCTGCTTCTTTGATCTCAGAGAAGCTAAGAGCCAGCTGTGAAAGCTGAAGGATCTGGAACTGTTGCAAGGATGTGTAGTCCTTCTGATTTAGAAAAAAGAAAACTACCCAGACTATCTGTCCTTTTCGCAGGGAAGAATAATGCTATTGGTGCAACAATAATGAAGAGCATCTCAAAGAAAAGTCCTTTGAGTCCTTTTTGGGAAAACATGCAACTGCCAGTGAGATATATTAAAAGGAAAACAACAAGCAGCACAAATAGTTTTTTATGACACATAGAGAAAAGACAAGATTAAAAGGCCTATATCATGCAGAATCAGTTTTTTGAGGTCAGAAGTGTTTTATAATGTTTATTCCTCTCAAAAACAACCCCAAAGTGGTATTTTAATCCGTTAACGCATTACTGCGTATTCCTCTAAAAACCTGCTCTCTAAGCAGCAGCCCCTTCCAACCCACCAAAACAGCCAGGTCCTCAAATTGTGACATCACAAAGTGAGGAACAGCCCCTTCCAGGAAGAGTCTGTGCTGCCAGCCCCGCCTCCAGGCTAACACACACGCCCACTTTCTCCGTGGAGCAAGCAGTGATCGGCTAAACTCTTTTCCTATTATATGAACAAAATGCGCATCCATCTTTGGAAACGTTCAGGTGTTGTTTGCTTTTGTGTGTGGAAAAAATACAATGACGCTGCAGAGGCCGGCTCTGGGATGACCACATGAAATGGGCGGCATCCACAAGGCAGAGATCGAATCGTCTTATTTCCGGATAGAGAAATGAACTGCAAAAAGGACTCATATTTCACATATTTCATTAAAAAAAATTGTTCTTTTGTATGCAAAAGGTAATATGTGATCATAAATATGGATATAGTTTATTCTGAAAGGCTTAATAAAAGCATGGTACAGGCCTTTTAATGCAACTAAATATATAAATACAGTATTGGTTTAAGTTTTTTTTATTCCACTATATAAGAATAACTGCCTCTTCTGATCTCTGTGAAGTATTTAAAATGCTTTAACAAAAGATACAAACAAGAATTCGTCATTCAGAGAAGGGGAAACAGCTCAAATCCTGTTTTTCTCTGAAACTGGATGAGTTTGCTGACGTACCTTCTTCCCCGCCTGCTTATCCACCATGGCTCCATCTCGGTCGCTCCCAGGTTTGGCCATGGTGCGACACCTGACTAGCTTAGACGGCTACAGCACAGTCGGCTCATCATGCACCTGAAAAGAGAAAACGGCAAAGATAAAGATCTAGGCTCTGTTGCATCTCTGTCAACAGATGACTAAGCTCGCAATTCGTGCAGACACTAGCACAGGACAGATGAGGGTTTTAGGGACTTAAAATAAAACCATTTCCCCACCTAAACTATGAGCAGGGTGAAACTTTCAGTCTGTGGAAAAGACATTTGACCTAAAGAGGGAAAATATGTAATTAGGGATTTTCCTTGTAGTCCTCCAGGTTGACATTAAAGCAGTCAGAAAAGTCAGAAAACAATTCAATGAGGCAGCATGAACCACAGCTTTAGGGACTCTCAGTGTTGGACGGAAAACGTCCCCCAGAACAGTCGTCACTCCAGCCTAGTCATCACTTGAACCATCCTCTCTGATGTGGTTTGTGACTGACAGTTGAGTGAATAGGAACAATGTGGGCGTCTGCAGTGCCCGGATAAAGTGTGACCATCTCCCCACAAAGACAGCCTGACATGCATCCCTTATGATGTCACACGGTGGCCCTGGATGGAGCAGGAAAGGCCTCTCATTGGTCTATAAGCTGCCTTCAAACAGGAACAACAAAGACTAAGAGGCACAGCTTCATGAGCACACTTGAAATTTAGATTATTTCAAAGAACAGACGCGTTTGGAGATTTCATAGCTACAAAATGTAAAGAAGCAGAAATTCAAAAGTAGTGAACAACAATGGTCAATTTCATCAATCATTCCTGAGTAACCAACATACCATTAGCTCGTCCAATTTAGGTAAATACTATTTCATAAATATTTACTGAGGAATTAAATATTTGATCCCTAGATGATTTAGTAAGAAACTGAAGTCTGTCAACTGGTTGGCTCAACAGTGAGGGATGGAAAATAACAAAGAAAATAAAGAAATCCACTTTGAAGAATTTATATACATTTAATTGCGATTCATTGAGGGAAATAACTATTTGAACCCCTAGTAACCATTAAAGAGTTGTAGTTCACACAGACACCTGTTTGAACTAATCACCTGTGGAAAAGACGCCTGTCCACAGAACCAAACTCTCCAACATGGAAAGACTAACAAGCTTTCGGTGGATTTAAGGGAGAAGATTGTAGACCTGCACAAGACCAGAATGGACTACAAAACCATCAGCAAGAAGCTGGAGGGTAAGATAACAACTGTTGGTGCAACTGGGCCAAAATACAAGAACCTGACCACAAATCCACCTTCAGGTTTGGGGTTCCAAACCAGATCTGACCTGGTGGGGTTTCTGTGATCACGAGTGATCAAAAGTGAGCAATGGGCCTAAAGCCACACGGCAGGAGTTTCTTGATGATCTCAAAGCAGCTGGAACCACAGCCACCAGGAAAACCCATTGGTGATACTTTACCACATTATGGTGTAACATCTTGCAGAGCTAGCAAAGTCCTTCTGCCTACGAAGGCACATGTGCAGGCCTGCCTGAAGTTTGACACTGAACACCTTCCTGATGTAGAGAGGGATTGGGAGGAGGTACTGTGGTCAGATCAGAACGACATGGAGCTCTTCAGCATCAACTCAACCCATCGTGTTTGGAGATAGAGAATTGCTGTCTATGACCCCATCCTCACTGCCAAGCATGGAGGTGGAAACATTATGGTATGGGGTGTTTTTCTCTACAGGGCTACTTCCCCGTGTGGATGGGAGGATGGGCGGAGCCATGTAGCATAAAATCCTAAGTAAAAAACCTCCTTCCCTTCACCAGGAGGCTACAAATGGGTGGTGGAAGCAAACAACCAAGACAACCAAGGAATGGCTAAAGAAGGTCGTGGAGCGGCCTAGCCAGTCTCTGGACCTCAGTCCTATAGAAAACCTGTGGAGCTAAAGCTCAGAGTTGCCAAGCAACAGCCACCAAACTTCAATGGTTTAGAAGTCATTTGCAATTAAGAGTGGACCAAAATTTCTCCTAACATGTGCAGAAACCTGCCCATCAATTGCAAGAAGCCTCTGGCCACGACTGATAAGGACTTTGCCACAAAGCACCAAGTCTTTCCACCAAGAAGGTTCAAATACTTATTTTCCTCAATGATAAAATTCTTCAAAATCAGCATTTCTTTCCTCAACTGTATTTATATAATGTAAAAGACAGTGAAGCAGACATTTCTTCAGTGCATAGTATTGATGGACAAAAAACTAGTAAGAAAACAAAAATTACTACAACTCATTTTCCCATTAAATCAAAACTGGATCTAGATATTGTTCAAAGATTTATTTAAAAACTTGAACATAACTCTAAAGTTGACATTCTTTTATGCTGCATAATTAAAACTGATTTGGTTTAATGACAGTGGAAATAAATATTTTTAGTCATAAACTATAGTAGACATGAATGATAACAAATACATCAACCAAAACAATGAGCACAGCCCTAAACACATCCTACTGTGGTGGTTGAACTGATTCAAAGAAAAGGTAGACCAAAAAATTCCAAGAAGAACATGTGCAAACAACATTTTAGGGGTAAGAACCAATGATTTATGTTTAGAACCCAAGTCCAGCTGGTTTAATCTTACTTCTTCAACTCCCACTCCAATCATATTTTAATGTATTTTCAAAGCGTTTCCAGGGAACTTTTAAACATTATTATGCCATTTTAGGCAAAAAACCTGTGTCGATTTTTTAGGACAGTTTCCACAAAGCAGCAGTTCATAAGTAATTCACCTCCGAGTTGTTGGCTGGACTGTTGGCACGTAAGTAAGTAGTTGCTGCTAAGTGTACGCCTCTGCTGATTTCCCAACATTCCCCTATACACCCTCTCCCGCTAGCCAGCCACTCGTATCCACAAGCTAACATTACCAGTGCTTAAAAATTGGGGAGCAATATTGGAGCTATCCAGTCGTACAGTTTAGATCCAAATTCCAGCTCAGACGAGGAAAACAAAGACGTTCATTGACCTATTTGTCTGCAGGTGGATGATCAGAATGAATCAGAGCGGGGAGCCTTTGACCAACCTATCACATTTGTGGTCGCTGTCTGTGAGTAAAGTAGTCGCTGGCTACTTCTTGATGAACAAAAGTTTCATTTAATGCCTCTCAGAAAATAATCTGTGTATGCGGGCTCTGAAACCAACACTCGCTACTTGCCAGCATTTTTTTCTGTTTGGCGAGCAAAAGTTAGAAGGATACTCGGCAAAAATGTTTGAAATGATGTATTTGGTTGTTTTGATATTTGTTCATGTATCTCAAGTTATATCGTCATCGCAATATTGATCACTGATATTGCAAATCGCGAGTTTTCCTCATATCGTGCAGCCCTACCTTGGGCATTTTGTGTGACTAAGTCAACCCCTCACACCTCCGGCGCTCTGGTCGTAGCCTCCTAATTTTTCCTTAGTAGCCTCCTACCCAAAGAACTTTGCCCCTGTATATGTCCTACATCAGAGAAAAATGCTACAAGAACATGTTTAAAACACCAAAAACTCCAGTTTCACTTAAGAATTTTTAAGGAAACTGTTAGAAAAAACAGACCAACCGTGTTAGGATTTTTTCTAATTTGAGTTTGTCATGGAGGCTGCACGGTGGCACAGAGGTTAATGCCTAGCAGCGTGAAGACCCTGGTTCAAATCCTACCAGGGGCCTTTCTGTGTGGTTTGTTGTTCTCTCCGGGCATGTGTGGGTTTTCCCCGGGCACTCCGGCTTCTTCCCACAGTCCAAAAACATGCTTCATAGGTTGACTGGTTACTTTACAGCAGGGGTTCTCAAAGTGCGGCCCGGGGGCCGATAGCGGCCCACGGGAAGATTTTTTGTGGCCCTCAATAAGAGAACCAGAGCAGGTTCCTTTGAGGAAAAACCTGTTGGCGAGATGAAAAGGCTCTTTCAAGCTAAGTGGACAAATGAATATTTTGTCATACCTCATGGGCTAGATAAAGTCCTGTGCCTTATTTGCAACCAGGTAAATGCAATGTTCAAAGAATTCAATATTAATCGTCACTATGTTACAAATCATAAAAACTGACAAATTTACCGGTGAGGAGCGCAACAATAAGCTCCAACAACAACAAGGAGGCTATGCTGCACAGCAGATGTTTACAAAAGTGGCTAAATCCAGTGAAACTGTGACAGAAGCAGCGTAGCAAGTCCTTCAGTGACGGGGAGTTTGGAAAAGAATGTAAGCTGAAAGTAGCTGACATGGTTAGTCCAGAGCAAAAGAAAAGTTTAAAGAAATAAGTCTATCAATCAATCAAACTTTATTTATAAAGCACTTTTCATATAAAAGTATAACACAAAGTGCTTTACATTAAAACAAAACAAAATAATATAAAAACAAGCATGAAAATTAAAATAAACAAGCACAAAAATAAACAAATAAACATAAAAATAGGGCCCCCCTCCCCATACCTACACAACCCCCCAGTTGTTTCACATCTCCCACCACCTCACTGATGGGGAAAGACAATGAGTTATGAGAAATAGGCTGAGCACGAAAACAAGATGTTGGAAACACTGATAATTGGAACCTCCCCCTCTCTGAACAGCCGCATAATCAGCCAAATGCAGCATCACAGGCGGGGACCGCTCCACCACAGCTAAGCGGTGATGCAGGTTCCCATCCAGAGCTGCAGTGGCTGTTCAGCCACTGCAGCTCTGGATGGGAACCTCTCCCTCTCCCTGCAGTGCAGAGGGAGAGGTCCCAAATGAGGAAGCACCGGAAAATAAATGAATAAAAAATGACAAAGAGAATGAAGTAAACATATTGATAAAAGCAATAAAAAATAAAACATTGAAATAAGGTAAATTAAAATTAAAATAACACTAAAATCTAGTGTAAGTTCATAAAACAAGATAAAATAGATAAAAATAAATAAATAAAACAAATAAATAAATAAATAAATAGTGGTAGTAACAAAAATTAGCTGAAAGCCAGGTTAAACAGATAGTTCTTTAGCCTTTTCTTAAAAACGTCAATGCTCTCTGCGGCTCTCAGGTCCTCTGGCAGACTGTTCCATAAACGGGGGCCATAGTGTTGAAAAGATGCTTCTCCGATGATACAATTACTAGACGAGTAGAAGATGTGGGCAGCAACCTCCAATCCCAACTAGGAAAACATCTGGAGGGCCTGGTTAACTGTATAAATGACACTTGGTCATTTAAGTTATTAAAAACGACTTTCTGTTTATCCATTTTTTTCCCCACCAAAATTTGCCCACAGTCCAATGTCGAATTCTTCATTTGGCCCTCTACTAAAACTTTGAGAACCCCGGATTTACAGAGAGCCGGGACAAACTCCAGCAACCCCGTGACCCCAAAAGGGACATAGTGGATTAAGAAAATGGATGGATGGAGTTTCTACAAAACATGCTTTTCAGGTTCTTATGAAAATCTTCAAAATTTTACATCAATACTAAATTTAAATAAAACTGTCGACTTTTCCTGTTTCAGTTAATAATTTTTTGAAAAGGTCAACAAAAACATTCATCCATAGATGTCGTGTAGTGTAAATGCAGTCAGCTGGACTTGTTTTATCCAAAAGAGAAATGTGTTAACAGGTGTAATTCTCCCCCACAGCAGACCTGCTGCTCTGTTGAGGTCAGTGAGAGGTCTGTCATTAGTCAGCAGATAAGCAGAATGCAGCTACAAATGCCATTCAGAGAAAAGAGGAGCCGAGCTGCCCACAGCCACCGGAGCTCAAACTCTCCGATCTGGGCATTAAAGCGGCGGGGACGCGTTGGGACCAGACCAGGAAACAAACACCGACAGAACTCCGATCTGGCCCAGAGACAGTCGAAGAGGGTGTGACTATAATTACCGAGGTATTTGGGCACCCGCCAGTTGGCATTTCCATTCAGAGTTTCATGAGTGGCTCAGGGATGAAAAGACCTGGCGAGCTCTGCCGTTAACCTCGGGCCGTTTCAAGTCTACATCAAACCCCGCCTTAATGACTGCTTTAGTTCAGAGTCGACACGGCCAACAGAAGTGATGGCACACCGCTACCTTAAACGCAGAGCTTCGTTAACACAAACGGCAGTTGGACAAATATGGAAATGGAATTAAAAAAAGGGATGTGACACAACAGAGAATTGATTACATACATCATGTCTAAAATAATTCAGTTGCCAAGGAAAAGATGGCAAAGACAGAAAAACTGATGGAATATCAATTTATAATCATTGATTATGAAAGAGAGCAGAACACAAAGATCGCTGTACAAGTAAAAAACGGACAGGATTTGATTCATTATAAAGCAGCAAATACATTTTTGTTAAAAACAGCTTTATTATTAAATTGCATCATTGCTTGTTTAACGATACTTTTAATAAACTGAGTTTTTTTGAAATTCCAATAACTGTTTGGCTGTTTTGCGCAACTAAAAGAACTAACATCTACTAAAGATTTATTTTCGAGCAATTTGGTGGTTATTTAAACAAAAATAAAATTCATATTAGTCTTTAAAAATCTTCAGAGTTAACTGAAATGCGTTAAAAAGAATGTCTGTCAAACAGGCGTAGATGTGATAAAACTCTGTGGATCTTTGTCTCCAATGATGAAAACATCCTAAAATATAATAATACCAGTTTATTCCAGATGTCTTCGTTTAAGATGCTTTTCTCTCAGTTAACTCAAAAAGCAAACCAATTTTATGACCAAATTTTAGGAAAATGAAGGGATGACAATTCCTAACATGAAGACGCAGTGACAGAAGTGACTAAAATCTCCTTTAGAGCTAAAAAGGTAGAGCTGCAGCTCCAGAGAAGCAGATGTCTCTGTATTTATTTATAACACGGTGTTCCTGCAGTCTACCTCCACTGGTTTCCCACTAACAACAACAGCCATTTCCCTCCAGTGCTGGATCATGTTGGCCCTGGGAGCCTTGTGCGTCCTTGCGTGAGGGTAGCAGTTTGTGGGTTATAGAAGAGGTGGGGGGTGCTGGTGTAACTTAAGGGGGGGGGGGGGGGGGGGGGGTGTTGGAGCGTGTATGGTGCTGTAGCTGGGATGGAAGCACACACACATTACAGAAACCCGATCCACCGACTGCAGCATGGGACGGGGAGGCAGGAGGTCTAACAATAGCAACCCAGTCTGACATGGGGCTCGTAGAGCACGCTGTCACCACCACCACCAGCAGAAACATTATTCAACTACACCTCCTTAAGTACCGCCTGCTGTGCACTCACACACGCCATGTAGGAAATACATGTCATCTGTCCGTGTTTTCCCATGTGGCTCCACTCACCATTGCATATAAAATGAAGCTACTAAATAAATGAGTTCCAGGTTCAAGATGTTATACGTTGCTATAAAAAACACTGAATGACTGCTGCACGGTTCAGACTGGCTATTGTTGGAGCAATGGAAGACAGCAAATCTGTAGGCAGCCCCACTACGCCTGCTGCAATGGTAAACAGCTGGTCACGTGGTGGTGGTCCTTCTGCTATCAGGCTAAATGATGGGGGAGGTATCTCTCCTCTGCACATGCACTCCCAGCTCTCCTCCTCCTCCTCCTCCTCCACCTCCTCTGGCTGCATAATGAGATGCAGGACAAAGCCAGACACAGACACAATTACTGAGACTACATGGAAAGGGTAGCACCAGAAACAGACGCAGAGATGGACCCACGAAGTAGAAGATGCAAATCTGTACATGAGCATTCTCAGGAGGATTTTTATATGACAGCGAAAAACAGTCATCTAAAATCTATAAATCGACAATGTTTTGTTTCATCTTTAAAACCTTATTTTAAAATAAATATATCGAAATTTAAAGAAAAAGGAAATTATGAAAAACGCCAGAAAAAGAAATCCTCTTCTTTGACTCGAGTCTTTTGTCTTTTCTTTGCTTTAGACAAACGTGTCTCCAGAAAAAGCTCATTTTATCTAGACTACCTTTGTCCTTAAAAGGATGACCTTACTTTTGATGTCCACCGTTTGATAACAAATGAGGTTAGATTTAAACTGAAGCTCATGCTGACGGCAAAGTGGAGGTTCTAGCGTAAAAGCATTGTGTCCGCTTCACACCCATTGCAGGGAAAAAAAACCAGAGAACAAAAGAATAAAAAGCATCGTCTTCTGTGTATTGTATTTTTGGATTCAGAAGCTTCTAAACCTCATTCTAAACCTTTTTTTCTTAAGTATAAAAAATGGGAATTAGAGGTACAGAGGGTAAATGTGCTTTGAGAGAGAAAAAAAACTGGCGTTACTTTGACCTCTGACAGTTAAGGCTGAAAATTAATTTTAAGGTCATTTTGATAAGTTCGTGGGACTATAAAAAATTACCAGTCTTTTCGCAATCATCAGTGGTGCAAAAAGTACTTTTTAAAGAAGGAAAGCCTACCTCCACATCCCGTCATCCAACACTCTCTCACGCAAGCTTACAGCCCCTCACATCCCCAACCTAACATTACCGGTGCAACAAGAAATGGCGACCGATACAGCCGTACAGTTTATATCCAGATTCCAGTTCAGACGAGGAAAACAAGGACGTTCATGGATTTGTTTGTCTGCAGGTGGATGCATCAGAATGGAGCAGAGCGGGGGGCTTGTGTCCCCGCCCAGCGTATTTTCAACATCACAAATACAATCTTTGTTAATGGCTTTTTTTTTCGTCTACTCCTGATTCAACACAATTTGAAAAAACGAAACACTAAGAAATGCAATTTTCTTAGTATTAATTAGCATAATTTTCTTTACTTAGGTGCTCTATCTTTAAAAAAAATGCAACAAGAATCTGTTAAAAACACCATTTTCCTCGGAGCGAGTCTTTGAGGCCCTCTGGATCTCAATCCTGGAGTCTTTGCTAGCCTCACGGGAGAAAAACCACTGCAGGTAGTTTCTGTGAAAGGCTGGGCGTAGGGATACCTGGCCAAAGGAACAGGGTGTGACCAACCACTGTTTAATGAGAGTAATTGAATGACCAAACTCCAACCTGCAAGAACCAGCAGGCTTGGTCTGACGGGGTAAATGTGCATCCTTCACTGTGCCAGCATTGAGGTAACATGCTGTGACAGCAGCCACAGGAAGCCCACTTTGAACAGACCAGTCGGCACACAACAAGACTGTGGGTCAGATAATAAACAAGCTGAAGAGGTTTCTGTCATCAAAACAATTGACTTGAGGTAAAGCGGACACTGTAAATCCCACCAAAACCGTTTTTCCTGCCAGATCAAACAAAATGCCACATATTATTACATAATGACAGAAAAAATAATAATAATGGCGCACTGAATTGGCCCTGTATATGTGTGAGCCGACAGGTTCTGCAGAAGATCCTGAGCTGAACCGGACAAGCAACATCAGTACCGAGCCTTCATCAGCTCCTCTGTGGTTGGAAAGGCCTACAGAATCTGGGTTTGTTATTTTAGGAACGTACGAGTTAACCTAAAATAAAATAAAATGTTGAGTAACAAAAACATGCAGGCATTCAACCAGCACCATGAATCTTACCTGACTCTTTTTTTAGGCCTGCACAATAAATCCCAAATTTATCATTATCGCGATATCAAACTGTGCAAAACGCAGATCGAAAAGGAAATTGCAATAAATGGTTTCCTTGAATGTGCTAAAACAATCTTATGACACCTTGAAGTATTTAACAAACCACATAAATCCATCAATGCATTTGACCAATTGGATGGACGCCCTCACGTTGTTGACCAATCAGATGGAGCCTTTTAATTATTTTGGAGCTTTATTGTGTTAGATGTTTGCCTCCTATGTAAACTAGGGTCATTCAGAGTACAATTTAAATTATGTTGACTCCTATTTAAAAAAAAAAACGCTGCAGTAAAATGAAAAGGTTTTTGGTTGTTTTGCTTTTTGTTCATGTATTGCAAGTTATATCGTCATCGCAATATTGATCACTAATAACGAATACTGCGAGTTTTCCTCATATTCTGCAGCCCAACTTTTTTTAGTAGGAGTGAAAACATTATGAGTATTTTTTGACAAAAACAAAAAGATTTACTCGTGGGCCAACTGCACACCTTGAAATCCCCTTTAGCACACTACTGCATTTAAAAAGCATTAAATAAATACATAATCAGAAACATAACTGAAAATAAGGGTTATCTAGAGCCAATCATCAAAATCCAGTTTTATTTTAAATAATTAAACTACACTAACAATAAGATTTTTTGGTGTTCTCACTCTGAAGCTTCAACTGACCACGTGCTTCAAAGCTCTAATATTTAAAACATGAATTAAGATGTACCGGATGAATTAAACGCTGCCTTTTCTTTGATGCCGTGTCAAGGCAAACGCGAGCTTCGGGCGTATTTTGACATGGACGAGCAAATGACAGAGGACAGAGGATGTCTACAGGCATCTGTTTACCTCTTCTTGCCCCCGTCACCAAACAACTAAGTGTCAATCCAGCATTCTGGATTTTTTTCAAACCTAGATAGCTCTGGCTAAAAGGTTTGTAAACAGGAAAAGTATGAGCTTTACTAAAATGACAGATTAAGCCTTCACATTAAATATATTTCATGGATTTTACATCTGTACACTCCAGTAAAAGTTTCTACTTTAAAACATGTTTAGTGTTCACAGCAGTCGTCTGCTTTTCTAAAGGCACATTCATCAATGATACATTTTCAGCTTTAAAAGCATTTTTCCACAGTTTAAATGCCCTAGAAATGGTCACAAACAGCAGATTCCGTTTTGCAATCAAATAACCGAGCAGTTTCACGAGAAAGAAATAGTAAGTGTTCTAAATGTTTACTTTAATGAAAGAGCTAGATGGCAAACATTCCCACAGTTCAATCCATCTCGCAAAAGCTTCCATAAGAAGAGGAACAGCACTAAATCAAGTCAAAGGATTGCTCCAAACGAACCAAAAGCTTCATAAAACAGCCCAATGTTTGCATGACAGAGGCATTGATGGGGTTAACTTCATTGGTTCAGCTCTGGACACTAAAACACGCCCATTTAACCGGTCCAGGAGAACCAGAAAGCTTTAAGAGGCCGGCTGCCACTGCCCTGAATGTAGGTTAATGATGAGATACCCAAGCAGAGGACAGGAACAATGAAGCTTTTATTTCTGATTATGGGTTAAAAGAAGGGGGAGGGAATGAGGGAAGGATTAGAGCAAAGGTTAAGACCAGGGCAGGGGTCTGCTTCTTACTTCACTGCAACCCAAGAACCACATGACTCAACAATATTGACGTAAACGAACGATGGCTTTCAGATAAAGTATGCAGAAATGGCATTTTTAAATCAAACAGAACAGTTTTCCTTTCGCTTTCAATCTTAAAATAAGTGTCTGTTTGATTGACTGGTTTACGCTTTACTCTTTAAAAAACACTTAACCCAGATTTACTTTAGTGCAGCAAACGACACAGTCTTTTTATCTCAACCAGGTGAAAATTTTGAAATTAAGGGTTAAAGTGTCTTTCTGTAACATGATTTTTCCAAAGACATCGCACACATTCATCCTACAGAAGACCGTCTGAAAGCAGCCTTGGGGTACGAATATAAAGTAAAACAGGCCTGCAGCCAACAAGACGGTCAAAGCAGAAAGACTTTGGTCACCACCGCTCCATATGAGCAACTAGCCGACCGCAGTCTGAGACATAGAAACGTTGTCAGTATTCATTATGACATTTAAGACGCGACTCCATCTCCACCTGTCAAAACCATTTAAGCATGATAAGCTGTCGATCCGATCACAGCCACAGCACACGGTATCTGCTGCAGTGTGCGACCACAGCTTTGTGTGGGAGCCAGTCCCAGGGAAGTTAAAAAGAAAACGTAAAGGAAACAAATTCATAAAAATAAAAAAATACAATAAAAAGATAAAAAATAAGGTACCTCCTAAAAATAGAAACATTTCTAAACGATTTATTTACCTTTTAGCATGACTTTTAGCTTGTGGACGTCTGTTTTAAACTTTGCGATTGTTTTCAAAAACAGTTTCAGCTACAAGCTGTGAGGGATGTAAATATTTTAAAGATGTGGTTTGCCTCCAGTTGATTACAATGCATTTTCATCTAACCTCGCAAAAAATAAAATAAAGGCCATAATAAAACTCTTTTTAAACTATTATTTATTTATTATTTATTCATTTTTCATGTTTGTGCAAGCGCAACAGTAAATTTTGAACAATTTTATAATCCCAACATGCTTAAAGACTTTTAAACAATAAGGACCAACATTATATTCATTTTTAAAAGTTTAATGGTAACTAGAGAAAAAAAAAAAAATCAACACGCTGGGGTTTTAATAGTTTTTCTTTTGGCTAAACCAAAAATGTAACTTTAACAAAAAGGCTTTTATTTATTCTTGGTTAAATACATAAATAAATAAAACAATCATTTCAATTTAGTTTTAGTTAAATTTGTCTCTTGGCCACCTAACCTTAATGATTTTTTTTAACTTAAACTAAACATAACTCTGATTGAGTGCTAAAGTGCTTTAAGCCTGTAATTGACTCTTTTCTTAAATACAGACGTTATTATGATGCATTCATACAAATGAAATTCACGCGTCAAATTCTGCTTCAAACTTGCTGCTGGACACTCGGCTAAAACTGTATTCTGAAACTTGACATTCCAGATGGACGCATTGACTGGATTTCTTTTACAACGCTCCGAAAACATGGATGGTGTTGAGAAGGCAGGTTTATTTATTTTGAAGAGCTCTACAAAAGCATCAGTAATCACGTCACTGTGTCTCACACTGTTTATGGTTCACAATCTACTGTAGGAGCTGCATCTGATTGGTTGGCCGCATCCAGTGGTACTTCCGTCTCTCCGTTTCAGTTTCTCAGCTGTTTCAGTTTAAAAAATGACTCGGACCAAACACTGGAATCTCTGGTTGTTAATGATTCCTTTGTTCTCCAACAAAAACCTTGAAGGAGAACTAAACTGTTCATCTCTGCTTTCATACAGAAGTAAAAACTGTGATGACAGACTGTTCAATCTTTGTTTGTCATGCTTCAAGACAGAGGAGAGATGCTGTCAGATTAACCCAGTGAATCATGAGATATGTAGTGCAAAAAGGCGGTGCTGCCGCCGAACAGACTCCTGTCTTTAAGCTTTATTAATTTTATCCACATTTTACAAGATCTGACACCAGATACCGTGGGTAGCTACACCGTTAAACACCATTTAGGCCGTTATTTTAGCCGTAACTCAGACTTTATGAGCCATGTCAGCACAACGAAGTGAGGAAGATAACTACATCTGATTGGTTAGGTTGATGACGTGTATGATCCAAGTCTTCAAGAATGATTGGTGGAGACACTTTAAGGGGTCAAACGTTTTCCAAACTGAGATAAATTGGCTATAGTTGCAGCAAAATCATGGTACAGTCTTTCCTATCAAAGTGTCTTGAAAGGAAATTTTAAAAAAGCAACAATAAAAAAGTGCTTTATGATCTTTCATGTTATTAAATACTCAGTGTGAAATTTTGGCCTGTTTGGATGAACACAGAGCTGATATCCTGGCGATGGTGAATGTTTTAGACCAATGGGGTGAAATCGAATAATTGCCCATGGCACACCATATCATCTGTAGGGGACGCTGATGTGCCGCACCACACTGGTTAAAAAACAGTCAAAGACAAGTCAGCAGACTGGGTTTACAAAATCTATATATTAATGAAAAAGACTCCTGAGCTCTTCATCAAGGTAGAAAATAAAGAAGAAATCATTAAAAAAAATATCCAAGGAACAGAACGACGCAAAAATAAAATAATTATAAACTGGTCTTTTCTTTTTTTTTTTACACTGCCAGAAAATCTGAAACTTTAGTCTTTAGAGAGATACTCTGATGTAACACAAGAGACCATAATACACAACATCAGATCCCATCCACAATAGAATGCAGTCATAGTCATAGTGGACCCTATTCTTATGGTCAACCTGGATATTGGCATTAACAACAACAAAGAACAAAGCATATTTATTTAGTGGCAATAACTTTTACCTCCTAACTATTTCCCATGTTCTGTGAACTTATTTATTCAGTTGGGCATCTTTTTATTCAATGCAACTATTGCAGACTAAGATGTAAAGGAACCTGAATTGATTTTTATCACAGATGGAATTCTGGGCTCATTTAACATCAGAAATGCCATCATACCACATTCGCTTGAATAGTTTATAGAATCAATGATTAAAAATTGGGATCAAAGGAACTGTTTTTAAAACATGCAACGGGAATCTTTTTAATGAGCAAACCTATACGAACTTTACCAAGGATTGTTTGGAGATGACAAAAATGTATTAAAATGATCATTTATTGTCAAGTGCAGAATCTAAAAGTAAAGGATCCTTAAAGCATAAATCAAAGTTTGTTGCCACTCTTAATGTCAGTAGTAAATTTTCACAGCAGCAGTCACTCATTTTATCATTAATTACTTTCCGGATGTGCATAAAAAGAAGCAGAAGCTGTTGTGTTCTTGGTTGTTAGTTTTCTACTAACAACAACAAAGTAAACAGAAACACAAAAATTATCTGAACAAAATAATTAAAGACAACAACAGAAGACATTTCATTCAACTACCAACATAATATTTACTGGTCGCATGTTGTCCATCGATAAACAATAAAAAAAACAACAGGCAGATTATCAAATTGCTTTATCCAGTACTACAACACAATATTTAACAAAAGATAACATTCTGCACCCTTATGCAGAGGTCTTCAAATATTGAGTAATGAGGAGGCTCCGCCCTCAGCCCCCACATGTACTGACAAAAATACTACAGGTACCATTAGAACACATTGCAGGAAGCTTCTTTACTGGCTGAAGGTACTCTGTAGTATAAAGGGCGTCTGTCGTTTCTCAGACTTCTCAGAACTACGACTGTAGAAAAGCAGGACACATTAAAGTGAAAGTGACAGAGCAGAAACGTTTTCTGCAGTAAAAGGAAACTGCCCTCATCAAATACTTTGCTTTCTGTTTAGGCTGATCTATATCAGCAACTCGGAACAATGGCAGAGCCCTGATGACTTCTGATAGTATCCTAACCATGAACAAGTCACAGTCAAGACATTGCTCACTTCGAGGACGACGGTAAGACAAAAACTCAGAACCATTAAGGGGTTTCCCCTTCAGTGGTGTGATCACTCAAAAGACAAAAGAGGAACTGCGTTTAATGCGTTATCAGGGGAAAGTAGTTGTGTTACGGCCATAGGTCACTTCTGCCTGGTATTACAGAGAAGCTGCAGTAAAAACAACTTATCAACAGTCATTCACTCAGTCAGTAGCATACATAGAAGAGTTTTGAAAACTATCAAAATTCAACAACACAGTAAAATGTAAGAGAATGAACGTCCACCCAACAACGACGCAATATTTTCCTCAAATACAAACGCTGTACACTAAATGCTAAAATTTAACAAATACACAGTTCAGATGTTGTTATTTTTATTTTTGCATTATAACAAGCAAAGTCAGAAAGATTAAATAGTAACAGAAAAACAAATGATTTTTTATTACTTTTCTAACTGTGTAGTTTAAAAAGTTGACCAAAAAAACATTTCTTTTCTGATCCAAGTTTGGATTTTTTTTTTCCGTAAGTAAAAAAAACTGCCCAGAAGTAAAACTATGTGAATTTTTTAAGTAAAAATGTTACTCCGTGGATTTGTTTTACTTCTTATAAACATGTCAGACAGTGAAAAAATGATTTACAAAAGAAAAACACTAATATAAATGCTGTTTCAACAACTGTACGTCCAATTTTGAGGTAATCTGGTAACGTGTTTACAATATATTAAGATTCAAGCCTCTTAATCAAATCTGTCATATCGGACACACAAAAAGATCAAAGAAAATCTGTTTATGTCTTTGCCATATGATCAAAAGTAGAACTGAATTAAATACCTAGAGGTGAAAACTCAATTCATAAAGTAACACAATTTTTCACAGACATGCTTAAAGTACTGGCATAATCATTCCTGTACTACAGCTGCTTGTTCAATGCCCTATTCACTAAGAAGCTTATTAGTCTGCATGTAAAGGCTATTATTGTATGAGAAAGCCATGCAATGGTTTTTAAGCTCAACAGACAGCTAATTTATTCAGAATTTACTTTAAAAGGAATGAAGAGAATTAAATCCTTTTGGTTAGATAGCAAATTCTGTGTAGAAGGTGGGAAGTAATGATATCTGCTGCTTCAAGAGTATTTTGAGTGTATGGAGAGTACGTTCAAAAAAAGAATGAAAGAACAAATACCGGTACACAAATGACTTGCATTACATGGAATATACGTAAAGAATTTCAGAGATTTGCATTTTAAATACAACACTGCTTCAGTGCCAAGAAGAAAGGCTGACTTCTAATACAGACTGAAAAAATATCTCAAAGTTGGTATAAATTTACAGTTTCAGGATGGGAGTATACGGTAATAAATATGTACTCAAATGATCCTGACTCTGTGTCAAAACAAGCAAACGTTTAATATTTCTGTTTTCTTGACCGTCATCCTTTTGACTAGAAAGTCTGGTTGATGTTTTTGCTTATTTAATTTAAGATAAGAACCTATTATTTGAGTTAAACATTCTCTGCAAAATACAAGAGCATAACATTTTTATAGAGATTATTTATACTAATTGTGGTACCTAACTCATCCAAAAAGAAGCAATCAACATCTTTTCTAAATTTGATTGACTTAGAAATGTCTTCACTGGCAGTTTAGCCTGATAAACTCTTCTATTCTGCTGATTGGGATGCTGTTATAAAAAAAAAATACTCGCTCCAAAAACCCTGTTTACTCCTGTTTCCATGTAAGGAAGAACAAACAGCTGCTCATAATGCACATAAAAAAACTGGAATTAGAAACAAGTCAAAGATGAACAAATGGGGGGTTAGAAAAAAGAAGGGGGAGCAGCAAAAACAGTTGCAAAAGTCAGGAGAAACTACAACTTTTCGAAGCACATTCATCCCTTTGAAGAAAACAAATTTTCTTTTGTTTTGTTTTTTAAACTGGGCTGGAAATCAAATCTGAAACTTCTGAGCTAGATACAGCTGGAGCAAAACAAGGCCACGAATAACCCTCCATTTCTTACAAGGATAGCATGACAACTGCCTTGCAAAAACCGAAAAGGAATCCTTCTAAATGCACCTCAATGAACACCCGGAAAAGATGAAAACAGCATTTTCTTTGAAAATGTTATAAAAATTGCTTCTTCTTCTCTGAGAAAAGACTCTGATTGGCATGTAACCATTTACATCACTGTCACATCACTAGAGGTTAGAGTGTGTTGAAATCAGCATTTGACCAATGTCAAGATGCAAGCTGTTGTATTCGCTAAATCTGTAAAAAATATCTCATACCAAGCAAAAACCCATTTTTAAGTTTAAACAAAGTAAAAAAACAAAGGTCAAAAGAATTAGAGGCTTGTGCAGGAAGACTAAAAAAAAATTCTCATTATACAAATGTTAGCAGGCGTCAACTCCAATCGATGAGACTTAACGGCTAATGACAGAAGCAGTCTCATTGCTTACAATGCTCAACAGGACAAAAGCAAACCCATAACATACCAGGGATGGGCAATTCCAGGCCTTGGGAGTCAGTATACCTGCGTTCTTTCCAGATATCTTTTTTCTATCTACTGATGATTACCTGGATTAGGGGTGTTCAACCAATCAGACGATGCAAGCGCGGAGTTTGTTGGAAAGCAAGATGCAATATGGCCCTCCAGGTACACCTCTAATAAAGACCATTGACTGTATTAGAGAACTGGATCGAGTGAGTGTAAAGTCACCCATTTAAAATGACTTGGCTTCAGAACCAACGAAAGGAAGTCAATGTAGTCGCCTATTTTTCACGATACGCCCGTCACCAAGTGGGAACCAGATATCGTCAGTAAGCTGCAATTGTTTCAAGTCGGTCTGAGTCAACACTTCTATGACAACCACTCTCACCAATCAGGAGTGAGCTTGTTGGCAGTCCACAGTCCTACCACTTTAAAGCGGGCACAGGAGAATCTGTCAAACATTCAACCTGAGACCACTGATTTGACTAACTTGCGCTACAGCAAAGATATCAAGACAAAAACAAAGATTATCAAAAAAAGGTCTCAGAGCAACAACAGTTATTCTGACATATAGAATGACTGAATAATAGCCGTTTAATTCTCTATATAAGTCTATGGAATTTCGGCATTTTGGGACCAGTGGGTACTTCCTGTTTGGAGTGCCAGAAGGAGGGGTCACTCAGTCGGTTTTCATAGACAGTCAATAACAAAGACCAAGCTAGTAATAGTATTAGCCAAGAAGAAACCTTGGTCAGAATCATACCATGGTGAAAACATAAGCAAAATGTATAAAAAAGTGTAAAAATATAAAACACTTACTGAGAAGATGGCAAATTAACTTTCACAGCACGTTAACTTGGTTTAAAGGAAAATTTAAAATTGTACCTAAAAAGAGTAAACTTTCTATGCTCATGGAATTGTTGACCATCATTTTAGGGGTTTTCTACTCTGGATTTTTTGGACACACTTTGAGACAAGTGGGGGGGGGGGCAGCATGTATCCTTGTTACAAATTTATTAAGCTTCAGCCAAGAAGTGATGAGTGATGATGATGCGTATAACATCACCAGTATCCAGACAAAACACAATTACTGCACTTGATCCAAACCAATATACAGGAAAACACTGTCATGCATGATGCAACAGTCAAGGCTGATCATAACGTTGATGTGGAGCTGGGCCATTCAGTTCACTTGCTAGTTGTTAAATTGATAAGCTGATGTCTGACAGTGTATTCTCAATCTTTTCTGAGTGAATTAACCTTTTGCCATGTCATTATCAATTATCTAGTTTTTTTCAGAAATCAGCAGAGGATTATCATCTAACCTGCTAATGAAAATTAAGTTGTTTGCTCTTGTGATTTACAAAAAAAGTCCCTCAGTGTTGGTTTGTGCGCATGCATGGATGTATGTTGTGTGAGTGAATTAGAAAAGACAGTAGATATGAGCCTGGTGTGATCCTAACAAACAAGGGACAATTTCTTTTATACAAGTCGCAATGTTTTGATGAAAACCTAAAATCAGATCCCCACCCCCCACCCCCACCCCAAAAATGTCTGTGCTTTTTTAATTCCCAAAATCATGGTATGACTTTTATCTTAAACAAGTCAAAAAATGGAATGCCAGTAATTTACATTTACTTATTAAAATCTTCACTTATCAGCTGAAAAGGAAAACAATCGTCATAGCTCCGTAAAAACACGAAATTCCAAAGTGAGAGTAATTAAAGCCGCAAGCGGCGTTGTATGGCCCGCAGACGCAAGCCACCTTCCACGCTCAACTCTACGCACCACCGCCCCCCTCACCGACCACAAATTAAAAGCTAGTCAAGGCTGCATTTGCTAATTATGCTAACTAGCTCCGTAAAAACACGAAATTCCAAAGTAAGAGTAATAAGTTAAAGTGATTTACCAACACCACGTGAAAAAACAACTAAAATAAAAGATTATGTCAAATGCATATTATTGTATATCATAAAATAGGAAACATTAATGAAAGGCTTTGTGTACATCTATAACAAGTACAAAGTGCGTTTGGCTTCTGCAAGCATCCACATTTTCTTTTAACTGATTTCAAAATTTGACTTGATTTGAAATGATTACATGGGTTATTGTCTTCCCATCACTATAATTTTTTAACTGTACGACATAAAAGATCAGAAAGACCCAAAAAAGACCAGCTGATCCGAGGCCTTTGGTTGTACTGAGAACTACTGCTCCTCAACGTTGGAAAATTTCTCATTTAGATTAGTCCGACACCATTCACTCTCAAATTGCAATAGAAACTTGATTTCTACTCACAATATAAAAACCAGATGGAGTCTTCTGCATGCTTTATTTTATGTCTCTTTTTTGCAGTGTGTTGATTTTAATGCCTCACGTGAATTAAAAATGCATGTGAGCTGCTCATCGTTTTGATATATAAATAAAATTCACAAAGGTCTACTGAAATTGAAAAAAATGTTTTGAAGACAGGAATGTGTGAAATGTCAAGTGCAAACAAAACAAAATACCAGGACACGACCACATTAGCTGCGTTTCCATTGACTATGAAATTGCTAAAATTGGATTCGTGAAAATAAATTGCCTAATCTAAAAAAAAAAACTCGCATTTATTAAAACAAGTTTTTGCGCTTGGAGGAGGTGCTTTTTAAGGCATTTCAAACTGACATATTTGGAAAAACTGCAAAGGAAATACTTCTTAAACTAATTGAATCATGTGACCAAAAATCAGATGGCGATGCTCTTCCTGGTAGGGACTGGCTGCCTTGGACACTGCACAGCGGGCCCAAAAAAAGGTCCCACAGCATCACACGGGTCCTCAAAAATTGAGCGTGTCATGTGGAATTGTTGGATCTACAGCTCCTCTGTAAAATCACCAACCACCATTTCCCAAAATGGTTTCATCCGTAGCCCCTCCCACGTTTAAGGAGCTCGCCGCTCCACGGCCTGAAGACCATGTCAACGTGCCATGGCAGAAATTTGAATTATCTGTTGTAAATCAAAGTATTGTTCACATCCGTTGCCATGTTTTTAAATGACATACCACACAAGTTGGTTTGTGTTTATTCGCATAATTAGGATTTAATGGAAATGGTGCAACTGCAAAATTGTGTTGTTATTTTTTGGACATTTGTAGAATTTTGATAAAGTTTTGCGCATCTGTGGAATTGAAACCCAGCCACTGTCTAGTTTTGAGAATAACATCTAAAAATGTCCTTTTGAGACATTTTGAAGAGAAAAAAAAGGTAGAAATAAATAAAACAATGGACACTGAACTAGCACATTTATAGCTCAACCTGTTCTCTTTTGTAAGCACATCATGATGCTATTTTAACTCATTTAAAAATCAGGTGTAAGTGCAATTGAAGACTATATATTGACATTTTTAATTGAAAAATTACTGGTGGATAATTTTTCAGAGATAGTTACAATAAATTTTTATCCAGCTTCATCAGCAGACGTCTGTTAAGACTTTTTTTCCTTACAGAAAACAGAAAAGACATTTTACCTGCGCTACTATTTTAAAATACCCTTTAAATTACTCTTCCTACTGCAAAAAACGTTCAACTCGATATAGGTTTGAAGGGAATTTCAGCCAATTACCAAAATAAAATACTGACTCATACACAGGCACAAAGGTCAATAAACCAAGATCTAAACGTACTTGTGTTTCGTTCAGAACAGCTTGGTTAATTGAGATGTACAGTTTTGGATTGGATTCAGGCTTGTTCCAGAGCTTGCCATCTAAAAGACAGGCTGCTTTTGTATCAGGAAACACACCCCCCAGATGTCACATTCAATGACAGAGACTCCAGCTCCTGTTTATGGGGCTACGTTGAAGAATTATGATCAGACCACAAATGTGTGCTTGGAAACATTTTTTGATGGTTATTTATTTCCAACAAAAGAGCGCCGGTTGTAAATAAACGGTGACTAAACCATTGCAGACACCACCACCCAGTTCACGGCAGCTTCACGTCGTTCACGCTTTCTTATAACACACACACAAAACAGTTTAAGGTGAAAGGCTTAGCTCAATCCTACGATAGTAACACTATAAACGGGGGTGTTGGGGTTCCTGAAAATTCTCTTTATGTTTTTGTTAGCTATTATTCCTATAGCGCGGTTAAAAAAAGAAAATCCTTGGTGATCCATGTTCACTCACTGGTTAAATAAACCCAAAAGCAAGAGACAGAACAAGACAAAAGCCCACTGCAGCCCCTTCGCTGCCCTTACAACGATCCCCCTCCCCAGCCCTTCTAGCTAGCTAGCAAGCTCGTGCCCAGCCTGTCACAGGCTCGCGAGGGCTCACCCGGATCACTGAGCTGCGCTCCGACATTTTCCTTAACGCCTCTATGCACTCTTGCACGAAATGCGGCGGCTTACTCTGAGCGCGCACGCAAGTGAAAATTCTGATAGCGAAGAATGAGATACAACTCACCGTGTGTAACGCACGTGGTAGACGTCTATACTAAGCCCACGCAAACACAAAACATTCATTTTCGCACGTATTACGTCAAGTTAGCCCAACATTAGCTTGCTCGTTGTAGAACTTAGCCATTCGGCTAAGCATGATTTTTTACCCATCATGGTCTGAAGCGGTTTCAAAAGCAAGTATTTTCGGGTGCTTACCTTAAAATCAGGGTACACGTTTCCGCCGACTCATTCGCCTTCCTCTAAAGAAAACTCTTGCGCTATATTAAACGTTATTTCCTAAAAACTATGGACGTTAACCGTAGCCTACGGCTGTGTGACGTTCATCGCTGGGTTTGAAAACATTCCAGCCGTTCGTCTGTCGATCTCTCTGAGAAAAGCCTAGCAAAACATGCAAACGCCGTTCTCATTGGCCAACGACAGTCACGTGACAGCCCGAGCCCCACCGAGCTTATAAGGTCTCCGTCTGGCGGATAGACTGTAGATGGGTATGTGTTTAACGATTTAACTGCTAGGCTTTCGTAACTGTGAGTAAAATCTCACTTTAACACTTGCAGTATCTTTTGATGTATCTTTACTAGTGAGTTACTGGAATATTTTAAGCCGACAGGGTGTATTTAGCGTGAGAATTTGGATTGAAGGGAATGGAGAAGGAGAGCAGGAATGGCCGCTTGACGTCATCTTTTCCGCTGTTGCGGTCGGTGGGAACGTTCTCGAACTTAGCTCCAGGTTGGGATTTCTAAAGGTATACATGTACGGATAAGAGTGGTTGATTTTGTCTTTTACACAGTTAATAAACCGGTGGCTACATTTCACCCGAAATGTCAGCCAATTCTTCGTATGAGTCAGCTTTTAGAATTGGTTGCGCAGTAACTTTTGCATCATCGAGCACGTCCCGCGCATGCGTGACGGTGTTGCAGAGCAAGATTTGAAGGAAGTGTAAAGCGAGGGGGAGGGGCGCTGGCATGAGACGAAAACGCCAACGGGGCTGAATGGAAAGAAACTAGATGACCGGGAGTTTTTGACCGACAGTCATTCTTGGTTTTAACACTGTATTTAACTTAATGTTACAATGAGATCTTTTGAACGACTGTAAGATTTATTTTGTAAGATTCAGGTACCCACGTTAAAAACAATATACCTAAAGTATGTCACAAAGATGCTATTTCCCAAAGCATAAAAGATAAAAACTTTGTTGAATGATATTCAATGAAAATAAGAATGTGTACCTGACAGGCACCTTAAAGCACATTTATGTTTGTAGCTGTGAAAGAAAATCATATGTTCTTTCAGCATCAAAGCACTGTTCTATATATTAAATAAAATAATGCTAATGGTATTTTCAGTTTTGAGTCTGTGGTTATGGGTTTTTAAATATTTCAATCAAATCTAAATGGAGAATCATATACAGCAGGCAGGTCCAAACTCCTTTGATAAAATCATTAATACGCAGCCCCCAGCATTTTCTAAAAACTATGTATACGATTTCTTGATTGGGGTTGGCTAAATTACGATTTACAGACGAGACATGCCATCTACAACAAGCTACCTGGGAATGAATGGTGTGAACATTTGATAAATTGAGAGTAATTTTGGTAAACTTATTTAGATGATTATTTTTTCTATGTGAGGAAATAAGTTTGCCACTGCAATATAATGTTAGTTAATTTGCATTTAGTATTATTAAAATAGGTCAAATGGTTGGCCCTTACACATTTTTACCACACCAAATCTGGCAGTCTTTGCAAACAGTTTGGATTCCCCTGATCTACAGCATGATTTCTTCATTTGTTTTGAAAGCAAATGTATATTTGAATAACTGAACATAGCATAAGAATGAAGATCCAACAAAGCACAGATAATGTTTGTCTCTCCATTAAAACTTAACTTTTTTTTTTAATTGGCTGTTTGAATCACCTCAAAACTTAGGAGTATTTGAAAATTAACAGGTGTTAAAAATATTTCAACAGCCATTTAAAAACATTTAATTTTACCACAACACATCCTACAAACGTTTCCAAAATTAAAGATATGAACATAAAGGTAACTTGTCTTTTTTATTGTTTAAAATAGAGAAAAATGACCTACAATATATAAGGGTAAAGATGTTTTTTTGAATTATTAAGGCTGGAAACTTGATTGTATGTACGGTATAATAAACACAAGTCAATAGTACTAATAAACCTGTAGCTTCTTAAAACTATTATAGTAACACACATGTTAGTAGCAGGTGTGGGACATTTTATTTACACAATAATTTTTTATTTTAACATCTGCAGGGACCACTTCCAGGTGAAGCAGGAAAAAAACACCTTGAACAGGTTTACAGGTCAGATCGTACACCAAATCCTGGTCCAGTAGGAGGTCCTGTCAGGGAAGTCAGTCCTCCTGCAGGCTCACAGGAGAAACGGCCACTCCTTAAAAAAAAAGTGATATATTAACTTAAACAAGAAAAAACATTTTTTTTATGTTTTATGTGATCATACCTGGGTCCTGGTGGTGGAATTCTTCCTGCCTTAAGTTCATCAATAATATTCTCAATATCCTTTGGTGCAAGGTCCTCCTGGAGATTGGGAAGGTAAAGACTATCATTTGTAAAAAGTAAAATGTATGAATTGCATATAAAAATGATGAGGCTGTTTCTATAAAACTTACATTAAAGAAAACATTTCAAATTGTACTTTTAACACTTTTAAAAAGCTATTGTGCAAATATATATCATTGCATGAAATGTTTTTGAATCTCAACATTGTACTGACAACATGTATACAAGTGCTCTGGATAATTTGAACTTAATTTATTCCAATATTGCCATTATTTGAAAACAAACCCACCATTCTATTTAAGATTTCAACAGACTTAAATCAGCAACTAAATCATGTTCCAAGCACCGTTTTTAAAGTAATGAATACAAAACTGCTCAACTCAGCACTACCTACAACCTTTAAGCATAGAAAAACAATGTTCTTACTCTAATGATCTCATCTCTGCATCTTGCAGTTTTCAGAGTAAGTTCTGAGTGCTTTTTAATTGGGTCATTCAGCTGTGCCCAACTTGCAATAACTGGATTTACTATGATAACTTGAGTGCGGAAAATAGTTTGATTCTCAGTTTAACCTTAAAAATAAACTTGTTTTTGTGTTGTCTGTAAAGAATCACATTGTTCAGGTCAGGATTGTGTTCCTCCAGTCGACTGGACTTTAAAGGTTTCTAGAGCTACCCAGGTTTTTCAGTTTTAACTGCTGATGTAGAAGCCTGGTTGTTTGTGTGTTGATTCCTTCAGAGCCAAAAAAGTTCAATATCTTAATGCCATGTAAACAGATGTAAATGCCAACAATCCAGTGTTAATTGGAATTGTCAGCTAGTGTCCTGTTACTTAGTGGAGGGTCTTGATGTTTCTTCAGGGTAGGGCACTTGGTGTGTGGTGATTGTGAATGGGAATCTGAGTCTGCTAGGACAAAATTTCAAAACAGGACAAGGCATGCGAGACAGGAAACATCTCAGTGTTTGTTGAGGGAAGGTTTCTGTCTTGTCTCTTTCAAACCATCACCTCTCTCATCAGGATGAGACTGTGGTCTTCCAAAGGAGCGTTCCCTGTCCTTCAGGTGGCAGGGAACTGATGAGACCTAGTTGGAAGTTCTGGTCATTCAGGTGTGTTGTCTGTTTGTGTGTGTCTGTGTGGTTACTTTCCCCAAAATACAGATCATGGGGGTGCAACGATTCATAGACTTAAGATTCCTACGATCCAACCATATCAATCTGTTTGAGGCAAGTTGTCAATCAAATTGACCTAAACCATTAAAAAATGGTTTCAAAACAAAATAAATATATTGGTATTGGAAAATACCCTTTGGATTAGGACACAGTAGGTTTACTATAACATAAAAACGACCAAGTGCATCACAGCGGACAACACACATGATGCAGCCAAAACGGATCATTCCAGTCCAATGTGTGGAAAGACTTTGAATTTAGCAAAGACATGTGACCATACAGTGTGCTAGAATGTTCCCTTTGGATTCTTTGGATGTGGAAAAACAACAGTGGGCTGAACTCTATGAAACTAAAATCTGAATGATTCATTCTTGTTTGGACACATTTCATTTGCACTTGATGATCTTTAAGAAATCAAAGGAATCTGAAAAGCTTCACTGTTTAGAACCAGGAATTTCACAATCAGTCACACTGTTGAAGTTTGGGCTAAAGTGATTCAGTGAATTGGAGCGTTCAAATAAACCAACATTGACTATAAATCGTTTCTTCAACCACAAATTCTGATATGGAGGAAATCGTTGTTAAAATGAATTGTTACACCCCCAACTGATCAGAATATCCCTGCCTGTACTGGATAGCATAGACCTCTTTGCTCCGTTTCACCCTCTGTGTTTTGGTGGATCAGGTTTGGGGTTGCTGGGGCTGAAGCTAACAGAGATGTCATGTTTGTTGAAGATCCCTCTAAGATTGTCAGACACACCTGATACGTAAAGGAAGACAACGTTTGTCGTTTTCCTGCCAGTTTTCTTTTTCTTGGTTTTCACCCAAGTCCCGCTGGGAGAACCGCAGTTCCTGAAGGAAGTGCTAATGTGGCTCCTTGTTGGATCCTTCTGAATTTGTAAGTGATGTGTTTGCTCGGTGCTGTAATGTTCAGATTACTCCTAGGTTATTTAGAAGTGGGTGGTGGGAGTCAAACATAAGATCCTGGTCAAGGGTGAGAGAGGGTTTTCCTTTTCACCTCAATGTTCAGATTCCTGTCTTCCTTAATGTAACGGAGCAGTTCAAGAAGGTAAACGATGGTCATTGGGGAGTTTGCCTGAGTGAATCTGATGCATCTTTCTAGTTAATTTATTTTAAAGCTCAGCATACTAGTGATGTTGTACTGTAGCAACTAAAATATTCATTCATCACTAACATTTACTCCACCTCAGCAGCCCGATACTGGGAGGTAGTGGGTTTGAGAAGATTACAGGTTGAATAGGAAATAGGTAATTTAGCCAACCTTAAACGTAACAGACAACTGCTCCTTTGATGGTGGAGATGAACATAGTTTACTTCTTTCAAATGTTTGTTTACAGCCACAGGGACAGCATTGTTATTAAACGGAATAACAGGATATTTGATGAAATGAACCGTATTTTCTGAAAAACGTATTTTGGGTTTGAATTCAATTTAGTAAATGAAGTTATGGTCAGAGGAAGACATGTGCCCAGGAAGTCAAGAACTTACATAATAATTGTCATTGATCTGGACCATTGGAGCATTTACACAAGCACCCAGGCATTCCACCTCTATTAGAGTGAACATCTTGTCTGGAGTCGTCTCTCCAACCTTGATACCTGTGGAGATGTAGGGTTAGGGTCTGTTTGGTGCTCTGGCCAACACAAAAAAGGAGGAAAAAAACTCAATTCTTGTCATTAAGAAAAATAAAAACCTGTTAGTTGAACTTTTGTTTTTTTTCCCATTTTCTTGTTTGCTGCTATGTTTAAATACAGTTTGAATATCACTGACAACTGTATATTTACATGTTTGTTTTTACTCTACGTTTATCTCCAACTTGCACAATAAAGACAGACTTTGTCGCCATCTGTGTTTTCATCTCTTCATTGGTTTTTCTCAGCATAAAATGGAAAGTTACCCTCTTACCCAGTTTGTTTTGGATGGCTTCCAGAATACTGTCCGAGTTGCAGAGCATGCACGGTGTTGTTGTGCAGATCTGGATAAAGTATTTTCCCACAGGCTGACGCAAGAACATGGTATAGAATGTTGCTACTTCGTAGACTCTCATTGGTGCGACACCCAGAACCTCAGCAACCTGGAAGAAATATTCACATGTCACTAAAAACAATGGCAAAAAGAAACAAACAACTAGGTGCTGCAGGCACAAATAGAGGTACATTTAAAAAAGAGATTAATGACAAATAGTAGATATCAATGAGTTGTGTCTAAGCCCCAAATTTCAGAGTGACACTTGTATCACAAACGGGTTGAGAAAATTCTCCAAGATGCTCTTTTCAGGGTTTGGACAGGTTTTAGTAAATGCTTTTCCAATACCTTTCATAGAATTTCCAAATACATTTCAGTCAAACTATTGAAGTTGCTGCTGCCTAAATCCAACAAAGACATATTGATACATCCGAGTTGTTCTGGCTTGATGTTAAAATTGCAGCTGTCGTATCAATGGTGTGGCGGAAACTGCAGTAACGTATGGAAGCTTATTGCATTTAATTAAAATAAACTGGTGATGTTCGTTATAATCTTTTAAATAACATAATGATTCAAACTGTTCCAAAAAAAACCTTTTGATTTTTTGATTCTTTTATGATATGGTTTTATACAGTTTTAACCCTCATATTTAACACATTTAACACATTGTGGCTTTTAACTTTTAATTACAGCTCGTCTTCTAGTTTTCATCAACAGATGAGGTTAGAGCCCTTTGCTTCTGTAGTTCTCTAAAATATTAGAACGAAGGTTAAAGATTTGAACGAAGATCACCATTGTTTAAATTTTTTTCTCACTTAAGGCAATCCACTTCCATAGTAACGCCATCATTACCCGTTTTAACTCTGACTGACTGGCGTCTGCAGCGTTCGCCTGCTGTCGCTGTTTCTTCCCTTTGATGTGGCTCGCCAGCTTCTCTCATGCTGCCGATCTTAAAGGACCAGGAGCAAAATCTGCATTTTGCACATTTATGTTGCAAAATGCGTTTCAGGGTCTTTCAGTAGCCACAGTTGATACCTCTCCTTGAAAAGCCACTCGTTAAAGCTACATTTCCCGGCATTGCGAGTTGAAAGCGCCATGCGCTTAACTGACGACCACTCAAACTGCTGCACGGCAACGTAAGTAAGGGTTAATGGCCTTCGAAGAGTGCATTATCACTTTTTAACGCACTTCGCAGAAGTTCAGGCTTCCACGGTGTACGTTAAAAAGTAATAATACACACTTCAAAGGCCATTAACCCGCTTCAACCATGGTCACTTACATAAGCAATAAATATTAACCAGTTTTTACGCCTTAATTCTTGTTTTGTTTTTTTCCGATTTGGATCGCCTTTCTCACAAAAAGCATAAACTATTTTTTATGTACGTAACAAATAGTCCGTGCCGCACCACCGCTGCAGTCAAGATTCGGCAATATAAAGCGATATATATATATGCAGATCTTTCTGATGGGTTGCGGTTATCTTGTGGTATATCGCTTTTTGACGCACACCCAGCAGCCAATCATCCGGGTTTTCACCCAGACCATGGTGTAAACTCCCATCATCAACGGCGTGAGGTTGAACTTCTGCCACAATTTATATTTATATTGTTTAACTATTTTTTTTCAAATGTTTTTTGCGTCCAAAATATTAAAATTTCACGACTTTTCCAAAACTTTACAGACGATTTCGTTTTCCACAAACTTTTCGTGGACCTAGAAATTGCATTTTCAATTTCCAAAACGTTTCCAGGTTTTTCATGACCATACAAACGAACCCGTCTTTCCAAAACAAGGCGTACAGGACAAATTGCCAGTGTGAATAATGGCAAGCAGTACACGTCCACAAGAGTCTGGAGAAAAATAACCGTGCCTTGTTCATAGCGGAGATGGGAAGCCATCCATGCTGCCTCTGGGCCAAATCCAAGACTGGGATCGTGGCTGCTTGTTTGTGTCCTTCAGGGTACATTGACAGAATTGCCTCTATTCTCTGCAAAGGAAAAAGATGTTTACATTTTTGACAGACGAAGCACATCAAAATGGCGTTAGCCGAAAACACTTCTAAGAGAATACAATGGTTAAAAAAAGAAAAAACAAAAAAAAAATACAAGTTGAGATAAGCCATTTTTGCGAAAAAATACATACATTTTACTGAAGTCATCATATACCAGAAGGTAAAGATCAAACATTTCTAGTGGCTTAAAAAGAAAAACTAAGTGCAGCTGTGAAAAAAAACTCACTCAAAGTTTTTCTCTCACCTTTTTGTTTTGCTCAGTGAACTCAAACGGAGTGTCAGGATTGTTTTCAGGAGTATCTCTGTGCTATAAAAGATAAAATATATCATCATTAAATTCAAATCAAATGTAGATCTCCATGTATTTTAAGGAGAAAAAATGAGTGTTGCGTGTGTTTTACAGCGTCTAATAAAACCAAAAAAGCGTTAAATATCCAACAGGGCAAACACATTCTGACATCAGGCTTCACAGCAACAACTGCTTGGGCCTCTAGGTACACTGCCCCCTTGTGAACGAGAAATATTTCTAAAGAAATGATTTCAGTTCTAAAGTGTGAAGGTCCTTGGAGATGAATGTGCCCAACACAAGTGTCATAAATGTAATTTTTAACGTGTTTCCTTTGCCAGAGATTCTATCACAGAAACAAGTTCTCATTGCATAAGAAAACAACATTTCCTGTTGTGTTTGCTCATAGCAGCTCCCTAGATGGTTAGAGAACCTTGGAAAAAACAATGCTATTGGGATTACAACATTGAAAACAAGAACTGATGTTCTTTGATGTATTCCATGTAACCCTGTTGAAGACTTCATCTTCAAACTCAGAATTTGTGCTTGGTATTAGTTTGACATGAATATTTCTAAATCTACATCACAAAAGGGATAAAAACTTACAGATAATGTGACGTCTTTTTATTCTAGCAATTTGTTTTAATCACAGTACTAAACGTTAAGTAAAGAATGAGCCGTCCAAAGGGCCAATATTGGAAAAATTAAGCAGAGAATATAATCTATATTGACATGTAGTAGTAGTAGTAGCAGCTCTTACTTGGAATTACTCCATCTTTGTATTAAAAGATACATTTATAATTTAACAACAATTCCTTCCATCTTTAAGGAAAGCTCGAATCTAAACTGAAACTGACCACAAAGATGCCGCCAGCTCCAGCGCGGGCAGCAGACCGATGCAGACGTCTGACCTGCCTGGCCTGCAGGACAGAGGAGGAAAAGGTCAGACTCCTGCTAGAACAAGGATTCAGGGGACAAAGTAAATCTACACCCAATAGAAAACATGCTGTTGTTTATCTTAATCATCAAAGTAGGTGGACTTTCGCTGATATATAAAATATAAAACTAATTCCACAGTAAAAATATCAACTTCAATTAGTTTGACACCACATGTATTAAAAATAAATATTGTGACCAATTCAGAAAATAAAACTACATCAACTTGAAAGTATTTCTCAATCCAAATGTTTTAGTTATGTTGAGATAAAAGAAATGTTAACACACATTTGTTCCTGTTTGTACAGACACATTATTATGACCCAAACTCGTTTATTTGATCGTGTACGTTATTTCATTTATGATAAGAAAAATATGAACGCTGAACAAAAACATTCGTGAAAAGAATGAGTGGCGTTTTAAACGTCAGCAATAAAACGTCTCCTTAAAAGGCATTTAATAGAGAAAATAAATCATAAACCACCCCATAATTTCCATCAGAAAACAACAGATTTTCCTCCACGGAGAACAGATATAGAAATTAAAATGTTTTGCTAACTTCAAAACTCTACCGATCAGTTGCGCAAAATTCAAAGTAAAATTTAGTTTCGGATGAAGGGTGATTTGGTTCTGTACTATTTACTTGTTTAAGTAAGTTTAATGTTCGACAGACTGTGCGTCACTTTAGTGTGACAGCAGGAAGGTGCTTCATTAACTAGCATGCTAATTTTATCCAACCGTACTTAGCTTAGCCGCTTCGGCTACATGTCCTTGTGAGGAGTCATGGACATTTCTCTCTAATTTCTCAAAGAAATGATTTGCAAGTCAGCCCTAAATATTCAAAATGCCGCATACGTACCGCCTGCGATAAAACAGAGCGAGCAGCTGCAGACAAGAACATTGTGAGGCGTCAAAGTCTGTCCCGACGGTTTAGCAGAGAAACGGGACAGCGGTGCATCAACACAAACGCTCTCTGGCTCGATTGAGAGGGTCTGACGCATGTCGCTGCGTCTGCGCCTGCGCAATCCAATCGAGCCCAGATCCAAACTGTTTAGACAGCCATAATATCTAAATATTAAGCTTTTAATTATTGTATTGCAATAAACCATTTAAAATTCTGTAAATCCCTTCAAAACAGGATTTTCATTTGGAGAAATGTGCAAAAATCATACCTTTTACTGAACTGTTGACAAGAGAAACTCAAAGTGTACACTTTTGTTATTATTATTGTTATTATTAATTCATAATAATAATATTAGTGGTAATAATAATAATAATAATAATGGATTTAATTTATCTGCACTTTTCCAGATGCCCACAATGTCTCCATTATTCATTCACTACTTATTCATACTTGGTAAAGGTAAACTACTGATGTAAGCACAGCTGCCCTGGGCAGACTGACAATAATAATAATGATAAAAACAATTTTCATACGAAGTGGATGTAAAGTATGCTGCTCACCTTGATCAGGATAATATTCAGAGTTCAAAATCATACAAAAAACTTCTAAATCCTCATTTTTTCATGACTAATTTAATAGAAATACTTATAAAAATAAAACTAATTTCGTAGAATGCATAAAAACAACACATTTTCCTTTGAGAATAACTGCTTCTTCTTCCTATGTGTGTTTTTCCTCTATTTTTTAACTGCCCCCCCATAACCCACCCTCTCAAAATAAGCCCATGTCTGCCCTTCTAAATCCACAACATTTATTCTGACACACACCACCTCTTCATCCACCACCCATTTGCCCGCAAACATAATGTGACCAGCATGCCAGAGGAGGCTCAGCCAATCACAAAGTGGGAGTGCTCTTTTCTGTGAAGTGATTGGCTGCCCTGACACTAAGCAGATCCAGGGAAGACTCTGCAGATCAGGGATTAGGGGTGGGCCTTTGTGCATGCTGAATTGTGCTACTTTAGGACCTGGTTCACCTTGGAGGATCCAGACACACAGCAGTGGCTCCAGATTGACCTATTTTTCTGCTTTTTCCTCTGATGACACAGACGTCTCCACATCTGCTCCTTCACCATGGTTGTTCCTGAATCTCAGGACAAGTTGTTTCATCCCCCCGATGACCTGCAGAAGGATGCTCATGTCCCAGATTTTAACTCATATCTAGAAATCTACAGGAAGTCTCTGGAGGATCCAGAAGGTTGGTCAAATATGTTTGCATTTGTTAGAAAACTGTTTTCCACCTCCCACATCAGGTTAGAAGCGCACCTAACCAGTCAAACACCCGCTTTGCTGCAGCTTTCTGGAAGGAGGTCGCTGATGAGTTCTTCTGGAAGAAGCCAGCCACAGGACCAATGCTGCAGTACAACTTTGACGTTACAAAAGGCAGCGTATACATCAAGTGTATGGAAGGAGCCAAAACCAACATGTGCTATAATGTCCTGGACAGGCATGTGAAGGAGAGGAACCTTGGTGAAAAGGTTGCCTTTCACTGGTAAGAAACTGCACCTGCCTCTCCGAGGTTTTGATGACATTTTTCTGCCTAGAGAATTTCAGTCAGCAGTCACCGCTTTGTCCTTAATGCTAACAAAACAACAGCAGCCAACTCTCAGCTGGTAGCTGCTCAATATCAGGGCTTTGGTCTTCCATTTTCCAGAGCCATAGAGGCAGAAAATGCAATGTTTTGTCTTTATCATACAGCTCACATTTGCCCTGCCGACTCCAGAGGTTGAGCGGACAAAAAGTTGCTCAGTCATCCCAGCAGGATGGCGGTTTGGTGGAACCTGAATGTTTGTGAGGTCCTTCTTACCGGGGGTTTAAGACAAATTCAGTGACAATCACCTGTATAAGAACCATCTGGAGTAAACAGTTTGAACTTTCTGTTCAGAAGTTGTTATGACCCCTATAAAAACAGTTATGGTGTCAAGCCAGACATCCAAGCATGTCGTGCTCAGTGGTGTCATGTGATTGTCAGGATTGTATAACAATACAGTTCTGGCAGCTCTGTTCATAAAGTAAAAGTCTGTTTTGTTGGTTTGCTCCTGTATTTTCACATACAAGCTGGAATCTGAAAAGATGTTTGTGCAAAGATTCTTAAGGAAAAGTGGAAATGCAGCTGTTCAGTGATTCTCAGTGATTATTCCCAATTTGCAAATCAAGCCGATTAAAACAGAGATCATTAAAAAACAAATCCCAGCCAGCTTGCACTTGTTGAAAAAAAGCAATTGCTTTTATTTATTATAACTTAATGCACACAAATCATCACTTTAAATGTGTTGCTACAATATTCCTATATGTTACTGATGTGACCAACACAGTGCTTCTGTGTAAAGGCCGTGTCAAACAGCCACTACATACATTTTCCACGTATAAAATGTTTGTCTTACGTCATTCATGCGCGTTTCTTGCATCTGTCGGTTTCAGCCAACAGGTGTTTACGTGAATTTGGTCTTTAGCTGTTCTAAATTTATGGTCCGTTGAGAATTACGCAGTTTACGCGTATTTTACGTAGTTTATATATTTCATAAATCTTACACAATTGTTTGTGATTTTTTGCAACATACATATGCAAATTTGGACTTTTTGGACTTTTCAGACTTGAACCACCGATGTATAACTTTTACATCGCGTATGCGGCGCTCATATATCATGTTCAAATGAGGTAATTGACGCACGAACGAACCACTAAAGATTTGTTTTATAAGCAGCACAATTCATATGAAGACCACAACTTTTCTCATTTTCTCCACGTAGATTCACATATGGCCAATTTTCACCCCTACATTATGCACAAAATGAAGGTATTGGTTGTGTGACACGGCCTTAAGGGCATAATTTAGAGAACGATTTAGTCATTTAAAGCAGTTTAACAGCAGTTCAAAAGTGTGACTCTTATTAAATTATTTGTTTGCAGCAGCAGGTACACTCCAAATCACTAGCAAACCTACAAAAGAAGAATTACAAAGCTAACCTTTCATAAGATTAGCTTAGAGGTGTTCTGTGTACGTCTGAACTGAAAAAGTGATGGTCATGCTTGGATCTTAGAGAGACTGCATTAGAAGCTGGAAGTCTCTCCATTCACTTGTATGGTAGTCTGTGCAACATGTCGCTGTTTAAAAAGAAGTCCTGGAAACCGCTGAAGCAAGCAGAGAACCAGAACTGGTTCTCAGCTCTTCCTGAACGGGGGAAAGGAAACTGCAGACCTTTCAGCTGTGATGGAGAGATGAATGAAAAAGAGCAGTTTACCAAAAACGTTGGTGTTAAATAGCAAGAGCTGGATTCCAGCATCTGAACAGCGATAACAGCATTTTCAGGATGATGGTTAGAATTGTCAGTTTGGATCAAAAAATGCTTTTTCAAAATGTAGATGTTTTTACTAAATTGTTTCTCCTATGTGAGCAAGTTGACCCTTTTTTCACCACATTCAAAGTCTCACCAGAAAAAGGACAAAAGGTTTGTTTGTGGTGATTTATCTCTCCCATGTCATTTAGCAGTTCTGTCTGTTTGACGACTTCAAGATTCACCGATTTATACATCCCAACTCTCTCTTTGTCCTACTCATTGCTACAAAATCAAGATCCCTGAGTGTAAATCTCCTCCGAAAGCATAAAAAGAAGCATCAACATGAACCGGCTGACTGGTGGTTGTGTTTCAGGGAGGGAAACTCTCCAGAGCATCATCTGACCATCACCTACCAGCAGCTGCTGAGCCGTGTCTGCCGCTGTGCAAATGTGCTCAAGAAAATGGGTGAGAATCTAAAGTCCATACAGACTTCCCTATTGTTTTTCTTTAAATTTTAACTTTTAATCAAACGCAAAATATGAGCAATCACACTTGGATGTTAAAAATTAAAGGAGAAAGGAAGAAAATTAACTAGACTTTAGTCCTTAACCCTTGTGCTATCTAAGATGACCCCACCCTTACATTGACGTGTTCTCCCTACCATGACAAAGGTGGATAAAGGTGGAAAGATTTCATGTAATCCATGGACACCAGTGAAGATCACAAATCATTGAAGAAAAAAGGTTCAGAGCACTGTCTAGTGGGTCTAGATGACCCAACTCCCAATGTTAAAGTGCCTAGGATAGCACAAAGGTTACAGGTGACTGTTTTTAATGAAAATGTTCACTCTTGTGCTGTGAAACCCTAATACCCTGTTTGTGTCATAAAGGTGTGAAAAAGGGAGACCGGGTTTCCATCTACCTGCCCATGATCCCAGAGCTCATCTACACCATGCTGGCCTGTGCCAGGATAGGTGCTGTTCACTCCATAGTGGTAGGAGGACATGGCATTTTCACATTTGTGCATTCTTACATTTAGCTTTCCATCAGCCATGAGGAACCCCTCACTGTTTCTTTGCTCCGATCCCTTGTGTTTTTTCAGGGTTTGGCTCCTGTTTGCTGCAGAGAAGCTGCCCTTGTTTTTCTGCAGACGTTCAGCATGCAAGTTGTTTGCGTTTGACGCTCTGACCTCGTTTCCAGCTCAACCCGACTCTTTTGTCTCTTAGTGCAGACTGCCTCCCTCCAGCACTTATCAGCTGTTGCCTGTGTACACCCAGAATTAACACCACCTGTACTCACTATGTTGGTTAGGAGTCTACAGGCTGCTCCCAGCCTGTCAGCACAATCCGCCCTGCACTGTTTTAGATATCTGACCTTCCTCTTCCATGCAAAGGTCAGCCGCTGTGTTAAATATATCTGCGGTGCAGGAGCGCCACGGGAGCAAAGACCTGATCTTAAATGAAAACAACCTCGTTTTTTGCTCAAGGTTGTTTTCCAAGGTTAGCTTGTTAGCATTAAAGCCTGCAGGGCTAACAGCAGCCTGTGGGACTCGCATGTTCCCTTAGGCGATGGTCAAAAATGTGACTGAAGTAAAACGTCGAAGGTGAAGAAAAGCAGGTAGATCTCTGCCTGCGTCCAGACTGACCTCATTTCTGGTGCTGGCCACCGGCTCTGGAACTGTACGCTCCTTAAACTGTTACCCCTGGCCTCAGATCAGGCATCTGGAAAGAGCATGTAATAGCTGGCTTATGTAAGATGAAATAAGGTTACTGGTCCATATAAGGGGGCAGAGGGAGCTGTGCCGGCTGCTTTTATAGTCACATGTCAAACTGGAGGATCCCCAGCCGGGAGTGATGGCAGCTCTGATGCAGACTTTTGTCATTGCTGCAGAGTTCTGACTACAGGAAAAAGGCACATAACCTGGATGATAGCTCTCTAAGAATTGTGAGCAGGGTAACACCTGCATGAAAGTAGCTTGAGTTGTTCAGGTCACCTTGTGACAGCAGGGTGGCTGGTCCCATTCACTAAAATGACTGTCAACAGAAATAAGCATATTCATAGCTGTATTTCCATCATTTGAATTTGTATTTGGGATCAAATTGTGTTCAGTTACAGTTAAATATTGTGTTGAATCCTCAGCTCTACATCATTGAGTGTTTACCAACCACCATCAGGCTTGTTTGTCGTTTTTTGCTCATCTTTAGAAGGGTTTGGGTTTGCTGGCATCATATCTGCCAAATATGATGGTAGCACTGATAACCTGGCTTTTTTAAAAATTATTTATTTATACGTTTTCAGCTTTACAGTACAAAACAGAACAATAAACATAATAATTTGCTTAGAATTTCTTAATACACAAACATCGAAACAAAAGTTTTTTTTGGTTTTTTTTATACAATATAAGAACATTGAACTACTGGGAGTGACCAGTGTTTATCCATTTGTTTAACCATCTGGTTAAAAAATAACATAATCAGAATCAAATGCTTTGAAATCTTTGTGGTTCCATTCTGGTCCCTCACAATCTCGGTGGTTTCTGGGGGACCAGAGTGAATTCCCAGCAGATCCAAAGTTTGTATTTTCAACTGAGAATACGGCTCTTTCTGATAATATCACAGCTCTCCAGGAAGAACCACCCGTCTTTTTGGGGTCCAAATAAAATTGCCTTGTAGAGACGGCAGAGCCAGCATCATCTGACTCCAGAACAGAACCAGAACTGTGTCTGTGTGAAAGCACAAACCGTGCACAGGCAATACTGAAAGAAAGATATACACAGCAGTTGAACTGACTCCCAACTGAATTATTATGATCAACCTTTGTAGAACATAAAACAGTGAATCTACACAGATTTTACTAACCATTCTGTGTAATTATTCTAAAAGGTGTAAATGTGGTGAAAATGTTATCATCAGGGAGTAAAGTGACCCATAATTCCACATTTCAAATTTCTGTGGGTAGGCTATGTTCTATTTTCCAAAAAGATGCTCAGAGTGTCGCTTTTTAGTTTTAGGTGTCACACAGTCAACTTAAGGCCTTAACCCTTGTGCTATCTTAGATGACCCCACCCTTACATTGACGTGTTCTCCCTACCATGACAAAGGTGGATAAAGGTGGAAAGATTTCATGTAATCCATGGACACCAGTGAAGATCACAAATCATTGAAGACAAAAGGTTCAGCGCACTGTCTAGTGGGGGGTGTCAAACTCCAGGCCTCGAGGGCCGACCTCCTGCTAGTTTTTCAGAAATCCTGCCTCATCTGCTGCTGATTACCTGGATCAGGTGTGTTTACCCAATAAGGATCTTCAATGGCAGGTTGGTTAAAAAACATGCAGGACACTGGCCCTCGAGGCCTGGAGTTTGACACTTGTGGACCAATGTTAAAGTGCCAAGGATAGCACAAGGGTTAAACAACAGCTCAGACAGCGGTATATGAGGCTGAAGTTATGTCATGCTCTTTAGTCGTTCGGAGGGTTACTTTCCAACAGCAACAGAAAGCGAAATGGAAACATGTCAGGATAAGTACCAGTTTCACCGCAAAGCTCAGATGTCTGAAGGTCTGTTTCTCTGAGATGTTAGGAATAAACGTGACACTACAGCATTGACCCTTCACTCATTGTCTTGCTCTATGCTGAAGCAGCCCAGCAAGTTACTACTTTCTGTTTGGAGACACAGAAAGCTCTCCTCATAAACGCATATGTCAATCCCAGGCAGGTAAGAGTGAAGGAACAGACTTTGAAGGGTCTGCTGTAGGGTGGAAGGAAAAAGGCTCCAATGCTTTGTCTAAACCGTCTCTTGAAAACGGCCTTTGGCTGAGAGTTGGCAGGCAGAGCTAACAGCAGTTTTCAGAGAGACAGAGAGCTGCACTGTGTCTGGCTGTGAAGGACAGACAGAAAAAGAACAGCACCGAACTCTCAAATGTCTAAATGAGCTATTTCTACAAACAGTGACATCAGGCACTGAGTTCACAGGAACACTTCTTCTACTGACACTGACTGTTTTTGATCTTATGATTCCCCTCTCCTTGTTCTCATCCCCTGTTTTTCCTTGTGTGCTCAGTTTGCAGGTTTCTCCTCCGAGTCTCTGTGTGAAAGGATAATGGATGCTCAAAGCAGCGTTCTGGTGACAGCGGGTACAGTATACTTGCTGAAGTTTCATCGCCGTAAAACCAGCAGCGCCTGGATGTGATCTGATGTAGCGAAAGCACCTATCAATGATAGTTTTGATGCTTTTTTCCCCCTATGCGTTCCACATCTGCACCACACACAGATGGTGTTTACAGAGGAGAGAAGCTGATCAACCTGAAGCAGATTTCAGATGAGGCTTTGGAGAAGTGTGGAGAAAAGTAAGTCTATTTCCCAGCAACCATGTTTACACAGAGTGGCAGAGGATCCAGCCTTTACAGCATGAGTCACAACAAACACACTGTTCAGTCAGCTGTTATCAGAAAGGATAAAGGAACACATCTCTGGGCTTTTAGATTACTAAGGTTTCCAGGCAACATGGAGCACTTAGATTCATCAGGGAAGCCCAAGCGGCTCGTCTCCCATGGCAACTAGAGCCTGTGAGGACAGTAGCTGAGAGGCAGAGCATGCTGGGATGCATGCTGTCTGCAAGGAGAACACGGAGTATCTGTGATTTTAAAGACGTAAGATCATGAAAATGTAACGAAACACTCGTGAAATATGTGACTTAGTACAAGACAAGAACTGACAGTTTACGCTTTTTGAGCTAACATATAGGCTCGTCCATCCGTAACTTTTCTTTTCCTTTCCCTTACAGAGCACCATGCAGTGTCACTAAATGTCTGGTGGTCAACCACCAAGCTCCACGGACCAACAGTGGAACTCTATGCAACAAACTGCTGGTGAGGGTTTACAGTTTACAGCTGTCTTTTTCTTTACTCTGTCCATCCATCCATCCATCCATCCATCCATCCATACATCCATCCATACATCCATACATCCATCCATTCATCCATCCATCCATCACTCCATCCATCCATCCATCCATCCATCCATCCATCCATCCATCCATCCATCCATCCATCCATCCATCCATACATCCATCCATACATCACTCCATCCATCCATCCATCCACCCATAAATCCATCCATCCATCCATAAATCCATCCATACATCCATCCATCCATCCATACATCCATCCATCCATCCATACATCCATCCATACATCCATCCATCACTCCATCCATCCGTCCATCCATCCATCCATCCATCCATCCATCACTCCATCCATCCATCCATCCATCCATCCATCCATCCATCCATCCATCCATCCATCCATCCATCCATCCATCCACCCACCCATAAATCCATCCATCCATCCATCCATCCATCCATCCATCCATCCATAAATCCATCCATACATCCATCCATCCATCCATACATCCATCCATACATCCATCCATCCATCCATCACTCCATCCATCCGTCCATCCATCCATCCATCACTCCATCCATCCATCCATCCATCCATCCATCACTCCATCCATCCATCCATCCATCCATCCACCCACCCATAAATCCATCCATACATCCATCCATCCATACATCCATCCATACATCCATCCATCACTCCATCCATCCGTCCATCCATCCATCCATCCACCCACCCACCCATAAATCCATCCATCCATCCATCCATCCACCCATAAATCCATCCATCCATCCATCCATCCATAAATCCATCCATACATCCATCCATCCATCCATTCATCCATCCATCCATCACTCCATCCATCCATCCATCCATCCATCACTCCATCCATCCATCCATCCATCCATCCATACATCCATCCATCCATCCATCCATCCATCCATCCATCCATCCATCCATACATCCATCCATCCATCCATTCATCCATCCGTCCATCACTCCATCCATCCATCCATCTATCCATCCATCCATCCATCCATCCATCTATCCATCCATCCATCCATCCATCCATCCATCCATCCATCCATCCATAAATCCATCCATACATCCATCTATCACTCCAGCCAGCCAGCACAAATCCTTTTGTTTTTATTTAAAATACTTCATTTCTGCCTTAAGTTTAATACACATTAAAATTGCTTAATATAATAGAATAGAATAGAATTAAATTCCATTGGTCCCACAGGGGGAAATTACCCTGTTACCATAGCTTTACTAAAAACGGGCAGTTACTGTGGTGCTGGTGACAGGTTAAGGGAAAGCAGATGAAAAAGAATTTAGAGAAAGAATGGACACGTGTGTAATTTTGGACATGAAAAGAACATCTGAAAATGTATTTGTGTTGCTACTAAGGAGACAGTCTTCACGCTGAAGATCCTGTACATTCAATATGACACTCTAATGTAACGATTCAGCCTGTTGTGGATATGACGGACGAAACAGCTTCATTTGAAGCTTTGACTGTTTTTGGCGTGTTCCAGCCACTTGTTGAATTTGAGCTGATCATGGATCAGGTGTGTTTTGGCTCAAAACAAAAGCAGCAGTCCTGAACATGTGGGCCCTGTTCCCTGATGCTTTCAGACTCCCTGGGACACGAAGCGAGACCTGTGGTGGGACGAGGCCATGGCAGACTCTCCTGAGGAGTGTGAACCTGAGTGGCTGGATGCCGAGGATCCTCTGTTTATCCTCTACACAAGTGGCTCCACTGGAAAACCCAAAGTGAGACACGTCTTTGAATGTTTTTGCTGATGTTACGACACGACCTGAGCGCGTGCTCCTCCCGCCCGTATTTTGGCTTTCACCATCTGCATTGATGACCACCCTTTGCCTTCTTGGCAGGGTGTTCTTCACACCACTGCTGGATATCTGCTCTACACTTCTCTGACCTTCAAATATGTTTTTGATCATCACCACGACGACGTGTACTGGTGCACAGCAGACGTCGGCTGGATCACGGGCCACTCCTACATCACTTATGGCCCTCTTGCAAACGGTGCCACAAGTGTCCTTGTGAGTCCCTTAGAAGTCTCGTAAAAAAAGTATACATGAAAGAATTCAGAGAAGTCACCAGTGTGCGTCTACGATCCAGTTTGAAGGTGTTCCAGTCTACCCTCACGTTGGCCGCTTCTGGGAAATCATTGAGAAGTACCGAGTGAACAAGTTTTACACAGCCCCCACCGCCATCCGCATGCTCATGAAGTACGGCCAGGAACCGCTGCAGAAGTAAGTTTGGCTGTCTGCTGGAAGTCTGCTTTGAAAACACCAACAAAATTAGATTTAAGAAGAAAGAGCAGCCTCTCAAGGCCGTCTCTCGCTGTCACTACGTACATTTTGGGCGTTTTCCACCAATGTAATTTCAGTCTTTCGTGATACACGTGGCGGCCGTGGTGCAGCTGTAGGCGGGCGACCCCTGATCGTATGATTGCAGGTTCCCGCCTTGCACACCCATGTGTCGAAGTGTCCTTAGGCAAGACACCAAACCCCACCTTGAACCCCAGCTTGCCTGGTGGAATATTGGCGCCAGTCTTCGACAGCGGTGGGAATGTGTGTGTACCTGGGTGAATGGGTCTGTGACTGTGAAGCGCTTTGGGCCTTTGAGGAAGGTAGAAAGCGCTATATAAGTATACGCCATTCACCATTTACATGCGTGACACGTATGTCATGTGTTTCAAGTATTTCTTGCGTTCGTCATTCGTCGATGTGCACAGACGTCTGTCGAGGGTTTTGGTCGAAGGATTTTTACTTGAATTTGGTTTTGAGCTGTTTGGTAGGTTGAGAATTACACAGTGTATGCACATTTGAAGCAGTTTATGTACAAATATTAAGTAAATCTTACGGAATTGTGAATGATTTTTTTGAGATGCATACACAAATTCATGTCTTTCCACGACCGTTCCACGTACGTCTAACAGAATTCTCATGCATGAACCACCCATGTATAACTTTTATATGAGCGCACATTTCGCGTTAAAATTACATAATTGAAACACAAATGCACGGTTTGTGCTCTATGTTGATTTACGTGTTCCTTCCATGGTTTATTTGTACTTTGATTTTAACGTGGTTCTTTCCTGAAACATCTTTGAAAATTTCCCATGTATTTTCTCACTTTTTCCACGTATGTTCACGTATGACCAGTTGTCATCCGTGCAATATGTGTAAAATGTACACAAAGGCTGTGTGACCCGCCCTCCTGTATTTTACACACTTTGAACTTTGAAACGTCTCCCTTCTGACAAAGACGCTTTGCTGAATGCACATTTGGAGTTCTGCGGTGCAAAACACAGTTTTATAAGAGTTTGAACTGCTCTGTATTTGTGCAAATATCTAAGTCCTACAGTATCAAAGCTTAGACTCATCTGACTCTATCTGCATCTGAATTTAAAAGCTAGTGTATAAAACTGGATTGAGAGGATTTAAAGGATCCTTGTTCAGATGATCGATGGAGAATGAGGTGTAAGAGAAATGTGTTGACCTGTCAGGTATGACCTGTCCACCCTGAGGATCCTCGGCACAGTGGGCGAGCCCATCAACCCCGAGGCGTGGCAGTGGTACTACGAGGTGGTCGGTCAGGGCAGATGTCCTGTGGTTGACACTTTCTGGCAGACAGAGACGGTAAGAAAAATGATCAATAGGATGCTGAGAGTCTTGGTTTCTGATTCAGACAACGGTGTCAGGATTCTGTTGAACCTTCACAGCCGTCCGTGTTTCTATCTCTGTAGGGAGGACACGTTCTGACTCCTCTACCTGCTGCTACGCCTCTGAAACCAGGCTCTGCTGTAAGTAACGGCTCCTTCATTTAAAAAAAATAAAATATACAATCAACTTTTCAAAATCTTTTTTCAGATTTCACTCTAAATAATACAGTTTTTTATCATAGGTTACTTCTGTTTTAATTCTTTAAGGAAACCTGTTTGTTTTCAGTGTCTGGTTTTTAAGTTTTTCTAACATCAAAAAGCAACATGCTGCTTCTACATCAGGTCTTTTAATCTGCTGGATTTGTTTTGTTCTGGAGCAATATTCTTTACTGAAATATGTTTTACTGTGTTTAAAGTAAAAAAGTTTAAAATCGTACATTATATTCAAAGCATTATTATTTTCATGAGATTACATGTGTGAAACACTCCCAAACCATGATACTGCCACCACATTTCACTGTTGTAGATTCTTTTGACAAAATGTTTTATGTACTTTGTCCTAAAAATATTATAATTCTTTTTTTTGTTTACCCATCCATCAGAAACAAATCTCTTGTGTAATATCAAACCAAACTCAAAGACGTCAAGCTTTGTGAAAGTTAATTTGTCCTTGCAGACTTTTCCTTTCTTTGGAGTGGAGCCAACCATCCTGAATGAACATGGGGAGGAGCTGGAGGGAGAAGCTGAGGGTTATCTGGTCAGCTTAAACTCACCCAGCATTACTGCAGTTCACATGGCTGCTCCTTTATTTACCGTTATCTGTAGTTCTTCTGCAAAAGTCTTACAGTTGAAACCACCATGGTAACTTGAAGACGTTCAACCAAAGTCAACTTGGTATAATTGCCTTTGTGTTGCAGGTTTTCAGGAGGCCGTGGCCCGGAATCATGAGAACTGTGTACAAAAACCACGAGCGCTTTGAAAGCACCTACTTTAGGAAATTCCCGGGCTTTTATGTGACGGGTGACGGTGAGCATCACGTTCTTGACGCTCCAGTAAAGTTCTGCTTTGAGGACCAGCAGACTCTTTGTGTAACTTCTGGCTCTGCCTTCAGGCTGCCGGCGCGACAAAGACGGTTACTACTGGATAACTGGGAGGATAGACGACATGCTGAATGTTTCAGGTAGGGGGCTGTCAGGCTGGTTTTCTGCCTTTTAAACATCTTTAACATAAAGGTCGCTGGTTTTTGTGTCTCAGGCCACCTGATGAGTACTGCGGAGGTGGAGGCAGCTCTGGCGCAGCACCCTGCAGTGTCGGAGGCTGCGGTGGTGGGTCGGCCCCACAAGGTGAAGGGGGAGTGTCTTCACTGCTTCGTCACCCTCAAAGACTGCAAGGAGTTCAACCAAAAGCTGGTGGAGGAGCTGAAGAAGCAGGGTGAGGCTCTGACTGTTCAAGAAAAATTATTCAAAATAGACTTTTCCCATGTTAATGCAAGTTAATAGAAGTCTCTCAAAAAAGATGGAGTCTCTTCATTTACAAATACAGAGCTTCAGAGCTTCAAAACTTTAGAGCTTTAGAGCGTCAGAGCTTTTATAGCTTTAGAGCTTTAGAGCTTCAGAGCTTTAGAGCTTCACAGCTTTAGAGCTTTAGAGCTTTAGAGTTTCACAGCTTCAGAGCTTCAGGGCTTCAGAGCTTCAGAGCTTCAGGGCTTCAGAGCTTCAGAGCTTCAGAGCTTCAGAGATTTAGAGCTCAAAATCAACAACAATGTAATCCAAGGTCTTCTTTATTACAAATGATTACACTGTAGCAATTTGATGTCAAAACTCCAGTTATGTTTGGAGTCTCCTTGTTTGCTAATTCATATATATAAATAAATGAAAAATTAGAAAACATGTTAAGTAAAAATCTCCTGTAACCCTTGTGCTATCCTAGGCACTTTAACATTGGGAGTTGGGTCATCTAGACCCACTAGACAGTGCTCTGAACCTTTTTTCTTCAATGATTTGTGATCTTCACTGGTGTCCATGGATTACATGAAATCTTTCCACCTCTATCCACCTTTGTCATGGTAGGGAGAACATGTCAATGTAAGGGTGGGGTCATCTAAGGTAGCTCAAGGGTTATGAGCTCACTAATTAGCTTTTCTAAAGTGTTTCCCAATTCAGGATGTCCACTACATGAGGGACTTTCTTCCTTGTAACTTTGAGTTTAATGTTTCCATGACCGTCAAAAGGGGTAAAGCGCATTTGGAAAATGGATGGACGGACAGACTTTTCGTTTTTATATATAAGCCAGGTGATTCTGAAAATGTGAAAACAAAAGTCTGAAATGACGGAAGGTTTTTATTCTGTTATTGATGTTCAAGAGAGCATCTCCAAAAGCAGCTAGCTATTCAGTCCCAAACAACAGTCTGAGTGTTGCTGGAAAGACTTAAAGGCATTGAGTGCATTCAGAACACAAAGGGCTGTTTACTGAGGAGGCTCAATACAATCACTGATGTGGAGGAGGATTGATGGATGGATGGACAGGTGTAATCGGTAAAAATGAATTACAAAGACAAAAAAAAAGATAAAAAGAAAAAGAAACAAATAAAGACCAAAGCATGACTACCAGTACATCAAATAAAGAAGTTCCTACATTTCAGCCAAAGCCAAATCACAAAGGTCTTGAGCCTTCCTCTGAAAACAGGAACAGTCTCTGCGGCCCTCAGGCTCTGGAGTCTGTTCCACAGGTGAGGCCCCTAAAAACTGAGTGAATCCTCCCAAAAGTTCAGGAATTACTACAAGGCCTCTGCCAAAGGGACCTTAAGGTCCACGGGGGCTCACACTGTAAGATCCTATCAGATAGATGTGACGACCCATGACATCCAAAACATTTTTAGAGTTGTGTTCACGAAGTGAGGAAGCAGAAAGAGTCCTATCTGAAGATGGGTTTCCATGGAAGCAGCAGGAATGGTTGCAGATGTAAACTCCTGTGCGGTCTCCGCAGTACGGGACAGGATCGGACCAATCGCCACTCCTGACTTCATTCAGAACGCCCCAGCTCTGCCCAAGACCCGCTCAGGTAACAGCTGGAGCCTCTTCCTCCTCTTCCTCCTCTTCCTCCTGCTTCTCTGAAACCTCTTTTTTCTCCTCAGGGAAGATCATGAGACGAATCCTCCGCCAGATCGCTCGCAACGAGACAGACTTCGGGGACCTCTCCACCCTGGCAGACCCTAAGGTGGTGGAGGTGTTGTTCAGCCAGAGGAGTGAGGCTGCAGCCTGAGCAACCTGCTCCTCCTGCAGCAACCACACTGATGAAGACTATTAAAGAGAGCTGGATCTGCGTCAGTGCTTCCTCCTTTGGACTGAATGACCTGCTGGGGGTGCAGACAGGAAGCTTTTCAGAAGAACAAATGAGCAATTTTGTTCAAAGTTTAGAGCTGTTGGAACAGCAGGATCTAGTTTATGTTTTTGATTAAACACAATTAAATCAAACAGCTCATTCCTGCTGGATATATAATGTCCATTTTTAAAAAATTGTTCTATATTTCTGTAGCCTGAGAATAAAACATGACATTTCGCTGCGTTTGTTCTTCTGGCTCCGAGCACAGAAGCAGAACGTCGCCCTCCTGTGGGCAGACAGCTCCTCTGCAGTGAGCCTGATGACTCACTGGGAAGTCTGGTTTTTCCTGCCAAAGAATGTTGCCTGTTTTGTTGTCTCGTTTTGCACAAAAGCAACACACGGCTTGGATTCAGCCATCAGAGCAGCTCATTGGACTCAAACATGAGGGGATTCTGTGGTATCGGAAGAAGGTGGGATTCTTGTGGAATGACGTTTGACCTAAAAGAGAAGGAAGTAAAAGGTAAAGGTGTGTTTTCTTTGTTTTTCTTGCTCTGGGTTGTTCTAAATGCTGTTCAGATGTCTTGTGATGTGTTGTGTTGGGGTTACGCTCAGACGCTGGTTAAGCCCTTTGTGTCTCTGCAGCAATCAGAGCGCCTGGATGAGGAGGACAAGGACAAGAGAGCTGATGTTACATCAACCCCCCCCCCCCCCCCCCCCCCCAGCATCATGAACACTAGTAACCATGACAACGCCTTCTCCAGCACTGCCCCACCCTCCCCACTTCTCCCCCCGGTGTGCCCTCCTTTTCCAGATGATTCCAGCAGGAGTCTGCAGATGTTTTGTAACTTGATGATTTTTTTTTTGTGTGCAAACATTTCCTATTGAAGCAGTAAAAAAAAGAAAAAAAAAACGTAAAAACGGTTAGGGAACAAAAACGCAACAACAATGATAATAATAAAACACAAAAATAATAAATAGAAACTGTTTTTTTTTCTACAGAAACTGATTTACTTTAAATAAAAAAAAGCAAAACGTTTCAACAGACATTCAACAGGTTTGGGAATTTTAAAGTGATGTATGTGGATGGGTGGAGAAAAGTGTCAGGTGTGATGTGTGATAGAGGAGTTTCTGCTGGAATGAAAGGAAAGGTGTAGAAAACTGTGGTGAGAGCGACCGTGTTGTTGGGCCTATAGAGACACTGAGGAAAAGACAGGAAGCAGAGCTGCAGGTAGCAGAGATGAAGATGCTGAGGTTCTCTCTGTGAGGAACCAGGATGGATCAGGAATGAGGACATCAGAGGGACAGCACATGGAGATAAAGTCAGACTGAGATGGTTCAGACACGTCCAGAGGAGAGACGGTGAATCTATCGGTGGAAGGAGTCTAGAGCTCCCAGAGGTCTAGAGGAAGACCAGAGAGGAAGATTCTGGATGCAGAGAAGGAAGACATGAAGGTAGCTGCTGTTAGAGGAGGCAGAAGACGGGGTTACATGGAGGAAGATGATTGGCTGTGGCGACCCTTGAAGGGAAAAGCCCAAAGGAAAAGATGTGAATGTAAAAAAGAATTTGAGTAGATCTTCTAAAAGTATTGTTACATAAATGTAATTTGTGCTTCATCACTAAAGTCAAAGGGATCTTCCTCCTGCAGTGACATCTGACTCTCAAAAATCCTCTCTTTTGGGCTGCACAACCTTTATGATGATCAAACAAACAAACAAACAAACAAACGGTGCATTTGCAAAAGCACTTAAGAAAATAAAGTACATTTGAATCCCTTTTTACTTGCAAATGCCGTTGTTTTTGTTATTTTATGGATTAAGAGACTCGATTTGAATGTAAACTGCTCATTTATGTGAATAAGCAGAGAAATGAGACGATCATTTTACAGGATCCATCTCATCTCAATTAGGACGTTGGAGGCAGTTTGAGTTTTGAGCGTCCGTTAAAGTGAGGAGATCTGAAAGAGAAAAACTGTCAGCGGGAAACACAGAGGAAGGATGGATTACAATTACCAGTACGAAGCCCATTGAGACGACTGTCGTTGTGATTTTTGGCTATACAAATAAAATTGAATTGAATTTTCTTTTTACCGTGTGTTATCTGTGCAGCAGTTCAGAGCATTTTTAGGGAAACTGTTCAAATGTTGCAAATTAAAAACATTGAAGGGGGGACTCCACGGTGGTACAGTGGTCGGTGAGCTGGGACCTTTCAGTGTTTGCATGGAGTTTGCATGTTCTCCTTGTGCATGTGTGGGTCTCCTCCGTGCACTCTGGCTTCTTCCTACCGTCCCAAAACATGCTTCACAGGTTAATAGGTCACTCCAAGTGTCCCCGTGTGTGTGTGTGTGTGTGTGTGTGTGTGTGTGTGTGTGTGTGTGTGAGCAATCGTGTGACCCTGCAACAGATGGGTGGCCTGTCCAGGATTTAGCCCATCCTCACCCAACAGCAGCCAGGAAAGGCTTCAGCAACCCCACAACCCCCAAAGAGGGTATAGCAGGTTAACCCTTGTTCTATCTTAGATGACCCCACCCTTACATTGACGTGTTCTCCCTACCATGACAAAGGTGGATAAAGGTGGAAAGATTTCATGTTATCCATGGACACCAGTGAAGATCACAAATCATTGAAGAAAAAAGGTTCAGAGCACTGTCTAGTGGGTCTAGATGACCCAACTCCCAATGTTAAAGAGCCTAGGATAGCACAAGGGTTAAGCCTGGTGTTAGGTGGATTATTTTGAAATAAGGAAATGTTTTTGTGGCTTCTCTATGAGCTGTCGATGTCTTCATTTGACAACTGTCAGCTCAGCCTTCTGGAGACAAAACCAGAGGAAACCCGAGGCTCGTCCCAGGACTCTAGTCGAACGCAAAGAGGTTTGAGAATGCCAGAAAAGATTCCCTGAACAGTCAGACAGCAGCTGCTGCATTAGTCATCAGAAACAGGGATTTTTTCTAAAATCTGCTTCAGTAAGACGTCAATATGAGCAAATTTCCCACAGAAGACATGGTCCAACATGTGGACTTTGCTTGGAGCCAGCATCTTGCAGGGATCCAGAGAACTGCAGGGCACATATTCCAAACCGGGACTTTGCTTTGACCAACCGCTGGCTCAGTTGTCAGCTGGAAATTCCACTAAGTCTATTAAAGCATTATGCATAGATCGCTAAAAGAATAAAAATATCAGCTTAAAGCTCCTCTAAATAAAAAGATATTTTAAAACGAACTTAGGGAACAGAAAAAGATTCTTATCAGTGGACCTCATGGAACGTGCAGGAGTGTAGGGAGTTGACAGGTCAGGAATATATAGCGGTTTGTCCAAAATTTCAATCTATTCTAAATGTAACAGGGAGCTAATGTAGCCATACAATCAAAGGGCTGACATTAGTTTGCTTATTGGTTCCAGATGAAAACCTTCCCGCAGAATTTTGGACAAATCAGAGACGTTTCAGAGACTGTTTGGTACAACAAGTAAAAAGCATGGATGATCAGCTGAAGGTCAGACCGGGGGAGGCTCTAGGGGTAGCCACATTCCCTACACGATAAAAACAGGTTTTCGCTCTGAGTTTTGAATGAGAAGCAGGACAAACCAGACACCGAGGTTCCTGAGACTAGGCAGGACATCAACCGAGGTGTCTTTTAACATCTGAGGAGAAAATGAATGTCTCCGTCTTTTGAGAGTTTAGAAGTACATGGTTGTCATGTAACCACACTTTGATGCTGGCCAAACAATCAAGTAGGTTAGACAGATTATTGTAACCGTTTTCACCGAAGGAACCTTAAAGCTGAATGTCATTAGCATCTAAATGTGACTGAATTTGCTGATGAGTCTCCCAAGAGGAATCATATAGAGAAGGAACAAATGGTGCCCTGAACAGAACCTTGGGGAACATCACTGCATGTGATTTTTTGTCAACAGAGTCAACAGCAACACTGTAGGTTCTTCTGTTGAAGTAGGAGCAAACCAGCGTATGACCGACCCAAATAAAGTTAGGAGTCCTGCTGTAAGTTAAGCTGAATCTTAATAAATAACGATTTGAATAAAGAAATAATTATTGATGTATGTCTTCCATCATCAGAAAAATGCTATAAGAACATGTTAAAAACACCATTTGCATTGGAGCGCGTCTTTAAAGTCACGAAGCCACACCCATGACTTCCACAGGCATGGGTACAAATACAAAACACCTGTCAGGTTACTCCAAGGACTGTCCTTCTTGGTCATATGTAAGGTGCATGAACCGGAACATTTCAGATATGCACCACAAATGCATTCTGGGAATTTGAGATGGTCATGATTGCGTGCGTGCACACAAATGAAGTTGCATTTTTTTGTCGTTTCTGTGTGTTTATCTAAATAAAGAAAGTGTCAGAAAAGTTGTTCCCCCCCCAAAACGTCATAATCTTTAAATCAGACTTGATGCTTTCATCATTTCCTCCAGAGCTTCAGAGCTGCATGAGGAGGGGAGGCTGCTGTGGACATCAAACATTAAAGCAGTGGCCAGCGTTCAGAGAGCAGCGCTGTGTGTCAGAGCCAGGACTTCTGGGAGCATGTTAATAATTCAGCAGTGGTGGGTTCCTCTCAGGGCAGATCGAGGTAAAAGCCTCCTTCCCTGCCTTCCTCCTCTGACCCTCACTGTGCCATCAGCAGCCAGTCTGCATTATTCATTCATCGTCATGACTCTGGGATGCATCAGGGACCCTCGGCTCGCTGCTTCAACCTCATCATCACTTCTTCACTCCAGTCAGTTGCCCCCCTCTCAATAAAATCCAGCTGTCCTAGTTTTTCCTTTGATTTTCAAGCAACCAAAACTGAGACCAGAGGAACATTTCTTTACTTTATGAGACCAGCAGCAGCACTTGCAGGGGTCAATCACAGCTTCAACTACTTTTTTTTTTAACCTGAACTTCTTTTTGGCCACCATGCAAGGAGGCCGATGATAAATAAAATACACACATTTTAGTGTGACACTTGCTAACAAACTAGCATGTTTTTAACAGAAAGTTAGATTTCTTTCTGCAACTATGCTGTCTTCAGGTCTGATTTCAGAGCTGAAGACGAATAAAGAAACACAAGACTTTAGCAGCTAGACGTTACTGAGCAGCTGAAGTTTTTGTTAAGCAAAACGAACATACTCAATTGTTTAATGGAAATGTCTAGCCCTGACATTGTTACATAATCTTCATTCTTTGAGTTTGAGAGATTTGTGGTTCTTTGAAAATCCTTTTGCTCATAAAACCTGCCCTGAACCGGTCACAGTGAACACAAAGTCAAACCGTTACCTTTTACATTTTCATTCATCCAGTTGGATTCTATTGAAGGTGTAGGTTAACGATGAAGAAATCTGACTTTGGACAGCATCTTAGAGAAGATCTTTAATAAATAAGATAAAATGTGATAAACAGAGACCAGCCAACTGCAGTGTTTTTCACCACATATTTAATATTTTTGTCCTAATATTTCTTGACAATTGGCGCTCTTGCCTCACAGCAGGAAGGCCCCTGGTTCAAGTCCCGGCTGGAGGACTTCCGTCCCATCCCTCTCTGTGTGGAGTTTGCATGTTCTCCCCCTGCATGCGTGGGTTTTCTCCGGCTTCCTCCCACTGTCCAAAATTGTGCTTCATAGGTACATTGGTTCCTCTAAGTTGCCCATAAGTGTGTGTGTGTGTGCATGGATGTGTGATTGTGGCCCTGCGACAGACTGGCGACCTGTCCACAGGTGACCAGGATAGGCTCCAGCAGCCCAGTGATCCCGAAAGGGACCAAACGGATTAGAAGATGGATGAATTTCTCGATAGTTGATCACTAAAATCGATGCAATCAAAAATAAAAAACGATTAAACTGCCAACTAGTCAAATAAAAGTAACTTGCCAAACATAAAAAACAATAATGTTAGTATTTCTGTAAACTGTCCTGAAATAATCTCAGCTGTTTTTGTGTCAATAAGTCCAGAATAACAGCAGATCCGTTCAGAATGATCACCTTTCATGATGTTTTTAGACGTGCAGCGCTCTCACTGCCAGGAATATGAATTGAGATGGAATTTCTCCCCTCTGATGGACAAAAAGGAAATGTTTTGAAGCTGAAAAATTTTTAGATGCACCGAACTGTGAGAGAGGAGCGGCTCTAAGTATTCCCAAATGTCTGGCTCCTGTTTCTAGTTTCTGTTTCTGGTCAACAGTGTCCAGCTTCTTAATGCCACACAGCCACGACGTATATTTTGTGTATATTGCACAGATAACAAATTGGTCATACGTCAATGTACAAACAGACCAACAGTTTGGACACACCTTCCCATTCATTTGAATGAGAAGGTGTGTCCAAACTTTTGGTCTGTAGTGTATGTGGAAAAAGTGAAAAAGTCGTGGTCTTTACGTGAAATTTTCACAGATGTATCATGAATGAACCACGAATAAACCACACAAAGAACACGTACATCAACGGAGAACGTGAACCGTGCATATTCATTGCGTTGTTTATGAACAATTCATTAGTGAGTTGTGCGTCAATTACATAATTTGAAGGTGAAATGTGTGCCGTTTACGGGATAAATATGCTACACGTCGGTGGTTCATGCGTCATAAGTCCGTTAGACATACGTGGAATGATCGTGGAAAGACACAAATTTGCATAGGTATCTCACAAAAATCACACACAATTTTGTAAGATTTAGGTAATAATTGCGTCGTCCGAAACTCTTGGCGGACATCCGAGCACATCGATGAATGACGAACGCAGGAAAAACATATAAATCACGCATGAATCACCAAAGATCGACATTTCCTACGTGGAAAATTGGGTCAGACCATCAGAATGGCTGTCACTGAAGAACAACCCCACCATTCGCACACGGAGGCAGCACATCCTTTCATGACATCATGAAAAGCAAAGATGGAGCAGGACCTTTTTTTAGGAGAATGTCAGGTCTTGGCTAAGACTTCAAACTGAATCAAGGATCAAGTCCATCAAGGCCCCAGCTTACAGAACTTAAAGGACCTGCTTGGGACGTCTTTGTGTCAAAATCCCAGCAAACCCTCAGGGATCTCTTTGAGTCCAAGCCACAGCGGGTTTGGAAACCTTCATAGGTTTAAGACCTGTTAGTTGAGTTTGCAAAACAAAAAACTGTGCCTTATATGGTTTCTTTCTGATCTTTAAATAGAGTAAACAGTGATCTAAATAACCTCTCTATTGTTCAAAGGGCTTCAGAACATGAGGAAGAGGATGCATGAGTTACTGATGAAGAAGGACCAGAATTCCATCTTCCTGTCCCCGATCCAGCGTAATCCTGCAGTTCCGGGTCTCTGTCTTCGTCTGGGCTGTTGGACATGGAAGCTCCGCCAGACACAATCATGGAAACACACATTTGCTTTTATTACCATTTACTATTTACAGGAGACTATAGATTGATAGACATTTCTGACATAGACTTTTTTTTTTAAACATTCATAGTTTGAATTCCACAATTTTCTTGCCCCAAAAAAAGTTTTTCATCAACGGTAACAAAGACAGCCTTGAAAGGACGATAAGTACTCAAAACGGTTCTCATTTTTGTAGATGCAAATAATTTGACAACAAAGAAACAGGTAAACAGAGTTCCCTTAGGAGGACTTTTCCCTCACAGCCACGATAAGTGGCTACAAAAGACTAGAGCTCGTCTGTACATGCACTAAAGTGCTACTGCAGAAAAGGCATGCAAACACGTTTCTGATATTCCAACCCCTGCCTGGAAAATATGCATGAGGTTCTTTAGGTTGTCGTCAGCCGACGTCTACACGCAGACCGAGCCCAACATTCATCCCAACATAGAAATAGATCTCATTAATGACATCATGTGATTCTGACCAAGCAGAACTGCTTTTTCATTATTTGCTTGTGTGTGTGTGTGTGTGTGTGTGTGTGTGTGTGTATGTATGTGTGTGGCTGTTCCTCTTCTTCAGCCTAAAACAAAATCTTTAAACACTGAATCCTAAACAAAGAACAAGCTCCTTACAAAAGAGCCGGACTGAACCACTGCAAGACAAACCAGGGAGAAATGAGCTGCAGCCTTCCAACAAATGAGAGAAAAAGTCCATCTGCTGCAGCTGAGTTGCCATTTTGACCTGGAGAAAGTCCAGACTTGTGGCTGATTTTCATAAATGCATTAAACTCATATCTGTTTACAAACAAACGAGGGAAAACGAACTCGAATGCAGAGGCACCTCTTGTGGAAATGTCCGTTTGTGTTCTGATATCAGTGAGTTTACAGTACAATCCAGGTTCTTCTGGTTCCTCAATGATCCGCTGGTGCTACTTGAAGGGTCCACCCCCCCCCCCCTCCTTTTGAACCCCTTTATTCTGAGATCCCGGGTCTTTTCAGACCGAGGTAGAGGAGGGGGACTTGTCCTCAGGCCGGCTCCTCACCCTCCAAGATGGGTTTCCGGCGTCCTGGTGGTGGGTAGGTGAACCTCCTTCTCATGGTCTCACCCCTCTTTAGGGAGGAGGAGGAGGGGGAGGGGGAGCGGGGGGCCCAGCGAGAGGGGGGTCGGCGGTTGGCGGGGCGGGCCGGTCTCATGAAGCAGGAGTCCAGGGGTGGAGCCACCGGACAGCGAGGGAGGTCCTGCTGAAGACAAGGAGCTGTCAGAGAGGGAGGAGGGCATGTGGCCACAGGAGGGACAGCAAAGGCCGAGAAAGATGACCGAGGAGGATCAGGAAAGGGAACAAGCCCAGAATGAGGATGCTGAAGAGGAAGAATGTGCCCTCAAAGATCAGATAGGGAACATTTGCAGATTCACAAAGAATGTTAGGCTGAAGTTTGACCGTCTTTGACATTTGGCAGCAGGTTGTGGTCACAGCTGCTCCTCTTTCTTGTTTTAAAAATACGATGTTAACATTTTGTTCAGAGCTATTTTAGTCAGAAATAATTCAGATAGAACAGTTTGTTGCTTTTTCATTTTTGTTTGATTAAGGGAGATTACTTTTTTTTTTTTTAAAGGAGATTTCTAGTTAACCTGGTGCTTTAACTCCTGGTAAGATGACCCTCTGAGGACTGACCAGCTTCATTAGGGGGATTCTGATTGATTGGAAGTTTAGTTTTATGCCCCAAACAATACAGAGTTTAAAGAAATTCAGCAAAATATTTGCTCATCCCTTAGATTTTACACTTTTTTTAAAACCTCTGGATTAAACCTTTGGAGTTTAAATTTAGCCATGGAGTTGCATCAGAGAGAACAAAATCTGCATTCCCCACAGATTACTTCAATTATTGTAGCTGATGAGTTAAAGGCACCTCAAATGAACTGGCAATCTGCTAAAGAACGTTTGAAAATAACAGATTTACTCCTCATAAGGACTTTATGTATGGAACTGCACTGAGGCAGATGTTTGAGCTGCAGCCCACCTCATGACGCACATCCCTTAAAAAAACAATCAGAGGATGTAGTCGTTACCATTTTTTCAAATGGGACAAGCTTTATTCATGAAACAAATCATATTTGGCTGCAGCAGGAGCATAAAGGTTCCTATTAAACCTAATTAGTACTTTGATGAAAAGTTCATTTGGGTTGACTTCCCCTGCTGCAGTTTATTTAATGAAGATTTCTAAACACAGAGCTCCCATATTGATGGCTTCTGATACAGAATTATGTACAGTAGATATCTGAGCTGCACACACCCAGCTCCTCAACAGCAGGAGAATAACTTCAAAAGTTGGGGAACAAATCTCCTGGTACTTTAGGACGTGATGGAGTGAAAATCCCACCCCCAGCCTGATTTCTAAAGGCCTCGTCACATTTTAGCGGATGGATGGGGACACTGACAGCAATGCAACAGCCCAACTCTGCTAAAAATACCTAGCAGCCTGGCTGCAGGGGGGGAGCAGGACAAACACTCGTGACAGTTTACCTGCAGCAAGCTCTGATCAGGTGTTCATAGAAACAGATGATGGATTTCATTCACAGAGGAAACAGACAAAGCTTCTCCAAAGGGAGGCTGTTCTTTAAACCCCTCTGACCAGGCAACAATACAGCAGCCATCGGAACGGCACGGTGGTACAAAAACGCTGCTACAGGAAACTGCATTTTGTTTGTGGAGCGGCTATAATGGAGGAATCCACCATCAAACATTTAGATGCTTAGAAAATAAACATTATAAACTTTTATAGAAACACATAACTAGCTGTAAATAACAAAAACAAGAGCCAAGATTGCTCTGCAATCAATCTGCAAAAACTCATCATCAAGAGGGACACATGCATACGGTTGTACTTTATTGACTTTTCATTTTTTGTTTTGCTGTAGTTTTCTGTTTAAGCCCAACTCTTTCCAGAATTATAACAAAGGGGGTCTACATTTTATTCATTTGGCTTCTTTAGTTGTCGAATTTAATGTAGAATACACCAAACCATCCTTTATGAGAATAAACTGTTACAAATATTCCTGCAGCCTCAAAACGTCAGGAACAAAACAAAGTCAAAAGATTACAATGAACTGATTGAGACATCTTTGCGTTGATCTCTCCTGCATCCACAGACAGGACCGTGAGAGTCTGGACTTTCTTCAGGTCAAATTGTTCTGTCTGGCATCACAAACAGCATGCATAAGACAAAAACAAAAACAAAACAACTAAATCTGCATTCAGTTTCTGTGCAAACGAATTCTGTCTGAAAAGGAAAATTCCTCAGATTGCCGCTGAATAACGTCTGTGCTATAGCATAGCTGCTGATACTTTGGTCATGTTAGGAACACGCTTACACGCTCTCTTATAGTTAAAAGTACCACACACTTCCTTTCTAAATATAAACAACATGGTGGGCCAACAAAGACGTCTCACATGGGACTCATTTCTTTGGACAGGTGTCGTTAAAGTTAAAGTTATTTACAGATGTGTGTGTGTGTTTTTTAATCATTCTTCTTTCTCGAATTTTTTCTGACTTGCTTTTTATTCTTTTATCTCTTTTATTGCTGTATTTGCAGAAGAATTCAAGCAATAGAGAACAGGAGCCAAGGATGCAAACTCTTCAGACAGTCTGGAAAACAGTTTCTGATAGGATGCTGAGCAAAACAGAAAGACCATCCTCAATCTCTTTTTGAAAGCAAAAATTAAAATGTAAATTGAAAACTCACAGAAATGTTAGAACTTGTGAACATTGTCTGTAGAATATTCCTGTCAAGTTAAAACATTGATCTGAATTCTCCATTTTCTCACCAAAACATAAAAAGGCATAGATATTTCATTATCGTTTCCATGTTCTATGATTCTTCATGTGCCATTAATACTCCAAAGACAATAACATGCAAACAAAGCTGTATATTTGGGGTTTTTCCCTCTACTTGGTTTGACACAAAGTAATTTCTGAAAAGGCAGCTTTAGAGCTGAAGCAGAAATTTAGAAGATGGGATTGGATTGGTCCCAAACAAAACCACCACTGCAACCAAAGCTGCTCTCCCAAAAACTCTTGGGACCAATAAACTCGCATTATTGTTTTCTACATTTCTGGCTGTGTCATCCTATTTTTAATAGTGTTTTTATTTCCCAACATCAAGAACACCCTGTCACAATATGAAATGACAGCTGTTTACCTAAAGGTGACATTTTCCTTTGAACATGCAAAGTGTATCAGGAGAATCAGTTAAATAGAATGAAAATCTGCAAACGAGTGAGAGGTGAGGGAAGCGTGTTAGCGTTGACTTCTGACGTTAGTCTTCAGAGAACTCGTTAGTGAGAGAAATGAAAGAATGGTGATGGAAAAAATTCAGGTCTCTACTGACAAACAGCTCTGTTTAAGAGGGAAACAGAGGAAAACAGTACATCATCTGGTTACAGAAATGGTGACGTAAAGAGGTGAACCTGAAACAGAATGTTAGAGGAATCTGCAACGCAAACACGTGAATGAATGTTGGTGACGCCGAGTCGTTGCACAGCTGTGACATTAAGATGCAGCAGGACAAAAAATCACGACATTACCTGATGAGTCACAGGAGCTGCCGGGACCATAGCAGGGATTTTGCGCAATCAATCATAATCTCTATTATTGACAACACTGGTTTATTGATTTATGCGATTATACTATTCAACATATAAATATATTTTAAATACATAAATTTCAGAATACAGATTTATATCACAAACCAAACCAGAAATGCATACAGTATTTGGTATCAGAGCTTTTACACTGATTTACTGAATTTATCATTTGTTTGACAATACTTAAAAAACTGTCAATAGCTGACAATCTTTACTTTTTTATGCAGAAGTACTGAGCAGCAAAAATGTTGTCACCTGTATGTGCCACAGTCATGGTGTACCACAGGGCTCTGTGATTGGTTCCATACTTTTCATTTTAAACATGTTTTTATGAGTTTACACTGCTGGGTAGGAAGGCATAGATGTTTTCTGCTATGCTGATGACAGTTTGCTTTACTTGTCACTGTGCAGTGCATTTCTATTACATCAAACTCTCCAAGTTTGTTCATAAGAGACTGTTTGGCACTATGTTTTCATTCAGAATAAGTCATCTTTCAAGAACGGCGTCCTGTCATTTACATAATTGGACAAAAATATTGACGACAGGTCTGCTACTACGGAAATCATTTGTTGTGTCAATGCTTTGTTTTTTGTAAAAATGCCACATTTAACTAAAATCTGATCGTGTAAAACGGCATCCAGAAATATGGAAGAAAAGTATGGAAAAAGCAAAATAAAATGAAGGATTGGTTAGAGATCGGTTAGTGAAAATACCAATGAAAATGAAAAGAGTTACGGAGTATTTAAGTGATTTCTGCATTTTACACACATTCCACAAAAGTAAAGACAAAGAAAACATCATGATTTGGGTGAGAAATGTGAAAAATCTGTTTTATAAAAGATCAGGGACTTTGACCTGCAGCATCCTTTGAAACAGGCCGTCTTTAAAAAGAACGAACATTTAGCAGATCCTAGATTCTTTTCTTTCTAACTGCTGAATAAAATATCAGTTGAAATTAAATACTCGTAAAAAATACAATTGCATATTTATATTAAAAGAGAAATATCTTGTTTGGTTTGAGGGATTTGCATTTCCAAGAGTTAAGTCAACAGGATTTATCAAGCAGCAGCCATTTAAGGCCTTTCATTTATAAAAGAAAACTGCTCGAATCTTATTATGTTAATAAAGTTCAGCTGTCCCAACTTCATTTGAAATCAGCTACAAGTGTGAAAACACAACATATTTTTATAAAAGAATGAAAATTTTGGAAAGCTAAATCTTGTCCTTTTCTTTTAGGTTTTCATACTGTACCAACATTTCTGGTTTGAGGTTTTTCAAAACTCTAACTTTGTAGTATCTATTCCAACATTTGAGTAATGATTAATGGACAACCACTGCATGCAAAACCACTGATATGGTCCCACAGAAAATACTTAATGGTCCAGTTAAAGAAGTAGCATGCATCTATTCACACCAAGGGACAGATGTGGGACCCCTGCACCACTTTGGACACCACACCAATGTCCTGACCTGCCAAGCATGCACTGATGAAGAGGAGGGTGTGTGTGTAGAGGGTCTGCAGGCAGGAGGTGAAAGGTCCTGTGGTTGGTTAACCCACCACCAAAGGAGGAAGAGGAGGAAGAGGAACTTACATCGTGGAGACGGGCAGAGTTAGAGCCCCCAGGGAGTGGTTAGTATGACAGTGTGGTTCTGGATCAGAGCACAGCAGCAGGAGGGAGGAGGAGGAGGAGGAGAACGGAGACATGAAGCCCAGAGGAGGTGGGAGAGGGGAGGAAAAATATAAAGCGGGAAAGGTTAACAGGCGAGCAGAAGCCAGTCGGAGATACATGGTACGTTTGTTCCACTGAAAGCAGAAACAAAAGGTTCAGCCTGATAAGCACAGAAAGCAGCAAACAGCTGTTCATTCACATCTTGATAGAAGCAGAACCTTCATGTAGAAGCTCAGCTGTGTGCTGAAGAGCATCAGAGATAATCTGACCATCAGGATGGGAGGTCAGGAGAGGGCTGGGCGAGGAGGCAAAGAACCTTAATTTAAGATTTTAAGATTTACTGATATTGTCAATCATCTGTATTACACAGTTTAGTCTGTGATCTGAAGGCTAGTGATGAATTTACACGATGATTGTTTTGCTACGATGAACTGTTGATTCTGTTTAAATTACATCACAGATGAACGACCTCATGAAATAAACGCCTGTGTTCCAACACACACGTTTCTTCTGTCCTTTCATATACTGTAGATTTTTGTCTGTTTGTCACCCACCTTCTCCTTTCAAACAAATAAATGAAGTAAAACTCAGTTAAATCTGTTTAAAATTTTCATTTAAAATTGTTTTGGGTGGTGAATGCTGAAATTCTACATGAAATTATCAATCCAGAGCCTAAAACATGCCTGGAAATATAGGAATATTGAACAGCATGCAAAAAAAATACACTGTTTTGAGGTAAACTTGATTCTATAGCCATCATGCAGTTAAATCACTCAGACTGTATTTTATTATTTTAGATCGTTTTTGTCATATCGAGTCAAAAGTTGGTTAAAAAAAAACCCTATTTCAAGAAATTCTGACTTTTATTTTCAAAAATCAGCTGCAGCCACGTTGAAGCAATGTTCACTCTGAACACGCCAACGTGTGTTCAAACGACCACTTTCAATAAAAAGTTAACGTAAACACACCTAAACACGCATTTCTGGCTTCCACGTTCAAAACTCTCGGGGGTCACGCGTTGCTACTCAAGTTTTTACGACCACTTTCAGGCACCAAGCACAAAACGCGCGTTGAAAGTTAAACTTTGACCAATCAGGGACTCGGATTTAGCAGTGATGTGTTCACAGAAGCGTTTGAACATTGACCATGGAGGATAACTTAATAAGTGCAGTTTGTGGTCGCCTGGAATTCTACCATACCAAGTCTTTCATTTATTGGAATAGAGCTGTGGAGCTGAGGAGGGGGACATGAGCTGGTAAACAATAAGAGTGAACACCATATGCTAAAAGCCTGTACTTAAAAGTGCTTTCTTTGTTGTGTGGTGTGTATGTAGTGTAAGGGTCGTACATTATAGATCAGTGGTCGGCACTCTTTACCACTCAAAGAGCCATTTGGACCACAGAAAGTCAAACACGGGGAGCTGCAACATCCTTTGGAAAACCCGGTGATTCCAGTGAACGGGATCATTTCACTCGTTTTTTAAGTTTTCCATCGTTATTCACTTCTCATTCAACCCCATTCAACAGGTACCGTCTTCAGAGGTGGTCCTAGCTAGTTTGACGCCCTTGGCGAAACAAAATATCCGATTTATTTTACTTTGTTATTAAACGTAGGTAAAACATACTGGTCTAGTTGAATTCACGACTAAGATATATTATGTTCACACTAAACACGCATCAGTTTGTGTTTTCTTTCTGAAGGCTGCTTCTTGTAAAAATGTCCACATTTTTCTGTTCTTGCTTCTTTTCTGTTTTCTTGAGATGAATCCAACCCTGACATGATTATGAATGAATAAATTCTAATCATTTCTGTTGGCTTCATGAATGAACATCAATGGAAACTAAAGAACTATTCTTCTGCTTTTGTGCCTAAGTGCCACATAAAACTGAACAAAGACAAACGATTGAGTTCATTACATCTGAAGCATCGACCGTATGAGTACGGACGAGAAGCTTAGATGAGATCCACCAATGAGATCATTAACAAGGCTTGTCTCATCATCATCAACTCTTCCTCCTACACGCTCGCACATCCCGATGGTGTTAAAGCCACCACGACAATCTTAGAACATAATAGTTATTTTACAAAACCACAGAGAGCTGCAGCAAAAGGATGAAAGAACCGCATGCTGTCAACCCCAGAATAGACATCTGCTCATTCCCTATTATTTGATTGAAATTGTATATTTGTGCTTTAGGATCAAGATAAAAGGGTTTCAACAAGATTTAATTGTGAATTTTAACCTTTTTCCTAACCTGGTGTCTACAGTCAGGGATGTTATGTGTTCTTTCTGCTACCGCGTTTGTGTGTTTATACTCTGTCTTTAAGCAAGAAACACTAATATCAGAAACAATCATCTCAAACGAGTCTAATCTGGTCACTTTGCTTCCAGTTCTGCAGTTGTATAAAGAACAGCAAACTGAGACAATGCAAAACATGACTGACAGTTGTCAGAGCATGCTCAGTTTGCTGTTCTTGAGCTGAGGAATTGAAGGTCACATGTTAAGCAAAAGTCCCGCCCCCTTTTGGAGCACAACTATGATCCCAAACTGAGAGTAAACCAAAAGATTATTTCTGTTGTTAGTTTGCCATTGTACACTCGTACATATAGAGTTATACCACAGACACATAATGTCCGTACTGCACTGATGATCTGCTGTCACCCGCATGATTCTGCTAACAAAGCCTGAGGTGGGTCACTTTGACTGGAGTAAAGTGAGCTGCTGAGGCTGCTGAGTGGTATAAAGAGGAAACTCAACAACAATCCAAATATAGACGATTGTTTGGGTCAGAGTAAAGTGAGACTTTTTTGTTCAGTCCACCCACCTGCCAATCAAAGAAACACACCCCTAATATTGAACAAATTTCAGCTGTAAAACTCCAAACAGCTGATGTACTCTCACTGACCACTTTATTAGGCACAGATGTAAAACTTCTTGTTACTGCAAATTTCTAATCAGCCAATCACATGGTAGCAACTTAATGCATGTAGACGTGGTCCAGTTCAAACCGAGCATCAGAACAAGGAAGAAAGTGACTTTGAACGTGGCGTGGTTGTCGGTGCCACACAGGTTGGTCTGAGGATTTCAGAAACTGATGATCTACGGGGATTTTCACCCACAACCATCTCTAGGGTTTACAGAGAATGGCCCAAAAAGTTCTGGGGCAAAAAGTGTATACAAGTATATATAAATATATTTAAAAAAAATCACAGATGTCAAGAATAAAAAATGAAGCAAGAGACTTCTAATAGATTTTTAAAACCAGACTGCAGATGTGTTTATTTTTGGTGTAAAACTGGACTTCTGATCATAAGGAGTCAAAGGCTAATTGCTTTCTATTGACACCAGCCCCCATTGAAAGAACTGCAGCCACTTTCAGGTTTGCTTTTAACACAGTTCTTGCTTTACAGACTTTATTTTTCTTGATCCTGCATGTTGTCACTTCCTTCCCGTTATCAGATATGTAAACCAGATTTCAGTCAGACTTCAGCAGCGATTGAAGCACAGGGATTAGAAAAGACAAAATGTGGTCGAGAAGGAAGTTCAGAGTGTGTCTCTGCACAGCAGAGGTAGGAAGATAAGAGCTGGAGAGCAGAGGTAAATATTTCAGCATTACCATTGAATCAGTCAGTGCTTTCCATCTGGGAAAAAAAACATTAAGATTTCAGTACAAGTCATCATTTTACCATGAGAGACAGATGCAACAATGTTTGTCTTTGAATATTAAAGGGAACTCCAAGGCCAGTCATAAACATGGAGGCCAGATCAAATGAAAGATGACGGAGAGAATCCAGTGAGTCTGTATATTTACCTCCATACATCCAGGCTGTCCTCTGTCAGAGTCCGCCTGCCTGCCGTGGCTGCTCTGCCCTGCCTGCAGCCGCCTCTCCTCCCTACAGTTCTGCTCCTGCAGTTTCTTGTTGAGGATGCGGGCTGCGTTTTCAGCCAGGGTGTAGCCTGGGGGGGCTGACAGGTCCTGCCGGATGGTCACCACCTCTGGGTTTTTGTCACCCTGCGTCTCCACGATCAGCTGCACGGGGCTGGGGGAGCGCCCCCGAGCGGCCCGCTGGCACTCGTGCCCACTCCTGGAGTCGGCAGCGAGGGCCCTGTGAGCGGGGCTGAGCTCTGTGGTGGGGGGTGGCGTGGGGTGGGAGCGACTCGGAGACTTATTGAACTTCTGCATGGAGTCGTAGGACACGGGGGTGTGGTCGATGATGTTGAAGAGGCTGGAGAGGCCGTCGTTGATGGTGGTGTGCACGGGGCTGTCCCGGGTTGTGGTGGAGCGCGCCCATGCTGACTCACTGTTGCCCTTCTGAGGCGTGGTGGGGGTCGGGATGCGGCTGTTGTTTTGGAGTTCGGCTTTCCCGGGTATGGATGGTTTCCGCTGAAGCTTGGGCGAGCCGTACTTTGGCGAGCAGCAGGGACGATCAAACTTGCTCTGCACCACGGGGGAGTACTGAACCTTCCTTGTGCCACGTGACGGGGAGGAGATGGGTGTGCTTCCTGCTTTCGGTGTGAGGCAACGGTGGGGACTGCTGGTCAAGTTCCGGAGCAGGTCCGTCTGCAGACCCACGTTGATGGTCTGGGTGGTCTGTGTGCCCCGTGTGGTCAACCCGTTGGTCTGGCAGGCGATGTCGCGGACTGCAGGTCCCTGAGGAGAGCGGATGGCGTTCCTGACGGAGATGGCCACCTCCTTCATGTCATCGCTCAAATTTTTGGCGAGCTCAAGCTCCAGAGAAGACGCAAAACCCACTGTGGGACACACAGGGGTCTGACTTTGAGGAGTCCTTAGCCCCCCGCCCTCCAGGATGCAGGGCCACCGCACGCCGCTGAACACCTCATCGGACGTGCCGGCTGCCACCCCAGCCTCACCCTCAGCCCTGCCTTTGCTCCCCTTGGCGTTTAAAGAATCGGGGTCTTGGGCAGTGCCGCGCTCTGCTGCCACATGTCTAGTAGGGCTGTGGAGCATGTGAAGCCCAAAGTGCTCCACACCTACATCTGCTGCCCCAGTTCCGTTGCCCCTGAGTGGGGACTTGTGGCAGTGCTCGGGACTGCTCAGGGTGCTGGTGGTCAAGGTGGCGGTGGTGGTGAGGAACCAAGAGGGTGGCTGGAATGGATTGGGTTCCCCTTCTTTGACCTCTGCAGACGTATCTGTCCACACTTCTCGGATTGGATGCGTCACCGGAGTGGACACAGGGAAGTCCCAGCCCTTGTTGTTGAACTCCTCGATGTACTTCAGGTCATCTGGAGAAAGAGGAGGAGTGGCGTCGTCTTGGCCGTAATCACCCTGGTGCGTCTTGTCAGGGAGGAACGGCGAGCTGTCCATCAGCCGCTGAAAGTCGCTCATGGAGCACACAGACTTGGCCCTGGACACAAAACCAACACAGCCATGGTTGATGTCAGATGGCAAGCTAGAAAATATTTCAGTTTAACTGCAACAACATAAAATAAAACTACTAAAATGTGCCAGATTTTATTTATCAAAACAACTCAGAGCTTTTTGTTGCTTGAAACCTACTGAATTATTTATCGGCAAAGAGATCTCCATCTCTATCCTGCTTTTAAAGGAAACTACAAAGTACCCCCCCCCCCCCCCATCACTTCAAGTAACACTAAAGAGAATCAGCAGTTGATCTCTCCGGAGACTCATGTCTGTGTGTGTGTGTGTGTTGGTGTGTGCGTCAGAGAGCCACCACAAATGCAGATCGTTCTTGTGACACATTTATCGCTGACGTGCTTTTGAACTCAGATCAACTTCTTCAAGAAATTACCTGAGCAGACTCCCTCCTTCTCTCATCTCCTCCTCTGGGGAGGCAGCAGATTCTTCTCGCTCTGAAATCTCATTCAGGGCCTAAAAGAAGCAAAGGTAAACATGGAGGCGGTAATAGCAGAAAATGAATTAAATTGATAAATGCAAACGAAACTATAATTCTCTTTAAAATACACCTTTTATGCCTTGAATCAAAGATTTTTTTATTTTACAACAAACAACATCGAAAGGCCAGAATGCAGGTTTGCTATGTTTCTGAAAAAGACCTATTTAGCAGTTGTTTCCTCAGCAGCCATTAAAAACAATCCAAAATTCCAAATGTCTGCTGTTAGGGGAGGTCTGTGGTAACCTCAGCACACCACATGGGGCAGTATGGAGGGGAGTGACACCAGGACAACTTTAAATCAAGATAGTGGACCATGAAGGACAACATTGCAGTTTCTGGTTCCAAACAACACAAAGCAGCAGTGGATGCAGTTTATTTTTCCATAAACAAGAGCTGCAGACATGGGCTGGGGGCCCACCAATGACCAGACGTCTCCTTGGGTCCTGCATATGAGGAGACGGCATTGATGCTCTTCGTTCGATGAAGACTCTTGCTGTGGTTGGACCACTTGGAACATTGTTTTTCGAGCAGGGCTTTGCCCTTGCTGGGTTTCTTGGGAGGCATGTTGTCTAAAAATGTGTGAATATGTCAAATTGACAAAATTATAATGTGTGCTCAGAATGTGAGTTGCGAATGACCAGCGGGGCAGAACGGCCCGCTTTTTATAACGAGCTACTGGGCAGCTGGTGGCACTTAATATGGACGTCTGCCATCTGCAGACATGTACACATCCTCCAATCAGAGCTCGCAATCCAGCTGTCACTGCCCTATGGCTGCCGTTCTTTTAATGACTGATGCTTGATGGCCGCCGTCTAGATTCATGACCAGGCCGACAATTTTTACAAGACAAATCGGGCGTCTAATCTTGAAGATTCTGCAAATGCATCCACATCACGTGGTGGCAGTTGTGTTTGTGACCGTACCTTTACTGTTCCTTGAAAACAAAATCTAACTTCACAGTAATATCAATTTTTAAATAACTTGTCCTGTCTGACAGCCGAGCAGACAGATAGCATGAAAGAGTTTAACCCTTGTGCTGTCTTGTGGGGTCCAGATGACCCCACTCCCAACGTTGGCACGTTAACGTTAGGGAGTGGGGTCATCTGGACCTGGTTTGGAGGAAAGGAATTGATAAAGATGACTTCTTTTACCTCCTTCATGCAGGGGAACCTCTTTTCTGCTTCCAGCCTGGAGGGTGGAGGGACTTCCAGACAGCTAAGGGGGTCCAGGGACAGAGCATCCAGAAACAGGTTTTCTGTGGGGCCCTTGAGCCTCATGGCGGCCCCCTGCTCCTCCAGGGTGGCGTCAGAGTCGGAATGGGAGCGCGTGGGGGGAGCGGTAGTGGAGGTTCTGAGGCTTCGAGGGGATCTCGGAGAGTTCTCCTGAGGTGAGAACACCCCCCTGTGGGCAGAGCTGCCATCTTTGACGTCAGGGCCCTCCCCTCCTTTGGTGTTCAGCTCCCTCTGCATCTACATGACAAGTGACACACAGAAAACCTCTTCATGGTGTTCGATTGGACTGGAAATGAAAAGGTTTTGGAAAGATGCAAAACTGAAGCTTTAACACGAATTTGTCCGCCCTTCAATCAGAAACCCTATTACTTTCACAGAGTGTTAATGTCTTAATGAAAACAGATTAACTGTTTTTAAGAGATTCCATCCATCCATCCTTCAGAATCCATTGAATCCGTTTCTGAGGTCACAGGGCTGCTCGAGCCTATCCCATATGCAGTTGGGTGACGGTGGGGTACAACCTGAACATGTCAGACTGGAGAAAACCCACACATGCACGAGAGAGACATGCAGATTCCACACAGAAAGGTCCCAGGATGGATTTGAAGCATGGCTTTCTCACTGTGACGCAAAGGTGCTAACCACTACACCAGGAGAGGGCAAACTAAGGCCAGGGGCCACATGCGGCCCGTTTAATCTGGAATAAATTATATCGGTGATCCTTATTATTTCCCCTGTAATTCTGGTGTCTCTCCATAGACAGGGCACAAAAAAAACATTGTTTAGGTGCAGAAAGTGATTCTGAAAATTTTCATGTATGTTTTCCGAGTTGGACAGTCATATTTCTGATCTTTCCAACACCACTTGAACACAGCATTTCTCTAAGTTTGCGTTTTTCCCTGAGGGACATCAACCCATTGGCTCTGAAATGAGAAAATTCAGTTTTTCCTTTTTTCTTTGAGAGTTTAAACCATCCGTAAAATCGACATTAATCTTGCCGCTTGTGCCAGGAATATAGATTTTATTAAAATATATAAACACTAAACTTTTTTTTGTCAACAAAAGTGGATCCAGTTTTAGTGCAGATCCGATGAACTTCTCTGTAGCTTTCAGCCCTCTAAACTGGACCGGAAACAGGTTCTGTGTTAAATCTCATGTTCAACAAACAATCAGTCCTTTTAGTTCCCCAAAAGTTTCCAGAATACTATAGATAATTCACTGTAAGCATCCTGCTCCAGACCACAGTTCTAACGTTTTCAGTGTTTCTGAGCCGAGCGTCGTCTGCTTGATTGTTTTCTGCAGTTAAATGCTGAACTCTGCATCCCTGCCTCTGCACTGATGGCTGTGCTCTGTGACAAATCAGAAGTTTGTTCTGCTTCGTGTTTGACCCTTGTGCTATCCTAGGCACTTCAACATTGGGAGTTGGGTCATCTAGACCCACTAGACAGTGCTCTGAATCTTTTTTCTTCAGTGATTTGTGATCTTCACTGGTGTCCATGGATTACATGAAATCTATCCACCTTTATCCACCTTTGTCATGGTAGGGAGAACATGTCAATGTAAGGGGGGGGTCATCTAAGATAGCACAAGGGTGAACAAAAGCCTCACACCTGTATTGTGTAATGGTGGTTGAGGTGGGGTTGGGGGGGCTGCTTCCTGTCCATCAGGCACAGATGAGGAGCATGGTTGCAGTCAAATACAGTGATGTTTTTACTGTACTCTGCTAAAAATGAAACAGATTCAATTTGGAGTTGGGAATTTTTCCTTCTTTTTTCTCTTCCTTCTGCTGAGGTTTATGCAGCAAAAACATTACAGAAGATTTGATCTGAATAAATACATGAACTATTTCTGACTCGGCCTTGAATTTAGAGCATCATTTTACTGCGCTGCTCTGAAAATCCTGTTTTGGGTGTTTCTAACATACTCTTGTGGCATTTTTCTGATGATAGACGACATATATCAAGAAAATTAAGCTTCAATTTGCATTCAAACCCTTTACATCAGAGTAAATGAAGCCTCACATTCCTTTCTGTTTGGAACGTGAATAAGTCCTCTATAAATTAGTTTCACTGAAACAAAACCCAAAGTTCCAGAATTGACGACAAACTGAAACAAGCTGTTGGATCAGTGTTACCCAACCCTGGTCTTCGGGAAACACCGTCCTGCATGGTTTCCATGTTGCCCCGCCTATGCACACCTGATTCATCATCGGGCTCTGCAGAAGCCGGACAATTCATCAAGTCATCAGAGGCAGGCGTGTTGTAGCAGGGTGGGATTAAAAAAAATGCAGGACAGTTTCCCGAGGAAACACCGTTAGATGATGAGAAGATGAATGTTCCTTGTTTTTCGGAAACTCCGCCCTCTCTCACCCTCTCCATCTTGCGGTGCAGCTCCCTCATGCTGCTCTCCCACTCCTGCCGCTCTCGGCTGAAGCGCTCCAGGAGCTCTGTCCTCTCGCGGCTCCACCTCTTCTCTCCGTGCTGCAGCTTCCAGCGGAGGTCCAGGGATGTGCTGTGGCTCTCGGCCAGAATGCGCCGATGCTCCTCGCGCTCCTGCTTCAAGGCCCGCTCGGGCTCCGGATCGACCTCCCCCCCCTGCGCCTCGCCCCGGGCCTCCTCCTCCAGCTGCTCAAACAACAGACACAGAGGAGTCACTGCAGTGAAAAATGACAGAGGACACTCTGAGTCTGTTCATTTATCATGTTTGTAGATGAAGGCAAAGTCAAATCAGCAGCAGCAACTTCCAACTCAAGAAGGTCACTTTTACAAGTTTGTTCATGTCGTTCTCCAAAGAAATGTTATTAGACTCTGAGGTGCTGATGATTTTGAACATTTGTTCAGTTTCTAGTCAAATAACCTGATTAAACGACCAAATTCTCCAGCAGGAAATGTTTCCATGAAATTTTGAAAGCGTTTTACAAAAACGTCTTCCACTACAAACCTGTTTAATGTAGCAGCAGGTCTACTGTCAGTCATTTCAATGTTGTCTAAGCCAAATTTCAAATGCATTGTCAAACAAGCCATTCTTTTTCTACGCATGCCTTCATTTAAGGAAACAAAGGTTCATTTCACCAGCAGGTTTTAAAAAGAATGAGCAGCGGCTGTGAGGCTGAACCACCCAACACCAGACGCAGAAAAATGCTGAGCTGGGAGAGACGTCCTCTGCTCTGATGGGCTTCCTGAAGCCCATTTCTGAGCGCATAACCAGAGGGAAGCAGAGTGGAGCAAGAAGAGGGCTCCACATGGCCTTATCAGACAAAACTAAGCACATTAGTTCCCTCTGCAGCCCTCGCTGAACTCTGCTCTGCTGAAGGACTCAAGCATGTAAGAGCCTCGTGGATTAAAAGCCGGAGAGTTGAAAAGATAATCTGCCGTCTATAGTTCAAGCCTCCTAATTGGTTTAGAGATGAGAGTTTTTCTTCTATAAGATACAGGACGCATCAAGAGGGACTGTGTCTTTGCGGCGTCTGACTGGAAGCAGTTTTTCTCTGCATTGCTGGTGGCAGAAATCCGGGTCTCCTGACTTTAAAGAGGTAAAAACATATGACGGTTCAATCAGGCTGAGCAGGAAATGCTTTTGTTTTTCTCTATGCCAGCAGCTTGGGGGTTCAAACCAGTGACTACAGACTGCCTGAAAGCAGATTTTCGTTTGCTTCCTCTGTAAAGGCCAGATTAACGCAGCAGAAGCTTTGTCCAAAACAAAAGGAACCCAAAGAACAACCTCCAACAATGTCTTACGATGACCAGAAGTATTCTTTCCAGATCCAAATGACATTTTCTGGTTCCACACAGCATGAGGCCTGTAGAGTCTGAGATGAAGCTCTCCAGATCTTTTGCAAAAATGTGAAGGATGACTTTTTACTTTGTCAGGATTTCCACTGTAAGGTGTTTTGCACACTTTCAACCACTGAATAAAGTCACTTAGTCATGAAAAATTCACTTTCAGAAGTCTCCAAAATGACTAAGATCAAGAAACCCAATCTATTCTTTGCACATCCCTCATATTCACAAAAGTAGAGCCTTTCTCAATTCATTCTGATGTGAACTCGGAATATCAGGCAACTAGAAAGTCCAACATCTTCATGTTGTGTGATTCTGGTCTCCGTCTGACAGACTTCTGGTTCATCTGCAGCTTAACTGAACAGAACGACGACAGGCTGCCGAGCAGAAAAAGCTCAACGGCTACAAGTTTCAAACTCATTTCACTGAGAGAAAGTCCACTAAAGACCTCCCAGTGTGGGAGGAAGAGGCCTCACCTCTCTGGAACTGTTTTTAGAACAGAAACATCTTCACAACTGAAGTCAAGTTTCACTAAAATGTTTCTAAATGTTGTTTTTAAAGACAGAAATGTGGCTTTTTTCCTTTTCTGGATCCCAAAGATCTCCCGTGCCCACTGAATTATTGCTGATTTCATGGGGGAAGTTCCTCCGCTGTTTCTCCGCTGTTTTAGAATCATAAACTAGACTCTAAAGTGTTTTCACACCAAGAGCATTTTCTTCAAGTGCTTTGGAACCTGCCAGTCCTTTCTTCAACCATCGTTCACAGACTTCAGTCCTCCAAAAATGGTCAAATTAGGTTGTCTCACGAAACACAATTTTCTTTTTCAGAATTGCAAATGTTTTTTCAGAACAATAGTTGCTAGGATACAATCTCTGTGATGCCGGGATGCTAATATACTCTCAAGCATTTTGTGAAGCTGTTCACAGTGTCTTTGGTTGAGTCAGATGGGCTCATCATACTGTATCAAGCTGTCAGACCTCCATGGGTTAGGACTGAGCAGCAACAGCAAATCCAACCCAGAGCTAAAGATTCTCAGAAGAAATGGTTAAAGTCTGATTTCTAGACATTTCTTTGTCAGATGAGAGCTGCATTAGGAAACAGCTTTGACTCATATCAATGTTGCTGCACCTTTTACTCAAGATGTAGCTAAACATGAAGCCAATAAACATGAAAGCTTTTTTTTAGATGGACTTCCTGCAACATGTTTCTTGTCATCCTGCAGCTTAGTGGGAGAGGTGGCGCTTCTCCCCACAGTTACGGGATCTGTTCCTTTAACAGTGGACGCTGAGACGCCATCTGTACCTGAGCAACCTGGCACCTCATCTCTGTCCACTTGACCTCCCAGGCGGCTTTGTCATTGGCGTAGGACTGCTGCAGTTGGCTTCTCCTCGTCTCCTCCTCCCGCAGCACGTCCAGCAGCTCCTCCAGGAGCGTCCGCACGGCCTGCAGGACTCGCCGGTTCTCCCCAAACTGCAGCCGCAGTCAGACCAAGCATTGACCAGAAAACAGCACAAGAAAACATCCATTAGGCGCTGAGCATCAACTGCTTGAACTGTTTGGTGGTCAGGAAGTCCATCAAAGATCAATATATTGATTGGATTTACATAAATATTTATACTGTTCTGTATTGCTTTCATTATTGTCTTTTATTCTTATATTTCTTTGACATGATGGGCACCTTTAATTTCGGTCGTGGTTCTTTTATGATGAAATAAGCATTTTATTCTATTCTATCAGTTCTGCTCTCTGTTCCCTGAGTGAGGGATTTCTGCATGCATCCTAAATGAAACCTTGCACAGATAAACGAGACGTTCATTGAAGCTGCAACAAAAAACAGCTGGGATCCTTCTGGGGGGAGCTTGCAGGCCCGACCGGACACAGCCAGGCTTTCAAGTGACTGTCATCACCTCGAGGTGTCACTGCAGCGCTTTGGGCTCCGTCAGCTATGGAACACTGTGTCAGACGCCGAAAGCTCCGCTCCGGCGCTCCAATCATTAGCTTTCCACAGAAGCAGAAATGAGCGGGACGGGCTTTTTTCCTCCTAATGTCACAAATGGAACTACTCAGCTTGACTTATTGAACAGAGCAAAAAGGTTTCTGTGCACACGAGTGTCAACCGCAGTAAAATGAGTAAAAAGGTTGAGTGCAGATGGAGCCTTCCTGTCAAAACGTTGCATGAATTCTGATCCAAAACGCTGACATTCTGTTTAATATTTGAATATTTCCATCAGTTTTACACTGACAGGAGCTCTCGAGGACCTTGGCAGCAAATAGAACAGTATAAAGTTGAGAAGCTGATGGAGTTTGTAGCTTTTCAAACATTTGCTGGGTTGTGGCCGTATTTAGTTTTGCTTTTCCCTTTTCATTCCGTGCTTTGTGTATTTTATTTTTATCAGAGTGGGACTTTGTTGTTTTCGTGGATCTTTGTGTGTCTCTGATTGCTTTCAGGTGTGGTGCTGGAAAAGGTGTGGCTCCCGTTTGGAGCCAAGCGGATGGCGGCAGCCTTTAAAGGCACCATTTGGACCTACAGCCTGAGAGAAGGAAGCTTTGCTGCAACCTGCCTCCACTTGGCGCTCTTCTCCACCTGTTCTGTAGTTTGTGTTGCACTTTGTAGTTTTGTGTTCAGGCCCACTCTGTGTAGTCTTTTGTTTGGTGTAGTTATGTTTCAGTGAAGCTGAAGGGGTGAACCGACATTTTCTTTCACGTTTTCTCCTGTTTATGTTAGTCTAGGGAGGTTGGTGCTTTGTCATTGATTTCCCTTTTCTTTATTCAAAGGTGAGATTTCAGATTTCAGTTAGGTGGTTTTTATTTGTATTTTTTTGGCCTTGGTTCACCCTGAAGCCTTTTTCCTTTGCCGTTTAAGTTATTATTTGTCATATATTAATTTGTAAATACATGTGTTACTTTGTATGGTGACAGTCATTAGGTGGTTTTTCGTAAAGTGAGGGCAAAAACACCTTTCATTTTATGCTCCTCTAGGTCCCCTAAACACAAAAAGGGGCATAAGTTAGATAAAAGAATAAGTGAAAGATTTCTTGTCAGCAGCTTAGAGATGTTCACGGCTGTGACGCATCACTCCGCTCTTTAAAACCCTCTCAGCATTCCTGATTCACGCACGGTTTCACTCTATCAACATTTCTGTCTTTTCTTGTTCAAAAAGTGGAAAATATTTTCAGGTTTGCAGAAATCAGTTTAGTCCGCGGCATGATTGTTTGTAACAAGAGGGTAAACGAAGACCGAATAAAGACGTTTGTGGAAAATTCCCACCGCTAATTTCATTTTACATTTTGGAGTGGAGAAGGAAGAAACTTTCCATTTAGTGGAGGAAGATCCTCTTGAAGATGCTCTGATTATTGGCAGTCACATCAATCAGTTTAGCTGAAATTTCTGCAATTAACATGTTTGGATTTAATTTGAAAAAAAAAATCATATTTCTAAGTCTTAAGTATGAAGATTTAAAAGAACCAAATGGCTTTAAAACGACAAATCAAATTCTCTATGAACAAACCAAGAACCAGGAAAGTGCTGATGGAAAGTCCCATTTCTGGTCCTCCTGAAGACATTCTACATGCGATCATTTATTTACACCACATTCCTCTAATGTGAAAAGCCACTAAAGGTGGTGAGTGTTTACTGTCACAGCAGGCGACACCCTTCCAGGTACATTATTTATGTGATTGCTAAACACACTTCAGCTCACGAGCAGCATGATGGAACTGTGAGGGATGAGTGGGGATCTTTCCCGCTTCGGTTCTCTCCAAATCTTCCCAGAAGTTTTGGGGAGACTTTTTGACACGCTGTAACCTTTCTCCACCTGCAGGACGGCTCTGCTGTGCTGCACTTTTGTGTCTGATCACACCTAAAGTGACAAGGTTGAGAACCCCCAAAACCTTGACAAAGTCGAGCATTTAGGGTTACCTAATAATGCATCTCAGACAGAGTGCTCTCACCCTGCTTTCACTTGAACAAGCAGGTAAAGTGGTCCAGTGAGAGGACAGATCTCAACACATGCTGTAGCAGAAGCTCAAACAAAAAACCCACATTCATTAAACACATCATGAACATACACTCACCAGCTCCTTTATTAGGTCCACCTTGCTAGTACCGGGTTAGACCTCTTTCACCTTCAGAACTGCCTCAATTCTTGGTGGCATAGATTCAACTGGAAACATTCCTCAGAAAGGTTGGTCCATGTTGACATGATAGTATCACGCAGTGGCTGCAGATTTGTTGGCTGCACATGTTATGGGTCACCCCCCATTGGTGATGTTTTTTAGGTTCTGGTTTACTGTGGCCTCCACCTGAGTTGGCTACAACAAACCTACAATTATCTAATCTACGGTAGCTTCGTTTTTTAAGGACGGTTCATTCTGTGTTTGGTTTTGGAGCGTCTTCTTTGCCGTGTCTTTAATTCAATTTTATTTCTATAGCCCAATGGTACAACAATAGTCGTCTCAGTGGGCTTCAAACAGGTAGTTTGTGTAATAAACATGAATCATAAAGAACACAGAATTCAAGTCATACAATTCAATAAGTGATAGCTATCCTAAACTTGACATCCCTGCCCTTAGACCCTCCTTCTCGGTAAGGAAAAACTCCTAAAAAACAAATGGATTCCGGATTCATAAATTCGGCTTTTTGATTGGATGTGTTTGAGTCCTGCTGCTCCTGGGTTTATCCTTCCTGACTAACCATGACAGCACATTCATGATGCCAATCTTTCGTTCCACCACATCACAAAGGTTCTCTATTGCAGTGTTTTTCAACCAGTGTGCCGCGGCACACTAGTGTGCCGTGGGAGATGGTCAAGTGTGCCGTGGAAAATTGCCCTCATTAACTGATCTAAAAACATTAACCATCTCCAGGAAATCAGCTCTGTGTTCATCCAAACAGGTCCTGATAAAACACTGAGTAGTTAGGAATATGAAAGATCATAAAATACTTATTTCTTTGTGTTTATTTGATTCTATTAAAGACATTTTGATAAGAATGACGGCACCGCGATTTACCTGCAGCTATAACTGTTTTCTGAAAAGTCCCGCAGCTTTTACTGTCTCCACGACTCCACCAATCATTCTTGAAGGCTAAATCACATGTCATCAGTCTGACCAATCAGAAGTGTTTAAAGTCTAAACTTCCTTGTTCCAATTTAGCTCATAACTCACTCAGTTCCAACAAAAACACCAGCTAAAGCTCGTCTTTAGCGGTGTAGCTTTCCACAGAATCCGGTATCAGACCGTGGAACAAGTGAACAAAACCATGAAACTCAGAGACGCAAGTGTTTCTGCCGTTTTCTCGCCGTATTCACACTACATCTCCCATGATGCATTGGCTTAAAGGGACAGCGCCTTAGCGTACAATGAGTCGTCCTTGTTACACGGATTGAAACCACAACGAACATACAGTTTGTATGTACCTTAACTTTTATTACATCTTTTAGAAAAAACATCTGCAACTTCCTGCTTTTTCTGCCACAATTATCACAAAAATGCACGTCAGATTGCGGGGGGGGGGGCCTGTAGATCAAAACAGACTATGAGTTTCTGCTTTTTTGGGGGGGGGGGGGGGGGGTTGCACGGTGTGCCGCGGGATTTTTGGCAAGGTTAAAGTGTGCCGTGGCTCAAAAAAGGTTGAAAAACACTGCTCTATTGGGTTGAGATCTGGTGACTGTGGAGGCAGTTTGGGTCCAGTGAACTCATCATCATGTTCAAGAAACCAGTCTGAGATGAGTTCACCTTTGTGACATGGTGCCTTTTCCTGCTGGAAGTAGCATCAGAAGATGGTACACTGTGGTCAGAAAGGGATGGACATGGTCAGCAACTATACTCAGGTACAAGTCCATGCTCAACTGGTACTAAGGAGCCCAAAGAAAATATCCCCCACACCATGACACCACCACCACCAGCCTGAACCGTTGATACAAGGCAGGATGGATCAATCCTTTCATGTTGTTGATGCCAAATTCTGACCCTACCATCCGAATGTGGCAGCAGAAATGGAGACTCATCAGACCAGACAACGTTTTCCCATCTTCTATGATCCAGTTTGGGTGAGTCTGTGTGAACTATAGCCTTAGTTAGCTGACAGAAGTGGTACCCGGTGTGGTCTTCTGCTGCTGTGGTCCATCTGCCTCCAGGTGGGAGATGTTGTGCATTCAGAAATGCTCTCCTGCAGACCTCTATTGGAACCAGTGGTTCTTTGAGTTCCTGTTGTCCTTCTATCAGCTGGAACCAGTCTGGCCATTCTCCTCTGACATCTGGGATCAACAAGGCATTTCCGCCCACAGAACTGCTTTTTTCCCCTCCGGGAATCAAACTCTGGATTCCTGCATGGTAGCCTCTCACCTTACCAACCGAGCTACCCAGCCGATATTTCCTCTTTTTAGGTCATCATTCTCTGTAAACCCTAGAGATGGTTGCGGGGGAAAATCCCAGTAGATCAGCATTTCTGAAATCCTCAGACCAGCCCGTCTGGCACCAACAACCACGCTATGTTCAAAGTCACTTCTGTCATCTTTGTTCTCCATTCTGATGCTGGTTTGAACTGCAGCAGATCGTCTGGACATTGTCTACATGAATTAAGTTGCTACCATGTGATTGGCTGATTAAAAATTTCCATTAATGAGCAGTTGGAGAGGTGTGCCTAATAAAGTGGCCGGTGAGGGCACTTTTATGTCAATAAAAAGCATAAAACTGGGTGCTCTGATAAAAAAGTCTGCCTCCAACCAGTGAAGTAGGTCAAAATCTACGTATTGAGCCAAGCGGCTCTAGTGAACGGCTGCCAAACAATCATTTGATCTCTAGAGTGAAGAACAGGAAAGTTAAAACAGACGAGCCGCTGAAAGCTCAGTTAATAAATTAATCTCTGAAAATGTTTTTTAAAGCATAGTTTTTCGGTGGAGCGTCCTCTAAACTCCTTTTAATTCACTACTTTTTCAATATAACTGACTTTTTAAAAAGGTAACGCTGTAGTGTCAGCTTTTTTAGTTTTGCAACGACATTGCAGGAAGAAGAGCTTGACTGGGTCAAGTGTTGCTGGTATGATGCATCAGGTGCATCATTCAGAATGTGAAAATTATTTAGACAATAATCTGGAGTGTAAGGTGTTTGCACGTTTGAAAACTACTACATTCTAGTTTTGACCTTCAGCTCAAGTCAAAGTTTTCACTTGATTAAAGCAAATATTATAAAAATCCTTTTTATTATTTGTGGCTATTTGTGGCTTTTAGTAAGGTTTTGCTTTATTTATTGCATATCACTGTTTTATATCTCCATGTTTCTCTATTTTTAGGCAGCTTTTTGTGTTTATTTTGTATTTGCTTTTTGTGCAAAAGAACAAAGAATAAATAAAACTTCCATTCAAAGTAGTTTTGCGCGTGTTGAAACAGTAGTGCGACAGCGCCGGATGGGAGGTACCTGTCTGGGATGAAGCAGGTGTGGATCATGTGACTGCAGAGGGGTGGTGGGCCTGCTGTCAGGGGTGTCTCCTGCCGTTTGTGGAGAACATAGTCCGTCGTCTCGGTCCGACTCCCCCTCCGCTCGCTCCATTATGGCTCCCAGCTCCTGGAAGCCCTCCAGTTTATCCGCCTGCAAGAAGACATACGGCCGTTAAAGACAGAATTTCTGCACAGTCTGTGAGCTTCTTTTCTGAGCATCTAGTCGTGAAGAAGCAGAGAAGACACTGGATGAATGTCTGCTCCAAACCGGATGACTGACGTGGAAAATATTTTAAAAACATTTTAATTAGGACTTTCTTGAGTGGGAATCAAGAGATTTGACAAAAGGTCTGCTGGGTCCCAAGATCATTTCAAGGAGATGCGACAAGTGTGGCGTGAGGCTTGATCTGGTTCCTCTCTGCTGATCCATCTGTAAGCACAAATCGAATTTTGCGACAGGATGCTGAGCAAATGATCGGTTGAGTCAGGAAACAGAAAATCATATTGAGAAGAAGAAGCTGCAGTAGAGACTCACATTAAAGTACTCATCCCAACATAGATAAATACTTCAAATGTTGTTAGGCGCTGTCACAGATTAATATTGCACCATAGAGCAAAGAAGGTGTGTGCAGCACTAAACAGCGGGAATTTAATGGGACAAGGAAACCTGCAGGAACTAGACCTCCATCTGCAGGAAATTCAAGGTAAAGGCGTTCAGAGGAGGCCGACCTGCGCAGCCATCTTTCCTTTGAGAGGAGAAAAGCTACACCTGAATTCCACAAATGATGTGCAATCATGGAGCAGCAGCGAATTTAACGAGAAACCACTGCTGAATCAACGACTCATGAAGCTGCTCAATCAGCCAGCCAATTACCCATCAGTCCTGCAGCCGCTCCACTCCTCCTGCAACAGTTATCCCTCAAGGATGGGAAGTCTTTCAGGATAACAAACTTGTTTGCTCCCGTTTTCCCAGCTTCCATCTGGTTCCCAGAAATGTACCTTTCAGCAAGCATCTCTGAGGAGACGGCTCATAAGCTATCTGCTGATTCCATTAAAGAAAATGAGAAATTGAGAATTGCATCCGGGAAGCACTCAGCAAGTCCAGGTCAAGGGTCATGGAAGGACTCATCCGATCCTTCCGCACATCGGTGCATGACTGTAAAACGCCAAAACTTGATGATTCTGCTGTTCTTAGAGTCTTTGCAGCTCGTCTTTGCTTTATTTTCTTTCAGCCGAGTTTCAGCAGCAAAAGTGTTTCAACATTCGTTCATATTTTAAAGTGGAAAACGGCCTCAGATTGCCTTTAGAATGAGCCAGTATCTAAATCAGAAGGATGCACTTCTGCTCCAGGGCTAGAAAAAATAAATAAATACCGGTAAATCAAAATTTGATTGTCTTCTAGCTTCACTGTGATTCATCAAATCAATAATTTGCAGTTTCCTGTATTTTTTAGAGAAAACAGAACCTCGCCTTGATCCAACAGGTTCAGCTTCCAGCATCACCATGACTCTCTGCTGGAGCAAAGCAGCTTTAGACGATGGATGGATGGAAACTTTTCTGTTCATTTTTGAATGTTAGAATTCCATTTCTTAGTAACCACTTATATAAAAACAGTGTTGAACCGTGAAGCAAACTGGATGATAAAAGTGGATCAAATCAAATAAGTTTAGTATTTTTGGGAGATTAAAGAAAATGTTCCAATGACAATGCCGATCTTCAGGCTTTTTTCAGACATGTCATTCAGAAGAGAATCTGAAGAAACAAATGTTGTTCCGATTCAGCATTTGGAGCTTAAATCCATCCCAGGTTAGAATGATGAAGAGAGTCTGGAGAAAACGTTGGGATGGAGGGACGCATCTCACCTCTGAGTGCGCCGTCTTGTCTGCCGAGTCGTCTTTGCGGCCAAGCCTCCAGTTGGTGAGAATGGCTCTGAGCTTCATGTAGAAGATGATGGTGTTGCGTCTGAAGAGCCGAACCTCCTGCTGCATTGCAGCTCTCTCATGAGTCCAGGGTATGTCCAGACTTTGAAGACCCTGAAGCTCCAAACCTTCTCGCTGCATCTCCAGACGCAAACATCCATCCTCCTGCTGCAAAAAGAACAAAGAGGTCATCAGTCCACCAATCCATCAATCCACCAATTCACCAATCCATCAATCCATCAATCCATCAATTCACCAATCCATCAATCCACCAACCAATAAATCTATCAATCAACCAATCCATCAATTTATCAATCCATCAATCCATCGAATCTACCAATCCAAACAATTCACCAACCCATCAATCAATCAATTCAACAATTATTCAATACATCAGTCCATCAATTTATCAATCAACCAATCCATTAATCCATCAGTCCACAAACCCATCAATTCACCAATCCATCAATCTACGATTTCATCAACTCAACAATCCATGAACTCACCAATCCATGAATTCACCAATCCATCGATTTATCAATCGACCAACCCATCACTTCACTAATCCATCAACCCACCATCCCATCAATTCAGCAATCCATCATTCCACCAATTCATCAACCCATCCATCATAGAATTCACCAATCCACCAATTCACCAATCCACCAATTCATCAACCCATCAATTTTAGGAATCCATCAATCACTCAATCCACCAATCCATCAATTCATCAATCCACCAACCCATTAATTCACCAATCCACCAATTCAGCAACCCATCAATCCATGGATTCACCAATTCATCATTCCATCAACCCATTAATCCATCAATTCATCAACCCATCAATTTTACCAATCCATCAATCCACCAATCCATCAATTCATCAATCCACCAATCTATGAATTCACTAATCCATCAATCCACCAATTTACCAATCCATCATTTCACCAATACACCAACAAACATTACCAGAAAAGATCATAAAACATCAAATAAAAAGACGTACAAAATTATCACCGCTATCACAGATCAGCCAACATTTTGTTGTGTTACTTCAAAACAGGCTTTAAAGAAAGAGGTAAGACTGATAAAAAGAAGCCATAATACAGATAAAAGTAAGAATTAATGCTGAATCTTTCATCCGAGCATCTCTGTTCATCTGCTTTTGATGGGCAGAGTCCTGTACCTGCAGCAGAGAGACCGCAGCCTCTCGATCCTCCGCCGTCGCTTTCATCCTTCGGTCGTGCTCCAAACGAAACTGGACGTCAGGAGAGTCCCGTAGCTGAACCAACAGAGCGCACAAACACAAACAAATGGAGGTTTCTTCACATACTCCAGCACAAAAATCAAAGTCTGGACTTTGAATTTGCTGAGTAAATGTGAGCTTTTGTTGATATTTAGAGCACAACTAAAAGTCAGAGTTTATAATCTTTTTTTATGTAAATTCTCACTCAATGAAGTACCTTTCCCAAAAAATGAACAAAATCTTTAAAAATCAAGCAAAACTTCAACAACTTGAACAATTATTTCTAAATAAGAAAACAGTTCAGTTCATCAAACTAGTAGAAAAATAAATTTGGACTAAATAGATTTAAATCTTAAACTATTGCTAATCCAGATGAAAAAACATTTAGGCAACTGTATGAAAAAGCACATTTATATAGTTAATTTATAGTTTCTTAATTCTTGGATTAAAGTCAGAATTATTAAAAAAATAATAATTTTCCAGTAAAATATAACACTTTAAAAGAAAAAGAAAGAATTCTTGGATAAACGTACTAAAATATAATTTTAAAGTTTAGGATCAGTACACTGTTTTTAAATCAATATTTACAAATAAAATAACATTAAAAAATGGAATAAATAATAAAAATAGAAGTCTAGTTTACATTTTGGAAAAGAAAAAACTGTCAACATCCTGCGGCCTTGTTGTTTTCGACAGTCAAAATCTGTAATTATGCAATCAGTTTTCTTTTAAAACCTCAAAAAAAAAAAACTTCTGGAACAAGTTGCATAAAATAAATGCAGGGAGGTTAACAGAGGGAACATGACTGTGGCTGTGAAACGGAAAGATATCCCTTCATCCACAAAGTGTCGGCTTCTCCAATTTTGGAGACTGCAGCAGTTTCTGGCCTCTGCGCACCGTTGGGATGAATCCGTACACTCCAGCAGTAAGCCGAGCTCGTCATTGTGAGCTGGCCCTGGATCGCTTCCCCGTCAGCCCAATGTCAAATGCAAATCATGCTTGCAGGGCATGCAGAGCTAATCCGGCCAGCCTCCTTTCCCGCCTATTCATTTCATCTCACAGAAACGGTGCAGTAGAAAGAAAAACAAACCCACATGACTGTAGTGGCGTCTGCACACCGCCACCGCCGCCGCCAGGGCTCCACTTTACATAACAGCCCACAGTTCTCCATGAGAACATAAGGCTGCAATTATAAGCCACAGTGTCCTCCAACTACACGGCCGCTCTATTAAACAGTAGTCGCAGGAGGATTTGAGAGGTTTATGCTGGAGCACTCACCTATTAAACGTCCCTGTCTGTTTGTAAAGTGTGATTACACTGTGGATCTGTGCAGGCTGTTCTATAACGTGAAATGTGCTGAGTCGACTGGTGACAGGGCATCGTTTCAGGGTTCAACACCCAGCCTACTCTGACACAACGAAGGAGCATCACATCCTCACGTCAGGTCTACATTCTGCGTCAAAAGCTACACGCCGTCGCTCCTCAAACAGCTGCAAACCGCTCAACGGGAAGCCACAAAATGATAACACGAAAAGAAAAATAGAACATGGCAATGAAAGAAAAAAAATAAGCACCACAAGCTGTGAGAGTGGATTTCAGTGTGAAATAAGAGAGTGAATGAGGTGAAACTGTTCATCTCCATGAGGATGCCCTGGACTGAGTGGCTTTAAAAAATACTAACTCCATTCTCTATAACGAGAGAAAAAGGCCAAATCAATTAATTGTTGATATAATAATTGAATTTGTCACACAGATGGACACATTCTAAGAGCATCGCTGGGCTGATCTGTCTGCTAAGGTTATGATGAGACATGCAGGCCGTTTCTGTCAGCGGTCGTGTCTTCTTTAGAAGAGCTTCATGTCGATCACTTTGCAGACTTTTGCAAAAGTCAAATCAAAAAAATCAAAGTGAAACAACTGCTTTGAGCAACTTTTGAGTTAAAGCCTGCATGGCTTCAGCAATGATGTCTTGAAACGTTTTTGCCGTTTCCCTTCACAGCCTGCTTTGACTGCCCTCTCCTCTGAAGGCGTCGGGGTCTCCAGCAGTTACACGTAAACAGCGTCCATGTCAACACCTGTCCAGATTCATGCTTTAGGTTGGCAGAAGGCCCACACAGCCACAGTAGAAGGGAGATGAAGGAGGCACTGACCTCTATTCTTAAAGCCAGGGGCCTGTGGTACCTAGTGAGTCCCGCGGCTCCCCTGCCTTGGGCCTGGCCCCCACTCTGGCTTTGGCTCTGGGGCTCCACGCCTCGCTCCTGTCCTAGACGCCACTCCAGCTCATCCCTCTGAACGGACTGTGAGTGACGTGGAGGGGGACGGGGGGCGGGGGGTGGCGGAGGGAGGGTGAAGGAGGCGTGGACAACAGGTACCGGATACAGGGTGCAGGTTGTGGCGGCGGTGATGTTGGGGGGGAGGGGGGGGGAGATATGTGAGGTGATTTGTGGACAAAACAGACAAAATACAACAAACGGTGTGAGGGGGGTGGTGGAAAAAAACAGCGAGGAAGGGGGGGGGGACAAAAATAATACTGAAAATGGGCAAAAAATATAAGCAAAGGAGGGGGGAAAAATCAACTAATAGACTAGATGGAGAAGAAGAAAGAGAGCTAGAGCATGAAGAAGAGCGCAAAGAGAAAGACCAACTTAAAGAGAACGCCGTATGAGAGAGATGAGACGAGAACGAGAATGAGGATGAAGAAAATCATGGGCTGAAACATCTGGCAGGAAACACAAAGAGGAACAAAGAGAGGGAACCGGGGGAAAAGAATGCAAAACACCTGTTATGAAGCGCATGCGATGAGGGATCCATGAGTCCAAACCAACAGCGGAGAGAAACCACTGCAAACTGAAGAGCCACAGCGACAGGAGCCGCGTTACAGAAGCACTTCACCAAAGACACCTTTTAGGATCAGCTTTCATCTTCAGAGGCTTTGGTCAATGTGTGACGTGGCGGCACGCCAGCTGCTTCATTTAGGACACTTAGTGAAGTGCAAACTCCGCTGACCAAAGGAGTCGGTGTTTTCTTTAGTCTATAGAAAACTTTCTATAAAGCAGCTTTTGATCACATGATTGGACCTGTGTTAGTTTGATCAATAGATACAAACACAAGCTGCATGAGTGCAATGAAGAGGAGTTAAAAAAACAAGAATTTTCTGAACAAAAATAGGTAAGAGGTGTATGACGTAACCCAGGACAGCCCCAACCCTGTCCTCAGCAAAAAGTAGTACACTTAAAGTATACTTGATTACAAGTATTGCAAGTATACTATAGTAGACTGTGTACATGCAGTGTAGTAAGTTTACTAACTGAATACTTTTTCACACTCAATTGGAATATATAGATAGCATATAAAAGGTTCATATAAAGTCTCCTGCCTCACTTTTTAGTATAGAAAGTATACTTGTAGTATACTTAAATAGACTAAGTGAAGATCTCCCTGCTGCAGGTTACCTGATCAGGTGTGAATCAGAACAAGGAGCCACCTGAGTCAGCTGATCAGCACAAAGCAGCGATGAGAGAACTGAGAAACAGGCCGGGGGGTCGACCTCCAGGACCAGGTCAGCCCTCATGGACCCTGATGTCATAATTATTGTGCATCAAATGGATTTTAATTGGGCAGATTTGTAGGCCTGTTTAGAGTCTGGATGTTTTCAGAGGAAAATGAATTAATTTTTTTAAATTCGGTACCATTTGAAAGATAACGATTGGCTTTTTGACATCAGTCAGAATTCAGCTGAAAAAAAACAAAGGCTTTTAAGCTTTTCTATAAGTTGAGCTACTTAAAGTACGATGAACATTTGCAAAAGCAAAACAGAATTAAAGATGATTTTGTTATGTTTATCTGACTGCCTTTGCTTCCATTTTGACTTCAATGTGAAAGTGTAAATAAAGTAAAAACATGACTCCTGCCTGAATGTGATCATGTTATCATATAATTTCTGGAATAATGTCTGAATGTAATAAATAAGCACTTCAACTTTGTTTTTATTGATAATTTTGTTACTCAGACGTTCAATAAATGATCTGCGCTTGGACTGATAAACTAAAAATAGAAACAAAATAGAAGTTAAGAACCAGATTATGGTCGCTTTGTATTAATATAAAGGTAGTTAGGTTAAGCATAACAAAGGTGAGACCCTCCAACTCCATTTCAAGCAATTCATTGAACTTTTGGACAAACTCCTTTTTAGTGGATTCATTGTGTCACATGATATATGTAGAAGTACAGATATGCTAATTTATGATTATTATATTGACATCATGGAGATGTATCTTCAACTACTTCCAATTTTTTTTATCCAAGTAACTCTTAATCCTCCAAAGTTTGATCATTTTATGTACAGCTATAAATCACTTATGTTTGTCTTGTTTAGTATTTTTGTTTCGATTGCTTGAAATCAACCGATTCCAATCCAGAGCCGTGCTGACAGACAGTTGTCATGTTTGTGAGCTGCAGACTGTTTGTGCTGGGTTTTTTTCTGATGGTTTCTTCACAGAAAGTCTACCGTCAAAACGTTGTGTCGAATCTGAGTACATAAGTATGGAGCCCCCCAGATGCCAGTGGTTTAAAAAATAAATAAATAAATAAACCGTTCCCAAGGATTCATGTGCTCGAACTCTTGTGCAATCGTGCACGTTTGCACAACAGTTCGAGCACAATTGATGAATCCGTGGGCACAGTTTAGTAATCTGTGTGCACGCTCTATCAGTTTTTTTTTCTTTTCCCCCACTGGCACCTGGGGGGCTCCGTACACAAGTCAGAAACGGTGATAAATTACAAAAGTGTAAAATATTAGATTTAAGTGATTTCATAATGTTGCAAAATAAAACAATGTTTTTGCAGAAATAAAATGTCTATGTTTTAGTAAGGCTAAACTAGACAGAAATTAGACAACAATATAAACGTGAGTCACTGTAAAAGGATCGTTAAGGTTATTTTTTATTTTAAACTATAGTAGTTTTTTAATAGAAACTTTGAGGGACATTAATCTGCACCAATGTGAACTCTTTTAGACTGGAATCTGCTTATTTTGCCCTTCCTAGCTGGTCTTTACTTTGTAGAGTGTGAGCTGATGCTACATCAGTAACAGTACACCACCCAGCTTCACCCGTGAGTTTCTAGGCCGTGTTCTCCAAATGTTTGAGGACCTGTTTGTGTCAGGAGAGGCCTGCCTGATGGTGCAGCACAGAGATAATCAACCTGCACGAAGAAGAGGGCGCTGGGTGACGTGTTGACTCGGATTAAGCAGCAGTAAATCAAGGACAGGAAAGCAGGATGCCGGCCAGCCAGATTCTTCCACGGGCAACTCATGCGGCAACATTTGACACGTTTGTTTGATCGGTGCTCTGAATGCAACAGGTAACCCACAGTGTAAGCGGTCCTGCAGGAGCCTATGGGATGCTGAGAACTGCAGTCCTACCATCGTATTATGAATGGAGTAGTAAAAGCTCATCATGCAAGAACTGTCAGAGCGCTCAGCCAAATGGAAGAAACTGCTGGCACTCCTTTAATACTTACTCCCCCACCTCCCCCCTGCAACAGCTGAGTGCAAGCAGGACGGCTGCAGACAGGAAGTGTATGGATGCAGACAGGCAAAGCTGCTGACTACGCGGATGCGCACGCCATGCAGATGTGAAGGCAGCAGCAGGAAGCGATGGTGGTGGCAATGGATCTGTGGAGGGGAGGGGGGTGTAGTGGCTGTGTGGTGGAGCTGGGTGGGTAAAAACGGCTGGAGCCCAAACTGCTCATCATCCTGTGCTGTCATGACGACGACGGGGGGAGTGACAGACCTGAAGATTTGGGTTTTGAATTTTTCCCACATCTATTAAACTCAAACTATGACGGATTCTTTCTAGATTAAAGGTTGACCGGCTCCTAATCATACGTGTCAAACCTGGCAACCCAAATGAAAAGAAACAAGGTTTGACAAGTATGCAAAAATATAACGCCTTTAAAATGAACAACCTTCTCATCTCTGCTTTTGTTCGGCGGGCGTGTGAAGCGTGTTCAAGAACACGCTAAACTTCTTTTTCTTATGTGTACTAGCACATGTCCGCCACCTACAGCTGGATGAGGCTTGGGGCAAAATGAGCAAATCTGGTGAATCTGGCTCCAGATTTTATCTTTCACAGCTCTATCCCAATACATGAAAGATGCAACACGTGAATGGTGCAATATAATTCTGTCTTGGCATAATTTCTCTTTTGTGATTAGTTTTCAACCGATTGGCACTTTCATCACTTAAAATCAAATCAAATGTTATTTCTATAGCACTTTTCCAACTCATGCTACTCAAAGTGCTTTACATAAAAACAATCACATTTTAAAAACGAGACATTAAATAAATGTCTTGTCTAATACCCATACAGACTGCTTTTGTCACTCTGTCTAATCAGAACCCATTTGTTTGCAGACTTGAGATCCCATTGAGTTTCTTTGAGGCAAACAAACCGGTGAGATGCTTTAAAGGTTTTATGCTTTGCTTTTTGCTAAATTGAAGCACAATTTATTGCAGAGATTGACAGATATTTTGGCCTTAAAGTATTTTAAAAGCAAATGTCATAAAAAATGCCAGCCAAAGAAAGTAGAAAAGTACTTCCTAGCAGAGAGCTGTGGACAGTAAAGGACAGGAAGTCTGTGAAACTCACCTGAAAGTCTGTTGCCAGGTCTCTTCCGAATGTGCCGATGGGCGAGTCGCGGGACATGGAGGTGACGGTGGACAGAAAGCTGCTGGACTCTGTGAGGTTGGGCATGGGCGACAGGTCGTCCGTCCTTTCTCTCAGACCTTCACCTATGTGGTCCAGTTTCTCCATGAAGATGTGAAGCTCGGTGCGGAACGCCTTCATGCGAGTGTTGATGGAGTCCAGAACCTGCGTGTCGGGTTTGGATCCTGACGTCTCTCCGACTTCAGGGAAGTCTCCGGCGGTCACCAGCAGCCTCCCTTCAAAGATCAGGCTGTCTGTGTCTGTGATCAGACGGTCCACCGTCTTCCCCAGCCTGTCGGCCTCTCGCTTCACATTGGCCAGCGACTCTCGCTCTTCCCTCCTGCGATTGGCCTGTTCGGTGGCACTGAGCTCGTCTGAAGGTTTGATGCTTCCAAACCCTGAGGTGGTTCCTGTCTTCTCAAACAGGTCTTCAGAGTCGCTCTCACCACCAACAGGACCCTCCCGCTTGGGTTGAAGGAGAAGAAGTCGGCCTGCTTCTTCATCCTCGGCTGCTTCCCGTCGTCCCGCGTCGCTGTCGGCGTCGCTGTCTCGAGGGCTGCCGGTGCGAAGGCCGAGGTGTGCAGCCAGGTCACAGCGCTGGACGTTGGACATGAGGACGTGGTTCTCATACTGCAGCTTCATGACTTTCCCGCTGAGCTCGTTGATCTGCATCCTGGCCGATTTCAGCTCCTCCATCATCATGAGGGGGCTGCTGCCGCTGCCTCCGTTCCCGGGTTTGAACAAGACCCCCTCGTTTCCCTCCTCACCCGCGTGAACAGAGGTGCCGCTGGGACCAAACTTGAAGCGATTCAGTTCAGATGTGAGCTGCCTGTTGTGGTCTTCGATCTCTGAGATGGAGCGACGCAGCAGCTCCGCCTCCTCCTCCACAAACTGGAGATGGCGACGAAGCTCGTTGGCCGACTCCAGAGCATCTCCGGCGTACGGCGATGACGGCATGCTGGAGAAGGGCTCCCGACCAAAGAAGTCCCTCTCGTACTGACCTCGAATGTCTTCATTTTCTGCTCTCAAGCTCCTGTTCTCCACCTCCAGCTCTACGATCTTCCTTCCCAGAATGTTGGCCTCCTCCTCCACCAGCTTGAGGCGCAGTCGTAACTCGGCCTCCCGGGTGGTGTGTGGACCCCCGCCCGAGCACTCCACGAGGGGGAGGGGGCTGTCAATGTCCCCGTAAACGGATTTGTACTTCTGCATCTCTTGCTCGAGCTCATCCTTCTCCCTGCCGAGTTTTGCCATCTTCTTCCTCATCAGGCTGGACTCCTCTTTGGCAAACTGAAGCTGGCACCTGAGGTCTGCGCTGTCCTCCTGGAAGGATGGTTTCAACAAAAAACAGCCGTTTAGTAAAACCAAAAAGACTTCATAGTGTCTGTATTATTAACTGACTTCCTTGGTCATTTGGTTCTTCTGTTATCAGACACAGTCGTGTTCATACACGACCGTGTCTGATAACAGAAGAACCTAAGAAGTCTGCAAAATATCTCGTCTAACTAAAAAACAACTGTTCTGTTCCTGGAAGGTCTTTGATGTCATTCAGTCTGTGGCCACAGAGGCAGCACAGGATTCAGCATCAACCCGGTGAACTTCATGAGTGTGTCTGCCCTTCTTCTTAGAGGGTGTTTTTCCATGGTTATATCATGACATGAGAATTTGAGATGCAGGGAAACCTCTTCCCATTTTGGAAGGCTGTTTCTACCAGGCGGCAGTGGATGCAGTTTGTATTTCCAGAGGCGACTGCAGCCTGGGAGAATTTGTTTGTCCAGAACTTCTCTGCTGAAAAAACACTGACTTTGCGTCTGCTTTTCTAAATAAAGAATGAATTGAAGCTGAAATGATTGTTCTGGATCATTTCAAAACATGCGCTTCTCAAACTTAAGCAGCTAAAATACTAAAAGAAAACGTAGCTCCTAAATCTGAGGATTTTGCCGTTTTTTGTTTTGATTTTTGTACTTTTGGATTCATATTGTGTCTCTGTTCTCTTTCAAATTTTCTGCTTTTCTTTTCTTCTGCCATTTTTCTGGGCGAGGATCTCCAGTGCAGCTTTCAACTTCTAAGCCTGCTGCCGCCACAGAGTCCCTGCTGCCTCCTGTTGCTGCTGCTCTGGAGTTTGACGTGAGTAAGCACATCGCACTCGCTCCGTCTTTCAGAGAAGCTGAAGTAGATTCTTGTATTAGTGCGTCTTAGCAAATTGGGTTGGACACCAAATCCTTGGTTTCCTGCTACAGTGCAAACGCGAGGGAAAGTGTGCTTCACGCTATCCATACATGTCAGTTTGGGTTATGACGTAGTGAAATTCACTGTTGTGAGAGCATGGGAACTATCGTTCCGGAAGCTGTCAGAAATTTAGTTCTTGCAAAAAAATCTGTCAATGGAACACATGTGGAATTTGCACATAACAGGAGCAGAAATGAAAAACATGAGTGATTATGTGGATTTGTTCCTATGTGCTGTGATTCCATTGTCCTAAACATTCTGGCAGGAAAACCTGAGACAAATGTACAAATTTCCAAGTGTAGAATTATGTCTCACACAAACACGTTTAGACGTACCGGTTACTTTCTTTTAATTAATAAACCTTTTTAAAAATCTATCCATCTGTCTCCCTGTACCTTGAACATACAGGGTCATGTCAGGAAGGGCATCTCTCTGCCAAACCACCTGTGCGAATCAATGAAAGCCGATTCGCTGTGGCGACCCCTAACGGGACAAACCAAAAGGCGAACAACATCATTTAAGAATGTGTCCAGTCTTTTTTCACTGCAGGTTTTAAACCGTCCAGAGGCGCGTTGCTGTCAGACTGATCATACTGAAGTCTGAGACACGTGCATGCTCGCTCTGAGCTAAAAGTTCTCTTCTCATTTCACGCTGAGTGTCATGGAAAGCATCGATGAATTCGTCTCACTTGGTTAGAAGGTTTCTTGTCTTTGAAAGCTTCTCTGCTCCCTCGTCGCCTCAGAGCCGTCTGTAAAACAAAAATAGGGAAAAAACAAATAGGGTCACTCAGAGTTTTTTTTGTTTTTTTACATTACTCTTGCAAATATCCTTTCTTTCAGTGATGCAGCTTGTGAGGGAGAGAGATTAGAAAACATAAAGAAAACAAAGAGTGTTCAGATGAACAAATGTGCTGCAGCGTGCACCAGACTCACACAGAACCCAGAGGGGCACTAATCTGGATGGATGTCTAAGAAACATCCTGGCTTCAAGGCAGACTGTGGGGCAATATTGGACACCATGCTCATTTCCTGTATGTACCTTACTGTCAAATTTAGATAAAATCACATTTGTAATCCGCAGGGATTTATAGCATGTTGGTCATCCTATTGCAGCTACACTTTCCAAAACCTTCAGGAGTGTTTGTGGGAATTTTTGACCCCCTGTGACACAGCAGTGTCGTGCAGTCCCTCACACACGATGACACATGGTGCTTCCCCAACACACAGAGGGAAAAGCATCTGCGCGTCCAGCAGGGGAATCTGTCCTGCAGGCACCGCACGCAAAGCCTGGATAAAGCCTTCTGCTTGTCGGCTTAGCCTCGCTGACTAATACAATCTTTCATTTTTATCAGCTGTTTCACATCAGCCACAGCTCCAAATTCCAAATGACAGGACAAAAAAAAAAAAATAAAGCTCTGAGAGAAAGGATGGCAGCAGCAATCCCACCAGCCCGTCTGCACTTATTTAGCGGTTTAGATGATCAGTAGGACATCTTTCCAGGAAGCAAAGCTCGATTCTAACAATGCTGGTCGACTTTCCTTCTTGGAAAAACGCTCTCCTTCCATCACTTATTATTTGATTTATTTGATCAAGAAGCATGGAAGGTAAATGTGTGTACACCTTCATGATGCAGCACACTGTTGGTCAGTGACTGACTTTCACATCACATGTTCTGCTGCGTCTTTAAGGAATTGTGGGAGAATTGTTTTTGTCTTTGTTTGCAGAAACATATCAAAGAATGAATAAAATCCGTCGGATTTCCTCCACTGCTGATGAGGACCGTTTCGGTGCTTCCCGACTCTCATTTTCCCGCAGCGTGCAGAAAACCCTTCACTGCACACAGTCTGCTGCCACCCGAAATAGACCAGTGGGACAGCGTGAATCATTCGTGGCCAGATGGATGGAAAGTGTGAGGGGGAACCTGCTTCGCCCGGAGCAGGAGAGGTTTCTGAGTCACTTCCCAGCTCTGCAGCAGGAAAACAACACGGCAGAAACACGGACGTAACCAGGCTGCAGGCAAACATCACTTCAGGATGAACGTTTGTGCATTATTTCACTCATTCATCCATTCATTTAGCTAGTTTCTAATCCTGTTCAGTCCACCTCATGGACACACACAGACACACAATCACACACGCACACACGCACACGACACATTTTATTCATTTTAACCAGAGCCTGTAAAACGTCAGTACAATAAAATCATTTAAATCATCTATTTATACACTCCAATAACTCAGTGATAAACAGATAAAATGTCACTAATTTGATTATTTTAATTTTGAGTTTTATTTATATATTACTGGTCTTTTCACGTAGAATTTAACCAATAAAATAAATTGTGGAAAAAATAAAGACAAAAGGAAACACAAGGTGAATCTAAAAATTGATTTTGCTGTCCTCTACTTGACTCTTAAACACTGAACAATTAGAGTTTGCTAATTTTAAAGTTTTTTTGTCATATTTTGCCTTAAGGATTTCATTCAACTCTTGAAAACTATCAAAAACATAAAAAAACAATAACTCCAGATGCAAATGTTTTTTACAGAGTTAAAAACTTAAATACTTAGTTTAGCTATAAGTTTATGGCTATTTTACATTTTACGCAACAACTGACCCATTTTAATGGTTTACGTTTCCACTACCCAGAGGGATTCTTTTTAATTCAGTGATAAATAACCATTATTAGTCTTCTGCATCTAGTTTGTTTACTTTTCACTTTTTACTGTGCTTTATGTACGACAACATAGTTTATGTTTTATGTCAAAAAAGTCCAACACTACATACAAAAAAATAACTAAACAAAATAAAAATAAAAATATGACTATTTTTCCTGGGTGACTATTTGCTCTCTAAATCATGCAGCGGTCCCACCGCTGCACCAGTTGCGGTTCAACTCCCCATCGTGGTGACGGAGCTAATCTCTCTGGGGAGACGGCGGATTAGTCGGCATCTTGTGCAAAGCTCCTCAGAATCCCCAACTGCCATAATCTGGGATCCCCTTTTCAAACAATTGAGAGATCCGAGAAAAACTGAGAGAAACTGTCAGCCAAGTCTCTGCCCAACTTTTTTTTTTTTAAGCAGAACCAGAACCCGGTTTAAAAACAGCACGGCAGGATGGCTCTTCCTGACCTTTGAGGACTTTATGATAGAACGGTTCCTTAACTTTAACAAATAACTGCTGGAGTCATGTCAAGTCGGCATTTCTCTTGTTCCATTCCAATTTTAAACTGCGCAACTTCCCCTGATCTCTTAACCCTTGTGCTATCTTAGATGACCCCACCCTTACATTGACGTGTTCTCCCTACCATGACAAAGGTGGATAAAGGTGGAAAGATTTCATGTATCCATGGACACCAGTGAAGATCACAAATCATTGAAGAAAAAAGGTTCAGTGCACTGTCTAGTGGGTCTAGATGACCCAACTCCCAACGGTAAAGTGCCTAGGATAGCACAAGGGTTACGGCAGCTCCTCATCTTCCTCATGGTTCCTTCTGGAACCACAGAAGGTTCTAGGTTTCCTTTTTCTGTATAATTATTTCCAAATACATGAACTTTGATTGATTTTTAAAAATCTATATAAATGAGTTTGTAATAGAGACATTCATTCTAATAAATCAGTCCTTAAATACAAAACAACTGATAAGTCATTTAATTTTTACTAGCTTGGTATAAATCGGTCATGAACGTATACTGGTCACCAGCATTTTTTAGATATATTCGTTACAAAAGTGACTTTTAGCTGCTTCGTATCTTTTTATCAACTCATGAAATGAATGAAGCCTCAACGTTTAACTTCCAAAAAGGCAACCAAAGATTTTAATATGTCAATAAATGTTCTTTACTATATATTTACTGTACAGAAAATGAGACACATGCAACCCTGGAGGCTCTGCAGGCCGCTGAGCAGGCCTCCTGCTGCACACATAGACTAGGGAATTTCATTGCTGTATTGTTGCATATTTTGCGTTGTGTGTTCGTTTTTAATACTAAAATACACAGCATCAGCAGGTGTGGGAGTTCCCTTCAGGACAGGTGAGGCTGGACCCGCTGCACCCAGTCTCTGCCGGCCTGCAGGATTTCACAGAACTCCTGGGAAACTGCTGGATCATCTATTGAGTGAAAGTGGGCTTGGAAAAATAAAAACACAGACCTCTGAAGTTAACAGCATTGGAGATGAAAAGAGTAAAAGGAAAAGTCATTAAAAGTCGAGAAAAGACATTTTAGAGAAGAGAAAAAAAAGAGGAAGCTGCTTCAGCAAAAAAACGTTACTTCCGTGTGAGACAAGCTGGAGTCTTAAACCTTCAAAGTGGTTCGGCTCTGAGTCCCGGAAGACATTCCCAAAGTTCACAGGCAGAGCGAGGATAAGAAGCAAGGTTTAAAAACACTGAAACTTGGGATTTATTTTCTAACTGTATGGATGGCTGTGGAAAAACAAAAAGGCTGAAGACAGGGTGAAATGTATTTGAAGGTGAATCTACTCTTTTCCTGCCCTGCTGACGGCCTCAGTGAGGTGTTAGGATGTTAGTTCTGTTCTTTTTCCATCTTTCTCTCCAGCTGGGAATCAGACTATGGACTTTGGAAGAGCTCAGCAGTTTCACTGGCACATTTTGACTCTTGAATCTTATTCAGCAGCTGATGTCCTGCATCCTTTGCTTTCTTAGACAAAAACAAAAAACAAGCTAGTTCTCTATTGCAGAGGATGTCAGTAGTGGAAGACTTAAATGATAAATGTCCCTGCAGAGCGTTCAAACTGTTAAACTTAGGCTGAAATGAAGGGGAAGCGAAGTGACAAGACCGAGTAAAGTATTCGTCTGACTTCAAAGACCACTTTGACTCAAGAGGGTTTCCATTTTCTTCCCCCGGGTGTTCCCTTTTGATTCTTGATTCTTATTTTGTTTTATTTAAGGCATCAAAACTATTCAGGATTCTTTCACTTCTTTCTCTCACTCCTCCAGGTGAGAGCGATCTGAGGAAACGCGTTTTTATGTTCATAAACTGATCCGTTTTCTCAAAGCAGAAGGCTATGGATCAGACCGTTTGTCACTCAGTGTTACATTTAATTTCTGTCTAATTTGAAAAGAAAACATCCATTGGAAAGAAAAGAGAAGCAAAGGGAGAGGAGCAGTAAAAGAGTTTAAGAGGAGTCTGACAAAAGAGAATCATGGTAACGCTTTACAATCAGGGGCCCTTAGTTAATGCATAAGATGTTGCACAGGGAAACCAGATTAATGCTTTGTTATGGATTAAGTAGGGTTGAATAGTAAGTAAGTAATACAGTTAGTAATGCAAAGTGATACATAAAAGTGTCAGTTAACATGTTATTTAATAGTTAAGTAATGTGTAATTATGCATTAACTAAGGTTAATAAAGGGAGCCTTATTGTAATGTGTTACCAGAATTATAAAGGTCCAAACTCAGAGCAACAAATGCAAAAACTAGTATGTCGTTCTGTCTCTTTCTGAATGGTGACTAAGAAAACGCACTTCCTGTTTGACCCAGGAGTCTAAACTACCTTCGGTTAGGCTCCATGACTACTTTAAATTAATTAAAAGTGTGCAACAAACATCTGAAATTACCTAAAATGTGTGGGTCGTAGAACAATTTTACAAATTCATGTTGATAAACCAACTTCAGTGACGTTGTGTAACTCCATTCTTCTAAGCGCAGCACTCACTCTTCTGAGCGTAAAACTTTAACATTTTTTGTGTTACAAAAAATTATTTTGCACAGAAAAATGCACTTGAAACTTCAAAATATGTGCAATCAAATACATTTTAACTACAGTAGAGAGACGTTCTCTCTCTTTTGCGCTCGCTTCTGCAGGCATTTTTAAGTTTCAGGAGTAAAATTGTTACGTTTGCCACATTTTAGAGTTTCAAGTGCAACATCATTTAAGTTTTACTCTAAAAACAGTTGGAATACTGGCACAAAAATCACTCCATACTCCTCCTGTTAGCCATTGTGCTGCTTCAGTTCACTGATTTGAAACTAGCAGGAAAAGCACACAACAAATATATTCAACAGCAAAAAGAAACAAAGTTTCTATTTGATCCTATGGGAAAGAGTTTATGCGTCAAAGAAAAACATGTCTCCTTGAAAAACATTTAAAAATCTCTTTGTCATAGAAAATGCAGGCAGCATGTCGGGTTAGGAAAGATAAATCCTGGTGTGATCATGAAACTCCTACACCGTAGACTTTTTAAACAGGAGGTAGAGGAACAACATAAAAAATAAACACACTTTGCTTTGATGCATAGTTTACTGTAATCAGGTAAATCCAAAAAAGGATGGAATCACGGATTAGTCTATCCAGGTACGAGAAGGAACATGAGTGTGACAGTCAGTTTATGTTCAGCAAGAGCTTAGAGCTCATCAACTGACTGAACAATGAGCTGCAGAGTCTCACAGGGCAGCATTGTGGTTTGTGTTTATAAGTGTGTGTGTGTGGGTGTGTGTGTGTGTGTGTGTGTGCGTGAGGAAAGTTTTATCCGGGTTGCAGTTCTGCTGCAAAATCCTGGAAAAACTGTCTCTTCCCCAAAGGAAAAGTGGATTAATGTGAACTCGGACACGCCTGAGTGACGTCACCCACAAAAATCAGGGGGAGGGAGGAAAGCTGGGGGTGTTGAATGAGTAAAAGAGGGTATTTTCAGCAGCAGCATCTGCACTCAACAGCTTGGCCTATTTCTGGTCTTTCTGGTTCTGCTCACAGAGAGCATCGTCTGGCTCAGAAAGCAGGGATTTACGAGGAAGAAGGATGTGACCAGAGAAAGTGGGAGGGGTTGACAAGGGAGCATGGAGCACAAAAGGGGCCGCGGCGGCCGTTGGATGCAGATAAACCCTCTTCTGCAACGACAGAGGAAGCTTAGACTCCAACAATAAATGAGGCTCGCCTGGCGGGAGGGCTCAGAGAGATAAGTCGCTCTGAAATGTTTAGAGGCAGATGATATTAGCAAGATCTGGATGAATAAGAGCTCAATCTGGACTGCTAATCCCTTTTAATAATTTAATTAATGCAGCACACACTCTAGACTGAATGGCCCTTTTTTTGTGTGGTTAGGTTTTCTCCAAATCAAGGTCGCACGCCGGCACAGAGAGCTTCCAGTCGGAGCTCCTGCTTCATCGGGGTTTAAAGCACTTTTATTTTTATCTGTTCGATCAATCTTTTTGCTTGCAGCACCTGCAGTGGTCTAAATATACCGCTTGTGGATGTGCTCCATGAATGCATCATGCAATGCAACAAGACTGTGGACTCCTTCAAAATAAGAGCGGTGAGCTCTAATGCCATCAAAGCAGTTTGATCTGCACAGGTGTGCAAATCTTCTCTGACTTTGAGTGACCTTTGCTTAAACCTTTGTCAGGGAGTTTGTTGGCAGGAGTGATTTGTCAGCTGGTGTTTGCATGAATATGGCACAGATGAGTTGGATGCAGCAGTCTCAAAGGACACTGCAATGTCAGGACATCCAGGCAGACGGGGGCATCTTCAAAACAGAGGCTGTTGGCTGTGACACGCTTTGCAGATTTACACGTCTTTTTCTTCTGTCACTCTTCCCATTCAAGTCTTTTGTGTATTGTTTTTTGCAGCATGAAGCTTGTAGCAGGTGAATTGCACAAGGAATCAACCGTGTTGCTATTTCTGGTGTCTCCGGTGGACATTTGTGAGTCCCGGAGATCAAAAAGGTCCTCCGTAAATTAGCTCTGGATGCTGTAACAGCCTTTGCAGAAACACAGAGGTAGTATATCATTCTTTAAGCCACAAGTCCACCTAGATCTGATGGAGGTCATGTGTGAGCAAAGCAGAGTCACTCATCTCCTCTGACCTCTGTCTGAGACCCATCATGCATCGCAGAGAGCCACAAAACCTCACTGATCTTTCATAAAACACCTCAACAAGCTTCCATAATACTGCAGCACTAACAAAAACAATGAGGTAAAACAGAAAAATCACAATGAAATCACAAAAAAATGACACACGATTTGCCTCCCGAAAAAGTCGTAGTAAATCCCCAACAGCAGGAATGAAGCTACAGCACCAAATATGAAAGCATGCGTGTGGGCTTTGACACGCATGACACATTAAAATTACAGTCAGGAAGCTCTTAATGCAGCGCTGACTCTGCAAGGAGGAAACGAGCAGCGAGGAGGAGGCCGCACTGCAGCTGAAGCATTTTCCTCCAATGATGTACATGCATACAGGCAGTCGCACCTCCCCACCTCAGCGCCCCATCACACATCACACACACACACCCACAGACACACACACACACACACACACACACACACACACACACACACACAGACACACACACACACACACACAGCACAGGAGCTTCACAGGCTTCTATTCAGAAGAAGAACGACAACATCTAAATAACCTTAAAGTCAAGAAGCTTGAACCTGCTGGAACCAGATCACATTTTTAAACTGGAGAATAAAAGTGTATTTTGGTTTTAATGGGCAAAACCTGTAAATGTCACTACAGCACCAACCCTGACCAATAGTAGATCAGGAATTGTATTTAACATTTTCAGGTATAACATTCCTATTATTGCAAAGGAAACATACTTCAGTCGTGATTCCAGGGGAAACTTTCTGAGTTTTTAAATGATTTTAAACCTTTTTTTTTTAAATAAAATGAACACATACAGTACATTTAAACATTTTTGATGTGCTGGTTCCATTTGTCACACATGTCAGATGTGGTCATTTCTAAAAGGAATGATGTTATGTTCATGTGATTCCCATAATTCCATGCAGTCCGAGGCCGTGATGCTCGGTTACCCTGTAAGCAGCAGCAGAGGCGGAAAACCTTCCCACAGTAATTAATGACCCATCGCCTTGCTGGGCCGTCCATCACTGGTTGCCCGGGTAACGAGATGTTTAAGACCACCCAATCAAACGATCTGACCTGGAAATAAAGAACTGGGGGTTTTAAACATGGTAACTTGGAGTTGCTGACCGCTTCTCTCAAAACAGATGGAATGTTTGGGGAATTATATTTATAGGTTTGGGCTTTTTGTGTCGTTTTTAGCACCTGTGGCGCCTTTTCAGTCAACTCAACAGTTTAACTACATGGGGCCCACACAGCCCGGCTTCCTGTGGTGTCCACAGAGCGGGTTTTCTTCTAAATGCTTCATATTTAAACGGATGAATTTTAGATCAACGGAGCAAACTCCAGCACCTGGAGAGCAGGCTGACGGACAGGATGGAGCGTCGTCTGCTGTGGGCCGGACCAAGCCCCTCGCTGATGCAGAGGCTTGACGAGCGCAGAGCTGGCAGCCTCCTACTGAACGTGACAGCGAGCGCTGGAATCCAGCAGGGACACTGGGTCGGCGACCGCTGGAGGCCAGCAGGGGGAACGAGGAGCTGATGTATCGCTAACGAAAGCCAACACAAAGAGCCGAGCAGAGCGGGACATCAGCGATGAAGGTGACTGATCTCAACTCAGGACAAAAACACAAGTGATGACAAATTAAAATCACAAATACTTCCCCTCTGAACTTAAAAGTAGGCCCCATTTTAAATTAGAATAGTTTTCATGTTAGAAATAAATTTGAGAAGTAAAGAAATATGTTTGAACAATTCTCTCTGGCAATAAATCTCATATTCTTTTGAAAAGCCTCTAACTGCTGCTACATTATAAGGAACATGCTTTGGTTGGGAGTGGAGCACAGCTCAGTGTGAGGTTTAGGTCAACCGAAAAATGTTGTAGCAATGAATCAAATGACAGTTGTGGTTTTACTCGACTTTCAGAGGAAAAGCACGGTAAAGCGGTTACATCCTATTCAGCTTAAAGACTCGCTCCAATGAAACTACGCTGGGCGGGGCCACAAGCTCCCAGCTGGAATCTGAATCAGAACTGTGCAGCTGGATGGATCCGATATCTGTTGGACTGCTAACGTTAGGTTGTGAGGAGCCGTAGGCTAGAAGCTAGTTAGCTAGATAGATGACGGGAAGTAGGAGTGGGCTCACTCCGCGCCAACAGTCCCGAGGTGAATTTCTAATGAACTCCTGCCGCTTTGCAGAAACTATGTTCTAGAAAGCAACACAGTTTTGTTTTTTGGCTTTTTTCCGGCAAATCATCATTAAAAGACCACTGGGAACGCTTTGATAATACATCAAAAGATGATCGGAGCAGGACTCCAATCTCAGCTAACTCATCCAAAAAGAAAGGCATGGAAAAAAACTGGCTGCCCCGTCATCTGCCCGCGAGCTTCTCGGCGGCTGCACAGAGTATTCTGGGATGGTGTTCTGGCAGCCGTCCAGCAGTGACTGGGGTGTGAAGCAGCAGGAGTGAGCCAACCAGAGCCACAGCAGGTAGAACCACAACTAGACCAGCACTGAAACCGGCTTTTGGTAAACGATCTGATCCCAGCAGCCTCCACGTCTCAAAACCTGTTTAAAACTCATCACAAACGCCACAAATTGGAAGTTTCTTTGACTTTTTTCCAGCTGCCGTCCTTTACAAAACGGTACAGTGTCAAAGTCCCACTGCAGCCTCGTCTGCAACCTTTTCATGTGCCATGTGTGGTCCAAGTTACACCTGCAGAGACGTCACTGACGGACGTGTCAAAATGTTAGAGCTAAAGTTTCCCTTCACCTTGACTTTAGGATGTCATTTTAGCTCATTTCCAGCTTGAAGACACATCTTTTCTGGCTCTGACCCGCAGACGAGAGAGAAGGATTATGATTAAAAAGAGAAAATGGTCTTTCTCTGCACTTCTGCCAGAAACACAATTTAAAAAAGAAAAGTTTCAACATTTCCAACAATGAAACGAGTAACCAACGACAAAATATTTGCCTTTTGAACAACTATAAAGGAACTCAGTGAGATCCCAAAACACTTCGCTTTATGAAGTAGATAAACATCGGGATAAAGACGAGATACAGCAGCTGCTCTGTGAAAGACATGGATCAGACAAATGGATCCAAATCCCAGTCAAATTAACAGCTGACTTGAGGCAGAAAAGAGATCAGCTGGGCTAAATGAGAGGAATAATAACATGAAAAACCAAAGGAGAGTCCTGCTCTTTTTGAAAGGATGCAGAACTTCAGAAACGTTGAGAACAGACCAGGAAAAGCCGCAAGAAGAAGCGCTCGGGTGGGAAGAAATCCCAGCTGCATCGGAGGCAGGAAGGATCATAAAAACAGGTTATCTCGCTAAAAAAAAGTATTTTTTTAGAAGAAAAATCAACACTGACTAGTTTAAATGCATAGATGTTCATGAGAGAGGCAGGTGCAGTCAAAAATATCCCAAACCAGACTTTTTTGTGGGATTCTCAGAAAGCTAAGAAGACAAGAGTCCAACCGGCATCACGTCCAGCTAACAGCCATCTCCAAAGGGCAGGAGTGCCCAAAGACAGCAAGTGTGTCGTAGCTAGCCTGCCGTGTCTGCCTCTTATGCTGAACCTCCTGAAAACAGCCACAGCCTCTCTGTATATTGGGCAGATCTAGTCGTTTTATATTTCAGTGAAATAATTCTGCCAATTTCTTCTTGTGCTGGGAGCGGCGGCCCTCACTGTCCACTTTTCTTCTTTGATACAGTCAACACTTCAGAAATGAGCTGGACGTGTGACGGAAGTGTCGTGTGACAGTGTTGCCACAGGTTTACGATGGCCTCAAACTTCCTTTAGCCCACCACCATCGAGGAACCCTCCACACGGTTTGTGGAAACCGCGTGGCGCTCCACGCTGTCACAGATTTGATGAAACCCGACGGGCCGGACTTTGGACATGCTTCTGGAGATGAATTTACAGCTTGTCCTTCAGATGATCCTGTAACATCCGGAGACAGAGGTGTCTGGCGGCGTCTCTCTGTCGCCGTGAAACGAGCGTGTTTGCCCTCGCCACGCCGTCAGCACAAAGGTGCCTTTGAGCCACGGCTTCGTCTTTTGGCTCATTAACAAGAAACAGACAAGAGTGAGTGAATTATTCATGACAGGGGCATTTTTGGGGGAGACATTTTGAAAGTGGGGGACTGATAATGAGGTCCCCCCCCCCCCTTCACCCCTTTTCCCCAGTTTCTGTGTGCAACAAACTATTCACAAAAGGCTGGTAATAGGTGGGCGGGGCCTTCGCTGATGCTCACGTCAGGACTGTGGTTCAGAAATGACAGCAGAAGAGCCAATGGGGGGGGGGGGGGTTTGCTATTAATTCCCAGACAAATAACAAGCTGTCAGAATGATGAGAAGCAGGAGAGCAGCAGCTGATTCATTCAGGAGGATCTGCAGATGAGAACTGGACCGCTTTAGCAAGACGACTCCTCTATGCAAAAGATCCAAGAAATATAAAGTTAGTTTTCCTCCATATTTAACACCAATACCAGAAAAAAAACTAACATCCATGAACATGCTGAATGCACAGAGCAATGAGAATCCTGTTTCTCTTTGGTGTGACTGCATTCTAGCAGTCGTCTCCTGCAGCCACGCCCAGAGTTTGCATTTTGCTTTTTCAAGTCATTCCAGAAATAAAATTTTGCTTTTATTGACACTTGTTTGGATTTTCTGTGAAGAAATTAACGAGGTTTTTAACATTTTCACAGAATCTTTGGTGTTCCTTATTTTTAATTTATTTCTTTGAATGTTAGCAAATAGTTTAAGCAGCTTAATCCTAAAAAATAGTTGGCAACTTTTAAATAATGGGATTAATGGTGGGGGGAAAAAATCACAAGTTTAAACTAGAAGTTAAGGAGAGCATGAAGCAATACCAAAAACAGAAACGTGGACTGGAAGGGGGTCGGAGGCTCCTAAAGTTAAAGTTACTTTTTGGAAAGACTGCATGGAGAAGCCTCCTCCAGCCAACGTCCTCCTTTCATGGGTGTCGGCTGGCAAAAGCCCATCCAGTGACACCCTCTCCCTCTACAACCTTTGGCAAGGCCCACAATAAGACTCACAACACCCCCTACAATAACTGACTCAAGGCAGTGCCCCCCCCCCCCCCCCACTCCCCTCCTTGTGTTTGGAGGAGAGATGAAAAACCCGGATTCACCCGCAGTTCCAGCCCGCCAAGCTGCTGCATTTTTTAATTTCAAAATCTCACTGGTTCCCTTTTGACCTGAGGGTTCAGATGCTAATTTACATTTGAACTGATCCTTGTCATTTATTCTGATATTGCACCAACTTTAGATGTGGATTTTAGAAAAAGAATTTACCAGATTTACTATTCTTGTTTCTGGGGTTTCAAAGGCATTTATTTGAAAGGGCCTACTTCATGCAAAATCTATTTTTTTGAGATTTTAAGTGTCTATTAATTCCTTGCAAAAGACAACCCGCTGTCCTAAACGCTTTCCTTTTAAACACCCAATAAGGACAACCATCTTTGCAAAAGTTTGGATGCTGTTTGTTTTCGTGGGAGAAACACAGACATGCTGCAGAGGCCGACTCTAATGTGATGTCAAGTAGGGAAAGGCGGAGCCTCAGAGTTTAAGTCGTTTCACTTCTGGATAGTAAAATGAGCTGCGAAAATAACTACTAATTCATTTTAAAAAATCGTTTTTTAGTGTGCTAAATGTAATATTTGATCATTTATTTGGATCTAGTTTACTATGAAAACCTTAAGAAAAGTATGATATAGACCTTCAATGTAATATTTCATCCAAATTACTCAAATCTGTTTGTAGTGTACTGTCAATGAGCAAAAATCAGCTACGGAGAACGTTTTTTAAAGGGGTTTGAAATTCCATTTCCTGAAGCCTTCATGTTTTTAATTCAAGCAACAGAGTTTATGAAATGATTTTAAAGAAGCTGTCTGAGGCTCCGTGGCTGTCTTCCCCCCCCCCAGGATCTTCTGGTCTACATGCATCAGAAAAATCCACCAGGATGGATGGAGAAGACTGACTTTTTTTTACAGATTTAAGCTTCAAAGGGGGGAGCTCCAGCATATTGATGGGTCTGATTTTCTTTTGTTCGCACAGCAGTCTTCAGAAGATGGTTGCAGCTCCGCAGCTTCGAGCCCATCTCGCAGCTCCATGTACGAGAGCAACATGGCTGACTCCGAAAAGTGGACACTGCATTAACCTTATGTGAAGTTTTCCCTCTCTGTCCTGTTCCATCGTGAGTTTCAGAGCAGCTGCATGATAACAAGGACTGCAGCAGCTTTTCACTTCCAGCCTCCTCTGCCTCCCTCCTCATTGCTGGAGTCAGACACAAGATTTTAACTGGGTCAATGAGATTCCTTTAAAACCACAACATGGGAGGAGATGACAGAGAGGAGAACCGGAGGATGAGGAAAAACGCAGAAGCTGCTGCTCTGCAGTGACTCGTGCTTGTGCAGCGCTTCACGACTACCAACCTACGGTCTCGTACAGTCATTGTGGTGCATCCTGATGGAGCTGGATCCTCTGAGTTATGCAGAGGCAGTGATCAAAGACAGAGGCATCCCAAACAGTGAGGCTTGTTGGCGGGGAAACGAGGGGAACGACACATCTGCAGAGATCTTCCTCATCACCACAAGGAGAAAGATTAATTCTTATGATTAATATGCAGACAAGTGAGGTTTTGACTTCATATAGTCTCTGCAGGAATAAACGTGAAAAAAAACCCAAAACAGATCAATTATTTGAAGATTAAATTAAGATTTTTTTTCCTGGAAGTGGACACTGAAGCCAGCTAAAGCAGAACACGGCATTAACAATTGATCGTTTTCCCCACCATGTCTGCAGAGAGAGCAGCTGCCCAGAGGAGAAGCTGCATTCTTTTTGGTCCACATGAACATTTCAACAGTTTATGCATAAATCAAAGCATACATATACCGTCAGACGATTTCTAGCTGTTAAATCTGTCAGTCAAGTCTGAGGCGACGAGTGTGAGCAGGACAAATCTGCTGCCCGCCGGCTGGTTTGGAGAAACTGCCTCTGTTTTTATTTTGTTTTTTTCCAGCTGATTAACTCAGGAATAAAAACGAGTGTTTGTGTTTGATTTGAGATCTTTAAATCACAATAATCTGAAGAGTTTGTTCAAATCTTTCATTAAATCTGCATAAAAACAGAGAAAAAGTGGGGATGAGGTGCGGCTGAAAACGGCATCAAGAAACTGATGCCAAGGCGGAAAAACAGTCGTTTACGGGAAATAGAAATTAAGTTCAGAGATAGTGAGAGGCCTTTAGAAAATGTCGTTCACATTCAGTGAAAACATGAGCGGTATTAACGGCCAAACTCTGAATTCAATTAATTTCCATTTACAAGTTGATGGTTTCGTCCTGCAACGGCAGAATGTCCCGTCTTCCCCCAACATTTACTGAATTTAATTTAATTTATGAATTAATTGAATTCGAAATCATTTTTTTGATTTTAAGTAGTTATTATTGGTTATGAAAAAGATTTTTAACATAACAGATGATATAAAATGATGAATTCTTATATTATAATCTAACTGAAAGAATCTTTTTGTATAAGAAAAATGGGATAAATTTATAAAGGATAATTTAAAAAGCATTTCAACACCAATCAAACAATATTTTAAACCCAAACATTAGTATGAGGAACAAAGTCGGACATGTGGAACTACTGACAAAAAAAAAATCACATACGTCTATGACAACTTTTAAAGTGGAATTTTAAAATGATAAATGACTCTGGTCGGGATGGATGAAAGAGGGACATACTAAAAGAATCAATCATAATTTATGTTTCCTGCAGAGTGGCCTTGTGGTAGAGTGTCTGCCCTGAAACAGTGGAACTGTGGCTTTTCAGGGAGACCTCATTCCTCCCTGCAGTCAAAGCCTGGGTGTCCCTGGAGCTCACTGCTCCCCCAGGGGAGAGTTCTCTCACATTTCCCAAATGTGAGCGAATTAAAGGGAGTTGAACGTTTTCAATCCGGTATTAAAGCTTGTATCTCGTCTTTAAACACGACCAGTTTGACAGAAGCTAAGTTTTAAAGGTCCCGTATCATGCCATTCTTAAGCCTTTCAGGAGAAACTACATCCAAATAAATCATTATATATTACCTTTGGTACAATAAAAAAGACGTTTTTTATTAAAAAACAGTGTTTTTTGCAGTTCATTATGCCACTCAGAGGTAAACAACATCCAAACTTTTACAAAAAACGATGTGCACATTGTGTATACAAAATGAAAGCGTTTAGCCGATCACTGCTAGCTCCACTGAGAATATGGGCGTGTGTTAGCCTGGGGGCGGGGCTGGCAGCACACTCTTCCTGAAAGGGGCAGTTCTTCCTTTGTGATGTCACAATGTGAGAACAGGTTTTTAGAGGAATACTCAGAAGTGCATGAACGGATCAAAACAGAGTTTGGGGATGTTTTTTTTGCGAGGAATGAACATTACTAAACCCGTATTGGCTCAAAAAGTAGATTTTGCATGATAAAGGCACTTTATCTATACTGTCATTCAGTATGCGGGTTTTCTTGTGAACCAGTTTTTAAAAGTATGCTTTAAACCAAAACCTGGTTTCCCAAAGCAGCATGGGAGATCAGGGAAACCGGTTTTCTAGAGGAGGTTTCCTGGTCACTGTGACAAATTCTTCCTGTAACCTGGTTACTCAAGATCTGCGGTTAGCTAACCGCGTCAAACCAGAAGATCTTGATGCTGAACTTGCTTTCTGCAGCACACCTGACTTTGGCACGTTTGAGTCTGAGTGCATCATCAGAAACACCTGCTGGTCCAGGAGCAGCAGCACAGAGCAAAGGGTTAGTGTGTGGTTCTAATGAAAGAAAAATTCAGCCCAGAAAACCTGGAGAGACTCAATAAATCACCTGATGCTGCAGTTCTGCCTGCAGACATTTCATTAGTTCCTTTTCATTACACATATGAGCGAGTCCATTGTCTCATGGCAGAGGAGGAAAAATCTCAGCCGGGTTTGTGTGCCTTCACACCGACCACAGCCGGCATGTTGCAGGAGCAGCCCTTCTGCATCGGCTAAGGCTGTCAGGGCAAACGGCTGGCCACTGTGTTCCCGACCCCCACCCCACCACCACCACCACCCCCAATAAAAAGATGATAGGCTGTTTTGTAGGAGTGGGATTGATCCATGCCAGAATGCAGATCTTTGGGATGGAGTCCCTCTATCCTGGCGGCAGAGGACAGACCCCGCAACAGGACGCAGTGGTCTTTAAATCCAGAGCTGATCAAAGAAGATAGGAGAGTGGGATTTAACAGGATTTCCTCCCTGATTCGTTAATTATGCAAAACCAAGTGATGCTCTGTTCAAATCCTCCTTCACACCAAGAGAAAGCCGCCCAAAGAGAAGCTAAACGTAAGAAGACCATTCATGTCCTGTGAGCCAAAGGTGAGTTGGGTTAAGGCTGGGATGTTTTTTTTGTTCCGTTCTTGACATCTGCAGTAGAGTGAAGGAAGCTCGTCACACAGGTTTAACAAAATCAGTGACGGGACTTATGCAGCAGCGTCGCAGAGGCTTCAGACGCCTCAGAGGCCGCAGACGTGGCAGAGGCTGCCGAGATTTTAAGTTGCTTTTAACTTTAAAAAGTAACCATTGGGAACCGCAGAATGAATTTACCGTTTTCAGCCATCAACACACCAACTGAAAGGTGGGAGTTTTCAGGCACTTCTAAATGCTGTACTTGAACATCTATGTGTGTTTGTGCATGCATGTGTGTGTTTCTCCATGTGTGTATTTGTGCATGCATGCGTGTATTTCTCCGTGTGTGTATTTGTGTGCATGCATGCGTGAATTTCTCCGTGTGTGTATTTGTGTGCATGCATATGTTTCTTGATGTATATGTGTGTGTGCATGTTGTGCGTGTTTCTCTATGCATGTCTTTGTACATGCTTTTATGAATTTCTCCATGCGTGAGTGTGTGTGTGTGCATGCTTGTGTGTGTTTCTCCGTGTATAGGTGTGTGTGTGTGTCTGTGTGTGCATATATGTGTGTGTTTCTCCATGCATGTGTGAGTGTTTCTCTATGTATGCATTTGTTTCTCCATGTATGTGTGTGTGTGTGTGTGTGTGTGTTTGTATGTGTATGTGCATGCATGTGTGTGTTTTTCCATGAATGGGTGTGTGTGTGTGCGTGCATTCATGTGTGTGCGTCTGGGGCTTCCTTACATTAAACAGATCCACAGATGCAGTGAGTTTTTCTGGGACGATACACAGGGGACCACAAACACACCAAAAAATCTGCATTCATTTGGCACGTCTGCAATCTCAGGCCGTCTACCATCTCTCCCCCTCCACTGATCTGCTCATGCATGTATGCATCACTCCAGCAGCATCCAGAGCAAAACTGTCTTCATGCACAGCATCAGCAGAGCACACCGAGGCCTTTAAATGCGCTCTGACACCTCCAGATATCAAAAGTTTGTGGCATGCAGCTCCTCTCCTGCCAGTGTGGCTCCTTCGGTTGTTTTCTTTCAGGCTGTTACAGTCACGACTGCGACCTGGAATTTAGCTGCAGAAGCAGACCAGAGATGGATTTTCTGTTCCGGGTCCAGTCTGCGCAGACAAGTCGTCTTTGAAGACAGCCGTGCTGGAAGCATCGCAGCAAAGGTCACAAGCAGAGTATAGATTCTAAACCAGTGGAGCTGCTATGACTGGAAGTTAACGGATCAGCGCTTAAGTACGAAACAAACACAAGAGTCCCTGGAAGAGACTGTTGTGGGATTAACCTTCTTTCTGTTCGCTGGCAGACGGCAAGTTACCTGCAGCCGTCATCATTGATTATTCTAAGCAGCTGAACATGAGCATCACGGAGAAAAGCCTTTGTTCGCCTGACTCCTCATGAAGCTAAACTTTAGCGTCACCAAAGCAAAGATTACAACCCCCTCCTGTCAAACACTAACTCTTGGTTTTCAAGTTTGGGTTCTGAACAAACCCCAAAAGACTTATGCAACACTTTCGTCACTTGGCCTGAGGTCAGTGAGGTCTAAAATATGTAATGCACGGGGCAGTTCAGCTTTTCATAGTGATGTTACATCACCGGTACAGCTCAGAGCAGTGATCCGGCATTCCTGTCTTTAACTCCGCCAAACCTCCAATCCTCCAGCGCTCACTCCGCGCTCTCCTACAGTTCAAGGCAAAGAAGTCATCAACAAACAACCCAGACTTTTTCCAACAAACTCAAACTGTCTGTGGTGGAAAACTCTGTGCCTGCAGTCAGTGGCAAAGGCCTCTGGGAAATGTATTTCGTTAAATCTAAAGTTTTTAAACATCTTTAACAGCAGTGTTGTTTAGTTTTACTAAGGCTTTTATATTTTGACTGAATTCATTTCAGACCAAATAATCCTGGCTGACACAAGATGTTAAACTTCCTTAGAGAAGAGGATTCACGAGAACGTAAAAGTTTCTACACCATCGGAAACTGTGAGGAATGAGAGTTCAGCAAAGCTCCAAACCTTCACTACTTTCTCCGCAGCAGCCCGACAGTCGCATCTGCAGTAATGCCCACATCTGACAAAGACCTCCTCATCCTCTCACCTCCTTCATCCTCTCCAGCTCGTTGTGCAGCGCCTGCTTGGAAATCTCCACCTCGATGATCTTTTGCCTGAGCGTCTCGTTCTCGTCCTCCGCTCGGCTGCGTTTGTCCTCAACGATCTCCAGCTCGTTGTGCAATCGCACCGACACATCTTTGGCGACCTGAGGTCAGCGGCATCCCAGAATACAGGAAGCACACGTCAGTACTGCACATGTGCACCGAGAAAGCAGCTCGCATTTACAGTCTATTCTACACTATAAACAATAGCTGTGATGTTTGGCATCTTGTCATTAGTCAAATGTGAACAGCGCTGCCAGACCTTCAGATCCTGCTCCAGGCCGCGCAGCAGATCTCCATCCACCTGGCCTGTCTGAGCCACCCGCAGACTCTTCTGCTCCGCCTTTCGCAGGCGGTACTGCAGGATGCGGCAGTTCTTGTTGGAGCGGTCCAGCTCCCTTCGCAGCTCCTGCAGCTGGTAGACCTCCTCCTCCAGGTAGCAGTCTCGGACCTCCTCCATCTCTGCACGCAGCTCCTCCACTTCATCCTGAGGACATGCAGGAGTTCAGAACAGTTCTTAAAGATTTCCTACATTTCATCAGTGTCTCTAGGGGTAAAGCACATCCTAAATTGCAAAGTGGATCAGTATTTCTTTGAAACACTGTCGTTTTCATGTACCAGCAGTCAGACGAGGAAAAATGTGGCTTAGATTAAGAGGATTTTGAAATCCCAGTCTCAGTAGAATTGTAGTAGCATCTTCAACGCTACTCTAAATCTCTCTGTTTTTCTATGTATAGAGAATTTTATAGAGAATTTTCAACACTTTAACACAAATAAAGAACTGAAAGAAAAGAAACAGCAACAATGAAGCACAATTTCAGCAAACACCAAACGCACTCTCGTAGACAGGAGAAGAAGAAGTGCATGAAAAGATGCGAAACCTCATTCCGAAGAGGAGGGAAACCTCTTCTGAGGATGAAGACAAAGCCAGCAAAGTGGAGCTCTGCGTGATCAGGGAGACACAGATGTACCAGTGCGGCGTGATACGGGGGCCGTTTTCCTAAAGCGTCTTTGGAAAGCTGAAGTATCACACGACCCAGCCGCTAGCTGCTGCCAGAAAATCCCTGCTGTTACACAACGTTTGTGCGCTTCTTACAGCAGCATCAGAGGCTCCCGAACAGCCATCCTGGCGCTCAAAACTGTTTCCCAGATTAATTTAGTTACAGCACAAGTGAATTCAAGTTGATTATAAAACATGAGACCAAAAACTTTTTTCTTTTTTTTATATTTTTCCTAAAGACACAGGAAGAGTCATCCTTCTGCGCACTCATGTGGTTATGCTTGTCATCCACATATTTATGTGTTTTTTCAACAACACTAATGATAAATGATCCTGTTTCAATGTTTGTCTTTAAAAAAACAGCTTCTCTTTTAATCAAGTCTGCTATTAAAAGCCTGTGAAAGGCTGCAGGAACAGGAAAGAGGAGAGTAAAATAGAAAAACCTTTCAGTTGCTGATCCCTTTTTTGCTCGTCAAGTTGCTCCAATATGACACAGTGTCACGATAGTAGTGATGTTTGAAAAGAAATGACAGCAGAGGATCCAATCTCTGCAAACCTCTTTTGGAAATTTTAACCAAAAGCGACTTCAACCTGATTTGGACAAAACTGTTATGAAAGGACAAGAGTTCAGGAGACGTGATAAGAGGAGAAACGTTCCCTGGAGATTGATCTGGGAAACTTCCTGCAGCTCAGGACGCTTACAGCAGCTGAAGGTGCCATATTTTTCTCATTGTTCTGCATAAACCATATATACTGTAGATCAATGTTAGGCCGGAATGAAAATGTCATTCACATTTAAAAGCCAGCTTTTAATGGTTTCACGTTAAAAAAGTTGTAAAATAGAGAGTGTAATATGAAACACCTTGGTGGATTATGCTAATACTTTCACATGATTACATGAGTTCCAGGACTGCATGCACTTCTGTGATGATGTAACAATACTAGATGCCTGTAAGCATCTTATCTCCAGGGTTGGGTGCATTCATATGTTTCATTCTGCCTGCGACATCCAAGTCTGACTTTGTCCGCATCTGTGCCTCCAACCATGAGGGGACCACACATTTTCTGAGGGATCAATATTCTAAAAAGCTTGACTGGCCCCTGATGAAAAAAACAATTGGATCCATAAATGGAGGAAAGAGTATGTCCATTAAAGAAAAGTAAATCTATCCTCATTTGGAAAAGCCCACATGGGCTGTTGAGATCCCAGCTGGGCCCCGTGGGGAGGAGCTGACGACCTCTCACAAGGTCGAGCCAATCGATGGGCAGGTTAAAAGCAAAGACAGACCTGGCGGTCTCCTGGGAGCAGGTGTGTGCAAACAATACTCCTGATGTTCGTAAACGCTGGGTGCTGGCTCACAGCTGCTTCTTTACCACTCTTTATAGTGTCCTCATCTCCACTTAGCAGATGCTATAACTAATTTTTGATCCATTCATCTTGTAAACCCGTTTTTTTCCCTTTCGGGGTCACGGTGCTGCTGGAGCCTATCCTAGCCACTCGTGGGTGAAGGCAGGGGACACCCTGGACAGGTGGCCAGTCTGTCGCAGGGCCACAACTGATTATATCAAACTATATAAGTTTTGGCTGAATGCATACTTGGGGTCTACGCTAGTTTTAGTCAACTGGTACTTTGTGTAGAACAGTTTTTCCCGACCCTGGTCCTCAGGGAACACTGTCCTGCATTTTTTCAATCCAGCTCTGCTCAGACACACCAGCCTCTGATGACCGTCATTGTCCGGCTTCTGCAGAGCCCGATGATGAATCAGGTGTGCATGGGCGGGGCAACATGGAAACCATGCAGGATAGTCTGCCCCAGGGACCAGGGATGGGAAACACTGATGTAGAAGATGGAAAATATTCAGTTGGTTCCATATTACAGATTGTGCCACTAGGCGTCACTGCATGCTGGACGTTGAAGTCCCACTCCCATCATCTTTTTATCTGTTGTCAAAGCGTTCCCAGTGGTCTTTTAATTATGAGCATGCTGTTTTAGGCAAAAATAACTTTTAAAAAGTGTTATTTTCCGCAGAGCGGCAGGAGTTCATCAGAAACTCCCCTCTGAGTTGTGGACAGGACTAAGTCTGCCCTCATTTCCCATCATCCATCTGTGTACATGCTCTCCCGCTAGCTTACAATCCTTACACCCCAACCTAACATTAGTGCTGCAAGAAAAACGGTGGGCAATATTGTAGCCATAGAGCTCTGATCCAGATTACAGCTGGGACGAGGAAAACAAAGACGTTCATGGATCTGTTTATGATCTGTTGGTGGATGATCAGAATGGAGCAGAGCAGGAAGACTTGAAGCTTCAATGTCACAGCTTCAATCTTTTTAAACTGCATTTTTTTCATTGGTTCCTGATTCACAATTTGAATAAAGAAATACCAAGGAATGCTATTTATATATTTATTCATATATGTCATCCATCATGAGAGAAATGCTCCAAGAACATGTTAAAAACACCAAAAACACCATTTTCCTCATTGGAGTGGGTCTTTATAAAGACACAGGACAGAAATGTTTTTCTAATTTGTGAAACAGCTTTATCTGTTTTTTCTTATTTATTTGAGGGAAATAAGAGATCGCTTTTAGGCTTCCTTTGAAAGGAAAAGTGTGTTCTAAATTAAATTAACAAATATTAACATTTTCAATAATTTGGAGGAAAAAAAACTGCTTTCGTTTTTTTGCTGTGAAACCTGCTAAACTGTTGAGAAAAGCTAGAGTTTGTTGATTCTGGATTGCAAAAGCAGTTCAAATTATTTAATGCAAAAATATCTTATGATAAAGTAGAGCTTATTGATCAAAGGGAAACATTTAAAAGGATTTTCTGCTGTCATAACTGTCAGTTCAAACATTTGAATTATTTATTTTAAACAGGTTTTCAAAAACAACCAGCTTTATATGCTGTACATTTTAGTCTAGCGCTGCTCTGAAAGAACTGGACTGACTCATCAGTTAATTGATTATCTGCCTGCACACAGATAATAGGTGAGGTGATAATCACCTGCAGGTTATCAAATCAACGTTTTTCTACAGTGAAACCTAAAAGACAAACTAAGAATAAATCCATCTTCACTTTATTCTTTTTTAAGAAACAAAATCTGCAGGAAGGATGGCAAACACGTTTTTGCATTCAAAGAGAGGGCAGCAGTAGGGGGTGGCCTTGTTTTCTGTGGGCAGGGGGGGCTGCACGGGGGAGCAGAAGGACCTAAGAGACCCAGCTGGCAGACTGACAACCAGGCAGGAGGGTGTTTGAGCCCCCCACACATGGGACATGTGAATGTGATCAACTCCTGCGGGATAAAGCCATCACAGCAGAGCCAGCAAAGCTGATTAAGTCTCTTGTGTCTCCACCAAACCAGGGAGGAAGGCCCAGCAGACATGCGCGCGCGCGTTCGAGCGAGCTCACGTTTGAAATAATACTCTCATCAGTCTTATGCAAATACATTCACGTCCCATCTGGCAAAAAGGAGGTTTGGTCTTTGATAAACTCTCCTCAACTTTAGAGTTGAAAGATGGGAAAAGAACCAGAAACGCAGAGCGCGAGTTTACAGATTCCTGACGAATAAAGATGCGTTCATATCTGAACCCAGAACATCAAACTATTAATACCCTCCCACATCCACGGAGCCAGCAGACTGTCAGATGTGAAAAGTTTGATTTTGAGAGGAAACAGTCGAATCTGCGGGGAATCCCTCAGGATTAAACTGATGCTTGTTTTGACATTTTCAGGAGTTTGTCTGAAGGACAATAAAAACAGTCCGTTCTAACTTTAGGGGTTGAATGCACCTGACTGACTGACTGCGTGAACCTGTTGAGAGACGGCAGCCACGCACCTTGAGGTAGTCGTTTTCAGATCTCAGATCCTCGATCTCCCGCTGCAGATCCTCCTCGGTCACCTCCTTGGCTGCGGGCTGTTTGACCTGTGCGCCGGCGGAGCCGCTCTCCGGTTTGCTGTCCTGTGCGCGCGCGCTTCCCTTGGCGGCGGGAGAGTCGCTCGTGCGCGGCGGCGCTGCGGCTGGCGCTCCCGGTTGGTCCCGGTCACTGGAGCCGGTACCGGACTCCGCGTCGCTACTTGCGGCAGGTGCCGCCCTCTGCTCGTCCGACAGCGGTTCGGACGGGCAATCCGACAAGTCGGAGCTGCTGTCGGTCTGAGTGACCCGGGCCAGACGGGCCCCTGTGGGGACCCGGATCGGGGATCCATGGCTGAACGGGCCCGGAGAACCCGCGGGTAATTTCCCCTTCTTGCCTTTGGTGAGGACCGGACTGCCAGCGGTGTCCGGCTTGGTGCTGGCGGCTTTGGGCTCGGTTGCTGCGTGCTGGGGCGGCTTTGCGGGCTTTTTCGCGGCAGCAGACCTGGTGCTACTTTTGACTGTGGCTGGTTTCTCCTTGGACCCAGCTGTGCTGCGTCTGGAGCTGCGGTTCTGGTGGGCTAAGGACACTGGGGCGCACTGCTGCTGCTGCTGCTTGGAGAGTTTGGGGGATTTGGGTCCGATGGCAGGTGGTTTGGCGGAGCGGGACGGCACATCCTTCAGGAAGGGTCTGGCCGGGGACGGCGCTCGGTTCGGTCTCTTCTTCTCCGGCTGCTGGCTGTGCGCTTTTGTGTCGCCACCGGAGCCATTGGAGCTCTCCATTATACACCGGCGGGAGCGGAGTGGAGGAGGAAGCGATCAATTCGCGGCCCCGCAGAAAAGCTGCCCGGTTTCGCTGCTCCCCTCCTCACCGGGGTGCGCATCCTGCGGTCTGCGAGGTCTCCTTCACTCCATCCCGGCTGCTGTGACCCCGTAGTCCCGTTTCGAAGGAAAGGCTGCCGGTAAACGCGGATAATCGGCGCAGACCCGGTGAGTGACAGGTGGCATCCGCTGCCTGAAGGAGCCAAAGTTGGTCAGACGGATCCGCGGCGGCGCTCCTCCTCCTCCTCCGCAGGCCGGCTCTCCATCCCCGCGCGTCCTCCTGCTCCCGTGAAGCTCTGCAATCACTGCGGCGCGAGGCTCGACGCTCGTCAGCTCCTACGGCGCGCATGCGCCCTGGCCCCGCCAGCACACCCCTTGTTTACTCCGGGACCAGGTTTGACACGCACGCGCTGCTGCGCATGTCAGAACGGAGCACGCCTTTCCTCTCAGAGCGCGCGTCACGGTTGATGAAGATTCCCACAGCAAATGAAAGACTCCGGTCTAGCAATAAATATAGACATCTTTAATAGCATCTCATTAGTTCCAGAATGCCAAAAAGTTATAAATACAACAAACCTGCTTTTTCCATCATGAATTACAAAAAAAATGAAGACAGGTTTAATACAAAGTAAAGTCTGCGCCTTTAAAGAATACAGATCGAAGCATGTCAGATGTAGTATTAGGCTTGGTTGTTACACTTAGGGGTTAGTAGCAAAAAGACAGACAGGTCCTGTTCTGAAAACAAAAATTCTAGATTTTCTACAAAAACCCTTTTGACTGAGTCCAATCATAGAAATGTAAGGATTTTATTTTGGTACAAAACCTTTTCTTGGATGGACATGGTGCCTTTTTAAACCTTTAAAAGCTAAAATTGAGCATAAAACGTCAATAAAAAAAGTCTTTTTAGGCCATCAAATTTACATTAACATCATATCTCCCCCTAAATGCCACAGCTCAACAAACATATGAAGGATTATTGTTTTCTAAGAGCACGGGAGGAAGTATAGCACATATATGTCCATGTAGTGGGTTTAAATAAACGTCAGACATGGACTCAGTTGGGAGAAAACCGTGAAGGAAATTCCTGTCCGCTCCGTAAAGGAACATTTGAAGCAGGGATTTAACATTGCAGCCGTCAGAAAAAAAACATTTCATTCAAAGACTCTGCAGGAGCGTCTTTTTATCAGACATGACTCAACAGAGCTGATCTGGTTTCTGCAGTTTTTTGGGGGACTGCATGGAGGAGGGTGGGTGGGTGGGTGGGGGGTGTATTTGTATGAAATCTGGCACTTGAATACGAAATGCTGCCACGTCCCAGAAACCAGACCTTTCGTTGGATTCAACACTCGGACTTGATTGAGCCCGTCCTCAAAAAAAAAAAAAAAAAAAAAAAACAATCAGGCCTTTTTTCAAGTTTCCTGAGTCGAACACTGAACAAAACCGCCTTGCACTTTGCCCCAAAAAAGGAAACTTGGAGTTTAGCAATAAAACACAAACACCACAGAAATATTAGTCACAATAAAGAAAAAAGAGATGTGCACTTGATTTTCCTCTCCACATCCTCAGGTAGTGAAGGGTTACTTGCTCCAGCCTACATTACCCATCTCTCTTTGCGTCTCCAGTTCACTCTGAGCCTCACTCTCTGCTGAGGCTGCACTGATCTTCAGGGTGCTAAACTACAACTGTTCTCCCCCTTCACTGAGAGACTCTAGTGTCAAATATGACATCCTCGGAAAAAATATATATATAGCAGTTACAGATACTAGAAAACGGAATAAGTTAGAATCACCACTAAAATAAAAACAAGGCCCTTTTTCTGTGGGTCATCATGGCACCACGGCATGTTTACGGTGTGTTTCGCTTCCTTCAACCCAAATGACTTAAAGAATGTTCATCTGTATATAAAGTAGTTCAGCTGTGAACCCAGAGAGTAAACTTCTCTTTATTTTCTGTCTTCCAGAGGTGATGCGCCGGGCTAACTTGGACAAGATGTGGAGACAAAGAGAGAGAAGGATATTACTGCCCTTAGAAAATGTGCAACTTTTCCTGGAGAGCTCTCTATGTGGAAGGCACATGCAGGCACAGCTGGGTTAACCATCGATGCAATGAGGTAGTCGGGGTCACATGTAGACAGTGAGGTGGTACTAGGATAAAGAAGAATCTCCAGGCCTAAAGGTTAGTGTATGCTGCATATCTGAGAAGAGAAACGGAGGAAGATAATACTGCTGCTTTGACAGTTCATGCATCATTTACAGCAGCCTTCAACCATCCACACAGCTGCTGTGTGTCGCCCCCCAGTGGAGCCACGTGTCCACTGCACGCTGGGGTTTCTATGTGCTTTGTGAGAGAGGGATGATGGGAGAGACTCAGCAACAACGCATGCGGGGCGGGGGCAGTTCTGGCGGTACTTCCGGCTCCGGCTGCAGGGACAGAACGCTGTTGGACAGCTCCTTGCTGGGAACTTCCAGAGGCATCTGCAAAACCAGGAGCAGAAACACAACTTAGTGCAGCACACGAAAGCAACAAGCACGACAGTTCCCACAACAGGTCACACAATGACTTCTCACAGTCGCGCTCTGATCGTCTTCTGACCTATTTTCAAAGCGTTCCCAGCTGTCTTAATTATAATCATCAGCCAAAATCCAAAACCTGTTGTGTTTTTCTAGAACATAGTTTCTGCAGAGCGGCAGGAGTTCAGACATTCTCCTCCAAGTTGTGGATAAAACTCAACTCCAACGGCTCCAATTCCTATCATCTACCCATTTACAGCCTCTCCCACTAGCTTACAGCCCCTCACAACCTGAAAGTAATAATAATCAGAGTGATCCAGTTGTGATCCAGATTCCAGCTCCGACCAGGACCACAAAGACGTTCGTGGATCCGTTTGTCTGCAGGTGGATGATCAGAATGGAGCAGAGCAGGAAAACTTGAAATTAATTTTCAAACGGCCTTTTTTCATCTGCTCCTGATTCACAACGGTTTGAGTAAAGAAATACCCAGAAACGTCACTTTGAGTTTAATTTTCTTAAACGTATGTCCTCCGTCATCAGAAAAATGCCACAAGAACATTTTAAAAAGGACAAAAACAGTTTTCGGAGAGGATCTTTAAAAGGTAAGAGATTTGAAGTAAGTACATTTTTTTTAAGGAAAGACGACAAAAAAAGATGTTTGTTTCATGTCATAAACAAAAAAAAAGAAACAACCTTTTCATACAAGTAAAGAATGAAAGCAAAGGCCCTGTGCTTACAGAACAGTCAAAGCTGTGCATGTTTATGCTGTTAATTTCTGTTAAAGGGCCTGTTTCGTGCAAAATCAACTTTTTGAAGCTTTTAAGTGCAACATAAAAATCTCATTTTTGACTCACCAGACTAGTTGACAGGGAGATCAAAAAAATCTACCAATCAAGTTATAGCATTATTTTACAAAGAAAAACTATAGGTGTTTTTTTTTTAAATGATATTACATTAAATACAAACAGAAGAAGTCACAACATCATGAAAACAGTTTTTTTTTCTGAGGAACTCTTGCATTGATTTCTAATCAATCTTTGCTTCTGCTTATTAATTTATGAAATGTTTTCTTTTTCATCACAAATGAGTTGTTTGTGTTTTGTGCTGAAAAACTCCCCCATGAGAAGAGGGTGTTTGGTCCGTCACCTGTAGTCTGAACAAACTGTCAAGTCAAATTCAAAGCTGCAGGGAAAACAAGGACAGATTTACTAAAGCGGAGCAGAAAAAGCCCTTTTTCTTAATTCTGCCTCCAGTTGACATGAAATCGGAACAAAACCATCCTTAAAACATGACCGTGTTTTGGATTCTTGACAGTACAGATGCAGCTCTGCAGCGTGTGATGTGAAGGATGACCGTGCACGTACGTGCACTCACGTAGGCACACTGTTTAGTCAACTCGCTCTTGAGGTGTGGAGAAAATTGACCGAATTCTGGGTCAGAGTGTCCTGGTTTCTACTTCTTCCCCCCTGTGGAAACGGGGTTTGCTGCTGTGGCCTCGATGCAGACCAAAAACTGGACCCTGAAAATGATCTCAGTGACCGTCGGACAACTGCAGAAGCAGGTTTAGGACAGGACTTGCAGCAACAAGCAGGACCATGAAAGTTACTGAAAGGATGGAAGGATTAAAAGGTCTCAATTCTGCATAAAACACCTTTTTTTAATTGTTTCTCTATGCGAGAACGTCTGGTCATCTGCATCAGTTAGAACTCAGGAAGCCGCTGTGATGTGCAGTTCTGACTCGGATGAGCAGGGGAACAGCTCCTTCACGAACCTTTAAAGTTCTGCCACAGAATCGGAGTTGATGTGACCCGAACGACAGAGAATCTTCACAGACAGTAGAGTTGCATGAAAACGAGATTGAGTTTTTGTACCATCATCATTTGAAAGCCCTTTTCTAATGATGTCAGTCTAGCTTTTTTTTTTACAAATGAAATGCACAGCACCAACCTTACTGAGAATGTCATCCACCAGCTTCAGGAAGATCTCGTCCACATTGAAGTTATCCTTGGCACTGGCTTCGCAGAAACGCATCCCACTTATCCTAGAGGCAAACTGCAAATCCCACAAAGAGGAAGGAGCTTTAGATCATCAGAACAAACTCTGAATGAGAGGCAACAGTAAAGCACCGACTCCCCCACTGATCAGAAACATCGCTTCTCTAAGCAGCGTTTTGTGAGAAGCAGGCAGTCTCACTATGTATCAGTTCTAGAAAAAACATGCATTTATTTGTGTTTGGATGATATTTATTTTAGAGTCTGCTGAAAAAGAAGCAACAGCCTTGACTAATGTGTTTTTGTGAAAGTTGATGCACAAAAAGTTGCGCATTGCGGCATTTCCTGCACGTACTTTAAGTGCGTCCGATGTTTGCATTTTGTTGAGCCGCGCATATTTAAAATTAAGCTTCCATTATCTGTCACGCACCTAGATGTGTGAATTGTGTTCTCTGCATTCCCTGGAGGAGCGGGGAGCTGCAGGAACAGCCGCACACAGGAACTATTTGGTGGTTTGACCCTAAATGCAACTGTAATCCTAACCGTCACCCTTTCTCCAGGTCCATGCAGCCAAGGAAACAGGTTCAGGGCTGGCCGCACGCATTTGGAAAATTTATTTTCTTTTGTGAAAACAACAACAGCTTGGCCTGTCCTTCTGGATAAAATCTGTATATTTTTTTACCTATACATATTTTCTGCAAATGTGCAAACTGACAACATTTGTAGACCTGGTGAGAATAGATTGCTCATAAAGACACGGTGCATTTTTGCCCGTGTGGGCTGTGTAGGTCTGTGCTGAACACACCCTCTCTCCTTGCTGTCTGGAGATGATCCGATCCGTCTCACAGTCCAGCTTGTTTCCAACCAGCAGAAGTTCTGCTTCCTCTGAGGCGTACTGCCATGACACAAAGACAGCAGAGGGTCAACTTGAGGACAGGAGGCGTCAGAAAAAGATTCAGAAAATGACTTAGTGTGGATCTGTGGGTTTGTCGTCTCAACCAGGTGACAATAGCTGCGTTTCCATCCCACACAAAACTTTATTGAAATTCTAGAAATGTCGAAAAAACACAATTTTTCTATGACACCATTTCCTTTAAATCATAAATATGCAAATAAACACAAACCTACTCCCTCATGCAGTCATTCAGAAACATGGTGACGGATGTGATCAATACTTTGACAGCAGATACATTCAACTTTCTGCCACGGCACTAGCGCATCATCAATCAAAGGAGACGTCGGCGTCCTCTTCAGGCCGTGGAGCGGCGAGCTCCTTACACGTGGGAGGGGCTACTGATGAAGCCATTGTGGGAAATGGTGGTTGGTGATTTTCCAGAGAAGCTGTTCATGACACGCTCAACTTTTGATGAGCTGTGATGCTGTGGGAGCTCTGGTGCCGCCAGTTCCTACCAAGCAGCTCATCGCCATCCGGTTGTTGGTCACGTGACTCATTAAATTTGAAAAAAAGTCATTTTTTGCAGTTTTGGGAAATATATCAATGTAATACGCCTTTAAAAACCACCTCCTCTGTCAACAGAAAGGCAGAAAAATCTTTAAGGGCTGGACATCACTGTCAAAAACTAAATCCATTCAATTATATTGCATGAGGTCACAATTCTTCTTGGTTTGGGATTAAACACAATTAATGCATTTGTTTTTTCAAACTTCATCCATTTAAAGTTTGTTATACTAAACTGAACAAGTATGGAGTTTTCTTTAATACAATATACTGAAAAATGATAAAATATCAAAAACTATGTTATCTATTCAAAAACTTAGTTCAAAGCATAAATAATTTATGGTCTTAATAAATCAATATTGAATTTTTTTCAGGTTTATTCTTTTTTCCCGGCCATTACTGGGAGGATTTTCTGCACCAGACCAATAAGAACACGGCAAACCCTCCTCTCCAGTCAGGACTGAAAGGCTTTCCACTAACCTCTATTGTTTCGGGTAATCTGCTGCTCTAGAAACTAGGGGTGTAAGAAAAAAATCGATTCAGCAAAATATTGCAATAGTTCATTTGGCGATACTTGTACCGATTCAAAATGTAGCCAGGACGATATTTATTTAATTATTTCTGAGCATCCTTCAGTGTCAGACTCTTGTTGTCCACTTCACCCTCCCACCGCTAGTTGGCAGCAGAGAACACGGAGCCTCTTAGAGCAGCTCTACTCTGCACAAGACAACAGGAAGACTGCAGCCAGAGGCAGCTTGTTCTGTTGTTATGAGACATGAACTACTTAGTTTTTACTTGGGATGGATACCAAACAGAAACTCTGAGCGATGTTGCTGCCAGTAACATATAAAAACGTGGATTGCTGTGCTTTTTAGCGGCTCAGATAAATAAGATAGATAATGAAGCCCAGCAGCGTCTAAGAGGCTAATGCGCTTAGCATCTGCTAAATGCTATCGGCAAAGCGGCCTAAAGTTCTGCAGAACCTCCCAGCTATAGATTCTACTTTAGCGACCTTCTTTTTCTACTTTAGCAAGTTTTGTACAACGTTCTGAAAGGCCAACATTGTGGCGAGGAGCGTTAGTTTACTTCCACGTGTGAGAAGAAGCGTGGCTGCAACGGTGCAGCAGAGCAGACTGATATGTAAACAAAGTATCTTTGTCACATTAAATCAACTTTCCTTCATTCTGTCCTGCTGCCTCATCATCACACTTTATTGTTCCTAGAGAGAATCAGTGTGTAAACCCCCCCTTATTTTTGAAGCACCATCCAGGCTCCTGAACCGTTTAAAAGCATTGGAGAAGCTACATTAAGCAGTGTTGAAAATAAACAGAATTTTATTTCCCTAATAGAAACTTATTGGTTAAGACACATTCATTCTTTGTTGTGGAAATCAGACAATGTTGACTGTTCCCTTTCTATTTTATAAATTACCAAAATAAAAGCACTGTGAATGTGTTTGGGTAAAAGCAACATATATGAGACACAGTTGCAGTGCTTAATATTATGATCATTAAATAAACTGAATTTGACTATTTTATTACAGTGAAAGACGTATTGAAATTCAGGTTGAGTTTTTTCAAAGTCATATTCTTTAAAAAAAAAGAAAGAAAATATGTTTCTGTAAAATATCGGGATATGTATTATATCGCCAGACTCTTGCCAATACACACCCCTACTGGAGACGTTTAACGGCAGGAGGAAAATACAGTCAACTGCTTCAAAGAACCAGGAGGAAGCAGAAATATGACTTCTGCTTTGAACACGTCGGGACTTTGCAAAGACAGAAGTGGTGTTGATTGCTCCAAATAAAGTCGATGGCTCCATAAAAAGAAAGATGGAGTTTTTAAACCAAAGACCTTCTCACACATGTGCTGCTCCTTACCTTGTCTATCATTTTCATCCATTTAGGAAGGTCCTCAAAGGTCTCCTGCTTAGTGATGTCATAAACCAGCACAATGCCCTTGGCTCCTCTGTAGTAAGCAGACGTGATGCTGTTGAACCTCTCCTGTCCGGCAGTGTCCCTGAAACCAACATGGAGCTCGTGTTCATGCCAGTGCGCTCCGGCCTCATTCAGTTCTGCAGAAATCAGCTGCACTTTGGATTCATGTGTTAACCCCTTCATGCCTGAATTGATTTCCAATTACATACAAATCTTCTTTTGATGCTAAATTAAGTTGTGGGTTAAATGGTCCTTTGAGAATTAGTGACATGCGGCGTGAAGGGGTTAAAGTGATCATGATTCAAATGAAACCAAAAAAAAAACAATTGTTTCTAAAATCTAGAAGTGGCAGATTAAACCAGCAACAGAATGATGAGATTTTTCTGGTAGCAATATGACACTAAATCACTTTTTTGAGTTGAAATTGTAAATAGAAATGAAAAATACAAGTGAAGGGTTTCGATCACAAATCAGTTACTACAAAACTGCACTGCTGATTCAGAATGTTTAAACTGGACACTGAACCAAAGCAGCTCCGATGATTAGACGAGCAGCGTGAAGCAGAGCGGGTGGCGTTACTGTACCTTCAGCCGTCACGCTCCCCCCATGAGTCACGAGCAGAAGAGCGGACAGAAACAGCAGCACAGTGGCAGCGCGGGCTGGACACAGCAGCGGCAGAGCTCCATGAGGGGATTTCAAGATGGACGGCCACACAGTCGCCCCGCCTATCCCCATCGCAACGATCGAGGGTGGGTGGAGGAGTGTGGTCACCGTGGAGGAGGTGATGGTGATGTCATGACAGGAGGTTAGTGAGCAGACAGATGGGTTAGTGCAACAAGCCAAAGACTCCCCACGTCTGAGCCAAAGCGCCACCACGTGGACAAAACGTGACATTTGTTCAGATAGTCAGTGTGTTCCCACAGTTTTCCTAGGGGGGGGTTCCTGCACATTCAAACAGTGAAAAGCTGTACAGTATTATGGGAGAGTTTTTGGGGGAAATCTACTTTGTGTTTAATTACACTAAAGTCCAGGTTTTGAGAAATAAAGTAACAGGTAGGGATGGGCCGACATACTTTTTTGCGTCTAAGAACTAAGAAATGTTTAATCTGGGCTACATCAGGAAGACATATCATACAAATGTAAACATCCACGTCTGCAGCATTCAAACAGCAACTATGCAGACTGAAACCTGCTGCATTATGAGTTTAAATCAGGTGTTTGACTTGCAAAAGACCCGGTCCAGCATACTGCTGCATCAAAGCCAGGACAGAAACTCACTGCTGGGCTGAAGTCAATTCAAATGTGTGGGTCTAATCACAAACTAAAATGCAAAATCAGAGGTTAAAAAGATACATCTGCCTAATGCAACAGAAAGCTCCAAGACTGCAGACATTAAGCCAACTGCAGGCTGCTGTCTGCATCACGTTGAAGGTTTCCTGCCAGCACAAACACTTGTTTGAATGCAGGAGCAAGGGGGTATTCCAGAAAGCAGGTTATGCTAGTAACCATGGTAAGTTTGAGGCTAAGGGAGCGGATAACCTCAGCTTTTGGTTCCAGAAATGGAGGTATGTTTCAGGGTATGTCAAGTTGCCATAGCAACTCATGCTCTGAACATAACCTTAAGCAGCCGTACTACTTTGTGGTGTGATGTTAAAGTCCGAGAAATGGTAAAAGATTTTATGTTTCATTTGGTGAATCCTTTTTGTTTGAATCATTTTATTGTTATAAAAATGAGAATGTCTGCAGGGTCTAACTTAAGACATACGAGAGTTCAAGAAGTACAATAAATTAAGATGGAAAAACATTTAGCTGAATTCAAGTAATATGACATTTAGTTAGATAAATATGTAAATCTAAGTGGTAAAAAAATATTGAGTTGGGTAGACGTAACGAATTAGGTTGAAAACATTTAACTAAATTACTTAACAATTGAAGAAATTCATTTAAGTGGATAAGTTTTATGAGTCACAATGAAAATAGAATTGATCCAGAATATTGTGCGTTTACTTAGTCTGTTGTTTTTCTCCAAGCAGATACTCTTTCTTTTGATGATGCAGCCGTATTACTTTTTTGATGGGCGTATAATCTCCATTCGCCATCATTAATCTAATCTAATCTCTTAATATAGCGCTCTTTTTTTCTCAACGCGTTTCCATGGTGACTCTGGAAATCGGCGATCCATTGAGAATGTCTTTATGTACTTGCTGTGCACCTGCATTAACCCAGGGTTACCAAGTGGAGCGTAATTACGCTAACTCATATCCGGTCTTTTGGAACCGACATACCCAGAGTAAGCAAGTTCAGGTGGATTTCAGCCGGAGTTCAGGGTTAAAGTCAGGCTAGTTTAAACATGCTTCCTGGAATACCCCCCAGGAATAAACAGGAAAAACAAACACCATGCACACAGCTGGGACACAGATAGAGGGTTTTGGTTTGTGTTGTTGCAGACTGCAAAAAAAAATAAAATAAATAAACACTTTGCAGAAGTATATGTTCCCAGGTACTCACCAAATCTGCAGCCTGATCTTCTTTCCTCTCAGCTCCACTGTCTTGATTTTGAAATCAACTCCTAAAAGTCAAATCACACGTTAACCTTGCTTTTCTGATGTGGGAATAACATTAATACCATTTGACTCAAATGACAAAAAGAACTGGAGTTGTAACTGGAATCTGATTGGAAAGGCCTTTTTTAAGAAGTCCAACAGCTCTTTTGTCATTCATGTGGCAGAAAAAGCCAGATCTGATGAAGCAGGGCCCTGTCATGGAAAAGACCAGACACAAAATGGAGTTGTGGTACAGCAGTTGGCTGTCAGACTATTTTTGGACTGGACACTATGGCCAGCTGGATCACAGGTCACAGGACTGTTTACCTCATTTCACAACAACAAATGACAAACTTTGCTACTTAAAACACATATAAAAACACATTTATTAATGCGTTGGAATAACATGTTTCTGTAAAACAAAAACAAAAAAGTACTTTAGGCAGCAAAAGGTGACCCGAAAAGTTTTGAGAAAAAATGAATAGTAGAATGCAAATACTTTTGAACAAAACGTATATTAATCAATACATAAATAAAATATTTTTGGCGACAAACAAATACTTTTTGTTGATCAAACAAATCAAATAATGATGGATTCGTGGTTTATGGACTGCATTAAATTCCTCCACCATTCAAACTATATAAACTGCAGAACATAGACGGTGTTCATGTTGTACTTGAAAACTATATTATTCCAGTAAATAGCCGGAGCCCCCTCTGCTACATGCTTTTAAGCTAGTTGTGTGAAAGTACACAAACACTTCCAGGAACGCCGTTTTCTCACCTACGGTTGACTTGCAGGCTTCGCAGAAAGTGTCATCCGTGAATCTCTCCATGAGGCTGGTTTTACCAACACCACGGGAGCCAATAATTATAATTTGAAGTTTGAAATCCGCCGGTCTGGGGGGCATCTTCCTGCGGCGGGACTGAGCTCCGAGGGCGGGAGAAGAGTTCGCGGAGCCCCCGCTGCCGCCGGCGGCCCTCCGCGGGACGTCAAACCTCGGATCCATTTCTAAGCCCACATTTGTAATCCAGAGACAGAAATACGCGTAGGGAAGTTACCACCGAGGAGAAGTCAACAGTAGCTCTGCACCTTCTGCTGAGGAGGGTAAAAGTTTGATAGTCGCCGTCAGTTGATGTTCAGCCATTAGAGACTGAGGCTGTCATGACGTCACATCCGCTCCCTGGGCCTCTTTGTTTTCCTCCATGGGTGTTTGGTACAGAGGCGGCAGCCAAACATCTGCTGATCACCAGCATGTGGATCAGGAACCACAACCAGGACTCGAAGGGGGAAAAATCGTCAATTTAAACGACATTAGAGGTTAATTTAAAGACATTCAGTTCTGTCAACTGTCCTGTAGGAGAGTTTTAAAAAGTCAAACCTGAAGGTCAACTGTTTTTCTTAAATCTGGTAATGAGGTGAACTGCATGATAAAATTGACATGTTCAAAGTATGCATCTAACATACATTTGTGGAAAATGTATATTTAATGGTATTAAATAAAAAACAAATAGATAATAATGTTACCAGATTTTTTTTTTTGGGTGGGGGGTGTTTTAAATATTGAAAGTATTTTTGAAGTGTATTTTGTGATCATAGGTTAATTGGTGTCTCTAAATTACCCGAGGTGTGCCTGATTGGGTGTGTGTGTGGTCAGGGCGAAACCCACCTTTGCCTAACAGTAGCTGGGTTAGGCTCCAGCAACGCCATGACCACGAAGGGGGTTCAGCATGATCTGAAGATAGATGGATGAATGGATTTTATGGTAATGCATCGTGTTTTGGTGTTCTACATTGTAATGCAAAGTAGTGGAGCAGAGATTTAAAAAAAAAAACAACAGTTTAACATCCCCAAAACAGTACAAAAACATAAGTCCTTGAGTAAAATGGGGAAAACAGTTCGATCAGATCTGATTTATTTTCTTAACCCGTTTATACTGCATGTCACTAATTCACATTAAATCCAGGGCTCAACTTAATTTTGCATCACCTTGGGTGGGAAAAACACCGAAGAATATTTTTTAAAGAATTCGAAATACAGTCAGGCGTGGAGGGGTTCAACTTATGGCATCAGACCAAAGAAATGTACTATTTTTTGAATTTTCAGACAATGAAATCAAATTTGTAATTAAATGAATTAAGATACAGAAAAGGGTTGTTGGGGGCATGAAAAAAAATAGCAAGCCCAATAAGAAATTCAGATTTTACGACAAGCTAGACAGGACCATTTCATAATTTCTATGGTCAGGCAAACCGGCTCGTATTTGCAAGTCAGTTTTACAATCCCCAAAGGATGAAGGAGGGTTTGCCCTGCCATCCTTCAGATATTACTATTGGGCGGCAAATATCCAGAAACTTCTCTTCTGGATGAGCGATTGAAAGGATTCCACACTAAGCTAGATCCAGCTGGAAAGGAAATCTTCAGAATTTTGTCTGCGTTCAATACTGTGTTCACAGCTTCCCCTTCCCAGTGTCCATATCTGCCCAGTGGTGTCCACTTCTTTGAAAATCTGGAGTAAATTCAGGAAACAGTTCAGCCTTATAAATCCTACACTCCTCACATCAGTCTACAAAAACTGCAGATTCGATCCGTCCAAAACCGATTTGTCATTCAAACTATGGCAGCGCAAAGGGATTAAGTCAATCTCTTACTTTTTTTTTAAAAACAGTGTTTTTTCCTCTTTTGAACAACTGTCAAAGAAAAATTACCTCCAAAATCAGCATATTTTCCGTTTCTTCCAGATCAGGGACTATGTTCAAAAGTTTCCTCATTTCAAATCGCCCCCCAGAAACTCTACTAGATTGACAATCAAGTGTTTGTTTGTTTCTTTTACACAACATTGTCCTTTTTTGACATCTTGTTTTACACTGTATGTCTGTTTGATATAGAAAAATGTCAACAAACAAAGTAAAAAAAAAAAAAAAAAAAAGATATTCAGATTTTGCTCTCAGAATCTTGAATTTAATAAACAGAGTTTTGAATTAAATCTAAGAAGCATGAACTTTGAATGCCTGCAAGCCACTTGCTGCAGTCAGTACTTTGGAGTAAAACATGGATTGGATCTAATAAAAAAGTTCTATTTCGGTGTCTTTTTGCCATCGAGGGTTACTGGAAAAGATCATTTTGTTAATGGAAGAACAGAAGATGAGTAAAAAGAGATTTTTTTAATTTAGAGTTTGCAAACTAAAGAAATACACTCTATGCTGAAGTTTGAAACTTTTATCAGATGTTCAGATGTGATTGAATTTATGGACCTATTCTGTTTTTGCTCTTTTTAACAGGTTCTTGTAGCATTTTCTGATGATGGAAGATATGTATAAAAATGCATTTCTGAGTATTTTTATTCCTTCAAATTGTGGTGAATCAGGAGCAGACGAAAACATGCCGTTTGAAAAAGCTTGTTAATGTTATGTTCAAACTACAATCAGCAGGCTATAAGCTCCCTGCTCTGCTCCATTCTGATTATCCACCGTCAGACCAATGGATCCATGAACGTCTTCATTTTCCTGGAATGCTGGATAACTCTGATACTGACCACCATTTATGTTGCGCCGCTAATGAGGTTGGGGGTGTGAGGGGCCATGAGGTAGCGGGAGAGCATGTAAACAGATGGATGATGGGAAATGAGCACAGGCTCACTCCATGACATCAGCGCGCCCACAACTCAGAGGTGCATTTCTGATCAACTCCTAGCGCCCTGCAGAAACTAGGACACAGGTTTATTGATTTGGGCTAAAAATTGCATAATAATACTTAAAAGACCTCTGGGAATGCTTTAAGAATAGATCAAAAAATAATTTGACTGGGACTTTAAATAATAGAGGTTGTCTTACCTCTCCATGCTGTTTTACAGGCAAGTGTAATCTTCTGGTTTAAAATAATATTAAAAGTGTTCCCATGCGCTAATCAGGGATGTTTTATCAAAGCCAAATTCTATCAACAACGTATGGCCAGTAATGTGAAAGTCCATGCCAAAAACTGTTGCCAAAAATTACAATTACACAAGTCACTCTAGCTGAGTAAGAATACTGGATTTTAATCAGAAATCTATCAATAAATTGAGTTATGAACCACCACTTAAAAAATAAAACAGTAGAACGAACAAATATTAATGTACAACTGTACTATACAATACAGAATCTGTATTGCAATATTTACATAAATAAACAACAGCTTATTCGGCTGTGTTGATTCGGGTGTTTTGCTTGTCCCTCGGCGGCACCCGTAGCCTGCAACATTCGATGACGTCAGCGCTGAGGAGGAGTTCCTGATGATCCAAACATCGCCGTACAAAATATTCCTATCCGTTTCTCGATATCAGTACGACTGTGATTATTTCACAGCATGGCTGCACAGAAGATAAATGAAGCTCACGAGCACATAGCTAAAGCCGAAAAATGGTGAGTTCCGACACGAATGCTGCCATTTCCGGCGCAGAAAGAAAAGACCAGTTTGTGATCCTGATTTAGCTAGCTAGCAGCACTGCAGGCCACTGGCTCAGTCTGACAGAACACGGTTGATCCCTGACGTATTGCACGGTTGTTAAATCTGTGCGTTTCTCCTAACACTCATGAGTCGTCTGAATTCGGTGACCGGGATTACCGGAGCCGTTTTTCACCGACTCCTCCTGTTTCTGTAGCTTAAAGACGAGCATGACGAAGTGGAAGCCGGACTTTGACAGCGCAGCGTCGGAATACGCCAAAGCAGGTGAAAGCCTCACGTCCGCAACCCCAGCAGTCCCAGCAGACGAGGAGGCTGACATGTCATGATCAATCAATCCCGCATGTGTTCTTGACTCTTCTCCTGCAGCTGTCTGCTTCAAGAACGCAAAGCAGTACGAACAGGCGAAGGATGCTTACCTGAAGGAGGCGGAGTACCACACGGAGAACAAGACGTATCCTCACATGTGGGGCTTAGCTTTTAGTGTCTTTGCTCCATTAACGAGGACACCTGTCTTGTTAATGCACCCTATCTCTACTGAAATGTGACAGTTTGTCATGTCATAAAATAAAAAGTTAAAGTCCCTTCATCTGTCACACCTACCTAGACATGTGACATTTGTTCTCCGCATTTGACCCATCATCCCCCTGGGGGAGCGGTGAGCTGCAGACACAGCCGTGCCAGGGAACCATTTGGTGGTTTAACCCCCCCAATTCTATGGGAGCATTTGTGTAGCATAATTAAAAATAAAAGTCAAAACCAGAAATGCTTTTTCATTTTCAAAATGTAACTGCATCAGATGACTCAAAATTTAAATGAAAAATTAATCTTAAAAACCGCTTATTCTGTGTCATAATTAAAATGAAAATGCAAAGAGGGGATTGCATTTTCATTTTCACATCCACCCTGTGAATAGTGTCGCATATTTCAATTCGACTTAGCATTTCCAGAGGGGAGGCGGGGCGATGACGTCACTGCTATCTCCGTGTGTCCGGTTGTTACGAGACTCATGCTAGGAGCAGTGTAGCTTTGTGTTAGCGGCAGAGGAGAGGGCTTTGTGATGGTTGTGAACTTCTGATGATTTTACACAGCTTATCAGGACTACGTAGCAGCATTTCCGCCTTCTGTGGTCATCCTTCGGACGCACTGTGGTACGTCAAAAACGTGCTAAAAACGGCTACCGGTCCGAAGACAAAGCTAGTCTGGGGGCAGTTTGGACAAAACGTTGTGCGTCCGAAGGAGGACCACAGAAGGCGGAAATGCTGCTACGTAGCTACGTTGTGTACAATCATCAGAAGTTCACAACCATCACAAAGCCCCCTTCTCTGCCGCTAACACAAAGCTACACTGCTCCTAGCATGTGTCTCTTCGCAGCCGGACACACGAAGATAGTACTGATGTCATCGCCCCGCCTCCCCTCTGGAAATGCTTATTCGAAATTATTATCGCGACAATGTTCGCAGGGTGGATGTGAAAATGAAAGTGCAATCCCCTTTTTGCATTTTCGTTTTAATTATGACACAGAATAAGCGGTTTTTAAGATTGATTTTTCATTTAAATTTTGAGTCATCTGATGCAGTTACATTTTGAAAATGAAAAAGCATTTCTGTTAATCCATTTTAATTGTCAAATTAGACATTTCTAAATGAATTTTGCTACACATTTACCAGAGAACTTTTTGAAAATGAAATGTCAAACACCATTTTCATTATCATTTTAATTAAGTGACAGAATAAGCAGTGTTGAAGAAGAAAAAGAAAAAGCGGTTTGGCGGATTGCTTTTTCATTTTAATTTTGAGTCAAAAAATGCAGCTTCATTTTGAAAATGAAAAAGCATTTCTGGTTTTGACTTTTAGTTTTAATTATGCTACACTAATGCTTCCATACGGGTGCATACCCGATCTATATTTCTGACCTTTTAACTCCCTACACTCCTGCACGTTCTTTGAGGTCCACTGAAAAAAATCTTTTATGTGTTCCAAAAACTCATTTTAAAACAAGAGGAGACCTCGCCTTTCAGGCAGTTGCTCCCCGACTTTGGAACGACCTCCCCCTGTCTCTGCGCCAGATTGACTCAGTCGAGTGTTTTAAAGCTCAAGTTAAGACCTTTTTATTTAGGAAAGCTTTTAGCTGACTTTTACTTGTGTTCACTTTTGCCTGTTTGTTTATTTCTATGCCTGTGTGCGTTTTATTGGGTATCGCTACTGATTTTATATTGTTTTTACGTTGTGAAGCACTTTGTGAGTCGTTCTCTGTGAGAAGTGCTATATAAATAAAGATTACTTACTTACTTACTTACTACAATCCAAGCTCTTAATACTGAGTGTCAAGCAGGGAGGCATTCATTAGGTCCCATTTTTAGGGTCTTGGGTATGTCTCAGCCTGGATTTAAACTCATGACCTTCCAGTTACAGGGTGGACACTCTACCACAAGTCCACTGAGCTGCATAAAGACGTTTATGGACTAAAAAAACACAAGTTCAATAATCACAATCATTGCTATATATGATATGATATTATTTGCTTTAGGACATTTTAAAAGGGAAAAAAAAAGATAAATCCTGGAATAGTCGTCATGCCCTAATACCAACCCAGTGCAACCCTGTTCCCTCTCAGAGGAGCACATATTCAGTTTCAGATAACTATTACACATATTGAGAAATACACACCCAGAAACTTTTGTTATGTAAAAAGACTTGTTTTTTTTCATTTTAATATTTACAGATGTACCACAGATTATTTAGTTTCTGCATAAAACAAAGACACGTATGTGGGGAGGTGGTGTTTCCTTAACTTCCAATTCAGGCTTTTTCATGCTGCAAAGTGAGTATTTGTTTTTTTTCATATCCCTCCTCTGACATTGAACACACACACACATATATACCAGTGACGTGCGGTGAGGTTAATGGCTGGTGAGGCACTGACGTCATCAGTCAGATTTACAAACATATGAACCATGAGTATAAATAACTGAGTAACTTATTCACCATTTGATTGACAACAGTTAACGTTTTGTTTAAAATATAATTTCAACATGTTTTTTTTTCATATACAAACTGCAGCATAGAAAAAAGCACAAACGTTATTATCGTCTTACCTTTAGTTGTAAATAAAGTCCATACGCCGCTCCTTCTGAAGAAAATGACTTGCCGCTTGCTATCACTTCTTCTAGTATTTTTAGCGTCATAATCTCAGGGCTCACCGGCGCCCCCTAACATGAGGCACGAGAACTGCAACATGAGGCACGAGAATGTCTGGCCTCACCCAGCGGCTTTTTCGCCGTCGTTTAGCGCTCAGCACAAGAAACACGTCCCTCACATACAGTTATTTATAAAAACAAGCACTGTGCATCATATACATCTGCTAAATTATTTAAACTCAGCTCATATAGTACAAGTGATTGAACCGACATACAGAGAGACAGCAGTACCGTCTGACTGCATAGGTATTGCGCAATCCAAGGTGAGGCTCAGCGGGCTGGTGCCTCATCGCAGGTCACTTAGTATCTGAACGGCAAATGCGGGAATTCAGCGATTTTGAAAAGAAAAAACACCCAAAAATGGTACATTTAAATGGAAAATGACCGCAAAGCACAACTTACTGATTAAATATAATAATTGAATTTATTTTTTCTCTTTTCTTCCCATAATGACAGGTGAGGCTGTGCCTCACCTGCCTCTCCTGACTGCACGTCACTGATATATACATAAAAGGAAAACTTCAATGTTTATTTTAAGTGCTCCTCTTTTTCCAGAGCTATTGAACAAGCAGGCATGATGCTGAAGGTGAGTGAATGCTGGGAAAGCCTTAACAACCCCGCGGTGCGTTCGCTGTCCCGTTGTAATTCCCCCTCATTTCTGCTGCAACAGGAACAAAAGAAGATGCCGGAAGCCATTCAGTACATAGAGAAGGCATGCATGATGTACATGGAGAACGGGACTCCCGATACTGCTGCCATGGCTCTGGACCGCGCTGGAAAGTAAAAAAGAAACCTTTTTTTTGTTGGCATGAGTGGAATGCTTGAATACTCAGCAGAAGTTTAGTTATTGTTAACGTGGAAATAACCAAACTGTTGCTCGTCAGACTTTAGTGAAAAAAGGAACCCTCAGTTGACTTTGGAACTTAAAATTAGTCTTCCCTTTCAGACTGATTGAGCCTATTAACCTGGAGAAAGCTGTTGACCTGTACCAAAAAGCAGCTGGAGTGTTCGAGGTAAGAACAGCTCAAGAACTGCATCAGCTCTCTGATTATGTTTTGCATCCTCATACCTGCTTGTTTTGTGTCCAGAATGAGGACCGCCTGCGTCAGGCTGTGGAGCTGCTGGGGAAAGCCTCCAGACTTCTGGTTCGGTTAAAAAGGTCAAACAAACCAGAGCCAAGGAGATTTTGGCTTTTTCTTCCTTCTTGTAAATAATCATTGCAGAATAACCCTGGTCTGCTTGTGCTTTGGTTTTGTCTGGTAAACCAGGCTGGACGAGGCTGCAACCGCTCTGCAGAAGGAGAAGAACATGTACAAAGAGATTGAGAACTTCCCGATGTGTTTCAAGGTGCAGCAACTCCTTGTTTTGCTATTTCCTTCCCTCTTCTCTTGGCTATTGTTGTCTCAGAAATGTCTCGCAATACATTCACAACTGAGATTCAAGGATTTAGCTCAAGAAAGGATTGGAATGTGTTATCAAATTATTAGCGAGTTTTTGAAAGCAGGGAGCAACACATCGCATTGTTCTACGTCAGCTGGTCAGTCAGCATTGAAATGTCTAAATCAGATCCGTCTTAACCCTTGTGCTATCTTGTGGGGTCCAGATGACCCCAGTGGGGTCATCTGGACCCCACAAGATAGCAAAAGGGTTAAACATCAGAGCTTCAAAACTACTGGTTGAAGCAAGTCCTGATTTTGATAAACATTCTATGCTTTCAGAAAACACGTATAACAATTTCAGAATCATGCGATCCTGATCACAGACCAGTGCAGAGATGAATCTAAAGAAAAAAACGAGGCGTACCTGCTGAACCTGTGTTTCCCCCCCTCTGTAGAAAACCACGGCTCAAGTGCTGGTTCACCTTCACAGAGGGGACTATGTGGCAGCAGATAAATGCGTCAGAGAAAGTTACAGGTACGACTCCAGACGTTCATGGACGTCTGGTTCATGTTGACTTTTCTTCACGTTCGTGTGTGATCCTGTTGAAACTTAACTGGACTCCTGCTTTAATATCCCCCAGTCTGCCTGGCTATAGTGGAAGTGAAGACTGCGTTGCCATGGAGACACTGCTACAAGGCTTTGATGAGCAGGATGAAGACCAAGTTTATCGCGTGTGCAACTCTCCATTGCTGAAGTATATGGATAATGATGTAAGTTTTGATGATACATTTTTCTTAAATAAGCATGAAGATATTGTCTTTTTTTGTTCTATAGGACGTCTTATTACGATATTACAAGGTTTATACATTTTCTACAGTTCCATCCTAATTATGATCCATCCTTTTTCCCAGTCTGCCTTTGATTTTCAGATGAGAAACGTTCACAAATGAGAACAGTTTCTCTATTTGGTGTCATTTTGAGCCGTGTGACTGTTTTCTTTCCTACGTGAACAGCAGCTATGAGCTGCCATCTGCATCAGTGCCAGAAAACTTTGAAGCTGCTGCTTTTCCTGTCAAAGTTTCCATGTTAGGTGTCTTTCCAACAGAGAAAAAGCTGCTCCTCCCCTGCAGCTTCTTGATGCTGCCCTCACTTTATAACCTACATCTGTTAGGTTGTGTCCAAATTCCCACCCTAACCCCTAACTACTAAAAAACTAGATGTTGTGACCTGAATTTTAAAAGCAATTTGGACACCATGCTCACTTTTTTATGTATGGAAGTTTTTCTGGAGCATAATTAAAAATAAAAGTCAAAACCAGAAATGCTTTTTCATTTTCAAAATGAAGCTGCATTTTTTGACTCAAAATTAAAATGAAAAAGCAATCCACCTAAATGCTTTTTCATTTTCTTCTTCAACATTGATTATTCTGTCACTTAATTAAAACGATAAAGAAAATGGTGTTTGACATTTAATTTTCAAAAAGTTCTCTGGTAAATGTGTAGCAAAATTCATTTAGAAATGTCTAATTTGACAATTAAAATGCATTAACGGAAATGCTTTTCCATTTTCAAAATGTAGCTGCATCAAATGACTCAAAATTAAAATGAAAAATCAATTCTTCAAATTGCTTTTTCCTTATCTACTTAAAAAACGCTTATTTTGTTTCATAATTAAAACGAAAATGCAAAGAGGGGATTATATTTTCATTTTCACATCCACCCCGCAAAAAGTGTAGCATAAGTCAATACCAGTCAGCATTTCTAGGGGGGGGCGGGGCGATGACGTCAGTGCTCACTCGGTGTGGCTAAATGCTCTTCGCGAGCAAAGCATGTCTGATCAGTGCAGCCGGACTCTTCCTGTTTTTGTGAAGGGAAGTGAAGGGTGCTTTGTAATGTACAACGCTCCGGAGGACGATTCAGACCTCAGTCCGTCTGACTGTGTCTCCCGTGGAAACAGAGTCTCTGAGCAGAGGAGTAGCTTTGAGGCGGCTTTTGAAGGCAGTCCTGAGAAACCATGCAGTCATGTGAATTTGTGTTTCCAATCGTGTCCAGACCAAATAAAGGCTGAAGTTTTTCCCACATATTTACAGCCAAGATGCACATTGTGGCATTATGCCCGCAGTACGGAGTTTAAATGCATCAGAAGCTAAATGTTGTTGTTGACACGTCTTAGCCGGATCCCAAACCCTTCTCCTGAATCTTATGATATATATATTTTTATTTTCATCAATACAATAATTATAAATCTGGTTTTATTTTTTCCCTCTCGGGTTAACGCGGGACAGCTTTCAGACTCAGAGAGAGAGAAATGGAAAACTGCTGCAGTGGCCGTCATCCCTGGAAGCTGAAGCAGAGACTCTCTGGGAGAATCTCTGGGATGAACTCAAACACGGAAACATGATTATGATGTAGAACTCTTTAAAACAAATAAACATGATCTCTCCACATTCTCAGTGTCTTCCATATATTGTAAGTGAGATAGTGAGTGACAGAGACACCGCTCCATGTAGCGATCCGGCTAAAAACATTAGCTGGTAGCTCCTCCCACACTCGGCCTGGTGCGTTCACGGAATCCCAGTACATAGAAGCTTCGCAGAACTCCAACAGCCACACAGTCAGGTGATATATTTTCATGAGGAAATAAGAACTGCCAGACCGACCCTAAAATCACCTAAATTTTGCCTACCCGCCTAAAGCCACTTTTACCCGTAAATTTAGAACCAAAACCGCCCAATCTGGCAACACTGCCAGGAAAGCACAGAACAGTGAGCACTGACGTCGTCGTATTGAATATTGCTACACTTTTTGTGGGTTGAATTTGAAAATGCAAATGCAATCAACTCTTTGCATTATCACTTTAATTATGTCACAGAATGAGCGATGTTAAAGAAAAAATGAAAAAGCATTTTAAAAGAGTGACATTTAATTTTAATTTTGAGTCATTTGATGCAGTTACATTGTGAAAATGAAAAAGCATTTCTGTTAATCCATTTTAATTGTCAAATTAGACATGTCTTAATGAATTTTGCTACACATTTACCAGAGAAATTTTTGAAAATGAAATGTCAAATACCATTTTCTTTATCATTTTAATTAAGTGACAGAATAATCAATCTTGAGGAAGAAAATGAAAAAGCGGTTTGGCGGATTGCTTTTTCATTTTAATTTTGAGTCAAAAAATGCAGCTTCATTTTGAAAAAGAAAAAGCATTTCTGGTTTTGACTTTTATTTTTAATTATGCTCCAGAAATACTTCCATAGATATGACGTTATCGATTTCCAATAGTTAAAATCTAATAATATGAGCGTTTTGTGAAGATTATTTCTGAGTCCACTCTCTTCTGAAGATAAAAACGTTGATGATTTATTTAAAAAAAATACATTTCTTTTGGCAAAAATTGTTTGGATGCAATGCATTGTGGTCTATATTCACCGATCTAGTGAGCAACGATTCACACTGTCTTATCACAGAAACTTCTGGGGAATTTCTATGGCACTGGCTTTGGGAATTGTAAGCGCTGTCTGAATTCCCACCCTAACCTCTATACAGGCCACTATGTAGTGCTTTCGCCATTTTGTAGTGTTGTACGAATCTACAATTCCAAACTTGAGTGCCCTGGGTGCATTGCATCGGAACAATTTTTGCCCAAAAATGTATTTAAATGCATTTCTTTAATAAATCATCAATGTTTTTATCTTCAGAAGACAGTGGGGAAGAAATGGAGCGAGCAGGGCACTACGTAGACCCGGACTATATAGTTTTTAGTGGTTAGGGTGGGAATTCGACACAACCTCCGTGTGCATTGATAGACCACAATGCATTGCGTCGGAACAATTTTTGCCAAAAATATGTATTTAAAGAAATGTTTTTAAATAAATCATCAACGTTTTATCTTTAGAAGAAGATGGGCCCATAAATAATCATCCCAAAATGTTCATATTTATCAGATTTTAACTTAATGAAATTGAGGGCATCATATCCGCCGTTTAAAGAAAAAAAAAAAGTTGTGTGCGTGGAGTCCGGATTGCTTTTAAAATTCAGGGCAGTATATAGTGCTCTATATAGTGTACTATATAGGGGTTAGGGTGGGAATTCGGGCTTAGCCTTACTGTTTGACATGTGATGTTGGCTCCACTTTCTCTCACTGTGCCTGTTATTTCCCAGTTTTGTAGAGGGCGAAGATGACAAAAATACAAAAGGAGCTGTGAGAAAGGATTTGTCAGATCTATCAGACATGTTTAGAGTGGGAGAACCTTTTTTCCTTAATCTCATTTTTCCTGTCAAAATGTCATAAAAGTAAGAGGTTAATTTTCAAGCGTTTTATTTTGAAAGTCTTGCCTCTTCCAACCAGCTACTTTTTGCTCATCGTGCAGTGTTTAGTCCACATATTTGTGAACCGTTTTCATCCATGAAGATCTTCAGTGGAGTGAATTCATCCATGAATGAACCTGAAACGCATTTTTGAGCTGCAGCCAAAGTCCTGGATTTAAAAAGTTACCAGCTACTCTGAACATATCTATGACACAAGAAATCTCCTAATGTGTCTGATGAACGTCAGAATATACGTTCATGTTCCGTCAAATCCTTGTGAATGTAAAAACGAAGGCTCTAAATGCTGTTTCTCTTCCCAGTACGCCAAACTGGCCATTTCCCTGAAGGTCCCTGGAGGAGGAGGAAAGAAGAAGAAGGCTGCCGCTGCTCCACAAGGTGGCAGCAGTGGGGCACATGCCGCTGGAGGGGAGGAAGATGATGAATACGAGGGTGGGCTTTGTTAGTTTTTCTCCTCTGTCTACATATGTCCAAGTGGCAAATCCTCTAAGTTCTGACGGCTGGCTGTTTAACTTTAAATGTGGAAAAAAGAAAAGTACAAAAAGTAACCCGAACGGTTAGAGTACGGGATACAAAAGCATCATCGACTTTTATTTTTTATTTTAAGTTATCCTTTGAGGTGGATCTCTGCCTGTCCTTTAAAAACATGTCGTCATATTTGTTGTGTGTGTGAAGCTGTATATTTTGCTGTTACCGTTGGTGGGTAGAGAGTACGATTAGTGATGGGAATCGGGTTCTGATCGTGTGGTGATCAGTGTATAGGTGTTCATTTGTACAGAGATAATTTATTCAGCATTCACGCCTCTGCTCTAGCTGGAACGACACTAAAACAATCGGAAATCACACGATTCCTGCATGTTTGCTTATAAAATCAATAAAATCATATCTAAATGATCAAGTGTAACTTAATAATTAAAAGCTACTTGTGATTTTTTTTTTTTTAATCTGAAAGAAGATTGATTTTGTTTACGTGGAGTGTGGGTTTCAGAGGATGGAATATTCCTGACTGAGGTTTTGGTTCCTGAATCAATCCTTCGCTAAAAAGAGGGACCACACAGTGATCTTTACTCTTCATTCCTTGCATGACTTCCTGGTCTTTCTGTTAGGATAACAGTGAGATGCCAGTTAAAGTCTTGAAATCTTCAGATATCTGTGCTGATAAAGGGATTCATGACTTAATTTTCAACGGACGCCGTTTCCCACCTCATGTAAATCGCTCCGAAGGAGGTTTCTGTGCAAACATCAATAAACGTTTCCTCTGTGCTGCACTTGATGGCTTGTTGTACTTTTTCTCAAACCAGTTAGCTGACAGTTTTTCCATATCAGCGAATCGCCGACAGCCGCGCCGGGAGAGCACAGCTTCCTTTATCGTCCGTGAGGATAATGCTTCCTCTCTGTTGAGCGATGCTTAATGCACAAACTTCCAGGCTCCTTTTGGGAGTCTCCCCGATGCTGCAGGGCAGCTGTGGATTTGCGGCTGCAAAATGTACAGAAATGTTCCTTTATTTAAAATGTTGATATTTAAAAAAGTTAAAATAGTAACTTTTTATAAGTCCCATTAACAGAACAGACCAAACAACTGAGTCTCCTATGATGGAGGGTTTCATTCTGTTTTTTTTTCTGACGTGTTGACAGACATAAATTACAAATGAACCTGAGTCCAGCTCTGTATCTGTAGTTAACCATCTTCATGGCACATTTCCTGGACTAAACTGAACGTTTTTAACCCTTGGTCTAATGGAAAGAGACCCAAAAAAATGGTTAAAAGTTTAACACAAAAATGGATAATGGTGGATTACTTTTTCAACTTTTGAAAATTGCTAGATGTAAAGGGCATCATTACCACCCGCAGTCACGACTTTGTGATAAAGTTCTACTGTTTGCAAACAGTTTAGAAATTGTGTATAATAACATATTTGATTACATAAAGAAAAGTCAAATTACTGCCCAGAGGAGCCATGCAAAACATGTGAGAAAATATATGAATTATCCAAAACAGTTTGATTATCAGCAGCTGGGAGGGAACATTCACTTCACTTGGATCAGTCAGTAAAGTAATGACATTTGTTGGTTAAACTCCGTCAGTTTTAAAACTTCAGACTTCAAAAGGTGTTTCAGTTACAGCTGCATTACCGCAGCAAGCAGCACTGGCTGTGGCTCAGAACTGATGTGATGCTAGCTCATGCAGATTGTTGGTTTACCCTGAACAGCAAATGAACTGAAATGTTATAAAAAAAGTGAGTATTTGCACAAAATGTTCCAAATATGGGCGGCCAATGCCGAGCTCTTTTCTTGGCAGCATGGACTCAGAGGAGGGGTTAAGTTTAGGATTAGGGGTTAGGGTTAAGCTGTGTTCACACCAAACATGATTGGCACGGCGGAGGCGTCAAGTTTCACTGCCAAGTCAATGGTACAGACGATCTGGGGTCAGTACCCGTTCCAACTATTGTTGGGTGAAGGCAGGTACACCCTGGACAGTCTGTCCCAGGGACCATGGAGCTGGAGCGATTACACCGGCTCCTGGGAGGCAAGCTGGCGGCCAGACAGAGAACCGCTGCGGGACGAAGAGCCAAGTTACACAGGCCTCCAAAACTTTATGTTTTCCTTATTTTCATCGAGGTGATAATTAAAAAGGTCCCATGATTTTATTCTTGTTTTTATTTTTACCCTACAAATGCTGAGAACACATTTGGGATTTTAACTTAAATTTTAAATACATGTGTCCAAAAACAAAATCTACGCACTTAAAATATTTGTGGGTGTTACAGCAATGTTCCCTCTTCTCTTCTGCCGCACTTGAGCTTGCAGATCAGAGAGTTTGAGCAATGCGCATGCTCTACCGGGCTGTCGTGACATCACAACAGCTCATTAATTCAAACAGAGCATCTTTGCAACAGTTTGATTGACAGCAATTTAAATGGAAAAATACTCAGAAATGCAAAAATGAAACAATTTACAGTTTAAATAAATTAAAATTTCTCATTTTGATGTCTCAAATTCTACACTATAGTCCAAGGCAGTTCTATTGAATCACTCCAAAATGTCTTAACCCTTGTGTTATCTTAGATGACCCCACCCTTACTTTGACATGTTATTCCTACCATGACAAAGGTGGACAAAGGTGGAAAGATTTCATGTAATCCATGGACACCAGTGAAGATCACAAATCATTGAAGAAAAAAGGTTCAGAGCACTGTCTAGTGGGTCTAGATGACCCAACTCCCAACAATGTTAAAGTGCCTAGGATAGCACAAGGGTTACTTACAAAAAACAAAACGCCAGACAGCAGCTGCTGTTTTGTTTGTTAACCCTTGTAAAAACTCCACAAATTCTCTGCTTTTCTGTGCGACAGCTGAGCTGTTGGGGCGATGATATGCATGGAGGGTGGAGAGCATCAGTGAGCTGCAGCAACCAGTCAGCATGCAGCCCCCCCCCACCAACCACCACCACAGAACATGACCCCATAACCCCAAATTCAAAGACCTTCCTATGGAACATTTATTTTTAAAATATTGCTGCAAAAGGACTAGAGAATGCTTTACTTAACTTTATTTGAGAGAAGAGTAACAACTTTTATAGTTTTTAAAAACTACTAAGTCAGTAAGTAGGGTGTTTATGATTTAGCATTTTTGTTAACACGCTCTCTGCTTTGACGTCCTGACATGTAACCCTTGTGCTATCCTAGGCACTTTAACATTGGGAGGTGGGTCATCTAGACCCACTAGACAGTGCTCTGAACCTTTTTTCTTCAATGATTTGTGATCTTCACTGGTGTCCATGGATTACATGAAATCTTTCCACCTTTATCCACCTTTGTCATGGTAGGGAGAACACGTCATTGTAAGGGTGGGGTCATCTAAGATAGCACAAGGGTTAAAGGTCATGTCACACAGTCACTACAAACATTCTGTGCATGGATGAAAATTGATCATCAAGGCAAAATGAGCTAAACTAGTGTTTAAGTTAGATTCAAAGTTTCAAATAATTCAAGTTTTGTTGTTTGCAATTTTCCTTTAAATTGTCTGCGTGAACTTGAAGAAGCATTTGTGAAATCACACAGGTTTTTTGTGTGTGGCTGTGGTTTTAATATTAAGGTTAAAAATCCAGATTTTGGACAGATGTGCACAAAACAAAAAAAAAAAGTGTCAACAGCAGTTTAACACAACATCTCCAAACCTTTTTCAGACTCTTTATTTGCACTTCCCTGCAACTCCGTTATACCAGTTTGCCATAACAGACAGAAACAATTCACATTTCAAACTTCTACCAAAGATACCCTCAGTGTAACCCCCTATATACATGAGGTGAAAGTAAATCATGGCAATAATGTGGTTTATCACTCATGCTTCAATGTCTTCTGATGCATAGTTTGGACCAAAGGGCTCCATGTTCCCGCCCTTCCTGGGTCTGTGTTCTTCCTTCATGACTGAATGCACAGTTTCAGGGGTGTGTGTGTGTGAAGATGGTAAAAACAGCGAGGTCAGGTGAAGTGGATGAGGCTACCACTCCATGCACATTGCTGGTCGCACCTCTATCCAGCCTGTAGGTTGACTGAGATGTTGGATGATGTTTTTCTCTGCAGGGAAAACCTTATTTCTGTCTCTGTGCAGCAAATCTACCTGTCCACCTGAACAATAAAAATCATGCCATTGTAGTAGTTCTCGTTTTTTTCTTCCATCTCATATTCTTTAAAGTCTTTTGAAGTCTACACAGGTAACATACAGCACATACTTGGAGTATTTGTCAAAACAGCTCTTCCTGAGAAAGTTGTGTAATCCTTGACTTTTAGTTCTCATATTAACAAAGTAAGGCAAAGTTTATTGACGATTGTTTTCAATCTTCCGATGCGTCTGACATTTAGAAAAAAAAAAAAAGTTGTTTTTGCGTTATTGTTTCTTGGTCACAAAAGTCCTTTGCTCTGCTCCCATCCGTCAAAACCTCGGAGTATTGCACCGTCCCGAGCGTTCCAGTTTGAGAAACTCTTAGATTGTGCTCGTGTTCTTGCGTTTGTCACGGCAAAGCCCTTGGGGGGTGAAACTGCGGCCGCTCTTTACCTCACCACCTACCACACCACTGTAAACATGTAAGAGGCAGGCGTGATGAGCACTAAGGAGGAGCAGACATCTGCCCTCTGACAGGGAAAGGACTTCTTTGTAAAATCAGATCTCCAACTGCACAAAATCTGCTTTTTTTCTAACCTCCTGAGACCAAACTCTTGCCAGATAAATAAAGCAACTGCACAGTTGTGCAAAAGTTTCAAAACCAGACGGTCTTTTACTGGTAAAAAACAAAAAACAGGTTTAAACTCAAAGGATTGTTCCTTCTTGAGGAGTTAACACTGTAACACTGACTCTGAGCTCTGCCGAGGACAACCTTAGTCCTCTGTCCTCTTCCTCTACAGAAAGGCTCAGACCATCAAAACGACCGCATATATCAAGCTATTCATGAATGTCCTGCCTTCACTGAGTTTTTTCCCGCGTCCACTTGATCATAGTCTCTGGTGAGCGATAGAGGAAGATGAGTTTGGAGTACATGTCCTCCTCCAGGTCCAGCTCCCCCGTCTCTCGGACCAGGAAAATGTCCGTGCAGAGCTTCAGTATGCGGTCCACGTTGGGCAGCTCCTCAAACATGATTTTGTGGGAGATGCCGCTGAAGAACTCGCGCACAAACTTTCCGATGACCAGGACAACAGAGGCATACAGACCCATGATGCTGCAGGGGAGAAAGAGAGAGGAAATCAAAGTCAAAAGCTAAAGAGATGCTCTGAGGTAACAGCCAAGAGGAAGGAGAAGACGGCAGCCATGACCTGGATAGACGGAGACAATGTGAGTGCATGGAGCAGACCTGATCTAACCTGAAGAATCACTCCAAGAAAAGAATGCTTTAAGAAAAAGGAGGTAGTAATCATTTCTTTTCATCATTTAACAAACTGCAGTGAAAAAGCAAAAGAAAAATCTAAATAAAATCAGCTTCTGGTGTTTCCCCTCTTTGCCTTCGTAACCGCATCGGAACTTCAGGACACACTTGAATATAATTCCACATGTGTTAATTCACAGTTTTGATGCCTTCCGTGTGAATCTACAATTTTCCTAGTCGTGAAAATAAAGAAACTCTTTGAATGAGAAAGTGTGTCCAAACGTTTGGTCTGTACTGTATGTGAATAGACGTGGAAAAAGTGAGGAAAACTGTGGACTTTCCATGAAATTTTCACAGATGCATCATGAATAAACCATGTTAAAAAAACAGAAGTACGAATAAAATACGCAAAGAACACGTAAACCAATGTAGAACATGAACCATGCGTGATTATTGATATGCAATTCATTAGTGATATGTACGTCAATTACGTCATTTGAACGTGATACCTGATGTAAAAGCTATACATCGTTGGTTCAAAGTCTGTTAGACATACGCGGAACAGTCGTGGAAAGCCACACATTTGTGTATGCATCACAAAAAAACCACGCACAACTGCGTTTACGTAATAAATGCGTACAAACTATGTAAAATAAGCGTACACTGTGAAATTCTCAACCGAGAATCTCAAAAACGAATTCACATAAAGGTCAGTCGGCCGAAACCCTCGACGGGTATTTGCCCACATCGACAAAAAACGCACACAAAAAACACTTATGAATGACGTAGATCATGCATGGATCACAAAAGACAAAAATGCAATACGTGGAAAATGCGCAAAATGTACTGAGTGGCTGTGTGTCACGGCCTTAAGAGCTGTACTTGTTTATCTTTTTTTTTGTCAACCCAGCTTTTAGAATCAGTTTTTACTATTTCCTTTTTAATGTCATTTTGAAAATATAACGCACCCGTATCCAGCCAGAAAGCCCAAACTGGGCGGGCTGACTTGGTCGCTGAACACGTAGATCTCCAGGCCTGCCTCGTGTTTCCGGCCAATCTTGGGAATGATGCTCTGCTCTGTCTGGTTTACGATCCACCACTCCTGCGCCTGACCCGAGTCATTCTGAGCTCGCTGCATGGTCAGGTGGATGTCAATCATTTTGTTACCTGTAAGAAAGATCCTATTTGTAATTTAAGCTTGTTTCAGTAAAATTTTCAAACCTGTCTACCGGGATAAAAAGAAAAAAAAAGCTATAACTCAAAACAGTGATATTAAATAAATAAGTTTAGGGTTTTAAATGCTGCTCACCCAGTTGTTCCACAGATGTGGCGTCTGACTTGCTGGGGGCACGAATGTAGCGAGGAATGAGTTTTGTTAAGGTCCTACAAGGAAGAAAAGTGGTCAATGCACCAATTATTCAAAAATCGGACAAAGTAAAACCTTTCTCATCAGCCGCCCACTAGCCTAGAAATAGCTGCGTAGTAAAGAAAGCCATGCTCACACTTGAGTGTTGGCAGCATCTGCTGCTCCATTTAGAAGCAGTATGAGATTCTGCTTTGTTTCTTGGTTTAAGACCATCACGTTTTTTCCATACGCACTCTCAGCTTCCGCACCAAGACTGAGATTTCTGCAAACAAAAAGGTATTCAAGTCAAAGGTTTCGAAATTCCCATGTCACAATCCTGCAGCTAAGTAAATGTGCATTGTGTGAATACTTTGTTTCAAATTGGACCATTTCAAAACTGCAAATGACAGTTTTTTCTTCCACCAGAGATAAAGCAGACAATTGGGTCCAGAGTTAAAACAAGGCTTCTGACGATTTTTTTGATATTAAGTTGAGTTTGAAAATATCTTCCAATGCATGTTGAATATAAATACTAAACATGCTCTGATGGTCACATGTGCATAAAGAAACATCAGCCCTGTACCAATAAAAAAACACTGTCTTCAACTGTTCCAGGAGGACAGTCTTTACCGTCAAAGGTCAAGCAGATCACATGAGTGAATGTTTGTTTGGTGGAGGCAACAGAACTCAGAAGAGTTGCCTGCAACAGCATTCACCAAAACAACTTACAAAAGTGTAAAAAAACAACAACAACATATGCTTGGGGTGGGCAGTTTTTGTCAAAAAAGGATGAGAGTTTTCTCACGGTCAATAATTCAGTTTCTAACCGGCAGCAGTGGATGCAGTTTACTTTTTCCGTCGGGAAATAAAATAGTTGAAGGTTTTGCTACATCATTGAGGAAAACTATATAAAATATACTTAGTATGAAGCTGGATTTTTTACAAAGACACTTTTTAAGAAGAATTAGGACAGCCACTGAACAGCGTTTGGGAAACATTTGTTTTATTGCTTAATGTTTGAAACTTCTTGCGAAATAAATTCTGTTTAAAAAAAATAAAATAAAATATTACAAATAAAAACTGAAAAATGTTTAGTAAAATTACGTAAAATAACTTTTTTTTTTTCAAACAAAGCTGTAGGGTATGTGGGATTATATGGTCAAACATCATGAGGGGGGAGTCGATGTTTGGGTACCTTTGAATAGACCAGGACACAGTGATGGAGAATTCTTCTTGGGATCTCAGCATGTCTATCAGGTTGTCTCTGCTGGGGGGGCTGATGGTCCACAGTGAGTTGGAGCTGCCTTTCAGCTCAGCGATGATCAGATCCTCTGGAGTGTAGTTCTCCAGCCACTGAATGGCTGTCTGTCCACAGCATAACAGACCCAGAACAACTCAAAATCAGATCAAGAATACACTTAGATGGCTAATGTCTGTCCCAAAACAACATCCTGCATCCCACATTTTTGGATGAACCTAGCTTTGAACCAGCAATGACTTATCTTTTGATAACTGGTCCAGGAAACCCCCCCCAAACACACACTGTCGGTTCCATTGTGTTCTAAAGACATGACAAAAACTCACGGAGGACAGAGTTCTTACCGTTTTTTCCGATTCATCTTCCAGTTTGTGGGAGAGGTCGGTTTTGAATTTTTCAAACTCTGCCTTGGTCACATTCCACAGCTGTTTCTGCTGCGCGCTCATGGTGAAGATGGGCTGTGAAGACAGACGGCTCCTCAGTTTCTGTCTTTATCATCAAGTCGTGGTAATCAGAGAAAATTCAAAGGCTGTTTTGAACAGTTTGGTTAAGAATTTCCAAGGAAATCTGGCTCTCTCCTCCAATCAGTCATTTGGAAATGTTAGTCAGACCTCTCAAACTCTGCAATAACACTAAGATGACTTGGTGAAATGGGGAATGCCGTTACCTGAAAGCCGGCTAGCGTGATTGTGACAGACACATCCAACGGAGCGTTAACAACCCCGGCTACAGATTTTACAAGCGACATGAAGAGGAGTGGAAACCAGACGATGCAGATCAGCAGGACCACAATCATTCCTCCCATGCCATACTTCACCACTTTCTTCTTCTTCTGTCCTCGTGGCTGAGGATATCTCTGAAGAGAGTAAATATGGACACCAGGTTGTAGATACCCGTCTTGACTGGACATGTACAGAATGTCTGGGGCGGTTAGAAGAACTTGACTCTACGACTTTTGAGATAAATGAACTCTTTGGGGTCAAAGAGCCACATCGTACGACAGGACCTTCTCAGACTCCCTCCAGCATTTGAGGATGAAGATGTGAGCGTAGATGTCCTCCACACAGATCCAGCTGGACAGAGACAGCGATGTGTCGGTCCAAACCCAGTCCATCACCGCACGCAGCTCCGTCAGGAAAGGAACCAGGCGAAAACTGAAACCAGCAAACGCATTTTCAGTCACGTGGGAACATTTGAGGCTGAAACCTTTGATCAGAAAGTCACATTGAGATATAAAAGCAGCTGAAAAAGTAAAAAAAACGTTTTGAGTTCCATTCAGCAGCAGTTGACAGTGATTCTTTAAATATATGTGAGAATCACATTTTCTCTTTTTATTCATTTATCCTCTTTTAAGCATGTCTTTGTTTTATGGGAAAAGATAATTAAACAAGCTTTTTCATTTTGCAATACTGTTATACTTAAAATGGTATCTAAAAAAAAAATCAGAGACAACACACAAAAACAAATGTACTTTCCAAATAAAGACACCAATTCAAAAATGATTATTATGGAAGAGTGCAAGAATACAAAAATAGTGTTTTTTAATGTTTTCACTAGCTCTATTCTCAAATTCCAGCTTTGCTGTTGAGCCTCATGAAAACTCAAAACATTTTAGGTTGAGAATTCAAAATACAAAATATCCAAGTCTAAATAAGCAAAACTAAATAGAAGCAGAAAAGACAAATAGAAGAAATGTTTATTTTGGCAGAAAATATTTGTCGTGTTTCAAAGCTTAACAGCCAGATTTCTTGCTGTTATCCAGAGGTATTTGAAGTGAGCAGCCGGGGCCTGCGGGCGTCCCGTTAGAGCCTGGGCGTTGGGCCTGTTTGTCCAGCTGGAACAAATTTAACCTTTTCAGGGTAACTTACCCTTGAAACAGAAACAGGTTGACATAATTGTAGCTCTTGGTAAGGAAGTTCCCCAGAACACGGGTGGGATAACCGCAGCGGATCTGATAGGCTGACAGCCCAAAGTAGATGCACTTGACAAAATACCACATCTGAGCCACAGTGTTTTCGTTGAAACGCCTGTGAACAGAGGAACAGAGGAACAGTCGTGATGGGAGTGGGTGGAATTTTTTAATCGGCTATTTCGATTTGATTATGAGCATGTTTATTGATTGAAGGAAGGATGGACCCATGAAGGAATTTAAAAAAATCTCCCTTTACTTTGTCCCGCCCACTTTTGGAATGCTATTGAGGTGAGCGGCGCAAACTCTGGTCAATGTTCCCATTACTCTTGAAGCTCAACTTTCACTATCTAGAATCGTCTTGAGGCAAAACCACCACAGCTTGGTCTCAAAGTAAAGCACATCAGGGGGATTTTACTCCGTCTGGAGGGCCACGGCCACGTTTCAGAAGAAAACTTGGGTCTAAAGCTCAAGCCAATAACTCATAAGTTTAACTTTTAGTTCAGTTAGTTTAGTTTAGTTTAGTCACTTCTTTGAGACATTTTATGTAAATTGCTGTGGTTCAGTAGCAGCACTGCAGCTCAACAGATGCTACACCTGTTTTTAAAGCGCAGCGGGCTGCAGATGACACAAAAATAGAAGAAATCCATCTATACATGTTTGGGAGTCATGACTGATGTCATTTTAAGGTTCTATATAAATTAATAAACTCAAATTAAACTTAGACTTACATTTACAGCAGTAATGCTGCACTTCTATGCTTCTGTCTTTGCAGAAACAACATTAAAATTCTTATTTCCAAACACACAACCTTAAACAAGCTAATCCAGGAACGTCTGAACTTTTTGCAAGGAGGCCAGATTTGCTAAGGTGAAAGATTGTGACGGCCGAGCATTTAACACCAAATGCAAATAAAGTATTTAATGATTTTTTTTCTTTTTATTTTGAAATAGGATAATTTTCATTTCTTATAAAAAACACATTTCTTTTACCAAAATTACTGAGAATTTCCTATTTGAAGACCAGAAATAGAACAAAGACAATGTCTGTCTGAAAAAAAAAGGTTGGCAACATTAAATCTGGGTTCATAGGAAGATTTACAGTTGACTTCTAAATTGAAATCATGTGAACAGGAAAATGGCAAAAATAGTTATTTTACTCTGAAATACAAACCACTGTGGTTTTGATCACAGAAACATAAATTTTTCCCTCCTGTTTGGCTCTGAAGATCATGTAGCCACAGGTTGTAGGCTTTTAATGTAATTTAGCCAATCGCAATCAAGAAATGACAGCTCCTAGAAAGAGTCCTGGACGCCAAATAATATTGATTTTAACACAGGAGCCTTAAGGCCAGTAGAATTTTGAACGCAGACCACATTTGGCCCTTGGGCCGGACTTTGGACATGCCTGGGCTAAACTATATTTGAGGTAAAATTGAGATAAAAAAGTTCTAGTATTGTTCATTTAACTGAGTAGTTATTGAATATATATGTATGAAACAGATCTTTAAACATATTTTTGAAATATTAACAACAATTTTGGAACAGAGTGGACAACAAAAGTGAGTAATACGTCATCTGTTCCTGACTCAAAATGCGCCATAATCCATAAAGAAAATATGAGGTATGGAAAACTCCTCACTTTTCTGTGATGATTGGAAGGATGAAGAACATCCAAAAGTGGATCCCAAAGACCAGGAGGACCTGGAAGATGACCTTGCCCAGTACGGTCTTTCTGAGATACAGGGCCCGGTCCACCACCATGGTGCCAAACTGGATCAGAACCATGACCAGGAAGGGTCCAGGAACCTGATCTTCTGATAGAGATGAGGTAATGTCTGCTGTTGAGTGTTTCTACAAAAGTTACAAAAACATCAAAGTTAAATTTGACATTTGGACAAATGTCTGAGCTGATAATTAAGATTTTTCTTCATATTTAACTTAAAAAACTTACACCAAATGCCCAGAACCCGAAGACAATGATGATAAAGTCAACCGTGTCAGCGAGGAACATCAGCACGTAGACGTCTGTGACAGCACTGTACTCTGGATGGATCAGGTTATAGAAGAACTGCTTCATGGGAAGGTAAATCTCCAGAAACCTGCAGAGAGAATCTGATCTTAGTCACTACAACGTGGTTTTTTCTATTCTGTTATGGAAGTACATTTAGCTGCCATTTGATTGGTTATTTTTATTTCTTGTCAAGCTTTCCCTTTTACTCCAGTTTTTCTGCTCTGATGTTGAGTGCCATAGGGGACATGGGGTTAATATACAGAAGTGCAGACCAAACATGATGCTGTTAGTCAGAAAACCACAAGAGAAAAGATTCGAGCTTCACTTACTATTCAGAAACCGCTCTGCGATTGCATTATGAGCAATAACAAGCACTTACAAAAAAGCTTCAAGTTTGTAAATAAGTGCTCTGTAAATATATACTGCAAAAAAGCTTTTTTTCCAGTATATATTTAGTATGACGTGAAAGTCATACTAAAGATCTCGTCACTTTTCTCATCAATGGCGCCACGCTCCTTTGTGCGCAGCAGAGTTGGCCTATGAGCCGTCGTGGGAGGAGTCAAACTGACACAAAAATAGAATTTCAGCTTTTATGATGCGATGATGCCTCATCGTACCGCTTTATAGTAAAAGCTTTGGCCTTGAAGAGCTGCTCCCTCAGCTTCTCTAAGATCATCTGTTTACGGGTCTTCTGATGGACACTGGCCTGGCTGCCCTCCTTGTGGCTGCTATTGTGGGAAGTGGTACTTCCTGTGGAAACAGTTGATATTTTAGGAGGTTAATGGTCCGTGAAAAAGGCACTGAGTTATTAACAATAACATTTTTTTGTCTAAATCCAGCTTTTGGATGGACTTTAGTAATTATTATGCTTATCTGTGAGTTTTAGGGTGTGTTCAGACTGGAAAAATCTGTTGGTCCGTGCGGACCGAGTCCACTTAATGAAGTCCTGAACCTTGCATTATGTCTGCATCCAGACTGATGTCAACCGAAACATTTTAAACAAAACCACGACTAAAGATTTTTTCACTCATTGGCCAGGAATTACGAGAACGGGGCAAAGCAACGAGAGAATAAGTAATGGAAGCCCTCCCCTTTGTCCTTATCGAGATAGTTCACTGATTCAAACTTTATATTTCGCTAAACAATTTTGAACGTCGTGTTGATCATCAGGTTCAACACGTTTTACTTTGGTACAGCGGAGGCATGCTGCAAGGCAGTTATTAGTAAGAAGACGGCTAAGAAGGTATGCTGATAAGTGTTTATGACATACAGATTGTCAGGGAAATTGTTACTCGTAGCGCGGGCCGCGCTGCCAGGGATAACCTAGTTAGCACTTCAGCGCCTTCCCAGCAGCCAGGAAGCACACAGGGAGGGTTTGTACCGGTTGGGAGGAAGCATAGTGCTAAATGCTAAAACTTAGAGCACCCGAGACTCCACGTTAGTAATAGGTTCTCCCCCTCAGTTACACAACCGCTGAACCCTCAACTCTGGTTACCGGCTCTTCTGTAGTTAGACACGTGAAGCTCCCAGCGGCTACAGTCAGGTGTTATCCGGGGTTCTGTGTCTGAGTTTAAACTCACAGTTCAACCAGTACTTAGTAACATTCAGAGAAAATATTCTGAGACCAGTTCCCATAGCATCAGTCCTAGTATAAATGACCAGTTTGTCAATGATGCCTTACAAGCCCTCAGGAGTACACTCTATATTGTTGCCCCCCTGAAACATAAGCTTGTTAGACAAAACCGAGTAGCACCGTGGTTTAACGCTGAAACATGCTCTCTTAAACAAGTAACCTGTAAGTTGGAAAGCGAATGGCGCCGCTCCGGTTCAGAGCAGTCTCTGAATACTTGGAAACATAGCCTATTAAATTATAAAAAAGCTCTGCGTAGAGCTAGAAGCCAGTACTATTCAACCTTAATATCAGAGAATGGAAAGAATCCAAGATTTCTTTTTAGTACAATTGCTAGATTAACTTGCAGTCAGAGCTCAGTAGAACCACATATTCCTGCTTCTCTCAGCTCTGATGATTTTCTTACATTTTTCAATAGTAAAATCTCAAATATTAGACATAAGTTAAATCAAGTTCTTCCTACTATCAGCCCAGAGCAGACTGAAGTGGTAGAAGTGGAGGCCTCCATAGAAACCTCTGTAACATTAGACTGCTTCACTATTGTGGATCAAGTGGAAATAACATCAATTATTACGTCCTCCAAATCCTCAACGTGTCTGTTAGACCCAATTCCCACAAGACTTTTTAAAGAAACTTTTCCCCTAATTAATGATCCCATATTAACAATGATAAATGCCTCTCTGGAAACGGGTTACGTGCCACAGTCTTTTAAATATGCAGTTGTTAAACCTCTTCTGAAAAAGCCCAGTTTGGATCCTAGCATCTTGGCCAACTATAGACCGATATCAAACCTGCCCTTTATTTCAAAAATCCTAGAAAGAGTTGTAGTTAAGCAGCTTTACTGCCACCTACAGGACAACAGCCAATTTGAAGACTTTCAGTCGGGGTTTAGAGCCCACCACAGTACGGAAACTGCACTAGTTAGAGTCTCTAATGACTTGTTATTGGCCTCAGAAAAGGGACTACTTTCTATTCTGGTCCTGTTAGACCTTAGTGCTGCCTTTGACACTATCGACCACGGTATTTTACTCCATAGATTAGAGCAGGACATAGGGATCAGAGGATCTGCTCTCCAGTGGTTTAAATCCTGTTTATTCGATAGGTACCAGTTTGTTAATGTAAATGGACAGTCCTCTCATTGCACTTGAGTTAGCTACGGAGTCCCACAGGGCTCAGTTTTAGGACCCATCCTGTTTATGATTTATATGCTACCCCTAGGAAACATAATTTAGAAACACGGCATTAATTTTCATTGTAATGCCGATGATAGGCAGTTGTATTTATCCATGAAATCTGACCAGAATGAGGATATAGAGAAACTGAACGACTGCATCAGAGACATCAAGACCTGGATGACAATTAATTACCTCCTCTTGAACCCAGAAAAAACTGAGGTCATTATACTAGGTCATAAAAACCTCAGAGATGCTCTGTCTGCTCAGATAGTCTGCCTGGATGGTGTAAGTATAGCCTCCAATTCCACAGTCAGAAACCTTGGGGTTTTATTTGACCAGGATTTGTCATTTAAGGCTCACATATCTGAGGCGTGGAAAACTGCATTTTTTCACCTACGGAATAAAGCTAAGATTAGAGATATGCTCTCTAAAAGTGATGCTGAAAAACTCATCCCTGCATTTGTTACCTCTAGGCTGCATTACTGTAACTCTTTGTTAGCAGTGTGTCCTAAGAGTTCCTGAAGAAGTCTCCAGCTTGTTCAGAATGCAGCAGCTAGATTGTTAGCAGGAACTAGCAGAAGAGATCACATCACTCCTGTGTTAGTTTCACTTTACTGGCTCCCAGTTGATTCCAGAATCAAGTTCAAGATCCTCCTGTTAACCTATAAGGCCTTACATGGTATGGCCCTGTCCTATACTAAGGACCTCATAGTGCCTTACCACCCAAACAGAACACTTCGCTCCCAAAATGCAGGACTGCTTGTGGTTCCTAGAATTAGTAAAAGTACGGTTCAGGTAGAGCGTTTAGCCACCAAGCCCCTGTTTTATGGAATAAACTCCCAGCTCATGGAAGAGAGGCCGACTCAGTTTCTACATTCAAAGTTAGACTTAAAACATTCCTCTTTGGACAGGCTTATTATCAGACTGGTTAGTGTTCAGAGAATATTTACCTTGCTGTTTATTTCTTTAAATTAAACTTAACAATAACAATAAAGTTGTCACTAGGCTGCTAGAAGTTTGAAGCTGGGGAAACTATGGTGCACTGGGATTCTGTCCTCTTTTTTCGTCTACTTCTACTCTCCTTCTCTTCTCTATTCTTCATACTTATTCATCATTTAGTTCTCCATGCCTTTGTTTGAATCCTCTTGGGCTATATAAATAAAATTAAATTGAATTGATTTTGAAACAGTGAGGGCCTATTTGTATAACGTTAAAAGTTGTTTTAATGAGCCTGAATTCATCCGGCCACATTTCAATAAGTCGTTGCATCACTGCTCCACGTCTACCTGCAGCTCTCAGTTTACATCACGTACAGACCGGATCCCATGCCCATTTTGGTGCAGTTGTTCTGAGCACGCAGCCTATTCAGAATAAGAAAAACTAAAAGCGAACCGAAGCTCAGCCTGATTGGGAACGAACTTTGGTTCACTTTAAGCGAGCCGAATGTTTCCAGTCTGAATACACCCTTCATCTACATCCAACAGCCTGCAGAGCCTGAAAACACTAGAAGAAAACGACCTTTCACCTCTCTTGGACCTTGCAGAGGACGGGTGAGATCGGTAGGAAACATGGGAACCTCCACTGGAGCTCTTGCGCCTCTGGTAGGTATGTTGCTGCTGACAGTGCACCTGAAAGGTTTCCGACTCCATGGAGGTCCCAGAGTTGAAGGACTTCATGGTGTTAGTGGAGCTTCTCCTCTTATGCGATAGGGGTGAAGAAGGTTCAGACTCTTTCTCCCTCACAGACTTCTCTTTCTCCTCATACTCAGATTCACTTTGTCGAGCGGCTTCCTTCCTCTCTTTGGGGTCATCTTCATCCCATAGACCGTGGCACTGGGAATACAAACGACAGGTGGCAGCTACAGAGACTGATGTTTGGAAGATTTTGGATTATAACCTATTCAAAATGAACTGGATGCATACACCACAACCAGTTCACTTCCCCAAAGTGCTTGCGTTTGGATGAACGAGTAGTATCAAATGACAGATAAGCCGCACAAGCGTGGACCACTATCCATGAACTTCCAACCCTGAAAAAACCCTCTACCTTTTTGCGGGGTTAGCAGACTTGAAGGCACTCATTCTCATCCCAGCTACCTGACTTTGGTTGGTATAAGCAAAAGAACCACATTATAAAGACGGCAACATAAAGAGGCAAAAATGAACACCCCTTTGAAAAAAATCCAGCGGCAGGAGGTTAAATGGAATCATTGATAAATGGTAGAATCCAACTCTTAATAAAAACACAGTCAGACCTTTTGAAAATAAGAACCCAGCTTCTGCTTTGTTTGCAGAGCGATTGATTTGACTCCAATTTTAATTCTCAAGAAATCTGAATACAAATCACTAATGTACATAGACACAGGTTCTAGGTGTCAAACATTTCATTTCACTGAGAACTTCAGGAATATTCTGTGCCCGTCTTCATGATTGTCTATGAATATTGAAAATACAATTCGTGTTTATTTGGTGGTCATGTATTGTGTTGTATTGTGTGACTGTGTGCACCTTCAGGATCGACCTGTGGAAGAACAGAGCCAGTAATTGGACCAGGTCATAGAGGACATAGCCATCTTTTTTCTCCACCCCGATGATGTTGGCAGGATAGTAAGGAGCATTTTTATATAGTCTGTAGTTCTTGCTGTGGGGGAAGAAGCCAAACTGGCAGAAGTACTTTATGACGATGGTGACCTGTTGGAGACATACGGTCAGAGTTACTTTACCTTGAGGAAGTAAGGACATCTTTAAAAAAAAGCAGTGTGGCATTCTCGTAACTGCTTGGAAAAAATAAAACTGCTTCCAGAGTAACATCAGAAAATAATATAGTTGGTGTTTATGATGTATAAGAACCCCACTATCTTAAGTCCGTGTCACACAGACACTAAATACATTTTGCGCTTATTGCACGGATGAAAATTGGTCATACATGAATATAAAGGGAAAAAATGAGAAAAGTTGTGGTCTACACTTGAAATTTTGACAGATGTATGATTATTGCACTGTTTGTATGCAATTAATTAGTGATTTGTGCGTCAATTACATCACTTGAATGTGATATGTGCGCCGTATACACAACATAAAAGTTACACATCAGAGTTTCATGCGTAGGAAGGCTGTTAGACATACGGTCATGAAAAGCTACAAATTTCTGTATGCGTCTCTCAAAAATCACGCACAATTTCAACAAATTTACGAAATATACAAATATAAACTACGTGAAATACGCATAAACTGCATAATTTTCAACTGAACAGCTAAAAACCGAATTCACCCGTCGGCCGAAACCTTCGTGGGGCATCTGCGCACATCGACGTATGAATTACGTATATCGCACATGTATCACGAAAAACCAAAATGTCACACCTGGAAAATGCGGACAATGTACGGAGTGGCTGTGTGTCACAGCCTTTAAGAAAGAAGGAGTAGATCACACCATAGACAACGTAGACAGCATGCTAAAAGGTAAGACCAAATCCAAATTCTTTGTTTGTGTTTAAGGGTGGCAATACTGGTAAAGGGCTCTATATCCGTCTGCTGCGAGGGTCTTCTGGGTCGCGCAGGAGAAACACATTTCATTTAAATAATGATTTTTTGTTTTTGCGTGACCTTTTACAGTTATAAAACCAATGTTATTATGTGTTATCTGAGCGCCGGCAGCTAACACGAACGTAGACGACCAGCGACTAACGATGACGTCATTGAATGCTAGTGTCATTTTCCACTTTGATTTTTTTCCAAAATCCACCAAGCGTGCCCATTTGTTTGTTTTTTTTGTCAGCTCAAAACTGCATTACGAAAATGATATAAAAAAAAAACGTTTTGATGTAATTTAGCAGCAATTATTGATTTTTGTTTATATCCCATAAAAAAACACCAGGATTTTTAAGAGACACGAGAAATCTTTCATAAACTAGGTTTATTTTCACATTATGCATGGTTAATAATTGTATTTGATTATATCAGAAGAGCCATGGGATTTCCTGAAAATGACCAAAAAGCAACAGCAATGGCTGTTTTCTTGAATTACTATGTCCTCCAGCACTTGCCATTAAATTCAGTAAGATACGTTGGTTTCACAGGATTTTAAAACAGAGGACAAAGGTTTCAAAACAAATACCTGCATTAACTGACCCTTTTTTTCCTGCCAAACGAATATTTAGATTCAAAAACTGAGAATAACACAAAATGATGATTAAAGAAGGTGCACGCTTAACTTTTTGATACTTTCGTGGACTAATGCTCAGGAACCTGTCTTTGAGAGACTCAAAGACTGGTGGCTGCAAGTTGAGATTTAAAACCAGGTAACAACATCAGTTTCACTTTAGGGCCGCTCAGTTTTTAACAGATATCTGCAAAAATTAGTAAACATGCCTGTGATTATAGGTTTATTCTTATTTTCTTTGTCAGGTGATCTATGCCTGTATTCTCTTCTTTTCTATAACTGAATAATTTGTTTGTGTTAAAGCTCGGACTTTGATCCTTTTTTTTATAAATAAATCATGATTTAATTATTTTTTTCTTGGTTAGCATCTCAAAGTACCTCAGTGTAGACGATAGCAGTCATCCAGTAGCGCTTGCTGGGCCGCGGCACCGACAGCATGGCCCACAGGAAGATGGTGACGGGAAGCACCAGACTTACACATGAGGCCGACACCATGTGGTTAATGATGATGACCAGGTAGCACACAAACTCAGAGTGCGCCACCAGCATGTTATAAAGAGCGTAGCTGAACTGCAGGATCAGAGGCTGGTTTTGGTAGAAATGATCCGACTGCTCCAGCTCCTCATCATAGAACATCCTGCCAAGACAAACAGGACATTCAAGCCTTTGTCACTTAACAGTCTATAGACACTTTGTGGAAGCATGTCAAAGCATTGCACGGCTATATATTCCAGCATCATGTTTGTTTTAGTTTTCTTAGAATTCCAACTGTTCTTCCATCTTTTAAATCTGCTAATTTATTTAGGGGTTACAGGGTTTCTGGAGTCTATCCCAGCCAGCTTTGCATTTCCTTCCTGGGCATGATCACGCCACGTTTAAGTTACTAGTCACTACATAGATAATTAAGGCCCAGTTTTAGCTGTCTTTTGTATTTCATTTTGTTATGTGTTAGTCGTGTTTTCCTCAGAGTCCTCAAGTTCTTGGAGCGTCTGTTATCCAGCTTCTGCATCCAGATTCTCCACAAACATTAATCATGTTAGTAAATAATGTTGCATTAAATGTAGGGGGAAAAATCCATCTGCTATTCCTGCTTGGTCCTGTTCAGGGTCATAGGGTTGCTGGAGCCAATCCCAGCTGCTTTAAGGTGAAGGTAAGGTTCCCACTGAACATGTCAGTAAAACATAATAAATAATGACATTTTCTAAATATTAATTTAGCCTTAAAAGGTTTAAAATAATAAAAATAAGAGCATTTTATAATATTAAGCAAGCTGGAAATTTATGAGAAAATGTAAAGCCAGGAATGTATCGTGATGTAACAACTGTTTTTGAGCAGATGCATATTTTTGTTATGAAGGTGTTTGAAAGTTTCAAAATGCTTCAAAATAAAAGTAAGGTATAAGAAAAATGTAGTTCAGAACCCCGCCCTCCTAAAAAAAAACCTTAAACAGTAAACTTAAAAAAATCTTTAAAAAAAAGAAGCAAAAATCAAAGAGAAATGAACTTTAAGGGGCAGATCAAGCATAGGTTAGGAACCTGACTGTTTTTTGATGCAGTAGAGGTGAATGCCTCCCAGCAGAGTTCAAGGTTCTTGCACTTACTTATTGAGCAGCAGCTCACTGGCTGTCAGCTCCGTGGTCATGGATGGTAGCATGATGTCTGATCTGCTGTCAGAGCGGCTGTCTGAGGTCATCAACAGGCGCCTCTTCCTGTACGTGTCACTTTCATCGTCACTGACATCCAGGCGGTCAAAGCTGACCGCCTTGCTGTAGCTGGGAGGTACGTCAATGTCAGAGGTTTTGGAGGCATCTGTATCCGGGGTGTAAAGGACGACTTCCTGACCCTCCGTCTCCATGAAGTCGTGCTGTCTGCCTCCGTCGTCACTATCACTGATGAAGACGTTCTCTCGTCCAGAAGGGGCAGAACCTGCCTCCTCTTCTTGATCCTTCTCCTCCAGCTTTGTGGAAGGACCCTCATCTGGGCTGAAGGACTCCCATGCAGCCTTCTCGTCTTCCTTATCCAGAGGAATCACTTCCTTATCCAGAGGAACCTCTTCCTCATCCAGAGGAACCTCTTGCTCCTGCAGCTCTTCCTCACCCACAAAGTCTTCCTGCCCTTCTTCCTCCTCTTCCTTTGCTGCCTCCTGCTCCTCGGTCTGTATGGGCTGTCCCTCACTCGCTGGTTCCCCCTCGGCACTGGGACTCTCGTCAAACTCTTGTGCCTCAAAGGAAACCTGTTTCTTGTTCTTGCTGAGCTCCTGCTCGTTGCCCTCTTCTTCTATGGTGTCTGCGGTGCCTTGTCTGGAGGAGAGAACCAGGCACTGGGTTGCTTCACTAAAAACCAAGCAGATTCAGACAGTTTATCGATCAGACACCTGAGAATTCGATGCTTTGGTAGAAGACACAGAATAAGAAGTTTCCAGTTATTGATCTTTGGATGATTCGAGCTGGATTTGTACTGGATGTATTAAAAAAACGGTGATAAACATGAAATGGATGTAAACATGCGCCAGTCATGACGTGTCAGGTGAGTGAAGCAGGCATGCACATGGACACCTGGATATGAAGCTGCCGCTGTCCAATGACGAATTGGACGTGTCCAGCCTGCTCATTTTTTTCAGCGTGGGCCTTGCACGCTCGCTGGTTTTGGGAATTCTCTCCAGAGGCCCGTCTATGTCCTCCAGGGTGGACTGACGGGAGAACAGGGTGGTGGCCTCAGTGAAGGCGCTGACAGGTGGTGAGAGTGACAAATGGGAGGGTCAGTTTGATGGGATGAGGGCACAGATGGGCAATGATTTTGGGTGACAGCAGAATTCAGTGCAGGCTGAAAAAAGCTGCTCTTAACAAAATTTAAAAAAAAAGATGCTGAAATAAAAAAAAAATGTCAATGGAAAAGCTCATATTTTAAAGGTTTTGGTCAATGTTATGAAAAGAAAAAATGAGCTAAAATAATTCAAAGCACATAATTAAACCTGGAAGAAAGGAATCTGTTAGATCCGTTAGATTTAAATTATGTTCCAAGCATAATAAAGACGTTCCCCTTGTTGATATTTTGGATCTTTTGATCAAATCAAAAATGATCCAACAGTGATAATCTTTTGAATATCAGTGTGTTTTCCAATAGAAACCAAATGCTAGGGCTGCACGATAGGAGAAAAACTCGCGATATGCGCTGTTGGTGATTAATATTGCGATAACGATATAATTTGCGGTATATAAACAAATAGCAAAACAACCAAAAACATCATTCCCATTTCACTGCAACAGTTTAAAAATTATACTCCAAATGATCCTTGTCGACATAGGAGGCTAACATCAAGCATAAAAGGGCTCATCTGATTGGTTTAACAATGTAAATGGGTCCTTCCGATTGGTCAAATGCATAAAGGGATTTATTTCATTTGTTCAACATTTCAAGCTGCCATGAGTTTGTTTTAGCATATTTAAGGTAACCATTTATTGCGATTTTCGCCGTCTTTTGCGGTATGCATATTGCACAGCTTGATGTCGCGATGAGGATAAATTTGCGGAATATTGTGCAGGCCAATACCACATGCCTTGAAGTGACTGAGCATAAATTAGAACTGTAATATCTCATGTCTTGTCCTTTTTTCACTGCTCACGGTTAAGTTGGGTGATGGTGTGAGGAAATATCTGGAATTTTTTGGAATTCTATCCTCGTGTTTTTTTCCCCCTCATTAATAAATAAACAGGGGAAAATCCTCTAAATCATCACACTGTCCTAAAGCAAAGCCCTCGTCCTCAGGCCCCGTGTACCTGGACATGCTGTCTCTGGAGGCCGTGGAGTCCTGGCTCTCCATGCGATAGCCTCCTCCACGCCTCTTACGTGCTTTTGTGGATCCAGAGGGAAGCTCGTCGTCGCTGAGCATATCCAGGCTGGCCTGCCTGGACATGTTCAGCCTCATGGCCTTCTTGTAGTAGACGTGGATGCTCTCTCTGGACGGCACGTTGCCCTGACGGAAGGTTCGGAATTAACTAGTGCCGTGCACTTCCTGCCGCTCAGACTCGTGTGGGACGTACCTTTTTAACCTCCCGCGTCAGCATGCAGCGCTCAATGCGCAGCACCGTGGAGATGTCGATGTACTCCCTGCACATGTCGTTCATCCACTTGGTGAAGCTCTCCACCGTGGTTTGGAAGAGCACCCAGGTGAACTTGATGATGTTAAAAACTCTTTTGATGATGTTGTCTGCAGAGGATGTGCAACAACAAACCCTTTCAGGACAGAGTTCTTTTAAAACCACTTCAGAGACCCAAAAAACAGAAAGCTAATTATAAGACACCCTTTCAGAAGTCTTCTAACTCCATGTGTCCCTATCCAAGATCTCATTTTAAGGACGAAATATCTTGAATGACTAGCCTGTAATAATTCCTTTCATTCATATTTTGATGTCTTAAAAATGGGAAAGGAGACCGACCTGGCCGATCCGGCTTCTTGTTCTCCTCTTCTTTTTCTTGCCCATCAGACAGCTCTCCCACCTCTATGGCCACATGACCCGCTGCAGAGCACAGCCACATCTGATCTTAGCCCTTCAAAAGCAAAATCAGCTACTTTTCTGGAACTACAACTGAGACTTGCCAAATAAACATCAGTTTCCTTGGTATAAATGCTACTTTAAAGCACGAGGGAGAACGTTTTTGTTTATTGTAAAATCAATGTGTCAACAGCAATATTATCTATAAGGTCTTAGTAAAGTTAGAGAGAATGCCGTTGTTTGATTGGATGGTATCTAAGCTTATTTTCACAGAGAAATATGTGGCAGAACATTACATTGTTCTGTCAGAAAAGTGATTGTTGGCAATTAAAATTTGATATAAAGCCCAGAAAAAGACATTGTTGAGAATAAAGTTTCAAAATAAAAGCATGAGAAAAGGGTGAAATCAGACTTCAAATTCAAAAATGTTGTACTAGTTTACATATTCATCTATATATTTTGGACACAGGGACGGCTGAAGATTAAGAAGTTTAACCTAATCCCAAGAAACACTGTAATTGTTAACATGACCAGAAATGATGCTCCTTCACATTAGGACCAGACTGTGCAGCTTTACAAACATGACATCAAATGTGAGAAATAATAAACTATTTCAGAAATGATGTGCAAACAAAGGTAAATACTATATATATATATATATATATATATATATATATATATATATATATATATATATATATATATATATATATATATATATATATATATATATATATATATATATATATATATATATATATATATATATATATATATATATATATATATATATATATATATATATATATATATATATATATATATATATATATATATATATATATATATATATATATATATATATATATATATATATATATATATATATATATATATATATATATATATATATATATATATATATATATATATATATATATATATATATATATATATATATATATATATATATATATATATATATATATATATATATATATATATATATATGTGTGTTTATTTTTTATTCCTACAACCAAAACAAAACAGACAAAAACTTACGTTTTTGCTTGTTTTTCTTTTGTCTGACTCTTCTGGTGTATTTTTTCCAGAACTTGCGTTTGTCTTTGCTGCGAGCCTTCAGAGCAGCTTTGGGGTCAGTGATCCAGGCCTGATACAGAAACTGCAGAACAGAGGAGACCCGGTCCATTTGTGGGAAAGAACGACACACACTGACAGGAAGATCACAAGACTGACCACAAGCGCTGAAGGCATTGAACACCAACGTTTACTTCATCTGATGATGACGCTTTTTTCTGGACACTTTACCTTTCCTTCCTTTTCTATTTCTTTCAACATAAAACTTAGTTGTATAATGCGGGAATATCATTTTACAAATACTATTTTTTTGCATTAAAAAGGTAAAAATAATTTCTTTAGACAAAATGTTAGTCTTCTAAAAAATGACTCTCCAAATACTATAAAGAACCTACTATATGAGATAACATTAAACAAATGAGATATAATCATAAGAATATATTGTTTATAGATCTAGAACATTAAGCAGATAGCAGTAAAGACTTCTTTCTGCATTTTTTTTTCTTTTTGAATTTCTAAGGTCTGAAGATGTGATCTTTGGACATGTATAAAAGGAAGGAAACCGTCAACTGTTGGTCCGTGCACGAAAAACAACATCTGATCATCTTTGAGAGTCACAAAAAGACAGGGAAAAGTCACTAAACATTTTCAAAGGAAATTTCATGCAAAGAAGTCAAAGCCAGTCTGTCCGTGCAGCATGAAAGCCCTGTCTGTCACTGTGGGCGAGATTTAAGCAAAAAAACAGATGCAAAGCTTCCCCTAGTGGCATGCGTCACACCTGAGCTGCAGAGAGGAGTGTTAGTGAAGGCGAGTACCTTTCCTGCTTTGATCAGATACTGCAGTACAGTTTTAGGGAGCTTAATGACAGACTTTGGTAAAGCCAGAACAGCTGTGACAAACTTTGCAATCGCTCGCTGAACATGAGGAGAGCAGAGACGGAGAGTGTTAGTCAAACATCAAACAGACAGCAGAGTTTACCTGAACAAAACAACACGGTTAGTTAGTTATTTACATGAAAACAAGGGATGCAAAGTGAAACCGCACTTTCGTGTGAAGTTAGTTTACGTGACAGAGTTATCTTTTAGAAACAGACTTAATAACAAGAAATCATTAAAAATAAAGTACCTACAAGAAAATCAAGAGGAACTGTTAAGATAAATTTAACAAAGTCATCAACACTTCAAAAACATACTGACAATAATGACTTCACAGTTAGGTACCCAAAAACCTTTCAAAATGTTTTCATTTTCTTTGTTTTCTATTAATTTCTCAACACATTTTAAATTAATCTATGTTTATCTTTGTTTCCTTGAAATGAACTAATTCCAATACAAAAATAGATGTTAAAAGTTCTTTTTTTTTTAAATTTGCTTTCACTCTCAGTTTATATTATTGTACATTTTAATTCATGCAAGAAAAACACATTATTTTCTTGATTATCCTTAGATTCTTTTTTTAAATAAACTTAAAAATATCTGTCACCTGTCAGCGTCTTCAGCTTTGATAAACTGATAAATTCCCTTCTAGATCATTGAGAAAGTTTTTTTTTTACAGAAATTTTTCTTATTCAATTCAGAATTCCACAACCTCAAATGTTTAACCAAATGCTACTTTCTTTAAACTTTTCTCTCAAACACAAAACACTGATCCACCTGAAATGCGGACTTCTTAGGTGTTTCCTCCTCTTTTTTCTCCTCCTCCTCCTCTTCCTCGCCGCTGTCAGTTTCAAATAGGTAGTAGTCTCCACTCCTAACCACTGGAGAACAGATGTTTCAGTGCTGTTACGGCAGTCACAGGCTGAACATTCATCGTTTTCATCCATTAAAAACAAAGATCAGACATGTTGTGCAGAGAAAAACAACAGCTAGTCGTTCTATGGTTACACAGTTGGAAATATGAGCAACACACAGCATTAAAACACAGCGCTCATTAAAAAACACAAGGAGTGTCTCCTGTTTCTGTGTGCAGAACGGCCTTTAAGCTCCTTTAAGTGAGTCCAGACTGCAGCAGTTAGGTGTCAGAAGCAATGGGGTAGACAAGGCTGACTTATGTCCTTGAACAGAACCGCAGTGGGCAGGGAATGAGGGAGGATGCTGGGAAATGATGAAACACCAAATGACAATGAGGGAAAATCATTTGAAAATGTTGTCTGGGGGTGGAGTAAAATGTGAGACATGAGCTCAAACCAAACAGGCAATTGTGGTCACAGAAATGCTGCTTTTTTGTCTTTTAAAAAGGCCTTTTTGGGGGACTTCAGAAACGATTACAGCTTTTAAAAATGTTACCTGCTTGGTGATCATGTCTGCAGGCAAAGAATGAACAAACTCTTTATTCTAGTACAAAGAATAAAGGCGGCTCAACTTCATTTCTTTGCTTCACAATCTGATGAGTGATTCTCAACTGAGGGCTCTTCAGGTGAGCCCAGCCATGAAGGCTCAAGCACACCTCCAGATGTTAATCATTTTCCTTCCACACTCACTTTCCTCATCTCTATTTAAGGCACCTTTTGCATCGACACTCAGATATTTTTTAAACTCAATTTTCCTCCTCACAAGGACCCTCAAATAGAGACACAAAATGATCAACATCTGGAAAGAGCAAATGTCTTTTATGATGGTGCCTTCAGAGCCCAGGGGCAGTATGGGAATCCTCAGCGTTCTGGTCAAGGACAAAAGGGCCAGTGAGAGTGGAGGAAGAGAAAAAAAGGGTTTGTGGGGTTTAACCTACTGGAAGCATGATCAACCCACGGCCTCCACCACTGCTTTTTTTTGGGCTTGGCTTTCGTTCGCTGTGCTCCTAAAATTTCACAAATACATCAATGCAACATTTCAGAAGAAAATCAATTCTCTGCAGTGATATTTCAGAAGCTGCTCTTTCAGCTGGAACAGTAACAATCTGACGTTCATTGTAATGAGGCTCAAGCTCACCTTCTTGAGCACCTAAAAACTGTTTCTGGTTTGTGACCAGAGTGAGTCGGGGTGGGATTGACCATACCATCATCGTCATCCTCCTCAGGCTGGACGACAGGCTGACCCTCTGCAGACTCCTGGGCCAGGCTCAGGATCTTATCCTTCCCTCGCTTAAACTTTTGCTGCCTCACTTTAATGCGCTCCATCCTGATTAGATCAGAGATGCGGTGAAGAGACATGAAGTATTGACAAACTGGAGCAGCTTAACAGACTCACTGCAAACGTCTCCAAGCTTCATATGGAAATTAGAGTATGTTATATTACAGTGAAGTGCTCATTAGAGAGACTAAGTGGAGACTATCTGATGTCATGAGTAGTTGCTGTGCTGAAGATTAGTAATAGAAACACATCGTTTCGATGTTGCATGAAACTCTAAGAGCTGGGATCTGGGGAACCAACAAACCCTGAACAAGTCAGGCTGAGAGAGGATTGCTGTCAGGAAGTCTAGGAAAAGGTTTTAAAAAAAAGACTATAAATAAGGGCAAAATAGTTCACTGATTTAGTGCTGCATTTCCTTATGTTAAGTTAAAGACGCACTCCAATGAAAATGGTGTTTTTCCAGTTTTAAAAGTGATCTAGTAACCTTTCCTCATAATGAAGGAGACATGTATCAAGCAAGTACTTCTACATGCAAATCATCGTGAATCAGGAGCAGACGAACAAATACAGTTTGAAAAAAATCGTATTTGAGACATAGAAGATACGCTGGGCGGGGCCACACTGCTCCGCCCCATTCTGATCATCCACCTGCAGACAAGCGGATCCGTGAACGTCTTTGTTTTCCTCGTCTGAGCTGGAATCTGGATTGGAACTGTACGACTGGATAGCTCCAGTCCTGCTCGCCATTTCTGTTGTACCGCTAATCTTAGCTTGGGGTTGCGAGGGGCTGTAATCTAGTGGGAGAGCGTGTGAACAAAGGATTGATGGGAAAAGAAGGCAGGCTTACTCTGTGCCAACAGTCCCGACCTCAACTAAGAGGTGAATTTCTAATAAACTCCTGCTTCTCTGCAGAAACTAGGTCCTAAGAAAACGACGTAGAAAACGGCATAACCATCATTATAAGATGTCTGGGAACGCTTTAAAAGAAGATCAAAAGATTATCACGGTGGGACTTTAGCTATTATTATTAACTATTAATGATCTATTCTTCTTTCTCTTTCGGCTTTTCGTATCAGGGGTCGCCACAGCGAATCATCCTTTTCCACCTCACTCTATCATGGACATCTTCTACCCTAACATTAGCCAACTTCATGTCCTCTGTTAAGACATCCATATATCTCCTCTTTGGCCGTCCTCTTGCCCTCCTGCCAGGCAGCTCCATCTCCAACATCCTTCTACCAATATATCCACTATCCCTCCTCTGAACGTGTCCAAACCATCTCAGTCTGGCTTCTCTGACTTTGTCGCTGACACAGGCAACATGAGCCGTCCCTCTGATGTACTCGTTCCTTATCCTGTCTAACCTGGTCACTCCTAAGGAGAACCTCAACATCTATAAATGATCAGTAGTTGGTTGTGTCTGTCTGGTTTAAAGGCGTGGCCATGTTTGCTGAACAGTTAGCATAAACACACAAGTTCATGTTCATCCACATCCATTTCCACTCCCCTTTTGCTGCCAAGATCAGCCAGTAATGATCAGTTTAGATAAAAACACAAGTAATATTTGCTTTTCATCAACAACAAGCGGCTGTTTTGATGTACAGTCACGCTTGTATGACAGTGTCTTCACTTGCAGAAGGTTTTCCTGAGAGAGCAGTCAGGGTATGACAAAAGCGAGACGTTTCTGAGGTAAACCTTCCTAGGATTTAATAGTTAGTTAAACATTAAATAAGTAACGCATAAACACAACAGTCTAAACACACAAAAACTGTTGAATATACAACAAAAACGTCTCTAGTCAAGAAGCAGACCCAACGAGCTCCAGATAGTAGGCTTTAGAAGTCAAAGTTTAGTCTCACTGTCTCTTAAGCTGCTCCACAGACTTGTGCTCCTCCTCCAGTCGGGCTTTTACTGCCTTCACTATGGTGGCCTGGAACAGCTCTGCCCCTCTAAAACACACAAACATGAAGCTCAGCGTACATGCAGTCATGCTGTGTTTTGTCTTTGACTTCATAATCGAGGTTCTGTTGGTCACCAACGTTATCTACAAACTGATATTTGACTTCCAGGGGTAAGTGTGCGTGTGCAGAAAGGCACCTGGAGGCGAGGACCTGCGAAGCTCGAATGTCTGCCACCACGTGAAGAAAGTAGTAGCTCATAAAGACCCGCCTCTGCAGCAGCAGGAAGGCGAAGCAGATGCTGTCCCAGATGATTCCCGCCTCATTCTTGGGAATGTCGCAGGTATCTGAAGAAGCTGGAGCACAGCAGATGATCAAATAGGTAACAGTCATGTCAAGAAGATCCCATCAGTTTCCTTTATTTATTTTCTAACCAATTTATAATCGCAAATAGATTTTTTTTAATATGTGCACTTTTATTTTACTGTCTTTTTCCCTTTTAAAAATTGGTTGAAACAAACCAAACAATCACTCAGTCAAAACAACATAGTGAGCAAAACAATAAAACAAAATTCAGTTCATGCAATCCAGTGACATTTTGGTGGTAAAAGAGTTTATTTCTTAACCTTTCTGGAGTCACTGCAATCAAACCACGAACGAAAAACATTTTTTCGTAACTTTGATTTGTCCATCAAGGAGTTATATCAGCTAGAGTCGCTGCGATGCGACTCACACATGCAAAGTTGGACGCTATGTTGGAAAGGGGCAAATGCCGGCTCACTGCTGTGCTACAATTAATAATAATAATAATACATTTTATTTAAAAGCGCCTTTCAAAACACCCAAGGTCACTGTACAAAGTTAGAGGTAAAACACAATAAAATCACAACTTTTTAAAAACAATAAATAAATTGGATTCATTAGTAAAATCAGCTGACAGAGAATGAGAAATTGTGTTCCGGAAATGCAAGCTTAAACAGATATGTTTTGAGTCTGGATTTAAAGATCAGAAAGGAGTCAGTGTTACGGAGGTCTGGGGGGAGAGAGTTCCAGAGTTGGGGAGCAGAGCGACTGAAGGCACGGCTCCCCATGGTAACCATACGGGCCGGAGGGACAGAGAGCTGAAGGGAGGAAGAAGATCGAAGAGAGCGAGAGGGAGTGTTAACATGGAGGAGATTAGAGAGATAGGAGGGAGCCAGGCTATGGAGGGCTTTGAAAGTGTAGAGAAGGAGCTTGAACTTAATCCTAAAGGCTACTGGAAGCCACTGCAACTGCTGGAGAACGGGAGTGATGTGATGGAAGGAGGGGGTTCTGGTGATGATGCGGGCAGCTGAATTCTGGACCAACTGAAGCTTATTTAGAGTTTTGTTGGGAAGACCAAAGAGAAGAGCATTACAATAGTCCAGACGAGAAGTGACCAGACTATGAACTAAAATGGAGGCGGAGTGGATGGTGAGGGAGGGGCGGAGTCGATTAATATTGCGTGGATGAAAGTAGGCTGACCGAGTAATGCTATTGATGTGGGATTGAAATGACTAGTACTATCAAGGATGACACCCAGACTCTTTACTTGAGGGGAGGGGAAAACTGGAGAGGAATCGATGGAAAGGGTTAAATTAGAAACTTTGGAAAGGGTGGATTTGGAACCTACGAGGAGTAATTCGGTTTTATCACTGTTAAGTTTGAGGAAGTTTAGGGTGAACCAGGTTTTTATTTCAGACAGGCAGGAGGTGAGGGAGGCAGGTGGAATAGAAGAGTTGGGTTTACTGGACAGATAGAGCTGAGTGTCATCCGCGAAACATTGAAAATCAATATTGAATTTACGAAATATATTGCCAAGGGGTAGCAGGTAGGTAATGAAGAGGAGGGGACCAAGAACAGAACCTTGAGGAACACCAGATGAAATGAGTGAGGGTTGGGATTTAAAAGAATTCAGTTGAATAAACTGAGTGCGGCTTGAAAAATAAGAATGAAACCAGCGGAGGGGGGTGGACTCGATACCGAGGGCTGATTTGCACAATTGCACAGAGGTGGAAAAACAAGGAGGTGACTTTTCACAAGTAAATTATTACCGTCAGCTAATAAAGTAGAATATTCCAGGAAGATCTATGTGAGTTTATTTTTTGAGTAGTGAACATTTAGGCTGATCTAGTAGTGATGATTGTGATGTCAACACAAATCAAGCTTTTTTAAAGTCAATGGTAGCGTAAGACTTTAAACTATTTCCACGTTTTTTGGCAGGACCTCCTATCTTTTTAGTTATTTTGAAGGATGACCTTAGTATTTTTATGTGTGTTCAACCTCAGAACTGACAAGGCGATCCGGTGCATTACTTAGCAGAGGGAAAGACATAAGGATTTCCTCGGCAGTGGGAAGCGAAAAAGGAAGAGCCCAGCGCAGACTCCGCGACTGGTTGGTGGACGAGGGGACATGTGACGTACGGAACTGTGCTCGGGGTTGCGCGAGTGCCTAAGTTCTTCTGATACAGGCTAGGTTTTACAGCGCCCTCCACCAACACCTGATCACGCCACGGCCATGGACAGAAGTGCTCACTGCGCCATCTCTACCGAACTGGCTGTCAACTAATTTTAAAATTGGTCCAAATTGAACCACGGTCATTTGACTGTATCCTCCAAATCCGTTTATTGCCCTTTCCGATATGGTGTCAATCTTTACGTACACAGGACAATGGTAACAGGCTACCGTAGCGTCTCTAGCCTACGCAATTCATTGGATGGTGTGGCAGTAGCTAAAATTCTGAAGACGTGACTGACAGGCAGCGACATTCCTTATGTCATCATAAGAGAGGGAAACCAGTCAGGGTTTTAGTGGATACATTTATGAAACTTTTCATGTGACTGTTTGGGCCAAAGTCCCCTTTTTAATTCTTCACACTAAACTTTGGAGACTAAACTTTCGCCATGGAGACTCTTGTGAGAACAGGGGCCTTTGAATTAGGAAAAAAAAAAATCTCCCATGTTAATACATTTATATATATAAACTGTGACAACAATCTTGTCATGCATCCTGTTGTTTGGGGGCGTCATATGTCAAAGAACTCACCAAGCTTTATGACGTAACCCTTGATGGTGCATGACAGACTGAAGAGCTGGATCAGCCAGCAGTTATTCTCCATCAGAGAGTCGATGTAGCCACAAGCCAGGATCTATGTTCAAAACCTTCTCATTAACTCTGAAACTCCACAAAATAAATACTCTGAATATCAGTAGATGTTCAAACATCACTCACTGATAAAATGTTCTTCATAGTGATGACAAAGATGTTGTATGCGATCAGGAAGTCCCAGTAGTGGAGGATTTTTTTGATCGGCTTCAAAAGTAGCTCGCCCCCAAACAGCAGGAAGTAGAAACAGGCCACCAGGTAGCCCATGCAGAAGATGCTGATCCGTGTTGTTCCAGTGATGAAGATGATGGTGAGGACAAACCAGAACAAGTAGCTGAACATGATGACCTTCAGCATGTCCAGGTAGGATCTGAGGATAAATAGCACAGGGATAAATTGTTTCCAGACTTCATTAGAGTCATCTGGAAACTGAAAAGGTGACACAGTTTAACTTCTGAAGGACTGTTGGAATTTACACTTCTCGCAAGAAGTTAGGGATATTGTTATTTACATGATTTTATTTAACCTGGTGGAAAAACCCATTAACATCAGGATCTCTTTTTTAAGGGTGACCTGGCCAAGAGGTTTTTAGACTGTGTTATTTTACAGCTGAATTACAACTGAATGAGCTCTGGTTGTCCCTGCGTTCCCTGGACTCTATAAATTCGTATAAAAAATAATTGAAAACTGTTTTCTTTTTTAAAAGCATTTTAACTGAAACTGTTTTTATTTGGGCTTGGGATGATTGTTTCACTTTTTATCTTTTATGTTTTTTTGTATGTATTTATTTATATTTTAACCTGTAAAGGCACCTGTCTGTGAAAGGTGCTATAGAAATAAAATTACTTACTTATTTTTTCTCCTTTCTAATCAAACATGCCCAGGTTTGACTCAAAAAAAGACGATTATCCCAACCTTTAAAATGAATGTTTTACTCCATGTTCCTTTGATGGGCGGTCGCATGTTTGTCACAGGAGGTAGTATAAAATCAAAGCTACATTGCAGTTTGTCTGGTTGCTGTGTGCACACGCTCTCATCAATCAGCCTGAGTGTATCACTTAGTGTCCGGCACCGGTAAGCGTCTGATCGATGCATGGGAAGTGGATCTGTAACCTGATGCTGTCACTCAGCACAGGTACACCGCTCTGTGTCCTGCGTGTGTTTAGCATGTTAAAAGCATGAGGATAGATCCTGTGTTCGCATGTTAGACAACATTAATGTGACGTGGAAACAAAGGGTTTGTTTAATGGCCAATAGACCCGAGCAGCGGCTCCAGGAAGCAGCTCTGATGAAGAGGCTTTGGCTGGCATGTGGGGCTGATGGGCCCAAACAGCTGAGAGTCCTTCTTCATCAGTGAGAGAAAATAACTTTTCCATATTTAAAAGCTATTTATTGAGTTAGAGTAGAGGGCAAAAGTGTCTGAGTTGCAGAGTGACGGACACGGACAGAGTGTTCTTGTTGATTATGGATTTCTCCTCCACCTCGAATCTGTAACCCGATCCCAGAGAGAAGCGATGGAATAAGTGCAGCGCTGCTGCAGCCCAAACAGACGCTCTCTGCCTCTACTCAGGCTTGTTGATGGACACAGAGTGCGTTAATAAAAGACCTGTCCACTCTCTGCATCAAAACACTGGAATGTGAAGAGTAGATAATCAATGTGAGGATGCTTCTCCCTTCCTTGACTTGGTTTCTCAAAATCCTGTTTCTCAAGTCATATTTCAGATCTAATTTAAATATCGACTGAATCCAAGACTTCAAAACGATGTATCCCGTTTCATTAAGTTATGGGCTGGTGGTGCCGGCTGGTTTGGTCTAAAACAAGACATATGTGCAGTCGATCTTTAGATCTATTTTCAAAATGTTCCCAGTGGGTTTTTTTTATTATTATGACTATGCCATTTTTAGGTAAAATCCAAAAAAATCTGTCGTTTTCTAGGACATAGTTTCTGCAGAGCAGCAGGAGTTTAGCAGAAATTTGCCTGAGTTGTGGCTTGGACCACTGGTATGAAGCAACCTTTCCGTTGCAAGCATAGCAGGGACCTTGTGGTTCGCCGAGTATATTTTTTATGTCACAAATACGATCTTTTCCAAAATGCGTTTTTTTTGCCTGCATCTGAATCTCAACAATTTGAATAAATACCGGTACTCAGAAATGCAATTTTTAGCTTAATTTTCTTAATATTTGTCCTCCATTATCAGAAAAAAAGCACAAGAACACGTCTTTAATGATGGAATTTAAACAGTATGTGCCACCTCTCTACTTCTATACAGAAACACGCTTTACTAATCAAGTATTACCTTCATCTTCATCTCTTCTGTGCACCAGAACACTAAGAATAAATTAGTTATGGATTCGAACAATGCTGCACACTGCAACAGCAGAATAGATTCTCCCCAGAATCTGTGAAGTCACCTGGTCTGATAGTTTAAGCCCTCATCTATGAATCATTTAGGTCGTCTACTAGCTGCCCCTTTTGGGGTGAGGGTGTACGGTGGGAGTTTGTGGCTTCAGTTCTTTTGTTCGGTCGTCTTGATTTCTGACGCACCGCTGCCTTGTTCCAGCTACCTTTTCCTTTGGTGTATTAAATGTACGGATATGTAAGATCTCTTCTCGTAACTTATTTTACAATCATGTTTGTCATACCTTTCAGTAAATATGATTTTCAAAATTATAAACAGATTTTTTATTAGCAGCTAAGTGGGCTTCCTGCCTTTGACTAATATGGTTCCTATGAATTGTCTGAAGCCTACATTGAGTAGAAAATGTGCTTCTGGAAACTTTTTTGGCACTTCAAAATGAGTCCAAAAGTAAGAGCCTACCGGTAAATGTGTCTTAGACTTTAGAAGTAAAGTCATTAAAGGTGTGAACGGTTAATCGTGAGTGAAAGTGAAAAGAACAAAGTTAATTCCCCCCAAAACTTAACAACTGTTTTATCTCATCCAGACCAGAGGCCCCAAAAACTGAAGACCTGAATAATATCATTTTCCATGCACCTTTAAATATTCACATTAAAAGCTCAAATATTCAATTGAATAGTTTTCATAGCTGTCTGGGGGCATATGAAGGTCTGGCTTTAATGCCATCTTCTCGTATCGTTAAACATAACTTTTGTTGTTCACTTTCCCTCCTTTTCATTTTAGGGAGGTGCAGTCCTTACTAACTGTAGACCAGCTAAACGATAAAACCACAGTGACAGCTCTTATAAATGACTCTGGTTTAAAAAAAAACTACAGCATTTTTATTTTCAATTAAAAACAGCCAGTAACAGCCAACAGTTTGGAACATCTCCTGGTGTAGCGAAAATGAAGCAGCAGTACCTGCAGTGGATGAAGTCGGGCACGGGGTTGTGAACACTGAAGGAGGCTGCATCCAAGTCTCTGCAGATCTCCACATTATCGCCAGCTATGAGGCGGACCGCCGCCTTGTTCTCGTCCTCAAAGACCTGCCTCTGCATCGAGGCACAGAGCAGCAACATGAAGTCGTCTGAGAGCAGGAGACAGCAAGATCAATGTGCATCCCAAACCCATCTGTACTGATTTCACCAGTTCTGCTTCAGTAGAGTACAAGGTCTTGACATGCAAATGAACACTGACGCCACAGGATGAAATAAATCAAAAAAGTTTGGCAGAAAGTTTTAAAAACATGAATGTTTGTAGAGTGGGTGGCTGTCGGTCTGTTTGTGGCTCTGTCATGGACTGGTAACCTGTCCAGGGTGTAGCTTTCACAAAAACACAGCTGTGATTGACTCCAGTAAATATCAATGAGGTTTTGCTAAAACCAAGACTTTTAAATATAAACAGCAGAAGAAACACAACGTCAAATTTTGTCCTCAAAGAGATAACACAACTCTTTTTACTACATTTCTAACACAGGTCGTAAAGTCTATTAGTTCTTTTAAAAAAAACAACAGATTTTCTACAGTTTCCTGCTACATTAAACAACTTACAGATGAGAAACAGCGGATCAGGCTTCTTGTAGAAATCGGGGATGTAGAGCCACTTGATCACGTTGGAGTCTGTGGTGAAGCTCCAGGGATAGTCTGAAAGAGAGATATTATAATCAAACATGCATATAAACAACATAAAAATGTCAGGTCTTATTTGTGTAGCGCATAAAAAGACAGGAACCGCACTGGGAGCGGAACAACAGCTTTTATGAGATGTGCTTTTCTGACGGTAGGATGTTGAAATGAAATCGTAAAACAACCGATGGCCTCAGTCTACCTCGAACGGAGACATCTATGGTTTACACAGTCATTTTCAGAGTGATTGCATTTTAATTCAGCACTGTAATTTATAAGTAACTCCTTCTGAGTTATAGAGCCTCAACACAACTTTAAAAAGTGACCTGACTTCTTATTTTCCTTTGGGTTTTTCCCTTTATGTGTCGCTACAGCCAATCATCTTCCTCTATCTAACTCTGTCTTCTGCATCCTCTCCTCTAACAGCAGCTACCTTCATGTCTTTCCATTAATGTATCCAGAAACCTCCTCTTTGGTCTTCCTCTAGACCTCTTGCCTGGCAACCTTTAGACTCGGCATCCTTCTACGATATATTCACCGTCTCTCCTCTGTACATGTCCGAACCATCTCAGTCTGACTTAATCTCCAGAACCTCTAACATGTGCTGTCCCTCTGATGTCCTCAGTCCCCATTCCCATCCTGGTCCCTCCCAGAGAGAACCTCAGCATCTTCATCTCTGGCACCTCCAGCTCTTCTTCCTGTCTTTTCCTTGGTACCACTGTCTCTAGGCCCAACATGTTGTAGGAAACTGTGGTGAAAGCACCTTTTCTTTAATTTTGGTTGACACCCATCTATCACACCTGACACTTTCCTCCCCAAAATCCAACCTGCCTGCACTAGCTTCTTCACTTTTTCCACAGTCTCCATTACTCTGGACTTTTGAACCTAGATACTTCAAATCCTCCACCTTCTTTTATCTCTTTTCCCTGTAACCTCACTCTTCCACTTGGGTTCCTCACATTCACACACATGTACTCCATCTTGCTGAGACTAACTTCATTCCTTTCCTTTTCAGGACAAGTCTCTACTTCTCTAGCTTCTCCTCCACTTGTTTCCTGCTACAAAACACAATACCGTCGACAAACATAATTGTCCATGGTGATTTTAACCTCATCTGTCAGCCTGTCCATTATCACTGCAAACAGGAAGGGGCTCAGAGCTGATCTCTGATGTAATCCCACCTCCACCTTGAACTCCTCTGTCACCCCTACAGCACACCTCACCACTGTCTTACAGCCCTCATACATGTCCTACACTGCTCTAACATACTTCTCTGTCACTCCAGACTTTGTTCTACAATACCACAGTTCTTCTCTGGGCACCCTGTCATAAGGTTTTCTCCAAATCTACAGAGACACCATGTAAAAAGTGGCCTGACTACAGCTTTTAAATGACTGATCTTTGAAGATAAACATAATTTCCATAATGGAAAATTATGGTGTATGGAACAGATTTGACCAATTCAGTTTTAGAATGGTTGTAATTACTAAAATATACTCCTATCAAAACATTTTAATGCATCCCAAACATAATAATAATAATGATAATAATGGATTGGATTTATCTGCGCTTTTCAAGACACACCCAAAGCGCTTACATTGTGTCCATTATTCATTCACTCCTCATTCATACTTGGTGATGGTAGCTACTGTTGTAGCCATAGCTGCCCTGGGGCAGACTGACAGAGGCGTGGCTGCCATTTCGCGCCTACGGCCCCTCTGACCATCACCGGGAACATTCATGCACGTTCACACACCAGTGGAGCCACACTGGAGGCAGGGAGGGTGAAGTGTCTTGCCCAAGGACACAACGACATTTTGGCTGGTGGGAGCGGGGATCGAACTGCTAACCCTTCGGTCATTGGACGACCCGCTCAACCACCTGAGCCACTGTCGCCCCCAAATAAGCATAAGCATGACAGCTGCAACTAAAAGTCATTTAAAGAGCATTACAAAGACCTAAGACATTTCCATTAATGTCAACTCAAATAAATGTTTGTGTTTGAGTCTCTGAACCACCTCCTCACCTCACCCAAAATTGGTTCAGTTTTTAATGGTAAATGTCATTCTACACGGACCATCTAACCTACACACACAGGGTACTGCAGAGTCAGAGAAGGAGATTCTGGTTTGAAATCTAGAGAGCTGAACCTAACCATATCTAAATCCTTAATCAGACAGTTTCTTGTCCAACCTACACATGGGGGGCACTGCAGGGTCACCTGCATACCCTCTTCGTGCCAACCAAAAGACTCTTAAACACTTTACTAGCAGCTGCTGGTACTTGGAGAATGATGGCATTGGAAGCATGACCAAGTCCCAATGACCATTGCCACACAACTGACTGTGCAAAGCAGTACCCCTCCCAAAAACGATCGCCATGGTCTGAGCCAGAGGGCAGGAATGGACACCAACAGGACACAAACATTTCAAAAGGATGCGTTCTCACAGCTTTGATGGCAATAATATACGAATCGTTTACAGTTCTGCTTTGTGTTGCTCTATTTGACGGTTTCAGAGACTTGAGAGTCCATGGACACAGAGCACAGACTGTTTAATAAGATCATAGAGAGTGAGAAGTTATCTAAAGAATGGAGAAGAGCTGAAAATGTTGATGTTCTCTGTGGGAGAGACCAGGATGGACAAGGTAAAGCATTAACCCATCAGATTCCTCATTTTATATTATTCAGGTTAGATATTTTTGGAGATAATTGCAGGGAGGCGGATGGAGATGGTTTGGACACATCGAGAGGAGAAAAAGTGATGATGTTAGGAAAAGGATGCTGAGGCTGGAGCTACCATGAAAAGGTCCTAGAGGAATACCAAAGAGGAGGTTCATGGATGTAGTGAAGGAGGAAATGTAGCTGGATGTAATGATGGAAGAGTATGGAGAGGAGAGGGCTAGATGAGGCAGAGGGGTCACTTCTAAAGGGAGCAGCCGAAAGACGAATAAGAAGAAGCTTTCCAAGTACATGACCTTGCACACCTCTAATTGACTAAATTTTGGTTTGTTCAAACACAAACCTTTACAGGCTGCAGGTGGGATCCCGATGCACACAAAGTACTGGAAAGTCAGCATACAAGCCAGGAAGAAGCAGTACTTGGACCAAATCTCTGCAATAGCTTTCCTTCTGCGTCGATACATGACAGCGATCAAAGCAAAGGCGTGAAGCATGGCGTAGAAGTCCATACGCTGCCCAATCACATTGACCACCAACAGAAGGCATGTCTAAAAGAAAAGACATGACACAAAACAGTGCTAGCTACACATTGCTCAGAACCTCATGATGACATTTTTTAAAAATACTACAATGGACTTTGAACCTCAAGTCCAAACTTATAGAAGAAATAGTTGATGAAGTATTTGATGAAGTAGGTAATGCCCATGTCCAGATGCTGGCGAGTGATGTCATGGAAGATGATTGGTGCAGCAGGAGGCGACAGCTTGTTCCTTAGTCTGAAGTACAGCTGATGGCGGTAGATAGTAACCTCAAATGCCAACAAAGCCAGCATCAAGAGGTTATTCTGCATAGATAGTAAGAGAAAAACATTTTAAATGTATTCAACTTTTAATGATTAAAACTTTTAATAATTATGGCATGTTATTTAGATAGATGGATAACTTTATTAATCCCCAAGGGCAATTCGGTTAAAACAGTTGTCCAGCAAGAACAGATAAAAGACATGACAGTTAAAAACCGTATGCGAACAATAAATAAAATGTATAAAATAAAATAATAAATTAATTTAAAGGTGATTATGGGACAGGTACGTTCGGATCGTCAAGAGTAGCCACTCAAATTTAAAAGCTTTATTGTACTTGGAATAAAAGATGTTGTGTAACTGTTTGTTTTTCTTGCTGGGACGATGAAACTAAATAAGATTAAAATTTACATTTTCACATGAAAGACCCAAGATGATAAAAAGATGATAGGATAATAGAAAACCAAGACGCCAGGCATCAAAGATCTGAAAAATCTCTTTCAATCTGGCAACCCCCCCCAGAATAAAAAAATGACGGCAATTTTTATGTGTGGAGTTCCACAAGGCTCTATTTTGGGTCCAAGGTAAATGTAAGAAATATACAAAATTTACTAATGTCCCAATTAGTCTTGATAATATGATGACTTAAAAACGAATCGCAATGTTTTAAAATGTCTTAGGTTGGTAGAACCTATTATACTTTAAAATAAAAAAGAAATTTAAAATTAAGAGGTGGTGACATTTGTACCATTTTAAAATGAATTTCAACAGATTTCTCGAACTCTCATGGAAGTGTAAACGTGTAAGCAGCTGCAATCAACCTTTAGGCTAATGGCACCAATGCTTGGGGATTCATTGATATTACTCTTCTTTTTAATGTATAAAAAGATCCAAACAGACACAATAAAGTATGAGATGATGACCACGAAACATAACATGACATAAACATTTCCCTGTTTTCTTACCCTGAGGTAGCCCAGCAGGTCCTCAGTTTTCTTCAGGCCCCACCAGTTGCCTGGATCCCCCGGTATTTTATATAAAAGAGACTCTTTTACCTCACTCACTCTATCACCAGTGTATTTTCCTGATTGTTCTACCTGAGAAAGACACAATCAAAATACGTTTAAAAGACACTTTTCAGAACATCTTAGTTGGGTTTTTTAAAGACAGTAAATGTACATACATAAGAGCAGTCGAACGGTGGAGGGTTTATAGTCTTCAGTTGGTAAAGCATTTTGCACACAATGATGACACATGTCCAGACAGTGCAAATGCTGGAGGCTAGAGGTCGGTACTGGCTGTAAGGCAGCGCGAAGGCCCAGCACACCAGAAACACAAAGTTGAGCAAAGACACCTGAAAAAGACAACACGGATGATGAGGACAAGAACCTGCTCATGCTGCTCTAAATTAAAATAACATTCATTTATTTAAAAGACTTTCGGGACAGAGTTCAAAAATAACACAAAGAACAGTCTCATTAGTCACAGGTAAAAGATGTGAATAATAAATGCTAGACATAAGCAATTTGTTTGACAGGATAAATCCATGAAGCTGCTGACATTTTTAGAACATTATCATAATGTAAACACAGAAACGTTGAACACTTATCCCAGCACTGTCTGTGTTTACAGAACAACTGCTTACACATACATTACCAGACAGAAGTTCAGACGTGTCCATATAGAACAGGTGTGCCCAAATCCAGGCCTTGAAGTCCAGCCTCCTGGTTTTCCAGAAATCCTGCCCTATCTGTTGCTGATTACCTGGATCAGGTGTGTTTAGTCCAGGGTTCCCCAAATCCAGCCCTCGTTGGCCGGTGTCCTGCAGGTTTTCCAGAAACCCTGCCTTATTTCCTGCTGATTACCTGGATCAGGTGTGTTTAGCCATTTAGGAGCTTCAGTGGCAGGTTGGTTGGCAAACATGTAGGACACCGGTCCTCGAGGTCTGGATTTGGGGACCCCTGGTTTAGTCTATAAGGAGCTTCAATGACAGGTTGGTTGGAAAACATGGAGGACACCGGCCTTCGAGGCCTGATTTGGGCACCCTTGGTATAGAGTATACTGGTGCGACAGCGGTGCAGACATGGAGCAGTAATCCTGTGATTACATGAAGCTCTGCCGCGGTGTTTGGGTGAGTGTGTGAATCGTAATGGATCTGTGGCTGCATAGCGCTTTGGGCCTAAATAAAAAAGGAAAAGCTGTAGAACTACGCACCATTTACCATTTACCAACCTTTGACCGGTAGTGCACCAGGTACACTTCATCCCCAGCCCCAAAATTTGAAAATAGCCGCAGCCAACAGAAAATAAACATTAACCACGTGTCTTAAAGATGAACACCAAACAAAAATCCTCTCTTTCTATTACACTGGAACCTCTTCTGAGGTTTCTTTTGTTCCTGATTTGTGACCTAATAAATGATGTGAAACTCAAACTTTAAATAAGCTGAACTTTTCTGTTTGCCATGTTTCAGATGAATGCGAGTCCTACCTCATAGAGAGTCAATAGAATAATGTAGCAGGATACAATCTTGATGATGTGGATCTCCAGTAACCACCAAATGAACAACTGCAGCTTATGGAAATACTCAAGAAACTTGAGGAAGAGTACAGTCAGACGGTCAACCACCAGGTGCCATTTACTCTTCAGGTCTATAGAGAGAAGGAAAAGGAAACCAAGTTTACTTAAAAAAGACAACCTGTGAAATGTTTTCAAATTTCACACTTGAAGTGTAAAATTACACTCATCTTTAAACTTTATCTTCCATAAACTTTCCTTTTTTAAAATACTTCTGAGATGCATACATTAACTTTATGTTGCTTTCTACTGCTACTCACTGTAGTGATGGTCAATTCATGCTCACCTTCTTATGTTAGCTTCAACAAAACAACTCTGCTTGTGTCCGGTGAAGACGTTTAGGCAAACTTTTTAAGTTCAATTTCCATCAGTTTTAAAACTGTTGCTTGTCACTTTTAATAATTCTTATTAGAAAAAAAACTTAAAAAATCAAATCATTTATGTTTTTATTTTTATAGAATCCATAAAAAGCTGAGCTTTATGTTTTCTGAACACTAACTATAGGAAAAACATGTTTCCTTGAACATAGAATACTTGTAGCAAAAACATTTTCATGGGAAAGTGAATGTAGTTTCCTTTGATAAAAAATATTCTGTTTAAAGTTCCAAAGTGAAAATAATCTCAGATGTAGATACTGTTAAAGATTGAAACAATTCAAAAAGTTTAAATTGAAGCTCAGCTGCCCCAACTATTATATTTTTAGTGAACAGTCAATGTTTGTGCAGAGTGTCTGTGAAAATCCAGAACACAATTACAAACTTCAGGACCTGAAAAACATCAGCCGTCTCCGGCTGCTGCCTTGCGTCTAATCTGGTATGCAGAGTTTTGTGTTTCCTTGTGTTTTGTTTTTCTAACCATTACATTTGTGCTAACCTAATGTTCAGACTTGGTTTTGTTGGGTGTCCTTGATTTTCTGGTGTTCAAACGTGTGTAAACTTCTGATATTCTGACATGTTGAGTCAGGAACTATGTTTGGAAAAGAACCTTGGTGTGGGGATACCTGGGCACTCTCCCTCTTTTTATGTTACATTCCATCATCCATTTTAGAAGAACATAAACAGGTGTTAGCTCACCTTTGCACAAATAGTTTGACTGAATGAAATGTTGGTCTGAATGCACAATTATGCGTGTGTGAATGGTAGTTGTAACGTGTACATGTTGACATATTTATATGTGAAGATTTTTGGAGCCAACAGGTATGTTTATAATGTTTGAGTGTGTGTGGATAGGCCCCGCCCCTTTTAGATTTACTATACATCTACACTTGACAGTATTGACTATAAACTTCCAGCAACTTGTTGCTTGTTGCTATATGATTTTACACCCCCCCCTCTATAATCCCCCTTCTAACCCCCCCAACATCCGTCTCTCTCCTTCCCTCCTCTTGTTTTCCGTTCGGTAACAAAAAACTGTTACAAATATAATCAATATCGATAAAGTTTAGTCTAACTTACAAAAGAGGTTTATTCAAATATACACCTTGTGTATGAGAAGATTCATACAAACATTGTAACAGTAAAATCTGTCCAAAACATGAGGCCTTCAGTTCTCACCTTTTGCTCAGCTGTTGGACAGGTCAAGTAAAAAAACAAAACAAAAAAAAACAGAAGAAAACCCAAAAGCTGAGCATGGATTTTAACACAAACTTCAAGACTTTAATTAAATCAATTCAAACTTGAAAGAAAGCAAAAAAACAGAATCAGGACTAAAATCACTAAAACTTAAATCCTCTGGAAAAAGGAAAGGATGACTTGACTTCTGTTACTCCTGTTATTCTGCTACACAATAAAAGCTTCTAAATTTCCTGTAATATGAGAACAGTATTTTAATGCTTGGAATACTCTCTTTTTGAGCTGCATTAGTTAATAAGAAATGAGTTCAACAATCACAATCTGATAAACACATTTAGTTAATTTCTCCTTAACAGCAAAGCTGAATGTGTTCTGCAGCTGTCTTTTTTCATTTTTTCATCCTAGTGAAAGAAACAAAATGATTGCCCTGTTATGAAATGAACGGATTGTCCAAATGAATGTGCCGACAGTCTGGTTCAATGATTAAAGTCTCAAATCATAAAGAGATTTTCTTTTAAAGATTAGACAGATGATTTTTCAGGTTTAAGTTATCAGCTTTTTACCAGATGAACAAAATTATTATCTGGAAGTTTTAAATTTTATTCAACCTTATTCTGGTCTCTATGACACCAAAATGAGCAGGTGTTTGTGGTTCATGCCAGAGCCTCTTTAAACCACAGAGACAGATGGTTTTAGGCAGAGGGTAAAACTACATTCACACTGGGCATGTTCAAGATAGCGCAATGTCATGAACAAAATTTAAGCATACTGCGTTGACTGTAGATGAGAACTGGACTGAGTACCCCCTTCCCACTGGGAAGTCCCCACTGATCCTAAAAAGCTAAAATCCCATAAACTTGTATAGAGGAATAAACAGCTGTTAGTCATTCTGTGGGTCAGAAGAACCGCTCTGGATCTGAAACCTCTTTTTTTAACATGTTCTTGATAACCATCATTTTGCTGGTCTTTATATTTTTATTATACCATGGTCTGGTTGAATACTCGATTCTGATTGGCTGTTGGGTGTGCGTATCAATGCACTGGCTTCCTTAAAACAACCTTCTGCTTCATCATTTGGACAAAAACAAGCGGTAAGAGGAGAACTTCCTCTCTGAACTGATGCTTTATTCAACCCATCGGAAAGATCAGCATATATATATCGCCGAATCTTGACTGCAGCGGTGGTGCAGCGCGATGCGGACCATTTACAAATAGTCCGCTTTTTGTGAGAAAAACGGATCCAAATCGGAAAAAATACAAGAATTAAGACCTTAAAACTGGTTAATATGTATTGCTTTGTTAGGTTACCATGGTATAAGGGGGCTAATGGCCTTTGAAGTGTGCGTTGTTATTTTTTAACGCACGACGCGAAGCGGAGGACGGTTCAGGCTTCCACGGCGTGCGTTAAAAAGTAATAACGCACAATTCGTCGGCCATTAACCCTTACCTGTAGCACAAGTTAAGCAAGTTATAAACTGACCAATCAGATGCCTCAAAAAAAGTAAGAGGTGTCATGTCAAACATTTGAGGTGTTTGATTGACAGATTGAGCCCGCTTTTAGTCAAAGGGGTGTGGCCTTCAGGCTTCATTTCCACTCAGGTGGACTCCAACATGGCAATGGCCATATCACAGAAAATGGCGACTGTATTGAACTTATTTATTAGAAACCGGGTGATGTCACCCTCGCTCAGTCCAGTTCTCTAATACAGCCAATGGTTCACACCATGAGCAGGGAGGGGCTTATTCTTCGTTTGTTTTTCCACGGTTCACTAGCGCATGACCACCAACAGTTGGAAGAGGCTTGGTATGAAATATGGATGCAGTGGAACTCTCATGAATCTTGCTCCAGGTTTTTTTCTTTCACGGCTCTATTCTGATTTATGAAAGACTTGGTTTCATGTAATTCAAGCCGGGCACATTAATTTCTTCTACATGATCAATTTTTAAACGGTTAGCACTTCCATGTTTTAAAAGGACGGAACCCATTCGAAACTACCAAATCTGACTCACTGATAGATCAAAGTTCAGCAGTTTGCCATTTAAATGATAGATCATCAGTGTGCGTGTTTGTATGTAGAGATTAAAGAAAAATGAATGAAATGAAAAATGAAGTTTTTAATTATAATTTTAAAAATAACTGTAAAAAGTAAAAGTAAGTATTTAAAAAAAACGAAAATTAAAGTAAACTAACTTGATAAAATTAATGCACTGGATTTATCTGCGTTTTTCAAGACGCTCAAAGTGCTTACAGTGTGTGCATTATTCATTCAGTCCTGGCTGAATAATGCGTGTGTGGCTCTCTGAGGATCACCAGCATCATTCATACACATTCACAGGTAGGCAGTAGCGTTATGGTAATTGTCCCACTACCATTGCTTGCTCATTCCCACTGAGAACCGATCCCTGGATTCCTGCGTGGCAATCCTTCACCTTACCAACTGAGCTACTACTTAAAACTTAAACTTCATTTAACTGATTCACAAACAGTCGATGGACAGTACGTATCACAAGTTGACAGATTTTTGTCTGGCGTATACCACAGAAAATTAATTAGAGGTCAGAATTAAGGTGCACCAGATTATCCGGTGGATTTTTAATTTTTAATTGGAGATTTTAAATGCACCCTAAGGTAAGGATCACTATATTAGCTCTCATTGAAGTTTTATTTTAGTTAGATGTACAAATGTTTGGCTAAGATGCACATTAACTGTTTTTTTAATCACTGCTGACACTACACAAACTACATTTGCTCCATTAAAATGTTTCTATGTGACACAGGGGTGTCTTTTATTCTGAAAGAAAGTCATGTAAACCACTGTCAATAGTTATAAATTGAATATGATTATGCCGTTTTTAGTCAAAAAAAAAAACCTGTGTCGTTTTCTAGGACATAGTTTCTGCAGAGCTGCAGGAGTTTATTAGAAATTCACCTTCTGAATTGCGGGCGGAACTGCTGGCGCAAAGCAACCCTGCCCCCCTTCCTCTCCCTGTGGCTAAGACCTTGTGGCCCTCCCTGTGTATTTTCTACATCACACTACATTTGAGGTTAATTTTCTTTATACATGTCCTCCAAAAACCAAAAACATCATTTTCATCGGAGCGGGTCTTTAAACTCCCAGATTGCCGACACTAACAGCCCATCTTTAGTCGTTTAAAGAAGAAACATAAAATAAATACATTGGAATGTATAAATACTTAATCACAACAATTAAACTGCTTTTTAAATGCCAACTATTTACACTGTTACTGTAATGGATGACAGCAAACCATCTTTTGCATTATAAATACATGAATTCCATTGCAACCCAACACCAATAAAGAGGTTGTAATGCTACCAAATGCAATAAAATCCCACAAACTCTCTGAAATGTTGCAGTTCTAGTGAGGGACATATCAGGAACCTCCTTTGTCACATGTTTCTGACACTTCAACATGTTTCCATCTTCTTGTCAACCCCTTTGTCACCTCCATCCATTCTGTTCTTTTCTGTCCTCTCACCATTCCATATTTTGTTAATTCACCTTTCCTCTTCCCTTACCCTCACCCTCCTCCTCCTGTGGGGATACCCTGGATCACCTAATCCATCTTTCTTTTCCAGAATTATTCCTTCTCCTCTAGCCTCCTACCTGGGGACACCTGGAACATTCTTTTCCAACCCTTTTTATGATCTCTCCTCCTATGTTTCTCTTTCCATCCATCTCATGATCTTCTCCCCATCTTTTCTCTCTTCCATCTCGTCTCCTCAACACAGAAGATCCACTCTTCTTCTTTCAATGTGGACCAACATTCTCGTTTTACCTGTTGGAGTTCTTCCTCTAAGTCCTACAATCCTGTCTTTTTTTCTCGGTGCCGAGAAACTTTCTCCTCTCCTTCTTCCACCAACAGAAGTCCAATTTCCACTGACACCCTGAAGGTCAAAAGCAACCAGTGACGGTCCTTAACCGTGGGTCATGTCGGATCAACAACAAAAGTTTTGTTTGTGATCCCCATGACTGATCTGGCTCTTGCTTTACATCACATAACCTTCTTGACCAAATCCTCTGCATATAGCGACACTTAGGACTGGCACATAAAAACAATAATTAGCGCCCCCTTGTGACTGCACCACAGAGTTTCCTTTTACTTCCGATTAAACTGTTAAACTCATTTCAAACCTGAATAGATGAAGAGACAATGGATGGATAATCTGATGATGTGCATGGTGGAAATGAAGCCTGAAGTTCAATGTTAAACACAGGTCTTACATGAATTTTAGGATTGGCTGATGTAACATACTTCCAACCATACAGTGTTCCCGGACCGTTTTGTGTAAAAAAAAAAAATTCATCAAATTAACAAGCAAATTTAGCATGTTACTTTAATGACCCAGCCATAAAGATTAAGTGTAAAGAATCAAACCTTGTCCGTAGTGTGGGAATGCCACATGCATGTGGATTTTACACATAAATAAGCCACATTATCTGGTGTTTTAATAGAGGCACCTTTGTTTCAGTGAGACATTTTAAGAGAGTGTATAGCAACATAAACACAAAGGCAATGGCTCATTATAAACGGAGAGGTCCTGCAAGTCTGCATTTTATGACCCATTTTAGTTTCTGTGTATATAAACGACTTTTTAATTTAAGACTGGCCAGGCAGTCCTCTGCTTTACTTGATCTTAGCAGGGGTCTGAAAGCAGCAGAACTTGAGCTGCACGCTGTGTCACAGTTAAAAACATTAAACAACAAATCAGCTGAACCCAAGAATCTGCAACGATTTATGTTTGGCTCCTAACCTTTCAGGTTGTTGATGTTTGGACAAAAGCACAGTTTTGGCCTTCTAAGATCTATGCAAAAGACCCAGCTGCCACCTCTACATCTGTGATTATGCTGTCATAACAGTAAGTCAGATGATTAGCAAAATACAATATATTTCAAAAGGCAAGTTATGCACTTGGCATCACAAAATCTCACATGAGAAGCTGAAGTTTTCAAAACAGAGCTGCAAAGTGCTCAGCAATCCATGAGAACCTAGTTAGCGCATATTTGTGAGATAAAATGATATACGGCACATGCCTAAAGCAGTCGAGCTTACCTCCACAGTTCAGCGTCAGCGTTAAACAGAGACGCCCTCCTCCGTGGTACTTGGGTGGCACTAAGCTTAGTGAGCACTTCTCATGATCATTTCTCTGGTAAACCAAACAAATCTACCACGTTCCATAAATCACCTTAAAACGTGCCGTTTATGCCTTTTGGAGTGAAACCTCACAGGTTTATAAGAAAGGGACATTATAAGGACCGTGCCTTGTTCGTCATTTTCCCATGATGGAAGACACTGTGGTTAGTATGTTTCTGTTCATGGTTGTTTTTTTTTTCATAAGTGCCTCGTACACAGACCTCATAAATCTCCTCGCTCCGCTCCATGTGTTTCTGCTCTGTGCTGGGTGTCTCTGTTTCCCTCCGAACAAAGCAAACACATGGAGAAGGGCGGTGAAAGGAGGAGGAGGAGGAGGAGGAGGAGGAGGACAGCTAAAGTGGAGAACAGTTTTTCGGGCCAATAACAACCGTTTCAGTTACAGTAAATGGAATGCGTTTCTCAAAAAGCATTGCTTACATAATAGATTATGAAACATGTTTCATTGGGTGACGTAGAAAGACATCTAACACCATATATGTGTGAGAGTTATTGTATTTTCACGAAAGAAACATCTAAGTAAAAGGGATCAAGCTATCGTTGCGGTCCAAAAAATGAAAACACTTGGAAATTTGCAAAGACAGATGAACAAGCAGTGTGGTATAATGCTCTCGTAATGTTCGATTTGCCCTGGTTATATGTAAAAATTCATAGAAATAAATTTCAATGTTTCCAGAGGCGTTTACTCTTTTTTAGAGACCCACTCCAATAGAAAAAAAAATCACATTTTTGGTGGGTTTTTTTCTAATGATGGAGGACGTATATAAATAAAATTAAACTTAAATTTGCGTTTTTGAGTGTTTCTTATTTGAATCACAGTAAATCAGGAGCAGACGGAAAAAATGCTGTTTGAAGAAGCTTGTAGTTGTTACATAAAAATGACAATCAGCAGACCACAAGCTCCCTGCTCCGCTCCATTCTGATGGATCCATTTGTAGACAAATAGATCCATGAAGGTCTCTGTTTTCCTCGTCTGTGCAGGAATCTGACCTAAACTGTACGTCTGGATGGCTACGATATTGCTCACCATTTTTGTTGCACCGGATGTGTGAGATAGCGGCTTGAGGGGCTGTAAGCTAGTAGGGGAGCGTGCAGACACATGGATGATGGGAAATCAGCACAGGCCTATTACTCCGCGCAAGCAGCACTACCCAGAACTCCGTGGTGAATTTCCAATGAATTCATGCCGCTCTGCAGAAACTATGTCCTTGAAAACAACAAAAGTTTTTGATTTTGTCTAAAAACTGCATAATTATCATTAAAAGACCACTGGGAACGCTTTGAAAATAGATCAAAAGATGATCGCAGTGGGACTTTAACAAAAGCAGGAATACCCTGAAAGACTGGAATCATTTGATCATGAAATGTTTTTGTGGACAAGTTGTTCAAGAGGCAAACAAAACAGCTAAATAAAGGTCAGTTAAAATAAAAAAATAAACTAATAATCATCATGGTTATGACACGTATCCATCTTTCCTCAAAAACCAGTTAGAAGTTAATTGGTCGATTGTGTAACACTCAGCAGCAGCTGTGCTTGCTGCAGACCTGAAGTGTTTATAGGTTAGCATGTGTGCAGTACCTGAGCTCTGCTCGGTGCTCGGTTCTGGTTCAGACCCAGCACTATAGTGCTGACTCTCATCTGTGCTGGATTGACGCTGGTCAGGGAAGACTTTAGGCTTGTCCTCAGTCATGTTCATGTCAGGGTCATCCATCACCACTACCAGGGTCTCCTTCTCTTTGTCTGAGCACCAGCTCCTCTGCTCCTCCTGGAGGTGCCTGACTTCAGACAGGACTCCTTCCACAGAGCTGGCGCTAAGCATTGTGAGGTCCGGTAGGCTGCCATCCTGGTCCACCAGCCTAAGGACAGGTGAGCAGTTATTTCACAAGATGTACCCTCACCAATCTGACCGTACAGTCTGTATTAATATACTTATGAGGACCAACCAGATCCCTTTACATTCTATAGCAAGCTAACTTAAGAAATCTGACTTAAAATTGCGGTGAAAAAATTAAGATGCATTTTTTTTTTCAAAGAGACCATCCAACTAATAAAATGGGATACAAAACAGAATGAAAGACCTGAGAAATGTAACATGCATATCAGCAAAGCTTTATTCTTTTAAAAAGCACGCTCCAGGTTCCTCTATGGCCTTCATTTTGGATCAAAGATTTGCCCATTAAAGTTAGTTTTTCTCATTCGTTCAGCATCAGGTTGACACTTTAAGCTGATGTTGGTCACTCCATTCATTCAAGAGAGAAGTTTCCAAATATTTAACCAGTGAAGGAGAAGTTCCACTTTACAAGCTAACAAAGGCGATCCCATTAGTGTAAGAGACTGGTAGCAACGTTGATCTAACAGTAGATAAGGAGGACGTTATTAGAGACCAAACAAAGGAGTCAAGTGTGTTTGAGCAGCGGTAGCATCAGCAGCAGCAGCAGATAGATGGGCTGTGGAGGCAAATGGAATGATAAATGCAGAACCCCAATTTGAAAAGATGATCACTCCCATAAAACAAAGTCTGATTTTAGGGCATAAAAAAAGTTCAGTTTACAATTGAAAGAAACCAGTCCTCACGAGTATATGAATACTACAGACAGTCAACCATATGATCCGGGTGGTAGTCAAAGGGCTTCAATGCAATTGATGAATCAGATCTGTCTGCTAAATAAACAAAAGAAAAGCATCTTTCATCAGGCATGTTAATGGAAAATCAATGCACATTCCTTCTGCATTCATTAGAAGACAACGTATGAGCAGTTCACCCCTGCATCACATCTGCATTAACTTAGGGAAGCAGTAGCCCTTAAACATCTCAGGCAATGCGCTCAGAGTTTGGGTTTTCTCACATGAACCGGCTGCATATCACGACAGGCATTCTGCTTTCCAGTGGTTCCACTTACTTGCTCTGTTGAGATGAAATTTTTCCTTTGATGCTGCTCAGAACAATAAATTACACAAAAAAGATGAACATTGAGGCCATATGATAAACAAAAGTCACTCAACATCTGCACAGATTTATGGAAATGCAGGGAAATGGGGCAGAAGGGGCCCAGAGGTTTGGAGGAGACCAGCTTCTGTAAGATGAGGGGGAATTATGAGGGAATCCGAGCACAGACAGGGTGTGGATAAGTGGCAAATGACTGAAAGGGAAGACGTTCTTGTTGGTTCAAACATGCTTGGTATGGAGGTTTTCTCTCAGAGATAAAGGGATTCCCTTTTTAAAAAGAAAAAAACTAAAGGGGGGTTTTGAAGGATGAAAGATATTTCGTTATCATCTCAAACCCAAAGACAAAGAGGCTACAGGCAAAGCAAAACAAGAAAACCCTGAAGAGGAAACCGATGGAGCCATGAGAAAATCCTTAAACACAGGAGTAAAATATCAGAAAGGATCTTAAATGCAGAGCAGCATCTTTTTCAAACAAAGAGAACCAGACCAACGTCTTGTTGCAACAGGGAGAGAGTCAAAGGTGAACTGGGATGATGGTGGATGCCAGAGAAAGCGAGCAGATACCCACCTATTCACGATCAAATAGACACGCCCACTGACTTTGGCGTGGCTGTGAGAAAAAGGCAGCAGAGGAGAAATGGAAGCACATCACAGAGAGGAGATGCTGAGCGGATGAAACAATGAAACCACTGTGACACATGAATGACTCAGAGCTGCAGGACAGACGTGTTTGTGACAGGAAAAAGGAGGAGTAATGCAAAAGAAGGAAGTGTGCAGTGAAGTATAATGTCACAAAGAAACTTCTGAGACTGGGGTTTTGTTTTGAACCAATCCAACATCTCACCTGTAAATGGTGCTCTGCTCTTTAGCTATTACAGCCTGGAGATCAGTGAGCTGGAGGAAATGATCATGGAAGTAGTGCAGGTGGAGAATGCAGACCAGCAGGAAGGAGGTGGGAATGAAAATCCTGGTGAACAGCGTGGACACAGAGAACTGCTCCAAGCCCAGGTCATTCAGGCTGGGGCCAAAGACGGTCGCATTTGGAGGAAAAGACGAAAAGAAGTTATCTTCTGAAACAAAAAGGTCAAGTCTGAACAAACTTTAAAGCTCTAGAACTCTAAAACTGCCTTGAAAGGTCAAAATCATTGAAAACATTTGTTAAAAAAAGGAAACTCATCTTATTTTTTATTTAAAATACATTCTATGAAGATGGCGCTCAGTAAATTATACACAAAATAACCTTCCTGTTTTTGTGAATGCAAATTTGGAAGTTTTCATGTGAGTAAGGTCTCACAGAGCAGCAGATCATTTGTGTTCTTTCTTAAAAGGCCACCACATACATTTTTCACATTTTCCACAGATGACATTTCGGTCTTTCGTGATACATGCGTGATACATGTCATTGACACGTGTTTCTTGCGTTTGTTGTCCGTCAATGTGCGCAAATGTTCATTGAGAGTTTTAGCCGACAGGTCTTTACGTGAATTCGGTTTTGAGCTGTATAACATTTTTGATCATTGCATATTTTACATAGTTTACATACATTTTATGCAATTGTGCATACATTTTGCAAGATGTATTTGCAAATTTGTGACTTTCCACGTATGTCTAGCAGACTTTTCACGCATGTACCACCGATGTATAACCTTTATATCATGTATACAGCGCACACATCAAGTTCAAATGACATCATTGACGCACAAATCACTAATGACAGCGTAATAATAACACACGATTCTGGTTCTACGTTGGTTTTAAAGAGGGTTATTCGTGATACATCTGTGAAAATTTCAAGTAAAGACCACAATTTATCTCACTTTTTCTACGTATATTCATGTTTGACCAATTTTCATCCATTATGCACAAAACGTAGGTAGTGGCTGTGTGGGGGCTCAAGTTCTGAGTGTTCGACTGTTTTAGCTGTGCTCAATTTGTGTTAACAACTTAAAACTTTTGAGAAAATTCTGAAACTAGGAGGTCTTTATTTTCTCAAAGGATCCTGTCAAACTGTTTCTTTCCAAATTGGAAGGTGGAACAGAATCCCGGATCCCAGAGCTGCTGCTCACCTTTCATTCTTCACATTCAGCATTCCTGACCAGAAGTCTTTAGACCCGTCAAACTGGAAGGTGTAGACCACAGTGAGGACCAGCATGGTGTAAATCACCACTGACATCCAGAAGTACTTGAGGATCCTTCTCCAGTACTCAAAGTGCACCTGACAGCAGTTCCATGAGAACATGTTAGAGCAGTTTGTAGCATTTACATGCTTTAATTGATGCAAAGGCCAAAGTGGATTGAGACATTTATTGGTTATGGCTTGGCTGTAGATGAGAACTTGGTTTGTTTTGTACAAATATTGATGGATTTCCCTGAGTTGTTGGTGTGAACAGTACCTGGTAGAGCGCCACACAGGAGAGGAACATCATCATGTAGATGATCTTGTACATGACAATGTTTCCCTCAAAGCTGACGAAGAAGAACATGCCGCCACAGATGTAGATCCAGTATTTGACCAGCACAGCCATCACCATGCTTCCAAAGACATGCATGATGTCCTGCTCCTCTTCCTCCTTGGATTCCTCTTCCTCTATAAAGGTGGAGCAAACATACCAGCAGGTCTTGAGTTTCATCTGACTTCATTTTTGTGCCACGCCTCAGGAAAAGCTAACTTTTATTTCCAATAAAATGCAATTCTTTCAGAGTAAAAGGAGACATGTTCATTTCTACCCAAATCCTGTTTTAGTGGAATCTATGTTCCAAAAACAAAACCACAGACTTTTCCCCTTAAACAAACTAAAATCCAGCTTGTGTACAATTTGTCTAAATCTATTTTTCTTTCTGCAGTGCGATCCTTTCACAAAGTTATCAAGCATGACCTTTCTTTTGGTCCAAGTCCAGTCCAGGTTGGTTGTATTTATACAATTTCAGTTAAAAATAAAACCAAGTTTAGGAAATGTGCATGTTGGCCTGATTTCTGACTAATTAGGCTAAATGAAAGTGCCTCTAATCTAAACAGAGTAGGAGCGTAGGGCTTACCCTTCTTCTTCTGATCCTCCACATGAACGTCTGAGAGACCGGCGCTCTCCTCTTTTTGTTTTTCCTGTCTCTCTGTAAGCGTTTGTCTCAGCAGCAGCCAGAAACTCAGCATACACAACATCTACACACAATAAACAAAATGTTTAGAAAGAGGTGGCCAGCAAGAAAAGAAATGATAAACCAATGAACTAGTCACAGTTTACTTAGAATCATTTGAGACTAAATTTTGGGTGGCCAAAAACCATGAGGGGATCCTGTGTTTAAACAGTAAATCAGGATTGACTCTGTAAACTTAAATTGGACTGTCCAACCTTTAAAACATGTCCTGTTTTCATCTGGCACTTTCAACTAAACATAAGGCAAAATACAGTTCAGCTCAGGTATGAAGTATGACAGCATCTTAAGTCTCCAGAGAGATAAAAACACACAGATTATTTATCAGAACATGACTGATTAAAAAAACTGCATAAAGGCAGAGTAAGCCAGCTTCAGCTGCTGGAGACGCTGAGGTCCTAGAGCTGTTCCAAAACATGTCAAAACACTGTCCCCTCGCAGGACCACACTTAACCACTGAGATCTTTTTAACAAATATGAACTTGGAGAGAAAAAAAAAGTCTCCTAATACAGAGGATAATCATGTCAACCTTGGATGAGAGTGAGTGGAACGGGTTCTTCTTCTCCACGAAGAACCCTGCCACTGGTTTAGCTCTCTCAAAACTCCAGAAGTACTGCAGCACGATGATCAGGTTTCCGTAAGCCACCATGAAAGGGGAGGACATCATGGCGTAGCGCCTCCGGTCCCTCACCATCCACAGAATGCACGACCACATGAGGAAGACGAATGTCAGCCAGCTGACGTAGGTGATGCTCCAAGCCTGCAGGAGACGAACGCAACAACCAAACGCTGATGACCGAGTACCAACAAGGAGCTCATTTAAAAGAGATAAAGATATATAGTCAAAATCAAAATAGTCTGGACAAATAGGAAAACTGACTAATTACTTCATTGGAGGTTTCTGTAGTTAGACTAAAAAAAAGAAAAGCTCAGAGAAGGATCTATCTAAAAGATATTTGCAAATTGGCATTTTAGGCAGCTTTTAACTTTCTAAAAAGAATTTTTTGTAAAAAATTTGTAATTATGTCATATTTCAAATTGGACAATATTAGTAAACATATTTTTCAATGGTAATCGTGCATGTTTGGGCTATGTTTGACCTTTAGGTCTACTTTGTGACACATTCTTTGAAGTTTTGTTGTGGAAAATGTTTCAGCAGTTCAGCACAGGGACACGTTTGAGCTGCTAAACTCACCATCATGGCTATCAGAGCACAGATGTAGCTTTGTTTCATGACAAAGTGGAAGACTTTCACCATGGCTCCGACTCCTTTCTTCTTTATGTCATTCTCTTCATCCTCAGTCTCCTTTGCTGCTGAATCCTCTGGAGGTAGAGACACTTCGTAGACGCACTCCTCCTTCTTCTCTGTTTAGGAGAATTGCAGGAGGAGAACGGTTATGCTCTGGCAAGAGTTTATGCCCTTAGATTGGAGAAAGTTTTAAAATACTGGATCTTTCACCATAAATCAGCACATTCTTCAACAGAAAAACGTTCAGGTTGGCCACTTACGGCTGCTCGCGACACAAGCTGCCCTACTTGACGTTATTTAAGACCAAGCTCCATACCCGTCTGTCACAATGTCTGACCAACAGCGCTTCTTAGCAACCAAAAAGACCCGGAACTGTGCCAAGTTTTTAAATTAAAGATGGCCATCTTAAAGCAGCTCATAAAAACCTAATATGTCCGAGTCATCAAGAAGAAACACCAGGGAAGCTTTAATGTTGAATCCAGCTTTCCTGAAAAGTCAAAATAAAAGACAAAACATGTTTTTGAAGTGCTTTTGGAAGCAGTCCTGTATATGGTCCATAGGGCGCTCTCCTTTCTGGAAGGGGCTGGCTGTTACTATATGTGAGGGTGATGTTTTTCGACTTCACAAGTGCCTTCACTTGCCAACTCAGAGTCTTGCCATCTTCAGAAGTTCTCTGATGACTCTGCTGTTGTTGGCTGCATTAATGGTGGGTGGGAGGAGGAGTACAGGGATCTTGTGGATGAATTTGTGAGATGGTCTGGAGAAAACAACCTGCTGCTGAATGTGGAGAAGACCAGAGAGATGGTGATAGACTTCAGGAAGAAACCACCAGCTTCCCAGCCTCTCAGCATCTTGGGCAGAGAGGTGGCAGAGGTAGAGGAGTACAGGTACTTGGGAGTAACGATCGACAACCTACTGAGCTGGAAGAGCAACAGCACTGCTGTGTATAAGAAGGCCAGCAGCAGACTCCATTTCCTGAGGAGGCTGAGGTCCTTCAACGTGTGCAGCAAGATGCTTAAAATATTCTACCAGTCTGTTGTGGCCAGCACTCTGTTCTTCTCGGTGGTCTGCTGGGGGGGCAGCATATCTTCTAGGGACAGCAATAGACTGAACAAACTGATCCGAAGAGCTGGCTCTGTAATTGGTCGCAAAATGGACACGTTTGAATCTGTGATGGAGAGGAGGACTTTAAATAAGCTCGTATCCATCATGGATAATCCTGAGCATCCTCTCCATCCTGTACTGGATGGTCAGCGGAGCTCCTTCTCCAACAGACTAAGGCAGCTTCGCTGTCACACAAACCGCTTCAGGGGATCTTTCATTCCTCACTCCATTGGACTCTATAACTTGTCATCCATGTGCAATAGATAAAGTCATTTATGGTCCGTCTATTTTCTCTCTCCTGATGTGGCATGCAATACGACTGTTCTAATTCACTGATGTTTCTTTCCGATTGATTGTTCTGGTTCTCGGTGATCTATTGTGTGTAAGTTTGTATCTTGAGCCTAACGCCGACGCTGCAACAACTGAATTTCCCAATCTGGGATCAATAAAGTATCTTTATCTTATCTTATCTTATCTTGATACAGTCCAGCCTCAGCTGCTGAAGGGGAAGCTTGTGAGGATGGGAGTTGATCCAGTTTTTGTTTGCTGGATCCACAACTATCTAACTCTAAGGTCACAGTATGTCCGACTGGGAGACTGTGTATCTGGGACATTGACGAGAAACACTGGTGCACAGCAGGGAACTGAACTATCGCCTTTTCTCTTCACACTCTACACTGCTGACTTTAATTATGCTGCTGCATGTCATGGTTTGAGTTCGTTGTGTCTTGTTTTTCTTTTTAGTTCTTGTTCTGTCTTGTTTGGTTCTGTTTCCTGTTTTATTTTGAAAGGTTTCCTGTCTTGTCTTGTTTCTTGAGTTTTACTTCCTTTGGTCCCCATCTGCCCTGATCGTGTTCACCTGTGTCTTGTCTGCCCTGTCTGTATTTAAGTCTTGTCTCTGCCTTCCTCCTGTGCTGGTCCATTAGCTTTGTCATGGTGTTCTTGTCATCCTGTCTTGTTCCATGTTTTTGCCACGCTCTTGTTCCATGTCCCTCGCCACGCCAAAGTAAGTTTTGTTTTGTAATTCCTGCTCTGCAGCGCTTTTGTTTGTTAGCCATTAAACCCCCTTGCCCTTGAACCGTGTGCCTCCGCCTCTGCATCTGGGTCCTACCGGCTCTCGAGCCACCCCACACCTTGACACTGCAGCTTGTCATGTCCAGATAATATTCAGACGACACTGCTATTGTGGCGTGAGTTAAGGGAAGGGACGAGAGTTAGTACAGGGAGCCCATCACCAGATTCAGACACAATGGTCTTGTGCTGAACATCTCCAAGACAAAGGAGATGATCGTTGACTTTGGTAGGAAGCCCTCCAACCAACCAGTGATCATTGATGGAGGAAGAATCGAGGTTGTTGACTCCTATAAGTACTTGGGCGTGCACCTTGACCACAAACTGGACTGGACAGAGCAGGCTCGGGCTCTGTATAAGAAAGGACAGATTAGGGTGTTCTTCCTGAGAAAACCGAGGTCCTTTGATGTGTGTATCGACCGACATGTTGCTCCTCTTTTATCAGTCGGTTAGGGCGAGTGCTGTCTTCTATGGGGTTGTGTGCTGGGGTGGCAGTATGACCACAAGGGATTGCAGTCGGTTGGACAAACTGATAAAGAAGTGTACATCTGTGATCGGGAAGAGGGTGGACTCTGTGGGAACTGTGCTGCAGAAGAGGATGAGGGCCTTGATGCAAAGCATCCTGGACAATCCCAGACATCCTTTGCACAACACGATGTCTGCACAGAGGAGCACATTGAGTAATAGGCTCCTTTCAGGACAAAGCACTTTAAGAACTCATCTCTCTCTCTCTGTCTCTCTCTCTCTGTCTCTCTCTGTCTGTCTCTCTCTCTCTGTCTCTCTCTCTCTGTCTCTCTCTCTGTCTCTGTATCTATAGATCTATAGATCTTCAGCAACATTCCAAACAGCAGGAATGAATTGTCTGGCAGGTTCAGTTTAAATGAACGAGAGCTAAAATATGTACAAAATGCCTCTACTTCAGATCTACAGGCAAACCAGGGCAGATATTTTTCCAAGCAAAAAGTTCAAAGTGTGTTCAAAGCTGTTGTTGAACCAAAGCTCAGCTGCACATGAAGTCTCTTTATCAGGTAAACCAGGTTACGCTTGGTCTGCACCTTCACTATTCAACAAACTGTTCTGAGAACCACTTTAGTGCAAATGTGCACAAAAAGTCAAAACATATGAGAAAGCAGAATATGGACCTGATTTAAGAGTTGTTGTTCCAAATGACTTTCTTATTTTTGTATCAACACCTGTGCCCCTTTCATGTAACTGCATGCAGGGCTGTGCTGTGGACGGGAGATGGCTCACCTGTGCTGTCACCGGGCTGGTCCATTTTATACTGAGGGGTGGAGTAGAAGTTCAGACAGGGCGGTCCATTCTCTGTCGCCATGAAGTCGAGGGACGTCCCATTTGAGGTAGGCCCATTCTGCCGGTCATCAGAGATTACATTTAATGTCTCTGTGATGAAGGCACACTGTTATTATGGGATCATGCAGAACAAAAGGGAGTAACATTTCTAATCCAATAATTCACTTACTTTAGATTGAACAACTTAGATTTCTTTAAATCTGCAAAATTGGTTTTACTTTACTTGTTACCCCTTCTGTTGCTGGTTATCATGCTTTTGGTGTAGTGGGGCAACAGGATGTTAAAGTACCTTTCACACTGCACATGCCTTGTTTTTGGATTAAATCTGTCCAATAAAGCTGAGCACAAAAAAGCGCATACCAGAGACTGATGGGGGCATTTTTTCTCATGATGACTTAAATTAACTCAACAAAAATGACAACCATTAATCAGACATTGATTGTTAGAAAGTTTGAGTTAATTAAATCCATGAATCGAGTTTCCTTTAAACAAATTCCTTTTTTTGTTAGTGTTAATGGAAGAATTCATCATTTTAGTAAAACAAAACTTTTCTTTTTATCCATTTTTCCCTTATGTGGCATGTAATAGTTAAATAGAACTGCTTGAAAAATTCATTTTTACCAAATTGAGTCATGAATAGAACAGAATAATAATTAACTGACTTAGTGTGTTGCAGAACCTTTTTATTATAATCTCTTTTACTGTGATATCCCTCAAAACAAGTATTGTTTGCAGCAGGTATTGGGTTTTCCCTTTTATATTTCTTTACCAAACACATTACATGTCTACACAACTGAGCAGGAAAATGGGAATTATAGAAAAAGAAGTAAATTAGGTGAAACTGGAACATTATAATCAGAAAGCTCTTTTTTCAGTTTGATTGAAAATGAGGCAGTAGAAGTAAAAACTGAGGCCAGAGGGCTGCAACCTTTAACAGTAAAATGTCAGGTGTCGGGGTCGGCCCCGCACACCTGCTTGAGGATCCGGTCTCTCACACCTGTTCAGCATCTAATCAGTGAACCTATATTACTCTTTCTCGCCTACCAGCCTTTGTCGGTTCGTCTGCTTTCATGACGGATTCTCTGACCAAAGCTCACGCCTACGCCAAAGCCACAGAACCAAAGCCAACGCCACAGAACCAAAGCCAACGCCACAGAACCAAAGCCGAAGCCAGAGGAACCAAAGCCGAAGCCACAGAACCAAAGCCACAGAACCAAAGCCATAAGAGCCAAACCCAACGCCACAGAACCAAAGCCACAGAACCAAAGCCAAAGACACAGAACCAAAGCCAAAACCACAGAACCGAAGCCAAAGACACAGAACCAAAGCCAAAACCACAGAACCGAAGCCACAGAACCAAAGCTGAAGCCACAGAACCAAAGCTGAAGCCACAGAACCAAAGCCACAGAACCAAAGCCATAAGAGCCAAACCCAACGCCACAGAACCAAAGCCACAGAACCAAAGCCAAAGACACAGAACCAAACCCAAAGACACAGAACCAAAGCCAAAGACACAGAACCAAAGCCAAAGACACAGAACCAAAGCCAAAGCCACAGAACCGAAGCCACAGAACCAAAGCTGAAGCCACAGAACCAAAGCCACAGAACCAAAGCTGAAGCAACAGAACCAAAGCCATAAGAGCCAAACCCAACGCCACAGAACCAAAGACACAGAACCAAAGCCAAAGACACAGAACCAAAGCCAAAGCCACAGAACCGAAGCCACAGAACCAAAGCTGAAGCCACAGAACCAAAGCCACAGAACAGAAGCCGAAGCCACGACAGAACCAAAGCTAAAGCCACGACAGAACCAAAGCTGAAGCCACGACAGAACCAGAGCCAACGTCAAAGAACCCTAGTCAATGCCGAAGAACCAAAACCTGCACCGAAGAACTTAAGCCAAACCTCTTCCTCATTCAATAAATCTCACACCTCCAAACTAAATCCCTGACTGCTTTTTGGGTCTTGCTTACACCAAACCTAACAGTAAAACATCCCTTTGGTGCTTTTTCTTACTGATAAAGTCCCAAAGTCTAATCTTACCCCTTTAGGAAAGTTTGATACGGCTTTGCATCATCACATAAATATAAATCACAAAATCAAATGTGAATTATATTTCTTTTTTTTTTTTTTTGGTATGAATAAAAACAGAAATACAAAGAGAAACCAGCATTTTCTCTAAATTTAGAATTGTTTTTTTTTTTTTTTTTTTTACTTTTGACAGAATCTCTGATAACATCTTCTCAAAATAAAGGATTCCTGTGATCCACAGGATCATCCCAGTGCAGCCAATTTCTCTACTCCCAACTCCCATCTGGATAACAAACTATTATTACAGAGCATAAAAAATGTGCTTTCAACTCATCAAATAAACTGAGCAATCAGAAAAGATCAGACTTTTTACCTAAGTTATGTCTAGTATTTCAAATCTGTGCATTCTAGCGGAGGAGTTCTGCGTACAAAGCCTTTTGAGCAAACATGGCATCTTATTCTAGCCATAAATGTATAAACTTAACTCATCAGGGTTAAATCAATATTCCTTTAAGTAACCGTTACCATTATCTTATTTCACTTCAGCCAGAGAGCTCCTATGGAGGGGTAAAGGAGTCCCATTTGGCCCCGGAGCCTCAGGATGCAGACCCCAGACTTAGGCTAGCAAAGTCTCCTCCCTTAATCTGTGTGATTAGTGTTGACTGGTGTTATATTTCACCAGATGTGTTTATTTTGCATTACTGTTCAGCAAAAACTGAAGCTTGAAATAACGGAGTCCGGGGAAAAAATGGGCCAATCACATGAGGATGCAGTGTGAAAAGCACTTTGCAGTTATCTCTGCCCTGCAGAGGGACTCAGAGGTAAAGAAGGGAAGATTTAAGAACACATCCAGAGCAGCCGCACCTCAGTCGTACTGATGCCATCCTGGGTGGAGAGGAGCTACGGCGAAGGAAAAGAGCATAGAAGGCAAGAAGTGTTATCGATGAGCAGCTGAAGTCAAAGGCCTCTTTGGTCTTTATAGTCGCTGATGAGCAGGAACAAAGCCTTGCAGCGCTACTCTATAAATTGAGCCATCACTCCTCAGTGTCTGCACACTCTAAAAGCTGTTAAACCTCAGAGGTGCAGACCTTCAAACAAGGTCAGAAAAGTGTGTAAGTGCTGCAGAAATTAAAATGGGTAATGGTGAGGCTGAAAGTTAGCAGCCTGCTACATTCTGTAGCCTCAAAGTTAACCACAAAGGAGGAGAAAGCTACCATTTTAAGACTTAATATCAAGTTTTAAGCTGGAACTCCATCTGGGGTGACGTACATTTTTCTCATCGGTGCCCTTGCGTGACCCCCACCAAAGCAGCCTCTTCCTGTTGGCAGAGTTATTGGTTTTGTTGTCGCACTGTTCCTCCTCGCACATGTCCTCCTCCTTGTCGTCCTGGAAAAACACAGATAGACAGTTTAGTGTCTCATCTCTGCGCTCTGGCTGCTGTCACGCAGCAGAGTCGGCTTTCTCAAGAGGTTTGGTTCTAACAGGCTCCTGTTGGACGTTTGAACACAGGAAACCAGAAATGTCATCCTGGCTGCATCTGGATGGCACAGATAGAAAATCTTTACAGGGAATGCCAAGTAAAATATTCTATTGTGTACTTCTACAGTGTTTTCTTTTGTTTAAGAATTTTCAAAAAGGAAATAATAATGAGTAACAAAAAGAAAACCTCCGGGTTACTTTCCAATAAAGTCATCCATTTATTCTCTAAAACGTTAGGTGTAGCAAACAAAAACACAAAGGAAGCTCAACAAAGGACAAGAGATCAAAGATTCAGTTTCCTTCACGATATACTTTCTTCCTCTTTAACTATCTGCTTTGAAGGATTTAGATTATATTGGTAACATATAAGGATTAAATCAAATGTCCACAAAGACTTTTGAAAAACTGCAACCCTCTTACTGCCAATCTCACTGTTTTGCAGCAGTTTTGCTTTAGCAAAACTTCACAATATGATTATCACTCAGCCTCACACAACTGTAGTGTTTTGTTGTCGTTTTTTAACTTGTGTATATATAGTGCGGGCGTGATGCTGATCAGAAGAGCGCAGGTTCAGTTCACAACTTGTCGCCCATGTACTGAAGTGTCTTTGGGAGTAAACACTGAATTCCACATCGCTCCTGGTGGTTATTGGTTGGAGTCAGTAGCTGTGTTTCCATTGACTATGAAATTGCGCAAATTGGTTTTGTGATCATAAACTCATCTAATAGAAAGATGCCAATTTCCAAAAAAAACGGGGATTTATCCCAAAAAAGTTGTTGCGCTTGGGGGAGGTGGTTTTTGAGGCATATCAAATTGAAATATTTCTAAAAACTGCAATAAAAACACTTTTTTGGAAGTAAATAAGTTACGTGACCAACAACCGGATGGCGATGAGCTTCTTGGTAGGAACTGGCGGCCTTGGCTGCTGCACAGCGGGCGCCATCAGAGGTCCCACAGCGTCATACGGCTCACCAAAAGTTGAGCGTATCATGTACAGCTCCTCTGTCAAATCACCAACCACCATTTTCTAAAATCCGTAGCCCCTCTCACATGTAAGGAGCTCGCCGCTCCACGTCCTAAAGAAAACGGCGATGTCTACTTTGATAGATGATGATGAGTGCTAGTGTCGTGGCAGAAAGTTGAATGTATCTGCTGTCAATCAAAGTATGGTTCACATCCGTCGCAGTGTTTCTGAATGACTTATCTCGTCAGTTGGTTTGTGTTTATTTGCATATTTATGATTTAATGGAAACAGTGTCATTGTAAAATTGTGTTTTGCTGACATTTCTAGAATTTTGATGGTGATTGGCAGTGGAGCCACAATCAGTGTGTAAATGTGGCTGTAAAGCACTTTGGGCCACATCTATGTAAGTATACATCATTTACCATCTATATAGTCCTAAAGGTGAAATGTTTTTTTTTTCCATCAACAGAAGATTTTTTTTGCTACCTGCTGAGCATTATATTTGTTTAAATATTTTGTTCTTTTAAAAGGAATTGAGGAGCATTATTTCATGTTCTTTGAAGCAGTTTTACTAACACATATAAATTAGAGAATTTCTATTTAACGATTATGAAAATATAAACAAATAGAAAACAGTTTTTTTACAACATTCTAGCTTTTAGGCCTTTGCCGCTCCAACATACAAACTTTGGCCGTGCAAAGAGAACATATTTACAGAGTAGAGGCTTCCCACTGTGGCAGGATTTCACTCATTTCTTGCACAAAATGCTACAAGAAAGTCTGCAAGAAAAGTACGTTTGATTTTCTGAATGTGCTTTTGAATGTTCTTCCTTTTTGAACAGTATTAAAAATATGTTTGCTTAAAAGGTGCTTTGCCTGTTGTGTTTGCTTAGTTTCAAACAATTCAAAAACACAGAATTTATCTGTGTTTTCTCGCAAAAATTCGTTGTCTGGATTTTAAGCTTGAAATATTTGTTCTTTATAGTAGAAGTTAAGCAACATGTACAGTAATCTCAATAGAAATCGAACATGTCTGGACATCCGTCATAATCTGGCATCTCCACAAAGTCAGCTGATTCGCGTAGTGGTCGTTATTCATTGTTAACCTCTAATCTAAAGTGTCAGAGTATGTGAAAACACATTCCTCTGTAGAAATCAATAATGTATACAGCCCTACAGGTTCTCTGGGAGATATTGATCCAGCTATAAAAGCACTAATCCATAACTCTATTAGGAGAGGGAGGGGCTGCGCTCGAGTCCCAGAGTGAGGGAAGATGGAAACGTTTTCTTGAACTGAACGTAATGCGACATATTTCAGAAAGAGGACTGGTTCAGACCAAGGCTGGATGAACTGGATCCAGTCCACCACCAATGTAAGTGTAGGTCACCACAGACACAGACGGGGTTATTTTAGCCTCAGTGGAAAATGTAGGCATGTAAAATCTGCTCTGTTCTCACATCGCCATAAGCTAACAGCTTTGTTTCTCTGGAGAACGGCGGTTCCTCCCGTGACAGACGCCCTGCAGAACAGACGACACACCCATGCGCCTCACAGAAGGAACTGGCTTCACATAACAAACCGTACAAAAGAAAATGTGACAATTAACAGAATTCAGTCACTGATGTGATTTGAGTCATTCCATGCTTTGGTGGATGTTTTTACCACTGTCCCCCCTCCCCCTTACCAGAACCCTGTTGTCATTTATTCCTAATTCGTTAACGTTTTTCAGGCGACGTGAAACAGATTATATAAAATATGTGATTAAATGATTTCCCACTAAAGTTTTGGGGAAATTGTGCTTCACATAAAAGAACATCAAACAAAACTAGAATAGTTTATGTGAGGTACAGCTTTAATACTAGATCTAATATTCAAACATAGTTTATGTCTTTTTATAACTGAAGACATTTATTGGCTTACATTTTAAATAAAGTTTTACTTTCAATTACTACAGAGTGAAAAATAAATATTGAATCTTTACCTTTCTTAAAGCACTCAAAAACCTTTTGTTAAGAAAATTTAAAAAGTATAAAGAAAAAGCTAAGTGAAAGAAGTATATAAATAGTATATAAATAATAATGAAATTAAAAAACATATGCATGGCCATGTGCTAGAGCGTCTGCCCTGGTAGGTTGTGAGTTCAATTCCACTGTAGAGTCATAACAAAGACTCTAAAAATGGGATCCAGTGCCTCCCTGCTTGACACTCAGCGTGACGGGTTTGGATTGGGGGGTCAAACCGCCAAATGGTTCCCCGCTCCCCCAGGGGAGGGGGCAAATGCAGAGATCAAATTTCATACACCCAGGGGTCTGAAAACTGATGGGACTTTAACTTTGGATATGCATTTCAGCCTGATTTGGATTTTGCTTTTGATGAACAGGAAAAATGATTTAGTTTCTATTTACATTCGTTTCCGTCCTAAAACGTCTAAAAATGTTACTTTCACAGAACTGATGTGAAAAATTAAATTCTTAACAGATCCTCACATGTCTCATCAAATCAGATTTTCGGTATCATCAGCCGTTCATAATTGTTGACCATGAACGTTTCTTTTTTATTGTATTAGATTTACTGTTTTATTATATTTTTTGGGTAAATTCATATGAAAACTATGTGATTTTAGTGCGTGAATTCGCCTATTAATGGACTTTACCCTGTTGCCAAAAATATATCAATAGATGAGTACTTAGTATCTATGCGGCTGGGTAGCTCGGTTGGTAAGGTGAGAGGCTACCATGCAGGAATCCAGGGTTCCATTCCCCGAGGGGGATAAACAATGGTACTGGGTCAATTACCATATCACTGGCGAGCAATGAACATCAGTCAGTGAGGGCCCTTAGGCAAGGCCCTTAACGCTACTGCCTCCCGAGCGCAGTTAGGCTGCAGCTCACCGCTCCCCCAGGGGATGGGTCAAAATGCAGAGAAGAATTTCCTCATTGTGGGATAAATACAGTATCAATTATTATTATTATTATAAATCTATGATTTTCAGTTTCCTGATCTTCCCTCGTCTTCGATTCTTTTTTGTCATTTTTTTCTTCCGATTTTTGTTTTCTCACAGTTTAGTTTGTGTTTTGCTTATGAAAGTTGTCTCGTTCTTCATTTGGGTCCTTCACACCACCGAAACATGACAGAAAGCACAAACCAGCACAAAAAGACGCCGTCTTTTCACGCTGTGAATCAGCTGTCGGTACAAATGACCTGCAGCACCTCTGTGGAGAGCAGCATCACAGCAGCATTATTCCAAAAAAGGGTTCTCCATCGATGCTTTGTCAAAATTAGACCAGCAGTCTCTCAGATAACAACCAAACTACACACAGCAGATGCATCCAGACAGTGATCAATTGTCCAGGAATTTCTATTTGCACAGTTTCAGTCATCACAAATCTACCTGGCAGCCCGTTTAATTCAATCTATTTTAGCTCAGGTCCAGTAAATATCAGACCTGTGTTCCACAGATTATGCATTCCTAAGAGATCGATGTTTTTATATGTTGACTGAAAAAAACCTTATCAGGATAAAATCTGGAACAAGACAAACCCGAAGCAGTGATGCTGCTGGGCTCCACATGCATTTGTCGACATCAGAGTCTTATAAAGGAGCCACAAAAGTTGCACTGAACCTTTTGAATGATGACAGTGTTTCCAAATAGTAAAAATGGCACATTTAGCTGGTGTTCTGCAGGTGTGTCTGCTGAGCTCACCATCAAATGGTCGATGGGCTCCTGCAGCCAAAGGCGGATGAGCGTGGCCAAGGTGTAATAGAGAACCAGCAGCATGATGGGGCTGACAAAGTGGTACCACTTACGATCGCTGTGCACACTTAGCTTCCATGTGCAGCTGCAGTTGCTCTGAACTATGGGGGAGATGCCAAACACACTGCAGACAGAAACAGAAGAACATGAGCATTGAAATATGAATAAACACTGCATTTTTAATTCAAAAAGGTGTTGTATAATCAAACTTTTGGATTACTTTTCCATTGTTTAGGTCTGAAACAGGACCGAGTGTGAGTCATCCATAATTTCATCAGCATGTGGTGTAATCCACGATGTGAAATTCCACACCTGCCACAAGTTCATCAATGTGTTACCACTAAAAAGGCGGAATATTGTGCTACACACAAACGCTTGTGGCTCTTTGCTGTGTTACTCTATCTAAAACATTTTATTTAGTATAAAAAAATGACCTATTGGGCAAAATTACAAACAAAAGCACTTAAAATAATCTGTGTTAGATATAAATTATAAATAGTTTTTCTGACGCTGTTATGCCGTAGGAGCTTGACCTGTACGCGTGCTAAGGGTTTTTGGCTTGTCCCGGTGCGTGGACGGTCACAGAGAGGAGCGGCCACTATGAAGGTAATAATGTTCCAAAATGGATGGGCTTGTAGATTTGATGTAAGAACTTGTAAAATAGATTGTGAAAACTCGTGCACCAAAAATCTGCATCTGTGTGTAAAAATCTTCTGCTGTAAAGTTTGACAAACACAATCACAACTGACAAATTCCCACTTGCATGTGTTCATTTAGAGTTACAACGTCAAATCTGTGATTACAACTGCTCAAATCTGATTCTGCATGTGCTCGAATCTGCGTGTAATTGGATTTCCTGCTTCAATAACTCTTCAGATAAATGTTCAAATGTGACAGCAAGTCTCTCAATCACTTTGTATTAACACAGAGACTGAACTACAAATGCATTTCTAAAGGAAAAACTCTGTTTTTTTCCTGCATTTTAATGAGAAATGATCTCTTCGAGCTGTATATGCAGAAATGCAGCAGGCCCCCTTCCAGCTGAGTCCTGCACTCTGATTGGTTGACCCCCCCCCCCCCCCGTCCTACTTTAACCCCCCTCCCCCCCTGGTTCCATTTTCGGAAACAAATCAGTTTTGACACAAGTTTCTCGCAAGGAATGTGTCAAATTTCAGAGCGCGGTTGTGGCGCACTTGTGATTTGCACCAGCAGATTCGAGCACACGCAGAAGCACATTTGAGCGTGTTGTGTTTTTGTTTGTCAAACTTTACAGCAGAAAGTTTTTACAAACAAATGCAGATTTTTGGTGCTCAAGTTTTCACTTTGTATTTTACAAGTGCTTACATCTAATCTACAAGCTCGTCCATTTAGACACATTATTACCTTCATAAACCACGTCTTAAGGGGAGCGCAGGTGTGTCTCGCAGTTTCCTCGAGGCTTGCACGGCCACCTTAATGGACGTCATGAAAACAGAACACACGAATGTCGCGTGTAGTAAGTGTATGCAAGGTAAACGCACTTGTAACGCACGGGTGATGCTGTCGTACGGCGTCCTGACGCCACCCTCTAGTCGTTTGTAAGGTGCGAGTACCGGCACCTTACTGTCCTCGTAAATAAATGCTTCATGCATCGGGTGTGCAGATGAAACGTATGTGCCCATTAGACAGCACTATTGGGGTCCTTGTGCGGTGTGCAGGTTTCAGGGGGGTTGAAAAAAAGTCACGCCTGCATCTCACCTACTTCACCGTTAAGTGTTCACGACCACCTGTCACTCGCAGCGCAAGAATCTGCATGAACATTTTAAATCAGAGCGGTCTACGACCTGGATATTTCGTGTGCACGCCCCGTAAACATTTGACAAGTATTCACCTGCAGACACACGGTTTCCAGCCATAAGGACAGCTGTGACGAAGTTCACATATAAAAATGGACGTTTTACAAAAACAAACTTTTGCCTTTAACTTTTGTTGATTCATTTCCTCAACTCTAGAGGAGGTTTAAGGTCCAACTTTACTTGAAATGATTGAAGATCTTTTTTTTTAAAATCTGTTTAAAGCTTTTAATGCATCACTCAATAAATACGACCAATCTTTGTCTGTGCTTTTTGTTCCAAAGCAAAGAAAAGCTGAAAAACACAGAAAACGGTTTAGAATGTCTTGCTTCACTCCAACGTCGTCTCCACTGACCTGATGTTCAAAAACCCTGAATTACCTGCTTCTCCTGTCCGACTGCTCTCTCTGCATGTCTAATCTGAAAACGGGGTAAACAGGCTTTGGGGTCCATTATAGATTCTGCTGTGATTCATCATGTCAACCAATAATTTCTAGATTCTTCAGGGACATCTAAGTGTGATGTGGTTCCAGTAAAACATCTAGCTTGTTTCGTATTGCAACCATTTTTCACGCAGTGTTGAATATAATATTTCCTTTGTGGTAAAGTTAGCTTTAGGTGTCTGCAACAAGCATGTAAACAAACTGTAGGAAGCATTAAAGCCGCTGCATGGACCCGAAACACGTTTGTGTTTACCAAGAACTAGACAGAACCGGAATCCCCACCAACTCTTTTCCTCTCTTTAAAGCAGTTCCTGAACAGATTTTTAGGGTTCTGGGAGGCACCTTAATGTGTTGTCACAAGGGGGGGGGTGCTCAAACTGAGGTCATGTGGGGGGGTTGCATAAACACAATGAGTACATTACTCAGATGTGAGTTTCCCAGCAGATGATTTCCTCACACTGCTAAATATCTGAAGGCCAGCCTCATTTCATTAACGTTCTGCGTTTTTGTGTTACTTTTTTTTACAAACTGTATGATTAAGAAGAGAAACCACTTCTTACTAGCAAATATTACAAGAGACAAATGCAATAGCCTTTTTGTTGACCCTTCCACCTAAAAAAAAACTGCCATTCTGACCTGCATAGATGTGAACCCTGACAGGAAGAGATTGGACCCCAGGAATCTGAGCGATGCAGTGAGGCTCAGAATCTGTTTGTACCGAAAAGGATGTCACAGGGTTCACCTCTTTTCCTCTCGAGCAGAACAAAGTTCATCTGTTCAGGAACTGCGCTGACGTGTGTGAGACAAGAGCTGGGATTTAGGAGCCTCTAGAGTCTTCTTCGTCATGACACGCGGAGCCCAGACTACCTTCCCGACCGACACCAGCACACTTCCCGAACAGTTTCTTCTTACAGCTGGGACAGGCCTGCTGGTCACATGACTGGGACTTCCATTGTATGGCGGACAGACAGGAAGTGGAGTGGAAGCCGCGGCCTCTCAACAGCCTCAATCAGCAGCGGACCTGCAGCAAGGCCGATCCACTGTCAACACGGACAATTAGGGCAGGCCCCTCTGTGGGCCATTGTCCCGAGAGTTTCCCTGAAGGTGTGCTCAACGGAAGTGGGTTTCTTTTAACGTTACATCATGCCCAAGTTTTCACAGAGAAGCAGACAGAAACCCCCCAGCTCAGACTAAATCAACATTTGGGCAGAGAAACATAACTTACACTAAAAGGAGCAATTCCCACTGGAAAATGATGTTCTGAAGCAAAAAAACGCATTTATTAAACTCTCAAGTGAGTTTTGTTTTTTGACAAAATTACAATTTTCCAGTCTTAATTGATGCACACAGACGGATGAACAAAATAACAAGTCTCATTTTATCCTTTCAAATATGAGTTTTCACCATTGTTTTTTTCTTTCCAGGTTATTTGGGATCCTACAGCCAAGCAGTAAACTAACCCATAAATGTAAAAACAACCTGTATTTGGTCAGAAATGTCCTAAAAAAGAAGCTGTTGAAGGAAGCTGCTTCCTCAAGAGTCTTTCCAGATGCCCAGACTGTGACTGATGAGGTTGTTGCAAATCAGATGATAATGGCGCAACTTTAGACTGTTGCAGTGTGACGTTTCCATTGATGTCCAAAGTAGAATTAATTTAAAAAAGAGAGAGGTGTCAATCTATGACAAAGTATTTACGTCATTGTCAAACTCAACTTTTACATCTCTAGCTGTAAACAGATTTCTTTCAACGCAACACTTTTCAGGCATGTTTTAATCTTTTTTGTAACTAAACCTGCTTTTCTCTAACAGGATTCAGAAGATAATCAACCTAAAAAACACTTTGTTCACACAGTTTAAGTGAATTCAGCTGGAGAAGTTAAAAAAAGCAGTTGTTCCTTTATTTATTCACTCAAATACCTTGTCTTTTATTTGACGGAGTCAGCTTTCACTACAGCTGTGACTAACATGTTGGCATGCAGCTCAACGTGGCGGCTTTAGTCCAACCACAGCATGTCACCGCTGCAACCACAGACAGCTGATGGTCTCCTCCCTCATGCATATTAAAAGATGCCGGCTGCAGGGAGGTGCTGCTCTGCAGTTTGATAAGCCTTCTCTCCAGCTGAGTTTGACTTCTCCAGCACTTACTGTGCTGACATGCAAAGTTTATTTCTGAGACTTTCTTTTTTTTTTTCTTTATTATCAAACAGAAAAAGAAAGACAACAGATTGTCTTTTTAAGTGTAAAGGCCCGTACACACCGGGACGAATATTCGCCAGGCGTTATTCGCCAGCGTTTTTCGCCACGTTTTTTGTGTTCACACCCAGGCGATTTTCGCTGACGGTGAGCCGAGCGAACATGCAATTTCATTCCCTGACATTAGATGGCGCTTAATGTAAACAGAAATACTCCTGTACACAAGGTGGCGCTGCGCAACTTTACGCTTCTTAAAGTCGCTTTTCACTCAGAAGAAGAGAGCAAGTATTTACGCGCTTGTCAGAATAATACAAAGAAAACATGAATATTTCAAGCATCAGTAGCTCCAACTGGTACTTGGTAAGGGGATATTTAAGAATGTCCGTCATTATTGCTTCGCGGCTGTGTAGACGCTACTTGGCGTCTAACTTCTTCGCTGGTATGTGTGCTCAGCAAGGCAGTTTTGTGTTTGAGCGCCCCCAAGTTGTGTTTTACTGTAACTTCAGAAGCTCCAGACACGTGTGCAAAAGCGCCATCCTCATTGGTCGAATAGATTTCGACGCAACGCGTCGAAAAAAAAAAACGAACCCGAGGCTTTTTTTTTTTTGACGCTTTGGCGCTTGGCGTTTTTTCGCCTCGGTGTGCACACTCACATTGGTGCCCTTTGTTTAGTCACGAGGCGTTAAACGTCGGCGAAAATCGCCGGCGAAATTCGTCCCGGTGTGAACAGGCCTTTAAAGTTCAGGTTCTCCGAAGAGAAAGAAACAAATGAAGATTATTTCAGTCTAAAGGCCTGTTCACACCGTCGCGTCGAAATCTATTCGACCAATGAGGATGGCGCTTTTGCACACGTGTCTGGAGCTTCTGAAGTTACAGTAAAACACATCTTGGGGGCGCTCAAACACAAAACTGCCTTGCTGAGCACACATACCAGCGAAGAAGTTAGACGCCAAGTAGCGTCTACACTGCCGCGAAGAAATAATGACGGACATTCTTAAATATCCCCTTACCAAGTACCAGTTGGAGCTACTGATGCTTGAAATATTCATGTTTTCTTTGTATGATTCTGACAAGCGCGTAAATACTTGCTCTCTTCTTCTGAGTGAAAAGCGACTTTAAGAAGCGTAAAGTTGCGCAGCGCCACCTTGTGTACAGGAGTATTTCTGTTTACATTAAGCGCCATCTAATGTCAGGGAATGAAATTGCATGTTCGCTCGGCTCACCGTCAGCGAAAATCGCCTGGGTGTGAACACAAAAAACGTGGCGAAAAACGCTGGCGAATAACGCCTGGCGAATATTCGTCCCGGTGTGTACGGGCCTTAACACCACCACCTGGCTTTAAAGCTTTAATATGTAAACAAAAAAAAGTTCTGCATTCTGCAAAGTTCTGCATTTCAATCAAATCCTTTCTAAGACAAATATATGTTTGTGTTTTTTCGCGTTAGCTTCATTTGAGATTACTCCTGTTTTTCTGGAATCCGTTTTTTATAGGAGTTTTTCCTTACCACCTGTGTAGTTTATTTTAGCCGTTACCTGTTGAGTTCTATGACTTTATGTTCTTTATGATTCATGTTTATTACACAATTACCGGTATGAAGCCCATTGAGACAACTATTGTTGTAAATATTGGGCTAAAGAAATAGCATTGAATTGAATGAATGCTCAGAACTCCAACTCGGTTCATCGCTGGCCTTGCTACTTTCTCCTTAAAGCTGTCATCCCCAAACTGTGGGGAGTTCCTCCTCTGGGAGGTGTGGAAGCGTGACGGGGCATGCATGCATTTCACCTTCCCTCACTACCTTCTTCTTCTTTTCTCAAGACAAAGAGCAGACTTGAACTGAACTTTCAGCATGAAATGCAGTGTCAGCAACAAAGCAGCGAGCTCCTTGAGAGACTGGGAACCTCAGGGTGTTTAGTTCTATGGAGAAATTTTGCATGATTCCTTCACTTCCAAATGTTTTCTTTAAGCAATTCCGCTTCGCTGTTGTCATTTTAGCCAAGTGTGCAGAAAATAACAGGGTTACTGAAGTAACTAATGCTGTGATGACAGCAAGCTTTCATGTTTGTTCTTCTCCAAAACTGACTCCATAGACTAAACAGCTTCTGATCTGATCTGTGCCTGACAGCTTTCTATTTTTGGTTAATCTGAGGGATGAATCTGTCAGATGTAAGTTGTTTTTAACATTAACAATGTTGCTTTTAGTTAATTAAAAGTGATCAAATGAAGAACCTGCTGGAAAAATGCTGTAATACCCTACATTTCCTCATGGCACCACAGAAAGAGAGGCCTTATTCTTGATGTTTTTATCAATACAGGTTAAGCGTGTCTCTTTTTTCACTCGTCCTCCTCCAAAAGGAGATGCAGCATATTATGGAGTGAGCTCTGGTGTAACACGTGTGTGCGAATCTGACCGGATGTATTCGTCCTGAGGCGAGACGGACTCCTGAAAGAACTGGAACTGGTACAGGTAGAGCACGATGATGTGTCCGGCGCTGTAAATGGCCATCAGAACGCACATGCAGCTGAAGATGAGGGTGTTGAAGGTCCGGCAGAGGGACCACCAGGTGCACAGGAAGAGGAAGATGGAGAAATAGACGAACGACGTCAAAGAAGGCAGAATGATGCCTGAGAACACAAAGAGGAAAAGAAAGTTAAATTAGTTTTGAACCTAAACAATTATTTAGTGGTAAACTTTTCTATTTACTCACACGAACCAAAGGAAGATCAAGAAACACATTAGAAGTTGCTAATTCTGGACGACGATTTGATCATTGGGACAATTCGCTTTTTGCAATGCGGCAGTTATTGTTTTTAATAAGAAAGTGACCATTCTTATTATATCTTTTTTCTTTTTAAACCCTCGTTATGTTCTAGAGTTAAATTGACACGTTATCAAATTTAAAAATCTAAACAAAATACCTTCTCCTGCTTGGCCTATTTACTGTAGTTAACAAATAATAGAAACTCCCCCACTTGAGATATTACAAATGTACTATTTTCGGGTCAGTTTGACCCTGCAGTCAAAATAGAGGCTCAAAAGATCAAAGAATATTTGTTTCTTTGCAACTATAAGACTCATTACATCTCTGTTTTAAAGTCACACAATTGTGGGTGGATGTGTGCACTGACACACACATACACACACATATGCATTGTCTTGACCTCATCTTTGAACTTTCAGAATCCAGGTGTCATGACTTTGGTCAAGAAGGAGAAGTAGGGGAGGATGTCTCTGATGACGAAGACCATCTTAAGGTCAATTTAGAATCTGATGATTCTGAATATGAATTAAAAGAAGAAAATGTTTTTCCTTTGGTTTCTGACACTGATGTACCAGTAATTAAATGTGCCCCGGGTCAAACTGACCCATGATCATCAGTAGTGTTCTTCAGAAATGAACATAACAGGACGGTTAAAGTGACAATCAGCATACTTAAAAACCCTGAATGCCATAAAATTGCAGAAACTGTCAAACTGCATTACGAGGAAGCTTTCTTTTAGATAAAATGATGTATAAAATATACCATCAAACTGACATTTACATAAAGTGATGCACCAACATAGTTTCAAAATATCAAAGCAGACAAACATTTAACAAAATATGACTGGATAAAACTGCTGATAAACTGCTGCAGAAGAGGAGACACTTAGAACAGTAAATGTGTTACAGAAATCTAAGCAGTTACGTTTCTGTAAATTTATTAAATAGAGTTTCAGCTCAGGTCAGTGTAGTTACTTGGGTCAAAAAAACAACCCGCAGCTGCCCTGTAGCTTAAAAATGACAATTGACAGAACGCCAGTTCGGGACTGAAGTCAAATGAAACTTTCACCTGTCATTCCCAGCAGGATGGTGACCACCACTTTCCCTGCGGTCGTGATCAGGTTTCCAATGATCTCCTTTAATTTGGAAGCAACTTCCGCCACCAGACGCAGAATCTTCCTCTTTGTGCTCTCTTTCACTTCTTCTTCCTCCTCCTCTTCCAGTTCCTCCTCCTCTCTGTCATACAGATACTCATTGTCCTCGTCCTCCTCGGCCTCGTACCCTGCTTCCAGCTCCTCCTCCAGCAGGTCGTCGTCGTCATCTAGGCTCGGTTTCTCCTCTTCATCCTGGCAGGTGAGTTGCATCACACAGGGGGTCAGTATTGTTAGATGGACAGCGGCGTTAAGGAGTCAGAACTCTCCATGGTGCTGAAACTGTTTCCCACAGGTAGTATTATCACAACAATCCACATCTATCCTCCTGTAGATGGGGATTGTTAGTGTTACACATCTTAGATTCTGAATTATTGCTCCGGGTAGATTTTAGCAGAGCACAGACAGAACAGAAGAACAGAAGAACATGCAGCATGTAATCCTCTGGAGTGGAAGTGTTCCCATCACCTCTGATGTGGTCACTAAATCCAAACAGCCTGGGAAAAAAGATCATGATAAATCAGAACAGAGCCCAGGTAAAAACAAAGTAGATCATTATCGGTTCATGACTCAGATTAAAAAGGGAAACAGGCTCATGGATTACAGAGGCTTCTTAGTGAGGGGGCAAAATCCCAACTGTGCCAGGCTCAGTAGACACAGAAAAGAGAATGTGGATTTAATTAAAGCTGAGTCATAGAGAGAAGCATGGCTTTGCCAGAAGATCGAGGTTCTTTTCCCAAGTAATCAACTCAACATGGATGTCTGTATTCAAACTCCTGAAAGACTCTGAACAGACCCTCCTCTGAAGTGCCTCCCTAAATCCCACTAAACAAAAGTAGCATCAAAGCCAGCTGCAAGATGGATTTTTCAATTAACATGGATCCGTTCATTAGGTTTTGTCGTAACTGTCCTAAAAACAAGAAAATAGCCGTAGCCATGTCAAGTTACTAGAAAAGTAACTTAACTCTAAAGATACACTTATCCTACTTCCCTTATTCTTTTACCCGTCACCTATTCAATTGAAAAAATGACTTCAAAATGTATTTTTACATTATTTGAGACAAAATCCCAGTTGCTTAAAGCTTAAAAGGACAAATGTGTTAAAAGAGAATGTGTAATCAGAGAATAAAACAACTGTGTTCAAATCATCTAATAAGGTAAAAAGGCCAGATTAACAAATAAAACAATAAATATAGAAAAGGTTTCATATCTAAGACCACTTTGAAAGATTTATTTTGATCAATGATCATCTCCTGCTTTATCCTGAGTGGGGTCAAGTTGGCTCCTGCTACCAAAGGTCAAAATCACTCAAAATCACAGCTGCTTTCCCCTAAGAGACCATTTAAAGTTATCAACCAACTTTGGAAACAGGGTTTTGGACTCAAAGTCCTGGAGAAAACCCACTCACACAAGAGTAAACACTCAAACTCCACAGAAGGATTTTTCCGAAGGAATTTTTCACATCAAAATCCTACTGAGGAACATCCAAACTAACGTTTGTAAGTAAACTATTTATAAGAGCGTTTCTAAAAACCGTAACAAAATCTTTATGAGTTTGTGAGTGCAGTGCAAACTGCAATCTGTCACTTTCATGTTCACTTTAAACTTCTGGGATCATCTAATGTTCAAAAAAAGGGCTTAAACCATCTAAGACGTTTCTTCTCCATGTTTACGAAGATGTATGTAGATGTTTGTCTTTGAACTCTTGCCCCTAAATGTGTTCGTTTTATGACCACAAAGGTCTTCTTGTACACAGAGTTCCTGGTGAATCATCCTAACACGCCCCCTACCCCACAACTGAGACGGTCTCTACTTTCCTAATTTAAATAGGAGCAGAAGTCATGAGTGAGCTGACGGAAAAGTCTAGCTGTTTTTCTAAATATTTACATATCATTTTTTACATGGTATCCTGTGTTTTGGCTTTTCTCCAAGACTTTAACACAAGACGAGTTTTAAAAAAATAAATAAAATAAAAATAAATTAAAAAAAAAAAATCACATGGGAAAAGTTTTTACTGGAAAGATCGTCTTCAAGCCGCCCGGGTTCATGGAAACCAAAAACAAGAGATGAAGGGGGGGGGAGGGCTCACCACAGGTTAGTTTAAACACAACGGACTTTTCCACATGACTAAACATTCGGTGTTATCCTAATGCACACACATCCTTTGGGAGCCAGTCTGTTGCAGGGCCACACAATTACAGACACACACACCTAGGGAAACTTAGAGACACAAAGAACCTATGAAGCATGTTTTTTGGCTGTGAGATTCCCCCCACGTGCAAAATGAGGACATGCAGACTCCAGAAGGGTCCCAGCTGGGATTTGAACCAGGGCCTTCTCGCTGTGAGGCAAGAGAACATTTCCTCCTAATTGTGACCAAAAAAACACAGACTGCATGCTGACACACATGAAACCCACTTGTTCCTCCGCATCAAAGTCTGCGTTGTACTGGGCCATGTCCTCAGGCGGCCTCTTCTGGACCAGAGTGCGACACAGAAGCCAGATGGCCAAGCCCGCCATGAACATGCCGATGTCAGGGATGAACACTCGGATCCCGTTCCCCGCATCCGCGCCGATCACGCTGCAGACGAACAGAAAACAGAGCACAAAGACTTACAGGAAGCAGACGACAAATGCTGTGATTTGGAGAAACTCCTGCAGGCTCCTGGAACAAGAAAGAGATCCACTTCAATACAGAACACTGTTGTTTTCCTGTTTGTATCCTTTGGCCAACTTGATCAGAACAAATCCATCTACAAGCCCTTAAAAAAATTAGAATGTCACAGAAAAGCGTGCACGTCATTTAAAAAACAAAATCGACTTTCATAGAACATAGATTGATTTCAAATATTTATTTGTTGATTTAAAATTAATTTAGGTTTCAGCTCATAAAACCCACAATAACTAAATTTAAGAAAATTAGAAAACTTTGGGGAAATCACCTTTTACTTCAAATCACAACAACAAATTTGTCAACGTAAAAACTTTAGATCGCAACAACAATACAAAAGAAACTAATGAGAATTAAACCACAGTACATTTTAGAAATCAAGACAGCAACAATGAAAATGAAACATGTCAGAAAACAAAAAAAATTTCAGAAAGAAAGAAAAGGTTACAAAGTGAGGAACTGGTCGTTGTTGTGGGATATCACTGATTGGAAAATGAATTTTGACTTTTGTCGTTTCCGTATTTTCAAATGTGTTTTCAATGTCACTTCATGACAGATTAACTTTCAATTGAAATGATGGACAAATGTCATCATCCAATCAGTGATGTCCCACAGTACTTTTTCTTATTTGCTTTTCTATTTGTTGTAATCTTTAAGAGGTTTTTGCATTGAAAGATTCGTTTATGTGATTTGCACTTCAGAGCCACCATAAGGCAGAGATTATGATCAAAGAAATTCAAATGAAGTCTTTCCAAAATGATTGGTTCATCTTCAATGCTTCAATAGTCTGGACAGGAACCAGGTCCTGCTGGAAGATGAAATCTGAATCTCCATCCAGATTCTCAGCAGAAGGAATCCTGAAGTCCTCCAGAACATTCTGCTAGACTGTTGCAGTCACTTTTGGATTAAAGAAGCAGACTTTCCTAACACCAGCACTGGACATTGGAGCCCAAATCATGACTGACTGAGGAGATTTCAGACTGGACCTCCAGCAGCTCGGGTTCTGATCTACACCAGGAACACTTTCCGTTCATCCTTGGACCTCTGGCCAACAGTCCAGTTCTTCTTCTCTTTGGTCCAGTTGAGACGTTTCCTCCGTTAGTCCAGGCTCAGAAGTTTTTCACCCGAGGAAATCGACAGTTGTAGTCCGTCTCCCTCATTCCACTCTTTCTAGAGGTCTCCAGGTTCTTCAATCTTGTCCTTTTAATGATCCACTGAAGCCCACAGTTGTGTCTTTTGCTGCTGCATCTTCTCCTGCCACATTTTGCTCTTTTATTACACTTTCTGTTGATCTGCTTGGACACAGAGCTCTGTGAACAGCCAGCCTCCTTAGCGTGGACCTTTAGTGGCTCATCCAGACTGTGGATGGGATCAATGATGGTCTTCTGCTTGGTTGTAAAGTCCGTCGCCTTTCCCAAATTGACCCCAACTGAGACAATCGAACCAAACTGGACCTATTTGACATGTGAAGAACCTGTGCAGGTGCTTTGTGTTTAGTAGATGCTTGGTTGGAGAAACTCAGTTTAAAACATTCATGTCCTGCCAAATTTGGGCAGATTTCTCCAAAGTATTCAAATTCTGTGAAACCCCTGTTTTTTGTGAGTTTCATGAGTTGGAACCCCAGTTTATGTAAAATAAACAAATAAATACTTCAAATCCATTACACAGTGGGCCCTGAATCCATATTCTAGGAAAGTTTAATTTGATTAAATGGAATTATGGAAGTGAATACACTTTCCCATGATCATTTGCATGCAGGATGGCTACTGTGTATGTTGTGTGAAAGTTTCTGAAACTCCTGGGAATCGAGCTTTCTGAAGCAGCAGCAGCAATAGTTTAAAAAAAGCACCACCTGTTCACATGGATGCATGGGAATCCAGAGTTTTCCGTAACTTAATTGCTCATTTAATATGTGTTGCACTGAAATGCTTTGGCTTTTATATGGAGGACCACCCTTTTTAATGAAATCAGGCTTGCTGGTGTGAAGTGTACCATTTTAACAAGTGAGTGAAATTCCATTCAATCAAAGAAAACCATGAGAAAATGTGTTGTTTGGTTTATTTTTATGAAAAACATGTTTACTCCCTTGAAAACGGCATTCTTTGTTCATAACAGGCGGGCTGGCACAGGCGGCGCTAGTGTTTCCCCGCATCAGCTCAAATGAGATTTTTACGATTTTTCTTTTATAAAAGTAAATCACGTTATCCGAAGAACTCTTAATTCAAAATGAGAAAATTCTGGTTTGTACCAGCTGCTTTTATGGACAAACAAAAATGTGTCGTTTGATGTTGCTCCAGGCAAATCCACAAAGGTTTGTTCTGAGACAAACAGCGACAGCAGACGGTTGCCATGACCGTGACAATAACACCAGCGTTCATATTACCTGCTGTAGTACACCTACACAGCTTGAGGCCACATTTTATGGGGTGTCATGATTGCACATGCAATTAAAGAGAATAAAAATTGTCCTTGAAATGGCTAACAGGTTGCAAAACCTTTAAAATGATCTTTTATGATCTAATTTCTATTTCAGTTTAACAGCAGTCACCCTGCATCCTGTTTGGCCACCTCGGTGTCTTCTTCACGTTTCACGCTGAGCTCTGGGTGTAATTAAACGGCGTGCAATAAACAAGCATACAGCATATACTGCTGATCAGGACACAGAGAAGACGCTGTTTGTTCAGCAGTGGTTAGTCATTTCAAAAAGAAACAATCTCCCTCGGCCTTGGGTGGATATGAAGCTTGTCAAAGTAACAAGTTAGGAACAGAGTGCTAATTATGCTGATGGAAAATGCCCACTTAGAAATGGCTGCTTGTTTGCTATATGAGCTTAATTTAATAGAACACGTCTGTTTCCATGTTGTGGAGAAGCTTTGTCCATTTTCCTGCAGATGAAAGAAACAAACACAATTCCCACTTTGCCCTGCTGCCCATGTGACAGAGTTATGACAACATAAACAGCAGGAGTGGAAACTACCAAAACACACGCCACATGTGGATGTGCTACATATTAAATACATAAATATGTCCTACCACAGAAATATGTTTGATTTTTGAAGAGGAATGAAACCTAAACAGCAGCTGTGAATCCTCTTGCTGCCTTTTTCAGCACCATCAAAGACAGCTGTAAATATCCTATATGTGCTGTTTATGATGCTCAACGCAAACAGGTAAGTGCAGGCGGGCTAAAATGTTTACGGCCTCACTTCCGCCACTTACCGCACAGCAGAGAGTCCGCCGAGGGCTGGTGAGTACTGGAAAAAGGACGTGGCTGAGTTCGGACATTCCCGTACTCAGGAAACCGCATCTAATAAGATCACGGGATGTGCGGAGACGGACACCACAGAAAAGCTTTGAAAAATTAGCCTGTCAACTTATCGTCCAACTAAAGTGGGTTTAGCGTTCATCCAGCCTCCACACAGGGGTGGGTTAGGAGCATTTATGAAGCTTGTTAGATGATGAGCAAATGCAAAAAGAGACGCTTAATCCTATTGGGAAGTTGCTATATTTAGGACACTTTGCACATTCAGTGCAGCTGGAACTTCAAGAGGGATATTTGACAGGCAAAGAAAAAAAAACGGTTCAGTGTTTTTATCTATTTTAAATAGTCATCTCTTTCCTCCAACAAAAAAACAACAACACAGAGTTGTGCTTGTTTTTTTGCTTTCTTTCTTACCTCTCAAAGCCTATCTGTCGTATGGATCTCTCCCAGGGTGAACCTGCACAGAAACATGCAGAGATTTAAGACACATTTTCAAAATTCATTTTCCATCTCAATCATTAAGCAAGCAGCAGGGCTGCATGTGGAGCAGGGACCACCAAGAGCAAAAGGAGGAATCCTTCCAGCTGCAGATTCTCCTCTGTCACAGCTCAAAGCTGCTTCTTTGCCTTTTTTTTAAGAGAATTTTAGAAAACATCTCAAACCAGGAAAAAACTCACAATACATTACCAGTACACACTTTTGTTTGTAAAGCCCTTCGTGCCTGACTTACATTAAAAAATGCTTTACAACTCTGAGTTGATAATTAATTAAGTTGAATCCTGGGCGAATTCCTTCCCTTTTCTTTAACTACTAGAAAACTATAGAGTGTGGGTCTATCTAGTGCCATGAAATTTAAAAACAATTCAAACACATGCTCACTACTTGTTTATTATACGACAAATATAATGTCACAATTTCTCAATATAAAAAACTTAATATGATCATTTTTCAAGACTGTTTATAATTCCACTGCGTTCTAAAGATGAAAACTTGGATGGGCACTAGATTTTGGAATTGTAGATTGGAACAGTCTTACAAAATAACAAAGGCCTTATAAGGTGCACTAAGTGGTGAGTAATGAAGGAATTTGGACAGAACCCAGGATTTAATGGTACAGTGCGAGTTAGCGACATGACCCCTGGCGGGGCAATACTCGTGCATATCACCCCTGAAAATGTTTGCATTGTTTTCCCTTTTGTTCTGCAATTTATTAAAAATAAAAATGAGCTTAGTTTGTACATGTCTAAACGTTGAAAAAGAATATGACTATTTTCACACCAACCTGTTAAAAATATCCCTCATCTCAGAATCAGCACTTTGTTGAGTTAAATGCGGAAAAAAACGACTACTTTATAAATCCTAAAAGAATTAGGAAAAAAAAAGTTTTTATTTAAATTTATAAAAAGAAGGACAGCAAAAACAAATTAGTCCAAATATCTTCAATCTTGGATATTTAAAATAAAACAACCAGAGCACAAAATATTTATATATACTGTATATATACCGTATTTTCCGGACTATAAGTCGCTGCGGAGTATAAGTCGCACCAGCCCAAAAATGCATTATAAAGTAGAAAAAAACACAGATAAGTCGCACAGGACTGTGTGTAGCATTTTGACGGGAAATTTATTTGACAAAATCTGAGACCAAGAACTTATAACTTGCACAAACTCATATGACACAATCATAGCAGACTATTTATCTCATAATTTCACAGTAATTCTTTCTCATACTTATTTATTTATTCTTTTCATGAAGCATCATTGGCTAACTAATACTCTGTTTTCATCCTGTATTTGTAGAAACAGTTTTCATTTTTATTGCATTTCTGAATCTATGAAATCATTGGAAAATAGAATATTATGTTGTTAGCCTTCAAGATCTTACTGTAAAAAAAGTTTACTGATTCTCTGAGTCACTTAACATACTCTTAACACTTAACATACCTCATACATCAAATTGACCCAGGAACATCATCTCTGTTCCTCACAAATGAACATAACAGGAGGGTTAACAATGTATTTATTTCAATTTATTTCTTATATAAGTCGCTGCGGCGTATAAGTCGCACCCCTTGCCAAACTATGAAAAAAAGGGCGACTTATAGTCCGGAAAATACGGTATATATATATATTCATTTAAATCTTGACAAACTAAAAAAAATTGTCAGATTATCTGTGACATCAGGATTTGTCTGTGAAGGCTGCAAGTTTTGACAGATTTCTGGTTCAGATGGCAGAAGATGAGATGAGAAGGGCTGACAAATTCAGAAAGACAAAAACGTGTGTGATGGGAGGAAGCCGCCCAGCAAAACCTGATACCAAACACCTCAGTCATCTGGACAGTCAACCTCCACACAAACACTCCTATTTCAACAGCTCACTGAAGGAGGACAGAAGGAGGCCTCAGAGATAGAAAAAAAAGGACCACTGCAGCGTCAGGAAAACTATTTAGAGTGAGAAATGCTCACGCTTTAACAGAGTTATTAAAAATAAGACCAAATCATACATGTTAAAATAAACAGGTGTGGATTTTTGAAAGCAGAAGAATATAAAATGAAGTGTTTTGAAAAAAAGCCTCTGCAACCTTGAACTGAATCTAAAACAACTCTCACATCACACGCTTCAAAATCTGCAAATAATGTTTTTGTTCAGCCTTTATTCAGATGAAAAGAGGTTATTGTCACAGCAGTGACACTGAGGATATCCTGTTTTTGTTTTGGGTTATTTTTGCCATTTCAAATGGTCGGATTCTCATTGTTGGACCGTATAAATCACACAAACACACACACGCAGACACACATTCACACCTGCAGCAGCAACGGCAGAGAGGAAAACAAACTGTCAACTCTAGAAAAATGATTCTTTGTGAAGGTTTTTTGACCCAAGATGAAAACTTTGATAAAAGCCAGGAGACTTAAGGATCCTGAAGCTCAGCCTTCCCGAAATGTCAGTTTAACCCAAGACAGAACTGTGTGTCAACAACATGAATTACCGAACAAGACGTCGGCTAAACAGAGAAAAAGAAATCTTATAAAAGGTAAATCATCCTGGAGGAGAAAAATCTGGAACCTTTTTAAAGATTCCACACATCCATCTATCATGAAATGAAAATATATATATTTGTGATGTTGAAGTCAGAATATTGAAAGGAAAATATTGATGTTATCTGAAGTTCTCTGTCTGAAAGCACTGAACTGAACTTCTGTAAATTCCAAGCAAAACGCACATCCTTGCATATTTGCATCTTTTGCAGCATCTGATGACCAAACTTTATTATTTTCTCTCTTCTTGTCTTTTGGAAAACCCTTAACTCCAAACGTTTCCCTGAAACCAAATCCATTTTCTATTGTGGTGATTCTGGTCTAAATTAAACTACACTTCCAATTATTTAATGGTGTATGTACTGAACATGCCAGGCCTCTGATAACATCAGTGACATCTTTTTTAGATGAATATAAAAATAATACAATGTGAAAATAATAATCTGAAAGACAAAAAAACAATTAAATCTATTTCTAAAGTTTTAAAACAAGTAGCACAATCTTGTACTTGATAATTATTTCATTGTGTCCACTCTAAGGTTTTAACCTAACCTTGTGATCGTATCGGTCATATTTTTGGTCTACTGGATTTTTTAAACTGTCCCATAGCAGTGACATCAGTTGTGAGTTTAGTAAAAATGATTGTCAAAAAAACTCAGTGCTACTCCAAGTCAATCACACTTCTGTATATTTAAACCGTCCAGTTAGGAAGCAACACTGACTGACATGTGGACATATTAGGCCATCAGCAAGACACCTCCACTAAAGGACTGCTTCTGAGAGTGTTGACCACGGACAACTTCTCTGTTCTGATGTTTTCTGGCGGATTTTTTGTCGAACTTTTGAATGCCAACTGTGTCGTCACTCCAGTGGTACTACGGAACAGTTTCTACCAGCACACAAGTGGTCCAGGTAGTGAAACTCATCCAGGACGGCACAACAATGCGAGATGTGTCAAGAAGGTTTGCTGTGTCTGTCAGCGTTGTCTCCAGAGCGTGGAGGCGTTACTGGGAGGCGGGCCAGTACATCAGGAGATGTGGAGGACGCCGTAGGAGGGCAACATCCCTGTATCAGGACCGTGTCTCCTCTTTTGTCCAGGAGAAACAGGAGGAGCACTGCCAGAGCCCTGCAAAATTACCTCCAGCAAATGTGCAGGTGTCTGCTCAAACTGTTAGAAACAGACTCCAAGAGGGTGGCATGAGGACCCCATGTCTACAGGGGGGAGTTGTGCTTACTGCCCAACACCCAGCAAGAAGTTTGACATGTGCTAGAGAACACCAAGATTGGCAGATTCGCCACCTGCATCCTGTGCTCTTCACAGTTGAAAGCAGATTCAAACTGAGCACATGTGACAGACGGGACAGAGTCTGGAGACGCGGCGGAGAACGCTCTGCTGCTGAAACATTGTCCACCATGACCGGTTTGGCAGTGGGTCAGTAATGGTTTGGCTGACTGCCACCAGGTACCCACATGAGATTCTCAGACCCCTGTGAGACCGTGTGCTGATGCTGTGAGACCCGTTCCCCAGACCTGAATCCAACTGAGCACATCTGGGACATCCACCAATGCCAGGTTGCACCACAGACTGTCCAGGAGTGGGCGGATGCTGTGGTCCAGGTGTAGGAGGAAATCCACCGCCTCAGCAGAAGCATACCCAGGGGCCTCATTTATAAAACTTTGCGTAGGCATTGCGTCAGAAGTGGCGTACGGATGAAACATAGGACGTGCGTACGCACAGAAATATTCGGATTTATAAAACCGTGCGCACGCACATCCTACGCATCTTTCCCTTAATAAATCACAACCGATTCTTAATGCAGCGCAGCTTTTGCGGCTTCATGACACGCCCATAGTTGCCCATAAATAGTCCGTGAAACGCCCACAAATTAATATTCATTGATTGCGAAATCATGGCAAACACAGAGAGGAAATCAAAAAAACGTAACTTCACTCAATGTGAAGTAGAAGTTATCGTTGGCGAGGTGGAAAAGAGGAGAAAATGTTGTTTGGAGGGCACAGTGTGGGCATTACTAATGCCGTAAAGGCATGTGAGTGGCAGACGGTGGCAGACGCCGTAAATGCTGTAGCCTCACAACTTCGGACCGTGGCCGAAATAAAAAAGAAATGGTCGGCAAAAGCTGCGCAGCATTTAGAATTGGTTGTGATTTACTAAGGGAAAGATGCGTAGGATGTGCGTGCGCACAGTTTTATAAATCCGAATCTGTACGCACGTCCTATGTTTCATCCGTACCCCACTTCTGATGCAAATCCTACACAAAGTTTTATAAATGAGGCCCCAGACCTCCATAGGCTGATACATTTAATTTCCATTAATATTTTTGGAGTTTGCTTTGTCAGCACATGCAGCTATGTAAAGAATAAAGCATTTATTCCATCAGGTCTAGTTCTCCTCTTGCTCCATTCTAGATTGTCATCTACATGTCAAAGGAGCCAGGAAGTCAAGCTGAGTCAGAAACCAGAAGATAAGATCCAGAAAAGGTTTTACAGACCGTAACGCCCAGCAACCTAAAGCCAAACCCATGTCTGCTTCTTCATTCCCAGATCCAAACATCTGCAACATGTCACTTCACCCAGCCCCCAGTGAGCCTACAGGTGTGAGAGGAAGCCCGCCCTGCGTGTGAGTGACATCATGCTGGAGGAATGCTGAAGGTTAGGCCAGGTCACCCCGATCCACAGCGTGACAGAGAGTTACTGTGTGATGCAGGCTGAGCTCAGCGTGGAGGTTTGTTGAGGAGAGTGTGAGACCTTCTGTCTGTTGAGGTGAGGCCTTGCTTCGCCAAAAATACCTGCTCCTTGGACTTCATCTAAGCATCATAAAACAGCCTTTGTGTCTACAGGGCCACTGCAAGTCCCACCTTCCCACCGGATACGCAGCGTTAGCATTTCAGGATCCTATTACTGTGATGGGACAGAAAACTGCTTGGCGAGTGTGTGAACACGAGAACGGTGAGAAAAGATGAGCTTCTTTGAGGGGGAGAAAATATCTGGACTAAATAAAAAACCTGATGTATTTTTGTTTGTACCTCAACCTCACATAGGTGGAGGGAATGAAGTTCTTGAAACATCTGAAAGTCAGAGAGCGATTACTCTGCAGTCCACCCAGCAGACATGAAATGAAGCAAACTCCGCCCATGTGCTGCTCCTTCATGTACAAGAAGAAACTGGTTTGAAAGCAGCCCCCCGCGCGTCGAGTCACCGCGCAGGAATGACGAATGACTCTGGGGGAGCTCATCTGGTGACCAGCCCCTGACCTGCGCAAACAGCTGGAGGTGTTCGCTCTTCTGGAAAGGCGTTCTCCCTCCCTCCCGCTCAACTCAGCGCCGCGCTCTAATGGTGCGTTTGGCTGCTGCAAACAGAGGAAATGATATGAAGTTATCCGAGGGAGGATAACTGCTTCACTGTGGAGGAGGACTCCCTGTTTATATTTGGCTGCCAAAAGGGAAAGGGTGTCAAGGGGGGCTAAATACCAGCTATAGAAATCTGAGATAAGGCCTTTTCTCAAGGTTATGCCTGGTTTCCTGCTGCAATGCAAAAATAGAATATTAGGAGAGGATAACATTTTCTGCCATCGTCGCAAACAATGGGCTTCCAAAAACAAATGCACAAGAGACGACTTTGGAAATAAAGACTTGTTCTTCCTCCCAAAAAAGTTCAAGTTTAGCGTCTCATCTCAGCATCGAGCACAGGATCCAACAGTATCCAGCAAAAAAGGCCTTTCAGCGACATTTCTCCAGATCTTCCCTTGAATTCCAGAAAAGGTTCATGACTCAGAAGCAAAAACAGAAACACCACAATTTGATAAAGAATCCTAACTGTCATCATGACTACAGATGCATCTTCCAAAAGTAGACAGATTTTATGATCTCATCACTGCAGAAGATCGATGTGCCAAAAATGCAGCCCTGGAGGATCCAGTAATAGAGATCTTTTCTGGAGCATATTTAGTCTCCCCTTTCTGAGCGGCTCTGCGTGCTTCTGCCTGAGGGGATGAGGTTCGCTCTGCCCTCGGAGGGCCCACTCCCAGCACTCCAGAGCTGGCTCTGCTTCACAAGCCGCTTCCACCAGACGCTTTAATTTTCGGTTTTGATCAAATCCTTCACGAGAAGTCCAAGTTCTGCTATTCACACCTTCCCAACAAGGAAGGAGCAGCTTGTTCGCTTTACTGGCCTCTCCTGTTTTGACTCCATATGGAACAAGATACCAAAGGAAATCCAGACGTGTGTTAAGGTCATCAAACAAGACTAAAGAGTTTAGCTCACTCATTAGCATGGTCTTAATGCTATAGTTATCTGAATAATTGGTTATATGCTGGACCGATATACTAGACTCCTCCTGTGTGTCACGAAGTTAAATAAGCATCAGTGTGTTTTATTCAGTCTATTATCATCTATTCTGTTTTTATGATTTGCCTTCCATGATGAAATGATGTCCCTTTTTTCCTGTATTTTGTCAAATTATTTTATTCTAAAAGTGTGATTTATACTCCAGTGGCACTTGCATATGATTTTTTTCTTCTTTATTATGCATTTTTTGGCTGCTCTGCTTTATACTCTGGAGTGACTTACAGTTGGAAAAATAAAGTTCTTTAAATAATGGCATACTTAAAGGGTCAATAACCTGCTATTCTTAAGCCGTTCAGAGTAAACTATATCCATATATTTATGATATATCATCTTTGGCACACTAAAGAACCGTTTTTTTATCAAGTATGAGTTATTTTCGCAGCTCTTTTTCCTCCCCAAAAAGTAAAACAACTTGATATCTGAGGCTCTGCCTTTGTGGGTGCCACCCATTACATGACCTCATCCTGAAGTTGGCCTCGGCAGCGTGTCTGTGTTTCTCCCACGAAAACAAACCACATCCGAACTTTTACAAAGACGGATGTTCATATTGTGCATTTAAAATGAAAGCCTTTAGCCCATCACCGCTAAGAGAAAGTGGGCGTGTGTGTTTTCGCCTGGGGGCGGGGCTGGCTGTGCAGACTCTTCCTGGAAGGGGCTGTTCCTCACTTTGTGATGTCACAATGTGAGAACCCACTCGTTTCCGTGAATTGGGAGGCAATGATAATGGGAGTGGAGGGTGTTAGAAGATGGCTCAGAGATGTGTGAATGAAGCAAAATACTGCTTTGGGGTTGTATTCTTATGAGGAATTAACATTATAATACACTTAAAAGTTCAGAAAAGTTGATTTTGCAGATGTTAAAATATGTTTTTGCTGAAAAAGATGCAGCAAATTTAAAACTGGCTTGTGGATAGGAGCTGGCTTTTAGGCTGTGGAAAGGTTGAAGGTTCTGTGGTGAAGGGTTCAAGCACACAAAACCACCTGAGTCATGGATGGCACTCACAAACACACACAAGCATACACACAGCTCAGTCTGCCATAAGCATGTGGCACAACGATTTCCTCTGTTTGGACAGACAGACAGACACACACACACACAAACAGCTCTGTCTCACTTCCTGAATTTGTTTTGACCAGAACAGAGTTAATGACTTGACAATTATGTTTGAGTAGAAATGTCTGCATCTCTGTCTGAAAATTGCAGCTCTGTCTCAGTCACCGAGGCTTTGGAAGCTGAACTTCACTGTGAGTCATGGTGCTAAATTGCACTCCTGTGTGATTTTTGTAAGTTTTCAAAAAACCCAAACGTTATCAATCGCCTCCATTCCTGTCCTCAAACCTTGACCTGTGAGGGATTTTGAGTCCTCTGCTGTAAACCTCTGGAGCCTCAAAGCTCTGCCTACAAAGGCTGCAGTGTACTCACAGCTGAAGTTGGAGGAGATGGAGTTCCCGGCCAGAAGGCTGTTGACAGTAATCTGATAGATGATGTGGAGCAGCAGGAAGGACATACTGGTGAAGCAGAGGGACTGCAGCAGACGGCCTGTGTGGCCTGCAGGGGGAAAGAGTTACAGTGAGTTCAATTTCCTTTGCTCAGAAGATTCCCGAGCTCTTCCTGCAGATGCACCGATACTAGGAAGGTCTCTTTGCAGCTCTGTTTGATGACACAAAGAGTTTAGAGGTGCACCAGAGGCAGGCTGTTACATTACCAAGTGCATTTATTTTTTTTTAAAACAAAATGTTATTCTGTTATTTTGGCTTGGGTGTAGAGCTCCTTGAAGTATTTCTGCTGGTAATTCTGGTATTTTTACACATCTTATGAGTAAATATGACAGCAGGAAGGCTGTGGGAGCAGCTGATTCTGCTCCCAGAAGCCCAAGTAATGACTGCAATAAAACCTCAAAGCCCTGACTGCATGAAGAGGAGACGTCCCAGTCGTGAAAACAGCAGCAGAAAACTACAGCTTCTCTGTGCGCTCGAGAAATCAGTGAAGAATGAAATGCTGGAGAACAACCCAGAGCAGCAGAAACAGGCCCTCCTCACAGATGTCATCACTGCATGAACAAAGACTATAAAGTCGGCAGACAGAGCAGCATGGAATTAGAAGCAGACCCTGTTACAACAGATGGTTCAATCCACAACATGTGATTTTCTGAACCTCAGATGATGAACTAAGAGTTCTAAAGTTCAAGCTCCAATAGTTTTCACACAGCGAAATGTGTGAAATTTGTTTTCTGCATTGGATTCCTACCCAGAGAGCTGCACTCCGAAGCAATTTGGTGGTTTAAGTGTCAAACAGGGAGGCATCGGGTCCCATTTTTTGGTACGTCCCAGTTTTTGGTGCAACTCGACCATGGATTTGAACTCCTGACCTTTCCGTCTTAGGGCGGACACTCTACACTAGGCCAGGTGCATCACATGCATGTGAAGTCTTCTGCAAGGCTCTCAGAACGTTGCAGCAAAAACCCACAAGAATTTGAATTTTCTGGAAAATTCCTATCCCTGTATTTTCAACTGCTGCGAGCAGGCAAAGGTCCCCAGATGTCCTGCTGTCCAGCCACTTGCTCTCACAGATCAGAGAAGACTCCCTGGGTGTTCCCATAATGTCAAGCCAACTCAAGGCCGTGTCACACAGCTACTACGTACATTTAGCGCATACTGCACCGTCATGTGTGAATATATGTACGTGGAAAAAGGGAGAGAAGTTGTGGTCTTGAAGTTGTGACATTCTCACAGATGTATCACAAACAAATCACATTAAAACCAGAGAAAAAACTATGAATAAACCAGGCAAAAAACAACATAGGACATGATTATCACGGTGTTTATTTGCAAATTATTAGTGCTTCGAACGTCAATTACAGAATTTTAACATGACATGTGCAACGTATATGTTATAAAAGTTACACATCTGTGATTCATGCTTTAAAAAGTCACATCTGAGCAGATCGATGAATGACCACAACAAGAAATACTCATGAATGACGTATATCACAAATGTTTTATGAAAGCCTGAAATTTGAGACGTAGAAAATGCTCAAAATGTACGTAGTTGCTGTGTGACACGGCCTTCTGTGTTTGGAGAAGCATTGGTTTGAGTTGAGTTCCTGCAATGCTTTGAGCCCTGTTTCCAGTCACACTAAAAAGTCCACCTCAGATGAAAATCTTATTTTTTTTGAGTTTTTGACATGCATGTGTGGCTTTTTTCTTATGTGAGAGAACAAATGTAATCCTTTTATATTTGCACTTATGAGTATTTCTCCTTTTTAATCACCGTCAATTACAATTACATGGTCAAGTCTGTCGGGCATCAGAGAGCGAAGCTCAGCAACACCATCACAGCCACTTGGATTGGCAGGGATCCACTTCTCCTGGTTCGGCTGGGTGAACAGCAGTGGAGCGGCCTTTTACCTTGTTTTTAAGCATACAAAGAGGAGCAGCTTCTGATTTTCTCACTGCGGAGGACGTGAATGGGCGATGTCAGAAGTCTGGACCTGGTCATCAGGGCAAAAGAGGATGTCCAGCGGCTGCATGGACCTCACTTTGGCACCAATTCTTTTTTTATTTCTTACCAAAAAAATATCTGTGAGTAAAATGTACCCTTTATGATCATTTATAAGGTGCTTAAAATGTCAAAATTAGACAGGGTTGCCATAGATGATGCTTTGTAACAATTACATTGTTCACAATATAATAGTTTTTTTAATTTTAACTTTGAATTATTTTTTCCTCAACATGATTGAAAAACAATTCCATCACACTTTGCTGTGTGGCAGAGAGCACTCACATCAGGTGAGTGTTTAAAAAGACCTCTACTTTCTTTAAATGAAGGATAACATCTACAGAACTGTCAGTGGTTACTGCTAATGATGTTTTGAGCAATTGAATCTGTTTCACACCAAAAAAAAAAAAACATGTGGAACAGACCTAACACTGAACCATCTTAACTTTTGTTTACTTGCATATAAAAACATCAGTGTGGATGAACAGAAGCCACTGATCACTCAAATGTTAAGCTTTCTGGTTTTATTGAATCCCACACTTCAGCAGGAATTAGCTACAGATTTCACAATGAAACTCTTTTCTGCCTTAAACTGGAAATGTTGGATCGTCTTGGTTTTATGAGTCCACTCACCATGAAAAACTATAAACATAACTATAACAAACAATAAGCAAAAAATTAAACATGTACAAGTTTGCTCAAAATTAAAAAAAATTTTTTTTATTTTATTTACCAAGGCTGTGTCCCACCAAGGTGGGGTAGCCTAGACAAGGGACACAACTTTAGCTCCCTCTGTCTCCTCCCCAAACCCTCCTCCTTCAGTGTGTGAGTGCGTGTGTGTGTATGTGTATGTGCGTGTGACTGGTCAAAATTAAATACTTAAGTTAAATTAAATGTTCCTGTTGGAGGAGACTGAAGGTTTTCTGTACATCTTCATGGGTTTGATTTCAAAATTTGGATCGTCTGTGTGGTGTCAGTCACTTTACGTGTAGAGATTTTATGGTAACTTGTAACGTTCACATGTTGAGCAAACGATCACAGGGCTAAGCAGAGAGAAAAGTCAGGATGGCAGCAAAAAAAACTCCTGAATACACAGATTCTGGGGCTCCAACAGGGTTTGTTACTTTAACCTAGTCCCCGCTTCAGTCCCGTGAGGCAAAAACTGGGGACCTCATCATTCAAGGTCACTTTAAAGTCCCAAAAGAACTGCTTCACCCCTTGACTGTTGCAAACTGTAGCATAAATGAATACTGCGCTTCTATATTATGACCTGGATCAAAGAAAAGACTATTATTGAAAATACTGAGGAAACGTCAATGTTTGTAACATTAAAAATCATAACAAATAAAAATTTTACTGTGAAGACATTTTGAAAATAGTTGTATCGAATTACTGGAAATCGCATATGCATTGTAAGACCCAGCTGCTTTGTCACTCATAGCGGGGAAACAAGAGCCGAGCTGATGATGAACTAGCTGCGTTGACTGTTCAAATCCAAACTCAAGACTCATCTCTTCAAACAATCATACAATTAACCCATTCAGTTAACATAACTTCATTTTGTGTTGTTTTTCTATCCTGTTTTATTGATGTTTATCTTTATGTTTATTTATGTTTTACTCTGTTAATTTCTTATAGATGTTTTATTCTGTTTTTTTCTTATTTTTAACCTTGTACAGTGACCCAATAATGTATTATTATTGAAAAAAAAATTTTTTCTGCCTTCGTTTTTTGCACTGAAAAAAATACAGAAAATAGATAGATAGATAAAAACTTTATTAATCTCCCAAGGGAGAAATTCTGGTGTCCGGTAGCAAAACACACACAATAAATAACCATAAAAGAATAGTTCATAAAACAGTGGTTAAACAGCAGTACCGAACCGAATTGAGATGTTAGCGTATCGTTACACCCCTCATATTTATGGTATATTTTTGTTTAATGTAAAGTCATTTTTAAAGTACTAAGATAACAGAAGACTCCCAGAGGCTGTGTTACGGCCATAGGTTCAAATGACTTGTTGCTATGAGGACACACACGGCTAACTTTGTCGCAGATCAACGGTTAGCTGTCTGACCGTGTTAAAGAACTCTCATCAAGTTGTCTGGATTAGCTAATCAAAGTTTTTCATCGGTCAGTTGATTTTGCAAAAACACAATTTGCTTTTATTTTTTAATTAGAATCCTAAATGCACCAACATGATCAGACGCCGCCTTTGCTCCTCACACTGGTTTGAATCCGGAGCAGACACGCTGGACCTCTGCACCTTTTTGGTTAAGAGTTTAGCTGGATTTCAGAGGTGGACGGGTGTCGAAAAGGAAAATGCATGTTTTTTTTTCGTCTCATGTCCTTGATACTTGGGGCATATGAGTGAAATTGAAGACAAAGTTAAAAACTCCTGATTAGTGTAGATATGATCCAACTAATCTATACAATTGGTCTCAAAAACCATCAGCAACTATTAAAAATGTTCATTTCTGAGTTTTATTTGTCAATAAAAGTCACCTTTTATCTGATAATCCCATCTGACACGTTTCCACGGACATCAGAGATCTAAGCGGTTTCAGTTTGGGTTAACGTAAACACTTCAGGGTCACAATTTACTATCAGTCATGGCTTTGTTCCAGGAGTTCTCCAACAGAACCTTTAGGTCCACAAATCAGTCAACATGCTTCAGCAGAACTTTAAAGTCCCACTGATCGTGCTTTGATCTATTGTCAGTGCTCTTTTAACCAGGATCATGCCATTTTTAGAAAGAAAAAAAACCCTTCATTTTTCGTGGACATAGTTTCTGCAGAACGGCAGGAGTTCACCTTGTTGCTGTGGATCAACCCTGCCGCCCCCTTTCCCTCCCTGTTGTGGAGCGGAGCAGGGAGCTTATGGACCGCCCAGCGTTTTTTCTATTTTCCATATTAATCATTGACTGTATATAAGAACTTGACTGAGAGACTCCTCCCCCCTGGCGTTTCGAACAGGAAGTACCCGCTAGCTCCAAGAAGCCAAATCCCTTAGACGTCTATAGAGAAATAAACAGTTGTTAGTCAGTCATTCTATTGATCAGAAGAACCGTTCTGGACCCGATACCTTTTCGAACAACCTTTTGATAATCCTTATTTTTTTATATTTTTAAGTTTTAAACCGACCAATCAGATGCCTCAATAAAAGTAGGAGGTGCCCACAGGTCCCCACGTCAAACGTTCAAACATTTGACAGATTTTGTGTACTCTGCTTTCAGGTGGAAGGGGTGTGGTTTTTCAACAAGCTCGCTCCTGATTGGTGGGAGTGATTGCCATAGCAACAATGACCCAGTCCGACTCGGACCAATCCCTGTTTACTGACAATTTCTGGCTCCAACATGGCGTTGTCCGCAACGTGTAAGAATGTGGGTGGAGCTGGAAGGGAACTATTCTGTAGGGGTGACATTACACTCACTCGCTCTAGTTATCATTTACAGTCAATGATATTATTCTATTCTTGCCTGATTACTTCAATAAATTTTAAATTTTACTTCTATCTGCATTTTTCAGGATTAGGAAGCTCCTGCAACCTCCGTGCTGTTCTTGGTTATCTCAAAATTGTGGTTTTCAAATCCAATGCTGACTTAGCTCCCTGAAAGAAAAGCATAACATCTCTTTGGTTTCTGGCAGAGAAACCAAAGAGATTTTTCATGGATAACGACATATATCCTGGCTCAGACCTGCTGGCAAAGCTTGTTTCTGTTCAAAAGTTTAATAAACACTCCGGTGGACCACAAAACCTTTAGGAGTTGGATTCATTATCAGAGGAGCAGAGCCAGCCTTTCTGCTTGGCTTTTCTTGGGTTTCATAAGCAGATTTGGCTGTAGGAGCAGGGTAAAGGTGTGGATGAAGACAGCGTCTTTCATTAATGGAGGCTAAGAGCGCAGATGTGGCAGGGCTAATCCTGGATGGGGGGTTAGAGGAGGATGAGAGCGAGCTGGGCAGCTGCCACAGCTGTGCAACACATGGATGTTTTATAGCACACCTACAGGTATTTGGGATAATTTCAGGAGTTGTTATGGTGAGCATTCTCAACCGAACAACATCCAAGATCTCTTTCTTTCCCCCAAAAAACGGTCTCTAACGGTTTTGTTTTTCGGATAACAAAACAAGTGTCGGTTTTGTTTTGTGGTGTGCCGTCAGCCGTAAAACGTCACAAATATCTACAGTCTGGTCTAGAAGTTAATTAAGGTGCAGCATTTCCACCTCGTTAAAAGTTATTGCATCCTTTTGTGGAACTAAAACAGCTTTATGATAGTACAGTACGGCCTCCAGGCTAAAGTGAGGCGCTGCAGCTCAGCCTCGGGCCCCAACGCTATCACCGTGTGCACAGCAACACAGCACATCAGGCTCATTAAGTGAGTTAAACCAATTTGTGCTAATTTCCCATTGCACTCCTGGGGATTTCACAATAAAGGTAAAGAATGCCAGTAAATACAAGAAATGAGCAATTTTAGCAAACGTCTGCTTCCAGATTGGTCTTAAAAGTTCAGGACAATGTAACTTCTTTGGCTCTGGTGTCTCTTTTCCTGTTTCTAACAGAACTTTTTTGTTTTCTTAACGCCACTCTGGTCTGGTGACGCTCATCCTAAATAAGAGGTTTGTTATTTAAGCCTCCAAATACTCTCCCAAGAGTAGATTTTATGGGTCTTCTAAACAGAAGCAATTGTTCTGCTTGACCAATAAGTCTGTTTGACGATAAAAACCTAATAGAGTCACGCGGTCCATGGCCTGGTTCGTCTCCAAGACGCACAGGACAGGAAACAGACAACTTCAGTGTACATACCAGGTATCATGACAGCATGTTTTTAACAGGCCCAACTTTCTAAGCATGAAATTACAACTGATAAAACACAAACAACAAAACGCTCCTCAGAGAGAAGGTTTCTTTTAATGGTTTTAAGAGCACATCATGTTTTTCTAAGCCCATCAGAGTTAACTATATCCATATGCAGTTTATGATAATATATTACCTTTGGGACACTAAATAACGAATAACGAATGAGTTATTTTTTAAGCTCATTTTCCTACCCGAACGAAAGACGACTCGATCAATGAGGCTCCACCTTCTTGTGGATGCCATACATTTCATGAAGTCAGCCCAGAGTTGGCCTCAGCAGCGTCTCTTTTCACCGAAAACAAAGAACATCCGAAGTTTTGCAAAGATGGATGCGTATATTGTTCAAATAGAAGGAAAGCGTTTAGTGGAGAAAGTGGACGTGTGTGTTAGTCTGGGGGCGGGGGCTGGCAGCGCAGACTCCTCCTGAAAGGGGCGGTTCCTCACTTTGTGATGTCACATTGTCACAGTACGGTTAGGGCGGAGCTAATGTCGAAAACCCGTTGATTGGCTGAAGGTCACAACAACAAAAGAAAGCGGCTTTAATCTGAGTCTTCACTCAAACAACATTAAATGCTTTGTATCCATGAAGAATCAAAATCCAAGCGAAAAAATGAGCTGCTGGATGACCGCCATTGTTGTTGTTGTTGTCAGCTTCACCCCCGCATGCGCCGTGACGGTTCAACTTTGAGTGGAAACTCTCACACCTGAATTGCTTGGACCATTCTAAACCAGACCGGACGGTACCACTCAGTGGAAACGAGGTTTTAAAAGCTGAAAAAAGTTGATTTTGCATGATATAGGCCCTTTAATAAGATAGGAGATTATACTGTGTTGACCGGGCCTGAGAATTAAAAGCCTAAAGGGGATGGATGGATAAATAGTGCAATTACAACAACACCAAGTGACTGCAGCCACATGAACCAGGCTTTGTCCTGAGCTGGCAGAAGGAGTGTTCTCTGTTGAAACATCCCAAGGAACACAGCACATCTGTGGCTTTTAAAAGAAAATTGCACCTCGTGAATTATTCATGGCTGACCTTTGGTTTAATTTGATTGTAGCCAATACTTATCGAAGTAAAAACTAACCATAAAAACTGTCAACTTCATGTCTTCTTGAACTATTTAGCAAAATTGCCTTATGTGTTAAATTACATAAATGTCAGATTTATTCTGTGTTTTAAAATAGTATGGGCCCTATTAGAATAGAAATATAAGGAAATGTCCCTATTGTTCCAAAAACTGGGTTTTTATGATGCAGTCTTTCAGTTTCTTCAATGGTTTTAACAGAGAGCCTGAAATTCTTTTGTGTTTTTTTTTTGCTTTTTTGAATTTAAAAGGGGAAAAAAAGAAAATATGACTAATCTGTTCTCCTTAATGGCCTTTAATGTTTGACTGAATAAAGATCATACAGGATAACTCCTTATCTGATAAAAACAGAGCTATCTCTGAGATCGTGTTGTAACTTCCTCATGTTGGTTCTCTCCAGCTGCGACCCCCTCCCTGATGACAGACGGCGGAGGCAGACAGACGGGAAGCCAGTCCCGACATGTAACACTCAAGAAGTAACTCACACTTTTTGTCGCCCCTGGCCTTTGCTTTATCTGTGGGATACGGAGTGTGATCGTGTCAACATTACACATCTCCGATGAAGAGTCGGGGCTGTGGAAAGTTTACTCTCCATGTCAAAGCAACATTTCTGATCAAAAAGAATTTTTAAGCGTTAAAGCTGTGGAAACCAGACGCAGCCTCGGCCCCAACGACTCAGTGAACTATAATAATACACTTTTGCTGTTGTACACATTATTAATTGACTCCTAACAGGTACCATGATTAATTTGGTCGACTGTTTTCTGCATCTGGATACAACATTTGAGCATCGGTATGCATCTGAAAATCAGAAACATCTTCAAGCTTCTGCATCAAGTCTGTTAAAGTGTTTCCTACTCATCAGGAAGCTTTTCTTCTGTAGACTTATGATTTGTCCAAGCAAGTAAAAAACATCTTAGGATAACAGTTTTCTTCAGGAAAACAAATTGAATTTAGCCAGAATGTTAAATTCCCGTCAGAAATCAAAATAATTATTAAAGATCGGCTCTGGTGAAAAGTGTGTTTTTAAGACGTTCTTGTAGCATTTTTCTGATGATGAAGGACATATAATGAAGAAAATTCAGATTGAAATTGCATTTCTGAAAAAATACTGTTTGTTACATAGAAAATGTGCTGGGCTGCTCCAAATAGAGAGAGCTCTCAGCAACGGGAAGGGGTAGATAGGGGGGCGGGGTTTCTCCAAACCAGCAGTCCCGTCTAAAACTCAGAGGTGAATTTCTGAACTCCTGGCGCTCTGCAGAAACTAAGCCTTAGAAAATGACACAGGTTTATGGATTTTGGCTAAAAACAGCTTCATCACAATTAAAAGATCACTGGGGACGCTTTGGAAAAAGTTTAAAAGAGGGTCAGAATGGACTTTAAATGACTTGATTTTGAATAATTTCTGATTAAAACTGGATTTATGGTAGAACCAATATTTTGTGACCAAAGCCTGTGATTGATGGTGGACACCAACTGTGACCAGAGGGTGTTTTGTGACCCACCGTGACCCATCGGATGTGACCCACTGTTCGCTATGAAGCTTTTATGAGTTCATAAGTGAAATGGCCTTCTTTCATTTTTAAATGAACTTCAGTCTGGAAGTCATCAAGTTTCCTTTTATTTGTTGATTGTTGTACAAAAAATGTCGATAATAGAACTAAAAGGAAAGACGTTTTCTGAGACTTGATTGAACATATTTTTAAAGTTATCTAACTGTTCTTTATCAGAAAATGAGTACCTCAGCAGCAACACTTTTCATTTTGTCATTCATAACAGGACCTTTAAAAACATATTTCCCTGATTTTAAAGTCCCTCAGAAACCAAACCTACAATATTTAGAATATATGAGTTAAAGAGGTGAAGGTTACTGTAACACTTGTACACATTTTCATTCCCTTCGTTAGTTTTAATGCTCTAAAGGCAATGCATTTTTGACTTTTTTACTGTTGGATTTAGAAGTTCTCGATGTAAAAACACTCCTGATCAGCAAACGTAAAGTTTCAGGTTCTGGGTTAAGATTTGAGAAATAAAAACGGATCATGTTTCAAATGAAAGCACACATTAAAGTGCTCAGACAGGTGAGCTTCCTGACTCCAGGCGCCTCCTCTCTTTAACTATTGATGAGGACATAAGTGGTCCACTTTTCCCCTCCTGTCTCTTTCTTGCCTCTTAACTTCCTAACTGTTATGTCTGCTGGAGCCGGCAGATGAATCTCAGACAGGTCGTTGTTCTGTGCGAAAGAAAGGGTTTATGTATTATTAAAGAATGTTGGTGGTTTTCAGCAGAAACCCATTTTGTAGCTGCAGAGGTCTGGGAGCTTTGCTGTTTAGCATTTTGTGGTGTGGCGAGAGCATGAAGACGTGGCTGCAACCTCACATTCATCATCTGTGAGGAGAACAGCCACCTCAGTCGCTTTTGAAAAACCACTGAGCTTCATTGTGATTCATATTTCGGAGGGATGAATCATTTCTGCGCGGTCATGAATACAGCGGCTTGTTTGCCGGCTTTAAAAACGGCTTTCTTTCTGCTTCTCCAAACCAGAGGACTCAGATATAACACCGACAATGGCCCTTAAAAACTACATAAAACTATCAGAGACAACTTTGCAGTCACTAAAGCAGTTAAAAAAATTAAAAACACCCCAACTTTTTCTCCTTTTTTCTTCTTTGTAGAACCCCTACAGTTTCTTTTAGGTATCAAATGACAGCATATGTGCTCAGGTTTTTATTGTTTATTATGAGCTGTATCTGCACCAATAAAGCCAAACCTTCATCTCCAGTGTCAATACTCATCAAATACTCTTTCATTCTGGCTTCGATTGAACAGGTTTGGCTAACAGGGGATTTTTTTTTATTACTCTTCCCTTCACTTACCAGTATTAGCTTTCATGGACTGAACTATGAGCCAAATCCACCCTCAATACAAGGAGATTCAGGTCTCCTGGAGAGAGGCTGGTTTATATTAAAGAAGAAGAAATTCAACTAAACCTCCAAGCGATGCGAGGCTTCAGAGACGGAGCTGCGGCTCTTACCTTGCATTGTTGTGCTTGTTGGCTCTGGGAAGAGTGGAATGAGCAGGAGATAGATGAGGTAGACGAAGGACAGGACGTTGTACCTGAAAAGGCAAGCTGTGGAGAAAAAAAGAGAATTCACCTTCAGATGATAAAAAAAACAACAATCCTGCTCCGAGTACAGAACCCCGGGGTCCTCAAACGCCTCAAACTGCGTTTTTCAGACTTCAACTATGAATGGAGAGCAGGAGAAGGTGCTGGGTTTTCTTTTCGTTGATTTCATCTGAATCCAAATAACATTTAGTATTTCCAGCTTCTTAGAAAACCCAAAGTTCATCACAAATACGGAAGAAAAAGCTCTTTTCAGTAAAAGAAATATACCAAGACTTCACCAGGCAAAAATCTCCAACTATGAGCATTCAAAAATGTTCAAAATGAAAAATTTTGGTTTTTAAAACTTTTTACATATTAATCAGGTTTATTTACAAAAGAGCCACAAGTTAAATATACAGAAATCTAGCACCACTCTTGTAAATCAAAATATTGAAAAAGAAACCTGATTGCAAGTAAAATGTTCCCCCTTGTGTATTTATTTTTCATATTTCCAAATTCTTTTGCCAAATTGTTCATTGCTGGTTGAAAGAGTTGACATAAATCGTAATTTTTTTTAAGGAACACCATCATTCCTAAACCGTCATTATCAGAAACCTTTTCCAGAGTTTCTTACTATATTTGACTAATAAAACAGTGAGGGGATTCAGGCCGTCCTCAAACACCTCATCCAGCAGGAAGTCCTTTAATCCCACTGATGAAAGGAAAAATGCTTAAGGGCAAACATGACTTCTAGAAAAAAAAACAATTATTGATCCTGAGACCAAACGACCAGCTCACCTGACCTGGGCTTTTACCTACAACAGCTCACATTACTCACTAAGTGATCATCAATTAATGCCTCCAAAATGAGCAACGCCGCCTTAAAATCAACTTCCGCCTTTCAGGAAAACTAAATGAGCAGCAGAGCGTTCCATCACTCACATCAGCGATAAACGCTCCAAAGTGAGTATTCCATGTGGGATGGGTCTGGGAGCTTTTTCAGGTGTGGGAGAAGGAATGAAGCACACAGTGACTCAGTGTTGGATGTGGACACTCCGCCTGACCTCCATATTTCTCTTTACTGTTATATCAACAAGCTCAGAGTTTACAACCCGCCCGTCCGCGCCACTTATCATCCAAGTCGCCGCCATCGGCAGCTACTGGAGCTGCAGCAGAAAAATTACACATAACTGCAGAAAATTGTGCTTTTATTTGTCTTTGCACAGTCAATGGAGCTATTCATGGACATCTGACTTGGCTCTGGCTTCTCCCTCAGAGAGGTAAGGGCAGGACCCCCGTTTCTCTCTGCAGTCAGATACTGAGCTTTCAGGAAAGGCCAACAACAGTCAGTAAAGGCCGTGGGGCCTGCATGCCGTCTCTGGGCAAATCACAAACATCTGCAGATTTCTGTTATGACCTTTGACGCAAGACGGCCAAACCGCAAATGCAATGACATTAGAAACTAGAAGGAGCTGCATTTCCAGGAGAAAATGCAGGGTTGAATGCTGTACTGCTGAAGAAAAATGAAACTTAAAGGGTAATAATTGTCACAAAAAGAAAAAAAAAGAACAAATTTGACTATAATTAAGTGAAAACAGCACAATAACAAAAAAGATATTTTAGTGAAAAATGCCAGCGAGCTTCTGCACCAAGGATTCCCCATGGTTTTCAATGGAGGCAAAAATCCTGGAATATCTTGAAAGGTTTAAGGATTTGAAGGATCAAAAGTCATAGCTAGAAAAAGAACATTTGAATAGTTGAATTGTTAAAATAGCTGAAAAATCGTAGGAGTTAAGTTTAAAAAAATGGCGAAAAATACTATATTAAAGAAAGAGAAACAGGAAAACAATGGGTTGAAAGCTATAAAGCATTCAACCAATAAAAGGAGCTTAATGGTTATTGTTTTTTCTTCTTCTACAAAGACAAAAAGGACATAAAAGCTTTCAGGCTGATGAGACGCAAACTTCTTACATTTGTTTCGTTTTAACATCTGCCCAATTACTTTTTACCTAATTTCTATTCAATCTGCCTTTACTTAGTTTCAAAATACTCGTTGTGTTGATGATCCCATTAATCCATCTTCCCGGGTTTTTGAGTGTCTGCTTTAGACGCTGGTCTGCAGATACTTGACCACAGCCCTGCCTGACCGTTTTCCTCTGCCGTGTGACTCACCGTCTCAGGAAAATAAAACTTCAGACGTGGGATTATTGCTAAAAGAAAAAATCCCCATTCAAAGCTGAATTGGGCTTTTGTTTCTCCCTGCAGGAGCGCTTATCACACACTGAAAGACACATGGAGGGAAAGAAGCTATCCAACTTTAAGAAATCATAAATAAATAACGGAGGCCCTGCAGTGCCGGGATAAACCGAGCACAGGGAGATAAGACAGGAATTTAGGGATTTTTTGAGAAAAGCCATAAAGTCTGTATAGATTCTCAGTCATCCAAATCGTGATAAAATGAAATGTTCTGAAAAGAATTCAACTGGTTTGAACACGTTTGGCCTGTCATCCGAGCGGCCGCTCGGATGACAGGCCAAACGTCTTCAAACCAGTTGAATTTGATGTTTTGAACACGTCAGTGTCTCTTAAATCTGACATCAGCTTCATTCATCCATCATAAAACCTCAACATTTGAACATCTTTCAGGAGCTAGAGAGCAAACGTCTCTTCCTGAAGATGTTTATCTGTAAAGTGGTTCTCAGGTTGGAGTGTATTTTAAAAAGCGTTGGATGTTAGAGAAGCGCTTGAATGAAAACCCTGAAGATAACTGAAAACTTGCCGGTTTTTGGGAGGTGGATTCAATCTGGAAGTATTTTGACTGGATGTCACGAAATGTGCCTTTAAAGCTAAACTGGTTTGAAACCAAAATACTAACAATTGTTCATAATCTGTTTCATAAATCCTGAAATTATGATGAACATTTTTATTTCTGACTTATTATTGATGCAGTTTTTTGTCTTACTATATGAGTTTAAAAAAAAAAATAACCACATATTTTAAATTAAATTAAATGAAGAAATAAAAAGAAGCAAAAGAATAAACATCTCCAGCTCCTCCTCCTCCTGGACATCCAATTATGATTTTTAATTTTTTTGTTTCCAAGGCAGAAAGGTGAAATTCCAAAATCCTGTCTGTAACTGAATGCATCATTGAATCCACAACTGTGCTTAAATGTGGGCAACACACGCAGCAGTGGAGCAGATGACTCTGCCCCCAAAACCAAACCAGTTTGAAGGACATATTGTACTTTTTTCTTTGAAAAATCTATTTCTGTGACAGACCAGAGCTGACAGCAGCCAATCAACACAGTTGTTCTCTGACAAAGAGAGCTGGCTCTGACTGTGTCGTCTATTATTTCCCAATCGGGAAGTTGGAAATGATGTTCACTCGTTTATTATGGAAGGCTCCATTAGTAGAAAACAAGATGTAACCAGATCTGAGGGATCAATACAATCGTCTGCAGCAGAAATGCAGATGACAGAAATGCGAGGATTTCTGAAGAACCTATGGAGTGGATGGATTCCATGTTTCAGTTTGGCGTGAGGCGGTGCCAGCACAGCGGGCTTCGTCTGCAAAAAGTTCCAGATTTCTGACCGCATGAACGTGTTCACTTCTAGCAGCAGACGAGGGCTGAATTTCTTAGTGTTTTGCAAAATAATAGGATAGTGTTGAATTATCAGATTTGGTATGTTGATCAAATCATTGAATAACACGGATAAAGCATGCGAGTCACACAAAAAAACATGACATGTTTTCCTGCAAACTTTTATGTGCTAAACTGAATTAGTTCATTTCCAAGTCTTTCTTTATAATACTGTAAGCAACATGATTTATCTGAAAATGAATGCAAGAAAAGAGGATAAAAAGCACCCTCTATTTATTTTTTGAATGTTTTTCTTTTTTTAATACGTTACCTCTACTATTTCGATTCATAAATTGCATATTTGCACACCAAACTACCTCTCATTTTTGTCAAATTGATGTCCTCTATTCGTATTGAGCTGCACGAATCTCGTTTCAATTTACAGGCAGAACTGTAGGAAACGTAGTTTTTATGTTTAGCAAAAAGCAAAAACCACACACATCGCAGTCTCTGAACCATTGAAGCCGCAGCTTTTTCCTCATGGTTAGTGTGGCTTGTAGCTGAACTCACAGCTTCGGACTCACAAAGTTCAACTGATCCAGAAAACATCAGCAGGACACCACCCTGCAGGACTCGGGTTTGGTGCCCCTGACGGAGGAGAACATCAACCCTTTCAAGGCTAAACTCCGCAAAAAAAACAACAGTTTTAGTTATTTTGCTTAAATTAAGTCAAATTTGTTGCTTTGACGTAATACTGCAATCTTTAAAAAATGTTTAAATATGATAATCACATTTTTTACGCATTTAAAAACCTTTTGATTCATTTCTTTTGTAAAAGAATCCTTGTGGTATCAAAGCCAAACTGCTTAGTTTACTAATAAATCAAATGTGTTTTAGGTGATTCATTGGGAGGAGAAACTGAAGTACTTGTCACCCAGCGCATCATTTGTCCTTGTTTTCCATTTTAAAGTCCCATCACTGGGGTTTAGATAAAGTTCTCGGATCCGTATGGATTTTTCTCTGTCCGTGTCCATCCTGATCCCACAGATGCTGCTGGCGCCGGAGCGCGTGCACGTGACCTCTGTTACCATCAAAGCGCCCTGACTCACTGCTCCTCACACGACAGTTTCAACACCTGATGGGACTAAAGTTCCTCCTCTTGATGTTCTCTAAACTCTGCCAGTGAACACATAAACAGCAGACTGTTTGATCAGAAAACTGCAGTGGGGAGCTCCTGCTCGTGTGTTGCTGGAGGGGATTGTGTACCTATGGGCCTAGCAGCTGTGTGCGTCTCAATAGAGGTGCTGTCAGATGGCCAACAGGAAACGGCGACTGTGAAGCGTCATCAGGCGGCTCTGTCACTAGCACATGAAAAGCAGCATGCATGACACACATCAGAATTATTACAGCAAAGGTCGATTTGATTTTTAGGAGATGTATTTTCCAGTATTTTATCCGAACTGAGCTCTGAGATAACAGAAAAAAAAACGTCTAATTAGCACGAATGAAGGGAATGTGTGTCTTTCTCCACCTGTCAGTAGCCTTTCAGAGCTGTGGAGTTTGACAGGAGCTCATTGGCACTTTGAAAACGCATCAAATATTAAAGGTATGTTTACGATAAAAGGGAAGGCGTTTCTTCTCTCCCTTACAACCACATTATTAATTCATACTGTTAAAACGACTTTCCATGAATTAATGTAGACAATGCTTGGCCTCCTAATTGCTTTTGGGTGCATCGGCCTGTGGAGCGCTGCATTATGGTGAAACTGAGTGGCCTTTATCTCTGGAAAGCCTGCCGTTAGTCTTTAAAGTACCTCCGCCTCACACAGACACCACAATGGAACCTCAGCGACACTTGCAAAATAATCACTTCTCGCCTGCGGCCTACCACAGAATTATAGCTACAAGTTAGCTCTGCTTGAAGGTGCGAGCTCAGCTGCAGCTGCTGCATCCTCGTGTGTCCAAAACCAAACAGCCAGAATGAATCACCTACATCTGCACAGCAAATGAGTGGATCAGCTGGAAACCTTTAATAAGTGAGTGGAGCTCTTTTTATTTCTTTTTTAACAAGGTGGAGGAACCTGTAAACAAACTCCTCCTGCAATTTAGAGGAAAACAGACCCAACAGTGAGTCAAGAGCTGCCTGACGAACAACAGTCAAAACCAGGAGAGAAATCACACAAGCATCTCCACACTGTGCTGTGATGCAATCCAGCCACACATCCTCTGCGCACTGCAATTAGGTTGTGCTCCACTCAGAGGGAGACTAAATAAAAACAAATCTGTCATTTAAATAACTTTTAACAATCACAAAACGTTTCTAAATGCAACAGGTTTCTTTTTTTTGTATAAAAACACAGTTAAGGACAGCAGTGGATCTGTGCGCAATCTTCAGGAGGATGAACCTCCAGCATCATGAGGTCAAACAGAAACTTCCAGCATCCTGATAAAAAAGGATCAAATGCGCGTGATCCCTTAATCAACATCATTGATGAGACGGATTCTTAGTATAATTAACGGATAACTGATGGTGTAACTCCACCTGGGTGGATGCAGGACAGATGAGGGGGAAACTCACCGGCTGAGAGACACATCGGCAGGAGCAGCCTGAATATCAGCCCGCACACCACCTGAGAGGCCATGACTGTGTGTGCAGCCGGCGTGCAGCCCTGGTCGGAGAAGCGGGAGAATGTCTCTCTAAAGTTGCTGTCGCATCCCAGACTCCCGCGCTCCGTCAAACTCCGACAGCCTGTCCCGCACGGCCGCGTCGGCTCCCCCCTGCTGATGACACCTGGACTCCGGCCAGGTCCGAGGTCCGCTGCTGCTGCAGGTTTCTCCCCCCACAAGTAATGTCACCATGATAGAGAACCATAACGGATCACGGCTGCGCCGAGGTCATGCTGCTGTGGCGGAGCGGCTGCGCTCTCAGGTGCGCAAAACAGCGGCGCTGGGAACCCGCGCAAAGAAAGAAGAATGGAGCCAACAAGTCCTCAAGTAATTCACCCCACTTTTTTCTTTTCTAACAACCCAATTATATCAATTAGGAGCAGTTCCACTGTCTTCACTACAGCTCTTTACTGGGGGTCTTTGACGGAAGCCGCAGAAACCAAATCCGGGAGGTCGATAACCTGCGAAATCTTGGAGAAATGTGACTTTCTGACTTCTGGCGTAGACTCTCCTCACCAACAAGCGGATAAAGCCACACAGGAGAGTGACAGGGGGTTCAGCCAATCAGAAGTGAGCGAATAGCTCCAGACCCGGCCCCCTGAAATAATTGGAACCAAGAGGTGGGACGGCAGATGGATGGAAGTGCTCCAAGTTTGAAAAAAAGCGTTCTCCGCAGCATCGATGAGGTTCCACAAAAGCGCATTCCCGCCGTTTGACAGGAAGCGCGAAACCTGTTGACATCAACAGAGCAGAAGTAGTTTAGAGGAGGACCTCTGACTTCCACTGCAAGCTGACCTTAGCCCTGATGGAGTTTAGAGAGAAACAGTGACATCTACTGGTTAGAAAAGTGAACTACACGCCGCAGATAAACTCATCCTTTCACGATTTTTATCACAATCAGCAATATTACCTTTAAGTCATTGGACAAACAAAATACATCCACCCTCTAAATTTTGGTGTTTGAGTTGAATTTGAACAACATTTGTTTGATCTGGAGACATTTTCCTCTGGAGCTCTTCCTTTCTCCTGACGCTCACTTCCTCCGCTTTGTTCTGTCTTCCTGTCTTCCTGCTTCCAGATGCTGCTCAAAGGCACTCATTCAGGCTGTTTTTTTAAACAAAACTGTAACTCTGAAGCCAAAAAGCAAAACAATTGGAGGAGAGTCATATTTTCCTTTTGTGCTGTACAAGTCAGACTGAGCTCCACATGAACAAAAAAGATCAATTGTAAAGTTTTTTTTTCTTAATAGAATTCTACCCGTTTTAAAACTAAACTGTTCCTCCACATACTGTGCCTTCGTTTCTGCCAACCTGACCTTTTATTACTATTCTTTAATTTTTTGTTTAATAGTTGTTTTTTTAAGGTTTTCTTCTTGATTCCTGTCTAATTGTTTTTATCGTTTTTGCATTTTCTTTCATTCATTGATGTAATATTGTTTGCAGCACTTCGGGCCTCCTTGAATGGTGGTGGAAGGTTCCCTATTAATGAATAAATGAAATGATGAAAGGAAATTTTGATGAGAATAAAACTGGGAACAGGAGTGAAGTACAGATATTTCGGGTCAATTTTCTCCAGAATGAGCCTCAAAGTCTGCCTCCCCCCTCTAAAAATATAAAAACACTGATTTGTTTTTGTTATTGTTACTATCATGATAAATATTGGTGTACATTTGTGTCATGTTGGGGGAAAAGAGTTATATCAATAAATATTTATTTAAAATATAAGTGAACTACTTTTTACAAAAAAAAAAAACCATAATCATAAAAAGAAAATAGCCTTTTAATGAATACGAAATAGTTTTCACAGAAGTTGACATGACTTCCCTTCAAAATAAAAGACACAATCCTGTCCATGCAGCAAAGGTAATAGAAGGTAGGGGGATGTCTGCAAAAGGAAACAGCAGATGTGCATCTCAGCCAGAAATGTGTAAACCTAAACATTTAATAAAGCTAATTAAGTGACCCTAGCCATATTATTTAACCTTAAGGTGGACTTTAAATCATTGTTTGTTCAAAAATAATGTCAACCTTAATTATGATTGTACCCACTTACTTCTAAATGTCTTTTGTGGTACATGACTCACAAAACTCTGTCAAACTGTTTTAGTTCGACTTGTAGTATGTACTATCCTTCAACTAATTTTGAATAAGTTGAATAAAGTTTGATCAGATTTTTTTTCCTTCAATACTTACTTTTTACTTTATGGTGAATTTTTTAAATTAGAAACGTTTTATTTTTCTTCAACCAAAGATTCACAGGAGGCACCAGAGCCCCTTGACTCCTGTTGGAGTCACGAAGCTGCTGGAGCCAAACCAGCTACTGTTGGGTGAAGGCGGGGTTCACCCTGACCAGGTCACCAGTCTGCCACAGGCCCTGCAGATATCATGTTCAGAACAAGTAGGATATAATAAATCAGCTGGAATAAAAGGAGATGTAATCAACAGGAAAATGTGCTTAAATGTAATGTGGCTGAGCTGTGGTTCTTTTTTTTTCCTGAAGTATCCTTACATCAAAAAATGCTAAAAAGGAATGCTTGGCAAATGTTAAAAGCATGAGTGAGTGTGTCTTGGGGAGCTGTGGCTGAGCTGAATGTAATCAGATCTGGAACTGAGTCGGGTTGGGCTGAAGAATCAACAAGTGTGGAGACAGAATGAGTGAAGAGTCGTCTGATCACAGCTGCTGAGACATCTATGAAGTCTGACAGCGTTGGACTACAGAGAACTGACCATCTGACCCAAACACTTAGGACATCCTCTGTCATCTGAGAGCAGGAAAAGGAAAAGATGACCTTCTCATCCTGCATGTCGACATCCTCCAAACTGGTCATCAGGAGAGCTGGGCTGGGCCCTTCCTCATGGAAGACGCTCATCAGGAGAGGAAAGCGTCATCGTAGGATCACGAACTTCAGGCGTTTATCTGTTGCCAAAGAAATCCCAACTTAGGTTTTTAAATACGTCACAGACTATCAATTTAGAACTGACAAAAATACGCACGAATGATTCTATTTTCCATCATCAATTTGACCTTGAGTCAGCACTGAGTCACAAAAAATGTCCAAAATGTTCTTTAGAAAGTTGGCTGGAGCTGATCCGCTTTGCTGACTCACACAGAGAGAGGCCCCTCTGGATTCACCTGAGCAGATCAGTAAAGAACTCATTAAAATAAAAGAGAACATAAAAAGTTTTAATTTTGTCTCATTTTAATTTTTTATTTACAAACAGGCAAGATATTCTTGTAGCAATCTTTATTTCAAAAGTCTAAATGTAATTTGGAAATGAATACTTCCCGAAAATGAGAGGAAAACTTAAACTACAAGGCAATTCTGATGCTAAAAAATAGAAATTCAAAGCAGTTAATGAACTCAGTAGACAAAAAAGCTGAAAATCTGATCATGAGTTTGTTTATGAGAAAAAAAAATCCTCCAAACCTGACCATCCAAAACTGCACCAATCAGTCAAGCTAACTTCCACTGCTTTATGCCTGTATTGATCCAGACTGCAGTTTCTCTGATGTGCATGATGAGAGCGAGGAAAGGCCGGAGGCGCCAGAGCTGATCCAAACGACACCGCTGTGCCTTCATGTGGAAAAAACTGAGCTGCTGGAGCAACAAAGGTCCTGCTTTTACTGCACTGAATCACATTTTGACCCAAACAGAACCTGTGACATAAACAAATAGCCAAATGCAGGTTATGAAAAGCTGTCGACCTCTAACCTGAAGGTCCACTTTTCACTGGAGCTCCAGAGCGACTGCTGCGGCGTCCGTGTGGGAGCAGCAGAGCCGCCATCGACTCTCCTGACCAGCTGTCAGCTTCAATCGATAACCAACCGCTCTACATGGCAGCCCCTGATTTGTTTTTGCCAGTTGAAGTCCAGGTTTGCTGATGCGATCCCACAGGTAGATGCAAATCTTAAGTAACATCTGTCTTTGATTCATTATTCATCTGAAGAGAGAGTTATTGATGAACCCTTCAGAACTAATGACCTCTGCGGTGCAGCTTTGGGGCAAATTTCTCCTGACTCTCCTTTTTTTATTGCAAATTTAAGCAAGAGGTTATTAAATTCGTTAGTTTTTTTGGGTTGTCACAATGTGATGTGACACGAGTGGCCTGGTTTACATAGGAGGCAGATGACTTTTTGAGTTCAAGAACAGGTTTTTATTCTCTGTTACACCTTGGCTGCACAGCTCACTCATGCTCTCCCCCTTTTTCCACTGAGCTCCTTCTCTTCTATGGGCTCCAGTTCATTGGCTGGCCACGCCCAGGAAGGAAGCCACTTTTAAACAACAACAAAAAAAAAATCTAACACAAATGTCTTGTAAATGTCTTGTAAATTCTACAGTTAAAGTCCTGCAAATAAAGACATAAATAACTAAACAAAGAACTCAAATCATAACAACAAAAGGTATACAAAGAAATCCAAATTCTTTCCACTTCCTGTGCCCAACTATTAAACAGGAAGCAAAGGCCTTGGCTACCATTTTGTTCCTTGGGCACCAGGAAGAGAAGGTGAGAAACATGACAAAAATCAAACCAGTCTTAAACATTTGGTGATTGTGCTTTACATGCATGATGTGTCTATGATGAGCTATGACAGACAGGTGACAAGTAGATACATCTACTTTGTCACACAGGTGCTTGGTTTCTGACAGACCTCTGCTCCTCGGCAAAATATACGGTTTGTGTGCTCATGTTGGAATAACATAAGTGATGAAACAGCTCATGGTCTGGTCATGGGTCCTCATCTGTATTTTTGATAGTATTTAAATGACAAGAGGACAAAGTTCATGCATTCATGCTAAACCCCCAAAAACCTCATACGGTTTCGTGGAAAAAGATTCTGAACCTCTTGTTCTTGCTGACAGATGTGTAAAGAGGACAAACTGTCACAATAACAGGCAGATGGCTGGTTCCAAGTGCAGCAGCTTTATTAGCTCAGCTAAAAGTCCACAAAGATAAAGCAGGGTCAGGCAGGTAGGAGTCGATAACAGGCATAAGATCAACTGAAGAGAGACGGGGTAGTCAAGATTCCAGGCGAGAGTCAGTGCAAACAGAGTCAGAGACCAGGGGCCTCATTTATAAACGTTGCGTACGCACAAAAGAAGGCGTACGCCACTCTCTACGCAGTAGTTGAGATTTATAAAAAGCAAACTTGACGGGAAAATGTGCGGTCCTTCACGCAAGCTCTGACCCAGGCGTACGCACAAAAACGGGTGAAATGAGAAACGGCGACACCGTCGGCAGATGGAAGAAACACGTGAAAGTGAAAATGACAATACTGCCTCTCAGAAATAACATGAAGACTTCACAAAGCAAGTCTTACAATTAACAGCCTACACGAACACCCATTTGATCGATCAGCAGTGAAACAAACAAAAAAGATCAAACGAAAATTACAACAGAAATTCAAATGAACAATTATTTGCAAAAAGAAAAATGAAATATGTTCTGCAATATTGGCATGTTGTGCAATTCATCCTCATAAATAATATAGTTAACAGAACAAAATAATTTACAAAACTGATATTCTCGTCAGTGTGTCCGTCTGGCGGAGCAGATATAGGTGCGGACGGACGGACAGACGTACTAATTGTCCACTGGGGAAAGTTGTTTTCATATTAAAACATTTCTTCATAAACTATGGAATTATGGTATTCATACATATGCCTTTAGTTTATTTTATTTTATTTTTTGATAAAACCATGTATGGCGTATGTCTCAACCATTCAGAAAGCAACAAGAAATTACATTTGCGCTGAACAATTTCCCATTTCCACGTCGATTATTACCGACATCTGTAGCTTGTCAGATGCAATAAATGGATGGAAATAAAATGCCCCATCACAATGCGTAATGACGCACAATGGCTGATCTTGTGCTCTTAGAAGATGTGGCAAATGGAAGAATTCGGAGTGAACGCATCTTTAGACAGCAAGAAAACTTGCTTATGAGTGGCTTATGAGCCGGTCGCGACTTCATCGAGCCGTCCTTTTGGACCTCTGCGGGCTTTTGGGCCCGGCGTTACAGAGGAGCACTCGGAGGAACCACACGTGTCACCCGGTGCATCTGGCGCTCCGGTCCCCCCCATCCCCCACCGCACCCCCTCGGACCAGCCACGGTCCGAGGTTGTGAGGCTACAGCATTTACGGCGTCTGCCACCGTTTGCCACTCATGTGCCTTTTTGGCATCAGTAATGCCCACACTGTGCCCTCCAAACAACACTTTTCTCCTCTTTTCCACCTCGCCAACGATAACTTCTACTTCACATTGAGTGAAGTTACGTTTTTTTGATTTCCTCTCGGTGTTTGGCATGATTTCGCAATCAATGAATATTCATTTGTGGGCGTTTCACGGACTATTTATGGGCAACTATGGGCGTGTCATGAAGCCGCAAAAGCTGCGCAGCATTTAGAATCGGTTGTGATTTATTAAGGGAAAGACGCGTAGGATGTGCGTGCGCACGGTTTTATAAATCCGAATATTTCTGTGCGTACGCACGTCCTATGTTTCATCCGTACGCCACTTCTGACGCAAATCCTACGCAAAGTTTTATAAATGAGGCCCCAGAAGATCAGATCCAAACATAACACTCTGTAATGAAGGCAGACTGGCACAAACAATACTTTGCACTGAGTGTGGCTCAGTGCAGAGCTTAAGTAGACTGTGATTGATTGAATGAATGAGAGTCAGGTGTGCAGCATCCAGGAAGTGCACGCTGGGGTTGCTGGGAGATGACGTGCATTCAGAACTCTGGAGATGGTTCCCGCAGGTGACCAGAGGGGGAGACAGAACTCTGACTTCTGACATAAGATCTATTATGTTCATGTTTATGTTATAATGTTCATTCCTCACTAGAAACAGCCCCAAAGTGGTATTTTGATCCATTTACGCATCTCTGAGTATTCCTCTAAAACCTGCTCTCTGACCACCAGCCCCTCCCAGTCCACAGAGACGAGTGGTTTCTCACATTGTGACATCACAAAGTGGGGAACAGCCCCTTCCAGGAAGAGTCTGCACTTTGGCAGTTTTGCAGAGTCACACAAAACTACAGACACTCACGTTCACACCTAAGGGAGAATGATCAGCAGTCAACCTAAAAAGAATGTCTTTGTGGGAGGAAGACAGACGTGCACAAAAGAATATGCAAACCAGCCGGGTGATGGGATTTGAACGTTACCCTGCAGCACGTGATGCCTTCACATTCAAAGAAATAATTACTTCTTTTAAACAATGACAAAAGAATGAGCTGAAGAAAAATATTCATTATCTTTCTACCAGTCATGAACAGAAAAATTCTGATCTTGAATTTCCCTGCAACCTGCATCACTGTGTGGCGTGTGGCGCCTGACACTTCCAGGACTCAGCAGGAATGCAGGCCTCCTTGACCGAACACTCGGGCTATTTGCTTGGTGGATGCAGAGCAGCTCTTTGTGCTACTTTAGCGGCAAGATAATGGTCCTGCATAAAAGATGATTGAAGTCTTCTTATTGTGTCATCAAGGCTTTGATTGCCTCCGTTAAAGAGCCGGAAGAAGCTTGTATTAATGCACACATCCAGGAAGTTGGCCTCACCGTAAACGACTAACATGTTGACAGGCTGTTTGTGACGACACAACAGTTTACAGTAACCACGAGTGAAGCTGCTCACGCTATCAGCTTATGCATAATTGAGGGCTCTGGACGATGCACCTACGCAGGACGAAGTGAAGTTTTTAACACACCAATGATGGCCTGATAGGTCAAAAGGTCAACAGGAAATAAGTACAATGGCATCAGCTCTCCCTGAAAACACAAAGAAAGTGAAGGGTTGTGTCTGCAGACACAAAGAAGTTTTAGCTTTGCGATTTTCATTCAGAGGTCTGAGCAGAGTCTTTTCAGCTTCCCCTTCAGTCACAGAAACTCTCCCCCACTGACAGCAGCTCCGCTTCTATTTCAGAAGATTTAAACCCACAACAATAAATTATGCGGGGCTGGCGACTCCTCCTGAGAACTCTCAGCTTCCCCGTCCCCTCTGTCACATCCATCATCATTTTCTGCTGCTCAGGCTCATAACTCACGGTTTGGTTTGTGACTGTTTACGTTTCTGCGCTGGAGGCAACTACTGTCTGGGTTTTTCCTCGACAGATTTCCTCCTGTTTTTATCTGGTTTTCAGGTTTCTAAAATGTCAACGTAACATAAAAAAGTAAACTTCAACAAGTTTATTTAAAACGGAAAATAACATTTTCCTTTATTTCTCAAGCTTACACTGAAAGGTGCATTTCTGTGTGGAGGTTACATTATTTAGTCTTAGTTGTGAACATATTTTGACTCAAGGCCGTCTCTCACAGACCCATTCTGCACATATTGCACGCATGAAAATTGGTCATACGTGAATATACATGGAAAAATTGTGAAAATTTGTGGTCTTTCCGTGAAATTTTCACAGATATGTCACAAATAAGCAACATTATGGAAGAAGTACAAATAAACCAAGACAAGAACACGTAAATCAATGTAAACATTTGTGCGTCAATTATGTAATTTTAACATGAAATGTGCGCCGTATACGTGATGTAAAAGTTAGGACATTCTCTCAATCCTCTTCTGAATCATCCAAATGCTCTCTAGCAGACTTTAGACGGGCCTGCACATGTACTAGCTTTAGCAGGGGGACACGTCTTGCCCTGCATGGTTGGAGTCCCTGGCAGTGTAGTGTGTTACTGATGGTAGCGTTTGTTACTTTGGTTCCAGCTCTCTGCAGGTCATTCACTAGGTCCCCCGTGTGGTTCTGGGATGTTTGCTCACAGTTCGTTCTTGTGATCATTTTGACCCCACGGGGTGAGATCTTGGGGGGAGCCCCAGATGGAGGGAGATTATCAGTGGTCTTGTATGTCTTCCATGTCCTAATAGTTGATTTCTTCACACCAAACTGCTTACCTGTTGCAGATTCAGTCTTCCAGCCTGGTGCAGGTCAACAATCTGGTTTCTGGTGTCCTTAGACAGCTCTTTGGTCTTGGCCATAGTGGAGTTTGGAGAGTGACTGTTTGAGGTTGTGGACAGGTGTCTTTTATTTAGGTAACCAGTTCAAATAGGTGACATTAATACAGGTAACCAGTGGAGGACAGAGGATCCTCTACAGAACAAGTTACAGGTCTGTGAGAGACAGAATGTTTGTTTGTTTGTAGATGACCATTTAGTCTCTCATAGTTGATGTTCACCTATGAGGAATTTTACAGGCCTCTCTCATGCTTTTAAGTGGGAGAACTTGCACATTTGATGGCTGACTAAATACTTTTCTGCCCCACTGTACGTTGACATATGTGGAATGGTCGAGGAAATCCACAAATTTTTCTTTGCTTCTCGCAAAAATTATGCGCAATTGCGCAAGAACAGTGGTCACCGATCCTGTTCCTCGTGGGCTACCGTCCTGCTTGTTTTGCAGCTAACCCTGCTTTAGCAACTGCTGCTCACCTTGATCAGGTGCGTTTTGGGCTGATTCAATCCAGCTAATCAGCGTTTACTGGGTTAGCTGCAAAACAAGCAGTGCGGTAGCCCACGACGAACAGGATTGCTGACCCTTGAAATTACGTAATAATTGTGTATAAACTACATAAAATACGCCTAAACTCTGTAATTCTCAACCGACCAAAAATTTTGAACAGCTCAAAACCAAATTCACGTAAAGACCCGTCTGCTGGAACCCTCGACAGACATGACAAAGGAATGACGAACGCCAGAAAGACTCATGAATGACGCATGGATCACGCATGGATCATGGCTGTGTGACACGGCCTTTACAACTGATCTACAAAAATCTGCACAGAGGGCTTTGAAAATTGATCTGCTAACCAAACACTGTAATGTTGTCTATTCCTTCTTTTCTTTGTATTTGTTTATTTATTATAAAATAATCAATAAATGGATCAGTGTGTGTTGCAAACTCACATTTTTATAAATTTGCCTTTTTTTTATGAAAGCTTTTTTTTTTCGGACAAAAACTTTTACTGACAACTGATTAGCAGCCAGCACATTTTAATGTTGTCTGTTAAAGCATTACAGTAACCAGACAACAGTTTCAAGCAATGATGGACGTCTTTGGACTTTAAAGATCTACTTTCTTTGCAGCTTTTGACTGAGTCCAGGCACAAATATCACATAACAGAGAGGTTTGATGTTCATCTCTGCATCAAAAAGCTTCCTAACAATTGTGGGCATGAGTCAGATGTGAGTCATTTTTTCTGCTTTTGGCATTTTGCCTTTTTTTTTTTTAAACAGTGTTTCTCAAACCTCTCTCTGCATGTTTTGCTCGTTTCTCGCTTTAAGAACAAACTTTGGTGTTAAATCTGGTCTCTGATGAGCTGAAACAGGCGTGATAGAAACTAGAAAAAGTCCAACTTTTCTGTCAACTTTGATTCTTTTGGCGTGATCGTGTCAGATTACATTTTCTCTTTTCATGTCAGAATTAAGGATACATTAAGAGAACAAAGGGGAAAAATATTAGAAATAAGTTAACCTAATTTTTTTCCTGACGTATAATTTCTTCACCAGATAAACATCCATCCATCTTCTAAACCTGCTGCATTCTCTTTGGGGTCACAAGGATGCTGGAGCCTATCCAGCTACTAAGGAGCGAAGGTAGATTTACTGGACAGTTCACCAGAGCAGCAAAACACATGCACTCCAATTTGATATTCTAATGGAAGTTGTGAAATAAGATTAAAAACATTTTTACTTATGTAGAGCAAAGTATGTTTCTTCCTGTGCCGATAAGCAGCTTTTTAGATGAGCAGTCTCGTTTCTTCTCCATGAAAAAAAGACCACAAACTGAGTCTGGACTTTTAAGCAAACAGTGCTGTATCTGATCATCCCCCTAAGTGTTCATCTGGTGCCTGATGAAAATCTCAATCATTTCCATTCAAACAGCAGGGCTCCTCTCTGTGTTAAACTGGTTAGCAGTGAAGTTTAGCTGTATTAAGTCAGATAAAAGCCTTCATGAGCGCTGCCACTTCTCGCTGATAACCCTGCAATAACCTGTGCTGCATTAATGGAAGTGTAACAGTCTAAAAGTTTCCTGCTGAGCGCGCAAAAGTGTGCTGCTGCTGCTAATTTCATTTACTAAATGTTTACTGAGTGATCATTCAGAGGAAAAACAAACTCCTCCAGTGTGACAGCACATCTTCTGCAGCTGAACCTGTTCACAGCCTGATTCTTTCCAAAGGGTCATTGTGTTGTAGAAAAACCAAACAAAAAAAACAAAAAAATCTCTCGCTGGGATTCTGGCATCCTCCTGTTGGCAATCTAATGCCCAAATTTTAGTTACCAACGCTGAATCTTTTACTTAAACTCTCCTACTAGTTTTGCAGAAAGTGTAAAAAGTGTTTGATTGTGAGAAACGTCTTTTTTACCCTTTAAATGGATAACATCCCTCAACGTTTGAAAAATGTGTTTTGCTAACTCAACTCAGCTCATCTTTATTTATATGGCACTTTCAATCAACAGCAACCGCCGACACAAAGTGCTGAACACGAGAAATGAAGAAAACAAACATCTTATAACACAAGATTAAAAAATAGAGAGATAATAACAATAAAACCAGTACAATACCACTGCAATAACAGAAGTCTCATGTTGTATTAAAAGCCAGAGCATAAAAATGGATTTTCAGGCAGGCTCTAAAAACGGACAGTGATGGAGCTCCTCTAATGGACAGTGGCAGAGAGTTCCAAAGCTTTGGAGCAGCGACAGCAAAAGCTCTGTCCCCTCTGAGCTTCCGTCTGGACCTCGGTACCTTCAGAAGCAGCTGATCAGCTGATCTGAGGCACCGGGCTGGTGAGTAAGGAGAGGGAAGTTCAGAGAGGTACAGCGGGGACAGATCATGTAAAGATTTAAAAACAAATAAAAGAATCTTAAAGTGAACTCTAAAATGCACAGCAGCCAGTGGAGCGAAGCTAAAATTGTTGTGATGTGGTCTCTCTTACGTCCTCCAAACAGAAGACGGGCAGCTGCATTTTGAACACGCTAAGAATGAAAACTTTCAAAAAGTCTTTCTCTTCTTGTTCTTCTTCTTGTTCTTCTAAAAGAAAACCACACATCCTGTAAAAACAATTGAGTGAAACTAAAGACGCAGCTTTAAATCTGGAATCTGGAAATCAAAGCTGTTGATCAGATTCAAAAATGCATCTCAAGGGAGATTGGAAACTCAGAGAACACAAATACAGGAAACTTTTCCCAATAGTTCCTTCCTGCCAAAAATTTATTCACCAAACGATGACTTACCTGGATGTCCTCACTATATTGATTATGTCAGAAAAGTCTCAACTGTGTTTCAATGAAATACTCACAAAGCAGACAGAATTCCCCCTGTCTGCTGAATTTCTTTAGAAAGTTGCTGGAGATTCCCTGCATCTCTTCTGCAGCAGCAATCACCAAGAAGACATATAAATCGCTTTTGCATTGATCTGCGAGTGAAACCCTCACTGTGTGTTTTGTATTTACATAAGGTGGACTTTCCATGAGCTCTGAATGCTGATCTGCTTTAGAGGAGCTTTCCCGTGTCTTCATGAGGCGTCTGTGGGTCCAGTTGGACACTGGACCCCCCCCCATGAAGGTGGACTCGGGTCTTTCTGCTTTGCACTGAAAACGCAGTGGGGGACCTGAGGATCCAAACGTCCCGCCCAGGTAAGAGGAATGGTGCTTGAAAGTAAAGTTCTTAAAGCAGAAGCAATCATTCCATGTAGTTGAAATGGCAACACTTGAAAGAACTAAAAATCCTGAGAAAACGCTTACGGATTTGTAATGAAAATGAATTCAGGTTCAAATTAATGTATTTTAAAATAGTTGGATAAAACATATAAAAGGAACCTATAAGCGCAGTCTGTTTAGCTAAAGGGGTCACCAACTCTGTTCCTCGTGGGCTACCGCCCTTTATGTTTTGCAGCTTCAGTCATTGCTGCTCACCTGGATCAGGTGTGTTCAGTCAATCAGAAACTGGGCTGATTCAGTCCAGCAAAGTAGCATCTACTGAAGCAGGCTTAGCTGCAAAACAAGCAGGGCAGAAACCCACGAGGAACAGGATCAGTGAACCCAGGGAGAACATATGCTGCTCAATAAAGTACTATCGTAAGGTGCTGTACTCTGATTTCCAGAGGACCAACTAAGAAGCTCTTGGTTACACAGAAAAGAGCAACACAGAACCTGGATCCTCCATCAAAATGACCATCAGTTTTCATTAAAACTGTGATTCACTGTAGATAAATCATACATTAGATTATTTTTTCCTTTCTAGGTGTTGTGATCTTTTTAGATTTTAATTCACTTGGCCTGTCTCACTTTTTATACTTTTATTGCCAAAGAAAAAATGAAATTACCTCAAGCAACTTAATCTTAATTAAGACAGAATCTAAATTCTTGGTCCAGAATTGTTTTTATTGGCAATAAACTTAAAAGCATTCATTTGTAATAATGTCAACGCTTTCCTTGAAACAGAACTTATATAGAGGTAAGTTCTGTCGGCGAGGAGCATGCGCAGTGCTGCTATGGACCAGCAGAGGGCGCGCTGGAGTCACTGGACAGCGGGTTAAAAAGAGGGGGAGGAGCTAACATGGCGTCTTCAAACATTGGCCCGCTGCTGTTTTGCTTGGTGTTGTTTTTGCTTCGGATCATCGCCTCATCCAGACTCTTATCCGAACCGTGTTACAGAGCCGTAAAGGACGACAGGCCGGACCGGGTTAAGTGAGTGAGCAGGATAACATACAGGAGGGAGGCGGGAAGAACCGGTCCAGACGGCGGTTCTGTTTGTCAAATGGAACAGGCTGCTGTCTGTTTACAGTCAACTCACTGTCTGTGCGTCCCTCACCAGTTAGTGACTAAGTGGACACGTTTACCATTCCGGATTTATTTAGGCTTTGTTTTTACAAGCAGCTCAGCGCATAATTATTATTGTTGTTATTATTGTTGTTTTTGTTATTATTATTGTTATTATTATTATTAACACTGCTTTCATTGGTTTAATCTAAATTAGGAATATTTTTTTATCATTAAAAAACATCTGGAGTAAATGTCTCTTCAAATAAGCAGGAAAACCTCAAATTTAAATAAAAAACTGAGATTGAAATTTATGAAAACATTTTGTTTTGCAGATTAATGCAGAATAAAATGAGTGATTAAAAATTAAACAGTGGTTCCAGTGAATAAAGAGTGAGAGGCTATATAATAAAGTCATAATTCATCATCTGTCATCCACATAGTTTGAGATCAAGAAACCTGCACCACAATGAAGAGATGGGCTTGAAAATTCAGGTCTCTGGAAGTATTGTTGCTGTTGTTAGTTGTATTGTTTTATTGTCCTTTTTTCATATTCATTATTCAAAATGAGGGGCTGCAGGTGGTGCAGTGGTCAGCGCTCTTTCCTCAGCGCAGGATCCTGGTTCAAATCCCAGCTGGGTTCTTTCTGTGTGGATCTGCATGTTTTTCCCGTGCATGTGTGGGTTTTTGTTGAGCACTCTGGCTTCCTCCCACAGTTCAAAAAACATGCTTCAGAGGTTAACTGTTATCCCCAGGTGTGACTGCGTGGTCCGGCAACAGGCTCCGGTGACCCCATGACCCCAAAATGTTAAGAAAATGGATGGATATATTGTTCAGAATGATTGTCTGCTTCTGGTCAAAAGAACCAAGTTTTTTTGTTCTTCTGGACCTGAAGTCAGATAAACGTCCAGCTGTTTCATGAATGCGGTTTCATCTGCTGCTCTGGAAGCTGTGGGTTTGACTCCTCTCTGTCTATAATAACCCGCAGCTCCTTGTTTTGTTCCACTTTTTTGAGGTTTGGGTATTTGGCTGTTAGTAGTTGTAAAATCGTGCATCTTTTAAAAAAAAAAAAACAGCTTTTTCCCGACAAAATGTATTTTTGTATCTTCTACGTCGGGTGGTGACATATGGAATTTAAAACAAACTCATCTGACCTCATTGGAACATTTCTGCAGAGCTGCTGGAGCTTCACTTGATAGATTCCAACCTAAACACGAGATGCAACTTTTCCTCCTTCCGCTCCTCCAGCTGTCTAAAAGGGTGACTGCTGTATACTTGTAAAGCACTTTTCTACCTTCCTCGAAGGCCCAAAGCGCTCTGCAGTCACAGTCCCGTTCACACACTGTGTGATCTGAGGGCAGAGTTTTCAGTCTCTTGCTGTTCTCTGCATCTGTGGCTTTATAGTAACATCTGTTGAGTTAAAGAGTTAGAGAAAAGAGACGTGTGGTTAGTTTTGAAGACACAATAGACTGTCGAATGTGGAGAACACACCAAGAACACCGTATGTGAAGGTTTTGCATTGTTATTCTGGGTTTACGTGAATAACACCTAAAATCCTTCAATATAATTCGACTTTCTATCTGGTTATGTGAATGTTACTACATCCTCTTTACTGCTTTCAGCATGTTACAGCATGTTGTTCAGGAAAAAGCATCAAAACATTTGTTGAATTAATTAAACTCTGTTCTATATTTGGATTTAAACTTCTCCTCTGTGGGTTTACTGATTGTACCAGAGTTCAAGTCAACGCTGATTGGAGAAATGACAAAAATCCAAAATTCCAATCTTCCTCCTTCAGACTATAGCAGCTATGGGAGGACCATGTTCGGTACTGACAGGGAATCAAACCCTCACCCCTCCTGTTTCTGCAGGACTTGTCCGCGTCCACATGAAGGTGGAAATGTGTCGGCTTTGCCTCCATCGTGGGACTGGAGGAACATCGATGGGAAGAACTATGTGAGCGTCACAAGGAACCAGCACATCCCTCAGTACTGTGGCTCCTGCTGGGCCATGGGAGCCACCAGCGCGCTGGCAGGTAACCGTGGCAACAGAGACAGAGGAACTCATCTAATTTAAATCTAATACCATTCATTTAGAAAGTTGCTCAAATTCTGGATGTTGATGGTCGTTACTGTAATTCTGTTTGGAGACCGCATCAACATCAAGCGCGGGGGAGCGTGGCCGTCAGCCTACCTGTCGGTCCAGAACGTCATCGACTGCGGGAGGGCGGGCTCATGCTACGGAGGAGATCACCTGAGGGTTTATGCGTACGCACATCAAAAAGGCATCCCGGATGAAACCTGCAACAACTATCAAGCCGTAAACCAAAGTGAGAAATGAACCAACTTTCTTCTAATTCTCTCAAAGTTTTCCCTCCTGAGTCAGACGTAGTGCTGACTGTGAGGACATCAGACATCTTCAAGCTGAGGGTCAGATCTGCTGTTGCAGCACCAAAACAGTCTTCTGGAGATTAGAGTCCCGGTTTCTCCATTTCTCCCAATTGTCCAAGGTCGTCCACTTAAGATGAGAGAGGCCTGTAATTTTCATCGTAGGTACATCTCAACTATAAGAGACATAATGGAAAACAAAATCCAGAAAATCACATGGTCGGAATTTTAAAGAATTTATTAGTAAATTATGGTGGAAAATAAGTTTTGGGTCAATAACAAAAGTTCTACACAATACTTTGTTCTATACCCTTTGTTGGCAATGACAGCAGTCAAACATTTTCTCCAAGTCTTTACAAGGTTTTCACAAACTGTTGCTGGTATTTTGGCCCATTCCTCCATGCAGATCTCCTCTAAAGCAGTGATGTTTTGGAGCTGTCGCTGGGCAACACAGACTTTCAACTTCCTCCATAGATTTTCTATGGGGTTGAGATCTGGAGACTGGCTAGGCCTCCACAGGTACTTGAAGTGCTTCTTATGAAGCCACTCCTTCATTACCCAGGCAGTGTGGTTGGGACCGTTGTCACAGGCTAAAGGAGGCTTTATACTTGTAAAGGAGGTTTTCACTCAAAATCTGACCATACATGGCCCCATTCATTCTTCCCTTTGCACGGATCAGTCATCCTGGTCCCTTTGCTGAGTAACAGCCCCAAAGCATGATGCTTCCATCCCCATGCTTTACAGTAGGTCTGGTGTTTTTTGGTTGTAACTCAGCATTCACGTTTAGCACTGCAGGGTTAGAGTCCCTAGCAGTGTAGTGTGTTACTGATGGTAGGAATTGTTACTTTGGTCCCAGCTCTCTGCAGGTCATTCACTAGGTCCCCCGTGTGGTTCTGGGATTTTTGCTCACCCTTCTTGTGATCATTGTGACCCCACGGGGTGAGATCTTGGGGGGAGCCCCAGATGGAGGGAGATCATCAGTGGTCTTGTATGTCTTCCATGTCCTAATAGTTGATTTCTTCACACCAAACTGCTTACCTGTTGCAGATTCAGTCTTCCAGCCTGGTGCAGGTCAACAATCTGGTTTCTGGTGTCCTTAGACAGCTCTTTGGTCTTGGCCATAGTGGAGTTTGGAGAGTGACTGTTTGAGGTTGTGGACAGGTGTCTTTTATTTAAGTAACCAGTTCAAATAGATGACATTAATACCGGTAACCAGTGGAGGACAGAGGATCATCTACAGATCTCTACAGTTACGGGTCTGTGAGAGACAGAAATCTTGTTTGTTTCTAGGTGACCAAATATTTATTTTCCACCATAATTTATAAAAAGATTCTAATAAATAATTCAAGTGAAATTAAATAAATAGATAAAATCAGAAAACGTGATTTTCTAGATTTTCTTATTCATTTTGTCTCTCATAGTTGAGGTTTACCTATGATGAAAATTACAGGCCTCTGTCATCTATTTAAGTGGGAGAAATAGTTCAAATGTTAAAGTTTAAGAACAAAGAGTCCTGCAGTCACATCAGAACAAATTTCCTGTTTGAATATATTAAAGTGCTTGAAACTATAATTTGCAATAACATTACGACAATATTATTTAGTACAAAATGTGGTAAATGTTGTCTCTAAATGAAGCTTTTATGTTCTTGTACTGTTAAAAGGTGAAGCTGTTTTTAACCTAATGATTGAAATAAAAATGTATTCAGTTAAACATTTAATTAATCACTGATTTTCCTAAGGGATGAAAAAGCTTAATACACTTATGCAAAATATTCAACTTTTTAATGTTGGCGCCTTAGAAAGTCCCACTCCAATAGTCATTTGATCTACATTCAAAGCGTTCCCAGTCATCTTTTAATTATAATTAGGCTGTTTTTAGCTAAAATAAAAAAAGTGTGTCATTTTTTAGGACATCATTTCAGCAGAGTGGCAGTAGTTCATTAGAAATGTAGCTCTGAGTTTTGGGTGGGACTGATGGCACAGAGCAACCCCGCCTCCCTACCCATCACCATAACTGAGCTTTCTGTTTAGACGCTCTCCCACTAGCTTAAATGGCGAGCACTGTTGGAGCTAACCAACTGTGCAGTTTTGATCCAGATTCCAGCTCAGACGAGGAAATCAAAAACGGATGTGGATCTGGATTATCAGAATGGAGCAGGGAGCTTGTGGCCTGCCAATCATAGATTTTACAAACAAATCAGCTCTTTTTGAAACATCTTCTCCTGAATTACGATGATTTGAATAAAGAAATTCTCAGAATTGCAATTTTAGGCTTAATAGTCTTTAAATGTATCCTCCTTTTTTTTTAGAAAACTGCCACCAAAACATGTTAAAAACTCATTTTATAGGAGTGGATCTTTAAATGCTTGTCATTCAAGAACACAGGGGTATAGAATTTTTTTTTCTAATTTCATCCCATTTTTAATGTTTCCTAAAGTTTAACAACTTACATAACCCTAAAACTGGCTTTTCATTGAACAAAGCAGAGTTTAGTCTGACTGCACAAACAGCTCCTTTGACAGGCACAGCAGCAGCAGCACTTTCCACTATTTCAGGTTTCATCCAGTGGAAGTGAGCTTCTCTCTGTGTGTCTTTAGTCAACACAGACGGGCGCACAGGTTCCTCCAACATCACAAATCTGTTCCTTCTGACTGATTCCACCTCAAATCACTTCATAGATGGTTTCTCTGTGAAGTAGGTGTTTCTCCACAGATCCTCTGCCTGAAAACCCTCCATTGAGTTTCACTTCTCCTGCTCCTGTGTGTCTCAGAGTGCGAGCAGTTTAATCAGTGCGGCACGTGCTCCTTCTTTGAATCCTGTGCGGTCGTGACGAACTACACGGTGTGGAAAGTGGGAGACTACGGAGAAGTTTCAGGAAGAGAGCACATGAAAGCAGAAATTTACACCAATGGGCCCATCAGGTAAAGTTCCTCTGCCTCTATGTGGAGCTTGAGCCTTTTCTCTAGGACACATTCTTATTAGTGATGTTGAATCCTTTTTTTAAAATAATATTTCTTGAAATTTACGGTGGCCGACAGGGCTCACACTACATACAAAAGAAAAAACGCAACGGCATTACCCGAAGCACAACGAAATTACCTGCAACACAATATTTCATCTTCTAGCTTGGCTCAGATAAACGGAAAAATTTGGTGTCTTTTCCTCGTTAATCTATGACTTTTTTCTTGTAAATTTACGAGATTTTAAATCGTAAATTTATGAGATAAAAACACGTAAATTTACACGTTTTTTTTAAATTACGACTTAAAAGTCGTAATTAAAAAAAAAGACAAAAAGTGTTAGATGCAGATGTCACTATGCGGAGAGCTGGGTACATTTATATTTTTAGACAAACGTATATTTGTAAGAAATTACGTTATCTAGTAAGAAAACACCCGAATTTTGTCCAAATATCGTGTAGCTCTCAGGAGCACTGAATAGTTTGAATCTGAATTGGGGGGGTTTTCGCCGGTAGGAAAAAAAAGTCCTCGTTTCCGTTGTGCTGAGGCTAATGCTAACGCTGCGGTTATGTCGTCGTGTTGCGGGTAATTTCGTTAGGTTCTTTTTTTTGTATGTAGTGTGAGCCCTGTCGGCCACCATAGAAATTAAGTGACTGTCATCATTTACACAGCTTAAATAAATTTGATATAAAATGGCACAGAATTATTTTGTTTCACAGTTGTTGTTTTTTTTCTTAAAGTTTCTTTTTGCATTCATGCATTTAGTAAATAGAATCTAGTTGCCTTAACCTCTCAAAACCCAGGCTAATATTTGAGCCAACCCTCTTCACACAGAGCCCTGGTAAAGCATAAATAACTACTGTGGTAATATGACCCAAAATGTGATGTCCATGCTTATGGACGCCTGGTCTTCAGATGTTGGCATAACAAAATGGTTTTAATGGATAAATCCATTTGACAGCAAACCTCTAACAGTGCAGAAACTCTTGCTTTGTTAGCTGTGCCCTGATGGTGACAGACGCACTGGAGGAATACTCTGGAGGGATTTTCTCCGAGTTTCATCCCCTTTCTGTACCGAATCACATCGTGTCCGTGGCTGGCTGGGGCGTGGATGCGGAGGGAATGGAGTACTGGATCGTCAGGAACTCCTGGGGAGAGTTCTGGGTTGGTTTGTTTGGTTTCTTTCACCACACCCTGCTTTTTTGTAGCCAGACAAAAGCAATTCTGCACACCTTCAGTTCTGTATTGTTTTTGTGTGGAGGTTCTGTCTCTGCTGGCTGGGTAATCTGGGTGTTTTTCTTGCTTGTAGGGAGAACACGGTTGGGCGAGGATCGTCACCAGTGCCTTCAAAGGAGGCAAAGGCAACTGGTTCAACCTGGGGATTGAGAAAAACTGTGCCTACGGAGACCCTATTGTTACACAGAACTCTGTTTGAACCGAAGTGTTGGAGATGAGTCGTGCCTACGTTTGTAAAACTCTTAGTGAAAATCTGAAAATAGGTCAATTTCATTAATTATCGTACTTGAAAAATTCTCACTACAAATTGGAGGCTTTGTCTAGGTTTCTTAGTCTTTTCTGCCATTATTGCTAAGCTGTACTTTTGGAGAGATTCAGGTTACCTCTGTCAAAAAAACTGTGCAGTCAGACCTGGTATTTCAATGCATATAATGTTACATAAACTGGACAGAGGAGCGGCTCCTGACTCAGATTGAAGCTTGAAATACCTCCATCAGCAAAAACTACTGACTTTTCCTATTGGATCTATTTTCACACATTTTGCTAATTTTCTCGTTCATTGTGAGGCTCAGAAAAAAAACATGAAGATCTGCTATGCTGCAGCAGTTTCTACACAAACTGCAGGTCCTGATGAGCACAGAGACTCCTTTTTAGATGACAATTGTGTCACAAAGTTGCCATTTAAACTTTGGACTGACGCTAACTGAGATTAAAGTGAAATGAATCCTTTGTTTCCATCAGTTGCTGATTTATTAAATGAGAGTTTTATACAGATTTGGGAGGAAAAGTACCAATAAAGGGCATCAGACCAAGTATTTGAGGTTACCTTCCTTTATTTGCAACCATCTTTTGGAATTAGTTTATTTCAAGCAATCATAACAAAAAAACTAAAGAAGACAAACAAAAGAGTTTAACTTTCTGCACAGATATATCATAAATAGTAGATTGTAAAGACTATTATATTAAAAGTAAAATAGATGCACTAGTTTTGCAAGAATTACTTTTGGAGTAAACTGTTGTAACCCTTGTGCTATCCTAGGCACTTTAAAATTGGGAGTTGGGTCATCTAGACCCACTAGACAGTGCTCTGAACCTTTTTTCTTCAATGATTTGTGATCTTCACTGGTGTCCATGGATTACATGAAATCTTTCCACCTTTATCCACCTTTGTCATGGTAGGGAGAACACGTCAATGTAAGGGTGGGGTCATCTGGACCCCATCGGATAGCACAAGGGTTAAGAGAATTTGTAATTACGTTTAAATTTAAAGATACATTTGGAAAAGATTCATAAAAAGTATTCTATTCGCAGACCTAAATACAATTTGCAGGAACTAAAAAAGGTACCGCTTCCACAAATTAAGCGATAAGCTGGTGCCTCGTGAAAACAAGAGGGCGCCGTCTCGTTCAGGCTCCAGAGATCATTGTGTGATGTTCTCTGCGACGCAGCAGGAAGCATTTCAAAAATAACCCGGCAGATTTCATCAGTTTGAGGGGTGTTGTGGAAAATGAGGGATCCAGGCTCTGGGGGTTTGACACACATCTGGGAATTAAAGATGAGACATCTCAGTTTCTGCTGCACAGACTTGATTGCTTTTTCTGTCTGTCTCATAAGGATTCCTGTCTTTATCCCGCCAGACTCCTAAGTCTGTCGGTCTGTCTGGGTTCTGCTTTGGACTTTAGATCAGAAATTCTGATTTGTCTTTAAAGTTTTCTTACACTTTTGTCAAAATTGGAGGATTGAGTTGCTGAAACTTTACTGCCAAATGCTCATGAAATTTGTATGTATCAGTGAACAAAGAAGAAACCGTTGTGTTAGTTTATGCAGTAATGTTTGCTCGATCAACTGTTGCTGTACAAAGATGGGGCGCAGTAACGCGTAGATTTCTGCAGCAGAATCCTTCTCAGAGGTTGTTTCCTCCAAAACCAAAACCAGGTCTAATGCAGTGAGCTATGGTTCAGCAGACCTCACAGACTGAGAAACATAAGGTTGACAAACTGGGACACTGCATGGATGAAAAGCAAAACAAACGGCTTCCATCTTACAGTCAGGTTTTTAAAATTCTGGTTTAAAACTGTGGTTTTGTCCCTGATGATGAATCCTAGAACATCCAGAGAGACCTGATGCACTTGCCTCCAGGTTTGCTGAACCAGTCGAGACCAACCTAACCAGACTTCAGAAAACAGAACCCTGAGGAGGTCTCGGGGGGAGATCTGCGCGAGGACAGACCAAACGGCATCGAACCAGGCCAAGAATGTTCATGGCTCTGAAATCCAACAGTCCAGAATGAAATAACTGGAGGAGAAGGAGGCGCAACACACAGGTCACAAACTGTAGGATGGTCAGCATCCTTTCACCAAAAGGGATACAAACCACCCTCTATCATTTTAGGAAACTATGCAGCAGAAAGATCTGATTTGGCCAAGAAAGGCTTTGAGGAGAGCCGGGATTACTGTCCCGCTGCTGCTCCGAAGACAGAATGAGGAAGTCTTTTGTCCCTCATGCTGTAAGACAGAGCAAATCCCTGACTGAGCATGGGAATGTTTTATGGTTTCATTGTATTTTTAATTTATTTATCTGATGTGTTGCTGAATTCAAACCGCTGGCCGTCATTGAATTTCCTTTGGGATTAATAAAGTTCCTATCTATCTACCAATAAATCTACTCAAGAAGAGACACAGGAGGTCACTGGAGGAGGAGAAACCAGGTTAAACTGACCTGGTTCAGGGAGACTGGCATCCCTTCGAAGCTTGAAAATGTGCTGCATTTGTGGCTAATCCCAAACACATGGGCCAGTTTATCCCTGCAGCGGAAGAGGTAAATATTGTTTTTGGATGATTCCCTTGATGACCCAATGAGAAAACAGGAACCCAACAGAGCCCGCATCAACATGCAGGAGCTCCTCCAGGAACAATGTTCAATCATCAGGAACCAAGCTTGAGGGGGTTGATGATGTCACTTGACTGACTGTAAATGAGAACTGGACTGAGTGACCCCTCCTTCCTGGTGTTTCAAACAGGAAGTACCCGTTGGCTCTAAGAGGCCAAAGTGCCACAGACTTCTAGAGCGAAAAAACAGCTGTTCCTCAGCCATTCTGTTGGTCAGAAAACCATCCTGGATCCAAAACCTTTTTTAACATGTTCTTTCTCATCCTCGTTTTTTATTTATTTTTGCTGTAGTTCAAGTTATAAACTGGCCAATCAGATGCCTCAATAAAAGTGGTCTCAGGTTGAACGCTCTAAACGTTTGACAGATTTCCGCTTTCAAGTGGTAGGGGTGTGGCCTCCCAACGTCAAACTCGCTCCAGTTCTCAGATACAGTCAAAGGTTGTGTACGGTCGCTGTCCACAGCTTCATGGGCACTTCTAGAAAGATACAGAAGGTGAAGGCAGGAGAAAAACTCAAAAAGCACGACTCAGTTTTGGTTCATCTCATTGTCAAAAGGGAGGTGTTCCTCAGCTTTGTTCCCCACCGACCCACAGTTTCTAAGAACAATTGCATCAAACAACACAAGAACAGAGGATACTCACAAGTGCTGTGATTGGTTCTGAGGGTCACTTCTGAAGCATCACACTGGAATCAGCTGGAAAAGAGGGATTCTGACCATATCAGTTTGTCCTTTTCCGCTTCAAACATTGACCATGCCAGCCAAGTCAGCAGAAGCTGAGTGTGGAGGCCCCCAATGGGGCAGCCCCCAATAGAAGCATTCATAGAGGACTTAACAGCAACAACAGGAAGGCGGTGGATTTTAAAAGGCCTGGAGAAACTACTTACCTGGGCAAGGATGAGCTTTAAGTCTATGAAATCAACATCTATGGTGGAAATTTTCAATTTTCTTCATCTGCAACTGCCACGTTCCATCTCAGAGCAGCGAGTCAAGAGTTTTGATGTTGCCATTAAGAAGTCAAGCTAAGAGCTGAGAAGTTGGCGCACTACAACTGACAAGTCGAGGCTGCCGGTGGCACAGGTGAAGCTCATGGACTGCAGAAACTATGAAAGGGTGATCTGTGACCTTTACGGGAGCACAAATCCCATTCCAGTCTCTAGGCAGGCTGAGGTAGAGGGCTGGCCACATAACTAAGACATTTGGTCAACCACAGAAGTACCATTGTTTCCTGGCATTAAATCTGGAGCAGATCCAACACAACGTCCTCCAGGACAGGGAAGCGCATAACCATGGGATACTCTGTCATTGATTATCTGGACTGTGAAGGGAACAAGAAGTTCATGACACATCTTTGTTGGCAGAGCTCCTAAAAACTCTGTGCCATTTTTTGTTACACAATGTGGAAACACACTTCCTGGTTCCACACTAGCATAGGGCGCTAATGATTTTGGCAATTTATTTACTCTGTTTTTTAAATTGATACAGACTCTTACAGCTTGGTCTTACAAGAGTACCATTCGGAGTGGTAACATCTCCAGTACTAATATACCCTCTAGTACAGGGGTGGCCAACCTTTTTGACTCGTAGGCCACAAACGGTTGGACGAAAGCATGCTTTAGTTTTGATTGAAAATTAATGTATACATATATTTTTTATAACTGAACCTTTTTTGAGTTATTATTTTAAAACTGGCTTTTGTTCTCATTTTAGAGCCACTATTTGATTTACCTCGTTTAAAACGCAAACTTAGATAAATGCTGCATTCATGTGGTATTTGAAAGATCGGAAAAATGAAAAACAACAAATCTTACAATCTCACAATCCAATACCCCAAAGATGCATAATAACTTTCTGCACCTAAACCAGTGCTTCTCATTTCTTTTTTGCAGGCCCCCCCTCTAGGAAAAAGAAAATGTTTTCCCCCCAACCTTTTACCCCCTTTTCCTTCTCACAGACAGGAGCAGCTGCAGGGATGGCAGTTAACAGTTTCAGCTTGTTACAAACTCTGTCATAGAACAGATAATAGGAAACCAATAGTGGCGCAAATTTTTTTTCCAAGCACTGAGCCGTTGCCGCCACTGCCCCCCATCAAATTTGCGCCGCGGGCAATTGCCCGCATTACCTATGCCTAAAACCGCTACTAGTGCGCCCCCCCAGCCCCACTAGTTGAGAACCACTGACCTAAACAAAGGTCAATTTATCTGTAGTTCACCATCTATAGGGAAACTTAAGAATTACAGGGAAAATAAAACATTAATAAGGATTATCAATATAATTTATTACAGTTTGGCGAGTCAGTGTCATGGTGCCTCTGTCAGCTATCCTCCCCCTCCCCTCTCTGCTCTGCTCTGCTCCGGAAGCGACCAGGTGGTTCCACTCACCTCATCAGCATACAGCCTTCTTAAGGAGATCCAGTGCCAGCATTCAACGCCAGTTCGTTGTTCCTCTACGGTGCATAGTCTGGTCAACTCATGCTCTCGTCCATGTCTGTTTACCTCTCGCTAAATCCTATTCTACGAATCACCCACAGGAAAGATCACCACGAGTGTTCCTCTGGTCGCTGTCACCTGTCCATGCTCCTCATCCGATGCTTGTATCCTGTTCAAGCCAAGTCACTTACTGCCGTTGTACCCTCCAGCCTGCCTCGTCTCCATATCAAGATTCCAGCTCTTCGCCAGCCATCACAATCTCTGATAGAGAATTAAATCATTTCTACTTACCTGACGCATCTTTGGGTTTTCTTCCGGGTTCCAGTATTTGGGTCTGCCAAGTCTAGTGAAATCATGACATTCAGATTAAGTAGTTTGACGTATAAGTAGTTTAACATATGACCCCCGGCCGTAGTTTGCCCTCTGATTTGTCTAATTTTAAACTACTTGTGTCTTTCCTTTCATTCATTCCTTCATTCATTCATTTATAATCCTTTGAATAACACAAACAACACTATTTAAGAAATAAAAAATAACAAAATTACTCTCTGTGACCTTCAAAGAAAAAAGTCTGAAAAGCCAATAATAGGCTACATTTAAAAAATGTAACCAATGAATAGGCTGTCCTCCCCCGTCATAGTCCTTTCAGACTTTGGAGCGCCGCAGCTCCTCACACATCTCACAGTTTGTGCTAAACTTTACAAACAAAACTGAGCATCTGCGCTGTGTCCCGCACAACTATGAAGTCAATTTCTTTTGTCTTTGTATTCTTTTAAAACAGGAATCAAACCAGTATTTTCTTTTAGAATTCTAGGCCTTTTCGGGACTTGAATCCTTACACATGCGCTTTAGGCTACAGGACTCAAACCTGTACCTTTTTTCAGAATTATAGGCTTGTCGGGGGCTTGAACCCCCATAGATGCGCTTTTTTTTCAGACTACAGGACTCGAATCTCTAACTTTTTTCAGACTTCTGGGCCACTTCGGGGACTCTAACCCCCTACATAAGCCCTTTAACCTGCCTTGTTGTTGTGGTCCAACTGGTACACGGATCACTTCAATCCAGAAGCAGGGATTGGACCAGTTGATTGGCCGGCGTAGAATTTACAGGACGGGCTTTCTTCCGGAGATCGATTCTCACGGGCTGTCTTCAATTTTCAGTCTTCAATCTCCGTGGTCCTCTCCCGGGGACGCAGATATGTTGTAAGCCGAGCTCGAAGGACCATAGAATGTTAGATAAATGCATCTAGACAACAAAGAAAAACATAAAAAGAGACCACAAACCACAGCAACAAGTAAGTTTCTCATGCATAATGGAGAAAAAGCAAGTGTCATTTAAATTTAACCTGAAGATCTGGGTCTACCAGGTTTCCGTCTTGCCGCGGCTCCTGTGACCCCTGCTGGTTCATTTGGTTCAGATCTTCAGGGCAGATCTTTAGTTTTCTTCTTTCATTGCCTCAACAGTACAGCTCTCTGCAGGTCCAGCAGCATCTTGCAGCTTCCATTCAGTAGTCTCACTGAAGAATGTATGCTGTCATGCGTAAGAGAGACCCTCCAGCACAACTTTGCTTACAATAATAATTATAATGTATTTAAAAGGGGACAGTGCAATTTAAAAAACGTGTTTAAAAAAAAGGTTTAAAAAGCCAGAATTAGCTAAAGGCTAATCTGTAGTCCCCTACCCATGATGTAAAAATGCGCACACACATTTACAAAAAAAATACAAAATGCATATGCAAACACCTACTTTACAAATAGGACAAAATACGACCTCAAAACATTTAAACACATCATTAAAACCGGCTTATCTTATTTTTTTTTTAACTTCTCCTGTCCAACAGCTGGGCAAACAGATGAGAGATGAAGGCCTCTTGTGTTGGACATATTTTACTTTAACAACAGGGGTTAGGAATCTTCAGACAAACCAGAGGTATGTCTGAATAAACCCCTTTTGTAATCCAAGCCAAACTTTATTAACTGTAATCGTATTTGAAGATTTTTTGTGTTGGACCAGACGGAAAAGGAAAGGAGGGAAGAAAAGAGAGAGAGATATTAGAGAGGGTAGAGAGGGGGGATAGAAGGGTGATTATAAGGGGGGGGGGGTAAAACCATGAAGCAGCATAAAGCAACAAGTTGCTGGATGTTTATCAATACGGTGAGGTTCAGATGTAATACAAATCTAGAAGGGGCGGGGCCTGTCCTCACACACACTCAAATGTTAAAAACCGGTTTATCTTTTAGCGTTGTGTAGGTGTTGATAAGACACATCTGTGCAAAGCAAAGTGTCCCTTTACATCCAAAGACAAACCCACAGAATGTTTAAAGATTTTTCTTTGTTTTGTTCTGCATCTTCAGGCGCTGGATGTCTCTAATCCAAGGTAAAATATGTGTTTTGTTTTCTAATTTAACATCTGTTTATCAGTTCCTCCTGACTTGATTGATACACGATCACCTTTTTTTTTATACGTCCTTGTTGTAAACATTTGACACATTACCCTCCATAACTGTTTTTTTTTTTTTTTTTTTTTGGTTATATCTGCAATCATACACAGACATACTCTGCAGCCAAATGCTTTTTCAAAGCAGGAGAGGGAAATCTGGAAAATCAGTTTCCAGCAATCAATCTTCAGCGTGAAAGTGCTCCTGGGTTTCCTCGTTCCTGGGTTAGTGTTGGACAGTGAAGGGTGTGAAGGAATGCTTCCCTGTACTGACTGGTTAAACAGGTAACTTCATTCTAAGCCCATTATGGGACTGGTTTCATTAGAAACAAAGAGCTGCTCTCATGAGTGCCCTGCTGACAACTAATCACTTAATCTAATTTGTTGCATCGCTGTTGTCTCCTTCCCATCTGTTTGTCTTTGTGGGTTTACAGATCTCCGATCAGATTTGTCTTTATCAACATTATGTTTTATTATTTTCACTTAGGGTTTTTTTCTGCATAGGAATTTTCTGCTCAAATCAGCTATTTGTCTCTCAAGTTTGAAAAAGTTAGTTCAAGAGAGGCAGGAAGTTGTACTTTCAAAATAAAATGTGAAACAACAAGCACATTGAACAACAGGTGTTATTGAAAAATACCAAAAAAATAATTACTTTTTACATTTAAGTGCCTGACTCGGATTTAGTCACAGTAGCATAAGCAGACATGTCAACATTACTGAACTCATGACAATGAGTTTCACATCCATTACTTACGTGTAATATTTTGAAATTAAGCTTTGGATTGAATCAAATCGACTTTATTTGTACAGCACCTTTCTTGCTGATATAACTCAAAACGTTTTACATAAAATATTTTCCAATTTTAAAAACCAAATCAAGACAAAGACCTTCACTCACACACAAATGTATGAATAAATAAATGATCATTCATGTTTTATTAGTAAGCCAAGTAAATGTGCTGTCATGTTATGATTCAGATCTTTTAATAACAGTTATTATAATAATATATATGTATATTTGCAGAGACGTGACACCAGGAATAAAATATTGAACATAGTGCTTTTCAAATAAATGAGGCAGAAAGTGAAAAAGTAAACACTAGTTTTGGGTTAAGGAATTTCAGCACTATAGTAACAAATCAGTTTCAGCTTTAATCAGAAAAAGCGAAAATAGAAACCAGCAGACAGTCACTGAAACCAGTAGCGACTGCTTTGCTTTTATTTTGGTAAGGCACAGGCGGAAGTGGTGAGTGCCGCTTGACAGCTGCTGCGGTGGCGGATCAGCGGCTGATGCTCTGTCCGTCCTAAAAGGCTCGTGGCGTTTTTAAATTTGGTTCTTTCTGGCTGGAGCCACACAGCCCGCGCGGGACTTGACGTGAAGCTGACGCGGCCCCGCAGCCACCTGCCATGAGCATCCCACGGCTGGAGGCAGGTCATAGGTGAAGATGCCTGATGGACCGCGCCAGAACGACCTGTGCGCCAGTTCAGGGCATCCCGAGCGCCGAATAACAAAGAGATGCTGAGATTTAGCGTCAAATGGGTGTCTGCGGTGGTGCTCGTCTTCTTGGTGGGGGCTGCCTTCATCTTCTGCGAGTACCTCATCTACTACCCAGCCATCCTGAAGTGCGCCTGGCCCAAGCTCAGCCATGCCCGGGGCGGGGAGGGCAGCGACGGGCGGCCAACGGACTCCACGGTCCACGCCATGGTGCTGTCCGACACCCACCTCCTCGGAGCTGTGGGGGGCCACTGGTTCGACAAGCTGAGGAGGTAATCCCTCTTCCATTTTTTCAGGCTCCCATCATCTCTCTGCCGCCCACCATTCTGCGCGCGCGGGGGAGGGGGGGGGGCGTCATCCAAAATAACAGCGCCTCGTGTCCACACGCAGGGAATGGCAGATGGAGAGGGCTTTCCAGACCGCGCTGTGGCTCCTCAGGCCCGAAATCGTCTTCATCCTCGGGGATATCTTCGACGAAGGCAAGTGGAGCTCGCAGAAGGTAAAGTGGAGCTCCCTGTTCTCCTGCTGCACCGGTCAGTCAGTGTGGGGGCGCTGGTGGGGGGCGTCAGGGTGAGGGGCGCAGGCCCCCAACTGTCACCAGCCGTGAAGTGTTTCTGCACATCCTCGTAGGCAAGCCTCAGTTTACAGAAACAAACCTTTAGGCGCCCATTAAAGGAGAGATGAGAAGCCTGCAGCTCTATTTATTTCCACGCAGAGGACAGCTCCTCTGTTCTGCTCTTTAGGCTTTTTAGGGAGTCAATCTGGAGGGAACTGCCTGAAACAAGCACAGGGCTGCGGCTGTTCTGGATGTAGGTGTGCTTTGGCTTGTTTGACTTTAAACTGGGAAACTGTCTAAAAATATGTGCAATTTTTAGATAAGAAACTCAAGAAAAACCCAATATAACTTTAGAGAAAAGGGCTGCACGGTTGCCTCACAGCAGGAAGGTCCCCGGTTCAAGTTCCGGCTGGGGGACCTGAACCAGAACACCAGTTTGTCTTTCTGTGTGGCGTTTGCATGTTCTCCCCGTGCATGCGTGGGTTTTCTCCGGGGTCCCCGGCTTCCTCCCACCATCCAAAAACATGCTCCATAGGTTCACTGGTTACTCTAAGTTGTCCATAGCTGTGAATGTGAGTGTGCATGGGTGTGTGATTGTGGATCCTGGCAACTTGTCCAGGATGTCCCCAGCCTTCGCCCACGAGGGGCTCCGGCAGCCCCGTGACCCTCAATGGACAAAAAAGGTTCACCAGATGGATAAATGAACTTTAATCTGGACATTGAGGCCCACACAGGAGAATTCTAGGAAAAGAATGAGAGCAAAACCATAAAAACAGAAAGGTTCTGAACCGGTTTCACGTCTCCTGGGCCAGCCGTCATCTGTTATCACTCAGCGTCCCTCTCTGCTGCTCGCTGCTTCAGCTGCGATTGTGCTGCTCTCTCTGCAGAACTGGGAGGACGACGTGCGTCGCTTCCACAGGATGTTCAGACACACCACTGACACCGAACTGGTCGTGCTGGTCGGGAATCACGACATCGGCTTCCACTATGAGTAAGAACAGGCTCATCCTCATTGTTTGGAGGGGTTATTTGTGCCTCCTGTTGGTCTGGTTGAGCAGCTTTTGCTTTTAGATACTTCAGAAACTGTAAACAATTGTTCAGAGGAAGAGGTGTTGTTATGGTCTGGGTCTGCTTTCCTATTATTTAGAATCTATGGAGGTTTTTTTTTTTTTATTTAAAGTATTTTTATTGAGTTTTAAATGCATAACAAACAAAACCCAATCCTAATGCATTACAAGGTTACGAAAGTGTGAAAGACAAAGTAATAAAACAAGTACTTATAATATTTGTAAAGCTGAAGTAGCCAAAGTTAGTAAAATATGAATAATAATAATAATTTTGCCAACACCCCCCTTCCTGCTGTCACTCCGCCACACCTGGACCTGCATTGTGTAGTATGACATGCAGCTTAACTGCTAAAAAAAAGCTTGTGTTAACAAAAAGCTGGACATGTTCTCCAGAAGGGACCTCACAAGTCTTCAAATGTGTCTGAAGACTTTTGAGTGAATACCTGATTTGCTCCAGTTTTAAGCAGGAAATCAGCCACTGTTAATGAGATGGAGCAGGACACCTTTCCATGTAAGCAGGACAGCCCGTCACGTGCCAGGAGTGAGCCAATGGCTGTAGACGGTAGCTTTTGGCAGTTCCTAAGACAGCTCTGTCCTCCACGACCCCAGCATGGATTTGGTTTCCATTTGGTGTTAGATACACGAGACAATGTGTCAAAAATTGCAGACGTAATTATGATTTTCAAAAGATTCTGTTCATCAGTTCAACAGCAGTTCATCTTCCGTTTATCTATTGTTCATTTTATGGTATTAGTGGGTTTCCTTTTCAGCACAGGGACACGTGGTCTTTGTTTTTCACCTGCATATTCATCTGTAAAACAGATTGAAAGTAGAACTATGTGCAAACGTTTGTCAATTTTGCACCTCTTTTGGGAGCTTTTGCTGCATAATTCAGAGTGTTTTGTGGATTGCTTGAGACAGTACTGATTGATTAAATGGCTCCTTGTCTGCATCACTGAGAACTCCAGGGCTATAACATGCTCTCTGTGAGGTTGCGGTGCTTAAACAGGCAGTTAGGCGGCTTTTAGTGAAGCCTGTCAATACACAAAACACTTCATTAAACTGAATGCGGGATTTGTGGTTTGTCTGGTCGCGACGACCTGCTGCCAGCCAGCTTCAGCCTCTTTTATTTTGAAAGAGCTTAATGCCTGAACAAATTCAGAGTTTTGTGGCATTTTAGGATATTAGTCATATAATATCATTACTCTAAAACATAAGAAAGTCTTTGTATAAATCCTTATAGCTTTAGGCTAATTTACATATTTCTTTTTGAAAGTAAACAGTAATGATTAAAAGATCTTATTTTCAGTCCAATCAGAACAGGAAGTGGATGTTTGCACTCTGATGGCCCAATTTTGCTTTATAAGCTGAAACTTTTATTTTGAAATTTAAGTCCCTCTCGAATCGGGAGTGGAAGTTTATTAATTGGACCAAAGTTGAGAGTGATCCTCAAAGCACGACTAGAAAAAGTCAGAAACGTTCATGTTTAGGTTAAAAATGATTATAAACTGTGGAATTAGCAAAGGCGTGACATTTAATCTAATAACTTTAGATCAAAGACTGTCACTCATTCAACAAGCAAAGGATAAATGAGACAAAATAAATACACTAAACCCAGTAATAAATCAACCACTTTTGACAAACAGCTTATGAAACACTTCGAAAGAATTTGACATCTGAATGTTTTTTTGTTTCACCAAAATATGAACTTCAATTTCAGATTTTCAGTTTTGAAGCTTATATGTGTGAATGCCGGGTGCTCTAATGAACCCATACAACCACTGCATTACATTTAAAGATGACGTTATCTGCTAGAGCTTATAGCTTTACAAGGCCTATATCATGCAAAATCAACCTTTCAAAACTTTTAAGTGTGTTTTAATGTTAAATCTTCACAAAAATCGACCCCAAAGTGCTATTTTGATCCATTCATGCATTTCTGAGTATTCCTCTAAAAACTGCTCTCTGAGCACCAGCCCCTCCCAATCCAGAAAAATGGGCGGTTCCTCACATTGTGACTTCACAAAGTGAGCAACCGCCCTTTCCAGGAAGAGTCTGCACTGCCAACCCCGCCCGCACACTAACAGACACGCCCACTTTCTCAGTGGAGCTAGCAGTGATCGACTAAACGCTTTCCTTTTCTATGCACATCGGCTTCCCCTATGAGTAAGAACAGGTTCATCCTCATTTTTCTGGAGGGTTTTCTGTGTATCCTGTTGGTCTGGTTGAGCAGCTTTTGCATTTAGACGCTGCAGAAAATGTAAACAATTATTGTTTAACCCTTTTGCTGTCTTAGGCACTTTACCGTTGGGAGTTGGGTCATCTAGACCCACTAGACAAGGGGTCGGGAACCTATGGCTCGCGAGCCATATATGGCTCTTTTGATGGTCACATGTGGCTCGCAGACAAATCTTTAATTATACTTTTTTTTTTCATTAGACCAGCTCTTCTCGGGCGCGATGCGATGCCAGAGGCGCGCAGTAGTAGCGGTGCTTGGAGAGAGAAATCTGCGCCAGCACTAGTATAAGTTTACAATTGTCTATTATTTTACAGAGTTTGTACCACCCGGAAACCTATGAATTGCCGTGCCTAAAACTGCGAGCTCCCGTCTCTGAGAAAGAGCGCGCAGTAGCGGGGACGGGATGTGTGAGGGAGAAAGCAGAGGGTGGGGCTGAGGTGTTGTGTGGACAGGCAGCAGGTGAATCGCGCAGGGATTGTAAAAACGTAAAACCCGCTGCCCGTCACTCACTGCAGTGTGTGAGTGTGTGTTTGGCTCCCCGTCTGCATGTGAGCAGTCTTTCTCACATCTACAGAACATTCAGACCTACGATCACGTTTAAAGTCTCAACGCCTGCATGAAGCAGAAACTCACCATGTATCAACCAGACTAGACCATCAGCAAAACTACCACGAGAAATACTCATCATTTATTAGCAACAGCATAACAATGTTATTAAAAAGGATCCACAGACTTATTGTACTTTAAAAATGTTGAAATTACATCAAATACACACATTCATTTGTATGTTTAGTTTTAAACATATTGTCGCGGTCTGAGTTGGATGACTGTCGGGCCGTGTTAAAGATTCTGGAGTTCAATGAACGCATCAAGCAGAGATCTGATTGGCCCTCAGTTCCGTCGCTCAGCCTGTTGTTAGGTAGTTTGGACCAATGGGGTTCAGCTATGGGCCGAATAAGGGAAATGGGAGGGCTGCAGCGGCAGTGAGCGAATATAAAGTTGGGAGAAGCGCTCTTGTCTCAGTGGGAGAGATTCAGGAGTTGCTGAATTAATTGTACGGCGTTTGTTGCGGCCTGCAGTAACCAGAATAAAGAACTTTAAAAGAGGTTAAGTCTCCGTGCCTCAGTGTGGGAAAGGGACAGTACAATATTGTATGGCTCTTTCGAAATTACATTTAAAAATATGTGGCGTTTATGGCTCTCTCGGCCAAAAAGGTTCCCGACCCCTGGACTAGACAGTGCTCTGAACCTTTTTTCTTCAATGATTTGTGATCTTCACTGGTGTCCATGGATTACATGAAATCCCTCCACCTTTGTCATGGTAGGGAGAACATGTCAAAGTAAGGGGGGAGGTCATCTAAGATAGAACAAGGGTTAAATAAATCATTTTGTAAAACAAATTAACCAATAAGTGATGGATAGTGGAACTTTTGGAAAAGATTGTAAATAATTTGACTATAGCACAGTTTGTGCTCCTCAGGACTGTAATTCACTGGACAAGCTGATGGTTGGAGTACAGATCAACCTCTAAGGACATCAAAGTTAACCTTTATGCTATCTTATGGGGTCAAAATGACCCCACCCTTCTGTTTCAGATCATTTCTGACAGATGACCACAGAGGAAACCATAAATGATAAGAAAGCTGGGCTGGAAGTTTCTGCTTTGCACATTGACAAACATTCTTGGAGACTGGTATTTAGACAGAGTAGACAAAAGCAGATTTTCTATAGCAACATCAGCTCCATGTTCACAAACAAAACGAAAACAAACCAAGAAAAAGAATGTCTCTGATGTGAAACACGGTAGAGGTGTTGTTATGGTCTGGGTCTGCTTTCCTGCTTCTGGAACACAATATTTAGAATCTATGCAGGGTTTTTTGATTTAAAGCATTTTTATTGAGTTTTACATGGATATCAAACAAAACAAAAACAAAATAATGCATTGCAAGGTTCCGAAAGTCTGAAAGACAAAGTACTAAAACAAGTACTTATAATATTTGTAAAGCTGAAGTAGACAAAGTTAGTAAACTTCATGAAGCTAGTGGTGATCGGCTAAACGCTTTACCTTTCCTGTGCACGTTCAGCACATCAATTTTTGCCAAATTTGAATGTTGTTGGTTTTCATGGGCGAAACGCAGACATGCTGCTGAGGCCGACTCTAGGATGACGTCAGAGATGCCTCAGAGATAGAATCGTCTTACTTCCGGGTAGGACAATGAGCTGCGAAAATAACTAATAACTATTTTATAGAAAATGTGTTCTTTAGTGCAGGGTTTTTCAACCAGTGTGCTGTGGCATACCAGGTCAGTGTTTTTCAACCTTTTTTGAGCCACGGCACACTTGAACCTTGACAAAAATCCCGCGGCACACAAGCATCCAAGAAAAAAAAAAGGAGAAACTCATAGTCTGTATTGATCTACAGCCCCTCCACAATCTCACATGCATTTTTGTGATAATTGTGGCAGAAAAAGCTGGAAGTTGCAGCTGTTTTTTCTAAAAGATGTTATTAAAGTTAAGTTAGAAGATTTAAAAACAGTTTGATGTGTGTTCGTTGTTGTTTCAAGACGTTTAACAAGGACGATTCATTGTAGCGCAGAGACGCTGTCACTTTAACCCAATGCATCATGGGAGATTTAGTGCAATCAGCTGCCGAACGCAAACAGACTAGTGTCTCTGAGCTTCATTGTTTTGATCATTTGTTCACGTTCTGATACCGGATCCCGCAGAAAGCTACACAGCTAAAGACGAGCTTTAGCTGGTATTTTTGTTGGAACTGAGAGACTTCACGAGCAGAATCAGAACAAGGAAGTGAAGACTTTAACCACTTCTGATTGGTCAGATTGATAACATGTGATTAAGCCTCCAAAAATGATTGGTGGAGACAGTTAAAGGGGCGGGACTTTTCCTAAAACAGTTATAGCTGCAGCTAATTCGTGGTACCGTCATTCTTATCAAAATGTCGTTAATAGAATCAAATAAACACAAAGAAAAAGTATTTTACGATCTTTCATATTACTAACTACTCAGTGTTTTATCAGGGCCTGTTTGGATGAACAAAGAGCTGATTTCCTGGAGATGGTAAATGATTTTAGATCAGTGAATGGGTAATTTCCCACGGCACACCTGACCATCTCACCGCGGCACACTGGTTGAAAAACACTGCTTTAGTGTGCCAAAGGTAATATGATATCATTTATCTTGCTATCGTGCTATCTTGTGGGGTCAAAATGACCCCACCCTTACATTGACGTGTTCTCCCTACCATGACAAAGGTGGATAAAGGTGGAAAGATTTCATGTAATCCATGGACACCAGTGAAGACCACAAACCATTGAAGAAAAAAGGTTCAGAGCACTGTCTAGTGGGTCTAGATGACCCCACTCCCAACTTTAAAGTGCCTAGGATAGCACAAGGGTTAATGATGATTATGACATTTTTAGATCGGAAACCTTTGTTGTTTTCTTGGACATAGGGGAATCTAGCTGTAGCAGCTCAGAGAGATCGGGCGGAGCCAGACCATTTAAAGATTTAAAAACAAATGAAAGAATTTTAAGTGTAGAGAAAGAAGCCAGAACTGGTGATATACTGTATGCTCTCTGTGCCACGTTCCAGTTAACAAACGTGCAGCAGCGTTCTGCACCAGCTGGAGACGAGACAAGGACGAGTGAAAGTAAAGAGAGTTACAGTAATCTAGCCGAGTTGTAACAAAGGCGTGGATTACTGTCTCAAAGTGCTTTCATGATAAAAACGATTTGTCTTTATCCAGCTGCCTTAACTGAAAGAAGCTGGATCTCACCACTGAACTGATCTGCTTGTCCAAATTAAAACCAGTGTCCATCTTCACTCCTAAGTTTGTGACAGTAGATTTAGCTATAGGGTGTGACTCACTGTTGACACTGAGACCAAAGACAATCACCTCTGTCTTTTCCTTATTGAAGTGGAGAAAGTTAAGAGCCATCCAGGCTCTTAATTCCTCGAAGCACTCAATTAAAGGGCAGATGGAGTAGGCATCCTTCTTAGGTAATGGCACATAGATCTGGGTATCATCCTCATAGCAATGAAAAGCACAGTTGTGCTTTCTAAGAATGGAACCCAGGGGGAGTAAGTAAAGGGAGAATAGCAAAGGCCCAAGGACTGAACCCTGCGGGACCCCGTACCGTACAGTACAGGAGCAATGGAAGACTGAACATTAGTTCAATTTACACAGAACGTTCTATCTTCCAAATACGACCTGTACCACTGCAGAGCAGTGCCACGGATGCCTACCAGTTGCTGTAATTGGGAGATCAAAATGTAGTGATGTAGTGTGTCGAAGGCCGCCGTAAGATCCAGTAGCACCAGAACCACATAGTCCCCAGCATCTGTAGCTAAAAGGATGTGGTTACACACCCTGAGCAGAGCTGACTCTGTGCTGTGTAGAAATTTAAAGCCAGACCAGAAAACCTCCAGGTTGCCAGTTTTATCTAGAAAATCCTTCTGGAACAGGGAGCTTATTTTCTACGTCACAAATATTATCTTTTTCTAACAGCATTTTCATCAGCATCTGATTCACAACAATTTGAATAAAGAAAAAAATGCAGCTTTAATCTTAATTGTCTTTATAAATGTCCTCCATCATGAGAAAAAAATGCCACAAGAACACGTCAAAAACCCCAAAATCTCAGTTTTCATCAGTGGGTCTTTAATGGAAGGCCAGACAAAGCAGGAGACCTCCACACAGAAGACTGTGTGTGAGGGAAAGTGCTTCTCTAAGAGGGAAACACACAACATGTAATCCCTAAAAATAGATTCTGGTCCCACATTCCACAACTGCTCCTCTAAAAACATGAATCCACTGTCAGGATTTTCTAACTCGTTCTCACAAATGATAATCAAAACCCTGCTTGAGAATCCACAACATAAATAGACATTTCCTTCAAAACACCACATTTGATCAGCTGCATATGAAATGGAAAGCAGAAATAAACCTGCTTTTTTATGGAATAGGTTCCACCATATTTCATTGATTCATTCATCCATCTTCTAAACCCATTTTATCCCTTTCGGGGTCAGGGGGCTGCTGGAGCCTATCCCAGCCACTTGCGGAAAAGGCAGGGGACATCTTGGACAGGTCGCCACAATCACACCTAGAGACAATTTAGAGTAACCAATAGGGTTGGGCGATGTCCCTTAAATTGGCCGTTGACGATGTTTGCTGTCAACCATCGGGATGGACGATGACATCGTCGGGGGGGGGGGGGGGGGGGGGTATTTTTACATTTTTCGTTCTTATATAACTGCTATTCGATTTTTTGCTTTTTTCATTTTATTTCCCAACTGATGACTAATCCGCGATGATCCAGTATAAACTGAGGGAAGTGACTTTAACAAAAAAAATAACTAACAAAATAGAAAAGAAGTAGTCCGCTAGTAGAACCGGGTCTAAAAGTGTGTGTCTGTGCACAGCTCGGATCGTCAGCACACACAGCGGTTTGAGCTTCAAAGCAGAAATGTCGCTCAGTCCCTAGAAAACATTCAAACAATCACGTGGATTTGTGTTTCCAGTCGTGTCCCGACTAAATAAAGGCTGATGTTATTCTTACATGTTTACGTGCAGCCAGCAAGCAGCACCACCCAAAGCTAATGTTGTTAGCCCGTGTTAGCATACTGCTAATCCTGGCTCCGTTCAGAAAAAGCACTGACCACAAGGATTAAAATTCAAATGATGAGCGAACAGGTGTTTCATAATAACCGTAACATTATTAAAGGCACGTTTAGAAGACCGTCTCGTATATTACCGAGCTGACATGTCAATGTATAAAGCCGCTCGGCGCTGTTTAACATTGTTTTGTATTGAATTGTTACATACAATAAAGTTTGAAAAAAAAAGCCGCTCGGCGGAGTTTATATCCTTCCGTTTTTCAAACCCTACTGCGCATGTGCGAATGATTTATTCCGACGGAAAGTGTGACCTTAGTGAACGTTTTTATAATCTAAAAACATTTTTCTGGGCCCATGTACACGGTTGGATTCTAATCCGACCATTGATCCCATCAAGATATTTTGTACATGTAACCGCGGCTTATGGTGTCGACGCGCAACGTGGCGGGGGCGTGGCATCACGATGGTGGTCTCTCCATCGGGATGTCAGTCACCCATCACGATGGACCATCGTCCATCGGCACAACCCTAGTAACCAATGAACCTATGATAAAGCATGTTTTTAGACAGAGGAAGGAACCCACACATGCAGGGGGAGAACATGCAAACTCCACACAGAAAGGACCTCCATTGGTGTTCACCCAGCTGAGGACTTGAACCAGGGACCTTCTTGCTGTGAGACAAGAGTGCTAACCACTGCTCCACCGTGCAGCAGCAAAGCTTCAACATGAACTTCTCTCCTTCAGGGAGAGTTAGATCTAACATGTCACAGCTTTGTGCTGTTTAATTGAATCTTCATAGAAAATATCACAGTGAGAAGCATCATCATCATCATTATCATCATCTTCATCAGGGCTTAGCAGGGGGCACAGTCACAGCTTGATCTTCTTTGGATAACGCAGTGGTAACAAGGCAACAAACCGCGTTCTTCAACATGGACGGAACCAGCATCCACAGCAGATCAAAGCTGCAGGAAATGACATCACAGTAGAAACAATCAGAGCCTTGGACTTCCTGAATGGATTTTCTGCAGAACAAATTCTGTCTTCCCACCGGCGCCGGCGGTCCACCATACTTCTCTCCAGGTTCAGCAGGAACCCTGGAGTGGGTCCAGCTTCTCCTTGTGGAAAACGTCTCCTTCCCTGTTTGTAGGCTGTTCCATTGAAACAGCCCATATTTAAGCGTCAGGGCTGGAACGAGTCATCGGTTCGATTCCGATCACAATTTGTGGTTGACAATTCGATTCACTTTTGATTTTGGATCCAATTCACTGACCTAAACAGGATCCAGGACATCTTTTGCCAAAATACCAACCATTGTGAGTGAATTTGTAAGTAATACCTTTGCTCTGTGCTGTGATGTGATTACTCCTGGGTTATTTTGAAGTGGATGGTGGGAGTCATACCTGGGATGCTGGTCAGTATCCTGCCTTTCTTCATAGAAACCCTGCAGTTTGGTCCTCAGAATGACCTGATGTTTCTCATGTGGCGAGTGAATTCTTCCACTCCCTGAGTTTAGATTTGAACCCCTGTGTCTGAGCCGATGTGTGGGTGCAGTTCCAGGGAGGGATGTTTTCCTCTCCGTCCATATATGTCATGTGACAACATGACCTGGATGACTGAGAATCTTCACAGAATCGACGTGTCCCTCATTTTTCCGTCTGATGCCTGTTGCTATGTGGGATCGTGCTGATGGCGGTAACCCCTGCATGCCAGGATTAGACCCGTGCAGCAGGAAATGAGCTGGCACGGCTCTGATGTAACCCTGCAGGACAGACAGACAGACAGACAGACAGATAGACAGACCGCGCCGCAGCCTTTCACGCAGCGTGACAGACGTGTTGTGTCTCCCCCGCAGGATGGACTGGTTTAAGCTGCAGCGCTTTGAAAAGGTCTTCAACGCCTCCTCCACCCGAATCGTCACCAAGAAGGGAGTCAAGTGAGTGACAACGGGCAGTTCTGTCCACTTTTTCAAGATAAAGCAGCTGCACAGCCTTGATTCTGAGCTTGCACAATTTAGAGTAATTAATTGTAAAAAGATCAATTCAATGGAAACTGCTGTCTTTTGTTTGATCTTTTTGAAGGATCTTCTGCTAAACTAAAAAAGCAACAACATCCTGAACTTTAAATATTGAATTAATTGATGATGATTGAACCTGACAGCAAGTGATTCATTTTTTAAATGCAAAACTCTCACTTCTGTGCTTTGTTGAAGTCTTCTGAGGTGAAATGTGTCACGAAACATCTGATTAACTCAGGTGGAGCTCCCTGGGACTGACTTTCAGGAAGATGCTAGTAAACAAGGCAGTTTTAAATCATCTGTCCAGCTCCAACATTCAACAACAGAAACTGTCGTGGAGTCCAAGTGGCGTCAGATCCAGTGTTGGGGTCCACATCAGAGATGCTGCCGTTGCTAACCAAACACATTCAGTAAAAGGACCAATTACACCATTACAGTCTGTAAACGAGAAAAATAAAAATATTAGAAGTGTAATGGTTCGGGTTTCTTGTTCTCCTTCCATAATAGCAACATTAGAAAAAGGACAGCGTGAGCCGATGGACACATTTCTTTCTTAAATAACAGTCGCAGCAGAGAGGTTTTGCACATAAATTCTGCCAGACTCCGAGGCTAAGGGGGTTAATGCTTCTTAGCTTTTAGCTTCATGTCAGCAGTCTTTGGTCCTCTGGATCTCCTGGTTGCCAAAGTCAGGTGGTGTTTGGACTTACTGTAACATCAATGCTTCCCAGAGATCCTCGAGAAATAAAAATAAATTCAGATATTTCTCTTGGTCGTCGACAAACATCAGGAGCAGACTAAATCTGAATTTGTGTTTGGTGGACAGAAAAGTGAGACGTACAAAGACAAACAGCCTCCATGCTGGCTGTGTAAATAAGCAGCTGTGTGCGAGTTGTGTTTTTGTGCACAACCAGAATGGTGCTCAGTGAAGGAGGAAGAGGAGCTCCAACTGTGTGTCACATCCTCTTCTCCCCGCAGCTTTCTGCTGGTGAACAGCGTCGCTCTGCATGGCGACGGATGCCCCATCTGCCAGTCGGTGGAGAAAGAGCTGATCAAACTCTCCAGAGAACTCAACTGTTCTCTTCAGGTGAGAGGAAACTTCTGTCAGAACTACAGAGAAACAAAGGTGGGGACGGAGGGAGAGCAGGTTCTCTTCTCTTCTCTTCGTTATCATGCAGTTTTTGGCTAATCTGCAGAAAACAGCCACCGCTTAGATAAATAGATTCAACGTGTTGGCTCAGGATGCAAGTCGGCTCAGAAGCTCTTTACTTTTCTGCAGAACTCGCAGACCGGCAGTGAAAAGACGGAGAGTTGTGACGGCGCCCATCCTTATCCACCCACAGCCCCCGTCATGCTACAGGTAATGTGGACGGATGTCATCTCAGCTGCTTTTAGAGTTCTGGGCTTTTTCTGAACTCAGTCAATATGGAATATTTAGAAAAAATCTACAAAAATGTGTCCAAAAGCAAAAAGGAGGCTTCCCTGTAGATCCTCTGTTGATCATTTTGTGTGAAATTGATCTTAAATTTTGAGTCTCTCTAGGATTTTCCTTACCAAAAGAATGAAAATAGTTCACTATTTCAGGATTTGTGCAGTCGTATTGATAAGTCAGACTGGCGTAATATTTCCTAAAGATATTTAAAAGACATCATGTTGAAGAACATTCTTTATAATTGTGTATGAATTTAAATGTTATGCATTTTTGCCTGAAAAATATAAACACCCATTTAACTGAAAAATGCACTTTAAGGATCGGGTTTTTCTAAGAGGTATGTGCATTTAAATAATTGTTTTATTAGCTTAGCTGAAATTTTAAGTCTCCTTGACGATTAAAGAAAATCCTTCCAGGATTGTGTTGTCCCCACTTTTTAACAAACTGGTGCCCGTCCTGTGGGGGCTCCAGACCCCCACACACCTGAAACAGACTAAGAAATCCCTTCATCTTCAGTTTGTTTGTTTTTTCCTTCAGTATCTATGATGAGCTGCTGTTTTTTTTTTGTTTGGATGAAGCCGGATCAGCTGACTCTCTGCTGCTTCCTCCATCCAGCACTATCCTCTGTACAGAGAAAGTGATGCTGGCTGCAGGGGAGAAGATGCTGCGCTGCCCGAAGAGAGACACCTGCTGTTCAGAGAGAAGTACGACGTGCTGTCCAAGGACGCCTCACAGCGGGTGGGTGGGTGGGTGGTTGGGTGGGTGGGTGCTCCGCACAATCATTCACATTTTCTCATAACCTTACATTTTTGTTGAGCACTTCAGAAAAACTTAAGGTGTCTTATCAGCGTGCTGTTACACGACCCTGTATGGCGAAAGCAGGGATTTAAGTTCAAAACGCTCTTCTCCCCTCAGCTGCTGCAGTGGTTTAAGCCCCGCCTCATTCTGAGCGGACACACCCACAGCGGCTGTGAGGTTCTCCATGACAACAAGTATCCAGAAATCAGCGTGCCGTCCTTCAGCTGGAGGAACAGAAACAACCCCAGCTTCATCCTGGTGAGTGAAAAAACCTGCAGGGGGCGTGCGAAGCCGGAAGACATGCAGCTGCAGGTTTCCGTGACGATTCTGCTGATGTGAAACAAACAAGTTTCCTTAACAAATGCACGCTCCTTTGAAAATGTCTGACCTGTCATGAGGTCTTCTTTTACACTTTAACATTGGGTTAGGAGCACATTTATTCAATATTTTAGAAACGTATCAGAAATTTATAGAAAATATCCAAGAGTGGATAATCAGGCACCATATGATAACCTGATTTATAACACAAACCCAGAAGATAAAGCACAAAGAAAAGAAAATATAAGGGATCAAAGTTATTTTAAACCTGTTGTGGATTAGAGAAAAATCCTTCCTTTCCCAGAATGCTTTGCCATAATCAAAGCTGTAAAACAGTGTACTGAGGGTTTTATTCCTATTTGTGGGTTAGTTTTTTATCCTCCAGATGTGACGGTTAAGCTTTAAACTGAACATCAATGTTAGAAAAAGTATATAAGATGAGGTCTTTGATGCAGTTCCTTTAACTTAAATGTTTTTAATCAACTAAAAAAGTATACATTACAACAATTTAAAATCAGTCATGAGGAAAAGCATTCATTATTTATCATTTATAAGAATAACAATGACAATAATAAAGGAAAAACATCTTAGTATAAAAAAGTAGTAACTACTTGTGGGGTTTCCTAATACACTGAAGATACTGTATGTGTACTTAACCTTTGAGGTAAAATAGAGTACCATTAGTTGTCAACATCTGCAGACAGAGCCGTGCTCAGTGACCATTTAACGGTTTAACCCCCCCCCCCAATCCAAGCCTCTAATGCTGAGTGTCAAGCAGGGAGACATTGTGTCTCATTTTAGAGTCTTCGGTTCGACGTGACCTGGATTTGAACTCACGATCTTCTAGTCTTAGGGTGGACATTCCGCCACAGAGCCACTAAGTTGGTGTTTAATATACGTAAGTCAATCATATACCACTTGTAAGCTTGGCAATTTCCCCTGCTAGCTCGTACTGGGGGTTCGCTGGTGTCCCTCAGGTGTCGTTTAGTGTGTTTTAGGCTCGACTGTCACACTCCTGAAATGAGTTCGACGCAGACTCTCAGCGCCCTCTCTCTGCTTTGGTTCATGCATCAGCAGGCTGCCGCTGAAAACCTGCAGAAACCAAGGCTATGCTCGGCACCAAACAGCTGTCACGGTTAACAAGCAGATCACGTGATGGTGTGAGACCCATCAAAGAGAATCGTTTTTGAGTGATGGTGCATCAAAATCCACAGTTCATTAAACTTAACCCTTGTGCTATCTTAGATGACCCCACCCTTACATTGACGTGTTCTCCCTACCATGACAAAGGTGGATAAAGGTGGAAAGATTTCATGTAATCCATGGACACCAGTGAAGATCACAAATCATTGAAGAAAAAAGGTTCAGAGCACTGTCTAGTGGGTCTAGATGACCCAACTCCCAATGGTAAAGTGTCTAGGATAGCACAAGGGTTAAGCTATCATCTCTACCAGATGATTTGACTGCTATTTCCTTTTTAAAATTAATAATGCATTTTCAGTGGAGTCAATTGTTTTTTCTGTGTTTTGTTTTGTTTTTCTTGTTTGGTCTTTGAATGTATTCCCTTTTTTCTGAATGAGATGGATTTTAAAGCACGAGACCAATGACATTTGTTAGGACTCCCTCTAGTGGCTCATGCAGAAACTACAACCTCACCATCTTTTCTCTGGACAGGCGTCAGTGTCACCAAGGAGCTACACCCTTTCCAAGTGCTTCCTGCCCCAGGAGAGCACGGTAATCAGCGTCTACAGCTCTGCGGGGGCCTTCCTGCTGCTCCTCTTTCTGGCCCACTGTCTGGTCATGAAGGGTCTCTGCAGCCTCTGCCTGCTGGGGAAGCACAAGTCTATGTGAAGCACATTACCCACAATGCACAGCAGCCGGTGGCCCTTTGAGTGAGGATTTCTTCACATCCAACGTCACTTGTCCCTCGATCGTGCCAAAAAGTTCTTCCCTTGTCAATGCACCTTTCCTTCTGTTTCTGCATCCCGATAATGTGTGTGGGGGTTCTATTCCTGTGTAAATCATGGTAGAGGCAAAGCACACCCTGTAATCTGAACCATGCCTGCACAAATCACTGCACTGTGAAGGATAAGAGTATGTACTTTAATGAGGTGTTTTTATTGTATTGATATGCTGCTGATGTGCCAATGAGCCAAACGGATAACACGAAGAAACTCCAGTAGATCATTTCTGAGATTTATGAAGTGATGCCGCGGAAGCTTTTTAAACTAAATACTGATTCTATAGCACACTGGGTTTGAAATGATGGGAGCACAGATGTAAATACTACCTGACCGAAGCAGGTAAGCTTCAGGTTTGTTGGTGCCTCGTGTTTCTTCCTCTGATGTTTCCCGTGAGCCACAAGCACACATCCACCACCGACCTCTCATCTCAGACCTTTGCTGTTTTGATGATGCATATCAGAAAAAATATTTATCTTTTTGTGCCAAATATGTGTGAGGGTTTTTGACAAAATGTTGAAATGTTTCTGACAAAGTGTACATAATAAACCTTTTCTGGTGGATAGATCTACAACCACTTTCAGTTGTGTGTGTGAAAGGAACCAACTTATACAGAATTTAATTACATTCAAAACTATGAATTAACACAACCTCGTCAAGAGAACACCAGACTGTGCAAAGCAGTAATCAAATCAAAAGGAGGCTACTATGAAGAACCTACAATATGACATATTTTCAGTTGTTTCACACTTTTTTGTTATGTATATACTGTAATTCCACATGTTAATTCATAGTTTTGATGCCTTCAGTGTGAATCTACAATTTTCATAGTCATGAAAATAAAGAAAACTCTTTGGATGAGAAGGTGTGTCCAAACATTTGGTCTGTACTGTATGTATATTACCAAAAGTATTGGCTCACCTGCCTTGACTCACATATGAACCATAGTCCCATTCCAAACCCATAGAGTTCAATATGATGTCGGCCCCCCTTTTGCAGATATCACAGCTTTAATTATTCTGTCCACAATGTTAAGAAGTGTTTCTAGGAACTTTGGACCATTCTTCCAAAAGGTCATTGGTGAGGTCACACACTGATGTTGGTGGAGAAGGCCTGAATCTCAGTTTCAGGTCAGTTTTGGAATTGTCCAAAATGTTTTGGTATCCTGAAGCATTCAGAGTTCCTTTAATAAGGGGCCAAGCCCTGAAAAACAAGCCCACACCATAATACCTCCACCAAATTTCACACTTGGCACAATGCAGTCAGAAATGTACCGTTGTCCTGGCAACCTCCAAATCCAGACTTGTCCATCAGATTACCAGATGGAAAGAAGGCGTCTCCACTGCTCTAGAGTCCAGTGGCGGCGTGCTTTCCACCACTGCATCAATGCTTTGGTGACGTGTGGCTCTGATGCAGCTGCTCGGTCATGGAAACCCATTCCATGAAGCTCTCTGCGTGCTAGGCTTGGGATCTGAAGGTCACATGACGTTTGGGGCTCTGTAGCAACTGACTGAGCAGAAAGTTGGCGACCTCTTTGCTCTTTAGCATCCTCTGACCCCTCTCCATCAGTTTACGTGGTCTACCACTTGGAGGCTGAGTTGCTGTTGTTCCCAAACTCTTCCATTTAGTTCTGATAGAGCTGACAGTTGACTGTTGCACAGATGGCGTCCTATGACAGTTCCAGGCTGGAATTCACTGAGCTCCTGAGAGCGGAACATTCTGTCACAAAAGTTTGTAAAAACTGTGATTTTATACACCTGTAGGTGATGAAGACACCTGATTCTGTTCATTTGGATGGGTGAGTCAATACTTTTGGTGATTAGGTGTATTGTTTTCTTAATGCATGTAACACGGTTATTTAAAGTAAAGCACTTTTACAATAATTATATTTAAATCTATCTTTTTAGATTCTATTTTAAAGAAATTATATTATTTATACGTATGTAAATATATACCTACCTTTTGCTGTGACTCATTTTATTTTATTAGGTGGTTGTCCTCCTGCAGAATCATTTCACCAAGAGAGTTGCAGAGCTACAGGTGCAGTTACACCTCATTGGACAGACTTTTTCTTTTGTTTTTAAAAAGCATCTCAAGATTTTTGACTCCAGTTTGATCAGAGACTGTCCATATCTGAATACAGAAAAGAAACTCGCCCACTTCACTCCTCTCTGCTGCCTGAAGGCAGAAAAGATACAGAACTACAAATAAATCAGTTATTAGGTTTTCATTTTTCAATCTATTTAAATAATTTAATTGCAACATGTTCTGCTGTGTGAAAGATGAATTTCTGCTCGTTGAACAGACAGAGTTTATCTATCTAAACTACCACATCAGTTTAAACGTGTAGCAACTAGTTGTGTGCGTCCGGTTCCGCTTAAAGTCGAGTGGTAGCAGTTTTCTGCATGGGGAACACGTGCGCTCTCTCTGGACCAGGAGACGCCTGAAGACGGCATGACTAAAGTTTTTATTGATGGTTGTGAATGAAAGCATCTGACAGGTGTATTAACCCTTGTGCTATCCTAGGCACTTTAACGTTGGGGGTTGGGTCATCTAGACCCACTAGACAGGGCTCTGAACCTTTTTTCTTCAATGATTTGTGATCTTCACTGGTGTCCATGGATTACATGAAATCTTTCCACCTTTATCCACCTTTGTCATGGTAGGGAGAACACGTCAATATAAGGGTGGGGTCATCTAAGATGGCACAAGGGGTAAACAGCTGGTCCCTCCACACCTGCGTAAAGGAGAAGTCTCCCTCCTGGGCGCTCCAGGAATAGAGTAAAAACAGACCACAGCCACACACACAAAAAATAAAAGTATTATTTAACCCTTTCCCTGCTGGAAAGCATCTCCAGCCTGGATCTGAAGCAAAAACACTTGAGCCGAGCGGCAACAAACTGGAACAAAAGTGGACACCAGGATAGAAATAAAGCAAAAAATCCTCTAATGTGCCTCTTTATTTAAAGAAAATAAAGACGTTATTTAATCATCTTTCCCAGGCCAAACAAGGTGTTTGCACCTCCAGTCAGTTCACTCTCTTTCAGGGATAGACGTGTACGGTAGCAGAAGAAAAGGCTGATGCTGTTTGTACAAGGAGAAGAGCTCGTCTTGTTGGGTGCTGCTCACACATTCATAGTGCCTGTGCCATCAGGTATGGCTCCAAAGGACCACAGAATTACTAATATTGCACGCTCTCATTTATTCATCTCCATTCTAAACATGCTTTCCTATGTGTGTATGTATACATATTTACCGTATACATACATAGGTATGTACACCTAGGCACACACATAATTAAACATGTATAATTGTACATATATATTTATATAGACCTATAAATTTACATGTACATACATTTATAAAATTTGACACGCACTCTCCCTCACATACGCGCACGCACACAAAATGCGTCAGTGAGTCTATGTTTTATGTACACATGCGCACAGGCACGCACAGCAGTACACATCTCAGACACACATCATATTGGAAAACAAAATAAAAGAGAAACAAAACTGAAAGAAAGAAAGAAAAGTTGGTTCCTATTAAAACAACACCAGGTTGCAATTTGGACACTTTCAATGGATTTCCAATGTTTAAAGCTGTGAAATTCAAAAATATATATATATATATTTATATATATCATAAAAGGAGAAAACAAAACCAAAAAGGCATGGCGCTGCAACATCTGGTCTTCACTGCAGGTAAGTGGTTAATTTGCATAATGTATACAGGTTTTTAGGACTTTTTTTCCCCTATTTTTTTATTTTTTACTTAACATTTCTTTTTTTATAAACCAGAAAAAAAACTAAACTCTACAGAGAAAGTCCTCTACCTGCAGTCTTTTGCTGCTGATAGAGTTTGACATCAAGCTGTACAGCGCAGTCGAAAACATACTTACATCTGAGCTCATTTACAGGTACAGCCATAATCAAGGCACAAAGATCTACAAGTAGATTTGTTTTTCTTTCAATTAAGTTGTACAAAATAATATTACATTTTACAGTCTGTACAGGATAATTCAGCCTTGCACAGTGTACAAGTGAACAAAAACAGAAACCCAACAAAAGACAATACATTTCTCTCTCCAGGCCCGTCCCCCCCTCTCCTCTCCTCTCCTCTCCTCTCCCCATCTGGATCTTTAAGCTGAAGGATGGTCTGTGTGGAAAAAGGTTGCAGGTTGGAGTCCATGGAGGCAGCAGGGCTAAGGTGCAGAGAGCTCAGTCCCTTTTCCTTCATTTAGGTCTGTCTTCATGTCAGAGTGGCGTCCTGGCCCCTCCCGGTTATAATCTCCCGCTTCACACGCCTCTCGGCTGCTCGGTCCGCCCCACAGCTCAGCAAGCTAACGTTGTTACAGGGTAATAAATATCGCGATGCTACATTGTGTCTATGCGTCCTCTGGAAAAAAAACAAAAAAAAACAGCAAAAACCTAAAATGTAGAAGAAAAAAAGTTTTTAAGGAACCTGATGCAAAGTGCATTTTTCAAATCTTCATCCGTTCGGTTTGTCTCCGGCCGCTCCTCTTCAGCGCAGAGAAAACAGCAGGGAGGACGGGAGGGGGGACCGGGCCAAAAAAAAAACCGAGGGAGGGGGGGTTGAGCACACAGGCGATGCTCACATGGCGTTCCTCTGCTGGGCATCCCACACAGCCGCAGTCACCCTCACGGCCTCTACCGAGGTCCGGTTTCCGAGTCTACGCTGACCGGTCCAGGTCCAACCGCAAAAAGGAAAGCACACAGAGAGCCAAAAACCAGAACCAAAATGAGGAGGTATCCCAAGGCTTAGTGGAATGACAAAAATCAAGGCATTCAAAAGGAAAGTTTCAAAGAAAAAGGAACAGCACACAACTTTGCTCCCCAACCTTCCGTCTATGTCGGAGAAATGGGGACAAATCCGAAAAAAAAGTACAAAAAGCAAAAAATTTAAAAAGAAGAGGATTTGACACACTTCAGTAGTACTTCATAGTCATTGACGGGGAGGGAGGGGGTCTTTTCAGAGATGTGGGGTGAGAAGTCAGGGCCGAGGAAGAGGAGAAAAGGTTTGTCAAGGGTGCAGAACGGTGGAGAAGAAGCACAGGAGCTGACAGAGACCGACTCCCATCCATCACAAGAGTTCGTACTGCCGCAGGTGCATTCTCTGGATGATGTCCCGGCAGTCGTTGAACACCCGCCGGATGTTCTCCGTGTCCACAGCGCAGGTGAAGTGGGGGTAGCAGTAGTGCCTGCCGTCATTGCTCGCAGTGCTGATGCGCTGAGAGAGACACATCACAGAACCGTCAGAACACACACACACACAGTGATCAGGCCCGGGCCGCTCCGCTTCACTACACCGTCACCACAAAAGCTCATGCAGCAGCACAGAAGCGTGGCCCCTTCCTGTGACGGATTGCAGGTCCCAGTCGGAAAATCCCACTCGGTTTGAACTCAGCCGAGTGTCAAGAAAACATACTGAAATACTGGACAAATCCAAAAGATCCAGACGGAAACCTAAAGAATACGCACAGATCCTTCAACCCACAAAAACAAGGCTTTTCACCAACTCCTGACACTGTCATGAACCTGACACTCCCGCCAGCCGCCGCGTGAGGGAGGAGCAACAGTCAAAAGCTTTTAGCCTCATCGTATATCTGTATACCTCATATCCACTCAATGCATGGAGGACACAGATGATAGTATTTATTTTGAAGAGCTCTACAAAAACACCGGTAATGACGTTGCTTTAGAATTACTGAAGAAGACTCCCTACAAGGTCGTCTTCTTTAAAGATCTGGCCGGGCTTTATGCAAAAGTGGTCATATGAATGAAATCTGTACAGGACAATGATTGACACCAGTCTACGGCCAATAAGGACGTAGAACACAGTTCGCGAAACAGCGAAAACCCGGATAAGTGAACGGTGATATAGCGAGGGAACCCTGTGCAGCTGAACACGGCAAGCAGACGCAGAAATCCCACATTTACAATGAGCCCATTCTCCAATGCAGATGATTTGCTGCTATCCGTGTAGCTTCCATCACTAACAAATGCAGGAGGATTTGGCTCAAAGCATTTGAGGCGGTTGCAGCAACGATCCACACCGCTATCCTAAAAAGCCAAAGACGCTGAGCAACGCCTCGCCGATGAGAGCAGAGCAGGGAAAGCTGGCTGCTATGGAAACAAAAATGGAGACTCCAAGAGACACGAAGCTCACAAAAAATGCTCAATATTCTCAAAAGCACTAAAGAGCACTAAAAATAAAGCAACAATACAGATAATAATGCTTTTGGAGTTTGTTTGTCGCCATGGCAACAGTGTAAACAACAGCATAAGTCCGTTCACAGAGGAGGCTCCAGAAAAGTCCATTTTTGTCACACACACACACACAAAAAATGGAATCTCCGCGGGTTACATCTACCACACACAGCGGGTAGGAACAACTCCTGCTCATGTGCTCATCTTCACCGGGATGCTAGCACTAACAGTGAAGGTTCATCAGGTTCAACGCCACAAACCAGACATCTCTGCAGGTGAGCAGGGTTGGCGTTTAACGGGGCAGGGCACTCATTAACACCGCTGACGATCGGGGTGGGTGTACTCACAAGGAACTCGTCTCTAATGAAGAACTTGGCTCTTGTGACTCGGGGATCTTCACCAGGTTCAGGAGTTGCTACAGGAAAGAAAATAACAGCAACAAAAAAGTTGTGAGTAAGACAAAAAAGGGGGTAATGTAAGATGTTTGTTGGGCCACAAACCTTCATTTGGTATGGTGTAGCGAGAGTATTCAGGAAAGTAGTCTTCAATTTTGGATTTTCCAGCTAATACTTTCTCAGCAAGCATGTCCTGCTTGTTCAGGAACAAAATCACTGATATAGTGCGTAACCATCTGAAAGATAAAAACACAAAACTTGAACTTTTTATCCATGGGGCCTTTGAAGATAAACAAATCCATCTGACAACTTTTTTAATTTACTAAATTGATAAGTTCACCTGAATTAGTAGGAATCTACACAAACATTTTATAATTAACAAAAAATAGTGGTTACAGAAGCATTTTAGGGTTGTTGTTTTTTCTGCATTTCTGAAAGCAGAAAAACCGTCACATCCATTTTCAACCAACAGCGCTCTAATCCACTCCCGTCCACCAAACAGGATGGAAAGACGAGTTGCCGAGGCAACAAAAGAGGCAGCAGAGAACACAAACATTTCCATCCCAGGACAGATAAATGTCTGAAATGTTGGACATAAACTTTTACTAGAAGGTCTGGGATTGTTCTTGGTGAAATGAGAATGTTGTTGGCCTGCAGACAAATCGACTTCTCTAACTGACCTGTTGTTCCAAATACTGCGAAAAAGGTCCAGGGCTTCCCGTAGCCGGTTGGTGTTGTTGTCTTCCCTTATTACCATGTTGTAGCTGCTGCTGGCCACCACGAAGATGATAGCAGTGACATCTGGAAGCAAAAGCACAGAGTTGATTTCGCCACTTGGCTTTGGAGGCTGGCGGCGTGGGAGGCGTGTCACGAGCGGTGCAGTTCCTCGGCCTTACCGTTAAAGCACTGGATCCATTTTCTCCTTTCATCTCTCTGGCCACCAACATCAAACATGCTGTGGACGAGACAAAACAGCAGGTCAGATCCTCCTCACTGCTGCCCTCTGCTGGACTATCGCTGAAGGTTTGGGAGTGTTTGTTCTGCACTGGCCAGCCTTAAAATATTTATCATCAACAGCAGTGGCCCCCAACTTTTTTAATGTCACACGATATTTTCATGGACCGGCCAGTACGAGGAGGACGCAGGAGTCCAGTCCCCCCCCCTTCCAGTTTCACTCCACATTTGAAGGTAAAACACATCTTCCTCCTCTGTAAAAGATCTGCAGCTGCTTTGTTCACTAGAGTTTGCATTACTATTATGGTCTGTGGGAACAACTGTCAGAATAAATCCATATGGAGTAAAGACTCCTGGTTTCTCCTTCTGTTTCCTTGCAGACTCTTTTCAGGAGAAAGAAACTTTCTAAATATTTTTAAAAAATTTTTTTTTACTTTGCTCGTTTGGGGTCGCAGCCGCTTTAAAGCCCCACTCCGATCATCTTCAGATCTATTTTTGCAGCGTTCTCTGTGGTCTTTTAATTATGATTATGCTGTTTCTAACCTACATTAAAAAACCTGTTTCTTTTATTTAAGGACATAGTTTCTGCAGAGCAGCGGCATTCATTAGAAATCCACCTCTGACTTTGGGGGAAGGGACCGTTGGCACAGAGTAAGCCAGCACTGATTTCCCATCATCTCTTCGCTTACTGTCCCTCAAACCCCAACCTAACATTTCCGATGCAACAGAATTGGCGAGCAATATCAGAGCTATCCAGCCGTACAGTTTAGATCCAGATTCCAGGTCAGAACAGGAAAACAAAGACGTTCATGGATCCGTTTGTCTGCAGGTGGATGATCAGAATGGAGCAGAACAGGGAGACTGTGGCCCAACCAGCGTATTCTTTATGTCACAAATATGATCTTTTTCTATGTTTTTTTTGTCTCCTGCTGAATTGAAATGATTTGAATAAAGAAATACTCAGAAAGACAGTTGTAATCTGCTACAGGAACATTTTAAAACACCATCGTCATTGGAGTTTAAGAAAGTACCGGATGGACTTACAACACATGACTCGGCGACTTGAATGAGTTGGAGAGAATCCGGTAGTTTAAAAAAAAAAAAAACTTCCTTCAAAGTCAAACTAATAAAACAACAGTAAACTGCAGGTCTAGTTTTTTTTTCTCTGTGGCCCAATACCAATTGTCCCACGGACCGGTGGCGGTCTGTGGACGGGGGTTGGGGACCAGTGAGTCTGTTTGCTTTTTAAAATAAGTATTTAAAAGAGCTACATAAACAGCTCAGCTGTGGACATATAAACATAAATCAGTTAATTATAAACACACAGAGAAATTATATTTTGATAGATGTGAACCGAAAATCCCCAATCACTTTAGAAACAACGATGAGACGATCTTGAATTGGCCTTTGATTTATTGGTATAAATGACATTTTTGCATCGGCCGTCACACTAAGCCAGGATCTGTTTCTCCTTCAACACAATTTCTCCCATTAAGACGTTTTTATTTGTTCCTTTTTGTTCCAGCTTTAAAACTGCAACATGGAACTAATTTAAACTTTTGGATCTTTTCCATTTTCTGAGAAAAACAAAATTTCTATGAGTCAATCAGTAGAGTTGGCGGGAAGAACTCAAAGCAAAAAATGTTTCACTTAAAATCCCAACCAACAGGAGTAAAGTGGAGTCGATGACATTAGCCGGAAACCAACCTGGCCTTTGAGCAAAGAGCTTTCATGTGTCCTTATGTAAACAACTTAGTGTCACTGTACTTTGGAATGCGTCGTGGAAAGCAGAAAACACCTTATCATTCTTGTATAAACAGTGTTACGGATAAACCCCTTTCAAAGTAATAAAAGTTGGAAGGTGTGGCTGCATTCCTGTAAACTGAGGCGACGGGTAACAGAGTTTTTCATCTTCACCCCTAAAATACCGACAGGCTCCTCTGCACTCACAATAAAGGCAGATTTCTCCTTCATATCCCCAATAATAATAATAATAATCATAATAATAATCATAATAATAACAATAATAGCAGCTCTGGAGCTGCTGCTGGTCTCCCTGTCAGCAGCAAAGAGGGGATTTCTATGAAAGGTGTCCTGTTGGCTCTGAACGGTGTCAAACCTATCCAGCTGAAAAATCCTGACCTCTTTTTTGATCAATCCCTGGTGATGATGTAATGCTGCACAAAGGCCCGTTTCATCTGCCAGAATGAGACTGTTGTGTCTGCCCCGGTGCAAACAGATCACGCCATTACGTCCAGTTAAACAATATCAAAGAGTTTATGCCAACTGCAACAGGAGGAATCCACTCAGCAGCCATCATCTGGCTCCACAACCACACACAGAAGTCACTTCAAGGACTTTTGCTTTCCAGCTCTGTTTTCTGGCAGTAAACTGCTTGGACTTTAGTGTTTTTTGCCCTAAGAAATACTGCAGTTAAAAAGGAAAACTTATGACATTTCAGGCTCTTAGCACGAGGCAAAGGTAATTATAGCAGAAAACGCCCGAGAGGGCATTCCAATCTGAGATTATTCTTACCAGTGATGCAAAAGGAAGCCACAGTCAAATGCTTTTTTAAAAAAAAGAGAGAATTACTGGAAAAAGCCTGAAGAGCCTCCTTTTAAGAAGTGGGTGACGGCTTTGCAAAGGCAGTTACATGAGAGAGGAGGTAAAGCGGATGTGGACGAGACGGAACAATAACTTCACTGTGTGCGGCAGGAATATGTCGGGATCCATACCGTTGGTGTTTTCGGTGCTTTTGTGGAGATACAACTTTGATTTGATAAACTGTGATCTAAATGTACTGATCGGCTGTTCCAGATGCAGATACGTACTGAAAGTTCACTTTGTCTACTTGGAACCTCGTCTCAAAAATCCCTGAAGTTAACACTCTGCAGCGGAGCAGGTCCTGGAGATCACAGACAGACAAGCAGCGTTTAGTGACACGGTTGGAAAAGCAGAGGTTTTCATGCTTTCATTATCGCTTCATAACCATCGGACTGACCTGGTCTGTTGGTGTGTAGTCGCCTTGTCTTACAGAGTCGATTCTGTCCAGGAAACTGCAATGAAAGACAAAAACTGGTTTAGTTTCAGCTCAAACACATTTTTATGTTACCCAGAAAAACTCAACGTAAAAAAAAAAAAAAGAAGTCATCTTCACATCAAACTGATGAGAATTTTCACAGAAAATATCAATTCCAGTTTTAAAGAAATGGTTAATCCATTAACTGTATCACAGATACATGGAGGCGACAGCCGTGTCTGCTTCACGGCCCGGGTAAAGGCAGCTTCCTGACACAAGAGGGCAGGCCTGCTCAGCTCGGCTATTTTAGTCCTCCCTATCAAGAGTGATTACATAAGGTGGTTATTGTGGAGGTTAGACAGCCTGCTGTTGCCATCTCTTCACTACAGCGAGCATGTGCAGCAGCAGCAGCGGTGGCGGCGGCGGCAGCAGCAGCTGGGCCTGGCTGTAGCTCAGCGTGCGGGCTTGGGACACTGAGCTGGGGATGCGACGGACACATGGTCCTCAGGCCTCTGGGTCGCTGCGAGGGAGGCGTTTAACGCCGCCACTTCAGAGGCCATGTTGAATTCAAACAGAAACTGAAGAGAGTCCAGACAGCTGTGGAGGCTGGTGCAGCGTTTGAAAGGTTTCGAGCAGTGGCAGAAATGAAGTCATCAGTTACCCAAACAGCCAACGCAGAAGGGGGGGGGGGGGCAGCAAGGTTAAAAATTAACTCATTCTGGGTCTCAAAGCAAAAATGTCCTTGAAAAGCACATTAGTAGAAGAGCAAGGGCATTTTTTTTCTGCAGACCTAAATAATCCCACAGCCACATGAATGCATCTCAAACACTCCTGCTAAGGCGCTTGTTGCTTCACTTTGAGGACATTTAGAAAAAGATTTCCACTTCCAATCAGAAACCCTCACGTAGCACCGTCTGCTCCTGATGTAAATCAAAATTACAGTTTACAGGAGAGTCCAGGTTTTGAGTTGACGCAGCGATAAAAAAGATGAAGTACGCTGACTTTATAGTGGAGCATAGGTGGTAGGTTTGGGTTACGTCTTGACAAGATCCCTTCCCAGCATAGAACTGAAGCTGGTGAGTGACTGAGGCGGGTCGAACACACCAGATCCCACATTCCTCGCTCAAACCTTCTAAGAACGTCGCCAAAAAGGCATGAAAGCAGCGGCGGCACACAGGAAACCCGCAGCTATCGTCAGGGAAGACGGTGGCTTAATTTCAGCTTCAGCCCCAAAAGCAGCACACCAACACGCCCAGGCGGGATTAAATAACCAGCAATGAATGCTGCATTATAAAGCATTAGATAACAGCCACGCTGCTCATGTGCTCTGACAACAATGTTTTCATCACACTGACTTTCGGCCTCACACGCTCCACACGAAAGGAGAAGTTGGGCTATTTTTGAAAGAGCCTTTAACTTTCTCACACTCATTTTTAATAAAATCGACTGTATCTCCAGGTGTCGGACAGAGTATGCCAAAAAGAAGCACAATTTTCATGTTACCAAAAAAAAAAAACAAACTCTAAAAATAACATGGAGGATTTCACCCATACTTGGACTTTATCTGGTCTTTAAAAATGATGGAACTTTTAACGTTTTAGGGAACATCAACAAGGTTTACTTGTCTTTGAAGCTCAAAACATCATTTACTCATTAACCTGGTCTAACCCAGCACGTAAAACTCCCACAATTCCCTCCTGTCTTTAAGTGAGAAGCCAACCTTTGGACGGTCTCTACCTTTTGGCCAGATTGCAACACTAAATGATGGTTGGAGACCTCAAAGGTCTCCCAGGCGCAAACCTCCGTGCAGACCAGTTTATGACCACTGCCAGCTTTACGAAGGAATGTCACGATGAACAGTTTGGCAGTTTCACATCACTTCATATGTATTATTTCATTAGTTTAGGACCTGAAGGAGAAGAAAAAAACCAACAAACTTAGACAAGAAAACAACTTTTTTGAAGCGTCTATCTTTTTAGATAAAATATCAATTTATTATTCGACTTCCTCCGAGTAGCGCTGCCGAGTCAGCAGTTCATGAAGACAGAGGTGGTCCTACTGGACAGCAGTTACATCTACAGAGAGTCTACAACGCTTTAAATGGAAAAACTAAATTATTTCACATATCAACACAATAGCATTTTTTTTGTCTTTTTTTTTTAAATCATTTCCCAATAGTTTAAAGAGTTACTAGTTTTATAATGATATGCAGCATACAATCATCATGTTTGTGCATAAGCCCATTAAATTATAGTAATTATATGTTTTATGACATGAAGAATATGGAATGATTTTTTACATTTTTTTAGAGAAAAGCAAACAGTTGAATGTTTTGCTATAGCTTAATTTGAAAAAAAAGAGCAAACTGATGAACATTTGGATTCAGAATAATATTGCAAACGAAGCTAAAACCCTGATTTGAGTTTCTGTGGAAACCAGTGCTGGAGAACGTCACACACCGAGAAGACACAGCAACATATTCACAGAGCAAAAACAGCAGCTCACAGCACCAGTGTTTGAGTATTTTTAGTCCGTCTTCCTCACAGAAACTTAGCTAGGTTATAATTACTGAGTGCTTTGTGACTGCCATGTGATAGAAGTACTATAGATAGAGCACTAGAGATCCAAATATACTTTCCTTACAAACGCAAAAAGAGAAAAGAATGCAGGTCCTTTATTAAAAAAAAAGATAGCAGTGATTTCAGAGCGGCCGTTCAGATAATACCTTATCTGCGGCTGGGTGCAGCTTTTACTGACTGCAGCTCAGCTGCTCGGGTTGAGGCCTACAAATACATGCTGCTTTCAGGTCTAGAGAGCTGTGAGGCTTTTCTTGCCTTCTTCTCCATGTTGACATCAGAGATTGTTAAGGGAGGTGGCTTTTCTTCTTCTGATCTTGTGGTTGGAAGGAGACCCGTTTCCCCCTTTGTGTTCAGTATGTGGATAGTGCATACATGATGAAATGGGTCTGAGCGTGTGCCTGCCTTCATTTTAGGTGTACGGTTCCACACAAAGGTTTCCGTTCGCGCCCGTCCCGAACAGAGGCTCCTTCTTGTTTTGGGTTGGAAGGCTGGAAGGGAAGAGCAGGATGTGCTGCAGCTCCGGCTGCCTCTGTATTTAGCTTAAACACACTGTACCGGTCTTGCGAGTCGGTCTGTGCTGCTATGTATAGCCTTCATTATGGACAGTATCACTTTACTTCAGACTAGTGTTTTCCTCATCATTTGATCGGACTCAGACACCACCGTGAACACTCACACACACACAGGGGATGGGGGTGATGCGGGGGCCTCGGGCCTTAGACCTCACATGGTACAGTCCACATTTTGATCGCCATTGAGCAAAAGAAAAAAAAATGGTGGAAGAATTGAAGAGTGCAGGAACGTCACACCAACTTGGCCGATCCTAGCCCCAGAACCGGCTCACTGACGCTTCAAACAACCAACAAACGCAGATGATGATGATGATGATGATGATGATGATGATGATGATGATGAACAGGAGCTGGTTTGCTGTAGAGAACAATCCCACTTAGAAAAGTATTCTGTGAGATTCAGTCCCCATCTCCATTTTTGGGTCACGTTTTTTTTTTAATTCAGCATATGATTTGAATATTACGAAACAACAAAAAACCACAGATAAAAAAAAAAAATCATTTCATATGGAACATAACACAACAATAAATGATAAATCCTTCTTAACCTATGTTTGACACTTTCAATGTACATACACATACTTACCTAGACACACAATACACATTCTCCATGATTCTGTTCTATGATGTAACATACTGGTCGGTTTTAGACGGAAAATTAACTTATTTGAAGTGTTTTATAATGTTCATTCTTCACTATAAACAACCCCAGAGTGGTATTTTGATCCATTCATACATTTCTGAGTATTTCTCTGAAAACCTGCTCTCGGAGCACCAGCCCCTCCCCAATCCACAAAAACGAGCCGGTCCTCACATTGTGACATCACAAAGTGGGGAACCGCCCCTTCCAGGAAGGGAACTCAGACATGCCGCCGAGGTCGGCTCTAGGTTTACGTCATGAAATGGGCGGAACCCACATGGAGGGAAAGGCGGAGCCTCAGAAATCACTTCGTCTTACTTCTAGGTAGGAAAAGAAGCTGCGAAAATAATTCATATTTTCATTTAAAAAATGTTCTTTAGTGTGCCAAAGGTAATATATGATCACATATATGGATATAGTTTACTCTTAAAAGCTTAAGAAAAGCAGGATATAGGCCCTTCAAACTGAGAATTGTTGCATTAAAGTGGTGTATTGGTTCTTGTTGTTGCATCATAAGAAGGTAGAAGGTTTGTGTTTTGGATTTCTGTGTGTTCTTAATGAGGCTAACTGCAGACTCACTGTGGGTGTGAATGCTACAGCCGTTATCTTCTGTCCATCTGTGACAGACAGTGGACTCCACCAGGAGCCTCCACTCACTTCAGTGGGATATAAAAATCAAAGGAACTCATGTAAACTCCTCCCATGTGTAGCCTTTTTCACTCCCAGTGCAACACAAATGCAAACTGTAACGTTAAAAAGCAGACATGCACAGCAGCGCCGTGTGTGTGTGTGTGCGTGTGCGTGTGCGTGTGTGTGTGTGTGTGTGTGTGTGTGTGTGTGTGTGTGTGTGTGTGTGTGTGTGCGTGTGTGTGTGTGTGTGCAGAAATCTGGAGCTCCAACCTGGGACCCATAGCCTCAGTGCCACACAACCTAACTACTAGGTTCTGAACTTATGGTCAACATTTTGGGGGGTTAAAATTCAATTTTTCTGTTTGTTTGGAGTAATAACAAGTAGTAACATACCATAAAAATAAGAAAAATATAAATGTTTATGTGAAGAGTATATAATATATAAATGACTTTTTTAGGACAACAGAGAAAAATAAAATCCTCTTTTTGCTGATGTTCTAACTGACTGAAATGTTCTGACTTGTTGGTTTGCAGTCTGTCCTGGCACTAAAGGGAATCAATGTGAATCCTTTGTGGGGGACATGAATGGGGAGGCGCCTAATAAGTAATGCTATTGCTTTACAGATTGAGAAAGCCATAAGGCTAGGTATCTTTAAAGGGTGACAAGAGCTGCAGGATAGTCTTTTCTCTACCTACATGGCCCGTTTACGCTCTAGAAAGTACAGACACGTAGATGTTTGCAGCTCCATAGCGCGGCTGTTGTGCAGCTGCTGAATCCAAACACAAAAGTGCCTTTTAGAGGAACTTCTGCAGCATTATTTTCCCCGGGAATATGAGAGGAAACAGAACCAGCAGTGTGAATGTGAATGTGTTGCAAAATAAATCAAAAACACAGAAAACAAAGACCAACTTGAAGGGGAAAAAAGCCTGGAAAACGCTCCCGTAGAACATTCTGGAAAACTTCCCTCCAACCAACAGCACCCAGCCTCATGTGTTCATTTGATAATTGGGTTGACTTTTTACAAATAGCAGACCATCTTTAATTAGTTGTACAGAGGATGGGATCAATAGTTTCCATATTTTGAGCTGCTCAGGCCAGCATAATGGACTTTCAATTTAGACTGCTGACAGAGCTTTAAAGCGCAGCAGCAAAGCCACAGCTTGTCTACATCAGCCGGGAAACCTTCTTTTTAATGTTTTCGTCAGGAAAATGAGCGATTTTCTTTACTGGAATTATAGTGAGCCAAAGTTTGTTGAAGCTCTGTTAACGGAGGAGTAAAAAAAAGGGACTAAAATGATTTTAAAACTTAACTTAGACAGTAAGGCACGGCATGCTCATTATGTGTCCAAATGACAAGCTGGTTAATAAAAATAAAGACTTTCAATACTATTAGGAGAAGGTATCTAAATGGAATATTTATAAATTTTCTTGCAGTTCCGCTTGCTGACATATCAATGTCCGAAAATGTCATAAAAAGCTAAAAGATCTGTGTGCTTTTAACTATCATAAGAAAAACAAAGCTGGAGACATTTTTAAAGTTGAAGAGTAGCTAAAGCGTTGTGACTTTCACCACACAGGCAAATAATTATGATGCGCATATCCATGGTATAAACGGAGCCCAGGAATTGGTGCAGGGAGGAGGCCGGAAGTACCAATGAAAGCTCAGGTGACAGGTGGAGCTGCACAAGCTCCACCTGTCACCTGGTGGAAAGATCTGAGCTCTGGGTTCAGCCTATTCCTCCAAACACTGTGCAGCTTCCAAGATGGATCTGGAACTACCCAAATCCATCAACAGCTCAGTGGGTACTTCCTAAATATAGGAGCAGGAACGGAGACTCTCCTGAAAGTCAAACCAAATCTTGTGTAAACAAAAGTGCCTGCTTTATCTCAAAGCCACCATTCCGCCTTCCAGGACCACATCAAGTCACACGTTTGAGAGGTGTTGTATATAAAAATGTGAAATACATTGCAATGCCCGTTTGCTTCTGCTCAGTGTCTAAATGGACTATCAGCTCTGTTTAAAAGGAGGAGCCGGTTCCCAAATCCCAGCCACGGAGGAACAAGAGGCTGTTCTCCGTGTCCAGCGTGGAGCTTCCCAACACAGTTCTCACTGTGAATCGACCGAAATGTTTCTCTGAAAAATACTGAAGCCCAACTATGGGTCAGCAACTGAATTCCGCTAAAAATCAAGATACTCTTATCAACAGTAGAATGCAGATTTTAATTCTCTGGTTTGTAAACAACAGCAGCTTCTACATCAAATTATTTGTCCTACTTCAAAGTCAACCAGATGCGGTAAAAAGAAAGGTTTGTTCTCGATCCCCTTTCCAATAGTTATGAGCCGCTGACCTCCATCAGTCTGCACATCAAGGTAGACTCTTCCACACACCTGGTGATTATAAACCCTCACAGAGACCCGAGGAAAAGGAATGTACCATTAAAGCAAAGACCGGATCTCACCTTCAAGGATTTACACTGCAGCCTCCCAGGCCTGGGCCTGCTGTCTGTGCACTTCCCTGTACGGCCTCTAGATGGCATCTGGTCGCATCTGCTGCACACAGCATCTCTTCCACAATGACCCTGCCTGGTTTTAGCAGCTGGGTTCCCATGGCAACTCCAGCCGGTCCATACCACTCCTCTCTTTCCCCCCCTCATTTTTTCCTAAGCCAGGCTGCACTTGTATCCATCCATTCCCAGACTATCCCATACATCAGCACAAAGCCGAGCGGGGCTCTCTTCCTGCTTTCTGCTCTGCGTTTGTGTCCCTGTCATGCTCCTGCATGTGTGTTTGTTCACTGGGAGGGCAAAGCTGAATTAGACTTATGAAGACAGACTGTTTTAGGGGGTCGCAGCTTCAAACACCTAAATAAGGCGCATGTTTCATGAAACAGCCTCATCTCTTTGATGCAGCAGGTAGAAAAAAAAACGGCCGTAAGGAATATTGTCACAACACGGAGTTGTGAGGAATTCAGGCTACATGTGTTTTGATCTGAAGTGTGCAGAAGTCAAATAATGATCAATAGGACCCCTATCTAATGAGCAGGACTACAGTAATGCTGACTGGAAAATGTTATTTAAGGCCAAGCAGGAATAACGTCAGTTCCTTCATTTCATAATATAAAAGCAACTGAAAGCTCTGGAAAAGAAAAAAAAAAAAATCAGATCATAAAAGTTGATTTTATTGCCATTTGCAACCATTTCTAACAGTAGTTCAGAGGTCATTCAGGACATGTAATTAGAGCCGACAGGGTTGAGAATGGGGCTGCACGGTGGAGCAGTGGTCAGCGCTCTTGCCTCACAGCAAGAAGGCCCCTGGTTCAAGTCCCGGCTGGGAGACCTGAACCAGAACATCAATGAGGGACCTTTCTGTGTGGAGTTTGCATGTTCTCCCCGTACATGCGTGGGTTCTCTCCGGGGTCCCCGGCTTCCTCCCACCGTCCAAAAACATGCTTCATAGGTCAATTGGAAACACTAAATTGTCCCTAGGTCCCTCTTACACTCCCTAGGTGTGAGTGTAAGAGGGAATGGGTGTGTGTGTGATTGTGGCGAACAGTCCAGGGTGTCCCCTGCCTTCGCCCAGGATAGGCTCCGGCAGCCCCGTGACCCCGAAAGGGATAAAACGGTAGAAAATGAATGAATGAAGGGTTGAGAATAGTTGAAATGCGGTGTCATTCATTTGCTAATAAACCGGTAAGGGACATTATTTTGCCTCAGTTTACAAACTAAAAAATACATAGTTATTTTTTTCCCCAAGGTGTGATCCGACTTTTATGCTTAGAGGTCACTTAATTACACAAGCAGAGAAAGACTGATGATGAATACGTGAATATTTTTATTTCAGAAGATCAACTGGAACTGGAATGTCATCTGGTCCAACAACTTCAAAAGTACACAGAAGCAACTAGAGGAAAACAGGCCGCCGCTGAAGCAGAAGGTACTTTTATCAACAAAATAAACTGAAGTTCCTTCTAAAAAAGACTTTCCCCCATCCCATCAACCATAACAAGCGGGCGACCTCATCCAGCCTGGTCATGTTTGAAACGACCCACTATCAATAAATTCCCAGACATAAAGATATAACATTTCTATTAATAAACATGTGCCCAGCTCCATCAAAATTCCTAAGGAGGTGATAGATTTTTTTTGACTATTGGCCGAGGTGGAGACCATTTTCTGGGTGTGGCTGGAGGCCAACACCTTCTGGCCTGCCGGCTACAGAACCTGAGATACGGTCCCACCTGGCCAAACGTTGAGAACTGAAATGACGGCGTTAAGGCCTTTCTGGTGCCAGCTATGGCACGTCCTGCTTTGCTCCTCCTGGCAGGCCGGAGAGAGGAGCTGGGAGCCCCTGTCATGATTAGGCAGCAAAATGTCTCCTTGCCCGTGAAACTCTGCTTTGATCGCGTCGGCTCCTCCACTCTGTGTATCGGGCAGGGGGAGAAATGGTTGAAGCGTGCACGGGAGTGGGGAAGGGAGCAGGGAAAGCGTGTGGGTGCACTCGTACAGCCTCAACGACCGACTGGTTTTAAGTCTGGGCTTTGAGGGAAGGTAGAGCCAGGCAGCGCGCAGCCGCTCTGGCACAGGCGCGCACACAAAACGAACACAGAGGCGTTTTGTGTCTCACCTTCTGCTGCTGACCTTCCCTTTGTTTACAGCGCATTGCCGGGATACTCCCTTTGATTCGGCTGCGCACACGTGACCCAAGCCAGTTTCTGCTCTGCAGTGCTGCTGCTAAAAATAGCCTCAGCTTGCCCTGGCTCCACAGCTAGTTTACATAAGCTGGAAGGGGGGTGGAGGGGGGAGTCTCAGTGAAGAGTGCAGGGAGTGTAGGGGAGGGAGGGAGGGAGGGAGGGGGGGGGGGGGTCCTATGGTCAACCATTCCACAGTCTCTGAGCACAGGGACCAGCAGCGCCACTGTTGTCCTCCAGCAGACCGACTGCACACTCCCCACAACAGGAGGCTCTCTGCCTCTCTGTGTGTGTGTGTGTGTGTGTGTGCGTGTGCGTGTGCGCGTGCGTGCACGTGAGACACACACAGGGCTGTTTAGGTGTGTTTGTTGTGGGTATGGTCACAAACTTTCTGCACCTCTTTCCCCTTTAAAATAGCAACACATTTCACAACAGAAGCCTGTTCAGCTAACCTACTTTAACGGGAACACATCGACGTTTTTATGGGACGCCGTTTTAAAAGTCGCCACAAAACAGAACAAACGACTTCAGCAGACCTATGGACGACATTAGAAGGTCACAACGCTGTTATCTTAACGCAAAATGGGAAATGTAGAAAAGCATGAATGTGTGTGGATAAGGACAATGTGACTTATGCCAACAGTTAAGATAGACGTGAATCCATTATCATTCAGTCGAGGCTTTAAAACAAAAGATTTCCAGATGATATTTAACGTTATTTAAAATAATTATAAAAGAAATATTTGACTTATTAGTGAAATAACTCATTTTTAAAGACTCACTCCAACAAAAAATGCGTCTGTGGTGTCTTTAACATGTTTTTGTGGCATTTTTCTGATGGAGGACATATATAAAGTGTATTTTTTTTCATGTTAAATCATGTTCAGTCAGAAGCAGACCAAAAAATGCTGTTTGAACAAGTTCGTGTTTGTCACATGTTATTCGGGGGGGGGGGGGGCACACAAGCTCCCCGCTCTTTGTGTTCCTGGTCTAAGATAGAATCTGGATCTAAATTGTACGGCTGGATCGCTCCAATAGTGCTCGCCATTTCTGTTGCACCGCTAATGTCAAGGTTGGGGCTGTAAGCTAACGGGAGAGCATGTAGACAAAGAGATAATGGGAAATGAAGGCAGACTCCATCTGGGCCTGCAGTCCCGCCCACAACTCAGGTGTGAATTTCTGATGAACTCCTGCTGCTCTGCAGAAACTATGTCCTAGAAAACAACACAGGCTTCTGGATTTAGGCTAAAAACAGCATCATCGTCATTTTAAAAAACAGTGGGAACTCTTTAAAAATAGATCTTAAGATGAGCACAGTCGGGCTTTAAAGATTTTACCAAATTTCCAAACTCAGCTAACAAATATATGTCGGCATAAATATTTTTTTCTATTTCAATACAGGCAAGTGGACAAAGCAAATTTATAAGAAAATGAAGCTAAACAGCCATCAATAGCAAACAAGACCAACTTTATTATTATTGGATTGACTTTGGAAAATGGCTCAATCTTATTCAGCATCAATCACAAACTGGAGGATTCTGGGATATGTAGAGGTATTTCTTACCTTGTTTACAAAAGGAAGTTTTCAGCTGGTGAGTGACACACCCTCTTAGGCAACACAATGAACAAAGTATAAGAGATAACAAAAAAAATGAAACAACAGAGCAACAGTGGATTGAAACCCGTAAAACAATGGAAACTTTTTGAATCCTGACAGTGTCAGACTGACAGTCACCAGGTTACCATCAGCCTCCATGTAAAGCATGGACCTACTCCAATCATCTTTTGATCCAGTTCCAAAGTGGTCCAAGTGGTCTTTTAGTTAGGATTATGTCATTTTTAGCCTGAATCCAAAAACCTGTGTTGTTTTCCAGGACATAGTTTCTGCAGAGCAGCAGGAGTTCATTAGAAATTTACAGAGCTCCCCATTGCTGAGAGCTCTCTGTTTACACGCTCTCCTGCTAGCTTACAGCCGCTCACACCCCTTACCCAACATTAGCAGTGCAACAAACACGGTGAGCGATTTTGCAGCTATCCAGTCGTACAGTTTAGATCCAGATTCCAGCTCAGACGAGGAAAACAAAGACGTTCATGGATCTGTTTGTCTGCAGGTGGATGAACAGAAAGAGGCGGAGCAGGGAGCTTTTGGCCCCGCCCAGCAGTATTTTTTCCATCTGATCCAGATTCACAAAAATGTAAATAAAGAAATTCTCAGAAATGCTATTTTAATCTTAATTTTTGCAATAAATGTCCATCATCAGAAAAATGCTACAGGAACATGTTAAAAACACCATTTACATTGGAGCGGGTCTTTCATAATCAGGGCATTCAAAATACAGTTAACTAAAGTATCCTAAACTCTGCTTCTTATTGTTGGTAGGGAAAGTTTTTCACTTGTTCATGTGTGACATCACACATCAAAACTACAGACAAAGATTTAGGTGGCAGCGATTTCAAACCATGCAGAGTCGTGAAAGGCGACAGCTTTACAGCTCTGTAAATTTCCTACACGCTCTGCTTTCTCCAGCATGCATACATTGCAATTCCTTTCTGCTGTTCCCAGCTTCCGTCCTGTGCTAGCTCCTTCAGTTACTTCCAGGTCAAAGCCGAGGCAGAAATGTGTCAAGCATGTGCAGATCACCTGGGCCACTTCAGGTCAACTTAAATGTATGTGAGCAGGGCTGACCAGAGCTGCATTTCCTGGATCAACATGTGCCTTTAGTCAGACCAAAACAAAAATGTTAGCTTAGCATTAGTTTGTTCTGCAAAAGCAGACTGCGTCCGTTTATAGAAACTAGTCATTAGTTGTTGATGGCAGAGATTTTTAAGCCGGAAGCCCTTCTCGACACACACTGTATTTTATCCGGTTTTGGGACCGGCACAGGGAGACCCACTAGGGCCCCCTTGTGGATACATAGTGAAGGGTTTTGCCCAAGGACCCATCCAGGATGAAGCTCATCGCACCCCCTGGGAATTGAACCTAGATTTCTTGTGCACTAACTACAAAAGTGTTGTTCTATTAATTTATGTTTATTTCAATAAGTGTGCAAATATTTTGAATATGCAGAGTAAAGACAAGGCTATAGTGTCCCATTCACTCCAAACAAGGCACCGAAAAACATCAAATTTGAACTAATTTGCCTTAACTTGATAGCTACGTGAAAACACGGTTGCTGTGGTTACATGTGCAAAATATCTTTGATCGGATCAAAGATCCGAGTAGAATTTAACCGTTTACATGGGCCCAGAAACTTTATCCGATTATTTCACGTTTACATACGCCACAATTTCAGTTGGAATAAATCATTTAAACATGCGCAGAAGGTAGTAGAAGAAATAGCTATTCCCGTTGTAAATAAACAAGCTGCGGCATAGACGGACACAATCTTCTAAACTTGATTTTTTTTATTGTTGCGACCATTATTAAGTGACTGTTCGCTCATAATTTCTTTAATCCGTGCGGCCAGTGCTTCAGTTTTGGCCGAACGAACCGGCCGGTCTTGTTCGCGGTACAAAGCCTTATCTGGAGCCACACCGTCTACGCATGACCTTAACCAGAGCAGGAGCGAGGATGCACCACGATCACATCAACAATCGGCATAACCCACCTATCTCTATCGGAAAGAAATTTTGATCCAAATGAGTCTGATCGGGGCAGAGTTTTCCCGTTTACATGACGCATTTTATTCCGATTACTTTAGTCCATCTAACCCCAGCTATTGATCGGCAAACGTAAACCGCCTGTCAGCAGTTCTCCTGGAGTAAACAGACGGGTGGTACGCAGTGCCGGGCAGGATTAGATTCTCTTCACTCTTTTACCCACCTCTCTTAAACGGTCTAAGGTTCAGCAGCGACCGCTTTCCTCTAAACTCTGGCAAATCAAGAGAAAAAAATTAAAAATTCACGGGAAAGATTAACCTCTGTCCCGCATTAAACGCCAAAGAGACTCCTGGACAAGAAAAGGTGCACAAACTTTGTGGCTTAGCGTGTGTTCTCATGTGCTCTGCAATATCTTCTCTATTCTTTTAGGCCTCAAGAGATGGCAGAAGGCATCAACAGATAGAGACAGAGAGCCGGAGAGGGGTAGTAAGAGAGAGGACGGCTCAGTCCCACAGGGGGCTCCAACAACCTTAAGGACAGCATTTGGTGAGCTCCCAACAGATCACTGCACAGTTCATCTCTAAACCACTCCTCCTCTTTACCCAGAAATCATGCACAAAAGCACACAACTACACACTTTCAGATAAATTCTAAATACACACACTTCCATAGTGCCCCTTTTGATTATTCCTCAGTCAGCTGACTTCAGGGTCATCTGATTAGAGACACAAAGGTTTTTGTTAATCTAGATTAAGGCCTTTTCAACAGGAAACTATACATGTATGTCAACACTTTTTCAATATTTCTGCAGGAAAATGTCTTCATGCAACAACAGCAAAAGCAAGAATAAACAAGAACCGGAAATATAAAAAGTTTAGGACTAATAATAGAAACCATCTAGTTCATCTCGAAAGGAAGAGCTACTGAAACGAAACAACATTAGGAGCTAGAAATCTAGTCAAGGACATTATACCAATTACCGGTACTATTTTAAATATTAGATTTTCTTGGACAAACACAAATATTTGACTTTGTTGCTTGAAGTAGAAAGTTGCTACTGAATATTTTTCCAAGCAGTTTTCTAATCCAGAAAGGAAGTTGTGTTACTTGATGTTAAGTTACACAAAGTTACTTTTTTGGTACTAAAACTCTCCTTCTACTTTATAGTGTTGTCATTAAAACACTGCAGTTGTAAAGGTTTTTTTCTGTACTACAAAAAAATCCAGTTTTTAATTAAAAATGATCGGTCTCACAATCATTGGCTTGTATAAAGAATACATAAATAAATGGCTGAGTAGAGAAAACCCAGGGCTCAGACAGAATCAGCAACAATTATCTTTTGCTATTATACGGTGCAGACCAAATCAGCTCAACACTGAATACTGAAGCTACTTATTGGAGACATAAAAAAAGCAGAAGTGACATGCAGGCAGTGTATAAATATCACTCTTTCGGGCTCTTCCGCGAACAGAAAAGGCTCCTCAGTGAGGAGAGCAACTGTTGGTGAAGCGCAGCCCCTCTGTTTCTGTGGACCCTTCAGGGGCCGGGGATGGCGCACAATGCCCACCATTCTTAGCACTTTACTGCCCCAAATGACTGTCAGTGGCCCCCAGGCTGGTGACAAGAGTCCCGTGACAAGCACTAAACCTCAGCCCCAACATCAGCCGCAGCCTGGGCCAAGAACCAGAGACGTCCTGAAAGATCAGCACATACTCACTACAGCCCGGCTCCTGATTTCACTCAGAACTTAAAGCTTCACCAAACTACCCCCCCCCCCCTCGTTTTTGACCCTTAGCCTAATCCAGGTGAACACTGGATGGCCTCATGACGAAAGTGCAGTTTACCTGACCTGTACGTGCTGTGACACGCATCACAACACAAAAATGCATCATGTTATGAAGAGTGCATTAAGAGAAAAGAGTTAAAAAAGAAAGAAGGTCCTCATATCTATTAGCATATCTGTGATCAAGCTCCAACTCCAAACATAGCCATCCTAAATGACAACAGAAATATTGGCGGTACTCAAAAATGATTTTAAAAAAGCTGGATTTGCGATAATAAATTTGCCTAATGGAAACACAATTAAGAAAAAAAACACATTTATTGAAAAAAGTTTTTGCGCTTGAAGGAGGTGGTTTTTAAAGGCGTATCAAATTGACATATTTCCCAAAACTGCAATGGAAACACTTTTTTGGAATTAAATGAGTCACATGACCAACAACCGGATGGCGATGAGCTTCTTGGTAGGAACTGGCGGCCTTGGGCGCTGCACAGCGGGCGCAGGTCCCACAGCGTCACACAGATCATCAAAAGTTGAGCGTGTCATGTGGAATTGTTGGATCCAAAATCACCAACCACCATTTCCCACAATGGCTTTATCAGTAGCCCCTCCCACGTGTAAGGAGCTCGCCGCTCCACGGCCTGAAGAAGACGCCGACGTCTCCTTTGATTGATGATGATGACAACAGTTTGCTAGTCCCATCTATTTGCCTATTTTGGGAAATTTGAGTAAAACTAGTCAATATTTATCAAAATAATATTCTTCCTACTAAGGAAAAATGAACAAAATGTAAGACCTACAATTAGATTTGGTTAAACAAATAAAATATTTTGGAGCAAATGTATGGAGATGTGAAAAATTCTAATTATGAAGTTTTCACACAAAAAATTAAATAATGTTTCAAAAACAACACCACAGCATTTGAGTCAGGTCTCTGTCTAAGACTGTCTGACTGAAAATCCTCTCCGTTTCCTTCCTAGGCCTCATGGGGAGTGAAGGAATAACCCTCAGCTGTGTGCAATCCTGCCCAACTCCATCAACAGCTTTGCTGTGGTCCACTCTGCTGCTGGCATCCCAGCCATAGCTTCATGAGCATACTTCCATGAGGGAAATTCCATGGACCAATCCCGGGAGCTCGGATTATGCGTGTGAAGAAGTGTTTGATTTTGCCGTTGACACATCCAAGGCATTGCGATGGAACGAGCCTGCCACAGCTGAAAATAGCTTATAAATCAATCAACTGACAGACACATATCTGTGCTCTTAAAACGTATAAATGTGCAATGCAGAGGGCAGATCAATGGGTGACAGGATTCCAAAAGCATCGATATGAACATGCTCTTTGGCATAACAAGCTCTCGCCATTGGCCGGAACTTATTTCCTGTGCCTCTCTCCAATGGGCCAGGCGGCATTAGGCCTGCTGGAAAAATATCTGCAGTGGAGCAAGGTCTGTGAAGGACAACCCAGACCAAATGGCAGAGGTATATCATTTGATTCCACCACAGTTAAGAGCAACGTGCATTTAACTATTTAACACGTTTTCTTGTGTGTTCAGCTTTTGTGGTTTTATAAGGACACGTCCTTGTTAGCATACAACACAACGGCTGTCCATCTGTTCAACGTGTACACCTCAACTGATCTTCCTCTTAATTTGCTACGTAACTGAAAAGATTTACATTCACAATCCTAAAAAGCAGCGTGCGGAGCCACAGAATGGAAGGCATCCAACAGCAGAGGGACAGCATGAAGGAAACAGAGAAACAAAATGAAACCACGCGCAACTCCGACAGGAAGACACAAGAAAGAAACTCCAGCTAAGAAAACACAGAGGCTGCCCGTTCAAAACATGCGTGTTTTAACAAAGCTCCTGTCCAGCATGACAAACTGCGTTTACCTCTAACCCAGTCGGCAGCTGAAGCTGTCTGTTTTCGGTTAGTGTAGGTGATTGGTCATAACAACAATACGTCTGTGTGTGTGTGGTCACTGACACACAGACAGGTCTGCTGCCAGGTAGAACAGAGGAGCTGCGAATGCCCTCCATCCACACGGTTCACTCGCAGGTTAAAGTCGAGAGGGGAAGTGAGAGACCGGCCACAGTCTGACTCTCCCGGGTTTCAGTCTGAACCCTTTAAACCCCTGCAGGTGCATCAGCAAGACGACCACTCATTTCCCATCCAAGATTTCAGATTTTGTTTTGTTTTTTACAGTCGTCTTCTGGCGAGAAATTAACAACTGCTATTTAAACAACCCAGACCAGTTTAAGTATTCCTTTAAGTCCCACTCCGATCATCAAAGGTTTCTCCGTCATCTTTTACTCAAGATTACGCTCCTTTCAGGCAAACCTGTGTCGTTTTCTAGGACATAGTTTCTGTAGAGCGGCAGGAGTTCATTGGAAATTCACTCTGAGTTGTGGACGAGCCTGTTCGTGCAAAGCAACCCCGCTCCCCCTCTTCCCGTCACCCATAACTACCTGAGCTATCCGTTTACGCACTTTACTGCTAGCTTACAGCCCCTCAAAGCCCCCAACCTAACATTAGTGGGGCGACTAAAATGGTGAGCAATATCAGAGCTATCTAGCCATACAGTTTAGATCCAGATTCCAACTAAACGAGGAAAACAAGACGTTCATGGATCCATTTATCTGCCCGCCCAGCGTATTTTCTACGTCACAAGTAAGATCTTTACCAAACAGCATTTTTTGCTAATTAAAACAGCTTGAATTAAAAAAATAAAAAAATAAAAAAATCACAGATGCAATTTAAAGCTTAATTCTTTTTACAAATGTCCTCCATCATTTAAAAAAATGCTACAAGAACATGTTAAAAACCACATTTTCCTCAAAGTGGGTCTGTAACTCGGGTGCAACAGTAATGAAAAGCTGTTTGAGCCTGTCCAATATTTCAGCTTAGTTTCTTAGAAAGCTGAGGAATAAGATTTGTTTTCCCCCCACTGGCTTAAAATGTTCTATCCTAAACAAAGATTCAGGTTACAAATGTTTTTTTTGTTTAGAAAATTCTAAAATTTATATTGTTAAAGCTTATCATCAGCATCTTTGCCCGATCATGATGCATGCAGCGAATATCAACAACTGGATACCAGATCAACAAACTAAATAGCAAAAAAAGACAATTCATTAAAAATGAATTATAAAATATCCTTTAAAAAAAGTGGAGGTCCAACTTGAACTATTGAAAGCCAAAAGCAGCTTAGTTCAAAACCCAGCAGGGAACTCACCTTTGAACCCTTACTACTCCATTGAAATACTCCATGCTTTTCATTGTCTTCATTTTACAATGTTAATGTTTACTCATGTCACAGGACAACTTTATTATCAGCTAGCTGCTGAAGCACTGATAATAGTGATTTCATAATATCATGTCATAATATTGAATCCTCTTCCAGAATTCTACATATAGAAGGCAGCTGCATTAACATTTGTAACCAGGAAGTTGTAAAAAAAAATGTTTATGATGCCACTAAATTAAATGTCATTATCCTACTGCAAAGCTCAGTAAATGAGAAAATCTTAATAACTTTAATAATGCACAGTGAACAGCTAAAAACAAACATAGGCAGAGGATTGTGTCAGCTCCACCTTACAGATTCATGTGACTTCTCAGCCATCACCTGACTTTCTCTCCACTTTTTACAGCCGCTGCTTAGAGCGCCACAACCAGGGGAGGCTCCACGGTGATTTTTTTAATGCTCCATCTATAAAACACTAGCTCACAAATTGGCCAGCGATTAGTCGGTATCTCTTGTTGCTGATAAGGTTCGCCGTTGACATCATCAGAGACACGAGGAGTCAAAGTTTGGGGTTTGCAGGGGGCTGCACTCTCCATATGTACATCCGCGTGTTTACATGTGAGCTCAGAGGGGAAGCAGAAGGAGCACGCTGAAACCAGCAACTCCCTTTGCATATCCAAACTTCATTTTAACAGAAGGACCCGACTCTGGGTCCAAGGTGCAGCAAAAACCTCCATCAAAAGCTGCAACCTTCCCACATGATGGCTATCACATGAGTTTAGCTCGATAAATGGTTTTCTTGAGGTAAAATGCTAACGAAACGTTCAAAAAGACGCCGCCACCAAAGAATTATCATTTACCCAAACTACGGCAGAGCTTCCGGACCGGTTTTGCATCGGTACAATCCCTCCACAGAGCTGGATTTTAATACGGGCCAGAGCCCGCTTTGCATATCGTCATGGGGAAATGTCAAGCAGACAAACAGGAGAAATGATATTTCCGAAGAACAACTAAAACCATGGCTTGAACTGCCACACCCAGTGTAAATATATCTTAACCACATACATATATGGCCTGACAAAAAAAGAGAGCGCTCAGCTTTTAGCGCCAACGGGACGCAAAGAGGACAAACGGAGCAAGGACGTGTAGTTAGGAGGCCGAGCTGAAAATATATAGCAGTTACCCAGATTTCTGGATCCTACATAGCTGTTCAAACAACTGCATTAGCCAGCTATGGGGGATGGAAGAGACAAAGAAATACTTTTGAACTCACTATTGTGCGCAATCAATGAGCTGGTATTCATTGGACCTCTCGAAGCAAGCTTTAACTCCTTCATCGTCCCATAACTTCTTTGCGTGGTCGAAGAACTCCTGGAAAAAGACAAAAAAGCAGAAGAAAATATTAATGCCAATTATTTTATTTAAGGAAAATTCAAAAGCACGATTGCAACAAACTCTATGGTTGAAAATGACAAGTGTTTTTAGAGGAGCATCCAAATGAAAAGCATCAAACAAGATCCTTTTAACTTCATTTTAAAAAAAAATACTGCCGTAAGAGAAAGAATACTCAAGAAATGCCATCAAGCATGGCAGTAAGAACCCTCAGGTGATAACAGAATTATTTTATACAGTGGGAAACTTGTGTAAACTGCAGCGGAGACACAGAAAGCGACTGAAACAACCAAACGCACAAACCAAGACGAAGCAAACTTCCTCTGAAGTTTCTTTTTCCAAAACAGGTAACTCAATCTTCTCTTATTCATATACATGACAGACCGGACGCTGTTGCGTCACAAAGCAGTCAATAGTGACGATCCTCACTGGAATTTAACTGGAAATATAATGCAATTCCATAATTAAAGTGTTTGTTTAAACTGAAAGTGTGGAAACCTCACAACATCAAGGTCTTTTTGGGTCCATGACATGTTACCCTCTGCTATCAAGGCCATGGGGCTTCCTGGAGACACTGCTTGATGTCAAGTATGAACTGCTCAGATATTAGGTTGTTATTAAATATTCCTATTTAAATGTCACTTCTGCAACTGCTCCTGTATTTCAGAAACCGTTTTCTACAGACCTGCATCGAAGGTAAAGGATCAAATACATTGTAGTACCAGGAAAAAAGGTATAAGCTGTCGTTTTTATGCAGATGATGTATGCATAACACCAACCGTTTGTCCATATGTACACACACGAACATGTCCACAACACTTTTATACAAGCAAACTCTTAATCCATTTTTGATTATTTCAGCCATGTCCGAATTCCCTCTCTACTGCCTAAATACTAAAAACTATAGCGTGCGAGACTTTCTAGTGCCTTCGATTTTAAAAGCAATTCAGACAGCATGCTTACCCAGTTTAGTTTTTTTAATGGAAAATATGATGTCACAGATTTCCTGAATTATAAAACTAATAAATGTGACAGTTTATAAAGACTATTTATGAATCCACTTTGTTCTGATGATGAAAATTAAGATGGTATGAAAAAATAAAATAAAATGAATTTTATTCACCAATCTAGCATAATTGCACAGAGGTTTTTTGCGGTGACTTCTGGGAAATTTCTAGAAATTTCTTTTTGGAATTGTAGATTCAGACAGGTGTACAAAATGGCGAACGCACTATACAGTGCACAATGTAGTGAGTAGTAAGGAATTCGGATCTAAGAGTTTCTCATCAAGTAAAACGGATATAATAAACAACTTGCCCTTATGCAGAGGAGCAGAAGAAGTTTTACTTGTACAAAAATAAAAGCCTGTGAAAAAATTATTTCAAGCTAAAACTGCCCCACTAGTGTTGCCTAGTGGGGACAAACCAGATGCAGCGAACTATCAGATAAAAGAAAAGTGGGGGACAACTTGGTGAAATTTTGATCAAAATCCTGGTGAGGACTTTTTACTACAAGTCCCAAACTTACTGGCAATGTCCCTCTATGAAGTGTGAGGGACAGCGATGACATTAACTGAATTTAGATCATAGAAAAGCAAATTTGCAGTTTATTTCATCGCTCAAACAGTCAAGCGGTGTAACATCCCTTCACAAGTGTGATGCTCCATGAGGCTAAATGCTGCTGTAGCGTCTCACTGGACTTCCTGTTTCTCCACATAGAAGAGGATTATGAGAAAAAGCCCCATCATCGATGACTGAAAGACGTTTCCAAGGACTTTCTGTGTGCTTTAAAAAACGGTTTGGGCCAACATCCCTGGCTGCCTCCCGTGAACGTCTTTCAGACCGGCTCCTCCTCTGCCCTGGCACCACCACATGACTCTCTGCACTCAGCCCGGGCTCTGCACTCCGGCCGGGGAGCGGAGGGGGAAAGCAGCCCCAGACCAGAGGAAGACGGAGCCTGATAAATGATCACGTGCTCCGGGAGATCTCCTCTCAGCAGATTCGGTGATCAAGTTAAACACGGAAGAAAATCTACTAATCAAGTCCCACGAGGAGAGGACAATAGAACAAGTTCTCTACCCTTTTATATTTTTATTTTTTTAAACAAACACATTTACTTTAAGGATAGATCCGGTAAAGTATAAACAGCATCATATGAAATAGTCCACAAAAGAACACTAGCCTTTAAACAAGCACAGTTTGGTTTACTGCAGTCAAGCATTCCTGTCCCAAACGCTGGATCAAGTTTGAAATGGGGCCATATTTGCTTTCTTCCCCATAGTTCAGTTGCACTTCGGCTTCAAAACCTCCCATGTCAACAAATACCAGCCTCAGCATCAACGATAAGACTGGTTTTGCCAACAGTTGAGAAAGTCTGGTAGATTGTCAAAGAGGCTGACGTTGGAGATCCTAAAGAAAGGCCCGACTTGGAAGGCGGGGGCCCGACACAGTGAGGATGAGGAGCAGAGGGCAGAAGGAGAAGAGAGCTGGATGGGGGGGAGCAATCCTCAAGGCTCTTTTCCATAGAGGCGTGTGACACTGGGCCTTTGAATGAACGCAGTGTGTGTTGCACTGCCCTAAAGAGGAACTGATATCACAGAAACAGACCAGGAGGTAAATTGCTTTAATGCAACTTTTTCTGTTTGTTTGTTTGTTTGTTTGTTTTTAACTCTCCTGTGTGTTCTTGTTGCATTTCACCCTAATTTACATCCCCCGCTAAAACTCTGCTTTAGTTTCATCACTTGTGGTTCAATTTCAGTCGAATCCAATATCTTTAAAAGCCTTCATCCTACACAATTCAGCAAATGGCTAACATCTTCCTTTGCATCATGTTTTATGAAGACCTTTGGACTGAAAACCCCCTGCAATGGCTTCAAAAACCTCCATACAAAGCAAACAAGCACCGCTAAACAACCGCTCAGCAAACTGCCACCACGGCCTCAAACTTGAAAAGTGTGTCAGTGTGAGGCGTGAGTCGCCTGCTACAAGGAGACTGGACGTTCACCAGTTATTTAGTTAAGAAGCACACACTAATCCAACGTTAAAACGGTGCAGAAAGCTCCAGGGAGAGCGTTCAAAAGTCTCCCATCTTTCATGACGTGGATCCAAATATGGCTTGGCCCCTCGTGCCAGCCCCGCCACGCCAGGCGTCAAGGATCCTCAAGTGATCGGTTCAAGGAAAACAAGTATCTAAGACTCCAAATGTTCCACACAAGGAAAGCACAAACAACGTAACAGCAAACGACTGCTGCAAAGGTTTGAAATGATCAACAAGTTGGCCCGGCAAAAGACCTCAGCTCTTCAAGAAAGCGTTAAAAATAGATTCTCACGTAAACTTGCAGCGGACGGAGCTAAATAATGTTATAAACTGACTGACAAAGTTCAACCACGTGGTGAGATTTCAACGGGAAGAGCTTCAGAGGGTTTGGTGGACTCTTTCCTGACACGCACACGCTTCACCAACAGTCACACGCCAGCTTCAGCAGACCTGCTGACTATAGGATGAAGTCAACATAAAAGAGAAAAGCAACATTGTGCTCATTTAAATTTGCTTCACCTGAGTTGACAGACACTGTCGAGTGACTAATGCTGTTACAGCGGAGCTATTTGTTTCCATTTGCATAGATGACCGTTTGCATCGGCGCTTTCTGTTCCGTGGCTCGACTCGTTCGTGAGCTACGGTACAGGAAATGTTTCTGCAATGTACAGAAACCCCAACAGAACATCAGATCTCAGCACGACAGTCTAAAGCAGGGTTCACCAACCTTTTTGAGACCGAGGGCTATTTCATGGGCACCAAGTGGTATGAAGGGCGCCACTAAAAACCTCCTAGCCCCCCCCCCCCCCCCCCCCCCAAAAAAAAACAACACAATTTGAGGACTTCCTTTTGTGTGCCCTATTTTTATTTGCTCATTTTACACACAAAAACATGCATGAATTTTCTAGACTCGTATTACAGGGGGGGTCAAACTCAGTTGCAGAGGGAGCCTAATTTCAAAACAGACTTTAGGTTGCAGCCGAACAAGATAAATATTTATTGAACACACTAAAGCTAAACTTTTAAACCTTTAGAACTTTAACTTAATTTTAACTTTTTAAACATAAATGTAAATAAAAACAGACAGGAATATTAATCCTCACATTAATAGATTACTCAACCACCTCAACCTATTCTCAAAATCTTTACATTACATGAATCATAAGAATGTCCAGAAATTGTGTAATTTATTTGATCTATTTAAACTTTTGTAATAGACCCTTACTCTTAGTGATTATTTTTTAAGTTATATTTGTTTACATATTTGGGTTTTCTTTGTCTACCTTTATCTCAGAATTGATATTGTTGTCATTGACAGACATGCCGTGGTTGTTTGTTGAATATTTGCTTCAATAAAAAAAAAAAAAAAAGATTTTTTTTTTGGTGCATTCCCTGCGGGCGCCACAAGGGGTGCTCGCGGGCGCACTGGCGCCCGCGGGCACAGGGTTGGTGACCCCTGGTCTAAAGCTTTCCTCAACCTTTTTAAGAACGTGTAATCATGAAATAAACCATCCAAAGATTTGCCTTTTCATTTTTATACTCCGAATGAATCGATCAGCTTTAACCAGTTTCCTCTTAGCTTTCAAATGTTGTAAAGGTCCCACTTCAATCATCTTTTGATGCATTTCTAGCATTCCCAGAGGCCTTTTAATGATGATGATGCTGTTTTCTAGACAAAAATCAAAAAAACCTGCGTCCTTTTCTAGGACATAGTTTCTACAGAGCGGCGGAGTTGTGGGCGGGACTGTAAGCTTTCCGTCATTTCCGTCCATTTGTTTATCTGTTCTCCCACTTGCTCACAGCCCCTCACACCCCCAACCTAACGTTACCCGTGCAGAAAAAAATGTTGACCAATATCGTAGCTGTCCAGCCGTCCAGTTCATGGATCCATTTGTCTGCAGGTGAATGCATCAGAATAGAGCAGAGCAGGGAGACTGTGGCCCTCCGACTCTGCAGCTGCATCACTGTTACAATCTTTTTCAAACGGCATGTTTTCCGGGGGGAAAAAAAAACTGAATCAGGAGCAGACGAACAAAAGGTCGTTGGAAAAGGATTGTAGTTGTGACGTAAATGTAACTGGGTGACAACTTGTAAATGCAACTTGTTGTCCGCTGGGCGTACAACAAGCTCCCTGCTGCGCTCCATTCTGATGCATCCACTTACAGACAAATAGATCCTTTCGGCACATCAGGGATCACCACAGCAGGAGGTGTGGCAGAGACATTTACACCGGATGCCCTTCCTGAGAACAGGCCTGTATTTCCTCCGGGCTGGGGACCCACGTCCATCTTCATTTTTCTCCTTTGGGTCAAAGCTGTACACCCGGTTAGCTTGTGTTGTAGCAGTAGTATTAGGATGGAAGTGCGAGGGGCTGTAAGCTAGCTGGAGAGAGGCTAAACAGATGAATGACGGGAAGTGGGGGGCGTGTTTACTCTGCACAGACAGTTAGCCCACAACGCAAAGGTGAATTTCTGATGAAGGGAAACTATACGACAGGTTTTTTGATTTTGGCTAAAAATGGCATAATCATAGTTAAAAGAGGACTAAGAACACTTTGAAAATAGATAAAAAGATGATCGGAGTGGATCTTTAAACTGAACAACGGCTACATTAAAAAGGTTTATTAATATGAACTTTAACAGGAAGAATCGATGACTGGGTTATCAAAAAATTCCCATTCAGAAACGCTGTCTAATCAATAGTCGAATGTGTGAAACCTTTGGCAAAAAAAACAACACACTTACTACTTTTATTTTATTTTCTACATTAACTAAACTTTTGTTTGGAATAAATACTAATAAAGCCACCTCAGGCTTTGGGAACCTGCTGCTGACTTTTGGGGATAATAAGCAGATTAACAGACAATAAGGGAAACCGTCTACGTTCTGCACAAACTAGGATTTTGGTAAATGCCAATTCCTTTCCAACGCTTTATACTAACATAGAAAAGAGTGAAAGATTGTCCTCCACTTCTTTCCGTCCATTACTATCTTATCACAAATCATGACATCATCCATTCAGAATTTTCCAGACAAAAATATACTTTGATATTTGCAAACCACAGGATGAGAGCTGCAGGTTAGCGGTCGGCGGAGTCTCTGCGCTGACGTATTGGATATCAATCCTGGTAGCACTAAATGACAATGTAGTGGTGACACTGATGGCACAAGTGAAGCCTGAGACTGATGACAAGCACAGATGCTCGGGACAGAGCCATGTTGTTCCCTTTAGCCTGGTGGAGCCTGGGAACTCAACACCGACTCTCCCCGTGGCCCTGGCCCTCTCACAGCAAAAAAAAAGAAAAAGAACATTTGCAGCAGCACAGCCTGCAACAGCTCCGTCAGGAAATACACACTCGGCTGGTTCTAATGGTTACTATTAGGATTAAACAGGAAAAGATGTCACTGAGAGGGGAAGGTGGGACTAAACAATATTAAATGGAAGTGTGGAAACGGGTTGGTTTAGGACACACAGGAGCCAATATTTTTGGACATTGTTGTAAAACCATAAATTCCCTCATGGCATCACAATTGCTTCAAACTGAATATAAACAATTATGTTCCTGTCGTTTTTTTTGTTTCATTAAACTGCAGCTCAGCTTTATGATTTAGTCTAAAAGCGCCGTCCAGGTACTGGATTTGGTCAAACGCCTCACAAAAAAACCAACGCTGGAGCCTCCATCAATTCATCCGCATCTCAGCGTCAATCTGTCATTTCTGCTTTGTGCTGCGGCCCGGCCAGGGTCAAACCAGGAAGGTCTCAGAGTTATGTAAAACATTATCTACATTTCCAACACATGACCCCATGCTATTGAATGGTTGATCACACACTGAAAGGAGCCGCATGTGCTTCAGCTGCCATTTAAATCCACATACAGTGACAAGCAGCAGCATCAGCAGGAAGTCCAGCCTTCACGCAGAGATACCGACGCAAAACTTCATCATTCCTTATGCTTTTTTATAGGAAACAATAGATTCCAACAACTGATGACAGGAAACACACCAAAAAAACAACAATAAATTACAGCTAAAAGTAAAAAGAAAAGCTAATTCTGAAACATTATCCCAGAAGCTACAGAGCTAAAACAGGAAGCTGCTTCCACTGAATGCCAATCATTCCGTGGAAAAGCCTATTAGCCTTGGAAAACACGCACGTGTCTGAGAAACAATGACAAGAGGCTGAAACGTCTTACCTGTGGGTAGTCGAAGTCTGAGAGTGGTGCTATGCTTTTGATGTATTCAATTCTGAACTGGTTCTCTGGATTGGCTAGCGGGACTGGGGGTATTAAAGTGCTCATCGCAGACACAATTGTCTACAAATCAGAAGAAGGAGAAAAAAAAATGACAGGCATTAATCAGGATGAACAGAGGAACACGATTATTGTAAGCCTGTATTATAATCAGTCAAATGGGATTTCAATGAGATTGAGTGTAACAACAGAGTAACTGAGATCAGGTGGACACAGGTGAAACTCACCACTATGGCATCCTTGACGTTTTTCCGAATGTCCTGGACTTTCTGTTTCTTTTCTCTGTATGGAGCACAACACAAGAAGCCGTTACAAAAGCTAATGGCAACACATCAATGGCAAAGAAGCTAAGAAAGACGTGATTTAATGTCCAAATTTAATTTTTTAGAGAAGCAAAACAGACACTGAAATGACAGATCTGGGCTCCTGGTATCAGAAGCACAGTTTGGTTAAACTCTGTGGCAAATACTTCCAAATTTGATGGTTATTTGGTAGCTGTGTGGCTTTTGTGTGCCTTTAGTGCAGGTACAGCCCCGCCAGCAAACCCGCAGAATCACGCATGTGGCCTGCTTTCCAGGTGTTCTCCTGGATCCAAAACCTTTACATTTACAGCTCTCAGGTATGCAGTCTGAGGAAGACACCCCCCCCCCCACCCCCACCCCCGAGTTCGGCGCGAGCCCAGAGGCGCGCGCGTGATCTTCAGACTGTCATGTTGTAGGCCCGTTTCAAACGGGTTTCTCCCTGCAAGGCCTTGCAGCAAAAGCAGATCACATCGACAGGCCTCGACCACAACTGTTCGAGCCCCAAACCGGAAACTGAAACGTCCCCCGTCGGTGAGACACCAAGACCCCCCCCCCCCCCTCCCATCCCCTACCACCGCCACCCCAGTCTGTCTGATCGGCGCTCGCGGGGAGCAAAAAAGCGGCGTTAGCTTCGATGCAGGAGGCCCAGCAGGCGCTGCGGTGCCTGAGCGAAGCCCGCTCGCGCCGTAGCCCCGCGAGCGCGGATCTGTTCAAATCACACGAACAATAAAACAAGAAACTGTGTCGCTTTCTGGTTTAGCGAAGAAGGGAAGAGCACTCACTCAGCGTTGAAGCCGTTGACGTGTAGGATCTTCATCTGCTTCACAATGGTGCTTTTTCCGGACTCTCCCGCACCTTCGAAAACACACAAGAAGCATCAGCAAACGGCCTCGACGATGTCCCCGCGGCTCACACAACCGAAGCCCCGGAGGTTTTCGGGGGAGGGGGGGATTAAAAGCGGTTAATTTTAGACTCCGGAGCCTCGCTTCCATCGATATCCACCCCCATGACATATTATTGCCAGCGCTGTCAAACGGGGCTACGTGTTCGGGATGACGGCTAGCTTACATGTCGGATAGCCGTCACCCAGATCCCAGCCTTACCCAGTAAGAGGAGCCTGTGTGTGGCTTTATAGGCTTGTCTCTCCTTCTGCAACTGTTTCTCTATCTTCTTATTAGCTTCTCGTTGCTGCTTTTCGTCGATGCGTTGATCCTCGGTCTTGCTGTTGCCCAAACAACCCATCTTCCGTCGCCCTAACCCTTCCTTGTGGGATCGTAAGAAATATTCTTCTTCTTTAAAAAAAAAAAAAAAGACAGGAGGGGGGGGGCGCACCCGGGATGATACTGCGATTAAAAATAACAACAAAATGAGTCTACTGTAAAATAAAGAGGGAGGGGGGAAAAAAATCTCTTCGAGGCTTCTCCGTCGGAGGGAGGAATATGCTCCCCGTTACAATTCCGCTTTAGCCGCAGCCGACCGTCATCCGAGCCAGCGACGAACCACCGCTCGCCTCGACGAGAAAAACCCGCTTTAGAACAAAACAAAAAATAAAGATAACGATAAATAAGAAGAGAGAGGGGGGGGTCAATTTCTGGGAATCCAGTCAACGGCCCCTCTCCTCTCTCCGTATTTTCTCTTTCTGAATTTCTGTCTCTTTAACTCAGCACTGCCTCTCTCTGTGGCACCAGGAAGTAGCCGTGGACCGTGGAGGTGGAAAACAAACCCGCGTTAAACTGTAACGTTAACAACCCGCGCTCAAACACCATTTTACAGCTTAACCGAGAGAAGCCATTCTTCATTTGCTCCTCCGCTACTCTGTTATCCAACTAAACGGCAGGGGAGTTGAAGCTCGGACGCCTCTGTGCTACTTTGCTATGAGAGGGGCTGGGTCTCTACTTGTTGGCTCTCCGGTCTGTGAGATGGCCCTGACCCAACCTGGCAACCCAGTTCCTCCATCCGGGTGTGCGGCGGGTTTCTGCTCGGGTTATTTCATTCTGATCTGGCAACACGCTGCCATGATGGGATCATTCAACAAAGTACAACACAAACACACAAACTACGACATGACTGCTTTGACAAGTGTTTGCTGGCGTACATTTTCTCACTGACTTGTTGTTTGAACGTTTTAAGGCACAAAAAGATGAATAAGTCAAACAATTTCTAAGTTTGACATTTAATTAGTTTAGCAAAAAGTAGTACACTTGAAGTTTATTTTATTAAATATACTTGAATATAAGTCAGTCAAGTACACTATAGACCACGTACATGTTGTGTAGGAAGTATACCACCTGAATACTTCTTCAGACTAAATTGGACCATTTTACAAAAAGTAAACTGCCTCACTTTTGATATAGAATAAGTAGTACTTAGCAAGGACCTAATATACTTGTAGTACACCAAAATAGAGAACTTTTTGCTAAGGGTAACTGCCACCCAGTGGCATTCTTTATCCAAGAGACCGTTAGCAAAAAGTAGTACACTTGAAGTTTATTCTATAAAGTATACTTGAGTATAAGTATATCCAGTATAAACCATGTATGTATAGTGTAGAAAGTACCCTAACTGAAAACTCCTTTCGACTAAATTGAAACATTTTAAGCTTACAATGTATAGACAGTATATAAAAAGTAAACTTTAAGTTTGCCGCCTCACCTTTAGCATAGACCTAGTATTCTTGTAGTACACTTAAATAGAGTACTTTTTGCTAAGGGTAACTGCCACCTGAATGCCTTGATTATCCAAGAAACCCTTAGTAAAAGTAGTACACTTGAAGTTCATTTTAATGAGTATAATTGATTATAAGTGTATCAAGTACACTAAACGTATAGTATAGTATAGAAAGTATACTAACGAAATACTTTATCAAACTAAACTGGAACATTTTAAACTTGTAATATAAAGATCGGTACATAAAGAGTAAACTTTAGGTATTTTGCCTCATTTTCTGTCAAGCTTCCTGGCTACCAGAAAATAGTAAAAATGTCTTGCCAATTTTTTTTAATCCTCCAAAAACTACAATTCCTAGAGCCCACCCCTTCACATTTCATATCACTGAAAAGCCCCAACTGTCCCCTGTAGAAACCAAAGAAGTTAATTCAGTAGTATGCATCGTTTGGGGGAAATTCAGGTTTAGAAATGTCCTCTACAGAGGACAAACCCGCATTACTGGAGGATATACCAAGAATACTTATATAGTATGCATACAATGACTACTTTTGCTAAGAGGAGAGCTAAAACCAAAATCCATAAGTCAAATTTGACATTGTGTAGTGAGGAAATGTTTGGTTTGACCATTGAAATCACTCAAAATGTACATTTTCGGCAGAATCTCATATTTCAAAACATGGTATTAGATCCCAATTTTAGCTTGTTTGACCTCAACTGTATTGTAGTTTTAAAACACCTCCTGGAGCGTTTGGTTTAGCTACATTAGCCAGTACTCTAGCTACTTGGAAGTGTACTTTTTTACATTTAAAATGTTCAAGTTTAGCCTGAAGAAGTATTCAGTTGGTATACTTCCTACACGACCTGTACGTGGTCTATACTGTACTTGATATACCTCCAAGTAGCAGATTCATCATCAAATATAACAGTTAATGTTTCAATAAAAAGTGCAATATGTTCTCATGACTGTAACAGGAAACGCACACTTTCAATGCTCCACACCGTATTTCATCAGAATAATAGAAGATTTTCTTTGCGCTGAAGCATCGTGGGGGTTTCCAGTGTTTTCTGTTGAGGATCTCTAATGAAATGTTTCCAATAAAAAATGTATGCATATCTGCTGAGTCTGTGTACATTTCTTTCATAAATGTTAAAAATATTATGATCTACTTTTACAAAATGCACCCATGACGAGTGCGTGTGAGTAAACCAGATAAACTCATTCAAAAGGAAATGCTTGGAGAGTAAACACTTACAATACAAACTGCAAGGTACCATAAAAATAATGAAGTAGGAACAAAGTCACTTCAGTTTGAGGAAATGTTGGGCTTTATAGATCTTACTAAAGAAAACGTTATATTTTATGGATTGTGAAGCAGACATTATTTACTTTTCTCTCTGCTGCCACCATTCAACAGGTCACTTTATCGTGTGTGTCTGTTTTGCAGTAAAATCCCTCACTCAAGGATTTAAAATAGAGTTAGCCATAAAAAAATGATCAATAGGAGGAAGAATCACCTCCTTTGAACTTTGTCAAATTAAGGATTTTACTACAGATTCATAAAGATACAGCCAGTGTCATGCTGGTACAGCTGCTACACACATCAACAGTTTTCTTGGAAGCAATAAATTATGTAAGCCTTTACAAGTGACTTTACTGTGATTGATTGTTTAGATTCTGTTTTTCTATTGATTGTGTTTAAATCCTCTTTTTATTTATTCTTCTCTAAAACCCACTTTTTAAAAAAAAATATTTTATGTGCTAAAGTATCATAAAACGTGACGTCCCAGAAACAACAACGAAACAAACTTTCTACGGTCTGATGGATGCAAATGATGGAAGCCAGATTGTTTATTTAGAAAACCCACTTTTTTAAGAATAAAAGACACCGTTGATCCAAAAGTCAATGTTGTAAACATAAAAGAAATGCAGAGGAAACACAGTTATTTTACGTTAAAATGTTTCTAATCTCTTCCTTATGTTTTGGTTGTGGATCAGTTTTTAGCAAATGCAGAACAACTTATTTGTATGATCTGATGCATTATGCTTCAACATGATGTTCATGTCAGCATTTTGTTTTTATAGTAAATTATCAGAGCATCTTTTTCTGGGGGGGAGGGGGGTCCATCCGTTCTTTAAAGATTTCTGGGATTAATTCAAGGGAAGAACCGCGATAGCAGAAAAATATTTGAGTCGATTGGACTCCGTGTTTTGGCCAGTTATAACTGCGAGAGATAAACAGCTTCAGTTTTGTCTAAAGCGCTAAAACGGGTCAGGAAGTCAGGTTACCCACTCCACCTCACAGCAGCGTCTTCTGGCTCTTTTCTCCTGTTTGATGAATCAACATAACCCAGATATCAGCAACGAGCTTTGGTGGCGGGATGCACCCATAGCGTGATTGTGCTGTCTCACAGCAATGATGTAAGATCAGCGCCATAGATTTCACCTCGCAGGAGCGGCCAAAGTCCAAAAGAAAAAGGGTTTTGAACCGCGTCTTAGGTAATCTGAAAACCCCAAATTGTCTTCTCTTTGCTTTGTGTGAAATTTCAAAGTGAACACACAGTCCAACAGTGATGTTTGCCACAGGTAACACACCTGTCAGGCACACTGCCTCACCTCTGCAAACAGAATATGTGTTCAGGATAAATAATTGCTCATTCAAATGGTATATTTACTCTTTAATGTTTACCTTCCAATTCCCAAAAAGATCAGACTTAGCTCGGAAACTGAAGGATTTGTGTCAGGCTCTTAAAGTTTGGCGGTTCACTTTTACCATCATCAATGTTTCAAACAATCCAGACCCCAAACAGTGTTCTCTGTGTAGGAAATCGGGAGTTTCTAGGAGAACGGGGCGGTAAAAGTCGTGCTTAAAGAGGCAGAAGAGCCGCTGTTGGTGTTTTGATGTTTGCTGTACTCTGACTTCCTCTGTAACATGATGAGGTGTGGATTTGTCAAGGCTCTCATTGTCCACCATTGCACTTTTTGTTTTATTTGCAGATGACACCAACTGTGAAGGCTTTGTCTTAACCTTCATTAAACAACCTCTCATAAAACCTGCCAAACCTGATGCTAACCTAACCAAACTGCTTGATTGCTTCAAGTCCTTAGCACTCATAAAGATAAAAGTGAAGGTTGCTTTACAGAAAGGCACACTTTATGGCACAAGACAGATATGTAAAAAATAAAACAACTATTACAGTGAAATTGGAGCCACAGAGTTTTCAAACAAGAAAACTAAGTTAGAATTTTACTCTTCAAATGTAGAGGAGAAAGCCAACTCCATTCACTTCCACAATGTTAAACTAACAGAGGAACGAATTCAGGCTCTGCACCTTAAAAAGCAAGGTCAAAACAGTGACTGATCCACACTGCCCTCTAGCGGTCACAGACAGCATTGCATGGAAACTCAGGATGCTGTCAGCTCCCATGAATGATCCGGCAGCACATTTTGCTGCATAAATTATTGTCCTTTTATGGAAGCACTGTCTGAGAAGTATATTTACATTCACGTGGCTATCTCTCAACCACACTAAAAAGCAATTATTATTGATTCCAGCTTCACAAACTTTACTGAACGCTCACTTTGATGAGTTTAACGCCGAAAGTCTGTTTTACCCGCACGGTCTGAACAAGGAAAAAATCTCAGCAACTGTATCACTAGTTGCATAGTCAAAGCAACAATAAAGCAGATCGCCAATAAACTACCTAAAAAGCAGAATACTGCACAGAATCTTTTTCTTTTTCATCATTTCATCAGAAAATACTGAGCTTCATAACTTGGCAAAAACTCAGTCAAATAAACAATGTGGTAAAATGATTAGAAACCCCAAAATATAATGCAACTCTCCATTCCAAATAGTCATTTACACGTCAGAAACATAAAAGAAAAACTGCCTCATTGAATTCCCACGTAAAGCAGTCAGGCTCCATCAATGTTTTTCTCCTTTAAGGCTTCCTCACACGCTAGAGAGGAAAAAAAAAATCTGGACTCTGAGAGGCACTGTCCAGCCTTTTGTCACATTTCCAATCAACACACATGACATGAGCACTCCCATCTGCACTACATCCCATTCTGCAGTCTGCACACGTCACAAAAATACAGTTGTGGACAAAATTGTTGGTACCCCACAGTCAAAGAAAGAAAGAAAGTCCACAATGCTCACTGAAATGACTTGAAACCTTCAAAAGTAACAATAAATTAAAATTTATTGAAAATTAAACAATCAAAATCAGCTATAACTTTTGAGTTGTTGATTAACAGAATTATTTAAAAAAACAAACTAATGAAATAGGGCTGGACAAAAATGATGGTACCTCCATAAAAGACTGAGAACTAATTGCCCAGGGGGTCATGATGAACTCAGGTCTGTCCTTTAATTGACATCACAGCTGTTTTCAAACCTATAATCAGTCAGTCTGCCTATTTAAAGGGAGACAAATAGTCACGTTGCTGTTTGGTTAAAAGGTGTGAACCACACTGAACATGGACAACAGAAAGTCAAGGAGAGAATTGTCCCAGGACATTAGAAATAAAATTATGGACAAACAACATAAAGGTAAAGGCTATAAAACCATCTCTAAGCAGCTTGAAGTTCCTGTGATGACAGTGGCACATATTATTCAGAAGTTTAAGACCCACGGGACTGTAGCCAACCTCCCTGGACGAAGAGGAACATTAATGACAAATTGAGGAGACGGATAGTTGGAACTGTATCCAAAGAGCCCAGAACAACCTCCAAAGACATTAAAGGTGAACTCCTAGATCAAGGTACATCAGTGTCAGATCGCACTATTCATGGTTGTTTGAGCCAGAGTGGACTTCATGGGAGACGACCAAGGAGGACACCACTGTTGAAAAGAAATCATCAAAAAGCCAGACTGGAATTTGCAAAAATGCATGTTGACAAGCCACAAAGCTTCTGGGAAAATGTCCTTTGGACAGATGAGACAAAACTGGAGCTTTTTGGTGAGACACATCAGCTCTATGTTGGTAGACTCAAAAATGAAGCATACAACCAAAAGAACACTGTCCCTACTGTGAAACATGGAGGAGGCTCAGTTCTGTTTTGGGGCTGCTTTGCTGCATCTGCCACAGGGTGTCTTGAAGTTGTACAAGGTAAAATGAAATCTCCAGATTATCAAGGCATTCTGGATAGAAATGTGCTGCCTAGTGTCAGAAAGCTTTGTCTCAGTTGCAGGTCATGGGTCTTCCAACAGGACAACCATCCAAAACACACAGCCAAAAAACTCCCAAGAATGGCTCAGAGAAAAGCGCTGGACTATTCTGAAGTGGCCTTCTATGAGCCCAGATCTGAATCCCATTGAACATCTGTGGAAGGAGCTGAAACACGCCATTTGGAGAAGACACCCATCAAACCTGAGACAACTGGAGCAGTTTGCTCATGAGGAGTGGGCCAAAATACCCGTGGACAGGTGCAGAAGGCTCATTGACAAATACAGAAACCGTTTCATTGCAGTGATTGCCTCAAAAGGTTTATTAAGTTATGGGTACCATCATTTTTGTCCAGCCCTATTTCATTAGTTTTTTGTTTTTTTTAATAATTCTGCTAATCAACAACTCAAAAGTAATGGCTGATTTTGATTGTTTACTTTTCAATAAATTTTAATTTATTGTTACTTTTGAAGGTTTCAAGTCATTTCAGTGAACATTGTGGACTTTCTTTCTTTAACTGAACAATTTTGTCCACCACTGTACGTTTCCAATGCTAAACTGATCCTCCTGCAGCCAGGAGGGTCAAGAGCTTGAAAAGACTAGACCAGAAAAGACTCAACGGACACATTTCTTACATCCAGAAACAGAAAATAAAACTTCATAACTGATGCGTGTTTATTTGAACACGTGTTGGTTTGTGAAAACCCACTCCAATGAAAATGCTGTCTTTGGTGTTTTTGACATGTTCATCTTTCTAATGATGGAGGATAAAGATAAAAGTTTAACAAAAAATGGAATTTGAAAAAGATCCAACGATATCGCTTGCCATTTTTGTTTCACCGTTGGGGGTGTGAGGGGCTTTAAGCTAGCAGGAGGGAGCGTAAACAGATGATGGGAAGTAAGGGTGGGCTCACTCCGCGTAAACGGTCCCGCCCACAAAGCAGAGGTGAATTTCGAATGAACTCAGGATGCGTTTAAACTACGTCCCAGAAAATGACAGTTTTTGTTTTTTTAGCTAAAAACAGCATAATCCTAATTAAACGACCACTGGGAACGCTTTGGAAATAGATCAGAAGATGATCGGAGTGGGACTTTAAAAAGTGTCGGTATAAAGACATATTTCACAAAAGTGCGTATATTTTTCCTCTGTCTTAAGTTTATTCAGTCCCACTGATCGTCAAAACAACAAACTAATCGTTTGTATCTTTACCGTCTGCAGGATCAAAACTTTATTTTGAAGCAAAACAAGGCCAAAAAAAAAAACGGACCGAGAAATTCCCCAAATCTTAACCCAATTAGACAAACTTTAGAGAGACAACTTAAATAAGACCTTGTCATTTTAACAGGACTTTTCAAAAAAATAGATTTTGTAACTTATAACTCATAGATTTTTTTTTTAAATCTTCTTTCTCAGATTTTTTCCCCTTTTTCTGTTTTTCAGAAAAGCATCCAGTTGTTTTAGGGAGAAAACCATCGCCGCTCATTCTCACCTTTGACAAGTGCCAAAGCCTTTCTAAATGATTCTAGGAAACACAACATCCCGTTCTCCGTTCCAATGTGGGTTCTAAGAAAGCTCTGCTTGTTAATGCATTGATATAATGAACTCCAAGACATGGGCTTCCAGGCTGGGCGTGGATAATAACAGTCAGTGGACTGACAGAAAGAAACCTAAAAATAACTTACACTTGAAAAAGCTATCTCCCGCATTTAAAAAAACAAACAAAAAAAACTCTTATTTACTGGCCCAGACTATAACTGAAGTATGTACTGTATAAACGAGGCCCACATCCAGATTCTATGCAGCTAAATTTAACCTCTCTTGAAATGTTTATCGTGAAGCTGCAAAGAACAGGACTCTGCAGGGACAAAGGCGCTTAATAAAGACCAACGTGGAGAAAACATGGAGAAGGAGGCCGGTCCAATGTCCTTCAAACCCAGTGCAGCTCCCTTTGGTGGAACTCATCCAAGTATTGAGACAATTACCACCCAGCTATCTGCATCATAAATTTGAGAACAACGCATGCTCCGGTCCCTCCTGTGTGTGATTGCATTGACTGGGAACCGACAGTGTGGCAAAGGTCAGCAATGGCCAATGATAAAGCTCATTTAGACAGAAGCAAAGTTCAGGAAGACGAGGCAGGCGCCGTGTGCGTCCAGATGAGCAAGACTTTCCAAAACGTGCGTTCTGCCGGTGAAGGACAGCGGCGCCGAAAGCAAACAAACGCTGAAACAATTCATCACCACGGCACTCAGAGGTGACTTCCAGCAGGTTACAGGCCGCCGCCTCCTCTCTGTCCGCCGCTGCAGCCTGTTGATCGAGCTTGTGAAGGTGATAAGGTGTGACACGGCCGGTTCAGGACATCGCTGCCACAAATAACATCTCAATCGCAGCGCAGAGGCAGATCCACAAGACCAAACAATAAGGGAACTTCCTTCCCTGAAATCATAGGAATTTCCGGTTCCTGCGCCTGTGTTCTTGTAGAATGAAGCCTATAGGGATAGTTGTGTCGTCCTTCACCCCCCAAACACGTTTGACACAAGGGTTTCTTGTTGCTTTGAAAGTATAGATACAATGTAAAAGATGCTGACAAAGAAAAGTGCATTTTCACCCAACAATAAAAGGCTCTTCTCTTTCTATTGTTTATAAAACCCCTGATTTACAAGCCAGATCTAAACGCATCTCCATTTTAAAAAAAAAAACGTTTTTCAGCTTTCATGATGCCAAAAAACAGCAAATACAAACAAAAAAATGTGGTTATATAATCATTACAAAGTGAGATTAAAGCCCATTGCAAAAACCTGGATTAGAATGAACTTGCATTGATTTTTAAAACATCACACATTTGTTATTCAATCATTTTTGGTGTCTCTTTTTTTTTTTGCGTACAGATCTATCTTTCTATCCAATGAGTGTGAGGTGATGAGATCCATTTAGCCTTCATCTGTGGTTCTGCAGAAAAATCCCGTCCGGCCTGGGCTCCAGCCAGGCTGTGGATGAGTGTGTGGCACCTGCGTCTATCATTATTTAACTGAATACCTGCAGTAAATACAAACTGATAAAGTGACCCAGATTGGCTGGCATACGTCGTCTTGAAACGCAACACTATTTGAAAGGTGTCCAGTTGCAGAGGAACAAAAACCACCTCAGTTCCCCATCATGCAACAGGAGTCCCACTGGAGACCTGCAAAGAGCTCTGGGGGCCTCTTCAGGAAGCCCTTCAGGGGTCTGGGGCTCGTGTAGAGGGGTCCCAAAAGGAGCAGGACTCCAGAGAGGTGGGAGGCGTCCAAACCGAACTCGGTTAAACATGCCACATCCTTTCAGCGCTGGCTCGTGAACGAATGCATGGCGGCTCCCTGTGAGGCTTCATTAGGCCGGGTCGTTTCTTCCTTTAGTGTCATTAGCAACAACTGTGTAAACAGGAAATCAAATTGGTGGCCTTTTATGATGGAGAGAGAAGAAGCTCTGCACTTTTTAGGGTTAAATAAATACACTCTGTGTGGAATCAAGTGGGACAACAAGCCTGAAATGAGTCCTGGTTTATTCTGCTAGTGGTGACATGCATTTTCCTCATCAAGCTGCACTGACTGTAACCATTCCCTCCCCCAAAGTTGAAGACATGAAGCGAAACACTGTGGGTGTTTGCAGCTCTGCTGCAGCCTGAAAACTCAATCTGTGTTGGTTAGCACTGCTATGATACATGCGCTTCCAATAGAGCTGAATTCAAAGGCCGCTCTTTGGATCTGCCAAACATTTCCAGACGACATTTAACGCTTCAGTTTTGTTCGTTTGCACACACACACAAAAAAAATGTGAGAAGAAAAGAATATCTGTGGTGTAAAATGGACTCATGTTTTTGTTTGGAAACCCATAAGACAAAGCAATGCTGATCATTGACTGTCACACAAAACAATGACCCCCCCACAGGAGAAATAATGACGGCCTTTGGGGAACAGGATGACTCATTCCAAACACACGGCTGTGGGGCTATAGTTTTAGCTAAAGATGTTCGGGGCAAACAAATAAAACTTGACTTTGCCAAGCAGCCTCTTGAGTCAACAAAGCGCTCCGCTTTGAACAGTAAATAAAGAACTTATGGATCAAGCAGAGGAATTCCACAAACCCCATGAATTACCGGTATTTGTGTTACGGGACTTTGTCTCATGTCAACAGCACCGTTTGGGATTTTTATGAAAGCACAGTCACCTTTTCAAACTGTCCTGTGCTGTATTACTGTGTCGAGATTCAAATAGGGGAAAATCTGGTTATTTTGTGGACACACACTGGACTGAAAAGTTATTTATTAAAACCGATTCTGATGTTTCAAAATCAAAATATCTGTTTTGAATGTCTCCTGGTAAAGGTTGGCAGACTAAAGGCTTTCTCTCACTCTTAAAACACTTGATGGGACACATTTTTGGGTCAATGTAATTTTTTTTTTTTTTTTGGGGGGGGGGGTCATTTCAACACAATCTAAGTTTTTTCCTGCCTTTTAAAAAAGTTTGACCTCAAAGTTGGGGTAAAAACATCCTAACTTGGGTTGTTTTGGACAATGGAGAGATCTTTGTTTTGGCTGACTTTTGGGTTAAAGTAATGAAAAATAAGACATTTGTATAGAATGATAGATACTCTGATGGGAAAACTCGGATTCCTCCTGCTTGCTGAGTAACAGCATAAAGAACATAATGTACTGAAAAGATGAAAAGTGTATCTGTGACGAGGATCTGTTCACGCAGAGGATTCCTCTCAAACGGGCCCGTTTGGTGTGAAGAGGTCAGCTTCGTCTACACACTTGTGATTTGTCCCTCAGCAGATGTCACACCCTTATTTATCCGGCTCCTGTGCTCCTCTCACCCGCCTATGCGGGTCCGTTTGGACCGCCAACACAACGCCTGCGTGGCTTTCCTCCACAGTCCCCAAAACGTGCGGGGATCAGGACAGGGACGCGCGCGCGGGGGTGACGGTTCTGCACCGACAACCCACAGATCAGATGCGGCCGAAGGCCTCGGCAGACGGCCCGGTTTGTGGACGTTTGGGGTTCCTAATAATAAAACAAGCAAACCGGAGGGAAGCACCTACCGAGCAGCAGCAGCCGGTGCGTCTGTTTGTACTCCCGTTTGAGCTCCCTCAGCACCCGGTCAATGTTCTTACTGACTTTCTTCGCCTCCTTCTCGGCCTCCTTCTCCTCCACCAGCAGTTTGTCCCAGTTTTTCTGCTTTTGGGTGCTGGTTTTCTGTAGCAGCTGCAAGCGGCGGCCGCGGTCCTTTCCTGCGCCTTTCCCGGTGCCGCCGCCGCCCCCATTCTGGATGAGAACACCGTCGGTGCCGGAGTCTCCACGACGGTGCTCCCCAGCCGAGAGCCTGGCAGAGTCCCCGGGGCGCACCAGGCCCCCGCCGCCGCGTAGCGACGAAGTCTCCCCGCATCCCCCGGTGTCCTCCTGGCGCGATCCCCCGGCGCGAGTCGGCGCGGCGGCGTCGGGAGGCTGGTCCGAGTCCGATGTGGCGTTGGAGATGGAGCCGCTCAGATCCCCGAAGAGCCGGGGGCGCAGACTGTAGCACAGCCCCATGATGAAACCAAGATCTGCCCGTCAGTGGGATTTCTCATAAATTAAAAAATCAAAAGGATCGCAGATGCGCAGTCAGCCCTAACGAGCCATCGCGTCATTGGCGTCTCCGCCGCGCGGTTTCAATCCGAATCTGAGCCCGACGTGTGAATGAAGTCCGCTCCGACATTTGCTAGATGTCATTTTGCATTTTCCTCAGTCAGCCGTCGCTTCGTAGTTCGTGGATCACCTGATCCTTCAGCGGACACTGCGGGTCCACCACCTTACCGTAAGCACCCCAAAGCGCCGCCGCGGACGAGCGCGCACGGCGCGGCGCTCACTCCCAGCGATCCGCCTGCGCGGCTGTTAGGGGCAATGCGCGGCGCGTCACGCTACTACAGCAAAGCCATTTCAAGAATGCTCTTCATCATTCTCATTCCGCGCGTTTCGTGTCTGCATTCTGGAGCTCTGGCGCGCGCGGGAGGAGGGACGGCTGCACGTTAACGGGACACGCTCCTTCGGAAAACCAACGACCCTTCTCATGGGATCCCATCTTCCCCTGACATGTTGATCAACTTTCAAATGTTGAAGAAAAACGCAGAATTCTGGGTTCTCCTGGTGCGCGCGCTCCAGTTCAGCAAATCCCAGGATCGCCAGGGAAATCCTTCTGGAAAACTGTCAGTCAAATGAATTTCAGTCACTACAAACTTAATGAGCTGAAGTACCAAAAACTCACTTAAGTACTTACCGGTACTTTGAGTGACTGCTTTTCTTCTGCTGTGGATCTCTAAAGTCGTTTGAGTTCCTGTTTTTAGTAAATTATTAGTTCTTGATTTCACACTGTTGGTATATTTTGTTTCATAACAGAATATAAACATCATTTTTGCTTAAGAGATGGAAATGAAGTTCCAATGCTAAATTATTTGACTTTCAGTTTTTCTTTTTTTTAAATCTGAGGAATTTCGTATTTTTCTTTTCCAGATGTTTGTTTTATTCAAAAAAACCGAATCAGGTCACAGTTTTAACATTTTATTGTAAATGGACAAACCAAAGAGAATGCCAGTGCATCAAAACTTTTTGTTGAGTGACTTTAAATATGCCAAGAAGCTGGAAATTGAACATTAAACTCCATGTTCTCAGGTGGTTGACATGTCCAGCATCCAGCAGCTCCATCCATCAGGCATCCAACGGATGGATTCTTTTCTGCAGGAGGTTTTTAGTCTCTTATTTGACAGTCTTGCTTCAGTCCTCTCAGGTATTTGGGGGACGTTTTAAACCTTAAATGTCTCCGTCGGCCTGCAGGTGAGGTTTTCATTTCACCAAACCACTGAAAAATACTTCTTTCCTTTCAGACCTGCTGAGGTCAGATGTGACCCACGTGACCCGGTTTCCACTGAGGAATAGCTGTCACCCAGATGACAATGATGCTGAGGAATCCAGTGGAGGCAAAGCTCGGAAGTGCTGCAGCGGGATCGAGATGGTTGGATATATTTGATTGTTCTGTGTGCTGTTCTCAGACAGACCAACACCTCCATCCTTCTGAGGAGGAGGAGGAGGTGCAGAACAGAACAGACCAGTTCAGCGCAGGATGGACATGAGTATCGTAAGCAGGCTACCCCCCACTGGTCGGAGTCTGTAACTGCAGCTCGGTTATTTAAAAAAAAATCCAAACAACAGTTTGAGAGCAGTAGTGTGAAATCCACTTGCAGAATTTGCCCTTTCTTTTAGCCTTTCTTCCTGTTATTTGAGGCATGAGCCTTTGGCCTGAGGGTTGCCGGTTTAAAGTCCAGCTACCCCACCATGAAGGTCGGTCAGTGGTTATGTTTATTGCCCTATAGGCCCTGATTTGTGTAGATAAAACAGTTTAGATCGACTCAGTCTCATGAGTTCAAAAGCAAAAGGCGTTTGTTTAAGCGGAACAAAGTTTCCTTTGATTTGTATTCAAGTATTTGTGTTTTTATGTTGATGGTAGGGCTGCTTGACTGAATAAATCTGGAGAAAACTCAACAAAAACTGACACTGACAGGCCGAACGGCTAAAGCTCAAGTTGAATGCGAGCTTCTCTTCAATACTCCAAAAACAATCTTCACCAGCATGAGTCCACTGCAAAACAAACAAAAGAAGGATAAGAGACGTTCAACAGATTCAGACCGCAGTCTTACTTATCAGGAGGGGAGTTACCTGGTTAAGGTCATGAATCCAGCTGGCATGAACTTCCCTGAGCTGAGGAATCTCAGTCCCATCACCACAGCCAGCGTTCCCGCTGCACCTTCATCAGAAACGGCAGGGAGTTTGAGAAAGCCGCAGCTTTCCAGACACGCCAAGCTCAGTCTTAATACACGCAGCCACTCACCGAAGGAAACCAGCACATTCCTGGGGTTCTGAGACGTGCGATAAGCGCCCAGAGCAGCCAGCAGGCCGAACAGGAGCCCTGCTGCCAGCGAGGTGGCACTTCCTGGAAAAGACGGGTCTTTCGTGAGTCCAGGAAAAATCTTCACCACCATCTTTCATTAGAGAAACTCGGCAAACTCATGTGTTGCACCTCTGCATGTGTTTGTGTGACATAATGTCTGATCTGTGTGGGGCGGCCGTCTCTTATTAGTTAAGAATAATAAACTGATTTCCCAGCATCCTCCATCGTAGCCCTGCTTCAACACCCAAACCGACAGGCAGCAAACATAGATGTATACAACAAATTCTAAATGGATAGTCCGCATGGTTGTCTGCTCTCACACACAGATGGAAATTCACCAGAATGAGTGTTTATCTAACAGGGTCTGAACACAATTAGTTGTTGCTCACATACCTGCTTTCAGGTAACCCACAACTCCCCCTGCTGACACCAGAGCAGCATACATGAACCCAGTCCAGTCGACGGCCATGGCCTCCGATTTAACGATTAACGCTTTTCAACCAGAAGTTTGGCTCCACCGAAGTTCAGACAAATGTACGACTAAATTCAATTTTCATTACAAAAATTAGCGACTGAACAACTATCACCCGACAATAAAACTAACTTCGGTTCCAGGCATTTTCAAAGATTACCGGAAACCATTCACTTCCTGGGTGGACTTGTGACTTTCAAAATAAAAGCAAATCACATACGTCTCTTGGAAAATAACTTAAGAGGCAACTTGTGTTATAGCACAAACACAAAGCATTTATTGTGTAATCATTATCAGCCTTTTTTTCTTCTTCAGAAAAACAGAGTTCGAAAAGTTTTTAATAGACAGGACAAAAGGGAGCCATATTTTTAAAAGCAACGTTGAATTTTATCACTGGGACAAATATTAAAGCAAATATAAATGCATAAATATATTTTTATTGTTTTCCGCTCTTTTTCTTCTTAGGTTTGCTCTCGTCCTCTAGAATGACTTCTTCTGCAGCGATTTGGACTCTCCTCTTCTTTCCAAGAACCTGAGTAAGTTCTGCGGACAAAAGATTTAAGATATAGATTTAAGAATACAATAAAGCAACACATGCAATGCGGTTTAGATCAATGCTCCCTAATCTTTTTCAGGCCATGAAACCGCTTTAGTTATGTCTGAAGCCAGGTCCTCCTATAGCGGCTTGACATGCATCAGGAATGAGTCGCATTGTGGTGTGAAGCTTCAATAATTCTGGTACTTCAACTTATTGATCAGTTACAAATATTTGACATTTTACGATGAAATGTAAAGAACAAGCTTTTTTTTAAAATCTCATTACCACTTAAGAGCTCACTCTAGTTTGAAAAAAATGAAAACACATTTTCTGATGAGTAAAACAGTGATTGCACTTTCATAGCACCACCTTTAGATGTTGTTGCTTCAGATGCTGGTTTCTCATCCGTTTGCTGTTCTGAGGATGGGGTCCACACAGCAAGGCATGTCAGTCTGGCTGACGTGTTCACTTCCCCCAGAAGGGTGGGAGATTCCAGCTTCTGATGTGAGCAGAGAAAAGAATCAGCCGGACAGAAGACGGTGTGGGACTTTTGATCACTGCGGCGATGAAGCACACACACACACACACACAAAATCCCCTGGCGGCCGCGTCATCTACTAACAATCTACCTAATGAACTAACTATATAGGTGTTGTAATGTGTATGTGTGTCAGCGCGCTGCATGTGTAAGAGGAAGGAGCGTGAGCAGTGCAAGAGTGAGTGAGAGCGTGCACAAGTGTTGGGGTGCACACGCATTCATGTCTGTTGTTCCGGAGTGAAGGAGAACAGTGATAAAAGGTGTGGGATTTTGATCACAGCTGGGATGAAGCAGCAGGAGTCATGGTGTCGGGACTCTTGTGACCCCCCCCCCCCCACACACACACACACACACACACACACAATCCTCCGTCGCACACTCAAGAACGCATGCGGCTTGTAATGGAAATGAATACAATTGTAACTCCCCCAGAAGCCCTTGAAGTTTCAACGCAGGACTTGCAGAAAAAGTAAGTTATTAGCAAGGATGAATGTGTTTATTATAGTTAAAATCCTGCACCATATGCAGAATTTAAATAAAATAAAAAAATCACCCTGGTGATGAGTCATCAGCACGGTGATGCGGTTATCGTCACACCCCTAGACATATTTACCATTATGATCATCTTATATACTTTAAAAATACTTTCTTTCTTTTCCCTTTCACATTTTACAGAGGAGCAGATAACTGACCTACAACTGAGTTTTAGGGCCTCCAAAAAAAAAAGTAAAATTACAAGATTTAAAGTCGTACATTTAGGAGATTAAAGTGAAAGTGAGCATACAGAGCAGCAAGTGAACGCCGTGCAGCAGCAGAGCAGACCCACTAAACTTAATTGAACAGGTGAGCTGAATCTCATTTGCTTGATTTATGATTTATTAATGTTTTATTCATTGATGGGTGGTTTGCAGGATCTCTGCAGCCCGTTGATGAAGACATCGGTGTCCCTGCAGCATCACTTCAATCCTTTCTTCCTCCATGAAACCAAAATCTCCAAGTCTGTGTGACGTCTGAGGAGGAGCACTTTTTGGCATTTTTAACGTTCTCATGCTATTATAACAGACTATTTTCATTTGTTGTTTGTTGTTTTATGTTGAAACGGGACATTGTAGTAGGTTTAGGGGATGTCATCTGGACTTGGTTATTAAAGTTAGAAGACGTTTCGCCTCTTATCCAAGAGGCTTTGTCAATTCTGAATTAGCTGGTCTAAGAGCTGGTTTATATATGCGTATCTAAACCAGCTCTTAGACCAGCTAATTCAGAATTGACAAAGCCTCTTGGATAAGAGGCGAAACGTCTTCTAACTTTAATAACCAAGTCCAGATGACATCCCCTAAACCTACTACAATGGAACCAACCTGGATGAATGAGAGTCTTCATAGACATGTTGAAACGGGACGTTTTTCCTCCGGAGGAGGGGGCATATGTAACACTGTTTAGAAAAAAATCGATTCAGCAATATATCCCGATAGTTCATTTGGCGATACTTGTATCGATTCAAAATGCTGTCAGGGCGATATTTATTGAATTGTTTCTGAGCGTCTGACTCTTGTTGTCCACTTCACCCTCCGACCGCTAGTTGGCAGCAGAGAACACAGACCTTCTTTGAGCAGCTCTACTCCACACAAAACAACAGGAAGACTGCAGCCAGAGGCAGCTTGTTCTGTTGTTATGAGACATGAAATACTTCGTTTTTACTTGGGATGGATACCAAACAGAAACTCTGAGCCATGTTGCTGCCAGTAACATAAAGAAACGTGGATTGTGGTGCTTTTAGCGGCTCAGATAAGAACGAGGGAAGCACTGGAGCTACACAGGTTAAGTTAGTAGGCTAATGAACTTAGCATCAATCAAAATGCTTTCGGTAAAGCGGGCTAAAGTTCTGCAGAACCTCCCAGCAATGGATTTTAGTTCAGCGACCTGTTGGATCAGAGGGATGTGTACAACGCTCTGAATAAAGGCCGACATCGTGGTGATCAGCTTTAGTTTACTTATGCGTGTGAGAAGCGTGGCTGCAAAGGTGCAGCGGTGCAGGGCAGATATGTAAACAAAGCACCTTTGTCACATTAAAGGAACTTTCCTTCACCCTGTCATGCTGCCTCATCATCATAATTTATTGTTCTTGGAAAGAATTAGCCCCCCCCCCTTTTTATTTTTATTTTTTATTTCTGAAGCACCATTCAGGCTCCTGAACCGTTAAAAGTACTGGAGAAGCTACACTAAGCAATGTTGAAAATAAACAGCACTTTATTTACTCAATCATACTTTTAGAAACTTATTGGTTAAGGCACAGTCATTCTATGTTTTTTCATATACTGACATATATTTTGTTGTGGAAATCAGACAATGTTGACTGTTCTCTTTCTATATTTTAAGTTACCAAAATAAAAGCACTATGAATTTGCTTTGGTAAACGCAACTTAGATATGAGATACAGTTGCAGTGCTTAACATTGTGATAGTTAAAAAAACGGAATTTGACTATTTCATTACAGTGAAAGACGTAAAGAAATTCAGGTAGAGTTTTTTCTAAGTCACACTTGAAAAAAAAAAAAGTAAGAATGTGTTCCGGTAAAATATCGGCATTTCTATCGTATCACCAGACTCTTCCCAATACACACCCCTACGGTTTACCTTCTGCTTTGGTGTTCTGTGCATGACAGGTTCATGACGTAAGGTGACCAAAGGACTTCTGGGTGTGTGAATGAAAAAGAAAAAAAGCAGCGGCCCTCTACACCCAGACGTGTCTCTGAGCTCCTTATTTTACAGATGAAACTCCACATTACCGACACCGAACCCCGGAAAGCCGGCTACACTGACAATAATTTCATTTTCATTTGCCAAAAGGTTCAGAATTTCTTCGTTTTTGAAACCTATCCGGAAATAAAGCTTCACAAAATGCTCCACATCTTTCATCTTCAAGCTTGACTCGGATAAAGAGACAACGTTGGAGTTTTTTCCTCGTTAATCTATGACTTAAAAGATGTCATTAAAAAAAAATTTGTAAACTGGCCCTAAAACTCCGTCGTACTGACTTTCCTCCAAATGCTAAAAAAGAAGAAACATAAAGGAGAGACAAACCTCTTTCAGGTGGATTTTCCACATTTTGATGAAACCATCGTTTGAAGCAGTCACCAAAACACAGTAATCCTCCATTGAGAAACTATCAACTGCTTTCACTCTGAAATCACAAACGACAGTGACGTTGTTCTGTTATCCTTCAGAAAGAAACGAGTGTGATAAACACAACAAGAAAAAGCCTGTAGTGAATTCACCTGGTTTCATGAGCCTTGAACTCACACACCCACTCGGCTTTGTCAACGTCACATAATCGAACCGACTCGTCGTCTCCGGCAACGGCCAAGATGGAGTTCTGAAAATGTGAACCACAGCTTTATTTATGCCATTTTAACATGGGTAATGATAGATCATAATAATAATTAGAATACATTCTGTGTGATGGTGCTTTCCGTGGCACACAAGGTCACCCAACACGTGCATTTAAAAACAGACACAGAAACAAAGTTAAAAATCAATTCCACTGTCAAGGAGGTTAATAAGGTGCATTATTGGGTTTAAGGATTGATGGCCAATGAAAATAGGAGAGCCTTGATTTGAACGCTGGTGGTAAGTTTGTGGTCATGTGGTAGACAGTTCCAAAGGTGAAGAACAGATCTGCTGTACGATGAGCAGATAGAGAGGAAAGGACCTGAGGAGGATCTTAGGGAGAAGGAGGGAAGACAGAGCGAAATGGGGAGGGACCAGGTGGTGAGGAGTTTTCAAAGTCAGGTTAAAGATTTTTAACGCAATAGTGAGATGGCCCAGCAGCCAGTGTAGAAGCTTTGGGGATCGGTGAAGGCAGAAAAGGATCTGGGGAGCAGTTTTGAACCAACTGAAGCTTGTGGATGGAAGAGAGACCAAAAAGAAGGAAGTTACAATAGTCAATCCGGCACGTGAGCAGGACAGCTGTCATATTGTGTTGGTGGAGAAATGCTATTCCAGTGATTTTATTCATGTGTGAAGAAAAAATAAAGAGCATAAAGCTACGAATAACAGAAGCTGTGTTTCTATCACACATGTGCGCAAAACTTTATCGAAATTCTAGACGGGCTGAAAACACAAAACTTTTTAACTACACTCTTTCCTTTAACTCACAAATGTGCGAATAAACCAACTCCATCATGCAGAAACACGGCCACGGATGTGATCAATACTTTGAGAGCAGATACATTCAACTTGCTGCCACGACACTAGCGCTCATCATCATCATCATCTATCAAAGGAGATGTCGCAGTTTTCTTTAGGACATGGCGAGCTCCTTACATGTGGGAGGGGCTACGGATGAAGCCATTTAATGAAATGGTGGTTAGTGATCTTCCAGAGGAGCTGTTCATGACACGCTCAACTTTTCATGAGCTGTGATGCTGTGGGACCCCTAGTTGTGCCCGCTGTGCAGCGCCCAAGGCCGCCAGTTCCTACCAAGAAGCGCATGGCTATCTGGTTGTTGGTCATGTGACTCATCATTCCAAAAGAGTGTTTCCATTGCAGTTTTGCCAAATATGTCAGTTTGGCAAAACTGACTCCAAGCGCAAAAAGTTTTTTTCCACAAATGCGAGTTTTTTCAAAATTGCTGTGGTTCCATTAAGCAAACTTATTATCGCAAATCCAATTTGCGTGATTTCACAGTGAATGGAAAAGCAGCGATAGACTCTTGACCTGAGAGGAGGACAGCAGAGTTATCAATTGACAGCTGTCAATTTTAGAAATAGTTCATCTGAAGTAAACAAGCAAACACTCTGCTTTTCTTCTGTTAAGTTTAAGAAAGTTGTGGGGGAAAAAACACATTTCATCTCAGATCTCTAAAGGAGAGTCATCGACACAGAAGTGGAATGAAATTTTGTATTTCATAAGACTATTGTAAAGAGGAAGCAGATAAAAAAGTAGGCAGCACAGGACAGAGCCGTGAGGAACACCACACGTTATGGTGGTTGATTGACAGTGAATATTCTTCAGAGATGGGAATTACATTAAACTCACGTTTAGGAACTTGAGCGAAGAGATCCTTTTGGGGTTTGTGACCGTTCCCGTGACAGAGGCCGTCTCCAGCTTGTAGATGTCGACTTTATCGTTTATCACAGCCACATACCTGTCACCATCAGGAGACCATCTGACAATGTGTGCATCTGTGGGGAGTCAACAAAAAAAGGTATGATGCATTTCATAATTATACTTCATTTGCACCAAAAGAAACTTACTTTGTTTGATGTTCTTAATGAAAGCTGATCTGCCGTTAATGAGATTCCAAGTTCTTTAAGATCAGGAAAAAGAGAAATGACTCTCTGATGACAAACATTTATGAAAACCGAATTTTCAGGGGAACCGACGTTTACCTTAATGTCTTGTCTGTTCCAACTGAGAGAGCAAGTTTTCCTGAAGGATGGACAGACAACGATGTGACGTGACCTCTGCAAACAAAGATCATGAATATAAAGGCTGACAGCAAGAGGCCCGAATGTGGAGCCTTTCTTCATTCATACTTATGAGCTTTAATGGACTTCAGACACTCCCACTTCTTTGTGCTCCACACACACATCAGTCCATCCTCTCCTCCACTCAGTAGATGAGACTCCCCATAAAACTGCAAGCAAGTGATGGTGCCTGTGGAGAAAAAGCCTTTTGAGATTACCGTACAAGAGACAGTTTTTGTTTTATGCAATATGATGTATTCTCAGGATTATAAAAGGGCCTACTCAACTTCTTTTTTTGCCTGTTTTCGTGATAACCAGGCGATTTCGTTATCACGAGGAAACAGGATATTTTTCTTATGATGAAAGACCACGCCCCAAGTGTCATGCATTCATTCCATCCTGCCCCTCTCGTGCATCATTCTGTTACCGTGTAGACGGCCTGATCCCCTCATCTGGTCACTGAGGACATTGACAACTGAGGACATTGACAACTGCAGGATTACTGGGCCAACCTTCTCCTCAAATGACGATGACGGATTTGGACGTTGAGTATGACCAACGATTAAATTGATTATAAATTGATCAGTTCTTCTACAGAGAGGCCTGTAATTTTCATCATAGGTATACCTCAACTATAAGAGACAAAATAAAAAAAATAAAAACAGAAAATCAAGTTGTCTGATTTTTAAATAATTTATTTGTAAATTGTGGTGGAAAATAAGTTTTGGGTCAATAACAAAAGTTCAAGTCAGTACTTTATTATACACCCATTGTTGACAACCACAGCAGTCAAACATTTTCTCCAAGTCTTCACAAGGTTTTCAGAAAGTGTTGCAGGTATTTTGGCCCATTCCTCCATGCAGATCTCTAAAGCAGTGATGTTTTGGAGCTGTTGCTGGGCAACACAGACTTTCAACTCCCTCCAAAGATTTTCTATGGGGTTGATGATGCTTCCACCTCCATGCTTTACAGTAGGTATCTTGCTCTTTGGATGCAGCTCAGCATTCTTTCTCCTCCAAACACGACAAGTAGAGTTCTTACCAATAAGCTCTATGTTGGTTCATCTGACCATAGGACATTCTCCCAATCCTCTTCTGAATCATCCAAATGCTCTCTAGCAGGCTTTAGACGGGCCTGAACATGTACTAGCTTTAGCAGGGGGACACGTCTGGCCCTGCATGGTTTGAGTCCCTGGTGGTGTAGTGTGTTACTGATGGTAGCCTTTGTTATGTTGGTCCAGGCTCTGTTCTAGCTCACCCTTCTTGTGATCATTTTGACCCCACGGGGTGAGATCTTGGGGGGAGCCCCAGATGGAGGGAGATTATCAGTGGTCTTGTATGTCTTCCATGTCCTAATAGTTGATTTCTTCACACCAAACTGCTTACCTGTTGCAGATTCAGTCTTCCAGCCTGGTGCAGGTCAACAATCTGGTTTCTGGTGTCCTTAGACAGCTCTTTGTCTTGGCCATAGTGGAGTTTGGAGAGTGACTGTTTGAGGTTGTGGACAGGTGTCTTTTATTTAGGTAACCAGTTCAAATAGGTGACATTAATACAGGTAACCAGTGGAGGACAGAGGATCCTCTACAGAACAAGTTACAGGTCTGTGAGAGACAGAAATCTTGTTTGTTTGTAGATGACTAAATACTTATTTTCCACCATAATTTACAAATAAAATCTTTAAAAATTAGACAATGTGATTTTCTGGATTTTTTTTCTCATGTTGCCTTTCATAGTTGAGGTTTAACCATGATGAAAATTACAGGCTTCTCTCATCAATTTAATTGGGAGAACTTGCACAATTAATGGCTGACTGAATACTTTTTTGCACCACTGTACATCTCGGCGTCTCATTGTGTGAAAGGAAGAGAGGGACACCCCAGTATATTCTTCGTTATCTTGCAATCATGAAGAAACAACATTTTATTTCTCGTGCTAATGAGAAAACATTAATTATATAACTCTCTGCTCTTCTGCTACAGCAGTGATAACCTGGAACTATGCGAAAAAAAATCCCCCCCCAATAAATGCTCATGAATTTATCAGGGGCTTATGTGTTGTGTAGAAGTTATGGACCATTCTTTTTACGTTCTAAGACTTTTGAGAGGTTCTTTTGTTATTCTGAGCTCACCCAGCATGTTCTCCGGCCATTCTGATGAAATTATCCCACTTTTTAAGATAAATATAGTATTCTATAATCCAGTTTTGACAAAACTGTAGTTGGTAAACTGATGGCATCCTTTCTAACATCTGCAGTACTTGGCTATGCACAGCAGTTCACCAGAAAAAATTGATTTGATGACGCAATCCTACCATCGTGATGCAGCAAAGCCCCATGCTCGGTTCGTTTCTTCATGTCATACAACTGGATGGTCTCATCTTTGCTCCCTGTGGCAACAAACCTCTGGCTGGCAGCTACAGCTGAGATGGAAGCTGTGTGAGTGTGATGAGTGAAGTCGGCCTCAGCGGTCCACTCCTGCGTGACGAGGAAACAGCAAAACACTGGAGAATTAATACGATCTGTGGATTCCAGGCGCCTTCAGACACTCCAGGGGCTTTGTTTTTCACCCAATTCATGTTTCCTGTTGTCAAACTACAAAAAAAAGCAGGTAGGTAACCTTTCAGCTACATGACAAAAATAATGTATTTTCTGAGTTTAATGTATTTTATTTTGTATGCATCCTCTTGACAAATATTAAAATACTATCGTCTACCGTCCAAACTAAGACACCATCTCTCAGTAAATCAAGGATCGAAAAACTACTTAAAAAGTTTAAGTTTAAAACAATGTTTTTGTTTCCTGGTTTTTCACATGCACTTGGAATGGACACATGAAATAACATTAAATAATAATCCCAATTTATTCCACATTCAAGATAAACGGCTTGACGTACTTTTTCAGCAGTTTTTACTCGGTAACCGAAGATGATCTGCTCGTAGCTTCCAGCCACAAGTCCCAGCACTGCTGCCATGATGCTCCCTCTGCTGCTGTCGGGCCAGCAGGCTAATTTCCTTCCCGTAAATGTGTTCTCTTTCTTCTCTAAACGGAATAATGCCTCCCAAACTGACAAACAAACGCCAATCGGGCAGGTTGATGCCTAAATTTGAAATGCGATTCAGACCACCAGCGAAATATCCAGCGCTAACACTTATGTAGCACAACTGTTAGCGACTAACATGTGGGAACGTGGCGCATGCGCAAAGGCGACGCTGGGGTTTGTTTTGCAGACGCTTTCAAAGTAAAAGCACTGCTGCTACCAAAAAAAAAAAAAACAACTCATCGATTTAACCAATGAACACAAAAAACTGAGGGAATATCCTTGATCATTTAAAGTGAAAGCATGAACAAAAAATAAATGAACTTGTAAGAAAAGTTACTGTAGGGTTAAATTATGTCTTTGTTTTTAACCCTTTGCACAAAGTAGTGCACTTGAATAGTCAAGTCAAGTCAAGTAACTTTATTTGTCAAGATCTACAATGTTGACACATACATAGAAATTGAAATTGCGTTTTCTCTTCATCTTCAGTTAAACGGGGAGACACCTTCAAATTGCACAATAAACAAACTATAAATAGAACAGGCCTAAATATAAATGGTATAAAAAAATAAAAGTAAAAAAATGAGGAGAGAATAAAGTGACTAGAGAATAAAGTGACTGAAGTACAGTTGCTTAAATTTTTAACGGCACTAGAGGACTGGTGGAAGGTGCAGTCAGTGCTGATGAGGTAGGTGACGTATGTGTGTCAGGGATCAGCAGAGCAGGAGGGCAACAGGGCAGCAGGAGGGGAGGGGGGCAGGGCTGGGAGAGAGTTCAGCTTCCTGACAGCCTGGAGGAGAAAACTGTCTCTGTGCTACGTTCACACTGCAGTCTGAATATCTGAATATTTAAGTATATTTGAGTAAAAGTACAAGTATATCAAGTATATAATATAGACCATATACATATAGTGTATAAGGTATTCTAAATGAATACTTCTTCAGGTTTAATTTGACATTTTAAATGTACAATATATAGACAGTCTATTGAAAGTAAACTGCCTCACTTTTAGTGTATACTACTGAGTATACTTGTGTAACACTCAAATAGATGTAACCCACAGGCTTACTTTTGCTAGGGGGAGATTATATTCTATGGCTTCTGAAAACGAATTACTGACTTGTTTCATTCAGTATATTCTATACTTGAAATGTCTGGTACATCTCTATATTTTGCATTTGACAGAGAATAAATCAAACCACTGAAGTCCCCCCCAATGAAAACGTTGCCAGAGGTGTTTTTGATTAGGATTATGAAGGTTTTAATCCCACAACCTAAATGTCTTTAAAAGATAATTTCATGTTTATCTAAAGCCTCTGTTTCCAAAATCTCCTCTAAATGAGTGCGGCCTGAGCTGAGTAGCTCCGCCCTTCATCCCCCCTTTGATTTAAGGGGAGGTGCACAAACTACACAGACTGACAGTCTCTATTCTCAAAGGTTTCTCTTTAGCGATAAAGAAACAGAAAAGTGACATATTTTTGGTTCTAAATCAACACTTTTTTAACAATGTGTGGAACGACAAAACAAATGCTGTTTAATAAAATTACACATCAAAAAGAACTTTATTAAGTCCATGAAAAATGCTTTGAATGACATTAGAATTGAAGCTACATTGCAGCAGCAAGCAGCACCTGGCTCTGGCTCAGAACTGATGTGATGCTGGCTCATGCAGATTGTTGGATTACCCTGAACAGCAAATAAAATGACATAAAAGATGTTTCAGGTTTTGGCATTTTGAAACTGTTTTTGTTTTTGTGACCTTTGACCAGTAGGGGTCCTCTGTGTGCCATTGCACTGAAAGTGAACACTCCAGTCTCAGAACGTCAGTTTCCATTTGAACCTTCATATCACTGTTTGAGCCATGGAGAAAGACACTCCTGAAAATAAATCATCTATTATTTCATCTATTTAAGAAAAGTCCTGTTTAAAAGTATCAAAAACAACAGAAACGTCTACTGGGGGTTATTTTGAAATTCTAATAAAGAAGGCATACATCAGAAAGATACCCCCAACCTTAAAGCATTTGATTGTGGGATTTTGGGAACGTTTACTCCAGTAAAGGGGCCTTTCCCTGTTTGAATTTCTATTCTATTCTATTTGGTGCACAAGTTTTCACATTCTGTTTTACAAGTTCTCACATCAAATCTACAAGTTCGTCCATTAAGACACATTTTTACCTTTACACATTTATTCTGGCTGAATAGAAAATAACCTTTAATGTTGGTGTCTTTTTAAATTTGCTTTCCATGTCAAAGTTGTCCAAACTTTTAGGTCTTTACAGTAGAGCGGGGTAGGATTACAGCCTTCCGGGGAAAGCGTCTGAGGGGAGGGGCTTCCCCTTCTACCTGCCTCCTGATTGGTTAATCCTCGAGAACAGGTTTGATTGGCGTCCAGTATGACTGTTTACACGTCACTGCGAGTTTTCTGAGAAGATTTCGAGTAACTGTTTTCACTGAAACAAACAATGGCAAGAAGGTGAGTTTACTTCTTTGACACTAGACACCTTTTTCTTGATTTCCTGCTTTAACCGCAGCTTTATTGTCAAACTGTTCTAATAACTTTTATTCGCAGAAACGTTATTGTTCTTATTTTTTGACGTTTTCAACTAAAAGCCATGAGTTCATGCTGATTCACAGGCATCTGTTTCCGTGAAGTTCTCAGGTTGCATTGGTGGATTTCTGCTGTTCTGCCCACGAATGCAGGCGGCTCCGTCCGTGCGTGATTGCAATCTGTGTTCAGCGTTTTTCACGCATCTTCGGGAGTTCATGTGGAAGCGAAAGTCTGTCTTCCTCAGCCGTCTGCTCTCTTTACCGCTTTATTTTTTAGTTTGGAACAGTGCATTTTGGTTCATTTTTGTGGGAAATGTGGGGAAAAGAGCCATTTTGGTGATGATCAAACCGCACGAGGCAAAAAAAAAAAGGGTGTGTTGGCTTAAAAAAAAAGGTGTGGTCCTTTCTGAGGATGGAGTTCCAGCCTCTTCCTGCTGTTACTTCCCTGTTAGGGTTTACTGTCGCCAACAGAGGAACAAGAAAGCCTGACTGCTTCATCACGGGGTCGGTTTTGTGATGCATCAATATTCACCACCTCTGTACCGCAATAAAAAACTTTAAAGTATGCGTTTTTCCCTGCAAACATCTGTTTTTAATAGGTTTACTAGACTATTAAATCCACTTTGGTTCTGGAAACAAACAAACCCAAACGAATGCAGCCTTGAACAAAACACTGGGGGGATGCTGTGGAGGGATTGTGCTTTGAAATCATCTGCAGCTTTTTATAATGAGTGGTCAAGAAAGCATTTGTCTGATGATGGAGGACACATTTTTAAAGAAAACTAAGATTCAAGTGACATTTCTGAGTATTTCTTTATTAAAATCATCGTGAATCAGGAGCAGACAAAAAAATGCTGTTCGTATTTGTGACATAAAAAATACGCTGGGCGGGCCGCTCTGCTCCATTCTGATGCATCCACCTGCAGACAAATAAATCTGCGAACGTCTTTGTTTTCCTCGTTTGGGCTGGAATCTGGATCTAACCTGAACACACGGATAGCTCCGATGTTGCTCGTCATTTTTGTCGCACCGCTAATGTTAGGTTGGGGGTAGTGAGGGGCTTTAAGCTAGCAGGAGAGCGTGTAAACAAATGGATGACGGGAAGTGCGGCTGAGGAAACACTGTGGCAACAGTCCTGCCCAAAATTCAGCGTTTAATTTCTGATTAACTTCTGCTGCTCCGAGGAAACTATGTTCTAGAAAACAACTTTTTTTAAAATTATTTAGGCTAAAAACGGCATAATCATAATTAAAAAACCACTAGGAACTAGGAATGCTTTAAAAATAGATCAGAACATTACTTCATTCAATAGAGCTAAATTTGAAGGCTTGACTTCAGGGTCCTGGCTCTAAACCACCGTAAAAAAATTGTTTGTTGTTGCTGCTTTGTTTATTTTATGAATTAATCTTCTCTACTGTACATTTTCTAAACTTTTGCACAGTTCATTCGGCCTTTTCAGAAGAACGTTCGTCTTATGTCGTGTGTTCAATGAATGAAACGCAGGGTCAGATTTCAGTTGAGACACATCCTGAAGACAGAGTTGGCACTGTTTTCACTGCTGGCACAAGTTTCCTTGAAGTATTCAAGTTTTCCCCTCCAGTTCTCTCGTTCAAAAGCAAATATTCCTAAAAAAAAAATGCCTATGTCGGTGTCCAGGCTGTGTCGCCTAGCTGACAGCATGTCTAGGCCAAACGCCCAAAGAACTGGATAAATATGGTGGAAGTAAACAAAACTAAAGAAAATGTAAACATTTCCATTTAGATGGATCAGTCTTTGTTCTTTTTCTCTTTATTTTTCACAGTAATAAAGCCGACCAGGAGCTCACGGAGGTGTTTAATCAGCTGTGGGCCCTGGACTCTAACCGTCTCAAGCCAGGCATTGATTACATCATCTCCCTTCAGGTTAGTGCCATCAGCGAGGCTCGCCTTATCTGCATTGCAAAGCACCTGGGTACAACAGAAAGCAACCATTTAACCCTGCGAAAGAGCCACACATGGACTGAATGCTGGCGCTCTGAGCAAAGCAGACACACATTTTTGCAAATCTTCCCTTTATTTTTAGGCTGCTGTCACCATGGGGTTGTGCAAGGCTTTTACTGAACAGAAGTTTCGAAATAATAAGATTTGCACAACTGGAAGGATTAAGAACAGATTTTCTTTCCAGACCTTATTACTGGATCTTGAGGCAGTTGAGTCAGATTTGTGTGTGTCTCTAGGGCAAGGCGGGTTATGTGGCTCCCGGCAGCAACAGCGCCAGAGACCGGGCCCACGCTCCACTCTTCACATACGTCAATGAGGAAAAGCTGAAGAGCATTGAGACGTATGCGCGTGAGTGTCCGTTCTTCTGTGTCACTGAACTCTGTTGGTGAGTTTTCCTGAGCAGATCCCGTCTTCACCTAGACTTTATCAACTTGTTGGACAACTATGAGATGTCTACTGGTGTGTCGGAGACTGTTACTGCAGAGGAACTTCAAGAGAACCGCCTCTTCATTGATGCCATCGTGAAGACCGACGTCATGAAGGTACAGCAGCTTTATGACCATCGTAGACTTTGAACTTGGACTTACAATGCCGTGATCCTGCTCAGCAGCTGCTTACACATCTGTCTATTCAGTCAAGACCCCTCCAGACTCTTTCATTCGTCTGCAGTCATAAAGAAGATCCGCTAAGTTTATTTGTATTCAAGAAGTTTAAATGAAAGCTTCAATACAGGATAGCTAAAACAAACACATATTTCACAACTTCTGCCACTGCTTCAGTTAAAGTAGAAAATATGGGACTCTCCTTTATAATGACGAGATGACAATTCTCCATACCTTACTACCTTTGGCAGAAACAGTTTGAGCTAGAAGCTGATCTTGTGGAGAGAATTTCACAGTCATGGAATTAGAATTTATTTAAAGCAATCATGACAAAAAATACCAGAGACGACAAACACAAGAGATCTTGTTTATATACAAATACAAATCAAACTTAAGGTGATTTGACTGGAACATTTAAAAAAAGTAAAGCAAAAGTGACACATATATTCATATATATACATGTACATGTAAATTATGTCATTATAATTATGGTAAATGGACATATTTGTGCTTAAACATACAATACATGAAGTTTGTCAAAAACAGTATAATAAATTGCTTGAAAAAGAGAAGAAGGAAGTGAGTTAATATAATCTATTATGTTTGACTTAACTGTTTTACATATATATTATATTCTGGTTCATAACTTCTAATTGAAGACACACAGATATTCTATCTTCTTTTTGTTTTCCTTTGGGCTTTTCCCTTCAGCCAATCAGCTTCCTCCGTCTAACCCTGCATCTTCTGTTTTAACACCAGCTACCATAATGTCTTCCTTCACTGCATCCAGAAACCTCCTCTCTGGTCTTAGATATATTAATACATATATGTTTTGAATCCTTGTCACAGTTGAATCACATTACAAATATGATTATGATCTTAAATGAAAGGTCCTTATACCATCCTACTGGTTATAGATATGAATTCCCAATACTCCCAAAACAAAATTTTTTACAAACAAATATGTTGCAAAATGATTTTTACATTAGGAACTTTTAAGTAATTATTCTAAACATTTAGGAGAATTTTCTCCTGTTAGGGTCCAGCTTAGCTCAGTACTGAACAGGGTGATAGTTTTATGTTGTTTTAGCAGCACCAAAGGTATAATAAAGGCTTACATTTGACTATATCCGTTATTTTCACTGTACAGTGACTCCTAAAACATAAAGGCAGTTCAGATCCCTGTGAATGGGTTCCTGTTCTCAGGCCCAGACATCATTTGTCGTTTTACTGTGGTCCTTTTGGAGAATGGTCATGTTCGATGTTAAGTGTGCAGTGTCGTGATATGATGTGTATTTTTCTTCCAGTGCGCTCACAAATATCTGGTCAGGAAGCGGCAGTCTCCGTCGGACCCGGCTCAATTCAAGAGACAGTTGTATGACATCTGGTTCAAACTCTACCACAGGGACAGGAATGGAGGGTGAGGGAACTGATGCACAGATTTGATCCTCCACTGAGGAACTGTTGTGCTGCTTTCTTTTCAGGAAAACAAGCAAAACTCAGCATCTCTGTCACATCTTTGATGACATTTGTTGATGTTATTTCATGCATGGAGCATGGCAGTAGTGTAGGCTTAAATGTCATTTAAGTTTGAATCAAAGCTCATTTGGGGATGACTTTGCTGTTTACATTGTGTTGAAAACTTGCCTTGATCGTTGTCTTCTAGTGAGGATTCCTGTGGGTTTGAACATGTGTTTGTTGGAGAGACCAAATACAACCAAGAGGTCACAGGTCTTCATAACTGGGTCCAGTTCTACCTGCAGGAAAAGCACGGCCATGTCGACTACAAGGGCTACAAAGCCAGACAAAACAAGGACACAGTAAGAACGTCACACCAAGTACTTGATGCACGGGTTTTCACCACTCTAAAATAATGTTCTTTTTTGAAAGCCTGATGAGGACGACCACGTGCTGAGCCTGCAGTTCAGCTGGAAAGGCCTGGTGAAACCCGTCGGTTGCTCCTTCATCGGTGTCAGTCCAGAGTTTGAGGTCGCTCTTTTCACCATCATCTTCCTCATGTCCACCGAGAAAATGACCTCTGTTGTGGTGAAGGTGGACGAGTATGTCCTGGAGCTGGTTGTCTATCGATGCGGCCGATCCATCGCCACGTCCTACCCCAAGCTGCTCAGCAGTAACAACAGGGATTTGTAGTTTTAACCCAATCAGTCCAGAGCCGATGCAGTCCTTTGTTACTACCAATGTTTCTGTTTGACTTTTTGCATTTATGCAGTAAGAAATCTGTATCATGTTCTTTTGCAATACTTGGGGAAAAGTTAAAATATATAGACTTGAGATGAATTCACATCTTTTTAAATTCCCACTCGGATCATCTTTTGATCTATTTAAAAAAAATGTGTCAATATCATTATCATTATTTACAAAAAAAAAGAAATCATCAATACAGGCTTATTCAAGTATTTGTGCACCTCATCTGCAGTTTTAATAATAATAATGGTAAAACTGACTGAAATTTGTATATTTGATCCTTTCATTTGCAAAATCAAACCTACTTCCACGGCTTGATTTACTTGGTTACATGTAAAGTAATGTTTGTGGGGGTGGGTGGGTATTAAAGCTGGACATTCCTTTGCAAAGTTTTTTGTTTTTTTTATTTTTATTTGTTATTGAACTTCAAACAAACACATACACATAGCTACAACATAAAGAAAGAAAAAAGTATAAAATACAAATAAAGAAATAAAAATAAATGAAAAATAACATTAGAATTGTAGTTTACAATACTAGGGATTATCATACAACATGTGATCTTCAGTGAAAATAGACAGTTTTATTACATTTTTGTTTTTCATTAATTTCAGAGATTTAAAATATAAACTGATCTCTTTATTAAATGTATTGAAGAATGGTCAGGTTTTTGAAAATCTGATCTTGTGAATGAAAAATTTCCCAGATATTAATAAAATATTGAATGTCAAATCAAATAGATTATCACCAGAAACTACTCCAAATAATATGATGCGCTTTTGTAATTGAATAGAAATAGAAAGGATTCCTCCGCGAAGTTGAGACTTGCTGTCAGACATGACTCAGGGTTTACCCATGGTCACTTTGCGCATGCGTACTCAAAAAGGGATGTCAAGTAAACGAAAATAGTTCGTTCGAAAAGTTCCCGACGACGCGGTGACGAGCAGGTAAAGGTGTGCGGCGGCGTCGCGGTGTTTTACTCTCCTCGCGGCGCTCACCGACGGTGACCGGGACAGGCGTCTTCCGGTTGTCGGGGAAACTTTTTGAGTTGGCGACAGATTCGGGTTAGCTAGCTGCTAGCCGGCCGGGTGAAGTCGTGCGTCAGGAGTTGGCGGGTCGTGGTCAGGAGCCAGCTGACGGTCCGTCACATGATTCCAGCCGCGGAGAGGAGCAGCGCAGGAGCCAGAACTTCCTCATGCTTGCCCCGTGTTCGTGTGTGTAGCGTCCGCCGTTGGGGAGTTCCGCGGATCGTTAAACTCTAGACATCATGTTTGGGAAAAAGAAAAGAGCACCGATGCCCAAAGGGCAGGGGGCTGCTGCGGCCAAACAGGTAACATGATCCACGTGTCTGTCTGCACGTCCTCCCACTCGGGACTGTTGATCCCAGCGCCCACGCTGAATGTGGGCTGCTGTGTTTCCAGATGGGTCTGTTTGTTGACATGGACCCTGAGGAGATGATGTCGGGTATGGAGGGAAACCTGGACGACCCGGACCTGGAGGCTGAGCTGGCTGCCATTACTGGAGATGCTCCTGCAGGGAGAGCCAAGCCGAAGGGCAGGAGTGAGTTTTACCCTCTGAGCATCTGCAGCAGGAAACGGAAGCATCCCTGAGGAGACAGGAGCTCCGTCCATCACCCACACTCCCCACCTGAAACCCAATCAATCCACTATTACACTATCATTGCATTTTTAAGTTTTAAAGTCTGATCAAATTCTTTTGTCGTAGGTGTGTTTGTCCCAGCTGTAACTATGAATAGCTGTTGGTCTTTAGGGCTGGTCTGGGTGGCATGAAAACAAATGAGGTCAAAGGGACGTGATCCTTTTCCTATGCTGGTGTTAGCTTAAGTTCACCGACCTTTAAACGGGTGGAGCTGATGTTTACCTTACGCTGCCACCAGCCACAGAGTCCAGATCCTCCACAGAGGGCTGATCCTCTTTGTGCCGCAGGAACAGAGGACGGAGAACGGCGGATCTGTGCGAGAGACACACAAGCTGGATTCTCTGATGAGCTGCTTAAGTCAGATGGCTCTGTAAAAACTCTCTGCAGCTAAACTCAGAGAAAACAGAAACGCTAGTTATTGCCCCTGATGGTGCTATGCCAGGGATGAAGCAGCACTTGGGTTCTCTTGGCCAGGCTGTCAAACCCAGCCTTAGAAATTTGGGTTCCATTTCTGACAAAGATATGTCGCTGATCAGGAACTGTTTCTTCCAGTTGAGGAATATTTCTAAACTACGGGAAATGGTGTCATATGAAGATCTAGAACTTCTTATCCATGCCTTTGTTTCTTCACGGCTAGACTACTGTAACAGTCTGTTTTCCTGTCTGAATAAGAAGGAGCCGTCTCGCCTGCAGCTGATCCAGATCTCTGCTGCGAGGATCTTGACCCGCACCAAGAGAAGAGATCACATCTCCCCGATCCTCAAAGCTCTGCACTGGCTCCCGGTTGCTTACCGTAATCATTACAAAATCTTAGTTTTGACTTTTAGGGCCCTTCATTCTCAAGCTCCTCCATGTGTTTCTGATTTGATCGCCCCCTACAGACCATCTCGTGCACTGAGGTCTGCGGATCAGAACCTGTTCATGGTCCCTCGCACGCGGTTCCGAACTAGAGGAGACAGATCCTTCCTTTTACTTACTTACTTACTGACTTACTTAGCCACACCTCTCACTCTGTCTTTTCCATGATCTCCATGGTTCTTCTCTGACGCAGTTGTGGTGAAGCTCAATGTCTATAATACGTGTCTGAAAGGGCCGTTGGGGGTCCTGGCCATGAGAGTACACTGGCTGTTTACATCCACAAAAATGTCCCTACCCACTTCCTCCTGACTGTTTTATTTGTATGCGTCTTTTACGATCAAATACAAACCTTATCAGTAATATCATTTATTTTTTTCTTGATTTCTTCTAGATAACTATGTGCCACGTTTATGTTGTAGGTCCCCTTCCCATGGAGGACATAGCAAAAATGGCCGAGGAGTGTATGAAAGACCTGAATGAAGAGGATGACGATGAGGATGTTGACGATGATGACGATCTGTTGGTTGGTGCTTTTCTGCCTTCTATTAATTATTTGTTTAAAATGTCATGACGTTATTTGTTGCTGCCAATCAAAATGATTGAAAAGGTGTGATTTTTATTTTATTTTAATTAACTTAAGTACTTTTTGTTGAAGATTTAAGACACACTCCGATGAAAATGGTGTTTTTGGTGTTATTGTAGCATTTTTCTGATGATGGAAGGACATGGATAAAGATAATTGAGGTTAAAATTAAATTTTTCTTTATTCAAGTTGTTGTGAATCCGAAGTGGGGGGAAAAATTTGAGTTTGAAAAAAGGTCATGTTTGTGACGCTGGGCGGGGCCACAAGCTCTGCTCCATTCTGATCATCCACCTGCAGACAAACAGATCCATGAACGTTTTTGTTTTCCTCGTTTAGCTGGAATCTGGATCAGAACTGGACGGATGCATAGCTCTGATGTCGCTCGCCAATTCTGGTTGCAGCGCTAATGTTAGGTTGGGGGACGCGAGGGGCTGTAAGCTAGCAGGAGAGAGTGTCAATCGATGGGTGATGGGAAGCGGGGGTGGGCTTGCTCCTCACCAACAGCCCCGCCCACAACTTAGAGCTCTGAACTCCTGCCGCTCTGCAGAAACGATGTCCTATATATCCATTTTTGGCTAAAAACTGCATCGTCATCACAATCCGAGACGTCTGGGAACGCTTTGAAAACGGATCAGAAGATGATGGGAGTGGGTTTTAAGTCTGCCGACGTGAGCTGGAAGATGTTCAGTGTTTGCTTCAAGTCACATCTGCAGGAAGTTGCTGGAGCAGCAGACTTCCTCGGATGAAGTGATGAAGGAGGCCGGTCCTGTTTGGTCCTGTTTGGTCCTGTTTGGTCCTGTTCGGTCCTGTTCGGTCCTGTTTGGTCCTGTTTGGTCCTGTTTGGTCCTGTTTGGTCCTGTTTGGTCCTGTTTGGTCCTGTTCGGTCCTGTTCGGTCCTGTTTGGTCCTGTTTGGTCCTGTTCGGTCCTGTTCGGTCCTGTTCGGTCCTGTTCGGTCCTGTTTGGTCCTTTCGGTCCTGTTTGGTCCTGTTTGGTTTTTTTTAACAGTTAACCTTTTTAATTGTTTGATCCAAAAAGTTTTTTAACAATGAAAAACATAATAAAAATCAGGACTGTTTTTATTCATACGGGGTTAAATGCTCCGTTTCAATCAAACAAACATAATAAAAGTAATTCTAATTATTTGCTGCAGGAAAATCCCTGGCTTTTCTTAAATAATCTGGATTCGTGTCATTTAAAAAGTGCAAATGTGTTAAATGTAAGAGGATTCTGTTTTTGTAAACCCTCAACAAGTCAAGGCCTGGTCACATTTGCGGGTGTTGGCAGGCTCGTGATTTCAAAAAACGGATTCTCCGTGCACAATTCTTCAAGTCACATATTTATAAATAGATTAAAAAAAAGTGGTTTTACTCTTTCATCAATTGTAATCATGTTTCCTCCTATGACATGCAAAATCATTTTGTTCGTCAGGCAGACTCTACGGAAACACCTTTCAGCTTAAATCCAGTCAGACGATGGAACAGACGAGGCCGTCGACTAACCGATCTTTACTCTGCCCTCCATCAGGCGGAGCTGCAGGAAGTGGTGGGCGAGGAGGTCGGTGAGGTTGAAGACATTTCCTCCTCCTCCTGTCCAACTGCTGCACGCAGTGAAGCGGCAACAGAAGAGACCTCAGTGGAGCAGGTACACAACACACCGAGCGAGTCCTCGCCACTTCCTGGTGGTCTTCTGTCGTCGTTCCCCAAAAGACAGATGAAAACTATAGATGATATGGCAGTTTCACTACCTTCAACCATAAACGTGCGTCCTGCTCATAGATTTCCCGACACGCCCGCTTGTTTGAGGAAAGTTAGGAGTGCTTTGCCTTTTATGCAAAGTATTCAGGAAGAGAAAATTCTAGACTGGAATTGAAGGAAACATTTTCTCAACCTTGTTTAGATTTCTTCTGTTGTCTTTCAGGCAGAAGGTTATTTTTATTTATTTATTTATTTATTTATTAAAGCTGTGGTGTGTTCTGTGTGAAGGAGCAGGAAGTGACGGTGTCGTCTGCAGCGCCGGGTAGCCTGCAGCACACGGTGGAGCAGAGGATGCTCCTGTACAAGAGCGCTCTGCAGAACGCCCAGACTGCAGGGGAGACCTCCAAAGCCAAGAGATACCATCGCGGCCTAAAGGTCGGTGAAGCTCAGCCTGATGAGGACGGACGTTTGAAGCTCCTCTTTTAGGACCAACACATCCTTTCCAAATTAACCAACCTTTCCAGGTTTTGGTCAAAGACACAGAAGAGAAGTTCAAGTTTCTTATTTTTATTTTCATCAGTTTGGCAGTTTTATCTTTTGTTGCTTTGGTTTTCTCACAACTCTGCAAAATAAAAGTAAAAATAAACGTTTTCGGGTCAATTGCCCAAAGCTTAAAAAAAGTCAAATGAAGAATATCAGATCATTTTTCAGTCGACTGAAATAAAATAAAAATGTCATCTTATTATTTACACCTTTGCTGATCTGATCAAAAGATGAACCTTTTCTTTTTGTGATCAAATTTCTTTCTTACATTTCAGGATATGTCCTGCAGTCTAAAAATGTAACTTCTGTTCTTTTGTCAGACTCTGGAGTCGATGATGGCCGCGGTGAAAACGGGAAAGCCCATCAATGAGGCGGAGATTCCTCCACCCGTTGCCACCGGAGCTCCAAACGCTGCGCCTCGGCCCGCTGCCCCCCCTGTTCCTGCCGTCCCTGAGCAGAAACGGCATGCAGAGGCAGAGGACCCCACGGGGCTTCCTGGTGTGCCCGATTCCACAGCAGCCAGCAGTGAAGAGGGGCTGTCTTCCTCTGCAGCTCCGCCCCCCGTCAGCTGCAGCTCGTCTTCTTCAGATTCGTCACAGTGCAGACAGGCCGCCGGTACGTTTCCACATGAAAACCCTGCTGTGAGACGAGTAATGACACGACCCGCGAGAAACGAAGCTCTGAACATTAAACACTCTGAGTGATTCCTTATTTAGCAGATTAGAAAAAAACATGAAAAGGTTTTGACCCAATAGAACAACATAAAGTCCATTTTCAGGGACCAAAAGATGGGACATAATCATAAACACAGGGGAGGAAGTATTATGGCTCCAGGGTTGCTGACGTGTACATTGGAACCTGAATTCCATTCTGTAGCTTCGTGCATTGGGGTCACTTTAAAACATGGAGTGGTCAGCAGGGACCAGGCTGAAGCTGCTTTAAGACGTGCAGCAATGCATGGAAACTTTAAAGGCTTTAGGTGAACAGCGTTCCCTCGTTTATTGTGGGGGTCAATCTCTGCGATAGGTCAAATCCACAAAGTATTATTTACACTTTCTAGACTTTTCTCAGACAGACGTGAACATTTTCACTCTTTTTCTGTCTTGTTCAAAGTCTTAAAGGTCAAACATTTAAAGAAAAATGAATCCAGATTTGTCGATGTGGCATATTTAACACATTCTGTAGAGGAAACGCGCCACGGAGGAGACAATTTCAACAGCCACACACTGCACTGTAGCCACACACGAAAAAAAGTCACCAAAAACAGAGAGACCACGAAAGGTTAGGTCTAACGAGGGAACACTGTACAACTCGATGTTAAACTATGAGGGAAGACGTGAAGAATGGGTGTGTTCTAGTACCTGCAGATCAGACTGACTCCACGATGGCCTTAAATAGACTTTTTCCTTTTATTCACAGGAAGTGATGAAACCAAAACTCATCTTCTGGAGAGGCAGAGAGAGTACAAAGCAGCAGCGCTGAGGGCAAAGAAGCAGGGAGACGTGGAGAAAGCCAAGCTTTACTTCAAGGCTAGTAAGGTGGGTGGGTGAGAGAACCACTGTGCTGTTTTCCAGTCTCAATCATTGTTTTGTTCAAATACATATTAAAAATGTCTTTTAGTCTGACCTAAGAAGGTTTGTGTAAATGTCAAAAATGTGTTTGTTGTTGATAGGGGTTAACAGAAGAAAAGCTTTAGCAGCTGATCTGATGGTGGAACTGCAATATTTGCTGTAAGGAATGTTTCAGCATTTAAGCTGCAGCTGCATTGTAGATTCAGATTGTTTTTTTACTTCAATTCCAGACAAAACTCATCAATGTCTGTCTAGGAAATGAGGACGTGAGGATTACGTTGTTGTCAGCGTTTCCCGCTCAGACTGCAGCACTTCTCTGAGAGGAATGTGGAACTTGTCTATGATGACAAAGACCGTGTTTGTCTTTTATTTCTGCTCGCAGAACTTCGATGCAGTGATCGAGGCGCTGGAGAAAGGACAAGCTGTTGACCTCAGTGGTCTTCCTCCTTCTCCAGGACAGGGTGAGGAGCGCTGGCATCAGAGGTTCTCCTCTTTATCATGCAAAATTGGAGCTTTTAAGTGTGTTGTGATGTTCGTTCCTCACGAAAAACAAAGTGGTATTTTGATCCATTCACAAATCACTGAGTGTTCTTCTAAAAACCTGCTCTCTGAGCACCAGCCCCTCCCAATCCACCAAAACGAGTGTGTCCTCACTTTGTGACATCACAAAGTGGGAACAGCCCCTTCCAGGAAGAGTCTGCACTGCCAGCCCCGCCCCCAGGCTAACAGACACGCCCACTTTCTCCATGGAGTTAGCGGCGACGGCTAAACGCTTTCATTTCACATGAACAATATGCACATCCATCTTTGTAAAAAGTTTGTTTTTCATAGGTGTGAAACTCAGACACGCTGCCGAAGTCGACTCTAGGTTGACGTCATAAAATGGGCGGCACCCACTAAGATAGAAAGGCGGAGCCTCAGAGATTGAGGCTTCTTACTTTGGGGTAGGAAAATGAAGTGTGAATATAATCCTATTTTAAAAAAAAATCGTTCTTTATTATGTCAAAGGTAAAATATGATCATATTCATGGATATACAGTACAGACCAAAGGTTTGGACACAGGCTTAAGAACAGCATGATAAAGGCCCTTTAAGACAATGTGGATATTTGATGCTTAGTGAACTACCGGTAACTAAATCCTTAAAGAAGTTAACAGTTTAGTCTGAAACTCCTCCCACATTTTAATTACGGCTCATTTTTGTGTTTCTTTTGAACAGAGGGTTCATAATCAGAGTTTTCTTGCTCGCTGCTCCCATTTCTGATGCAAGTTTAAAAGGACAAGTTTGGAGCGTCTCAGAGCGCGGACACGTGTCCCATATGTGCACGTGGAACCGCATGTTTTGTATCTAAGATCGTGATTGGTTCTTCTGTGCAGATGCTGAAGAAGCCTCTGCTGCAGGAAATGAACCCACGTCTGTGCCAAACCCTCAGCCTGCTGCACCCGCAGGTACAACGTGTTCTGTGTTAGTCAAATATGAAAGGTTTATCAGCATTTCACTGTCTTCAAACTATCACTGGGTCTGACGTGTAGATTCCAGTGTTACAGGTGGAAACCTCCAAGGTCCTTAAGCTCAGCCACAGGAGTTCCTCAGGTCTCCATCCTGGGACCTCTTCATTTAGCAAATGTAACAATGACCCCAGTAGAAATGTCAGATTTTACTTTATTCTGATAAAATACACGACTATGTGTGTTATTCATCTATAAGACTCTTTTGTTTCAAAACTGTCTAAATCTAAAACTTTACCCAGGCAGAATTAAGCTCAAACATAAATTCATGCACCCATAAGAATAATAATCCAAATACTTACAATAAAAAAAGGATTTGTAGTTTTTTTTTTGTGTGTGTTTTTTTTAATTATGAAAGCGCAGCGCCCCAGGTTGTAGGACAGTGCCTGAACGCCAGCCTGTTTTTCTTTTTTTCCCTCCTATCTCTCAGTCCAGCAGCAGTGTCTGTCGTTTGCACCGGACACACCCAGCTCTCACGCACACCCACACAAAACACTCGAGCTTCACCACTGTTTTGTTTGAGCGGCTAGATGGCTCTGTTAGTTAAGCGCAGAACCGGCACGTGGGAATGAGGTTCATCCAGTGTGGGTCCTAGGGAAAGACCCTTCATGCTACTGCCTTACTATGTAGCCACTAGGCTAAGTCTGGGTCCCCCTGTGCCGGTCCCCAGCTCTGCCAAACCACCTGAATGAATCGGTGAAAGCTGATTCGCTGTGGTGACCCCTGAAGGATGTCCAAATTCCCACCCTAACTACTAAAAAAAAAACGATATAGTGCCCTGAATTCTAAAAGCAATTCAGACACCATGCTCACTACTTTTTAGTTTTATTTTTTTTAATTGTGGATATGATTTCATTGATTTCACAAAGTTAAATGCGTTTTGCCACAATTATTTATGGGTCCACTGTCTTTTGAAGATAAAAATGTTGATGATTTATTAAAAAAATACATTTAAATACAGTTTTTGGGAAAAAAACTTTGTTCAGACGCAATGCATTGTGGTTATATTCGCCGATCTTGGGAGCATTGATGCACGCTGGTTTTTCACAGCACTAGAATATGGCAAACGCACCATCTAGTGCACTAGATAGGGGTTAGGGTGGGAATTCGGACATAGCATTACAATCACATGCAAAACAGGAAGTGATGTCACATTTAGAAATGATTAGGTTTTCTTTATTTTTTCCCCCTGTGTGAATGATTTTAATGTTTCCAAATTAGGCCTATTTTTGTTTTCCAAAAGTCAAAATTCTGTTTAGAATATTTCCAAATTTTAGTTTTTGTTTTCTGAATGACGTTTGCCATGCAAAGGTGAAAATGTAGCAGAAATGTGGAAACGTTTGTTTAATTGGTTTGTGGGAGATGCTAAGCTTATCCTTTTGGGGGGGGGGTTCCAGTTCCAGGGAGGGTAGTGGCGTTTTTTCTAGCAAAATTTTGATGTGTTCTTTCTTTTGTTTGGGAACAATACAATCCGATTTGTTTTTTTTCCTAAATGTCTGGCTGTGTCATCGTATTTCTGAATGTCTATCTTTCAACGGGAACCCTATCCCGTTAACATTGTAGCACATTAAAAAAACAACGATCTAAAATGTTTCAGCCTCTACGGCCCAGTCTGCTCCTTCTGCTCCCAAAGACGCTCTGGAGGCTCTTGAGCAGAGAAGAGCCAAGTATGCGGAGGCGTCGGCTCAGGCCAAAGCAGCTGGAGACGACCGCAAGGCCCGCATGCACGACCGCATCGCTAAGGTACAAAGACGGGGGGGGGGGACTCCGTCTGCAAGGATTTCAGTAGAGGAGTGTGTCAGAAACAGCGAGGTTTAGAAACATCTTTAGCTTTTGCTGTGTCACATTGTTGAGGACATTAAAAGTCTCCCAACAACAGCTTTGTGGTTTAGATGCTAAAATCTTTTGTTTTTTCCCCCACAGCAATATCAAAGTGCCATACGAGCTCATAAAGCAGGGAAACCGGTCAACTTCGACGAGCTGCCTGTTCCTCCAGGTGAGTTTAAGTTATCGAAGGGGTTTAGGGAAGGGGGGGGGGGGGGGGTGTCACAGTAAAAACAGACAAGAATATTATGGTATTCTGTAATAAATCATCTTAAACATAAAATAACTTGTATTTTGCTCTCCTGTCAAAATTATTCAAGTTAGAAATAAATGGACCCCCTAAAAGAAAAAATGTTCACATTTCCTTACTTTTTGGTATTTTATTTAAAAGAATAAACGTAAATTTTAAATTTCCCAAAAGATTTTGATCTCCATAAAATATCTCCTGTCAAAATTATACAAATATGAACATGCTGCAGAAAAAAACCTGGAAATATAATTTGTGCTCTTCAACAAAAGCTAAACAAATCAGTCCATTTTGAATGGGGGTTAACCGCGCCGCCGCGCCCCCTGCTGGTTCATCACGCGGTGATCAAAATCCCACACCGTCACAGCTGTAATAACAGCAGTATAAAATGATCTGGTGGGCCGGTTGTGGCCTTGACACGTGTGCAGGATTGTTTTTGTCTTTTGTTCGGTGAAGGCGAGGGAAAGCCGTTCCTCTGCAAACCACCGATTTCCTGATTAACCTTTGGATTTTCCTCAGGCTTTCCTCCGATCCCGGGCCAAAAGGCAGAAGGAGCCGAACAAGGTTTTATTGCTGCTCTTGAAGCTGCTAACAAGCTTGCATCCACGGACGCTGCCGAAGAGGAAGATGATGATGATGATGATGACAAGGGGGAAGAGGTGGGCTCTCCGTCTTATATCACACTGTCGTTTCACTGTTGGCTTGTTGTTCAGGATTTTTTTCCTGCAGTTGAAGGCTGCTATTCCAGAAAATTCCAAACGGCCCACACTGGAGGTTCCAGAGGTAGTTCAGGGGCAGAAAAGACCTCCATCAGCCTCACCTGACCGAACGACTCGGAGGGACGGCCTTTCACCTGCAGGTCGGCCTCAAAAGGAAAACGGGAGATGGGAAAAGCAGCTGTTTTGTTTTCTTACGGTGGATTCTGTGCGTGATCCAGCGGTTCAGCAGCTGGAGTTCCTGGAGAACCGGAAGAAGCAGTTCATGAAGGCAGCTCTGCAGGCCAAGCAGAAGAACGACATGGAGCAGGCCAAGAACCTTCTCCGCACCGCCAAAGGCTTTGATCCAATGATCGAGGCCACGCGCAGCGGGAAGTCTGTGGACATCAGCACGGTGAGCTGAGCCTCTCACTGAGGAAACCAGCTCCTGCATTTTTGTCTTTATTGTATTTATAAGGAATAAAACATGAAAATGTTTTCATAAGGTAAAGCGTTCTATCAGATGAGTTACGGCGGTGCCGTTGGAACTGAACCTGCTGCCTTTGTGCTTTCAAGGTGCCGTCGCCTCCTGGTGATGAAGAGGACGACTTCATCCTGGTCCATCACAGCGACCTGCAGCTCTCCCAGAAAGCTGAGGAGGTTTACTCGCAACTCGCCAAGATGCTGAGAGATCAGCACGAGGTACAACCTCCAGAATCAACTCTATGCATATATCCGAGTTGATGTCAAATATTTTCAGAGGAAATGTGAATCTCTGCAGGATGTCACCTTTACCACCTTTGTGGTTTTAATTTAAAGTCATTTGGATACATAAGCACACTTTGGATGCTTCATTCCATCTGTAAACACAGCGGAGCGGGAAAATGATGAAGATTTCTCCTGTTTTCAGAAATGTTTGACTCACTCCAAGCAGTTCACACACCTGGGAAACGTCGCAGAAACGACAAAGTATGCTCCTCCTCATACATGTATGTCATGAACGTCTGCTGGAGAACAAAAGCATGATGGGACATCAGTACGGTGTTGGTGTGTCCGTTTCAGGTTTGAGAAGATGGCAGAGGACTGTAAGAAAAGCATGGAGGTCCTGAAGCTGGCTCAGGCCCAGGGGCTGCCGCCTCCTAAACATCACTTTGAGGAGAAGTCCTTCCGCACGGTCAGGTGAGGAGAAATCCATGCAGCCTTTTGGCCTCCATTCGCTTTTGAACTGCTTGGTGTTCATCCTCTGCAGAGTGAGCTCCATTGATTTTATTCTTCATAACATTATAATTAGTCAACGTTAGTTTATTGGAGGGATTTTACATGAGAGTGAATTTACATATTTTCAAAATGATCTAATTTGATGCAACGATAAAAAGTAATATCTTGAATGTTCTCTTCAAAAAGAAGATTTGAAAACAGTTTTCTTGTCTTTTAATGGCAAAAGTGAATTTTAAGGATAAATACTGTCATAAATCAAGCAAATCTCCAAATTTCTTGCATCATTCATCCTTTAGGGTACTGTTTCCATGCCAACGGAGTGGGTTTTAGGTCAACCAAGCAAACGTTTTACGTTTGTCAGATCTGTGTTTTTAATGAGGTTAAGGAAGGGTTTCTGTCATTCCAGTTCAGATGTACATTTATGGTACAAAAGCCGAATTCTGGCTCAGACTTAAAGCCACAAAAAAGCAGTGATTTTATAAATAAGAACAGAAAAGTGAATAATGGTGTTGATTTCTGTCCCCCCTTAAACTTCCACCGGTGTGTCCTGATGAGACATTAGTCTCTAAAAGGGATTCAATATTCTTTATTCTGTGTTGCTTTAGAAAGGTGATGGTTTGCATCATAGCTGCACGCGTGTAACACAAAACCACGTGGTTGACATTTAACCAGCTCTAAATGCACTTGTGTACTGCTGTTCCCATGGTAACCGTGCCAGCGAGTGTGGGGGCCTTGGTTGGTGTGAAAGTTGTGAACATGTGCTTTGATAACAGGACTATTGCTGTGAATATGAATGGGCTCAGATGAATAAAGGCGGCGTTGGTTAACGGCGGCGTGCGACAGTCGCTCCGCCTCACAGGGTCACATGTTCTGCGGGGGCCGCTGGATGTTCCTCAGCCAAACGTTGACATGTCAAACTCCTGTTGTCACCTGTCAATCACAACAGAAGCAACAAGAAAAGGGCTGCACTGCACGACATTCGGTTCAACATGATCTCACACACACACCCACACACACATACGGGATGCAACGATTCACTCTCCTCTTGTTCCGGTTCAAACTTTTTTGGGTCACGGTTTCATTATGTTCTGCCCCATTTGTTGTCTAGGGGGACGTCGAGGGGCATGACATGAAAATAATTGTTTTTGGGCACCAAGTTCAAATGAACAAAAACAACAAACAAATGTCTCCATACAAATAACAAATGTATTTACAAACTGATTAATACAAACCAACAAGAACTTAAAGAGACGCAAAAAGGCTTCAGGGTGAACCAAGGCCAAAATAACAAACAAACCCCCACCTAACTGAAACATGTCATCTTACCTGGAAATGAAAGAAAAGGGAAATCAACGACAAACTTCCCTAGACTAACAAAAACAGGAGAAAACAAGTACTAAAGAAAATGGCAGTTCACCCCTACAGCTTCACTTAACATGACTACAAACCAAAAGACTTAACGGAGTGGGCACTAAACGACAAAATACTAGAAAACAACACACAACAAAACAGGTGGCGAAGAGCGCCAAAAGCTGCAGTGGAGGCGTGTTGCAGCCGGGCTTCCATGTCGCAGGCTGGAGTTCGACGTGGTGCTTTTGAAGGCCACGCCTTCATGCACCACACCTGAAAATCATTAGACACAAAGATCCGCAAAAACACAGAGGTCCCACTCTGATACAGAAACAAATACACAAAACACACAACAACAGAATAAACTAAACCAACTACGGCCACAGCCTGAACAGGTTCAATACATGAATTTATCAAAAGAAAATTGAAAACTTTAAAAACAAATTCAGCTAAAAATAGATAAAAGGATAAATTAAAAAATCCTTAAATTTAGCTGCACATGCGTTTGTTTTCATGCACGGTGGAGCAGTGGTCCACCGGTTCAAGTCCCTGCTGGAGGACCTGGACCAGAATCATCCGTGGGGGGGGTTGCATGTTCTTCCCGTGTTTTCTCCGTGGACTCCCACCGTCCAAAAACATGCTTCATAGGTGAATTGGTCACTCTAAATTTTCCCTCAGGTATAGATGTGCGGTTGTGTATTAATGTATCTTTAGATCCACAATTCCAAAAGGATCTGCTCTGTTCTGATTGTATTTGTTTAGCTGCTTGGAAGCTCATCATTCTCAGTCTGCCTTTAGTTTTTGCTGCAGCATCAGGGATGTGGATGTGACCACAGCCTACAGCCTTCGCCGTCTGTTGGATTTGACCTTTGAGGGGTCAGATGTGTTAGGAAAGGAGGCTCAAACAGATGGTAGGTCAGCTCCCGGTTTCTGCTTTTTGACGCCCCTCTCTCTCTCTCTCTGCTGGTCAGAATCTTTCCAGACCTGAGCGGCACCGACATGGTGGTCCACATTGTGAGGGGAATGAATCTTCCGGCTCCTAACGGTACGGACCGGATCGTCTCAGTCCAAGTGTTCCAACAGTGAAACCATTTTTCACAACTCCACATTTAGGGGAAAGTTTTAGTCAAAGATTGAAGTGAAGTTCTTATTTTTCCAGGAGTGCAGTCCAACTATCTGGACGCGTACATCAAATTTGACTTCCCGTTCCCGAGCTCGGTAAGAATCCGAAGGCACAGATCAAGAAAGGTCATTTTTCCCGCCGAAGTGACAGCCTTTCTTCTGTTTTATGATCAGGAGCAACCACAGCGACACAAAACCACAGTGGTCAAGAACACGAACTCTCCAGGTAACAGGTGGATCCTGCTGCGTGTGCACGTGCACACGCGTGTGGCAGCAGGACAGCTGTTTAGCTCTGCAAATCTCCTTTTTACTGTTTGACACTAAAAGCAATTTTCATCCGCTAAGGATGAAAAGTTGTCACAATGTTCTAGAAATCCACTAGGTTTGATAAAAAACCTTTAAAAAAAGGTACAGAAAAAATAAAGTGTTATGGCTCTATGACCTTCACTTTAAAAAACCAAACTACGTTTACTGCATGAGCCAAACTCCCATTTTCACGCGCCTTCAGAATACAATCAGAGCTTCACGCTGACCATCAACCGGAACCACCGCGGCTTCAGGAGGTTGGTGGCTTCCAAAGGCTTCAAACTGGATCTGCTACACAAAGGGTGGGTGGGACAGACGGCGCCAGAGCCTCCCGCTCGCTCCCCCGCCGCCTCAGACTGACCGAGCGGCCTCCTGTCTCCTCACAGGGGCTTCCTGCGCTGCGACAAGCCCATCGGTTCGGCGCTGGTCAAGCTGGACAAGCTGGAGGCGCAGAGCGAAATCAGGGAGATCGTTGAGGTGAGTGACGCTGTGGAGGAGGAGCAGAGGGCGGAGCTTCAGCGTGTGACCTTGGCCGTGCTTCTGTCAGGTGATGGACGGCCGGAAACACACGGGCGGACGGGTGGAGGTCAAAGTGCAGCTGCGGGAACCTCTGAGCGGTCAGGACATCCAGACCAGCACAGAGAGGTGGCTGGTGATTGACACCTAACAGGTACCTTCAGAGATGGTCAGGTGGGGCATTTCCCTCGGCACACCTGACTGTAGGAGATGGTCAGGTGTGCCGAGGGAAATGATCTAAAATCATTTATCATCACCAGAATATCAGCTCCGTGTTCATCGGAAAAGACTGGAGTAGTCTTTGTGAAGCCCTTCAATATAAATATCCTGGATTTCTCAGCATCTTCAGTGTCTTTTATAAGAAGGGCGAGAAAAACCGTTTGACGGTAGCTCCTCCCACATGGGCACCAGGTTTCTAAACGTACTTCATGACGAGCGTCGAGCAGCGACTTTGTGTTAAAACAAAGGCGGAGGAAGCCAATTTGATGTGAACGGACAAATGGTGCGCGCGGAGGGAGGAGGGGGGGCAATCCGTGGCACACGTGTGCAGAACCGGGCTAGGGATCTGTTCGAATCATGGACGTCCCTAGTGGCTTCCCACAGGATCCGGTGTTGGAGCTGGTGAAAAATGAATCAAACAGTGAGACTCAGAGACGTGAGTCTGTCCGGCAACAGCGTCGCTGCATTTCACTACAACTCCCAAGATGCATTGGGTTAATGTGGCGACGTCGCTTGCCGCGCTGCCGTACCAAGAAACACAAACTTCTGTTCTACGAGTCTGTAAATATTCATGATGGAATCGGAGATAAACAGTTAATTTCTCCTTCAAAGTTTTTGTTGGAGAACAAAGGAAATAAAGTCAGAGATTCCAGTGTTTGATCATAAAGTCGTCTTTAGAAAAGAAACAGCTGCTTTCTAATAATGTCTGGATTAAAGGCCTCATTCTATCTCAGACATAATTCACTTTTGAAAACCTTAAAGTTAAGTTTTAATAAAAGTAATATTAAAATCAAAGAACAGGATTTAGGTGAACAGACATATTTAAACTAAACTGAAACAATTTATTCTCCCAAAAGTGAAACATTTTTGTTCAAGTTACATTTTTGATTTAGACAAAATAAAAACAAACAAAACTTCAGCGTGTTCATGTTTTTGTGTAAATACATTTAAACTTCTAAACATGAAGATAATGTTGGTCCTCCTTGTCTAAAATTTCTCAAATACGCTGTAGTTGTAGATTTGTTGTAACAAAATACAATTTTTAAAGATAATTTACAGTTTAGACAGAATGTCCTTTTATGTGGTTTTTGTGAGGTTATGAAATTGGTTTCTAATGAACCACCTGTGCAAGTTTAACTGATTCAGTAGAAAATAATGATGTAAAACCATCGCAGCGTTTAGGAAAAACAGTTGCAACTTTCTGTTTTTTATTACCAGAAATGCGCATGAGATGGTGGACGGACTGTAGTTTAATACAGACTATTGAGTTTCCCTTGTTTTATTTTTTGGGTTGCTGGTGTGCCGCAGGATTTTTTTGTCAAGGAGAAAGTGACAAAAAAGGCAAAAAAACAGGTGGAAAATAGACTTTTTACTTCTACAGGCTTTGCTAAAAAAAATCCAACTTCTCTCCATTATTCCTGCCACTTATTTGATATAATTTTGTGTTTTTTCTTCTTCAAGGCTTTTGTTTGGCACTCCTGCACAATTTCAGATGCCTTTTAGGACACAGGTACTAATTTAGGTTTCTAAATTCTTGTGAGATTGACAGTTTGACTTGTTTTTTTGCATTGACCGTATATTTAAGTTGGGCAGACATTTAGGCGTTCATGTCAAATTTTAAGTAAGTGTAGGTTAGAGGCAGACGCACATGCAAACAGTAGCTGTGTTTACATGGACTAAAGTAATCGGAATGAACCCCTGATCAGAATAAAAATGCGTCATGTAAACATGCCGCTCTGAATACTCTGCTCCAATCAGACTCATTCAGATCAATATTTCCTTCCGATGGGGGTAGGTGGGTTATGCTGATTGTGGTTCCGATTGTGATGCATGTAAACAGTTCATTCCAATCATGGGTCACTACTGCCCTGGCTTTGCGTCATGCGTAGACGTTGTGGCTTTGAGCAGAGCAGCCGCACTTGTAGCTTTGTGTGTGGGGGCAGGGGAGGGCGCTTCGTTACGGTGTGGCGCTCCAGAGGAGGCTTCGGACCGCAGTCCGTCCGTCCGTCTGCGTGAGCGAGCTGCAGAACTCAGGAGAACCGTGTCTCCAAGCAGAAGAGCGGCTTAAAGACGGCGTTTGAGCAAACGGAGGCGGCTTTTCAAAGCAGAAATCAGCGCAGTCCAGGGAAACCGTGTAAACAATCACCTGGATTCATGTTACCAGTTATGTCCAGACAAAATAAAGTAAATAAACATCATGAGCGAACAAGCATAACAATAATAAATCATGTTTAACAGATCATCTCTCTCTATGCTGCAGCTTTGTATGTTTACAACAGAACTCAGTATTTCTTCTTCTACAGTCCTTTCTGGTATTTCAGAGAGTTCTGCACATGTGCACATGGTTTATTCCGACTGAAAGTGTGGCGTATGTAAACGTTTGTTATAGTTTCTTTGGGCCCATGTACACAGTTCAATTCTAATCCGATCAAAGACATTTTGCACATGGAACCGCGGCTACTAACTCTGACATGAACATATTATCAAGACCTGCATTAGAAGAAACCAACTTCACTGTTAAACTGTTTCTATCAGGTTTCTATCTTTGGGACAAAACCCAAACACCATCTTAAAGTTTAACTTTTATTATTATTAATAATCACACATCGTTAGTTTATTGAACCAAAATACGTTGTTTTTTTGTTGGATGTGGTTTACATTTTTTGCTCGTTTTTTTCTTTCTTTCTTATAGATAAAGAAACTTTTATCAAAAACCCTTCAGAACAGAAGGGGGGGGTCGTTTCTGTGGATGATCCCAGGACAAACGGCGGCGTTCTGGCACTTTACCGATGAGTCCACCAGGGGGAGTCAGGGAGCTGTGGACCTTCTGCAGGACACCAGCTCCAAAACTCAGAGACAAACAGGATCCCCGCCACCGTGATTGAGCGCTGCGTAACCACGGCGCCGGACTCACCTCAGCATTTCTCAGAGCGCCCCCCCGTCCCCCCACAGCGCTGGGATTCAGACCTGCACTTCTGCACTAACAAGTAATCAGAGCTGCTGCGACCTCTGTCGTGTTGAAATGGCCAAAGCTGGCAGACCGTTTCCAGTGATGCAAGATGTCTTTGTGTGTGTATTCAGTGCTGTGTACACAGAGCAGGAGGCCAAAGGGCTCTCCTGTTGGGAGTCTTTACTCACCTGTAGGGGGGGTGGGACAGATGCTGGGAAAGTGGAACCATCCCTTTTTTTGCACTTGATCTGATGCACACCAACATTACTCCAGGTGTGGTGGTGGTGGTGAGGGGGGGCTTTCACTCAACACCCCAGGATTCCATGCAAATGATGGAGCGATCACTAACTCCTAGTTTTTATTGTTTTCATAGTTTTATAAGAACAGCTCATGTGGAAACAGCCAGAACTCGGAACATTTTGTGGAAAAACACAACAAACACACAAGAAGTGAACTGCAGAGGAAGCTGCAGGATGTGTGTTCAAGTCCCACACACGTTTGAATCACCTCTTTACTCAACTTCAACCCTTTTCTGTCCGGAAATGGGATTTTTCTCTTCAAAACAAAAGCTTTTCACTCAAAGCAGTTTTTTTGAATGAAACACGATCGAGCTCTAAAGGATGGAAAGCTTCCTGCAAGAACCTTTGTGTGAAAAATGTCTTTCCTGACAAAAATCATTTTCAGTCTGGTTGTTTCACAGCAGACACAGCGTTTTGTATATTTCTAGTGACCCGACGCCTCGTTTTGTTCACAACTGAGCCAAGTGCAGCCTTACCTCGGCCCTCTTCAGCAACATTCGTCCCTCGTCCTTCATTTCAGCTCTGATCATCTTATGTTTACATTTCTAAAATGTTCTCATTATTTCAATCAGAGACCGCTTCATGCCATGTGTGCTTCTAGAACCAATAAAGTTTTTGCTCCAACTTTGTGTTTTTATTGAACTTGTTCTGCTTTTGTGTGTTTTCCTGGCATTTTAACGTAAAGACACATACATGAGTGTTTGGTTTTTCAATCTCTTCTGATTGATATTTATTTCAAAAGAATCCAGTCATGGAAGTTTCAGCCACAAAGCAGACGGCGCGTAGCGGCTGATGGTCGTCGTCATCCCCGCTCCAAAAGGGGAGGAGAGAGAAGCTACTTTTGGAATCGAATGCATTTGGACTTCCCAGATATCGCACACGTCAGGTTCTGCAGAACTCTTCTGCTCGTCTTTGAAAACATGCCTGACGGTTCTTGCTGACGCCGTCTGCACTCTGAGGAAGGAAATAAACGCCAGTCTAGGTCCAATTCCAGCTGGAAGTCTACACTTTTTGCACATTTTTGATGCGATTGTCAGTTTAAACGTTTTAACCCTTGTGCTATCCTATGGGGTCCAGATGACCCCCCCCTTACATTGACGTGTTCTCCCTACCATGACAAAGGTGGATAAAGGTGGAAAGATTTCATGTAATCCATGGACACCAGTGAAGATCACAAATCATTGAAGAAGAAAGGTTCAGAGCACTGTCTAGTGGGTCTAGATGACCCAACTCCCAATGGTAAAGTGCCTAGGATAGCACAAGGGTTAACAAGTTTTTAACTCAATAAAAAAACTTTTAGTCCAAAATCCTGAAAAGAAACACTTGAACTGAATACAGACGTGCAGAAACTTTTCACGAGTCAGGTGTGTCTGGAAAAGCCAAACGCTTTCAGAAGAAAAAATACATTCATCTCTTGTTTTGTTTTGTCTGTAGATCCGTGCGGCTGAAGATGAGCAGCTGCCGCCTTTCTGTGCCACGACGGCCACTGTAGAGTTCTGCAGAGTCCTGCTCTCGGGGATGTGGACGGATGCAGGAAAACCTGGGATGAGATACATTCAGCTCTGGGATCTTTGCAGCACCTCTTCAGCCTGCGGCTCGCTTCAAATCCTCTAAATGGCTTAGAATCCAGTGCACCGCTTTTGCAATTTCAGTTATAATACATTTATTTATACATATATTTATACATTTCTATAGCTTTACATCTGATATATGATTAAAAAGAGCAAATGAAGCCGTGACGCTGCCCTTCGTTTGAGGTCGTAAAGCGTTGGAACCTTTTCTGATCTTTCTGCAGTGGGATTCTTTCACGGGGTGGGGGGCTCCCCGTCAGTGATGCTGGAGGCCACAGCTGACGCCCCCGCCTGTAGAAGCATCAGTGTGTGGTTGATGAGTAAAGCTGAAGAAGTCCTCTCTCCCTCTGCTGCAGGCACTGAGCACCAGGGTACAAAAACGAAAGACCAAGCGCCCCCTGTAGGCACCTCCTCCCTCCGTCCTCTTCACTGACCGGCGGTAGATGTGCGTCTCCCTTGAAACGGTATCCGTGCTACACACAGGCAGGTTTTTACCCAGAATTCCCCAGCTGCCATGATATCGAGGGGAAGTCCAGTCAGGGAGCTGGCAGGTCTGTCCAAACACCCACACTTCAAAGTCACACGACGATGAAACATGTTTAAAACTTTAACAGGGACGTTCATGTTTGTTTGAGCTGTGAGAACTTCATGTTAAAGGAGCATTCTTGAGGGTTTTTAAAGTAAGCCGACTCCAGCCAGAAGAGTAAAATTGTTGCGTTTGCAGACGTTTTTGTAGGAAAATCTTCAGCTCTGGAGCCGGTTTCTCTCTGGTTTCTGGTAAAAACGGTCAGAAGATGAAGAAGCCTTTCTTTAGAGCAGGAAGAACCCCAGCCGAAGGTGAACTGCAGCCTCTTCATCCCAGATGGGGGGAACTGCAGACCTCCCGTTACCTCGACCACGCCCAGCTGTTGGCAGCTGAAGGCTTTGGCCTCATCGAGGCAGAACAGCACAGAGGCTCGGCTTTGGCACCCACGGTTCCTCTGGAAACTCTGCGACATGGTTCTGGTGACCCTGTGACCTCTCGGACGGTTGATTGAAGTGTGGGTATGAGGACAGACGCCCTGAAAGAGGAGAACCCGGCTCGGGGCATCCCGGACACCTGAAAGCCTCTGGGTCAGAGCAGATGAGGGGGGGGCGGATGCATAGGTTTGAGTGGAGGAATGCTACCCCGCCCGGCCCGGCACAGCTTTCTGGTTCTTTTGAGGTGAAGTGGTTGAAGCGAGGCGAGAAAGAACCAGGCTGTGAGATGAAGGTTCAGACAGGTGAGAGCCTGCAGGCTGGTGGTGCGACTCCGCCTCCTAGGAGATGATCTCCAGGATGTAGAAGACCAGCTCCATGACCACGGGGCCCTCGCTGAGCTGACACGCCCCGCCGTGGATGACGGGGATCAGAGCGCTGTCCAGGTCGCTCAGGTACTGAGGCAGCAGAGGCTGGCCGTTACTTCCTGCCAGGTAACCCACCTGGAAAAAAAGGTGACACTTCATGACTCAACCAAATAGGTTCATTTTACTGTTCTGATGATTCACATGGGAGAAAAAGCTCATCTATGGCTCCATGTCACAGTTCAGGCTGTGCTCTGAGTTTCCTTTCCCAGCATTCCTCGTACTGCGAATACAGAAGCAGAATCTTTCTCCTCCTCATGAAGGTTTTGGTGTTGGTCGAACCAATTCTAAAGCTCAAAAACTCCTCTGTGCCGACGCGTTTGAACCTTTTTACCACCGTCTGCTGCAGCTACAGTTGTGAGCTTTTGACTCGGTTAGCAGCCCCTCCTCTCCGCCGGGCACCCGGTCTTACCTGGTCTGAGTCCAGGGTGACCCGCAGCCCCAGCTTGGCCATGCCGTCCTCCTTCAGCAGCTTGAGGTGTGGACACAGAGCCATGCAGAAGGCTCTGGCCACGTTCTCCGTCAGCCGGCTGTGGTCAGCCGGGTCGCTCAGGCCGATGGATTGGTCCTCGCTCTGGAGGAAGAACACCTGAGAATCACAGGAAAACACCTGAGTGGGGAATTCAACCACGGGTGGCGGTGGGCGGGCGTGTGGAGCAAAGCTCCGCTGTAAACAAACGAGAGCTCCTTTTTTTTGTGTAGAGACGAGAGTTTCTTTCCTGCCTGAAGGTTAATCTCGTCCATATTTATAGAGAGTTTGAGAAGAATTCCCCTCTGTTTGCCGTGGCGGAGTGGGAATGCTTCACAGCGGGGCTCTTGTGTTATCAGACCTGCAGCCTAATGAGCTTCAAATCCCAGGAGAGCTCTGGAGCGACCCGATTTCCTACATCGGGCTGAGAAAGAAAGAAAGAAAGCGTGCGCGCCGCACCGTACCTCGGTCCAGCGGATGACTTTGCCGTTCGCTTTAAACTCCGAGCCGTGGAAGATTTTCACGCTGGAGATGGACTCCATGGACTTCCCATCAATGGGACTGATGACGCTGCAGGAAGGAAAGAGGTTTATGACGTTTGCAACACTGATGTGTTGGAAACTAAATAAAAAATAATGAAAAAAAGGATTTAAAATGGCTGTTTGACCCATGGTGCTGTCTTGTGGGGTCCAGATGACCGGTCATCTGGACCCCACAAGACAGCACCAGGGTTAGAAGGAATGTAAAAATCTGACCAAAACTAAATGTAATCAAAGCCGAGTAGAAACTGAAAAAAGTCGTTTTTCTATTCAAGCTTTGAATCCGACGAAAAAGGAAGTTTTTTTGATTTACCGGTAAATAAATACTAACGAGCATCTGCCGGGAAACCTCCCTCAAAGGTTCTGGCGTTCACAACAATCCTGGGTCTGAATGGTAAAGCTCCGCCCTTCTCCTCTCACCCTTTGTTGAAATTCTGGTCGTCCTCGGTCCAAAGGATGTGGACCAGCTCCTGGTTCTCCTCCCGGTCGGCCTTCCCGCACGTTATGGTGAAGTCCTTCATGTCCCTCAGAGCTTGCCGTAGAGAGTCCATGGTCTCTGCTGTGATCTGGATCATCACGCCATCTAAACGAGGGAAACAGCCGTCATCAGGGCGCAGTCCTGCTGCCTCGTACCCATGTGGGATGTGAGGGTTTGGTTTGGGGGCTTCTGTGACGTCCAAATCCCTTCTGATGGTTGAGTTCTCCGCCTGCATCCCTCTCGGATGAAGACTCTCACCTTCCACTATGCTGGTCTTTGCCAAGAAGCCGGACGAGGCCTTTAGAGCGCCGCTGAAGACGAAGAAGCACGCTCCGGTCACTGGAACGACAGCAGAAGCTGGTTTCAACGCCGCTCTGGGGTTACGGGCTCAGACGGCGGTCCTGCCGGTACCTTTCCGTGGCTGGTGATGGATGCTGATGGCCTGCGTCTGGTAGTTCCCGTCATCGTTTTGGACGCACACTAAATGGGAGTCGGCCCGGTCGTTGAAGCAGGCTCCCATGGCGAGCACGTGCTCGTTGGACTTGTTCATGGCCTTCATCAGCTGCAAGGTCAGAAACACAGCAGATGAGAGGAAGACGGGCTGGAGAGTTCATGCAGACAAAGGAGGTTCTGTCGGAGCTGCTGATCCTCAGTCAAACCATCCTTTGCTAATCGGAAATAAAGCTGCAAATCTGGAGGTTTTAACCACTCGCTGTGCTAAAAGCTCGCCCGCAAGCTGTCGAGTGACGCTTCCCGATTCACATTACTGCTTTCCCATCTGTTCACGCCTGAAGCCAAACGCTACAACCAGCAACACCCGCTTCAGAGTCCACAAGAGCCAAATGCCGTTTGCTGTGCTTGGTTTCTCCATCCTGGACGCTGATTGGCACCCTGGAGGCCGTGGCGCCGTCGCACGCCGACAGCCTACGCCTAACGCTCTGAGTATGCAGCACCTCCACGGGAAAGGGCGGTGCTGATGCCCAGGGAGCCGACCGAGAGCCTCCTCCACCCATCCATGTCATCAGTGGGACAGTGACGGAGGATCATGAAAAGATTATAATCCTGCTCTGCTTTGTGAGGACGCCTCAGCTCTAACGCCAAGTCTGTGGTGGGAGAACCAATCAGAGGAGAGCTTTCAACCTCCCAGTCAATGAAACAGTCTGAGCACACAGAGACCGCATCGTCTGGTAACCACGGCAACATGTTCCAGCATCATCAGCTTCATCTGCTAAACTGCTTCTCATCCAAGACACAGAGCTGATCAAATACCAAGAAAGTTAATATCTACAGCAAAAGTGGTGATTCCATCTGAAAATCAGTTTATTTCTCTTCACAGTGCTTCAGAACTGCCATCCCTTTGTAAGAGGTTTGCTGTTTGGGGGTCCAAAGAGGTCCAAAGAGCTGTCTTATGCTCAAGCTGCCGCTTCCAAGCTGTGGAAAATACAAAAAATAAAAACTTTGGTGTTTTTCGACTTTTTAGAAGAAAGTAAAGACAAAGGAACATCCACAAGAACGAGATCTCTGTTTAGACCTAGTTCTTGTGGATTTAGATCTAGTTCTTCTAGATTTTTAGCCTAAATCAAAAAAACCTGTGTTGTTTTTTTGGACATAGTTTCTGCAGAGCGGCAGGAGTTTATTGGAAATTTGCTTTAGAGTTGTGGGCGGGACAGTTGGTCCAGAGTAAGCCTCCACTGATTTCCCATCATGCGTTTGTGTGCACTTTCCCCCCAATAGCTTACGACCCTAAACCAACCAAAATGGCGAGCAGTGTTGGAGTTTGGATCCAGATTCCAGCTCAGAGTCGCACTTCCCGCTGAGATTGTGTGTGGGAGCTGATTTTTCCAGATCGAACGTCTTTGTCGTTTTGGTCCCGCCCCCCGTCGTGTCTTATAACAGATGATGATGGAAAACAAGATGGTTTTAAGGATGAAACGATGGATTAGAACCAGACTATCAGCTGATTTGATCATTACTGTGCAGAAAGAATCTGAGTGACTGAAAGTTTCCTTTTGCTTTTTAGAAGGAAGTCAGTCAAACTAAAGTGAACTGGATTCAGCTCTTTCAGTGCTGACCAAGGATTTTGGAAAATCCCAAACACTTTGTGTTGAGTTGAACCGAAGACGCGAAGATGTCAAAAATGATTTCAAATGTCAGTGACGTGCAGACAGGAGCTGCTCTTGTTTTAGAAGGAAAAGCTTCTTAAATCCCGCTTCCCTCTTCTTTTTTCATTTGAAACCATGTGCCGTGGACGTGATCACAATGTTTTTGTTGTGGCTACAAGGATCTCTGTGCTGCATCCGCGTCATGGTACGGCTGGGCATTAAATCGAGTTTTTCATTTGTTGTTTTGGTTGTTTCTGTTGGCAGAACTCTGCTTCCTTTCTAAGGCGTCTGTTGTTGGGAGTCAGGTCAGCCTGCCTGCAGACGAGCAGCGAGCAAAGACGGGAAGACTTCCTTCAGTTTTTGGGAAGCGACTCGGTTTTGCGACTTGGAATTGGAGCAACAAATAAACCGCTGCTGCAAAATCTGTTGCTGCCAAAGAAGGACGACCGCCTGAAACACAGAGTCAGTGGAGAGCCAGACGGGTTCCTCTTTACCTGACGCCACGTTTCACCAACAGCTTTACAGCTCGGGAGACGTTGACATAAAATAGTTTCTCTCATTTGTAGTTTATGTATAAAGTCAACGTGGAAGAAAAGAACGAGAGGCTTTTTATCCCAGTTAGGAAGGTTCTGGATCTTTCCCTTCAGCTCACACTCCTCCTTTGAGCACAAAGACAAGATCCGCTCTGCAGGAAAACCATGGAAAAGAAAAGCTAACAACTTCTGGGCAGTTCATGACATCAGTGCTGTAATCGGCCGAGTCGTCACTCTGCATGAGGCAACCAAAACCTCCAGAAAACATTTGAGTTAAACCCAGAAAGAACACTGGACCCGAAAAATCTGCTGCTGATGACAACGACAGAGAAATGATCCCAGCAGTCTGGGAAATGAAACAAAAACGTCAGAAAGGCGTAAAGAAAAGGAACAGGAGCTTCTCACTTCGTTGTAGCGGTTGCTGGGGATTTTGATGGTGGTCTTCCTCACTTCCATGTCCACCACCAGGCCCTTCACGATCGGGAGGGTGTACTGGTAGTTTCGAAAGTCCTGAAAACCAAACCGCACATTTTGAAAGCGGCCGTTCGCCCGGAGCGACCATGTGACCACAGAACAGACGGACTCTGTCGAGGCTGAGGGAATGTGGAAGCGAGAACTCACTGCCAGAAGGTTCATGATGGTGTGACCCGTCTCCCCAAACAGAGGCTTCCTGAAGCGGACGCTGAACAGCGGGCAGGGATAGACTGCGGAGGAGACTTGGATTAGTGTGTCTCTGCTTTCAGGGCATCAGCCGGTAAAACGGGGCGGTTTGATCTTTTTCTGTGATCTATGAAACACGCTGTGGCTGCAGTCAGGGGGGGGGGGGGACCGCTACTAATCCACCAGTCAAAAAATAAAGCTGCTGCTTCATTCAGCGAGCAAAGCTCCTTAAGCGACTATTTTTAGCCAACAGGCGGAAAAAAGATCTCTATTTTAAACCCTAACCAGTGATCTACTGCTGATGTCCACTCCGCCTTCATCATTGGAAGCATCCACTGATCGTTTTTTGGGGGGGGGCTGCGGGCCTGGCTGTGAGGGGGGAGGCTTCGCTCCCGTCAGCTGTTCTTAGCCAGCAGAAACCATCACTCAAAATTCAGAAGTTCCAGCCCAACAGTACCCAGCATGCACCTGAACTCACATCTGTACTCTGCTCCCAGCCGCAGCATGAGGCGGATGGGGAAGACCTTGGCCCACGGCGTCTCCCACTTCTGGATGAGGATGCCGAAGAGGAAGGGCGGGTTGGGCAGCAGCAGGTCCTGGAGCGACTGGAAGGAGGGGCTGATGTAGAGGAAGCCGCCGTGCTCTTTGCTGCCCAAGAAGCTCTGCGTGAAGAAGGAGTGGCTCAGGTGGCTCAGCATGTTTCCTTCAGAGGAAGAGGAGAGAGGAAGATGATAAAGAAAAATGAAACATACGGAGATGTGATGCTCATTCAACCCCACTTCAGGCTATAATCTTTCCAGAACACGCTTCCTGCAGACGTGCACGTTTCCTCGGTGAAGGCCTCCATTCCACTTTTGTCCCGACGAGCTCCTGCTCTTTCAGAGGCAGCAGTTCTTCCTGAGGCCTGATCGGGAGTGACAGACACCACACGACCCACTTCCCCAAAACTGCTTTGGTGTGGATATGAAACAGAAAGGGCCCGCGGGGAGCCGGCCGTCACTCAGCTAGCATTAGAGCTTCTGCTCTGCAGCATAAGGACACTAAACAAGTGTTTTGGCTTCCCGCCTGCAGGGGAAGCGCTAGTGTTTCTGCGGCAGACGCAGCACCAGGACCGTGACCCACTTTCCAAATAAAGCCCGACCGGCGGCACCTGTAGCCTCCGAGGAGCTCGGACGCCGCGCGCCGTCATCATTCTGCTATAATGTAGAACCAGAGGGCCTCGCCTGCAGACCTCCAGACGGAACAAATAACTAAAAAACAGTGAACTACTTCCACAGTCAGGCTCCCGGCGGAGCTTCGCTGCCGCTCTCACCGCTGAGGGCCTCCTGGTAGAGCTGCACGAAGTGGGTGAGGACGTCTTTGGGGATGGTCTTCTCGTCAGGCAGACACTGGATCAGGACAACGATCTCCGCCTGGCCAACGGCGTGCATGCCCTTAGTGGTCATGTACCAGCACTTCCTGTTGACGTCTGTCAGAAAACACCAAGCTTCAGCGAGCAAATCTGCAGACAGTCTGCAGAATCTGGAGAAACTTCTAAAACTTTCAAATAAACATTCTTTTTATAATTAAAGTGTTTGGTTATAAAATGTTTTTGATAACTGACATGTTGAACTAAACATCCATAAAAGGTCATTTTATGAAAACAACAATGGAAACATGCATTCATTTAAAGGATTATGGTTTCAATGAACCAATACATTTCTGTAAGAAGAAAAAAGAACTTTTCTTTTCAGATTTAGCTCTACATACAATCCTGTGTTTTCTTTTCAATCAGATGCTGTGAGCCTCCAGAGGACAGAGGAAACCTGACCTCAGATCAAATATACTAGCAATTTAGTAAAAAAAAATCATAATTCTGATCAAACAACGTTTTCATTCAGTATTTGCTGAAGACCAAAGGTGAAACCTTAAAGGCCCACTCTGATGAAAATTGTGTTTTTTAACTTGTTCTTGTAGCATTTTCCTCATGATGGAGGACATGGATAAAGAAAACTGCATTTTTGCGAACTTCTTTATTCAAATGAATCAGGAGCAGACAAAAAGAAACAGATCATAGGTGTGACGTTAGAAAACACACACAGCAGACCATAAGATCCCTGATCCGCTCTATTCTGACGCATCAACCTGAACTATCTTCTAGAAAACAACACTTTTCTTTTATTTTGGCTAAAAATGACATCCTCATAATTAAAAGACCACTATGAAAATAGATCAAAAGATGATGGGATCCATAAGGCTTTTGTCTGTCTTTAATGTGTAATTCAGTGATTCAACTCACAGTTGACCAGCTTGACCATGGCGAGGAGGTTGGCATTCAGCACGAAGACCAGGGGGTCAGGACCGCCCTCCTCCAACTGCTGCATGAGGACGACCTCCGCCGGCCTCTCCTCCACTGCGTAATCTGCAGGCAGTCGGGCGGAGCAGAGGACAAGTCGGGTTAAAGCAAAGGTCGGCGGCGCCTTGGCGTGTGCACAACTTCTCCCCGGTGGTTGCAATGAGCGGTCAGAACATGAGCGGTGACACGAAGCACACGGTACCACAGAAGGAGCAATGAGGAGGCAGCAGAACGGTGAGGATGAGGGCAAGCACCTGTGATGTGGCCTCCCGTACCTCCTTTGACTCCAGTGGAGATGAGGATGGGAGGGAGCCCGTCCTCCGGGATCAGGCTGAGGGAGCTGCCCACGGGGCTGCCCGCCGGTGCCACGGGGGTCTGAGCTGCCTGAGGGGGGGGGGGGGGGGTAGACATACAGACGGGGTTCAGCAACAAGCCGTCCAAAGCCTGGCTTCAAAGATCTAGACAAACACGTCCTTCTGTTTGTTCTTCTGAGCAGAAATTCACGCCAGATGAAACAAAAACACTCCTCTTTCCCTGATTGGTTTACTGACAGGATCTCTGCAGGTTTGTGCAAAGAATAATGGATGTGGTCACATGACCCCTCGGTTTGTATTAAGCTGATTTGAAACCAGTTTTTTAGCCCCCGCCCATTTTGTCAGGACATCCTAGAATCCAAGCCTTTCTGACAATAAATCGTTGCTGTTTTACTTTCTGTCGTGAAGCTGCATCATTTATCATGGGAGTGAATGGAGATTGACAGTGACTGTAAATGAGAACTGGACTGAGTGACTCCTCCCCCCAGTGTTCCAAACAGGAAGTACCTGCTGGCTCCAAGAAGCCAAAACCCCACAGACTTCTATAGAGAAATAAAAAGCTGTTCAGAAGAACCGTTCCTGATCCCATTCCTTTTTAAAGATTCTTGATAATCCTCACTTTTTTCCAGAATATTTTTGCTGTAGAGCAGGGGTCCCCACATCCAGGCCTCGAGGACCGGCCACCTGCTGCTTTTCCAGAAACGCTGCCTTATCTGCTGCTGATGGCCTGAATCACGCTTGTTTAGCCAATAAGGAGCTTCGATGTCCAGATGGTTGGAAAACATGTAGGACATCGGCCCTCGAGGCCTGGATTTGGGGACCTCTGCTGTAACGCAAACTATGAACTGGCCAATCAGATCCCTCGGTGGCTCAGCGTATAGCGGTCAAATCCCTTTGATTGACAGATTCTACCGAGCCCGCTTTCTTCTAACATGCTCACTTTTGATTGGAGAGAGTGGTTGCCAAGAAACAGAGACAACATGGACCAATAACGGCTTACTGAGGGCACCTGGCCTTGTCTATGCGTGACATCACATTCGCTCAGTCCAGCTCGCTTATACAGTCAACGGGATTGACCTGTTCCTTGAACTGCACCTGACCCAGGCTTCAGTCTGGAAGTCAAAGAGTTGCACTTCACTTCTAAAGAAGAAAATGGAGTGGAGCTTTTATTTTAAAACCCATTTTTAACCACTTGTTCCTTTGATGGAGATGAAGATTTAACAGAGAGAACAGGGAGCTGAGAAAAACTGCCGCACTGCAAAAACGGAACTTTAGGAAAGTCAAAAGAGCCTGTTTTAAGAAAACCGGCCTTATTTTCTGCCTCAAAATAAGCTCATCAAGAAAGTTTTTCAATTATCTCAGTTTGAGAAAACATGCCTCAGTGACTAGAATTTCTTTCTTAAAATGAGAATTCCTGATTTTTTTGTGTAATTATAATTTCTCATCTTTTCAAGAAAAGAAAACAACACAAACCAGCACAGCAGATATCTAACTAGTTAATCCAGATGCACACAAAATCAAGGTTACAATAACATGTTGGGATGTTTTCTTAAAGCAGTTACTGAATGCTTTGAAATACAAAATGTGAGCCTCCTTTGCAAAGTATGTCTGCTATTTCTGGAGGAAGGGGATCCAGATCAGGCTGCCACGTCTTGTAGAAACAACAGAGTTTTGCCCTTTAACGGGGCACTGAGGCGATCCATTGGAAAAACTTGAAAAGTCTGTGTACCATTGTGTAACGGATGGCGGTTGCACTTGTATCTATTGTAGAAGCATTCATCTCCTAGCCAGGAGGCAAAGTTTTTGGAGCAACCTCATGTGAGAGGTCAGCGCTGTGGTTGAATCTTATGTAAAACCTGTGGAGTATATTAAACCGTGTCAAATTCGATTTGGTTTTCCCTGAGTTTGTAACATGTGAATGTTTTTTTTTTTGCAGACACAAAAGCATTTGACCGGGTTTTGACATCGAGTTCAATCCCCAAATCTGAATTCCTGATTTTTAACCCCATTGGAAGAGTTTTTCTTTTGCTAATTTAAAGAAACGTTTTTCAAATTTGAAGTATTTCTGACTGATTTCTCAGGGTTCCTGGGTTTGCAGTGTGGACAGACAGCAGCTCCAGTGAAGCTCTGCTTGATTTGCTTCATTTAGTAGAAAAAACCTGCTGTTCTTTAGTGGAACTGACTTGTACTTGTAAGAGGACTACTGCAAAAGTGATGCCAGCGTTTAAAATAGCTTTAATGTTTGACAGCTGCAGCAAAAAAACAGAACAAGCTGGATGTTAGAAGCTCTATTGATCAGAGGACCATTTACCCTTCTTGTTATTAGGTGCAGAGAAACCTCCGGCTGGTTTTCAGGAACCGATCTGATTATAACGTTAAATAAACCCGAAGGATCGACCGCCTCCTTCATGGTTTTAGTATCCACAGAGGCAGATTTCACAGCCCATGGTGTCATTAGCGCATCAGGGAGCTCTCACCTCTGAGGCCTCAGACGTGGAGGACTTGTTGGAAAAGGCTGAGCTGGTGCGTTGCTGGGAGGGGGCGGAGCTTGAGGACGAAGGTTTGTAGGAGTCTGTGGCGTCCCCGTTGGGCAGGACCCCATCAGCGAACCACACCCTTCTCTGGTCTCGTGACACGGATCCTAAACAACAGAGACCACCTTTGTAAACCAGCAGTCCTCAGTGGGAGGGGGGCAGACCTGAACCGGCAACTCTGCTGCGTCTTTTCCTGCCGAAGGCCGTACCCTCGTTGCTGGGCTGTTTTAGGACCCCCACGGGCACCATGACGGTGGGAGGGGGGGAGCTGAGCACCCCCGAGGCCTGGGCCTGCTGCAGGGGGGGGATGGTGGAGCAGTACTCTGCGGGGTTGTTGGGGTTCGGGCTTTGGTTGCTTGCTGGAGTCGGCGTCTCCCAGGACTGAGCTGATGGGGACAAAAACAAACAACATTCAAATAAAAGACAACAGAAACGCTGGAAGATTCTTTTCTCATCGTCTGACATGATCTAAGGATTTCGATTTGCTGTAATGAGAGAGTTCTCTATCTATCCCAGTGGTTCCACACACGCCTCCCTGTGATCTACATGGAGCGTCTTTGGGCCGCGCTGGTCCAGGACTTTCTAGATGCGGTGATTTCATTTTCTCAGGTCTTCAGCTTTAGTTCTGGGATTCATGTCAACGTTTGAATGTTCAGACTGGGAGCACAAGGCGTCACGTTCTGAGCACAAAGATGGCTGGACCAGACGATTACTGAACTAACCAAACATCTGCAAACTGTCCACGAAGATAAAGGGAATTTTTGCTGAGAGCAGAAAAGGACACTAAGACGTCTGTGCATTTCTGTCTGTGGGGTGAGGTTGTGGTATAATATTAAAATGAGTAAAAATGTTACACAGTAATAAAAAAAACAACAACCTTAAAATCTTGGAAATGTATGAATTAGAAAATGAGAAGTCTAGTGGGACAATGAACAGACAATCAGGACTTCATGACGTAATTGTGGTACCGTCATGCTTTTTTCTTTAATTCTTTCGTGTTTATGTGAATAATTATTAAATATTTAACATGTAAAAATATATGTATACAATATCTTGCGCTCAGGATGGGAATTAAGAATTTTTTTGAGCACTTTATAACTTAATGTTTATTTAGCTATTTTAGTTTGTGTTTGAAAATCAAATCAAATCAAATCAAATCAAATAAAATGGAAAGCATATCAGTGGGACTTCCAGATAACTTGGCCTGGTCATTTGTGTGTTTGAGTGTACTCAGAATTGTATTTAAATGTTATTTGTAAAACTGTTGAAGTCATGTCTTCATCTTCATCATCATCATCATCATCATCAGGGCTTTAGGCATCGTTTAAAAAGCCTTTATGCATGAAAACGTCTGACTTAAAATAAAACTTACGATCCAAACTATTAACACTCTCATAAAACATTTATTAACTGAAAATAATTACATTTATTCCAAACTGATTTCAATAAAAAATTGAGTCAGATTTAACTTTTAAGGTAGAAATAAGCGGGACTCCTCAAAGCATCTCAATGGTCTCAGAAGTGGTCGGTCTGGAATTCAATTCACTTTTTACTTTTTATTTGATTTCATATTTATAGTTGCCAATTGGATTCAGTTTTGATTTTGGTTCACTTAAAACGACCCGATTGGATCCGATTCACGGACCTAAAATGGATCCAGGACATCTTCAGCCAAAACGTCAACCAGTGAGACTCGGAGAGAAATTCCTGCTACTGAACAGAGCAGCTGAAGTTTTCCACATTCCTCGTACTTCTTAATACTTCTTTAAACCAAGTGTAAATTAAATGTTTCCAAACAAACAAGTAAACAGGAATGAATGGAAAATCCATTCACAAGTGATGCACTTGGTCGTTTTTTAGTAAAATTAATCTACCGTGTCTCAATCCAAATGCTAGTTTCCAATTTCGATTTATCTCGTTTTAAAACAATTTTTTAAATGGTGTTGGTCGATTCGATTCTGCCGCAGACAGATCAATCTGGTTTGATCCTAGGAATAGAAATCGATTCATCGACAAACTGTTACGTCCTTGATTTTTTACTGATTTTTGTGGTCAAAGACTCATTTGAAGCTTGTGACGGTTGGTTTGACCTTAAATAAAACCAAAAGACCAGTTTGTTTAACCACTTAAAGAGATGTTTAGAGGTACATCCACATAGTTTTAACGTTTCAAAATGCTCTTTAGCAGCCAAATCCCCAAGCTCAATCAACAGTGGTACAAACAAACAGACCAACTCTGGATGTCAGACTGTCGCTTCAACATTTCCGTTTTCCCAGATCTCTCAGGAACCTGCAGCCCTAACCAAGGAATGTGCCCAAAACAGTCGGTTTGTGTGTAATGCTACTCACCGCTGGTTAGTGTGGAATGACAGGTGACACAAACCCGAGCCTCCTTCCTGTCCATGTACGCCAGCTTACACTTCAGACTGCAGCAGGCGGCACAGAACACCTTCAAACAGACACACGTCCTTTAGACCACAGCTCTGCAAATGATCCTCCGAGCTAATCTGCATGCAGGGCGTAAGAAGATGTTTTAAAGCCACCAAGAAAAAGATGAACGATGCAAATGTCTTCTTCCATTAGTAGCAGCAATACTTCCTGAAAACTTTACTGTATAGCAAACAGTTAGAAGGAGGGTGGATGAATCGTGTCACTGTCATCCGCTGTGGTGCAGGAGTCGGGATCCCTGCAGAACCTGCAGCAGCAGCAGCAGCAGCAGCAGCAGCAGCGTGTTTGTTTACCACCATGGGAAATTAAGTAGCAGCCCAGCGCTTCTCCCTGCCGTGTCAGCAACACGGTCCTCCCGTTACAAGCTTTGTGCCGACAAGTGTGGGCGGCCATAAATCTACCTGCAGACTGGAGTCTTTCTGCACACAAACCCCCACAGGGACGCTGCTCCATCAAAGCCCTGCCTTCCGTTTACCCCGTTCACACTAAAAGCCCCACAGATTCGCCGTGGACGGGCGCTCGTTCTCCCTTCTGACTCATCAAGCAGGCACTTTCCGTCAGAACTAATGTTTGCTGTTCTTACACGGAGGCGTTCTGGTGAAAGCCCAGCAGACATCTGAGCGGAGAACATCTGCAGTGCTGCCTGGTTCTGGCCCAATGATCTGATTACAGCAGCGGCTTCAGCACTGACCTTGCCGCAGGCCCTGCAGTGGTGCCGCCTCTTGGTGAAGGTGAACTTGACGTCACACTTCATGCAGACGGGAGCCTGGGAGTCAGGCACCCACACAGGGGCGACGTCTCCCAGGGCGCTGCTGGCTTTCCGGCTCGGGTCGCCCTGCTGGCCGGCCTGGAGGTCGTTGTCGGGGCTCTCTGGAGGTCTGGCTGATGGGAAGGGGGCGCCGCGGTCTCCGTTCGCGCTGACTGAGCCCTGGTCCGCGGCGGCGGGCGACGGTTCTGATGGAGCGCCTCTCCGGCCCTGGCTGTCCAGGTTCTTGTTCTTGCCGGCTGCAGCCTGGCCCAGCTGGTTCTGGAGCTGGCCCGGCAGCGGCTGTGGGATCTGGAGCTTGAGGCTGACCGTCTGTTTTGGCCGTGCTCCTCCATAGGGAACACTGACTGGTTGAAGGCGGTTGTTGCCGAGTTTAGTTTGGAGGAGACCCGATCCCACGGCACCGGCATCCCCCGCTTCCTGCTTGCTCTCCTCCATTTCCTTCTCCTCTGTAACAGAGTCCTCCTTAGAGGAGACAGGAGAAGGAGAGAACTCCTCCTCATCCTTCTCTTCTGTTGTATGAAGCGTGGAGCTGCGCTCCATCGCTCCTTCTAGTCCGTTCTGAAGGTTAGTTTTTCTGAAAAGCGGTTCTGCTTTCCTTTCTTCCTTCTCCTCTCCCTCCTCAGCAGGAGAATAAACATTCTTCTCCTCCCGCTCACACGCAGGCGGAGAATCTTCACCGCCATTCAAACGTTCTGGCGTCTCCTCTGTTGAGAGGACGGATTCAGGATGAAGGTCCGGTGAGACAGCGGCACCGCTTTGGCCTTCAGCATGTTCCCCGTTCTGTCTGCCTGCAGAGGCAGCTGGATGAAGGCTCACAGAGGGGGGCGGGTCTTGACCTGATCCCACCTCAAAGGTGAAGTGGGAGACGGAGGAGCCGGCTCCTCCCACTGAGGTGGGCGTGTCTCTGAGTTTAGGCTCCTGGCTGGAGGCAGCAGGAGGCTCGACCAGCGGGGGGCTGCCCGAGCAGCTGTTCTCCACTGTGCCACAGGCCGTCACGGGGGTTGGCGAGGCGTCGTCGGCGCCCACCAGTTTGCCGATGTTGGGCTGAGGGAGGGGCGGGCTGTGGACATCTGCCGGCCGCTCCTCCGCCCAGGACGCAGGTTCGGCACCAGGGTGTCTTTTGGGGTCGCCGCCCAGAGAGGCGCTGGAGGAGGAGTCGGGGAGGCCCTTGAAGAGATGGGAGCTCTCACGGGGGCTGAGGTCGGTGTGGGTCAGCGCCGGGTTCAAGGAGAACATGTGGGCCGGTGGGGCCAGGATCTGAGTCCACTTGGCGTCGGAGAAAGTGTCGGTTTCATCTGCAGAGAATCCAGACGTAAAAAACATCGTCAGCGTCAGGAGAATGTGCAGCTCTAGTAGAAATACATTTACAGGTGAAAGTTCAGCAGAAAACCCAAAAGAGTTTATGAAGCCAAACCTGGAAGAGACATCAGACCACTGAGGTCTGCACAGACTACAGCCCAAGACTTACAGCAGAGGCCCAGTTTTCAGGTTTTTACATGTGTCTTTGTTCTGAAGACACAGAAAAGCAGAATCAGAAGCAGTGGCAATATCGAATACACACCACAGGACAGGATGCCAAGAAAAGGATTGACTGCGCCAAAAACAACCAGCAAGGAAACAAACAGACTGGGAAATGAGGGGGACATTAACCACTGGATGAGCTAAGACAGTCTGACAACCCCCCCCCAAAAGGAACGACCGGTCCAAAGGACCAGCTGATGTGTGGCTGCCGCTGCAGAAGAAAACAACCACTCCCTCCTTCATCATGACAGCTGCTGAACCCCTCCCTCCACTGGAATTCATGCTAAGCTGTTGGAGTGTGTGTGTGTGTGGCAACAATTTCAGGAACACACACACACACATTTACACAAAGTTAATCTGCCCAAGCTGGATCTTTGGGCAGCAGGCGGGGGTAAGACGACATGTTTGTGGAGTCATTTCTTCATGAATGTGGTAGCCGTGGGCGGCGCCATCTGCCCCCGACCCCCCCAACCCCCACCCCGCCGCCAGCCTGGTCAGAGCTGCACGTGACAAATTCAAGAAAAAAAACACACACTTTTTCCAAAATGACAGCTTTTCTGTATGTTTCATCTCCATGGCAACCATTTTCTTTTTCGGTCACCTGGGCGTTTTTAGAAGATTCGGAAAAAAAAAAAACTTTTTGGTTTCCTTGGCAACAGAGCTTTTTGCTTAACCACGCCCACATTCCTCATACCTTCATATGCTCTCGCTCAGCTTCAGCCAGGGATTCATGTATTCAATTGTCACAATATTCCAGTAAAAACCATGAGTCCAAGAAAGGAACGCCACTTTTGCGAGCTCGCTACTCCAACGCCGTTCGAAATCTACTCCCAAGTAGCTTTTCCAATGATACTCTAGGGCAGTGTTTTTCAACCAGTGTGCCGCGGCACACTAGTGTGCCGTGGGAGATGGCCAAGTGTGCCGTGGGAAATTGCCCTCATTAACTGATCTAAAAACATTTCCCATCTCCAGGATTTTAGCTCTCTGTTCATCCAAACAGGCCCTGATAAAACACTGAGGAGTTAGGAATATAAAAGATCGTAAAATACTTTTTCTTTGCGTTTATTTTATTTTATTAAAGACATTTTGATAAGAATGAGTACCGCGATTCAGCAGCACCTTCGGCTGTATTTTGGAAAAGTCCCGTGTTGGGGGGGTTAATCACATGTCATCAGTCTGACCAATCAGAAGTGGTTAAAGTCTTCACTTCCTTGTCCCGATTTAGCTCGTAAAGTCGCTCAGTTCTAACAGAAATACCAGCTAAAGCTCGTCTTTAGCGGTGTAGCTTTCCACAGAATCCGATGTCAGACCGTGGAACAAGTGAACAAAACAATGAAGCTCCGAAAAGCGATCTTCGGCCGTTTTATGCACTACATTTCCCATGATGCATTGGGTTGTGAGAGTGACAGCGCAAAAGGAGATCTGTTGTTAAACGTCTTGAAACTAACGAACACACAAACTGTTTTTAAATCTTCTAACTTAACTTTTATTGCATCTTTTAGAAAATAACAGCTGCAGTTTCCATCTTTTTCTGCAACAATTATCTCAAAAATGCATGTGAGATTGTGGAGGGAGGGGCTGTAGATCAATACAGACTATGAGTTTCTCCTTTTTTTTTAATTTTTGGATGCTGGTGTGCCGAGGGATTTTTTTTAAGGTTAAAGTGTGCCGTGGCTCAGAAAAGGTTGAAAAACACTGCTCTAGGGGTTAGAAGAAGATCGCCTGGAATCCCAACAAGGAGGTTCAATTTGAATTTGTAGAAGGCACTAAAGGCAGATTATTTGGAAAATTCAAGATGGCGGCCTCTCAGTAAGTCAGAGGTCAATGAACCTTCAGCTGTGATTGTAGAGTTAGCCTGGTAGCGTATGAGTGAAATCTCACGAAGGATCGAATTCTGAAATATTTTTTCCGCCCTAAAGGAGATTTTAGCCGCATTCATCTTTTTGACGTCTTCTCCCGCTGTGATGTCATCGCTCTTTGGGGAGGGGGTTCTTCATTTTCACCGTGTAGTCGGTGTGTGCAGATTCTGGAGAGTTTCTGAGGATGTGGCGCACAGGCGCAGTAAGCAAGAAGAACTGTGAGATCAATCTGCTCCTCCGGTCCAGGACTGAAGAAGAGTTTCCATGCTGTAAACAAACTCTGGTTGTGTTTACGTCCATTTCGCGGTTAAATCTTTTCGCTCACTCATCTGAATGACTGAACCCAGGTGTTGCGATCGCGTCCACGCCCAAAGGTGTCATGCAGACTGCTGCTGAAGCACCTGTAATAAAACGTGCTCACCCTCAGGAGCTCAGGGTGCAACACGCCCAGCTTACTTTCCACGCCGCTGAAAGTTCCAGTCAACTGCCAGCAGGTTTTTATTAAAGTCAGAGTGACTGGAATGACGGCGGCTCAGCCAAGAAGCAGGAGGACACACAGAACTGAGGGAGCTAAGCCCCTGGATGCAGACCTAACCTCTACAGACCTCAGAACTTCACCTGGCCCTCAGATTAGCCCCTCCCATTCATCGCCTGGTGCTGCAAAGCAGAGGCAGTGGTGTGAAAAATCCCCCCCCGCCTCTGACCTCTGCAGCAGAACATTTCAGGAGGGGGGTTGAGCTCAGCTCCAGCAAAAAGGATCTCAGGATGTAGAGATTTTAGACAAATCCATGCTGTTCCAGCATGACTGCACAGCAGGATACTAACCTAAGACACAAACCGGTTTGGAGAACTGGACTGGTCTGCACCAGTCCTCACCTTCGACCCATAAACACCTTCCAGCCGGGCCTGGAGAAAGGTCAAACTCCAACACTCCTGATCAGTGCCAAGCCTTGAAGTAGTTACAGTAAGTACGTTTTCTTTATATAGCGCCTTTCACAGATAAAATCACAAAGTGCTGAACAATAAAAAACATACAATACAGTAAAAGCAGAAAAACAATCAATTAAATAAGATGTAAAGCAAAACTAAATTGAAGAAAAAGTAACGTAAAATAAAAATATAACAATAACAGCTGCATCCATTACAAGCAGGATGTCATTTATGTGAATTTAAAGGACGATGAGCAAATTTTTCTGGCAGCTATAAATAAAAAAAGGCTTGAAACCATTTCTTCTGGTCATTAAGTGTGAGTAAAATTAGGCCACTCCTCCCACCACACACCAGTTACAGGGTTTGGGAAAATCCCAAAGGCAAGACAAAATCCAATTAGAGTCACTCCCCGTCCGCCTGCCCTCAATCACCTCATGTAAATAATACTCCAACCTGATGTGAGGAGACGTGTGCGAGCGTGACCTATCCCAGATCAGGCTGCATCTTCCTCCGTTTGCTTTCACTTCCCAAAAACCTTCCCAGCTCTCTGCCCACGTCTGCAGGTCAGAGCTCACCTTCGTTCTGCTCAAACTCGTCCAGCACCTTGTCCAGGTTGAAGGCCTCGGCCTGGAAGTAATTCTCCATGGGTCAGGAGGCTCCGCCCTGCTGAAAGCCGCGTGAACCTGGAAAGAGGAGGAGTTTCAGTCTGCATGTTCGGCCTCCTCCCTTCAGCTGCATTCGTCTCTCCAACTGCTTTCAATGGAAACTCTCTCTTCATCACAGGAAACAGATTTGTCAGTATTTGTCCTATAAGAATCTTTTTTGTTCATTTACCATAAACCTCCAATCAAAATGAAAGTTTCAGAAATGATTTTAGGACTAAAGCTAAAAAGGGAAACCTCACTCTCCCGTGTGGCGTCTGCTCGGACGGTGCTGCAGATGAACGGACTTCAAGATCAAGCTGATAAGAACCACAAAGAAAGGTTTCTGTGCGTGGAACAGGTGCAGCCCAATGCTCAATGTCCAGAAATTCAAGAAAATTCATTGAGAAACTTCTGTTTCACAAGACAGAGACAGGAGGACTTGATGATGGAAAAGGCGTTTTGATGACGTCATGTGCAGATGCCCACATGGCGTGTGATAATGATTTCCGTAATGTGATTTTTTTTCTGATGATTAACAAGAATTCTGTTTTTTTTAATCAAAGATTTCTGCAATACTGCATTTCTTTTGATGATAAGCACTTCCTATCGTAACATGATGTGTGCAATAATGGTTTCTGCAATAGTGGAATAATATGTTTTGATGATCACCAATAAGCTCGTTTTCACGAAGGGGTCCGCTCCGGTATTTTGAGCGCTTCCGTTTTAAAATGGACCCATTAAGCCAAACCAAACCGGACTATTTTCCAGCCCCTGTTGGTTGTAGGTCCATAAGGAGAATGGAACGGACCGGTTAGGGCGGAGCTACTGCTGAAACCCCGTTGATTGGCTGAAGGTCATTACAACAAATGAAAGTGGCTGTAATCCTCATCGCAGACCTCAATCTTCTCTCTAACGACATGAAGTGTTTTGTATCTACGAAAAACCAATAGTCAAGCAGAGAAATGAGCTGCTGGATGACCGCCATTGTTGTTGGTTTCACCCCACGTGGAAATGTGGAAATGTATTTTATTTCATTTATGAATCACTATCTCAGATAGCTTTGTTATATTTAAGTATTTTTTATTTTTTTTTGTCTTTTCTTTTGTTTTCGTTGCAGAAATAGTTTGAAATCAACCAAATCAATCAATTGAAGAAGATTTCTTCTTTATTCTCCAGAGACACAAACACACAAAAACACTTTTGTGTTTAAACTACACTCATAGTGACTGAAGATATGAGATGGAGGTTTGGCAATAAAAAATGAACAGAAAATATATATGCAGTGTTTGAATAATTTTTAACTAAATCCCCAATTTATTTCTAAAAACTTTGTGTTTGAATGCGTCTTCAATGCGACTTCAATTCACTTGCATTTATATACACCTGAAGTTGGCGCTGTTGCTCTCACCTGCACGGAGGCCCCACCCCCCTCAGCAGCTGCGTCGTGTCCTCAGCGCGATTTCCCCTTGGTTCTCACTTCACCTGGTCTGGCGAGCGCCCAGTGGCCACACCTGAACCGCAGAGGGGAGGCAGCTGTCAGCAGAGGGAACCGCCTGCAGGGTGTTGTCACAACATGGGAATGGTAAACTGTACGAGCAGCTGGAGCCCTGCAGGCCGAGACGCTCAGAAACGGATCACACCGAGACCCAGAAGAACTTCAACCTGGTCTAACCCAGATCTGTGACCCGCAGGACCACCAACACTCTTCCAACGGACCAAAAGAAACATGGACCTGCAGAGAAGCAGGCACACCTTCCAAAAAGACGATTCAGAGACCTACATCCAGTTTTTAGCATGATCTCGTGGCATTTTTCTGACGATGGAGGACATACAGTACAGACCAAAGGTTTAGACACACCTTCCCACACCTTTCTACATTCAAAGCTAGACTGAAAACATTCCTCTTTGGACAGGCTTATTGTCAGACTAGTTAGTATTCAGAGATTATTTAACTTAATGTTAGTTTGTTTAAATTAAACTTAATAATAACTATTTCTTTTAAAAGGCTGCTAGAAGTTGAAGCTGGGGTAACTATGGTGCACTGGGGTTCTGTCCTCTTTCCTTTTTTACTTCTACCCTTCCTCTCCTCTATTCTTGATCATCATTTATCATTTAGTTTTCCATGCCTCTGTTTGGTGCAGTGCGATTCATGTATTGTCCCTCTTTTCCTCTCCCCTCCTGGGGAGTGGGAGTGCTTCCAGACTCCAGTTGGCTCATCCGTGCTCCAGTTCCTGACCGTTTACCTCGCCTTTGCTCCTGCTCCTACACCTGGCTGTGGATCCTGCCTCTGGCTCATCTCTGGCTCGTCTCTGCTCTGTACCTGACCGAGTACCTCGTCTCTGCTCCTGCTCCTACACCTGGCTGTGGATCCTGTCTCAGGCTCATTTCTGGCTCGTCTCTGCTCTGTGCCTGACCGAGTACCTCGTCTCTGCTCCTGCTCCTACACCTGGCTGTGGATCCTGTCTCAGGCTCATTTCTGGCTCGTCTCTGCTCTGTGCCTGACCGAGTACCTCGTCTCTGCTCCTGCTCCTACACCTGGCTGTGGTTCCTGTCTCCGACTCGACTCGCGCCTTTGACTGTCCCCACAACCACGGCTGGATGAAGCTCGTCTGCTGGACTTTTATATATGTAGTTGTAGATTTAGATAAGTTAATTCTTCTCTAAGAGTTCTGGTAAATCGCCTGTCCGTCCTGGGGGAGGATCCCTCCTTCATGTGGGCACCCCTGAGGTTTCTTTGTTTTTTCCGGAATCCGGTTTTTTTGGGAGTTTTTCCTTACCGCGAAGGGGGGTCTAAGGGCAGGGATGCCAGTATAGCTTAGTCAGTTTGTTAGTTCATTTTAGTATTTTTCTATTGAACTCTTTGTATTCGTGATCCTTCTGATTTCATGTTTTACTTCGAAGCCCATCGAGACGACTGTTGTTGTGATTTTGGGCTATACAAATAAAATTGAATTGAATTGAATTGAAATTCCCATTAATATGAATGGGAAGGTGTGTCCAAACCTTTGGTCTGTACTGTTTATAGAAAGAAATTAAAGCACAAAACTGCAATTCTGGTGTCGCTGGCCATTTTTGTTGCACTGCATATGTTAGCCTGGGAGTGTGAGGGGCTCTAAGCTAGCGGGAGAGTATGTAAACAGAGAGATGATGGGAAGGGAGGCCAGGCTTACTCCGCTCCACAGTCCCACCCACAACTTAGAGCTAAATTTCTACTGAACTCCTGCCGCTCTGCAGAAACTACGACCTAGAAAACGGCACAGGATTAGGATTTTGGCTAAAAACGGCATCATGGTAACTGAAAGACCACTGGGAACGCTTTGAAAACAGATCAGAAGATGATAGGAGAGAAAAACAAAAACACTGATCTGAACCAGAATTTTATACTTTCTTCTTTGGATCCAACAATAACTATGGTCACCATGACAACCTTCATAAAAAACAAATATAACCTAGCTGATATTAAAGTGAAACAGGCTTTTAAGGGCCTAGATACTGCAAAATCCACTTTTTGAGCTTTTAAGTCTTTTATAATGTTCATTCCTCAGTAAAATCTACCCCAAAGGGGTATTTTGATCCATTCATTCAAAAGTATTATTTTAAAAACCTGCTCTCTGAGCACCAGCCCCTCCCAATCCACCGAAACGAGGGGGTTCTCCCATTGTGACATCACAAACTGAGGAACAGCCCCTTCCAGGAAGAGTCTGTGCTGCCAGCCCCGCCCACAGACAAACTCACACGCCCACTTTCTCAGTGGAGCTAGCGGTGATCAGCTAAACGCTTTGCTTTAATATGAATAACATGAACATCCGTCTTTGGAAAAGTTCAGATGTTGTTTGTTTTCGTGGGAAAAAACTTGCTGCTGAGGTCGACTCTAGGATGATGTCATGAAATGGGCGGCACCCACAAGGAGAGAAAGGCGGAGCTCTAGAGATCGAGTCGTCATACTTCCGGGTAGGAAAATGGACTCCAAAGAATAACTCATATTTCATTTAAAAAATGTTCTTTAGTGTGCAAAAGGTAATATATGATCATAAATATAGTTCACTCTGAAAGGCTTCAGAAAAGCAGGATATGGACCTTTAAAGTTGCATCAATTAATTAAAAAAATGTTTCCTTAACATCTCTGTCCTGCAGGTTAAAACATAACAGTGTTCCACACGCGCGCACACACACACACACGCTGTTGTGTGTCAGCCGAACATGTTTGTGTTGCAGACAGAGATTTGACCTTGACTTGTGTCTCTGACATTTCCCCTGTTTGTGGTTGAGAGACAAAAACCAACCAGGCTGGAAATGAGAGTCGCCCTCCCAAACGGAGAGCATCTGAAGTCTGAGTCCCAGCATGGAGGACCCGCCCACTCCGCCCTTGCTCGTGACAGGACCTTGAAGGATAAGACGGAGTGGGAGGTGCTGCGTGTGTGATGTGAATGCGTAAATGCCAGAGTGAACTTCAGGGTCGTTCTCACAGCGGCGTGAGCACAGGCTCCACCTGCAGCGGCGAAGGCAGGAGGCCCACATGTGCGGAGATGCTCCCAGTATCAAACACTAAAAGACCGTTTCTGTAGAAGGATTACGGCAGTTTACAGACGCACCTACAGATTTAAACCCAGTCTGAACCCAGAGAATGTACGTTTAAACAAAGAAAACAGTGTTGACTGACATTGAGGACAATCTGCTTCCAAAAGCAGCAAAACAGGTGAAAGGAGCTCCAGCAGCTCTGAGCTGGGCTGAAACAGATTCATAATCTCCTCACATTTCTGTGACAATAATTCACATGCCAATCATCCTAAATGAGCCAACAGGTTTATCATGAAGACAGAGAGTCAGTCGCTGAAAGCAGCTTCTGCAAACTCTAGCATGGAGGTCTGTTTTCCTGCTGAGTCAGACAGAGTGTGGCACAGATTTTCCATCTGTCAGCGGGACGTTCGCCTCGCTCGGCTTCTTTCTACTCTCTGTGATGATGGATGAAGTCAGCCCAGATGTTTTTCTACGTCTCCAAAATACTCAACTTCCCTTCTGCAGATGACCAGACAGTGGAAGGTGGGAGACAAACCCAAACCTTTACCGTCACTGCACACTCTACCCACAGCACACTCACACACGTCACCATTTACCAAACAGCCAGCCTTGTTTAACATTTCATTACCCTGCAGATGTTCTGAATTATGCAGCTCGAGTTAACTTGAGGGAGTCGTATTTTTAGTCCAGATAACCTGGAGAGTCAGCAGGCTGTTCAGAAAAACAGTCCGATCTGATCAGACAAATCTAGCACCATCAGAGGAAGTGGCCTGAGGAGGAGCCAGCTCACCCAGCATGACTGGAAACCCAAAATTATGATGAGCAAGGCCTCAATAGAAGCAGACAGACGTGGGAAAACCACAGAGAGAACAGCATTCTCCACGGTTTTTCATGTCTCTGTGAACGTCACAAACCATCTAAACAGTGACAGCCATGATGGATAAGACTGTCAATCCTCAGGACAGCATTAAAACAACAGGTTATTCCTCCCTTACACAATGATGAATGATGGTAAACCTGCTTTTCTGACTGCTGGAATGACTTTACATTCAGCAATTATATGATGGGATTTTAGGTTTACCAACCATTTCCAGCTTTTCCCTTCAGGGCTCGCCACAACGAATCAGCTTCCTCCATCAAATGAGTTTGACACGTATTTAAACACTTTATTATCTAAAGTATAAATATAAAGTGGACGGACAGACAGACGGATGGACGGAGCCCCGCCCACAAACTGCGCAGATGTTTTACGTTTTGTCTAAAAACTGCAAAATCATCATTGAAAGGCCACTGGGAACACTTTGAAAATAGATCTAAAGATGATTGGCTCTAAGTTATAGTTGCCTCATGATATGTCCAGTAACTACTGTATTATGAAAGACTTCCTGCCAAAAGTTGAATTAGTTGTTAAAGCAAGTAAAACAGTGAGGATCTAAACATATTAGTCACTTTAAGCTCGTTTATGTCATCTGGACATGAATTCCTGAGCTAGACTTCCTATTATCCTTTATTGGATTTTTATTTCACCTTTGTGTTTGGTCCAGTTTTTGACATGTGTCTGTCATCTGCTTTCATTACAACAGATTTTTATATGGTTTAGTTTTTCTGAAGCTCACAGACTTCAGGTTTTCTGGTTTCCTCTTGTAGATGAAGCTGACAGAAGCTGACGCTAAGGGCTGCTCCTCATGTTCAGCTGTCAATGCCTAAACTTGATCAAAGTAAATATTAACGGTCATTAAACTAAATTGCACTGTACATTGTGGTCCATTTGTCAGGAATTTTCAACAATCAAAGTAAAACATGCATGACATTTTTAAGAGTCATACTGCAACATCATTACCAGGTCATCGGCAGGAAATAACAATTTAGGAGTAACTCTGGTGTATCTGACAGGAAGTGGTGCAGGAGTGAGCACTGAGTCTTTCCATCAGCTGATAGTTTGCTCCATAAATGCTGATTAAGGAGCCTTTCCACATGTTTGCATTTATCACCTCCACCTTCAGGAAAACATCAGCATGTTTATGGCTTCAGTTCTGGGAGTAAATCAAGACAGAAGATTACTAAAACTCTGCCGTAATAGAGTAAGAAGTAGGCTGTCTTAGATTGGAGATGCTAGGATTTAGTCTTTTTTATTAACACTGCATTTACTAGTTCAATCTGAACTTTGGCTACTAAAAAGTAGAGCTGAAGTGTTTCATGTCATGAGTGAGTGAGTGAGTGAGTGAGTGAGTGAGTGAGTGAGTGAGTGAGTGAGTGAGTGAGTGAGTGAGTGAGTGAGTGAGTGAGTGAGTGACTATCTGCAGTTATGTGTGCAAAATATCTTTGATCAGATCAAAGATCAAATTAGAACTAAAGTGTGTACATGATTGGCCCAGAAAAACTTTATCCGATCATCACATGCTTGCATACGCCGCACTTTTTGTCAGAATAAATCATTTGGACATGTGCAGGGCTCTTGAAAACAGAAGACAAAATATTGAGAGGTTTTGTAAACAAACAAAGCTACAGCATAGAGCAGGGGTCGGGAACCTTTTTGGCCAAGAGAGCCATAAACAGCACGTATTTTTAAATGTTATTTCGAAAGAGCCATACAATAATGTAGCTTCACTTTCCCACACTGAGGCACAGAAGCTTAACCTCTTTTAAGGTTCTTTATTCTGGTTACTGTAGGCCGTAACCAACGTCGTACAACTAATTCATCAACTCCTGAATCTCTCCCACTGAGAGCCCTGGTCGAACACACGGTTTGCATGGATGGAGCAGCCGGCCGGTCCTGTTCAGGCTACAAAGCCTCCTCTGGAGCCACAGCGTTTACGCATGATGCAAAGCCAGAGCGGTAGTGACCCACAATCAGAATGAACTGTTTACATGCACCACAATCGGAAACACAATCAGCATAACCCACCTACCTCCATCGGAAGGAAATTTTGATCCCAAAATTTTTTTTGGTTTTTACTTGTCCTGTCCAACACCTAAGCAAACAGATGAGAGCTGAAGGCCTTTTGTGTTGGACATAATTTACTTTTACAACACAGGTTATGAATCTTGTTATACAACAGATGTATATTTAAATAAACCCCTTTTGTAATTTCAGCTAAACTTTATTCACGTTAATTATATTTGTAAATATTTTTTGTTGGACCGGACGGAAAAGAAAAGGAGGGAAGAAGAGAGAGGGATGACAGATAAGGGGGGGGGGGGGGGGGGGGGAATTGAGGGGTGATTATAGTAGCGAGGGTAAGATCATGAAGCGTCAGAAAGCAAAGCTGCTGGAGCTTTATGATCACAACTGATAGGTTAAGAGGCATGAAAAATCTAAAATGGGCGGGGCCTGTCCACACACACACTCAAACGTTACAAACACACCTGTTGGCTCCAAAAGTGTTCACATACAAACAAGTCTGCATGGACATACTACCACTAACATTCAAACACGCATACTTCTGCAATCAGACTAACACACGTGAAACATTTCTTTCAGTCACGCAAACTGTTTGTGCAAAGGTGAGATAGCACCTGTGCTCGAGTGAGTGTTTATGTTCTTCTGGGGTGGGTGATGGAATGTAAAAAGAAGGAGATCCAAAATTTTGATGAGTTGGGGCAGAGTATTCTGAACGCCATGTTTACATGACGCACTTTTATTCTCATCAGGCATTTATTCCAATTACTTTAGTCCATGTAAACACAGCTAGTGAGTGTGTGAGCGAGCAAGAAAATGGGGGAAGCGAGTGAGTGAGCAAGTGAGTGAATGGGCGAGCGAGTGAGTTAATGAATGGGCGAGTGAGTAAGCGAGCAAGAGAATAAGTAAGTGAGCGAGCCGGTGGGTGAGCGAATGAAAAACGAACGGATGTCAAACTGTGTGAAGGAAAAGCTTCTGTAGATGTTTAGACATGTTATACCATGGTCCGGTTGAATACTCGATTCTGATTGGCTGCTGGGTGTGGATTAAAACCTGATAACCGCACGGTGAAAAAAGAAGTTCCGGTCACCTATCTTAAATGTTTTGTATCACTGCACTGGCTTCTTTAGAACAACATTTTGCTTCATCATTTGGACAAAAACAAGCGGTAAGAGGTGAACTTTCTCTCTGAACTGATGCTTTATTCAACTCATCGGAAAGATCAGCATATATATATATATATATATATATATATATATATATATATATATATATATATATATATATATATATATATATAAAGGTTTATATATATATATATATATATATATATATATATATATATATATATCGCCGAAGCTTGACTGCAGCGGTGGTGCTGCGCGACGCGGACTATATGTTACGTGATGCTTCGCGTCGGACGGTTCAAGGCCCGTACACACCGGGACGAATATTCGCCAGGCGTTATTCGCCGGCGTTTTTCGCCACGTTTTTTGTGTTCACACCCAGGCGATTTTCGCTGACGATGAGCCGAGCGAACATGCAATTTCATTCCCTGACATTAGATGGAGCTTAATGTAAACAGAAATACTCCTGTACACAAGGTGGCACTGCGCAACTTTACGCTTCTTAAAGTCGCTTTTCAACCAGAAGAAGAGAGCAAGTATTTACGCGCTTGTCAGAATCAAACAAAGAAAACATGAATATTTCAAGCACCAGTAGCTCCAACTGGTGCTTCGTTCGGGGATATTTTAGAACGTCCGTCATTATTTCTTCGCGGCAGTGTAGACGCTACTTGGCGTCTATCTTCTTCGCTGGTAAGTGTGCTCAGCAAGGCAGTTTTGTGTTTGAGCGCCCCCAAGTGTTTGAGCGCCCCCAATGTGTTTTACTGTAACTTCAGAAGCTCCAGACACGTGTGCAAAAGCGCCATTCTCATTGGTCGAATAGATTTCGACGCGAGGCGGCAAAAAAAAAAAAACGAACCCGAGGCGGGTTTTTTTTTTGACGCTTTGACGCGTTGCGTTTTTTCGCGTCGTTGTGCACACTCTCATTTGTGCCCTTTGTGTAGTCCCAGTGTGAACGGGCCTTCAGGCTTCCACGGTGTGCTTAAAAAATTAATAAACGCACATTTCGTCGGCCATTAACCCTTACGTAACATACAAACGCCTGCGAACAGAAGAAAAAACTGGACCTTTTGCCATGGCAACCGCATAAAAAAAGACGTTGACAAGAGAGCTCCACGCAGCAGAAGAGTACAATTGTTCAGCAAGACCAACAGGGTTTCCTGCTGCTCCATCCTCGCAGGGATGCCAAAAAGTCTCTGCCTATATAACGCAAAATCAACCTTTCAAGTGTTTCATCATGTTAATTCCTCACTAAAATCTACCCCAAAGCACCTCTGAGCACCAGCCCCTCCCAACCCACCAAAACCAGTGTATTCTCACATTGTGACTCACAAAGTGGGGAACAGCCCCTTCCAGGAAGAGTCTGTGCTGCCAGCACCGCCCCCCCCCGACCAACACACACGCCCACTTTCTCAGTGGAGCTAGCGGTGATCGGCTAAACGCTTTAATTATCTATAAACAATATGAACATCCATCTTTGGAAAAGTTCAGATGTTTGTTTTCGTAGGAGAAACTCAGACAGACTGCAGAAGCCAGCTCCAGGATGACATCATGAAATGGGCGGTACAAACAAGAAGAGAAAGGGGGAGCCTCAAAGATCGAGTCGTCTTACTTCTGGGTAGGAAAGTTGCTTGTAAAAGTAACTCATATTTCATAAAAAAAATGTGTTATTTAGTGTGACAAAGGTAATATATGATCATGTATATGGATACACAGTCAGGACCATAAATATTTGGACAGAGCCACATTCTTTCTAATTTAGTGTCTGTACATTACCACAGTGAATTTTAGATAAAACAACTCAGATGCCATTGAAGTGCTGATTTTCAGCTTATATTCCATGGGTTGAACAAAAAGATTGGATAAACACGTGAAAAACTAAAGCATTTTTAAACACAATCCCTTCATTTCATTTGATGGAGAAGCAACTCCATCTTCAAATCTCTGGAACGGCTCCAGGTTGTCCAGAACGCTGCTGCTGCAAGGCTTTTAACTAATTCATCCAAGTCTTTACACGTCACCCCGTTGTTAATCCAGCTGCACTGGCTCCCTTTCAGCTACCGTGTGCATTTTAAAATCCTGGTTTTAACATACACAGCTCTGAATAACCAGGCACCGGTCTAGATAAAAGACATTTTGCAGCCGTCCACTCCCAGCAGGTCCCTGAGGTCATGTGACCAGGGTCTGCTGGTTGGTAAAGACTAAAGGTGACAGAGCCTTTGCAGCAGTGGCTCCATCCCTCTGGACTCCCTTCCTCTCAGCCTCAGATCTGCAGACTCAGTGTTTTCTTTAAAAAGCAGCTAAAAACATATTTTTAAAAGGGCTTTTTCATCATTCTTTTATATATCCTGTGTTTTACGAATAAAGTCTATTATAATAAAACACATAAACACATAGTTCCACTCCGATCAACTTTTGATCTATTGTTCCTAGTGGACTTTTAATCAAGATAATGCTGTTTTTAGACCAATTAAATAAACCTGTCATTTTCTAGCACATAATTTCTGCAGAGTGGCAAGAGTTCATCAGAAATTCCCCTCCGAGTAGTGGGCGTGACTGATGGCGTGGTGTAAGCCTGCCTCTTCTTCCCGACATCCAACTGTTTGCACACTCTCCTGCTAGCTTACGGCCCCTCACAAACCCAACCTAACATTAGCGGTGCAACAAAAATGGCAGTAATATCAGAGCAATCCATCCGTTAGATTCCAGTTCAGACAAAGACGTTCATGCATCTGTTTGTCTGCAGGTGGATGATCAGAATGGAGCAGAGCAGGAAGACTGTTTCCCACCGCTGTAGGTCCGGCTTCACTTCTACAATCATTTTCTAACCGCATTTTTTCCCCTCTGCTCCTGATACACAAAAAATCAAATAAAGAAAACTCAGGAATGAAATTTCAATCCTAACCTTTAAAAATGTCCTCCATCACAAGAAGATGTTAAAAACCCCATTTTCATTGGAGCGGATCTTTAAACTGCTTTCCCTTTTTCCTCTAAAGCCTGAACTTTCCGGAGCTGTAAGCACACATCCTGCTCTGATGCTGCTTTTAGGTCCACAGACGGCGTGATACTGAGAGTGAACGCAGGAAACCTCAAATGATCATTTCCTCTCTTAAGAATGGACTGACATCACTTTCTAACAACAGGATCGCATGACTGAGCGACACGTTATGTAAGGCTGGACCGGGAATGCTGGGAGTTGTTTTCCTCCTCATCTGAACAGTCTTTGGGATTTCTAGGGATTGAAGTATGAACGCCTTCACATCCACTGCAAGGTCACATAGTTATGAGGCCGTTTCTTTGACAGACGCAGTGGAAAAAGGGAATCCGCTGCATGAAGGTAAAGCAGGAACACCGGCTCGGCTCGGCTTCACACCGCGTGTCAGAAACTGTTAGCAGCTTCTTTCGTCTCCTCAGGTTTGATCCGCTGTTACCACAAAAAACATCAGAGGAGGAAGACGCAGGGCGGCCCTGAAGTTACTCAACACAAAAAAAAGATCACAACGACAATTTAAAAAAGTAAAACTAGTAATAGACATTTTAGAAATCAAAGCAAAATTCCCCCCACAAAATGAAACCCAATAATAAACTGGTAGGTACTACGGGACATCGAGATGATGTCTGATTTTTGATGTTTGAGTTCAAATGCGTCTTTAGTGTCCTTATACTGATAAAAGTTTGATGATGAGTCCGGAGCAGATCCACTATCGCATCATGACAGATTAACTTGTGGTTGAAATGATGAATAAACATCATCATCCAAGCGATGTCCCATAATACCTTTTCTGGTTTCTTCTTTTGTTCATGTTTAAAATTGTCTTTTTGATTTCTGGTAATTGATTTTGTTTTCTGAAACGTCCATCTTCTTCTGCTTGTTGTCTGAAACGTTTCATATTTATTTTTTCAAAAATGTCTAAAATGTTGTTTTTGTTATTATTTATTTTGTTTTTTAATTGCCGTTGTGATCTTTAAAGTTTCACTCCGATCATCTTGTGATCTATTTTCAATGTCTTCCCAGTGGTCTCTGGATTAGGATTCTGCCATTTTTTTGCCAAAATCTAAAAAACCTGTGTTGATTCCTCTGACATAGTTCCTCCAGAGCGGCAGGAGTTCATTAGAAATTCCCATCATCCATCTGTTTACACTCTCTCCCGCTACCTTACAGCCCCTCACAACCCCAGCCCAACATTAGTGTTACAACAAAAATGGCGAGCAGTTTTGGAGCTATCCATCCGTACAGTTTTTATTCTATTTTAGTTTGGTTTAAACATATATTTTAACAGGAAGTGCCATTGAGATGAGATCTCTTTTTCAAGGGGGACCTGGGCCAAAAGTTTAGATCCAGATTCCAGCTCTCTTAAGCTCAATTTTCTTCATATATGTCGGCAATCATCAGAAAAACGCGACAAGAACATGTTCAAATCCCCATTTTCATTGGAGCGGGTCTTTGATACGTTGGCGTGACTTGTGCTTTAGAAGAACCAGCATGAGGGTTGGATGAGTCGAGTCCAGAAACGTCCTTCACATATTTTTTTACTTCGAAGCCCATCGAGACGAGACGACTGTTGTTGTGATTTTGGGCAATACAGATAAATTGAATATCCAAGTTTAGAAGTTTCCGATTCAATAGAGGAGGTCCACCTGACTGAATGGGGAGTGAAGGAGGAGCATTAGAGGAGGTTTTCGTGGCTGCTCAGACTGAGGACTCCTTCAGGAGAAAACTGGTCCCAAATGATGGAGCAATGCAACATGGCAACAGCAAGCAACCTGAAGGAACAGATGGGGAAAGGCGGTCCCGGCTAGTTTGACGCCCTGGGCAAAACACTGGACGACGCCCCCTACCCCTGCTTCAAGCCCCGCCCTCAATAACTCAAAGCCAACGTACAAATACAAGAATAAAATATATTATTTATTTTACTTTATTAATCAAATAAGTAAAACATTCTTGTCTGGTTGAATTCACGACTAAGATATACACTAAACACGCATCAGTGTGTGTTTTCTTTCTGAAGGCTGCTTCTGGTAAAAATGTCCACATTTTTCTGTTCTTGCTTCTTTTCTGTTTTCTTGAGCTGAATCCAAACCTGACATGATTATGAATGAATACATTCTAATCATTTCTGTTGGCTTCATGAATGAACATCAATGGAAACTTAAGAACTATTCTTTTGCTTTTGTGCCTAAGTGCCACATAAAACTGAACAAAGACAAACGATTGAGTTCATTACATCTGAAGCATCGACGGTATGAGTACGGACGAGAAGCTTAGATGAGATCCACCAATGAGATCATTAACAAGATGTCAAATGAAGTGCAAACCTTCATTAACCAAATGTCGCTCCAAATTTGACTCCTCCAACAGCAAGTTTTGGTCTTTTTTGGCAAGTTTAAATTTTGGACCCCGCCTGCATTCCTTCATCCATGGAGTGTTTTTCTTCTTTCTAAACTGGACGCCACTGATGTTTCCTTTGATCTTTTGTCCATTTTCCACAACCTTGAATAGACTTTTCCGTCTGTCAGAGTTAAGATAAATGAAATAAACTATCAACTATACCAAAACTGACTAAAAATATATAATCAAACAGTAAAACAGACCAGAAATTCATACTTTGCGAACATCATCTGTGTAAATAAAATTAACCCCAGAGTCCTCTTCACCACAATTGAATCTTTGATCAACTCAGTTGTGAACAAAAACACAAAACCAGCCTCCACCTCATTGTGTGAGGACTTTGCAGACCACTTCAGGAGCAAGATCGATTCTGTCAGATCGAACATCATAAATGAACAGAAAAGCTTTTTTATTGGTAATGATGGCTTGATTTTACCTGAGGAACTACTGGACAGTTTTGATCTGGTTGAAGCTGCAACACTTGGTCGAGTTTTCTCCCAAGTTAATCCAACAACCTGTTTTTTAGATCCCATCCCTAAATCACTTTTTAAATCATTTTACTGGTCTTTTGAGAGTGAGATTTTAAATATCATGAACTCCTCTCTACAGACGGGTATTTTTCCTGCTGCCTTTAAAACGGCAGTGGTGAAACCGTAACTCAAGAAAAACTAATTTAGACCCTTCAGTTGTCAATAACTACAGACCTGTGTCCAACTTGCCATTTTTAACCCTTGTGCTAACCTAGGCACTTTAACATTGTTGGGAGTTGGGTCATCTAGACCCACTAGACAGTGCTCTGAACCTTTTTTCTTCAATGATTTGTGATCTTCACTGGTGTCCATGGATTACATGAAATCTTTCCACCTTTATCCACCTTTGTCATGGTAGGGAGAACATGTTAATGTAAAGGTGGGGTCATCTAAGATAGCACAAGGGTTAAGCAAGGTTTTAGAGAAACTTGTTTTTATTCAGCTGAATGAGTTTCTCTTAAAAAACAACATTTTTTAGATAAACCAGTCTGGTTTTAGAACGAACCACAGTACAGAGACAGCCTTCTTTTAAATCATTGATGATGTCAGGTGTGCCTTGGATTCAGGTCAGATCTCAGTACTAGTTCTGTTAGATCTAAGTGCAGCTTTTGATACCGTTGATCACCGGATCCTTGTAAACAGACTTAAAAGTCTTGGCCTTTCAGGGACTGATCTCAAGTGGTTTGAATCTTATCTCATGGAGAGAAACTTTATGGTAAGCATGGACACATACCTTTCTGGGGTCCATGAAATTATTTGTGGTGTGCCTCAAGGTTCCATCCTTGGCCCCTTGCTTTTTAACATTTACATGCTTCCACAAGGAAATGTCATCAGAAGCCACAACATCAGCTTTCATAGCTATGCTGATGATACCTAGCTGTACATAGTTATGTCTCCTGATGACACAAGACCAATAGAAGCACTTTTTAACTGTATTTTAGATGTAAAATTATGGATGGCAAATAACTTTCTGCAGCTCCACCAGGAAAAAAATGAAATTTTAGTTATTGGTCCTGAAGTTAAGAAAGAGAAACAGTTTCTGAAGTTAAAAGAAATTTCATTAAGCCATTCAGAAACAGTCAATAAACTGGGTATTATTTTCAACTCTAAGCTTACTTTTATCCCACAAACAAAACAGGTGGTTAAAACTGTTTTTTATCATCTCAGAAATCTGGATAGGCCCACTGCTCTTTCTTGCTAATATGGAGATGCTAATGCATGCTTTTATCATGAGTAAAATTGACTACTGCAAAGCCCTGCTTGCTGGTCTTCCAAAAACCAACATTAGGAACCTTCAACTTCTCCAGAATTCTGCTGCACGAGTTCTCACCAAGACCAGGAGGCGGGCTCACATCACCCCAATTTTAAAATCCCTGCATTGGCTCCCCAATCCCCTTCAGGATTGATTTTAAGATTCTCCTAACCGTTTTTAAATGTCTTAACGGTCTTGCGCATTCTTATTTATCCAATCTTTTAGTAAAGTATAAACCCTCGCGGACCCTGAGATCCTCTGGCACAGGTCTGTTAACCATTCTGACTGTAAAACCCAAAACCTACGGAGAAGCATCTTTTCAACACTATGGCCCCCGTTTATGGAACAGTCTGCCAGAGGACCTGAGAGCCGCAGAGAGCATTGACGTTTATAAGAAAAGGCTAAAGAACCATCTGTTTAACCTGGCTTTTACCTAGTTTTTTACCACCACTATTTATTTATTTATTTGTTTGTTTGATTTATTTATTTTTATGTATCCATTTTATCTTGTTTTATGAACTTACACTAGATTTTAATGCATTATTTTAATTTGAATGTACCTTATTTCAATGTTTTATCGTTTATTGCTTTTATCAATAAGTTTATTTTTTCATTCTGTTTTTCATTTTATTTATTTTTTCGGTGCTTCCTCAGTTGAACCTCTCCCTGTGGGTCGGCTGCTGTTTCAGCCACTGCGGCTCTGGATGGGGACCTGGGTCACCTCTTGGCTGTGGGGGAGCGGTCCCCGCCTGTGATGCTACACTTTAATGCAGACTCCTTTCTGGGTTTTTTTGTGTGTTTTTTTTTCTTTTTCTTTAACTTTTCATAAAATCCAGTAAACCCAGCAAATTAAATGTATTAATGAAAATGTTAGTTATTAGGAAGCAGCTGTTGGTTTGTTGCGGGGTCTGGAATCATCAGCGGTGAGTCTAAGCCCCGCCCCTCTACCTGTTCACAGCCACTGCAACTGCGAGTTGGTTTCCCCCGCGCGCGCGCTGCTCCAGAGTGTTCTCCACTCCAAAAACTGTCATCCCAGCAGCACGCAGACACATGTCATTATAACTTCACGTGGAAATGAGCGCGCGCGGCGGGTGGGATGTGGTTTTTGTTTGTTTTTCGGGGAGCTCGTGCCCCCGGCGACTGCCCACATTGCCCACAGGAGAACTGCCACTGCAGATGGGTGACCGTTGGCGAGGCTTATGCAACATGAGGAGGCACGGAGGCTCCAGCCTGCAGGCCGAGCAACAGCCCGGGAGGAGCAGCTGCTCCTCAACTTAGCGGGACTGCTAGTGAGACGAAAAGCTCCACCAAGTCCGGCAGAACGTGTAACGCCGCACTGGTGTTACATAATCCCGGCAGCGGGGGGCAAAGCGGCGGGCTTCAACCCCCGGGGGTCCAGCGGGCGCTCGTGCGCAGTGACGGACGCGGGGCGCTGCTCCGGCGGTTCAGCCCGCCGTCACTGACTCGGTGTCTCCGCTTCACCGAGTGCGACGCCGGTCACGACGGGTTGAGCGCTCAAAGTCTGCGCGTCCCGGCCGCCGCTCCGTCTGCGGTGGAGTTAGCGACAGCTGGAATTCACGCAGCGCGTTGTATGATTCACGCAGAATCCCGCGTTACCGTTACGAAACGTTCGGAGGGGGTCGCGCACGTTCGGGGGCAGGAGCGGCGGTCAAACGCCGCGGCGGACCCGCACGTCCACTGCCCGCCTTCGGGAATACCGCTGCAATGGCGGTGCGGAGCGTTACGGGAGCAACAGAGCTGCGAAATGTCACCCGAAAACAAATGCAGCAACTCACCGGAGGAATCCTCATCTTCACGCCCGTCCCCCGCGAGACTCCCCGTCACTCCGGAGAAGCCATACATACATCCGAGCCTTTCGGGGCGTTTCCGAGGGATTCCCCGTCAGAGGCTTCGCCGCCGCCGGTCTCTGATGTTTAGAGCCGAAAAGTAGAGCCTGTAGTCCGCCGTAGTTGTGAGGCAGCACTCCAGACTCCCTCCCCCATGGTTTAATGCTGGAAAATACGGATGAAGGAAAGGCAAGCTCAATGGAAGCACCTGACTTCCGGAACACATTTCAAAATAAAATCCCTCAGAAAATCTGAGAAGAACTGTACACTGTAACATCTTAAACTTGCTTTATAATAAAAAAGAAAGCAAATTATTACTTTTAAGTAGTTTTTGTTTTATTGCTATTACCCTTAGCAAGAACCAAAAGCCTGATTAAAAAAACTAAAATTTATGGAACCTATTTAAAACAATAAAGTTCCACTCTGTTTATCTTTTGATTCATTTTCTAAGCGTCTTTAATGGTCTTTTAATTATGTAGCAGTCAGTGACTGCAAGGACCATATTGTTTTTGTAGTTGGAAAGGTTTCGGCGCCTTTGAGCAAAAATGTAACCCCCGCCGCATACTCGAAAAGTCACCAAAATATGACTTTGGGAGTTAAAGTTTTGAAATCATTATGGGACAGCCACACAACCTATGGCTTGGCGGCTATTTTGTGGCAAACTCTGAGAATCACCGTTTTTTGTGTTTTTTCATAATATGGGAAAACGACACTTTTGTTTGAGCAATTTTGACGAAATCACACAAATATGCCACCAGCTCGAGTTTACAGAAGTTTCGTTGACCTTTGACTTTGGGAAAAGGCAGCTATCTTGAATTTAATTTAATTTACTTCCAGATACAAGCAAAAACTCTTCCTAGGGATTTTTAATTAATTGTCTCTTAATCGTCTCGGCATCAATGGCAAGGTACTGTGGAGAAAATGTTGGAATTCTGTGGCAGCTGGTGTAGCAGAAAAAGGGATTCAACAATGCCACCCCGGGACACCCAGAGGCGCTTCAACCCAGGCGCACAGATTACTTTTCAAAATGAGGCCAAGACGTGGTACCAGTTTGAACACAATTTTATTAACACTAAAATTAAAAACAAGGGACTCCATCACACTGGTGGGGGAGAAATCGGGGAAGAGACCCTTCGAGGGCCGAGGCTTATCAACGGAGCGCTGGGCCGACCCACGTGGAGGAGATTGGCAACCAAAAAAATTAAAAAGGTACCGGTAGCTTTGTTGGTGGAAATACCATGTCAGAGCTCTTATTTTCCAGGCGACACATCGTGTTTCCGGTGTGGTAGCAGCTTGTCACGTGCAGCTTGACGCAGTTCCGGCCGCTCCGTCCAGCCAGCCTCTGCTCCCGCCGCTGCAGCAGAGCGGCCGGTGGGCCGGCCTGGAGGCGCTGATCCCCGGGGCGGGTCCGCGGATCCGTCCTGCTGCTCACAGCCAAAATGGCTCAGCCTTCTCAAGTAACCGTACCGGAGCTCCCAGCAGCAAACCCACGCGGAGTAAAGGCTTCTTCAAAATAATGCAATTCAGTTCATGAACGTATCCAAGACTCTAAATCAGCTTTATTTTGTCACTGCAGTTTAGATTTTAATCGCATTTAAACAAAGTTCCTCAAGCGTTTAAGTATGACATTAGAATGTTGAAGTTGCAGGCCTACTTCTTTACAAATGTCGCAGGTGAAACCTGATATTTTTTTGCATCCCGTGCAGAATTAAAACAAATGCAGCTGCTGGCGGGTTTTTAGTCATTAACTGAATCTTAAAGATCTCGTCAAAACTGGTAGGAGCCACACAAAGTTAATTATTCCAAAGACAGAAGATGGTCTGTTGACGGAGTTCCTTCTAATGAACATATTTATGATTAAACTCATTCTTGAAAGTAATCATCAGAATTTATTTGTGCACATTAGACGACATTAACATTTCCCTTGAAAACTTTGTTAAACAGCTGCTGTCCTTTACTGTCTCCGCTGTTTCCTGTTGTACCCCACAACGAATTCGTTTATTTCAAAATAATAATAATACACAGATATAAAGTAAAAAAGATAGTTGGTCACAAATTGAATGGGAAATAAAAGTAGATATAGAAATACACATTCTAGAACAGGGATGGGCAGCTCCAGGCCTCAAGGGCCGGTGTGTCTGCATGAGTTCCAGATTTCCAGCCTGATTACCTGGTTCAGGTGTGTCCAGCCAATCAGAACGTGTCAGAGCAGGGAATGCTGGGAAAAATGCCGCCCACCCCTGTCCTAGAGCCATCTGTGCTTTGCATGATTGTTGTGATGCCTTCAGTCCTGACCCAAAGTTCTGCTCCGACCCGCATCGTCGACCATTCTGCTGTGCTGACGTTTGTCCATCGAGTGTGAGGTCCTCTGTGAGGTTCTCTGTGAGGACGGCGGTCGCTGGATGTGCATAGAAACAGCAGGATTCTGGTTTACATGGGGTCACGGGGTCACAGCCTGTCCTGGACCAGGGCAGGGTACACACTGTACAGGTCACCAGTCTGTCACAGGGCCACACACACACTCACACACACACAAAGGCAACCCTGATTTTGTTCTGTGAGAGGCAGTAAGTGTGTCCGGATTTGGCCCAACAGGGATTAGAACCGGGGCTTCCTCCCCGTCAGCGAACCACTGCTGCACTGTGCTGCCCTCACATGATATATTCATAGGTCATTATTTTATTTCTTCGTTTGAAGCTGGACATTTCCTGTTTTGTTTTTAAGTATTTGATAAATACTTTAAAATGTTTGAGTGAGAAAAAACATCAAAGTTACAAAATCCCTGAACAGTTTTTTCTGAATTTTGTACTAATGCATATTTATTCAAAGGATAGAGGACCAGAATGAAAATGAGACATTTGGAACATTTGGCTGTGAAACCATTAAAGAAATTAAATAAATGCTTTTTTTTTAAATCAAAATGTATTAAAAAAAAAAAAGCCAAAGCAAGTATAAACAAAGTGATAGTGTGTAAAAACAACATAATTCTTTTGAAAAATACACAAACTATGAACAAAGGTTATTTCAATCATGATAATCTTTTCAGAGACTTTAATATAAACTCTGAAGCTGTTTAACTTTTTCAGATTTTTGCAGTAATAAAATAAAAATGAACTATTCTCATTTTAAAATGTTTTTAAAGTGTTAAAAAAGACAGAATGTTAATATTTTAGGTGAAACAGCAATGATGTTTCAAAAATTAATTTTAAAGACTAATGAAAACAGCGTTTTGGCATAAAATTAGAATTAAACGTTTTGAAAACGGATCAAAAGATGATCAGAGTGGAACCTTTGAAGTATTGATAGATCCATTTTTCACACAAACCCATTTGAGGAATAAAAAACTTCCGCTGAGTCATATTTCGACTGAAATGGCTTATTTTTATTCTTTATTTCCACTGAATTTCATGAACATATTTTTCCTGTTCCCTCTTTCACCTTAACCAGACCACAAAGATCATTTAACTGACAGTCCAAGAATGTACCGGTAGTTTTTCTTTACGTCTCCTCATTTGTAGTCTTTGAAAATAAAACGTTGTGCTTTATTTCAAGCATCAAAACCCGGGTAGACAAGAACGACCAGCAGGAAACATCAAAAACACTTGATTTTATTGATAATAGCTGATATAATGCTAAACAAACCATTCATTTTATGTGGAATTTCATAAAGAATCTCTTAAATACTAGCCATGTTGAGTCACATAAAGTGGTTTGAAGTTCCTTTGGGTGTGGAGTCGTCCAGGTTTCCATAAGATCAGCAGCTGCTGAAATCGAAGCTGCAGCAGGTGGACCCCCTCAGGTGAGGGGGCCGCACCGTCCACACCTCTCTCCTCACAAGCGGAGACGCCCTGTGCGAGTCCTCAACAGGTGGAGGGGAGGGGGCAGGCGGCATCAGTTTGCTTCATTTTTTGAGGCTTCATCAAAGTTCTCCACCAGATCTAAACAAAAATAAACAGAAAAACATATAAAAAAAATCAAACGCTGAAGGCAAAGGGTTTGATCCAAGCAGGACACCATCCATACCCGGTACGTCGTCGTCCTCCTCTTCTTCTGCATTTTCCTCTTTGACGGTCTTCATGTCCATCGCTGTAGAAACACGTTTTTAAAATTAACAAAACGATTGAGGCACGTTAGTTTATTTTACTAGGACGTAAAAACAACCAATCACAGCAGACAACACACATGTGATGTCATTAACACGGATCAGTCCATCATTCCAGTCCAATGTGTGGAAAGACTTTGAATAGTCATGTGACCATCCACTGTCTAGAATGTTCCCTTTGGATTCTCTGGATGTGGGAAAAACAACAGTGGGCTGAACTTCAGGAAACTAAAATGTGAATGGATTTGACATTCATTCTAGTTTACTTGTTTGTTTGGACACAGATTTCATTCACACTTGATGATCTGGAAGAAATCCAAGAATCTGGAAAACTTCCGGAATTTCTGTCTGAGTCTCACTGCTGGAAGTTTGGATGAAGATGATCTGGATCCATATTAGGTCAGAGGATCAGATCGTTCAAAACGACTAAGAATTGTATCAAATCCTTCAAATGAATCATTAAAGCCCTGAAATCTTCCTTCTTTAAACCCTTGTGCTGTCTTGTGGGGTCCAGATGACCCCATTCCTATTGTTAACGTGCCTCCGAGGCACGTTAACAATAGGAATGGGGTCATCTGGACCCCACAAGACAGCACAAGGGTTAATGAGACAATCACAGCTGTGGATAAGCTCCAGCTGTTCAGATACAGAACCTGCACAGAAGCCATGAAAGAAAGGTCGGCTCATTTTATCTCCTGTTGTGCAGTGAGCTGCAGTCACAGCTGCACCGTTTTCACGCCGTAGGCTGGTCTGCGCTACGACTCAATCGTGGATTCAGACTCGTCATTTTACAGACTACGGAGAGACACTCTACCACCTGGTCACCGAGCTATTTCTTATCCCCCACTGGTTAGAATTGTAATCAAGTGCTTGCACGTGAAGTTTGACTTTGTGGTCTCTGAATCTTTTTTTCCTTTGATCCAGTTTTGTAAACATTTAGATCGAGTCTCTCCTGGAAGGCCTGGTCTGTGTTTAGGTGCTGAGAGACGTGAAGCGTGTAGCGGGCGCTCACATTGCCGTGGGAACTGCTCGGCCAGCTTGCGCAGGCTGCTGAGGCTGTCGGCTCCCAGCTGGCTCAGGATGCCGGGGAGCATCTCCGTCAGCTGTTTGGTCTCCGCGTGGCCGGTGATGGCAAACGTGTTGGCGGACAAGGACGCCTGGACTTTGGGGTTGTTGAAGTGGATCACCGTCCCGTCATCCTTTATCATGTTCACCTGAGAGGAAGAGGAGCGCAGACATGCGTGTGAATCCCTGCAGGTCAGTGCACACCACACGCTTCTACAGTCCAAATCAAAAGTGACTCCTTTAACCTTTGGGAAGTGGACGGAGGCTCAGAGCGTCCAAATCCCCAGTTTTAAAAGCTCAATCCTGTCCTGACTGTTTCAAATGAGCGTAGAACACTATATACCAGATGTGACTTTACTTATGTTTTCATCTCAGAAGTGTGACACATCCATGACATTATTTCCGTGCGTTTACCTGCACGTCACACACCTGATGCACATTTGTTTAAGGTAACTGAATAGCGGCAGCGTTTGCTGGCAAAAAGTCTGGAATCAGCGCTTTTTCCTTATGAGTAAAATAGATCAGTAGGTTTCATGTTGCTGCTGCAAATCAAAGGCAGATTTTTTGGAAGTGACCAAGTAAGGGTTAATGGCCGACGAAGTGTGCATTATCACTTTTTAACGCGCGCCGTGAAAGCCTGAACCGTCCGATGCGAAGCGGAGGTGCGTTAAAAAGTAATAATGCACACTTTGAAGGCCATTAACCCGCTTATACTATGGTCACTTACAAAATAAATAAATAGTAACCAGTTTTTAGTCCTTAATTCTGTTTTCTTTTTTGCAATTTGGATCACTTTTCTCACAAAAAGTGGACTATTTGTTACGTGGTCGCGCCGCACCACCGCTGCAATCAAGATTCTGCGATATAAAGCGACATATATATGCTGATCTTTCTGATGGATTGAATAAAGCATCAGTTCATAGAGAAAGTTCTCCTCTTACTGCTTGTTTTTGTCCAGATGATGAAGATAAAGGTCGTTTTAAAGAAGCCGGCACAGTGATACAAAACATTTAAGCTAGGTGACCGGAACTTTTTTTTTTCACCGTGCGGTTATCCTGTGGTATATCACTTTTTAACGCACACCCAGCAGCCAATCATCCGAGTTTTCACCCGGACCGTGGTTTAAGGCAGTAGAACGTCTGTGAGGCCTTTTGTGTGTTTGGAGGGAACGCTCGGATGGTTTGAGATGAGCAGCTGTAGCTGTAGCTGTGATGTCATGACGGAGATGCTGCTCCGCCTTTGTGGAGCTGATCTCAGTCTAGCAAGTGCACTTCTACTCTATTTTGATCTATGTCTTTTTTAATTCTGTCAGTGTGCAGCACTTTTGCTCTGCGTGGACGATTGAAGGGCTTCATCAATAAAGTTTATGATGATGATGAAGCTTAGAAGAGCTCCGACAAAGCAGACGACATGCAAACGCTGCCTTCAGGTGGACAAAGCGAGGAATGACAGAGCAGCATGAGGTCATGTGGACAGAAACTGCTTTTCAGAATGAAACCAATCATTTATAAGACATTTTCTAGGCCCTGTATTTTTAGGCTCAAAGGTGTATAAAGTGCTCCCTGGATCACCTCTCATCGTCTTGCAGATTTGTTTCCTGCACTTTTGTTTGCAAGTTTAACAGTGCATTGTGTTCTGCTTCCTGATTGGCTGTAGGACACCGTCAACCAATCTCCTCCGTGTTGTGTATCTTGAACGGAATGTGTTCATTTTGCCCAATTTACGTTAATTTTCTTTTTTTGGTCTCTAATCCTGGACTAATTTTGTTGTGAAGGATTGAACTTTGAGAGTAAAAAAAAAAAGAGAAGAGTGTGAAAATGTCCAGTTTTCCAGCCTTTTAACTCCTACATTAAAGGAGTTGTAGACCAAAAAGTGAAGATCCTGGTGACGAGGCCGTGCGAGTTCAGCTGGAAAATGTTCATAATGGGTTTGTGTCTGTCTATCATTCTGAAACGCGTAACAAAAAAGACATTTGCAGCATTTTTTTGTTTGCCAACTTCCTAGTGTTTCTATATTTACCGTATATTTTCATTTAAGTGTAAAAGTAGAGTACGTTTAACATTTTTATGATTTTAATATTAACATAATTCAAACTTCTATCTCAGATTTTGTTTTCTTGTGTGGATTTTTGGTCCAGTGTGTTAATACTGTACGACAAAATGACAAAACAAATAAAAATAAAGCCACAGAGCTGAGGTTGTTAAAGGAATTGAGGTCAAACAAAACAAAGTGAACCGTTTTGAAGGTTAAATTCTTAATAGTCAATGATCCTCTGGACTTTTTTGACGGGATTTGGACGTAACTGAACGCTGAGACTCTAATATCCGACGACAAACCGCCCCGACCGCCTGCAGCTTTGCTCCGCTTTGAAACCGGAGCTGGACTGATGAAAGGCGGCGGCGGCGGCTCGCTCTTCTCACTCAGGCTCACCTCCTCTATTCCTGCGATGTTGTTCACCGCCAGTTTCTTCAGAGAGCCCTGCAGTTTCTTGTCATCCGCCGTCGCCGTCTTGTGAACGACCTTTTTCTTCCTGCGAGCGGTTCCCTGAGGGACAAAAAAAAAAAAAACGGGTGTTTGTGGAAAGAAAAGAAAAAAACAGATGAGAGAGTCGACTGAACCCAAATGTCAGAAGCAATTAAACACCGGGTCACGCCGTGTATCTCGCGTTTCTGCTTGTAATTTATTCATTTCAAAGCAACGGCTGTGATCTTCTAACAGGCAAAAGCTCGTCGAATTAAAGCAACAGTACACTTATTTTATCATATTATATTTATATATTTAATTAATATATTTGATATTTAAAGTTCATGCAAGACCAAAGCGTCTTGCATGAACTTTCTATGATAAATCTTTCCTACAAATAATCTATAACTTACGTCAATCATGTGATGATCCCAAATAAATGATAATAGTAATAATCAACATTTAATATTAACTGTAGTATTTAATCTGGTTTAAACTAAGATATTTGTCTACAATTATGTTTTTAGCTTTGACCCTCAGATGCAAACTTGCAGAATTGATTTGTTTGTTTTGTCTGAATTCTATAAATGTGCTCTGTTGCTGTGAATAAAGGACTGATTTGGTTAACTCTGTGGCGTCTATTGACGCAAATGTGCACCAAACTACTTCAGTTCCAAAAGTACTTTAATTTAGCAAAACACAAGTGACTTTTCCCATAACTGGAAATAAATTCAGGCATCAATGGGTTAAAAAAAAAAACCACAACACTTAAATTGTTTTTTTGTTTTGGCTCAAACAAAATTATTAAAATTAACTTTATTCAACCCGGTAAGGAAATTAAGTTGTAGTAGCAGGATAAAATAAAAATGTAGGGATTATGTACATTTAGTTGGCTTTTAAGTGGTGGCACATAGCTGTGAACAAACCCACAGGGGCCTCAGATGAAGGGGCCAAAAACAGAAACAAAGAGAAAACGCTGAGGTCAGCAGCAGCGACCCCACAAATGCTGAAAAACCCGTTGCACTCCAAAATGAGCCACAGAGGAGACCATAACAGGAAAAAAACTCAACAGCAGAGAAAATGCTGGAAGCCATTACCTTTCCTCCTATTCGGACTTGGGCCTGAAGCTTGGCGAGCTTTTCCTGATTCATAGTGTTCTGGTTCTTCCAAAAGAAACACAACAAATGTCGTTATTCTCAGTCTGGATGTGCAGATATGGAGACAAGATTATGAGATCATCATCACTGTCAGGACAGTTTTTATTATTTGGCAAAATACAGTTAGCTATGAATCTTATGCAGTCACTTTAAATGACATCAGACATGTCTGATGTCATTTAAAAAAAAGTAGCTTAAACTCATAAGGATTTGTGTTTGAATTTAATGGATTTAACTTAATTTAAAAAAGTTCACATAACACCACGTCAACTCACAATCAATCCAAATATAAAGTAAATAAATTGGAATTTGGTGATCCGTCAAACAGTCTAACCCTGAGAGTTTTCCTACAGGCTCGCTGAAGGGGCTGCACGATCATGTGAAGCTAAACCACACCGAGTTATTAGGCAACAACCACCGTTATTCCGATTCTACCAGTAACAAACAATACAAATAGAACACCAGACGGCCGGGTCGTCTAGATTATCGATGCTGGAGACTGTTGTAAGGCGACTATCAAAAATAAAAGATGATTATTTTGAACACGAGTGGAGCTAATCGGGTTGCTAAAACGCCAGGCTATCTGAGCTAATGCTAGCATTGCAGCAAAGTAACGCTCCATCCAAAGTGGGTTCATGACTACACTGTTAGCTTACAGCTACTTTAGACCATTTAGATGTTTACAAGCAATGCAATGAATTCAATTTACCTGAGCACGAAGAAAATATGTAGGTTCCGTTGAACTTCTCTTGCTACAAAAGGAGCAGTGAGGCTTACAGAAGCATCGACGAGTTTACGGCATTAAGGAATCACTTCCGCTTTGAGTTTTCACAATAAAATCCTTAAGTGTTAAGATTCGGGAATCTTTTGAAGAATCGTTAAGTAATTGTACAATTATTTAGTGACAAAAGTAATACAAGTGCATATAGTTTTCTTAAAACAGCATACAGGCTAAACGATTGTGATGATTATTGCAGATTGGGGCTTTTAAATGCACGTTTCTGCTTTTGTTTCCTGTCTCCGGCCGACGTTTTGCTGTCTGCCTTGACTAATGGGGCACATCGGCGGAGCACGCGGTCGTGTGGATATGATGTCACGTGACCCAGGCCTCAAAATGGCAAGAGGAATCTGTCGACCAATAGGAAGCCACTCGCGCACATGCGCGTGCGCGTGTGTACGCAACGTTCGGCTTGAAAATCACCCTGCACGGGCTTTAATTTTGAAAAGCAGCCGTTGAACGTCCGGGTCGAAAGTTGTGAACCAGCACTGCCATTATATCACCCTGTAGCCGCAGACGTGAGGAAGAAAGCCGCGGAAAATGCAGCCGTCCTCGGTGAACATGGCCGCTTTCACGCTGCTGAAGGTCCTGGTGTGTCTGTGCGGGCTCCACGGTCTGGTGGACGGCGCCAGCGGCAGAGGTGAGTCCGACGGGGGCGCGCTTGCGGCGCAGACGCCGGGGAGTAGTAACGCCGTTCCCGCAAGAAGAGGAGAGCCACCTGTCTGTCTGTCTTTGTGCCCGCATCCTGAAGCGCTAAGCCCGCATCCTGTTGACTGCTTCACGCGCTGCTTCCTTCTTAGACTTCACAAGTTGTTCTTCTGCTGGTTCAAAGATCTCACCGTTTGCCCAGTGTTTGTGTTCATTTTTATCCAAAATAATCATAGTAAAAGTTGGTGATCTGAATGGATTTCAGGGAATGTCAGTAAAATTTTTGAAGGACTTTATGCATGAACTGTAACGAACTTAACACTTCTTCTTCAGTGCTTTTGTTGTGCATTTACTGAACTTGTGTGCACATGATGATGATTTGGTCCAAAGATGTTTTGGAAACAGCCAAACTGATGCAGAACAGGATGCATCCTGTGGTTTATGTGTGTGTAAATGAAACTGGGCTCAAATATGAACCACACTAACAGGGAATTCAGCGCCTTTAGTGATGCTGAGCAGGTTGCAGAACTTAACAAGGTAGGTAGGTGTAAAATAAGGAAATAATGAAAGCTCCACTTTAAAGAAAGTTGTGTCTTTACAGCTGCTTTCAAACAAGACAGAATAACATGATAAACATTATGCTGATGGGAATAGAAAAAGCTAAAAAAAAAAAAAGGACTGAATTTGTTATCGGGTCACAGCGTGCTCTTTATCCCGTGGACCTTGAGCTTGGAGTAAACAGTTGATGCTGAAAGGATTCAGACGATAAATTCAGTGAGCTTTTCTCTAAATGGGATTATCTTTCGCTGCTGACATTGTTTGAAAATGTGAAGACAGTCTGACCTCAGGCTGGCCTCGCCTTAGATGCATGTTTAAAATAAATAAAAGTCAAAGTCGTCTGCTAAGGAAACAGATATTTCCTGCTGAGCTGGTGATGGCATCCTGAAGGAAAACAAAGTGGGTTGAGATGGAAAATGTGCTCATTTGTACCAAGTATGTAATCTTAGAAAACAAGTGAAATGACAGGAGTGAACGCTCAGCTAGTATCTGAATCCATCCCAGATGGAAGACATGTCATTCTGTTTGCCACAGTTTCCTCTCAGGTCTTTGTCCTGCTGGGAGGAAAACCGTTTCAAACACTTTGCTGCAGTGTTTTGCCCGTTTCTCCTGCAGGTTTTGGAGACAACATCCACTGGAGGACGCTGGAGGATGCCAAGAAAGAAGCTGAGGCCAGGTGAGCTGCAGCGCTCCCAGTCCCTAACCCGTGTCTGCGTTTCCGCTGAAGGTTGACATCCATGGTGTCGCTGTCTTCAGGCTCCAGTGGGACCTCTGTTCACTTTTCATGTGGTTGTTTTAACAGCGGGCTGCCCGTCATGGTCATCATCCACAAGACCTGGTGTGGAGCCTGCAAAGGTAACAGACGGCTCAAATGTGTCCGATTTAAATGCGTTTCATGCTTAACGTGGCCTTTACAAAACGCTGAAGTTCTTCTCAAGAGTAATGGATTACTTTCGTGTCATACCAAAGTATTTTGGGGCTTTCCTAATGATTTTTTATTAGTATTTCCTTCAGTGCATGTCAAAACTTCCTTCAGAGATCCAGACTTTTATTTTAATGTTCTCAAAAGTGTCTAGTTTTTTTTTACAAGGCCAAAATCTGCCTTTCTGTTACAGTAGTCATGGTAACCGTCTTTATGAGGTCGAATGCTTGTTTCTGTCTTTGAGGACACAAAGTTCTGATCAGTCTCTCTTTTTTACAAAAAAAAAAATATTTTTATGGACTAAACTTAAGCTGTTACCAAAAATCTATATTATCTTACAAGCATCCGGTACTCTTCCATCCAAATGTGAGACACTTTTCAAGTTCTTTACAAAGTCATTGAAAAGTAATACATGAGTTATGTAAGGTATTCTGTAAAGTATGCTAAGTAAGGGATTACTTTGAACAATAACAAGTAATCAGTAATGAATCACAGATTGTAAGGAAGTTGCAGAACACAGCTGACCAATCAGAAGAGTTTCAGTTTCTTCTGTTTACTGTTAAAAAAACGTCTAATTTAGTTGATTTATTCAAACTAAAAACTCAAAGCAAACGGAGACGTGAATGAATTTATGAAAGTTCTCTGCTGATTTTGTCAATTCTGACTGTTTATTGAAGAAAACATGAATATTTCAGTTTGATTCTCTGAAAAAGCCTTTGCTTTAGGTTTCTAGAGTAATAAACTCGTCAGGGGAGCTTGGCTGTTGAACTCATCAGGATAAAAACGACAGATAACCGACATCTAGTTAATCATTGGATATTTGTTAAATAAAAAAAGTGCTGTCCACACCAGATTAACCGTAAAAAGAATAAGTAAAATGATCGAAAAAGATTATAAAACAGATGCTTTTCTGTAAATGCAGAAGGGTTTAGGAAGGAGGCAAGAATCAAATGCTTTTATTTTGAAAAGTCAGTCATGAGGAAGGTTGGTGTAACTATAGAATGATGCACCAGCTTTGTTTCTTTAACTGTTTTCCCTTTTAGCACTGAAACCCAAATTTGCTGAATCCAAGGAAATCTCTGAGCTGGCTCACAACTTCATAATGGTCAACCTGGAGGTGAGCGTTTGTTTGTTTGTTTGTTGTTCAGTTCTGGCACATGTAGTTGGTCACCGAGGATTTCAATCCACAGGATGAAGAGGAGCCGAAGGATGAAGCTTTCAGCCCGGATGGCGGATACATTCCTCGGATTCTTTTCCTCGGTATGAGGGGGGGTCTTTCACATCCAGAGATGTCCAGAGGCGTTTGCAGGCTGTTCTGCAGCTGCGAACGCCTCTGGACGGTCGGCCGTCACGCTGGGACTTTACGCCTGCGGCTGCTTGTTTGCTGCGGCTGTCGTAATGCTTCAGAACGATAAAGGGAATGTTCTGTCTCTCTGTCCTGTTGAGGTATTTGTTTGTGGACTGGCTGAAAGGCAGGGGTCTCAAACTCGCGGCCCGCGGCCTATTTGCAGCCCCCAAGATGATATTTTGCGGCCCCCGCCTCGATATGAAAGTTTAATGTTAATGCGGCCCGCCAGTCTGTATGAATGACACCTTTTCAGTGTTCGCGGAGCTGACAACCAACCAATCATAGTGGGGTAAATGACTCTTGGGGGCGGGACATTGACCGGGCTTGAAAGCAGGAAAACATTTAAGACAAGAAACCTGACAGCCCCCTCCCCGAACCACATTAAGGAGTTCCTTGCTTTCCTTTTTAGAACGTATTTATTCGCTCGTAATTTTCTAAATCCATGCAGCGGTTGCTGAACTTGTTTCTGGGTCGCATGGACCCAGAGGAGGGTTATGGTTAAGGTTAGGCGCGCGGCGGCGTTCAACGCAACAAACGGGTGTCTGCGGAGAAAAAGGTCCCACACGTACATGCGTGACACCTAAGCGGGCTCTAAAATTAAACACGTGCGAGAAAACAACACGATCTAGTCTCAGACACACTGAAAATACGTGTGACGTGTGAAAATGCAACGGTAGACGTGTTTGAGATGAAACAGCGCCGCGCCTGGATGTTGGGGAGACCAGGTGCGCACGCGGGGGGGGGGTAGGCGAATCTGCAGTGAGACTGAAGGAGGACAGGAAGTTGGAGTTATCCATAAATTTCAATGTAGTTTTAATCTGCCTCTCCCCTTAGTATGATCTGTTATTATATCTTTTATATTGATTTTAATGTTTTGTAATGTATGTAGCCTTTTTTTCAATCAATTGGTATTTTAAATGATTTGAATTGATCACTTAACTACAAAAACCGTCAGGACACTTTTCCCACAATGCATTGTTTTGTAGTCAATTGGCGGCTTGCAGTCAGTACAGTATTGCATTTCCAGCTGCGTTCGCTCAGGTTGGGCCCTTGCTGCTCCCGCCCCTTTCCTCCTGATATTTTTGTGATGATTGACAGGTGATGTTGGAGGAGAAGCAGAAACATCCGTCACACACCAGGTGATCTGTTGCCGCGTTTCGTCCACCTGAGTGATCTCAAACAGGCTTATTGTGCATCTTGGCTGCACATATTTAGTGTCACCAACATGAATGTCCATCCATTTTTTATAAAAATATAGGAGTGTCTGACCGGCTGCTCTACAATAACTTGTGACCGGAGTTTAAATGTGCAAAAGGTCATAAGATAGAAAATCCAAAAATGGTTACTGAATTTTCGGACCGGAGAAAGGTAGTTTGCCATCTCTGGGTGGGTGGAGTGTCCTTGCCCCAGGTGGAGGAGTTTAAATATCTTGGGGTCTTGTTCACAAGTGAGGGAAGACCGGAGCGTGAGATTGACAGGCGGATCGGAGCGGCGTCCGTAGTTATGCGGTTGCTCTATCGGTCCATCGTGGTGAAGAGAGCTGAGCCGAAAAGCAAAGCTCTCAATTTACCGGTCGATCTACGTTCCAATACTCACCTATGGTCATGAGCTATGGGTCATGACCGAAAGAACGAGGTCCCGAACACAAGCGGCTGAAATGAGCTTCCTCTGTAGGGTGGCTGGGCGCTCCCTTAGAGATAGGGTGAGAAGCTCTGTCACCCGCGAAGAGCTCGGAGTAGAACCGCTTCTCCTCCACATCGAAAGGAGCCAGTTGAGGTGGCTCGGGCATCTAGTCCGGATGCCCCCTGGACGCCTCCCTGGAGAGGTGTTCCGGGCATGTCCCACTGGGCGGAGGCCCCGGGGAAGACCCAGGACACGCTGGAGAGACTACGTCTCTCGGCTGGCCTGGGAACGCCTTGGGGTCCCCCCAGAGGAGCTGGAGGAAGTGGCTGGGGCGAGGGAAGTCTGGGCATCTCTGCTTAGACTGCTGCCCCCGCGACCCGGTCCCGGATAAGCGGAGGAAGATGGATGGATGGTTACTGAATTTTGTTTCTCCTTTACTGATTTGTGGTTTAAAGAGTAAACTTAAAAAAAAAAACAAATTCTACACGGACTCAGAATTGGGAGCACATCCTCTCTGACGTCTCCACCCTCAATTTCAATAAGTCCAGTCCAGACTTAATGAAAATCATCTTCATCCACACTGAGGGTCTCAGTTTGGGAGGAAGTGCTGCCAAGTGTCCATCAGTGAGAAGAAGACAAGAGAAGCCGTGTTCAGAAGAACCATTGATGGATTTACAGAACTGTAGAATTTAAGTCTTCTTTAGTGTTTAATAGTTAGAATTCAACAGTGTTAACTGAACTGTGTTAATAAGGATGTTTAAATGAGAAAACAGCAGATATAGAAGACTAAATGAACATAAATGAATTACTGATTTGTTTACATATTGATTTTTTTATTTATTTACGTATTTTATTTGAATGAGAGTTTATAAGTACATTTTGTACAGAAAACAGTTAATAATAGAGTATAGTAATGGTATAGTACATGTTCCATACAAATTTATTGGCTCTCAGACACTCACTAGTTGCGTGTTTGTGTGCGTTTAAGTTGCGGCCCTCCCTCAGCTAGACCCCACCTTCAGTGGCCCTCAGGTAAATTGAGTTTGAGACCCCTGCCGTAAGGCGTCAGACCAAACACGAAGACGACCGCAAAGGGGGCTGGAGCCGATGGCGTCTTTATGTCAGGGTGGATCCACAGGTTGCAGGAACGTCCTGATCAGTACAGACCGGGGATCTGGAACCTTTAAGAGCCATTTGGTCCCCGTTTCATGTTGAAGATCAACAGATTTAATTCATGTTTTTGTGACCATTAAGCTTTATTTATTCTTTAAAATACATTTGTTTACATAAAAATAGCAACTTAAACTTCTTTCAGTTTTGTCAGCAGCACATACAAGCTCCTTTCAAAATAAAATACAGCATGTATCAAGATAAGATCTTCCTGCTGCTGCAGATTTACAAACATTAAGAAGGGGGGGAAGCCAAATCAAACATGGCATTTTTTTAACGTCACATATGAACAGTAGATAAAACTTTTTACCATCATTTTGCTCAGCTAAATGACGAAAAAAATCTAAACAGAAATGACAAATTAACCAAAAGACTTTCGCCAACAGTAAAACTAACCCCACCCTGTTATGTATTCACAGCTTTGGTCAATGCCAAAGTGCTACACTGAAGATAAAAGATGTGGGTCGAGGGCCTCAGGTTGCAGACCCCTGGTACAGACAGTTTTCAAGTAAAAGAGGATCAAAACTCTTGGAAGTCTCCCTCCAAGAAAAAGACAAACCCAACGTTCAATCAGTGCTGTTTTTACACCCAGAAGAGTAGCTGTAGTGCAGTTTAGACACTGGACCACACAGAAAAACGCAGAAATGGTCCGGCTGCACATGCAGAAACACAGATGGCGTTCTATGAACGGACGGATACAAGTTCAACGACAGTAGCAGAAGACGCCTACAGCTGTTGTCGCTTGATCAGACCACTGGTTCACTGAGGAGCTCCTTCAGTCAGAGACTTTGACACCTTGCTGCAGGAAGGAGCGCTTTCACAGATCGTCCTGTGAGCTATAAGACTGTAGAACACCCGAGGGACATTAGACAAGAGTTATTTTTCATCGTTTAACGCTTGTGCTATCTTGTGGGGTCATCTGGACCCCACAGGACAGTGCTCTAAACAAGCCGATACCTGTCCTGCGGGGTCCAGATGACCCCACTCCCATTGTTAACGTGCCTCCAAGGTTGGGAGTGGGGTCATATGGACCCCACAAGATAGCACAAGGGTTAGTCCAGGGGTCGGGAACCTTTTTGGCCGAGAGAGCCATAAACGCCACATATTTTTAAAAGTAATTTCGAAAGAGCCATACAATAATGTAGTTTCCCTTTCCCACACTGAGGCACGGGCCCTAACTTCTTTTAAGGTTCTTTATTCTGGTTATTGTAGACCGCAACAAATGACGTATAATTAGTTCAGCAACTCCTGAATCTCTCCCGCCGAGACGAGACGAGAGCGCTTCTCCCAACTTTATATTCGCCTGTTCCCGCGTCAGCCCTCCCATTTTCCTTATTCGGCCCATAGCTGAACCCCATTGGTCCAAATTACCTAACAACAGGCTGAGCGACAGAACTGAGGGCCAATCAGATCTCTGCATGATGCGTTCATTGAACTCCAGAACTTTTAACGCGGCCCAACAGCCACGTTAAACTCAGTCCGCAACAATATGTTTAAAACTAAATATACAAATGAATGTGTGCATTTGATGTAATTTCAACATTTTTAAAGTACAATAAGTCTGTGGATTCTTTTTAATAACATCGTTATGCTGTTGCTAATAAATGATGAGTATTTCTCGTGGTAGTTTTGCTGATGGTCTAGTCTGGTTGATACGTGGTGAGTTTCTGCTTCGTTCAGGCGTTGAGACTTTAAACGTGATCTTAGGTCTGAATGTTCTGTAGATGTGACAAAGACTGCTCACATGCAGACGGGGAGCCAAACACACACTCACACGCCACAGTGAGTGACGGGCAGCGGGTTTTACGTTTTTACCATCCCTGCGCGATTCACCTGCTGACGGTCCCCACAACCCCCCACCCTCTGCATTCTCCCTCACACATCCCGTCTCCGCTACTGCGCGCCTCTGGCATCTTGCCAGAGAAGAACTGGACTAATGATAAAAAAGTATAATTAAAGATTTGTCTGCCAGCCACATGCGACCATCAAAAGAGCCATATATGGATCGTGAGCCATAGGTTCCCGACCCCTGGGTTAAACGATGAAAAATAATTCTTGTCTAACGTCTACAGTCTTATAGCTCACAGGAAGATCTGTGAAAGCGCCCCTTCCTGCAGTAACGTTTCCCTTCAATGATTTGTGATCTTCACTGGTGTCCATGGATTACATGAAATCTTTCCACCTTTATCCACCTTTGTCATGGTAGGGAGAACACTTCTATGTAAGGGTGGGGTCATCTAAGATAGCACAAGGGTTAAACCTTTCTTAACGATGTAACCTGGCTGGACGAACGAGTCTTCACAGATAAATGTCCGGCGTCTGCTTTGACTCTTGTGTTCTCCGCAGACCCCAGTGGAAAGGTCCGTCCCGAAATCGTGAACAAAAATGGCAACCCCAACTACAAGTACTTCTACAGCAATGCAGAGCACGGTAAGAGCCCCGTCTATCTGTGTCTTCTGCCCTGTGAATGCGAGGAAATGCTCAAAACTCCTCCCTCTGCAGTTCTGAGCGGCATGAAGGAGGCGGAGGAGAAGCTGACAGGCGACGCCTACAAGCGGGGTCACACGGGAGATGAGCTGTAGCTGAGCGGGCGCCTCCTCCAGGCTTCAAGGGCTATTCTTCCTCCAGCTGACCCTGAGCTTCGGCCCTCCATCACCCGGCGGGCTCCGACTCGCCGACCGAACCAAGTCCACCTTTGGGTGCTCCAGTATTTCTTTGGTCTTTTCTGCAGCTGTTTCTTCTCATCCTGCCATTTTTAAAATCAAGGTGTTTTGTTTTTTTCATGCTTTACCTCATGTCTGTAGAGGATTTCACCCTCAACCTACCATTAACTCAACCTTAACATCGAACAACCAATAGTTTGGGTTTTTATATTTTTGTTTAATGGATTTCCTTTTTTGACAGTTTTTACAAAGGGGAAAGTCCTGATAATTTGTCAGTTTTGATAGTTTTTCCTCGAATAACTTGTAAGTCCAGCTGCTCCTTCAGCTTCATGCTGCTCAGTTCCAAAGAGGATGTCAAGTTTGGGCTTAAAGAGGAAGTTGAACGGTCAGTTATGTACATTTCAGTTGCTTTCCTCTCGAATGCAGGCGGACACAGTAGAGGTTTAAGCATTTTATGTCAAGAATTGCTCCTTTAATTTTAAGGATTCTCGTTTTCACTCTTGCATCTCCAGATAAATCGTTCTTCCAACGATCCTCTACAGTATTTTAACTACATTTGGGATATTTTCTTTTACGGTTCTTGTCCTGTGGTTAATATTCACCCCCCAGTCCCGCCGATCCTTTCCTTTCTGCACGCCAGCGGTCTCTGGTTTTTCTAACTGGCCTCTGCAAACAGGGGATGGGAGTTGTGTTGATGTATTTTTTACATGTACACAGCAGAGTGTGCAAATAAAGTTTGTGGTACAGAGTTTGAGTCATCCATGACAGCGTTGACGTGGGCAGTATGGTACGTTTTATTGTCTATGCATCAACAGTGATCCCTTACAGTTTGTCAAACTGCTGCATCAGCAGAAATCAGCATCTTGACAGTGAGATGATGCTGATCTTAATCATATAAAGACAGTTTTTAACAAGTTCAAAACCCGACGGCCTTCGTTTGGAGCCGCGTTCTCCTACAAGTGTTGCAGCATCAGATTTTACAAAATAAATTACAAGAAAAGACGCCAGGACTCCGTAAAACACGAGAAACAGGAAATGAGTGCTGGTGAAGCTGCGGAGGGCTTAACCCCTTAATGCCTGTTGTCACAAATAAAATTACCTAAATGATGCATTACTTAAAAATCATAGGTGACTTAATAGCTGGAAATAAACTCAGGCGTTAAGGGATTAAAGATGATAAAAACTCTATTGCTCAGTCTGGATCAAACCAGACAATAAGACTTCATGAAAGAGCTTTAAAAATAGAAGACAAAACTGGAAGAACTATTGCTACCATCATTCTAATTACACAGAGTGACTGCTGGAAAATCAGCAGCTCCTTCACATATTACAAAAAAAACCTACAAAAACCTCTGGTTCACCTTTGTATATTCAAAATTACACAGCTAGAAAGTCCTAATTTAAAGGTCTCGTTTGTGCAGTTCACATCCCTGACGGCTGCCGAGAGACCTTAAAGCTTCGCTTGTCGATCAGCGGCACAGATCAGGTGAAGGTCAAAAATCTCTTCATGATAGATGGATGGGCTTTTTTTACATTAAAAATAAAAATAAAGGAGAGAAAACCTCATCGAACCTCCTAAGTGGTTGGGGTTTGAGGTTTCCTAAATCAAATCGACCATTTGAAGGACATAGAGGTGCCTCCAAGGGTCAAGACTGAGGCCGCTCACACTGGACAGGTTGGACCTGGAATTCCATTAGGAAGCCTTTACAAGGTGCTGCCCCTGAATGTGGGCGGAGCCTTGGGGTGGGGGTGGGGGGCTCAAAGCAGGATTCAGAGGCAGCAGCCCCCCTAAATCCTTCCCTGCTTGGCATCTCCAATCGCCCCCCAGACGTCGAAGACAAACTCGTCCGGAAAGGCAAAGTCTCCCAGGGTCTCGTCCAACGCCATGGCGAATTCATCTGGGTTCTTCTTGTCCCGGCCCACCTCCACCATGGTGGCAGCTGGGGAGGACACGGCACAGACAACGGGAGGAAGTGAGATGAGAGACAACGTTTGTGTTGCAAACGCAAAAATGTATTTTGGAAAGCAAAGAAAAAGATTTGAAAAGCAAACATTTCACATTTTCACTTGCTGCTTCACGGCCCCAACCTATCAGTAGCGGGGCAACAAAAATGGCAGCAATATCAGAGCCGTCCAGATGTCCAGTTCTGATCCAGATTCCAGCTCAGACCAGGAAAACAAAAACGTTCGTGGATCTATTTGTCTGCAAATAATCAGTCAATGGAAACGCAACAACTTATCCTCCGTTTGCATCTCAGCGGAACACGTTTAAATGGAACAGACATGTAGCTGCTACTTCATCAATGTGTTCACATGAAAGAGGCCAAACGCACACAGAGCATCAGGAAATGTCTGGGTTTAGTCGTCTTCTACATGTTTTCTGCGTGACGGCTGGGTTCTAACCCTCAGGTGTGTTTGTGGCGTGGGCTCAGCCACACTCCGACCTGTGGAGGGAGAGCATGGCGTTTATGGAGCCTTAAACCTCCGTGTGGAGATCCTCACCCAGCTCAGTGTCTCTGATGCCCATGTAGCTCTCCAGTAGATCATCCACCTTCTTTATCGCTTTCTCCTCGAACTCTGTCGGCTGAAACACACCAACCATTCAGAGTTAACACCCCGACATCTGCTGGTTACCAACAAACCCAACAGACTGCAGTGGTGATCACTGATTACAAAACTCTGACATTTGTTTAAATGATGTAGAACAAATGGAATACATAAGAAAACTGCCTCAGGCCTAATCGTTCTCCAGTTTAAAGAAAAACCAGATTCAGAATGTTTTCTGACTTTACCTCCTCCTCCACCGTGGCGGGGCCTTTGGAGCGAAGCCTCAGGGTCCCTTTTCCGTTCCCGATCTTGTTGTCGTTGGCTGGTTTGGCCCCCTTTGACCGCGGCTCGAGCATGTCTGTCAGAGTGAAGACAAGACAACAAACGCAGACTGTAAAGGAGGCGGAGCTACAAGCCGAGGTCAGCCGTTCAGGCGTCACCTGCTGGTCTCTGCCGCGCGTCTTTGACTCACCGAACGCTTTCATCGGCTCGACCAGCTTGAGGGTGAAGGGCTTGTCTTTGGGGAGGTCTTTCAGCATGCGGGCCACCTCATAATGCCGAGTCCCGAGGATGTTCTGGCCGTTGATGCACTCGATGTGGTCGCCGACGCAGATGAGCTTCACGCGGTCCGCCACGCTGCCCTCTTTGATCCGCTGCCATGCAGACGGGGACAGGCAGAAAGTGTGAGGAGACGACAAAGGAGCACAAAACTCGACACATTTGTATAGATTACTATTTAATTCCAGTCTCCCAGGATGCAGTTCCATAAAAGCATCACATGGTGGCACATGTGAGCGGCTCGCTGTTGTGAAGCTGCTTTTGTGGAGCTAAAACGAACCCTCTGTTCTACTAGAACAGGAGCCATCCACAAATCTGCATTGATAGAGATCGATTAGAAAAGAAACTTTTTGTTCCAGCAGCTCATCACTTCAAGTTCATCACTTCTCTGAACCTTTTTCCAGTTCCACGGATCAGCTAAACATGTTTCTTTTTTCCTATTCATTTAATTCAGGAAAGTCCAGAGACTTTAGTTCTAGAATTTTCTTTAGAAAATGATGTTTTTTTGCCTCTTTGCTAAAGTTCCAACAGTGCGTAGAATGTAAGCGACCTCATATGGATGAATGGTGTTTAAAAGCAGTGAGTTGTACTCAGCTGGAGAACATCACTTGCATGACTGCATTGTGCCACATGTGTGGGTTTTGATGAAGGGAGCCAAAGCTTTGGGCTTAAAGTCACTCCTTCCACTGCAGAGCAGTCTAGATGCTTCAGGATGACAAGCCAACACGGTGCTCCAAACTCTTGAGACACCGTCCTGCAGGACTTTGGAGCCCCGACCTCAACTCCACCGAACAGAACCGGGCAACCAAAGAACAAACACAGAGACTCTGATCTGGTAGAAACCACGTCTCTACATCTGTCTGAGCTTCAGGTGAGGTTTTTTCCAGCTTTTTTCCAGCTTTCGAAGGAGTCCGATCGTTTTGTCAACCTTCCTCTCTTTGGAGCTGCAGGACTGACGCATAAGAATCCGTTCACTGTTCCGGTTCCAGGTTACAACAAGCTTGTGGCTCTCAGCAGCTCTCACAACGATCTTCACCAGACTTAAAAGTTGACTTTCTCCGAAAACAGAGAGCTGTGTAAAAGTGCTTCACAAAAGGAGCATAAAATCATCTCAAAACTCAAAGAAGTACTCAAGTACAGTAATTATAATAAAACAAAACACAGTAAAATGTAGTAAAGCAAGGAATAAAATCAACTAAAAGCACTCCTGAATGAAAATGTCTTGACCTGAGATTTAAAACAGTCAATGGATTAAATCTGACGCAACAACAATGGGAGGGAGTTTCAAAGACGAGGAGCAATGGCTTGAAATGAGAGATCTCCTCTAGACTTAAAGCGAGTTTTTGGATCGCTTAAAAGATTTTGGTTGGAAGACCTCAAGGATTGGGCCGAAGACTACGGGGTTAAAAGGTCAGATAGTCAGGACCATAAATATTTGGACAGAGACACATTCTTTCTCATTTAGTTTCTGTACATTATCACAGTGAATTTTAAATAAAACAACTCAGATGCCATTGAAGTGCAGACTTTCAGCTTTTATTCCATGGGTTGAACAAAAAGACTGCATAAAAATGTGAAAAACTAAAGCATTTTTTAAACACAATCCCTTCATTTAATGGGCTCGCAAGTAATTGGACAAATGAAATAACTGAAAACCATTATGAGTGAAGCAGATTAAAGGCCTGGAGTTGATTAGAGGACTCGTGCTGCATTTGGAAGCTTCTGCTGTGAACAGAGAACATGCGGTCAAAGGAGCTCTCCATGCAGGTGAAAGGAGCCATCATTAAGCTGAGAAAACAGAAAAAAACATGAAACCAGAAATTGCTACAGTATTAGGAGTGGCTAAATCAACAGTGTGGTACATCCTGAGAAAGAAAGAAAGCACTGGTGAACTCAGCAACGCAACAAGACCTGGACGTCCACGGAAGACAACAGTGTTGGATGATGGCAGAATCATTTCCATATTCTTGAATGTCCAAGTCAGTCACCTGATCTTAACCCAAATGAGCAGCATTTCACTTGTTGAAGACTAAACTTCAGACAGAAAGGCCCACAAACAAACAGCAACTGAAAGCGGCTGCAGTAAAGGCCTGGCAGAGCATTCAGAAGGAGAAAACCCAGCATCTGCTGATGTCCATGAGTTCAAGACTTCAGGCTGTCATTGCCAACAAAGGCTTTTCAACCAAATATTAGTAATGACCATTTGGTTTTCAGTCATTTCAATTGTCCAATTAATTATGAGCCCATGAAATGAAGGGATTGGTGTTTAAAAAATGCTTTATTTTTTCACATTTTTATGCAATCTTTTTGTTCAACCTATGGAATAAAAGCTGAAAGTCTGCACTTCAATGGAATCTGTGTTGTTTCATTTAAAATTCACTGTGGTAATGTACAGAAACTAAATGAGAAAGAATGTGTCTCTGTCCAAATATTTATGGTCCTGACTGTATGTACGTCGGAGTTTGACCATCCAAGGCTCTAAAAACTAAAATCAGGTCGAAATTTGACTGGTAACCAACGTAAAGCAGACAACCGAGGAGTGATGCGTGTCCGTTTACTGGTTCCTGTTAAAAGCCTTGCTGCAGAGTTTTGACGAGCTGAAGAAGGTTTAGGAAACGTTTGTTAAAACAGGTAAAAAGAGAGGTGCAGTAATCTAAACGAGAAGAATTAAAAGCGTGCATAATTGTTTCCACGTCAGATCGAGACAAAATCTTATTGATTTATATATCAGATATTTGTGACACTGGTCAGGCCACAAGCTCTCTGCTCCAAGCTCCCAGCAATGGCGATGGAAGGGGGCGGGGTTGCTCTGCAACAACAGCCCCGCCCACAGCTCAGAGGTGAATTTCTGATGAACTCCAGCCACTCTGCAGAAACTATGTCCCAGAAAACGACACAGTTTTTTTTAATTTTGGCTAGAAATGGCGGGAAAACTTTGCAATTAGATCAAAAGATGATCAGACTTTAAATATTAATATTTGATCCCACGTGTCAAAGCTTTAAAACAAAAAAACCTTTTCCATGTTTGTGTTGAGTTGCTGTAAGTGAAGAGACACTACCACAATCCTGACTCCTGTATAACAACAAACCTTCCATCCAGGGCCGTTTACCAGTAAAAACAGCAGACAGGAAGTCATTCTCTCCTACAGCACACCTCACTTCCTGCTGCAGGTGTCTCAGGAATGAGTTTCTCTGTCAGTCAAGTGGTGAAACCAAGTGGAAAGAAAAGATCTCAGGTGTGGAGTGGTGTTCCTTCTCACCTTTATGAATGCATATCCGGCTCCGTTGTCGGTGATGGTGAGGCCCAGAGCATCTTCAGATTTGAACACCTCCACCTCCTTTTTGATCCCTTTAATGTGGGCAAAGATGAAGTCCTCCAGACCAATTTGGCCCCCCAGCAGCTTCTCCATGTCAATCTTGTGGGTGTTGAGAGTGCAGAACATGATCTGAACAGAGACAAGAAAAGGTCAAAAATATTAGCAAATATGTTTTCACATGAACAATGACCATCACTTCACAAAATAAAAGCATGGCAATGTCAGAGTTCAGACAATCAACGTTTTAAATAATGGATACACGTTTGGTATTTACCACTTGACTAAGCCCAATTTTAGATTATTTTAGAAGATCAAAAACGGTCAGGTAACAGTTTTTTCGCAGTGAATAAACTCACAATAAGGTAGGGATGTGGTGGAAAACTCCGAGGACAAACACGGTTTGTTTCACTTCATGGATTTTCAGGATTGGTAGGTAATTGTATCGTTTTGTGTTTTCCACATCATGGTCTTACTGTGCTCAGTGTGTCTGACTTATTGGAGCCAAAACCAAAAAACTTCTAAAAGAAAAACCTTTTCAATATTACGTCAATGTCAACGTTCTGTGGGTCTAAAAAGCTGATTTAGTCAGCAGGTCATTGCATCATTCAGACAGCCACGATTACACAACGTCACTCATCGGACGAGCAGCACCACCGGGCCACAGCGCCTTCAGGTTGGTGGTAGACAGTCAGATGCTGCAGGTGAACTTGGTGAGTCTCTAAGTGTCATCAGCAGACTCGCATCAAGACTCAGATCTGCTGTCAGAGTTTGTGACAGACCCCGGAGTGGAGCCCCGGCAGTGACAGACCACCACCATGACCAGAACCTAAGGACCTCTGACCTTAGACACAGTTTAGCAAACACCACACAGCTGCCGGCCCGTTTACCAGATGTGAGGGGTACTGGGGTTTCCAGACTAACCCTTGGACCTCACTCATTTGACCTGAATGACAGACGACCATTGAGGGCGACTCCACCAACGCCAAGACGCCGCCGTGACTGTTTGCAGTACAAGACCATGTGGCCTGGACAATGCAGCACTGGTCTACCATCCTGTTCTCTGATTGGTGTTGGGTCACGGTGCACAGAAATGACGGACGTCTGCGTCGATGGAGAAGACGAGGTGAGCGATACACTGAGGTCAACGTGGTTTCCAGGGTTGGCTTTGGTGGAAGAGCTGCAACAGACTGGACGGGCGTCACCAGTCAGAGCAAAACCACGTTCTGACCCCAGAGACATCATAGGATCCACCATCCTTCCCCAATTCCAACAGAATAGCCCCAACTTTCTGTTCATGAATGATAAGGCTCCACCACATGGTGAATGAATGGTAGATAGAACCTCATATGGTTTGGCCAGCAATGACCCCTGACCTGAACCCTTGTAAAGGACGTTTGGGACCAGCTGAATCGGAGACTGGATGATCGGACCCCCAAGTGACCTGGCAGAACTGCATGTAGCACTTGTGGAAGAGTGGAACATCATCATTAGTCTGGTGAGGAGCAGGACACGTCACTGTCAAGCTGTCATGGCAGCAAATGGTGGAAAAACTCGCCATCGACGTGGTCAATGTTTATTTGTTTTATTTGTCTTCCTTTTCGGGTATTACAGATCAAACTAATAAAGATGGCGTTTCTTCTCATTCAATAGTAGTAATAGCAAAGGTAAATTTTATGCATTTCATTTAATTTCAGACCAAACAGGAGGAACAGTCCATATCCTTAGCTTCTGGAGAGTAGTGCATTTCTCCTCCCCTTTCCCATGATGCTCTTGTCGTGTCTTTTCACACAGCTCTGTTTGTCTGACTAAAAACAGAGAATTTTCCCATCCTGCTTTAGAAATGTGAAAAAAATCTGGTTCCACACGTCTGGTAATGTGATCGGGGCGGAGCATTGCACAAGAGGCCTTCTATGACAGACGGTGAAACCTGGGAGGAAAAGGTCGTTTGGTTGTAAAACATTTATTCGGTGCCAGCTCAGCCGGGCAGGCGGGGGGGGGGACTATCAGGTTTAGCTTCACTTGGGTTTTCAAAGCAGTGAGAAATCTTAGTGCCTGATTTCTATTCAGCATTTTTAACATCATCATCATCATTATCAGGAGCAGCAGAGCTTCAAGTTATTCTGAAAATGCTTTAAAAAAAGGATCAGTTTCGTGCACCAATCAGCCCAAAGGAGCATGTTTTTTTTTGTTGCTGCCTTGTTCTTTATCTCGAGTGACCATAAAAGCTACAAAAGGAGGAAGGTCGCCGCTGAAAAGAGCAGAGAACTGTAAAACCGTGGAGACGAGGCGAGGGAAGAGCTGCAGCCAGGCTGACGAGTGAGTCTTTATTTATTCCAAACAGATGCCTCACCCTCTTCTTGGCTTTGCCCGGGCCAGCCTATTACCCAACAACAGGTGGGAGGAACAGCAGCAGAGCAGACTCCCACACTGCTTTCCATTATGCTGCCTCTCAGAGCTGCTCCCCTCCTGCCGAGCGGCTCGTCCATGCGGCAGGTGTTGGTATGATATGCAGCGGCGGCGGTGCCGGGCGCCTTCCTCCCACAGTTTCTGCACCTCCCACTGACCGGGGCAGCTACAACCTCCCAGCGTCACCAAGAGAGGCCTTGTTGAAAGATTTCCTGAAGTCTGTCTGTCAGCACCTGGAGCAATCGTGAGGCAGAGGTTTAAAGAAGCTAAAGTACACAGAGAGAAGAAGATGACTTCAGTCTGAAGACGACTGCATGACATTGCGTAAACGAGGGTTAATGAGTCACCTATTCTACAAAGCCAGTTAGAGGAGCTTAGCATGTTTTCAGGAAGCTTATCTGTTTCTGCTTCATTCTTCTTTTTTTTTACTGCACCTTAGAGCAAAAGTTTGACCACGTCCTCAAAAACTCACCAAAACAACAACAAGAACAAATACAAAATCAAAACAATAAGGGCCAAATTCTCTACTCCAGTGTTTTTCAACCTTTTTTGAGCCAAGGCACACTTTATCCTTGACAAAAATCCTGCGGCACACCAGCATCCATAAACTGAAAAACGGAGAAAGTCTGTATTGATGTACAGTCCCTCTGCAATCTCACGGGCATTTTTGTGAAGAGTAAGCTGGAAGTTGCTGCAGTTTTGTCTTTTTTTTTTTTTTTTTTTAACTTGTCCTGTCCAACAGCTGGGCAAACAGATGAGAGCTGAAGGCCTCTTGTGTTGGACATATTTTACTTTAACAACAGGGGTTCTGAATCTTCTGACAAACCAGAGGTATGTCTGAATAAACCCCTTTTGTAATTGAGGCCAAACTCTATTCATTTTAAATCAAAATCTTTTGTGTTGGACCGGACGGAAAAGGAAAGGAGGGAAGAAGAGAGAGGGATGTTAGAAAGGGGGGAATAGGATGGTGATTATGGGGGGGGGGGTTTAAAACCATGAAGCAACATAAAGCAACAAGTTTACTGGATGTTTATCATTACAGTGAGGTTCAAATGTACTACAAGTCTAGAGGGGGCAGGGCCTGTCCACACACACACTCAGATGTTGCAAACATAGCTGCTGGCTCCAAAAATGTTCACATGTCAACATGTAAACAATAAAAACACTGTTTCCACACGCATACCTATGCCTTCAAACCAACTAGTGTGAAATATTTCATTCAATCACGCAAAATATTAGTGACAAGGTGAGCTAACACCTGTGCTCAAGTGAGTGTTCATATTCTTCTAAAATGGATGATGGCATGTGAAAAGAAGGAGGGAGAGTGCCCAGCCACCCCCACACCAAGACCCCCGCCGCAGCAGCAGCAGCAGCCAGAACCCCCCAACGCCACACGGCAGCAGGTAGAGACCACCCCCCCCCCTCCGGGTGATCACATCCGCCACCCAGGCCTGGGCCACCAGGACGGCACCGGGGCTCCCAGAGCCAGAGAGCAGGGAGGCATGGGGGGAAAAAAGAGTGCAGCTCCAGCCCCAACCAGGAGAGCAGCCCTCCCGCCGAGCCGGGAGAGCCCAACGCACGGCCCCGCCCCAGAAGAGTGCCCACAGCCCCAGACGAGCACCTCATCACGACCCAGGAGTTCTGGGCATCCCCCCGCCCCAGCCCCAGGTGCGAGCCTGGACCCCCCAAGGGAGACCCACTCCGCGCTCCAGGCACCAACGCGGCCCACGGTTGCTCCAGGAAGGAGCAAGGCAGGGGCCAGCCGCCCCCGCCCAGGAGGAGGGCACCCAGGAAAAGAGGGGGGTCCACAAGAGATGGCCCGACCAGGCTCGGCCACAGTTGGAAATTTGGCGAGGCCCAGCTCTCAGGGGTAAGGACCACAACCCACACCACAGGAACTCGGACACCCCCCGGCTCAGATGTGATGTTATCCCCGGCTCTTGGACTTGCCAGAAGCTCAGGGATCCCCTCCCTGCGTGGAGAGAGGACTGCCGGGCCCAGGAAGCCAGCACCCAGGGGACACGGCCGCCGTTGCAAACGGTGCAGTACCCCCTACCAGGGATGGGTTAGGGGACAGATGGTCCTAGGTCCCACCTTCCTTGTGAAATGCGTGTGTGTGTTTGTGAGGGTGTGTGTTTTTGTTGGAATGTATATTTTGAGGAGTGAAGGGTGTGTGTGCTAAGGGGGTGCAGTTAAAATTGGCGGGTAGGGCACTGAGGGGACTGATTACTCACAGTGATGTCCCATCACCCTCCCAACCAAGGGGCCCTAAATGTCTGCGGTGGAGTTGAAATTGGCGGGTAGGGCGCTAAAATGACATCTGCTGCTTGCTGGGAGTGATGTCCAAGCACCCCCCCTACCAAGGGCCCTACATGTCTAAGGTGCAAATACAACCGATAGGGGGGGGGGCCCATTCCATACGGCAACCATGGGAAGGGGACCACTGCCAAGTAGCTCCTCCCCCCAAGGTGCATCGCAGGCTGTTAATGAACACAAACCTTGAAGGAGAACTAAACTGTTGACCTCTGATTTTATCAATAAAGATTTAAAAACTGTTTTTCCGGAGAATGATTGGTGGAGACAGTTAAAGGGGCAGGACTTTTCCAAAAACAGCTGAAGCTGCAGCTAAATCGCGGTACCGTCATTCTTATCAAATGTCTTTTATAGAATCAAATAAACACAAGGAAAAAAGTGTTTTACAATCTTTCATATTCCTAACTACTCAGTGTTTTATCAGGGCCTGTTTGGATGAACAAAGAGCTGATATCCTGGAGATGCTAAATGTTTTTAGATCAGTTAATGGATAATTTCCCACGGCACACCTGACCATCTCCCATGAGACACCGGTTGAAAAACACTGGTCTAAAGAGCTGCTGTTGTCACTGCCTCATGATCATTGCTGAGGCATAATTAATCCGTGTATCAATTGTTTTTCAAATTAAAATAGGGACTGCTTTATTTATGTATCAATTTCTAAACCTTTATAGAAAAACAAATCCTTTTTCGATTTAGCCTTTTTTCTAAAAATCACATTGAAGCAAACACATAATGAACGTTTAAATGCATTTTCTAAAAGTTCCTCTTAGACACACGGGTGACCCGGAAGTATTTTGGTGTGCAGTTTTATTGTGAAGGCTGTGCTGCTCATGTTTTCCGATAGCGGTTCCAGGAGTGGTCGTGGAGCCTGGGCCGCGCCCGTGGGACGTCCATTGCGTGCGTGGAGTTTGATCCGTGATCGCTGGGAGTAAAAATTTAACTCCATAACACACATGCCAACAGGTTAAGGTTGCAACCATTCCACTATCAACGTTTCATTGACCTTTGACCCCAGGAAGAGGCCGCCACCTTGAATTTTCAAAAGAAAAAACCAACAAGCATCTTTAGGTCTGCCAACAAATTGAAACTTCTAGGGATTTTGCTCTATACCCTCCTCCTCCAGCATCATTGGGAAGCTACTTGGGAAAAATTTTGGTTTTAAAGTTTGTCGATTTTTAAATATTGCTATCTATCTATCGCTCGCACATTTTTTACTGGAAAATTACGAGAATTTAAAAACAACATGACATACGATGTGAACATATTAAGAATGTGGGCAAGGTTAAAAAATCTCTGTTCCCAAGGAAATCCAAAAATGTACTTTTGCTGATAATTCCCAAAACGGCAGAAATCTGTTGGTCACCCCCATGGGAGCAAAAAATAAAATGGTTGCTATGGAGATGAAACCAACAGAAATGTGTGTTTTTTATGAATTTGTCCGGTGTAGCTCGGACCACCATGGCAGGGGCAGGAAGGGAGAGTGAGGGGCATGTAGTCAACGATGCTGTGTTAATTATTAAGGGAGTTACGATGAAAAGCTTTTCCTTAAGATATTTCTGTCTCTTTTAGGCATTTATTGAAAGTGTTAAGCTGTGGTCACAAAGTATGAGTTTTTGGCATCAAATCAAATTACTTTGGAAATGTGAGAAAATAAATGAATAAAAAATGAAACTGTTAATCCGCATGTTGGCAGTGAGACCCCGTCCTACTGTTCTAAACACAATGTAAGCAGAAAAACTGCTATCCTTAGTTTTCTGAGAAGGTGATCTCAGTGAACTGCTCAACTGTCAGAAGTTTTCATCGGATGCATCTCATACTTGTCTACACGACTTAATAAACTGAAGATATTTATCAAGCGAAAACAGTTTTTGGTGATGTGAATATCCCTCATCAGGTTCTGCGTTAGATGGTAGGACTGACAGTAGCATTGCTTTGATTTGTGTTCAGCCTAAATAAGAAACGTTTGCCGCGAGGCTTTAGCGTCTGCTGTGTGGAACACGGCAGAGCCGGCCAACGCAGCCTCTCGTTGCTCCGCCCTCTGAAGTGTGCCGGCCATTAAAACACTGTTGGCTAAAAGCTCAGGAAAGCCGTTTCTTTGGCAACTGAGCTGCAGACAAATGACAGCCTCTTGAACGGCTCCTTTAATGACAAACAAAATGAAAGAGCGGAAATGAGGCTTTCAGCTGCAAAGTACCCAGCATGCAGTTTGATGGAGAGGCTCCATTTGGTTATGCTTAAAGGCTGTAGCCCTTTTTCTGAAGTCTAAAAAGAGATTTTTGGGTTAAATTCCCAAACAAACAGAGCAGAAGACATGTTTTAGGGGTGCAAGGCAGCATTGTCCTCCTCCTCTGATCTGAGTATGTGATGTAACAGTACCTATTAAATCCTAATTACTCACCAACAAGGCTCTGAACATAAAAATGAACTTTTGTTTATTTTACTGCTTAAGTTCAAGCAAACAAAAAGTAAAACTTCTACCTAAACATGTGGATAAAAATCTTTTTGATATACGGTGCCCAGCATAAATAAGTACAGACCACTACCGTTGCTGTTCTTTCAGAATCTACATTTTCTACAAAGGTGCGGCATTGACTGCAAACAAGATTTGTTAATTTGCACACACAAAAAGTGATTTTCCTAACAAATGAATCAAGCCCATGTTGCTAAATGAGTACACCCCAGTCAGAGTCTTGGGAGAAAAGCCAAACTTTAGACTTCAAAATTCTAATGAACAGGCTTTCAACCACAGGTGAGTCTAATGATTCATTTCAGGTGTCCAGCACACAGGTGACTAGAAAAGGGCATTTCTAGTCACAAAGAACAGCCCTTCCCATTTCATGCTGTCAGCAATGGCTCCCCATGGAAAAGAAATGTCACAAAACTCAGAAAGAAACTCATTTCTTTGCACAAAAAGGTGAGGGCTACAAGATCAGCAAAGCTTTACAGATCAGTCAAAATACTGTAGCAACAGTGATGCAAAAATTTAAGAGAGATGGAAGTGCAACCATCTCACAGAGACGTCCAGGCCGTCCACAGAAGCTAACATCTGGACAGGAGCGTCTCCTGATGAAAAGGGTTGAAGAAAATCGCTGTGCAAGTTCACTAGAGCTAGCTGAAGCAGCAGAACGCCAAACTGGACGAACGGTTTCCTGTGACGTCATATGGTCACACTGCAGAGGAACGGCGTGCATAGTTACCATCCACCAAGGAAGCCTCTCCTAAAACCATGCATGAAAAAGCACGCCTAGCATTTGTTGGGCCCATGCTGAAGAAGATGAAGACTACTGGGACTCAATACTCTGGAGAGATGAGACACAGATCCCCGATTTTGGAACTAATGGTTTGAAAACTGGATGGCGTCGCAAAGGTGAGGACTTCAAAGGAAAATGCATGCAGTGAAACACGGTGGTGGCAGTGTCCTAATGTGGGGCTGCATTTCATTGATGGTATCATGAACTCAGCAATGAACTGCTCTAAGTAAGTTAGATGATTAACCATAATTTGTTGTTATGAAGTTAAAGTGTTGAATAAATCACAACCTTGTGGAAAGTTTGGACTTTTTTTTGTTCATTGAGCTATCGATTAAATTAGTACTTTTTAAAGTGGGTGTACTCATTTATGCTGAGCACTGTAATTCCTCAGCTGATTTATCATAAAAAGGATCACTTTTTTTTCCACTTTTAAAAATTCTGAAGCACATTTTGGTTTGTTAATAAAATCCATTTATTCTAATGCATATTAGAATGAAATAAAAAGAAGAATCAGTGTGAGACAAAACCCCGGAGAGGAGTTTAGAGCAACCGGCAGTTAGTTTCCAGGCACTGTTGATCGAATGTTTCCGCCGCGTTGAGCATCTTTAATGGTTAACAGGAATGCTGATATCAGCTTGGTGGGCCTTTTCTAACAGGAAATCTCAACAATCAGCATTAGCTTCAGCATTCATTTACCAGACCAAGGATGTGAAGTGTAAGATTTTCTGTCAGAAGGGTCTCAATCTCCTTGCCTCCGCCCCGAAGCAGCTGGGATAGGCTCCAGCAACTTCCCATGACCCCACACAGAACAAAGTGGGAACAGAAGACGCTCTGACAGATGGATGGAACTGGTCAGTACATTTCAGGTTCTATCAGTTTGTTCCGTAACAGCAGGTTTGTGGGCAAAAGCGGAAAAAATAAACGGATCTTAGGGCCGGTTCGGGTTGAAACCAGAACCCGAGCCTTCACTCAGAGCAAATATGGCCAAAAAAACCAGCCCTCCCTGCAGTTCAACATATAAACAAGAAAAACTTCCAATTTAATGGCTGTGAAAAACATTTCAAGCTTATATTTGAGGTGAAATATGTGACTAATGATAAAAAACACAAATCAGACATTGGACTAAAATAATCCACAAGATCATTTCTAAAAGGTAAGGTATTAATTTAATCAAACATATTTCAGAAAAATGTGGGGGGAAAAAGACCAATTCTGTAGTTTTCCTCGTCTGTTTGGCTTCAGAAAGGAAATCCCTCCACATCTATACCTCAATAAAAGCATCATAAAGTAGCAACAGCTGCTAACTTCATGACCTTTAACCCTCTCTTTCCATACTTTCCATTAATCTGAAGTTTTAAGGCAAATTGAGACATAAAATAATCCTAATCTTCATCTGGACTATGTAAAGTGAGCTATTTCTGTTGCCGTATGTCTTCAGGGCCGGATTGCTTTAAGAACGACGGCAGAAACCCGAGCAGCAAACACAGCAGACCCACCAAACAGGATGCATCTCCAGGGATTCCTGGTTAAAAACACTCTCCAGTGCATTAACTCCTGCAACAACAACAATAGGTTTCACTGAAGATATTTAAACTGTAGGGAAATAAATGCAAATGTTCCTGTGAGCCAGCAGGCAAAGTCACAGACGCAAACCTCAAACTCCAGCAGACTTTGGCAGAGCATAGTCAAAGACCTTCAGCTTTATCTCCACACGGCGCCACGCCACGCTGATCAGGATAGAGTCCCCACGTCCGCTGTGAGGCAGTCAGCAGCATCGCCGCCGCCGCCGCCGTCTAGAGCTTTAGAGTCCGTCTCTGTTACGGTTTGAGGAGCTGATGTTTTCGCAAAAGCTACATTCATTTCCAGCTGTGCAAGAAAATGATCTAAAAGGCCAGATGAGAACGAACACTAAACTACTGCCAAACACTTCATAGATAAACAAATGATGTTTCTCGTGTCCCATCAAAAAGGTAAATGAGTTCACCACATTTTAAAATCGTCTTTTCAAAAACTAAAAGGTGGACACTGCCGAACTTTGCAATATGCATATCGCAAAAGTTGGAGAAAATATTGTTACCTTAAATGTGCTAAAACAATCTTATGGCATGTGCACCATATAAATAATCCGTGCCAAAGGAATAAAGTTAAGGCAGAGTCACACAGCCACTGCCTACATTTTCCACGTATGAAATGTTGGTCTTTTGTGATGCATGTGTGATACACGTCATTCATACGCGTTTCTTGGGTTCGTCATTCGTCGCTGTGCTCAGACGTCCGTCGAGGGTTTCCACCAACGGGTCTTTACGTGACTTCGATTTTGAGCTGTTCAGGATTTTTGGTCAGTTGAGAATTACGCGCATTTTAAATGGTTTATACACAATTATTACCTAGGTCTTATGCAATTGTGTGATTTTTGTGAGATGCATATGCAAAGTTGTGTCTTTTCATACATGTACCACTGATGTTTAACTTTTATATGGCATATACGGTGCACACATCTCGCAAAAATGACATATTTGACGCACAAATTACTAATGAATTGCACCTAAACAGCGCAATTAACACACGGTTGATGTTCTGTGTTGGTTGTTCTTGGCGTGGTTTATTCCCACTTCTTCCATGGTTTAACATGGTTCATTCATGATGCATTTCTCACTTTTTTCACGTATATTCACGTATGACCAATGTTCATCCATGTAATGTGCGCTAAACCTCTGTAGTGGCTGTTTTTACACGGCTTTCAGAGGAAAACGCACAGACGGTCAGCACCTAAAGACATGACAGATCAATCCCAACAACCTCAAAAAGCTCCTAAATCTGTTCGCTCCCAAAGGTCTGTCCGGGTGAGCACTGCAACCGACAGCCACCTCTTTAACCTCACAGAAATGTTGGAAAGGTTTTTTTTAAATCGGGTGGAGCTCAGCCATCAGCTGGTGGTGTTTATGAAGGGAGGAGGCCATGGGCAGATCTGCTTCCTGGGGTCCTCTGGGATGATCTGGCGGTGCCTGGGACCAGTTATCTGGTTAGATTTGAGGCCGTGCCCACTGGGCCGGACGTCAGGGACTTCCAATGTGCAACAATGAACGTAATCGCGTCAAACTCCGCCACTCCGTCTGTCTGATGTCCTTGTCTCCGATTTATCTGTAACATTCTTGTGAATAGACGAGTGTGCTGTGCTTCAAAGGATGAAGAAACCTGTTCTGATCAAAAGTCCACATTTGAATGAATTTAAGACTCGATTCTTCCTGTGACTGCTCAGTTATTTTACTCTACTTCCTGTTGAGCAAGAAATAGAGCTCAACCTAAGCAGGAGTTTATCTCTCTTCACTATGCATGACCAAATGGCTGTATGTTCTTTGGAAAGACTGCACCGGATGCCTAAACTCCACGTTTGTCTCGGAGATCCTGAAAAAGGTGAAAATAAAAACGGAGAACTCCATGCAGTGACTCATCTACAACACATCACGCATCATTAAAACCATTAGGAAGAAGAACAACAAGCTGTTTGACAGCTTCAGTGAGCAAGTTCAGGCAGAGACGCAGGAATTTTAATGAGGGACATGACCGACCGCATAAGCAAGCCCCCAAAAAGATGGAGCCAAATACACTTTTTAAAGAATCAGAAATGGTTCATTTCATCCCTGTTGGCGTGAAGCTCTGTGTGATTCATGGTGAACGAATCTCACTGCGCAAATTCCCGTCTAATGGTTACATTCGTTGAAGGAAGCAACTGGTGTCTGAGCTTGAAAGCAAACAGAAAACTCGGCTCTGAGTGTAACATCCTCCAAGCGGACAAAAGCGGAGCGCGCCGCCCATGGCTGCCTGTGAAAGGAGCAGCTACAGTCAATCACAGAAAAGCTGCTTTTGTTTCCAGCAGGTGGAAGGAGAAAAAATAAATGAATCCATGTTCTTTCTTTGCAAAAGGTTTTTTTTGGGAAGAACTCTCATAAATTGTCCCCCGAGCACAAACGCTGGTGTCAGCCCTTCAGTCACACTGTTCCAATGGTTCTGGACTCTTCTCAGTCTAGCAGGGCCAAAGGTGAGGTTCCGGTAGAGACTATACAGGGTGTGTCTTTAGGAACATGACACAAAGCGGACTTTTAGAGACAAACACCACACTAATCTCCCACAAAATCCACTTCAATTCAAATCTGTTTACCTCAAGGCCTTTTACTGCAACTGCAACCATTCAGAGCTTTTTTTTTAAAGATTTGAAATAAACCATAAAAACGTGTTGTTATCAATACAAACCACTCCAAACAGTCACATCTACTACTAGTGATTTTAGTTTAGACTTCTACAAGGCTCTGAAACGATGCTATGGCTCCACTGTTTGCCGTTTTTCCCCTTTAATTAATTGATAATAAGACAACAGGTGAGAACTCTTACCGAGAACTACAGTAAATCCGAGGGCTGATAGGAAAACCCTTCATACTTTTATTATCCTGTTTGTTTATCTTCTAGTCAGCATAAAGACACGAGTTCAGGTCAAACAGAGTCCAATAGTTATTTACAGCAGGTGTAACCGCCCCCCTCCCCCCCTCCCCGCTGTAGGACAGGTAGATCTTACCTCAGGTGGGCTTAGGTTGAAGGCGTCTGCGATCTTGCCGTACAGCTCCTTGACGTTGGTAAATCCCTCAATCCTCCCCGTGGGGCTTCCGTGCGCGAGCTGCGTGTGGAAGACCAGCTTGGGCCGCAGGTCGGCAGGTGGCGGCGGCAGCCCCGCGCCGTTCACGGACGCCTTGGCCAGACTCCCGGCGCCCGCGCGCCCGCCGCCGACCTCCTCGTGGTCCATCAGGTGCTCCTTCGCCTTGTTCTTCTTCCTCCAGGGTCCCAGCGGCATCTCGGCGGCCTTTTCGTCTCTCCCTTCTCGGCAGTTGGAACAGTCCGGGACGCTGATCTCACATTGACCTGGAGCTCCGAGAGAGACTCCTCCTGTCCTCCTCCTGCACTTCCTCCTCCTCTCTCTCCTCAGTCGGTGTGGGTCCTCCTCTCGTCGCGCGCCTGCTGTCGGCTTTAAAGCCGGGTTGTTGTTGTTTTTAGGGAGACCTGACTCGTAATTAAAGGGAGTAGGAAGAGGAGTAAAGCTCTTCACAACCTGCTGCTGCTCCTCGACTAACAAAAGCTCCTCTGTTTGTCTGTCAGCGTGCCGCGGTGCGCAGGCGCAGTGGGACGGGCCGGGATCAGGGGCCGTCGTGCACCTGCGCGCCGCCCACCTTTGCTGAGCCCCCCCCCCGCAGCGAGGCAAAGTCCAAACAACAACAACAACAGGTGTTAGATCCAGAGGAAATAATAATAAAGCTCCCTGAAATGTTGTATCTGTTTGTTGATCATTATAACAAATGGACCTTCAGTAAAAAGTACTACAAGTGTACTTACTACAAGTAGTACACTTGAAGGCTACTATTTATTTAGTATCTATTGTAAAACTTAAAATGTTCCAATGTAGTCTGAAGAAGTATTTAGTTAGAATACTTCCAACTACATGGTCTATAGTAGACTTTTTCTACTTATACTCAAGTATACTTCATCAAATAAACTTCAAGTGTAGCAGCAGGAGCCTTTTAAGACGTACTCAGGAAGTTTGTATCATTTAATTTAATGTATTTTACTGAAAATGTAAATGAACGCCCACAACTTACTGAACATGTTACTTAAATATAACAACCAAACTATTTAGCGAGTTTTGACTCTAACCATTATTACTATGACCAGAAAAGGTCAATCAAAGTTCTCGAGCTACAAAAACGAGTTTTTGCAGCTTTAATCAAACTGTTGCTTATTTTATAGATATATAGATGGAACTTTGAATGATCCCAAGACAGGGAAAAGGATTTCTTACCACAGCTCAAAAAACAAGATCATATTAATAAAAGAACAGATAACAAAAGACAACAAATAGCACTACATCTATACAACACATAACACAATGAAGTGTCTATAAAGTGTTGCAGAATCTAAACAGAACCAAATAACGGCATCCAAACCATGTCTTTCCTGTCACATCGGTGAAAAATATCCCTTTGGAGGACTCTTGTTTAATTACTGTCAATTAGGAGAATTATTCTGAAAATGTCTATAAAACTGCCTTGGCTTTATTTTATTTTAAACGCAGCTTTTCAAACGTGTGGACAAAAACAGCACAAGCCAAAAATGACTTATTTCCCAGCATAAATGCCTCATCACCATAAACAGATTCAGACAAAAAGTGCATTGAACTTCTGACTTATCAAAATAAAAATATATAACACAGAATTTTTACTTTATTCTTAATTTTTTCAACTTAATTAGAACAAAATTATTTTTTTCCCTCAAAGGTTTGTTCAGAATATTATACTTTTACTGTAGAATTTCACTTTTATAGTCTGAAGTTTTGACTCAACAGCATATTTTTGACCCTTACCTTTATTTATTTAGTTAGTTTTTAAAATTCTCCATTTTGGCTAAAACGATTAAGACCGTCAGAATTTTCCGTTCACCACGTTTTTAGATTAAATTTAATAATTAATGCATCTAAAACAAAAAAATGAAGTTACCACTCTTCATTTCCAAACCCACTGATTAGAACTTGACGATCAATTCCAAAAAGTGATTCCGTTTATTGCATGCAGTTACCATGCGATGCAAACATTGCAGAAGACGTTCTCAGGGCTGCACTGGAGAGCATCGCTCACAGAAAGCCCCTCCAGGGTTCGTCTCCAGACCCCCACACTGCGATGGGTGATGTGGCGTCCCCTGGTGGGGCAGAGGCCTCCTGTGTCAGAGGCTGACACTAAGCAGCTTAGAGCTGGCAGCTATATTTACACAGTCATAATTATGTCATCATAGCTCTTCCTTAAACAGTGGGGGTTTTTTTATTCTGATGTTTGCATATCCAAAATGTACATATCTGGTTACCAACAACAAAATATTCACAGTAAGCTATCAAAATAGATATCATTTACTTTTCTCCCGCTGCTGTGAAGAACCTGTTTTCATGAAGTCATTTTCCTTTTTTGGAGAAATGCTACACAGACTACCAATAAAACAAAGAGTAGGAGCAATGCTAAATCAAGTACAGTTAATACACACTTGATTTCACGGAGGAGAAATCTGCAGAAGCTTCTACTCCATAACTGAAACAACAAAGAATCATCTAAAAAGGTCGTGTCGCACAGCCACTACGTATAATTAGCACATATTGCAGCGTACGGAGGAAAATTGGTCGTAACTGAATAACCCTTGTGCTATCTAGTGGGGTCCAGATGACCCCACCCTTACATTGACGTGTTCTCCCTACCATGACAAAGGTGGATAAAGGTGAAAAGACTTCATGTAATCCATGGACACCAGTGAAGATCACAAATCATTGATGAAAAAAGGTTCAGAGCACTGTCTAGTGGGTCTAGATGACCCCACCTCCAACGTTAACATTGGGAGTGGGGTCATCTGGACCAGAACACGTAAATCAACGTAGAACATGAACCGTGTGAGATTATTGCGCTGTTTACATGGCAATTTATTAGTGATTTGTGCATCGATTACATAATTTTAACATGAAATGTGCGCCGTATACGCGATAGGAAAGTTAGACGTCAGTTGTACATGCATGAAAAGTCTGTTAGACATACGTGGAGCGGTCGTGGGAATACACAAATTTGCGAACCACGCGTAAGTGTGTAAGCTTCACGTAATAATTAAACTACGTAAAATATGCGTAAACTGCATAATTCCACACCATCTGCGTGCATCGATGAATGACGAACCCAAGAAACACGAATGGATATCACGCCTGGATCACGAAAGACTCAAATTTCACACGTAGAAAATGCGCAAAATGTACGCAGTGGCTGTGTGACACGGCCTTGAAAGTCTTTGCCTACAATGCACTTGTTGCATACAGCCATATACCTCTTGGATATCTTGCACACAAATATTAAGAGAGCTTCAGAATCCATCAAAATAAAACACTAAAGAGAGTTTCACACAGGTCACTGAATCAGGTCAGACCTATAAGAATCAAGGTTTCATTTGGCAATACATTTCTTCCAGGAGTTCTGTAAGATTTTTTTTGGCAAATATATTTTTGCAACCAAACGTCATCTGCTGTGACTGTGGCAAAAGCCAGCTTCCATCCAACCCAGTACATAACAGTCCAGACAGTCTTTCATTGCACTTGTATCAGTTTGGCAGCATGCGTGACAGTTAGAAAAGCTCAAAAATAGAAATTGCACATTCGTCGGTTGGGCGTCCGTCTGCGTACCGTCACAGCTGGTCTCCAGCGGCTGTGTCTCCTCTCAGGGTCTGAGCGCCGTCATGCTGCTGCCTCGCACTAAGCAGGCAAGTGCCGCTTCAGGACGTCCTTGGCGTTGCCAGGCAACGCATCCGGAAAGTTCACGTCAAACTCCACCACCAGGTCGCCCCTCTGCTCCGGGTTTTTGGGCAAAGGTAGACCCTGTCCCGTCACCGTTTTTCTCAGGCCAGGCTTGATTACATCCGTGATTTTCATGTTGCATGTCTTCCCGTCTATTGTTGACACGGTGACCGAGCATCCACACAAGGACTGCAAAGTAAACAAAAGGACGCCCAGTTAGACAGTAGAAACACGCCTGTGGTCGTCTGCAGGTGAGAACTGAAATGCACGGAATAAAACCTTCAGCTATTGTCTTGACCCTAAACTATACGTTCTTCTGTATCAGCTGAAACTGTGTAAACAATGATTTATTTAAAAAACTACAGTATATCAAATGTAAAAAATAAATCTGCTAATAGCTTTTTCACTTGAAATATAAAATATATTTTAAAGGCCAAGTGTTATTTTACAGTGACGTAAAGTGTTTAGGAAACTGTATGTTTATTTATGGAGTGAGTTTTCTCTAAAGTCTGCATCACATCTCCTAAAAGACCCACACACCAATGAAAATTGTGCTTTTTTTCATGCTATTGTAGCATTTTCTGATGATGGAGGACATATATAAAGAAAGTTCAGATTAATTGCATTTCTGAGTATTTCTTTGTTGAATTTGTTGCGAATCTGGAGCAGAGGAAAACCCTGTTTGAAAAAGCTTATGTTTGTGATACAGCAACAGAAATTGGGGGGACCAAAGTCTTCCTGCTCTGCTGCATTCTGATCATCCACCTGCAGTCCAAAAGATCCATGAGCATCATTGTTTTCCTGGTCTGAGCTGGAATCTGGATCTGAACTGGACGCCTCGATAGCTCCAACATTGCTCGCCATTTTTGTTGCACCGCAAATGTTAGTTTGGGGGTGTGAGGGGCTGTAAGCTAGTGAGAGAGAGTGTAAACAAAGGGATAATGGGATGTAAGAGGAGGGTTACTTCCACCCAGCAGTCCTGCCCACAATCAGAGATGAACTCCTGCCACTCTGCAGAAACTATGTCTTAGAAAATGATACAGGTTTTTAGATTTTGGCTAGAAACCACATAATCATCATTGAAAAACCACTGGGAACGCTTTAAAAATAGATCAAAATATGATCGGAGTGGGGCTTCCATTCTAGATGATGGGCGTGGGTTAAAATAATCATGGGGGAGTCGAATCATGCGTTGGGTTTGAGGTGTCACAGTCCAATGGAAAGGTGAAAGCCTTCATAGATGACATGTTTTTAGACGTTAGCAGGAAACTGTTAGGGTATGACTTAGTTTTTCTACAGCATAATCACTTTAGACCCATTACAAAGCAGATATGTATTTAATAGTCTCCTTTTATACTTTTTTGCAATGTATAATTACTTGTACTGATCTGGAGCTACAGCAGTGTTACTGTGACAAAGCTGTGATCTGACATTTCTCAAGCATCTTGAAGCTTCTTTATCATCAGATGTTATTTGTGGAGAGCTGTTTCTCACGAGAACTTGATGGAATCTGTCTCCTCCATTTGTCTAGATACAAAGGTCCAAGTGTGAGTGCTGCACTCTTGACCTGTGTGATGATGATGAGACTGTCAGAGTTTGAGGCTACACCGCTTTGCACTGTTGTGCTCAAACTAACCTCAACAATCATCATCAGGTCATTTGTCTGCTCTAGACTGCCTTATCTTTTAGTTTAACTGTTTCTTATTCCGGTTCAAACTTTTGGAAAACAAAGGAAAACCTCTGACAGTGAAACGACCTGAAACTCTCGTCTCGGTCTACAGTTTCACCGTTGCCGTCATGGTGACGGATAGTTTTTTTGGGTGTGTTTCACTGCGGGAATGGGCTGATCTTGTGTGGTTAGCGTGCGGCGATCAGACATTCAGAGACGAGGCTGTGAAATTTCTCACTGAGAGCCGAGGAGAGTGGGAGGAACCAGAAAAGTACATGTTGCGTGTGGGCGACCGTCGCCTTGCAAGGGTCGTGAAGATCCCATTCCTCCATGTGGATGATGTCGGTTGCATAAGTGTTTGTGTGTAGATCAGCACTATGTTCATTCAGTACGGGGTTTGAGGTAGACTTCCTCCGGTTTATTGATTGTAACGCAGCTGTTTGGCGTCCAAAGCTTGGAGCTTTGTTCTCCACTCAAAGTGAACTTGCTCATAAACTCGCCGATATGACGAATCCATGTACCAGACTGAAATAGAACTAACGCACCTGTCTTAAGCTCACACGAACAGGATACACGATGTTGGAGCCCTCTCGCCTGAAGTGCGGGTGAGGTTTGTCCTTGATGACGAAGACGATGTCAGCGGGAATGGTGTTGGGCGACTCGTCGCCTTCCCGTGGGAATGTGATCTTTGTCCCCTCCTTCCAGCCTCTCTTGATCTCAATGGTGAGGATCTTATCCTCCGTTCGCATGGTCCTGCCGTCTGGGTTCAGCCTTTTGCGGGAGATTTTCATTCTCTTGGTGCAGCCGTGGAAGACTTCTTCCAGGGTGACCCTCAGTTCATGCACGATGGGGGGGTCTTGCTTCCGACGCTGCTGCCCGCCAAGGCCCACGTGGCCGTCCCGAGGGAAGCCGTTCATGTTGAAGCTGGTGAAGGAGCCAAAGGGGTCGTTCCCATCCACATCCATGTCCTCGTCGTCTCGTCCGTTGGCTTTGCGCCCAAAGAACATCTCGAAAGGGTTGGAGCCACCAAAAAAAGTGGCAAAGGTGGCATGAGGGTCTCCATGGAAGGTGTAGGTGAAGTTGGTGCCCTGTCCATCGCCAGCCGGAGCACTTCCACCCTTCAGACCTGATGGACAACACAAGTTAGTCATCAGTATCGTGACACAGAGGAGATAATGTGTCACAATGCAACAACAGGCTGTAAATGTGAGGATGCAACGAACTGAATGCAACAAATCCACGAGCAGCTCTGTTAAATTACAAAATTACAGGAAAAAAACTGTTGTTCTGACAGTTTTTTCACATTTGAAAATGTGTCTTGTGTTTGCTTGTCATTTACCATTTATCTGAGAGCTTAGTCATGTGATCCGGACTTCTAGTACAGTTTTTCTCCAAAGAAGATCTGCAGTCTCCAATAAAGTTGGTGAGGAGGAGTAAAGCTTTGGATCTCTCAGACGGTTTCACTTTATGAAGTTAACAGTAGATCGATGATACCTCTGATGGTAAAATATGCTGAAAGATATGTCTTTTCTCAGAGGTTAAACTATGATCAATTATCCTACGGTAAGTTTAATGGAAAACAACAATGACTTGGACTTTGACGGTGTGTTCAGACTGAAAAAAGTCCATTGGTCCAGATCGAGCCCTGAAGTTTGCACTTAGTCTGTATTCAGACTGCCGTCTACTGTACTTTCCTGTTTTGACCACCTTGAGAGATGGGTCCGAGAGCGGTTTCTGCTCCCGGACCAGGGGCCGGTTGGGTATGACCATAATGAAAATTTATTCTGGATTTTCGGGGGAAACAAACTCTGGTTCACTTTAAGCGAACCAAATGTCCAGTCTGAATACAGTCTTAGATATATAAGGGGAAGACTAGACCTCTTCACCCACTTAAACACCTTTTTCTCCTGCCAGGTTGATCATAAAGTGAGGGCCTTTGAAACAAAACAAAATCTGAGAAAATTCTTGCGGCCGTGTCACAGTTTTTTCTCGCATATTGCACGGATGAAAATTGGTCATACGTGAAAAGATTGAGAAAGTTGTGGTCTTTATGTGAAATTTTCACAGATGTATCAAAAATGAATCACCCTAAAACCGAAGAGGGAGTACGAATGAACCACGCAAATAACACGTAAAATCGACGTAAAAGCCAAACCTGGCCCAAAATTCATGTGTCAATTACATATTTTTAACATGAAATGTGCGCCATACACGCAATATGAAAGTTACACATCGGTGGTTCATGCGTGAAAAATCTGTTAGACATTCGTGGAACGGTTGTGGAAAGACACAAATTTGCATATGCATCTCGCAAAAATCACGCACAATTGCGTAAGATTTGCGTAATAATTAAACAACAGTAAATGGGCGGCCGTGGTGCAGCGGTAGGGCGGTCGACCCATAATTGTAATATTCCGCGTTCGATTCCCGCCTTGCACGCCCATGAGTCGAAGTGTCCTTGGGCAAGACACTGAACCCCACCTTGCCTCTGGTGGGAGGTTGGTGCCAGTGTGTGAATGTGTGTGTGAGCATGGGTGAATGGGACTGTGACTGTTAAGCGCTTTGGGCCTTTGAAAGAAGGTAGAAAGCACTATATAAGTATACGCCATTCTATGTAAGTATACGCCAAACAGTGTAAATCTCAACCGCCCGAAAATTTTGAATAGCTCAAAACCAAATTCACCCAAAGACCGTCAGCTGAAACCGACGGACATCTATGCACATCGACGAACGCAAGAAGCACTTATGAATGACGAATGTCCTGAATGTGTCACGAAAGACCGAAATTTCATACGAGGAAAATCAGGAAAAAGTATGTAGCGGCTGTATGACACGGTCTTTAGATTGTAACCAACTTTACATCGTTAATCCCAGTAACCCTTATGCTATCCTGTGGGGTCCAGATGACCCCACCCTAATTGACATGTTCTCCCTACTATGACAAAGGTGGATAAAGGTGGAAGGATTTCATGTAATCCATGGACACCAGTGAAGATCACAAAAGAAGAAAAAAGGTTCAGTCATCTGGACCCCAAAAGACAGGTATTGGCTTGCTCAGCGCAAGAAGATAGCACAAGGGTTATAAAATAAAAAATACTTAAAGAAACTATAGATTTGGCTACATTTAATCCTGCCTTCATCCTGAATCCCACACATCTAAAAGCATTTCTGTGGATCTTTGAAAGGTGATGGTGTCAAAACCACACAGTAGGTTGCTCTTCTTCCTCCATCCACACTTCTGTGGTAACCATGGCAATAGTGGAAAAGCATTCCTTTCTTAAAGGGATGCAGATGGTGCATTTCAAAACCATCTATTGAGGCTAAAAATGTGGCCTGTAAAGGTAACTTGAGTGTAAATCGTGTGATGCTGATATGATTCTAGTGAAAATGGTGGAATGTCACTCATTAATGATGGAAAGACATTTCCAGACCCATTAAAGACATGACTCATCTTCTGACTCAGGCAGATTAGTTCTTCAGTGTCAGCATCCATACCTGATTTTCACAGATAATCAGCGGTTTGTCATCACCCTTTGACGTAATAAAATAAAAGTGAAAATAAAATATTAAAGTGATAAAATATGAAAAAAGTCATAGTTAAAGAATAGGGACAAGAATAAAGCACTTCATGCTTCAAAAATGGGTGCAGAACTCAGCTGTGGGTCGTTTTTATATTTAAAAAAATAAGAAGCATGAAGCCAAACCCTCAATAACTGCAGAGAGCTGTGGTACAGTGGTCTGCCGAACAGCTGTTTTCTGGATTTCCCCTGACACTGAGGGACTCGAACTGAAGCCAACTGTGCTTTTGGCCCAGCCATCCACATGCATCACCATGACCTGAAGGGGGGATTTGGGGGCCAATCTGGCAACTCAGAGGGAGAAAGGGCGATAAACGGCGTGAACGTTACCTTCCTCTCCATACTGATCATAAATGTCCCTTTTCTTAGGGTCGCTCAGGACTTCGTAGGCTTCAGCGACCTCCTTAAATTTCTCATCGGCGTTTGCAGACTTGTTTTTGTCCGGATGCCATTTCAGCGCTTGTTTTCTGTAAGCTTTCTTGATATCCTCGTCCGTGGCTCCTTTAGAGATCCCCAGCGTCTTATAATAATCTTTACCCATCTTTTAAAAAAGGAAACAAACAAAAATCACACAGAAATATCAAATAAAAATCGGAATCGCCCCGCAGAGCAGTTGCTTCTGGCCCGGCTCGATGATGATCGATGCTCTTCACAGCCAAAGTGTCGACGTTAAATCAGCGCAGGGCAGAGACGGAGCGCGAGATGAGGGGCATTTGGGGGCGCTTGAGTCAACGTCATGGACCCTCTGTTATTTATCCGCGACTGGACGACCCTCTTTAAATAGACACGGCTGCCCTCCCTGCATCCACAGCGCCAAAGTCAAGCTGCACGTGAACCACGACATCCCATTTCCGGTGATTCCTGTTAGCCGTTAGCTCGGACTTTAACTGCGTACTAAAATGTTGAAAATGTAAATTTATACTCATATATATTTTTTTTCACTTTTTAAAACTGTTTCAATATGTTTAATTCGTTTTTTTAAATAAAAAAATAAAACATTTCAATACATTATACATAAAACCTTCTAATTCATTAGTTTGCAGAAATGTCACTTTCTTTCATTCATAGAGAGAAACAGTTTTAATAACAGTTTGTTGAATTGGACGTGTCCGCTCGGACCGCTCCCGACTGTGACGCTTTCGTCCATCAAATCACTTTTATTTTGACAGTGTATTTCCGGTGGACTCTATTTGAGAGACGGAAGTTGATCTGGAATTGAGCGGCTCTTTCTGGAAAGCAAATGCTGATGAAGCTCGTCATCCTCTATAAAGGGGCCCTTTACACCCCGCACAGGTGAAAAGTGAACAAAAAAAGACCTGCTTTATCTTCTTGACATCACAATAGAAAACCAAGGCAGGACACCCCACATCCCCCACAACCCCATATGGACAAAATGTATACCTTTGGTAAACTTTCACCTGAAACAGTTACTCATCTATTTTAGCATTGCCCCCTTTACTCAATCTTCTGGGCAAATTTTCTGTGATTTCTTTTGTTACAAATCTGCTTGTGTTGTTTGGCTTCCGCCATCACAGGAATATGCCAATCCGATTTTTAAGAAATACATTCATCTTCCTGGCTAAATTTTACTTTCATTAATGCAAATTTTCTAACAAAATTCCAACGTTTTCTTAACTTTAGTGGAGGTCAAACTATATTGAAACTTTTCATTTTTCAAACAACAAAAAAGCTAGAAAATATTCAAATTCCAATTCTGCAATGTTTTTTCATTCTTACTTCTATATACTCATTGTGTGATTTTGTCTGTTTGTTCCTACCCCTGGCTCCTTATGTTGTTTATTTTATTGTGATTTATTTTATATTATTGATATGTTTGTATTGATTTACAATGTATAATAATAGTTTTGAACTGAAACTGACATTTATAATAAAGTTAGAAAATAAAAAATCCCCAATATCCCAGAACCCCAAGTGCCCCAACAAGATGTTACTATCTAACATTTAATAAAAAATGCCTATAAACATTTAAACTGTGCATTGTAAAATGTAATCCACGTGTATCTTGTTATGTTGTGATGAACCTTGTGATGAACGTCTGATAAACTATCAGTGTATTATTTTCTGTATTTTATTTACATCTGTTCTTCTAAGCTATTTATCATCTTTGTGCAAATGTATAGATGAAAGCCATAAGCCTACAGTTTTTTTGGCGGTCCCTTTTAATTGTGCAAAAGAATAAAAATCAAATCAACCCTTAGATAACTTACCAGAAAAGCCACGCTTGCATATATCAAATCAAATCAAATCTAACTTTTTTTGGATAGCACTTTTCCAACTTGTGTTACTCAAAGTGCTTTACATAAAAAACCTAATTGATTTATAAAAACAAAAAGCAAGACACTGCACAAAAAATATGCATAAAACCAGTGTGATGCACAGAGGAGCACCGAGAGGAAATCATCCGCAAGAAGCTTCGTGTCTTTGGGAGGCGTCCCCCCCTTCTGCAGAGGATCAATAAGGACAAACTGTCCTGTTAAGGTCTGTGAGTACTTTTCCCCCAGCAGTTGAATGTATCCAAGAAGAGAGGCAACGGAGAAACGAGTATTAAAAACATGATCAGGGGCCCTTACTCCCGGAGGAAAGGTCTCCCCCTGGACTTGCACAACATCTGTCAGGGTCTGACAGGAAAGACCCCAACCTTGGAATCACGTTGTTACTACTGTTCTTTGTTCTTGTTCATTATGAGAGTTGAACAGTCAATAAGTTATCTATATTTTGAAACGTGCATTTTTTTCCAGAGTGATGAAAGGTATTAAAGTTATTTATTTTAATGTTAATGGACTCACAAATCCTAATAAGCGTAGCAGAGTGCAAACTAAGATGAAGAAAGAGCAAGCACAAGTGGTGTATTTATAAGAAACCCACATAAATGATAGGGAACATTAAAAATGAAAGAAAATGGGCTTTACAAATATGTTTTTCTCCTCATACAAATCTGGCGAGGCGTGGCAATCCTAATCTCAAAAAATTTAAACTTTGAAAAGTCTTTTGAGATTAAGGATAAAGAAGGTAGGTTTGTTTTCGTGCGGGGAACGATAGACGGTAATCTAGTCTCATTCGTGAATGCATATGCACCACCAGGAAGCGACTTGAGTTTCTTTAAAAATATTATGAACATAATTGGAAACAGAAACCCAATGTCTATTGATTTGTGGTGCAGACCTAAACATCAGACTAAGGCCTGACTTGGATAGTTCTAGTGGGTGACTACAAGAACCAAATACTTTATATTAAAAAGTCTGCAATCTTAGAGAAGGTTGGTTTGATAGACATATGGAGAGATCTTTTCCTTATAAGGAGAGACTACTCTCATTACTCGGCCCCACACTAACTTTATACCAGAACAGATTATTTCCTAACTTTTGGGAAAGTTAAAGATAGAATTCAAAGATTTGAAATGGGATGAATAGACATAAGCGATCATGCACCATTATATCTAACTATTCATTTAAACACATGCCCAAAATTATCCACTTGGAAATTAAATTCATCCTTGCTCAAAGACATAAATATTTAAAAAATAATGATAAAAGAAATGACAGATTTTCTTAAATCAAATGATAATGGAGAAGTGTCATTTTCAATACTATGGGACACATTAAAAGCTGTCAGAAGAGGGAAAATTATATCAATCGCCTCCCATAGGAAGAAAACACGTAATAGAAAGGCTGAAGAATTACAAAAGAAGTTGACACAATTAGAAAGTGAACATAAAAAAACCCTTTAACAAGCACGCTGAAACAATTAAAAGAAGTTAGAAATGAAATAACTAATCTTAGTACGCAAGACATAAAGAAAAAAAGAATGTATTTGAAACAGAACTACTACGAAGGTGGATCCAAATCAATGAAAATTTTAGCATGGAAACTGAAAAAGAAAATTGCTGACAGCACTGTTAGCAAAATCAAACATCCAGAAACTTGAAACATTATAACCAAGTAAAGTGAGATGCATGGAGCATTTGAAGCATTTTACAAACAATTGTACTCCAAAGTACCTGGTAGGACTGAGGACGAGATTGATTTTCTTAATTCCATAAACCTACCAACTCTGAACGATCAACAAAATAAGAAAATGACAGCAGAGGTCACATGAATGGAACTCAGGAAAGCCATAAGTTGTTTGAAAACCAATGTCACCGGATTCTGATGGCTTTACGGCAGAGTGGTATAAGGAGTTTAAAGATGAGTTGGCCCCTTTAATGCTTCTTGCATTTAACTGGGTGTTAAAGAAATCACAAATACTACCAAGTTGGAATGAAACCATTATTTCTGCCATCTGAGTGTGGCTCATATAGACCGATCTCTGTCCTTAATATAGATTACAGGCTGTTTAGCTCAATTATGGCCAGGTGAATGGAGGAATCTTTACCCAGTCCGATATGTAACGACCAGACTGGATTCATAAGAAACAGGCAGACACAAGATATTATAATATAATAGAGCAGATAAAACATCTAAAAATAAAGCTATAGACGCGGAAAAGGCATTTGACTCAGTAAATTGGGATTTTCTGTATAAAGCATTGACTAAATTTGGATTGCATAACACAGTTGTTGAAACAGTGAAGGCTCTGTATGCCAATCCCACAGCAAGAGTTAAAGTTAATGGTTATCTCTCAAACAGCTTTACAATCCAGAGAGGAAATAAACAAGGTTGTGCCTGGTCTCCACTTTTATTTGCCTCATATTTAGAGCCGCTGGCACAATCAAATAGACAAAGCAAAGACATCAAAGGAGTAAATATTCAAGGACAGGAACACAAACTTGCGTGTTACTCAGATTGTATTTTAATATATTTGTATTTTAATATATAAAAACCTACAAAATCTTTACCTGAACTGATGAATCTGTGCAGAAAATGTGGAAACCTATCTGGGTATAAAATGAATATGGATAAAACTCAAATACTTGCTTACAACTGCTGCCCACCAGCAGTTTTGGCGATGCAATAACCGATGATATGGCTGACAAAATCAATAAAATATTTAGGTGTAAACATACCCAAAAACCTGACCAAATTATATGAGGAAAATCACATCCCATTACAAAAAAAGATAGTTGAGGATGTAAAACGTTGGAACTTGATCCCCTTTTTCACTTTATTTTCCCGAATTGAATCCATCAAAATGAATATTCTACCGAGACTACTTTACCTTTTCCAGACGCTACCAATACATATCCCTCAAAACCAATTTAATAAATGGGACAAAATCATTTTATGATTCATATGGGGAGGTAAAAGACCCAGATTCGCCTTAAAACGCTTCAATTACATAAAAATGAAGGAGGATGGAGCCTGCCTTCTCTAAAGGATTATTTTCGGGCAGCTCAAATGAAGACGGTGATTAACTGGTGTGATGTGAACTATAAAGCTAAATGGAAAGACATGTTGGAGAATATACTCACTATTCCCATACAAACAGTCCTGGTGGACTCAAATACCCAAAAACAAATTGACAATGTCTGTAATCCATGGTTTAAGTGTACACTCTCTTTATGGAAAAACGTAGTTAAAGAATTAAAACCAGAACGCTCATTATTCAAACGGTATGCCCACGATTCTAATTTTGCTCCAACTAAATTGGATTTTCATTCTAAATATTGTTCTGCCAAAGGGTTACTAATTTGGAGGTTTGATTAAAGATGGCAAGGTTACTCGTTTTGAAATGTTGAAAGAAAAATGCAGTTTTGAAAAGCAGGACCATAAAAACATTTATAAACCAATAAGAGAACTTTATAATTGATCCGGAATCGCACAACGAGCAATGCAGCGATTTTAAAATCGGTGTAATGTGTTCCTGCCCCCTGATCCTCGTCAACACGCATGCGGCTGAGTTTGACATGAGAGGAGGGCATTGCAATAAACTAATTTGCTTGAAATAAAAGCATGCATTAGAACCTCTGTGCTGGCAAGAGAGAGAAATGGGCGGACTCTGGCAACATTTTTAAGATGATAAAATCCTGTCTTTGTTGTATTTTCAATTTGTGGTATAAAATTGATCTCAGAGTCGAAAATAACTCCCAGGTTTCTCACACACTGAGAAGTTTTGTCATTTTTGTCATGTCACCACACTGCTCCCCGTTGGCTTTATCCCTCCTCCTAACCCACAATGTATTGATGGACAGACACCTTCCGCTCATCTTCGTGTCAGAATTTCACCTTTGATGTTATATTTGCCTTTCCAGCAGATCTGGTATAATTGTTACACAGCTTAAAATAGTGACTTATTCAAATCAGCGATTGTATCCCCCACATTCTCCACCTCTCCTCCTTTTATTCTCTTCCACCCCCCTCACACTCTTCCTCTCTCCCTCCCCACACACACTAAACGTAACAAAGAAATAAAAAAGTAACAAAAAGGGGTTTATACAAATTTACACTCTGGTTTTTTGAAGTTATATAACCTCTTTTTGTGATAGTAAAACCTGTCCAACACAAAAGGCCTTCAGCTCTAATCTGTTTGCTGAGCTGTTGGACATAAGTTAAAAAAAAAGAAAAAAAAGAAGAATTTTTGTCATTTTTTAGTTTAGATTAAACAGTCTCCCTCAGAACTGATGACTGACACCTCTGTTTTGTCCTGGTTAAACTGTAAGAAGATTTCTGCCATTCATGACTGCATTTCTAAAATGCAATTTAAAAGAATGTTGACGGACTCTTCATCATCAAGAAACAATGAACCTTGGGGGACTCCACAGTTGATTTCAAAGACCTTTGAAGAGGATGTATCCATAATCTGCGATCTGTGAGATGGGAGTAAAACCACTTTAGTGCGGTACCAGAGATGCTCAAACCTCTCAGCCTGTTGAGTAAAATACTGTGATCTACTGTGTCAAATGCAGCAGTCAGATCCAGTAGTACCAGGACTGAGAGTGTCTGACAGTCCAGGTTACATCTAATACTTTTTTATTAAGGGCTGTCTCTGTGCTGTGGCTTCTCCTAAAACCACATTGATACATTTCAAAGATGTTATTTCTATTTAAAAACTCATTAAACTGGATTGGAACTGTGTTTTTCAATCATTTTACTTCAAAACGGTAAGTTGGATACTGGACGATAACTGTGATAGTTGCTTGGATCTAAATTACTCTTCTTCAGAAGAGGCCTCACCACTGCCGTTTTAAAGGCAGCAGGGAAGACACCTGTCTGAAGAGAGTAATTTACAATGTTTAAAAGCTCAAACTCAAAGAAGTCGTCAAGTGTTTTTAACAGTGATGTGGGGATTGGGTCTAAAAGGCAGGTGGTTGGCTTTAACTGGGAGAACACTTGACCAAGTACCACGGCATCAACCAGAACAAAACTCTCTAGTGTTTCCTCTGGTAAATAAAATGCCAGAGATTCATTCAAAGCAACACCTTTTTGAGTTAAGAGACTGGATCTTATAGCATTTATTTTACTCCTGAAGTGGTCTGCAAACTATCACATGTAGCATCCGATGCTGCTGTGGAGGACCTTTGAGAGTCTCTTTTTGTAAGAATATCTGTTGTTTCAAAAAGAACTTTAGGGTCATTTTCATTGTGTACAATCAAGTCGGAGGAGGGGGAGATTCTAGCTTTTTTATTGCATGACTGTAAATTGTTTGTTGTTCTTTAAACATTTCTTCATGTTCAGTTAATTTAGTTTTCCTCCACCTCCTCTCTGCCCTCCTGCATTCACGTTTCATGGTCTGATTGTTTCCTTCCTCCAGGGTGCTGTAGCTTTAGTTTTTGTTATAAGTGGAGCTACAGGATCAATGGCTGACTTTAATTTTTTGTTAAAATGTTCATCCACTGAATCCCAGGATGCAGGTAAAATCTGAGCCGGAGCTTGATGTCAAATATTGATCAAATTTGCAGCCACATCAATATTTATGTATCATTTCCTCACAGTTCTCACTGGAGCTTCCTGTAAAGTAAAACTGGTGACTAGTGACTACGGTGGTACAAACTTTGAAGAATGTTAAAACCCAAATATGGCAGTTAGGATTTGAAGAATTGCTTTAAATTGGTATAAAAAATTGGTTAGAATTAAAATTTTAGGAATGGTTAAAAAGTGTTGACACAGTCAGGACCATAAATATTTGGACAGAGACACATTCTTTCTAATTTAGTTTCTGTACATTACCACAGTGAATTTTAAATAAAACAACTCAGATGCCATAGAAGCGCAGACTTTCAGCTTTTATTCCATGGGTTGTACAAAAAGATTGCAGAAAAATGTGAAAAACTAAATTATTTTTTAAACATAATCCCTTCATTTAATGGGCTCGTAAGTAATTGGACAAATGAAATAACTGAAAACCAAATAGTCATTCCTAATATTTGGTTGAAAACCCTTTGTTGTCAATGACAGCCTGAAGTCTTGAACTCATGCACATCAGGGGCCTCATTTATAAAACTTTGCGTAGGCATTGCGTCAGAAGTGGCGTACGGATGAAACATAGGATGTGCGTACGCACAGAAATATTCGGATTTATAAAACCGTGCACACGCACATCCTACGCATCTTTCCCTTTATAAATCACAATCAGTTCTAAATGCAGTGCAGCTTTTGCGGCCTCATGACACGCCCATAGTTGCCCATAAATAGTCCGTGAAACGCCCACAAATGAATATTCATTGATTGCGAAACCATGCCAAACACAGAGAGGAAATCAAAAAAACGTAACTTCACTCAATGTGAAGTAGAAGTTATCGTTGGCGAGGTGGAAAAGAGGAGAAAAGTGTTGTTTGGAGGGCACAGTGTGGGCATTACTAATGCCAAAAAGGCACGTGAGTGGCAGACACCGTAATGCTGTAGCCTCACAACCTCGGACCGTGGCCGAAATAAAAAAGAAATGGTTGGACATCAAAGTCGAGGCATAAAAAGCGTCTAGTGCTGCATCGCCAGATTGTGTCTGTCACCGGGGGGGGGGCACCGGAGCGCCAGATGCACCGAGTGACACATGTGGTTCCTCCGAGTGCTCCTCTGTAACGCCGGGCCCAAAAGCCCGCAGAGGTCCAACAGGAAGACTCGGGGAAGTCTGAACCGGCTCATAAGTCACTCGTCCTCGTTTGCCAGCAAGTCTTCTTCTTTTCACTTTCACGTGTTTCTTCCATCTGACGACGGTGTCGCCGTTTCTCATTTCACCCGTTTTTGTGCGTACGCCTGGGTCAGAGCTTGCGTGAAGGACCGCACATTTTCCCGTCAAGTTTGCTTTTTATAAATATCAACTACTGCGTAGAGAGTGGCGTACGCCTTCTTTTGTGCGTACGCAACGTTTATAAATGAGGCCCCAGGTCTTTTTGCGTTGCTGAGTTCACCAGTGCTTTCTTTCTTTCTCAGGATGTACCACACTGTTGATTTAGCCAATCCTCATACTGTAGCAATTTCTCTTATGTTTTTTTGTTTTCTCAGCTTAATGATGGCTCCTTTCACCTGCATGGAGAGCTCCTTTGACCGCATGTTGTCTGTTCACAGCAGAAGCTTCCAAATGCAGCACGAGTCCTCTAATCAACTCCCAGGCCTTTTATCTGCTTCACTCATAATGACATAAAAAGGGAATTGCCCACACCTGCCCATGCAATAGTATGGAAGTTATTGTCCGATTACTTACAAACCCATGAAATGAAGGGATTGTGTTTAAAAAATGCTTTAGTTTTTCAAAATTTTTATGCAATCTTTTTGTTCAACCCATGGAATAAAAGCTGAAAGTCTGCACTTCAATGGCATCTGAGTCATTTTATTTAGAATTCATTGTGGTAATGTACAGAAACAAAATGAGAAAGAATGTCTCTGTCCAAATATTTAGGGTTCTGAATGTATATGTTTTTAGTCAATTACACATGATCACAATAGAATAAAATAAATCCTTTGTCGATTCAGGTTCTTAATTTACAAACAATTATTTTTATTTTCCACATATCTGGAGCATTTCAAATGAATGGACTGACACATTGTTTGGGTGATAACAGCTTTAGTTTAAATCACAAAGACACTACGAAACTCCATCCAGGTCTTCTGTCTTCAATAGGACTTGATGAGACTTAATGGGACTTTATGGGACTTGGTCCACATACTGTAAGGTCAATTGTTGATATTTTAAAATAGATCATGTAAAAGTATAACGCCTGTTTACTGCATTCTAACTACATTCTGCTGACAATCCAAACTGTTGATCCTTTAGTTGCTTCCTCATCCATTATTTTTTGCTCATCTGTATTTAATAATGTTTGATTTATTTGTTTTATTTGTTTTATTTGTTTCTTGCACATCCTGTTCCCTTTGTCTAAAAATGAATGAACCTTTTGGACTTTTTTGAAGGATTGTACATTGTTAACAAAGATAAATTATGACATTCCCACATGTATTAAGTGAACTGTGATCATCTCTGTTACAAAATGTAGTATCAATAGGTGTAGTGATGAACACAGACCTACATTTTGACTAAATCTGCCGTCTATCATCTTATGTTCATGTCTCCATCTTTACTTGAATTGACTACTGCCTGTAACAGTGTTTTTTACAGGATGACCAAAAAAATCAGTCAGGAAACTGCAACTTTTTCAGAACTCTGCTGCTCAAATTCTCACAAGGACCATCTGAGGTTTTTGCACTGACCTCTCTCTGCCAAACAATATACTCTAAAGTTCTGTTGATGGTTTATAAAGCTTTGAATAGTTTAGCACCAAAAAAAACATGATTGACCTCCTGACCCAGTATGAACCAGCCAGACCTCACCGGTCATCTGGATCTGGTCCTTTGTCAGTTAGAGTCCAAACCAAGCATGGGGAAGCTGTATTCTGCTTCTATGCTCCACAGGTCTGGAACAGACTTCCAGAAAGCCTTAGATCAGCTAAAAAAGTTGATTTAAATCCAGGTAAATAACCCATCTGTTCTGTGCTGCATTTAAAAAGTTTGTATTCAAAAGTTTACATCCACATTATTTATCTATGCTTCATTTAAATTCAGTTCTTTCTAACTTTCTTTAAATCTTATTTCATTGATCACTCATAATAGCTCTTGATAGTTTCTTTTGACGTCTTACGTAAATCCCTTTGAATTGTCTTTATACATGAAATTTGTTGTGCTAATAAAGTTCCCTTGTCTTGCCAGTGACCCCTGAAGAGGACTGCAGGTCTGTGCTGCAGCTGCAGCGCCACCTGCTGCAGCACAGGAAAACGGGAGTGTTGTTGGCTGAACAAGTGCTGCATTTCCTCTGAGCTCCAGATGAGTCAGCGTCTGTGTTTGGCTGCAGCACAACTGCTCTGGACACTTTTGCTGATATTTAGTCCCATAATGAAGCAGCCTGTGCTTTAGCATTCACGCAGGAGTGGAAGGAAGTTCATCGTTTTCTTGATACACAATGGATCAGTTTCATCATTTATTTGCCAAATTGGACCAGAACAATGATGGGTTCATCTCCATAGCAGAACTGCAGGATGAGATGAGAAAACATGGGATCCTCTCCTCCAATGGAAAGATGCAGGTAAAAAGGGTTTGAAAGATGCAGCTTTGGGGTAAAATCCAGAGATGACATGTTAGTCAGTTTGTTTCCTTTAAGGGTCTTGTTGATTCTTATGACAAAAACAAAGATGGCCTGCTGGATTATGAAGAGTTCCTTTGTTACATGATGGACAGAGAAAGGAAATGGAAGATTTACTTTCATGACCTTGACAAAAACAAATGTGGTGAGTCTTTTTTTTTTGCAATTTTACTCTGGTTGTTAACTGTTCAAAACTTTTAAAGAATTACGCAAATTATTACTCCTTTCCACTGAGCTTCCTTTTATGTTCTGCAAATAAAACATTTATCTGAATAAAAAAAATCGGACCATGTGTCATAGCCGTGTAAACATGGTGATTTATTTTCATTGACCTATTTCACAGTAAATGTGTGCTTTTGAAGGTCAAAGAGAAAGGAAACCCACAGATGAACTGTTTATTGTACACAGAACTGCAGCTCCAACACTTTAATGGCCCTTGTACTCATACAGTTATCGTGTCTTGCATGAAATAAAAGTCAGAGCTGAAGCAGGGTGTGCATGTAATTGTGTGTATCTCTCTTCTGATCAGGGGTGATTGACCAGGACGACATCATATGTTTGTTTAAGGAGTTAGGAGTGGTCATTTCAAAGCCCAATGCAAAAAAAATTATACAAATGTAAGATTTTTTGTCCACTATCTACAGGGTTTTTCAAGCCTTTATCAGATATATTTGGTTTGACTAATTAAGAAGACTAATTCATATCTGTGTGAACTGTTTTGCTCTAGCTATTTTCTATATTTGGCCTAAAGTGCTTTGAAAAAAAAGACGTCCCAGAAATATTAACGTTTATAACAGACATTTTCCAGTAGACATGAAGGTTCTTCACTGCTTTAGTGTTTTGTTGTTTGTGGTTACCAGGATTGATAAGGACAGTTCCCTGACAGTGGACTGGAATGAATTTCTGCAACACATCATCCTCAACCCAGTGGACACCATTGGGGAGCTGGTGTCGTCATGGAAACACGGTCTTGTAAGATTGATGGATATAATAAGCAAAAACGTGCGTCTGTGGATGCCAAACTTTCTCTTCTTGTAGGTTTTTGATGTAGGGGAGAGCCGGGGGATTCCCATCGAGTTTCCAGAGGAGGTGTCCGGCTTTGGTGCTTGGAGGACATTCGTTATGGCAGCAGGAATGGCGGATGCCGTCTCCCGGACTGTGACGGCTCCCATAGACCGCCTGAAAACCCAGCTTCAGGTCAGACACGGATCAGAGATCTTGCGCAAGAGTTAATGCAGGTTTTCCTGCAGCCAGAAACAAAGACTGAAGTTTTTCCTCCTCTAAAATAAAGACCATGGCAACAGGGGGGAGGTTGCACCACACACCCCTGAGTAAAACTACAACCAACTAACTAACCAATTAAATGTTATTTAAATTTGCAAACAGAAAGAACCTAAATACAGTTCACGATTTCAACTGCACCATACAGGACTCAAAGTGACAAAAACACACAATAGCCATTAAAAAATGGACTCTTGATTGAATTTCAAAGTAGCTTCCTCCTTACTGATTGAATAATTTCATCTTCAACATCCCCACATACATCAAAGCTGTATCTTATATCTTTCTTAAGCCTTTTAGAATAAACTATATTCATAAACAGTAAAGACCAAAAGTTTGGACACACCTTCTCATTCAGAGAGTTTTCCTGTGTGATCCACCGCAGCAGAGGAGACTCTTGGTCTTCCTCTCCTGGGGCGGTCCGCATGTGAGCCAGTTTCTTTGTAGCGCTTGATGGTTTTTGTCACTGCACTTGGGACACAATTTTTCAGACTGACTGACCTTCATTTCTTAAAGTAATCATGGCCACTCGTTTTTCTGTACTTTGCTGCTTTCTTCATGCCATAATACAAATTCTAACAGTCTATTCAGTAGGACTATCAGCTGTGTATCCACCTGATTTCTGCACAACACAACTGATGGTCCCAACCCCATTTATAAGGCAAGACATCACACTTATTAAACCTGACAAGGCACACCTGTGAAGTGAAAAACATTTCAGGTGACTACCTCTAAAAGCTTATCAAGAGAATGCCAAGAGTGTTACGGCATATCAGGATGACCCAAATGCAGGACCAGACTCCAAAGTCGAGGGAAGAGCCAGAGATCTTTTAATAAAAAAAAACAAACAAAAAAAACACCACACTAGGTGGGGAAAAACTCCACAAACATAACAGGACTTGGAACCAGCATGATAACAGACCAAACAAAGAAACACTCCGACGCAGAAAGCAGAAACAGACACACTCATAGAGTACAAACAAATTAGCCTAAACTGCAGACAGCTGTGCACCAATCATGGAGAGCCACAGGAGAGGAGGCGGGGCCCTCCAGGAGAACCCACAGCCAATCTGCACACAAGACACAACAGGTAAAATGAAACAGAACTGAAGACTGTGACAATGAGTCTGCAAAGCAGTAATCATATCAAAAGGTGGCTACTTTGAAGAACCTACAATATGACATATTTTCAGTTGTTTCACACACTTTTTATGTATATAATTCCACATGTGTTAATTCATAGTTTTGATGCCTTCAGTGTGAATCTACAATTTTCATAGTCATGAAAATAAAGAAAACTTTTGAATGAGAAGGTGTGTCCAAACTTTTGGTCTGTACTGTACATGATCATATATTACCTTTGACACACCAAAGAACCATTTTTAAATCTAATATGAGTTATTTTTCCTACCCAGAAGTGAGTCGCCTCGATCTCTGAGGCTCCGCTTTTCACTCCTTGCAGATGTTGCCCAGTTCATGATGTCAACCTAGAACTGTCCTCAGCAGTGCGTCCACAGATAAAGTGGGTGTGTGTGTTAGCCTGGGGGCGGGGTTGGCAGCGCAGACTCTTCCTGGAAGGGGCGGTTCCTCACTTTGTGATGTCACACTATGAGGGGCTGGTGCTCAGAGCGCAGGTTTTTAAAGGAATGTTCGGAGACTCCGTGAATGGATCAAAATACCGCTTTGAGGTTGTTGTTGTGAGAAATGAACATTATAACACACTTAAAAGCTCAAAAGGTTCATTTTTTATTGTATAGGCCTTATAGGCCTTAGCCCTTGTGCTATTGTTAACGTTAACGTTGGGAGTGGGGTCATCTAGACCCCACAAGACAGTGCTCTGAACCTTTTTTCTTCAATGATTTGTGATCCTCACTGGTGTCCATGGATTACATGAAATCTTTCCACCTTTATCCACCTTTGTCATGGTAGGGAGAACACGTCAATAGAAGGGTGGGGTCATCTGGACCCCACAAGATGGCACAGGGGTTAAAGAAATCTACTGGCTGAGTTCAGACTTCATCTTTCGCTTAAAGAGCAAATTTCGTGGGTAAAACAAATGCATATCTCAACCTTAACCATTATTCTAATCTTCAAAACCCATTAAATCCCTTTCAGGGTCACAGGGTTTCTGGAACCAACTTGGCCACCATCAGGCACAGGCAGGGTTCACCCTGAACACGTCGTCAGTCGCATACAGGGTGACACACAGACATGAAGGGACAATCGGAGACCATGAAGCATGATTTTGCACTGTTGGAGGAAACCAGAGCTCCACACCTGTACTGAGAGGACCCAGATGGGATTTGAACCATGCAGGTCCTTCTCACTGTGAGGAGAGAGAGCATCAACCACCACACCACCGTGCAGCCCTCAAGCCAAACCATTAATCCAAAGAAGTGTGAATCATGGGTTGTTTGTCAGGTTGTGTGGGTGAGGAGGTAAGGAAACTGCACTAGAAGTTAAAATCACAGGATTTAGCAGTAGATTTTTAGTCACTTTTGTCAGTCAGCTGTTGAAACCGTGGAACGCTTCCAGATGATTTGGTCTGCCTTCAGTGTGGGGAAAAAGCAGACAAACCAGATGAAAGCTTTCAACTCAGGACCCTTGTGATGGGTTGGAAAACTGTCCAGGGTGAAGCCTGCCTTTGCCCAACAGTTGCCAGGTAGACTCCAGCAACCCAACATTCTGAATGAAAATTAGCAGGTATAGGAAATGGGTGGAATGATGGATCCCTCTAAGTCTGCTGGACTTGCTGGTGTGAAGTTCAGGGGTATAACAATCCTTTTTTCCTAGAAAAAGACTTTGGATTCTTCCAGATCTAAGTGCTGCTTAAAATTTTAGTCCTTATTTTTTTGCATCTTCTGTTTTTTGGGAAGTTTGGGGTTTTGTCTGGAGGATTTATTTTAGTTTATGAATCTGTCACACACTGCGCTGCGCCTGTTTCACAGGTGCACGGGTCCAAGGCCTTGACCCGAGGCTTCAGTGAGATGAGAGCCTGTGGTCTGCGGTCAATGTGGCAAGGCAATGCCGTCAACGTTCTGAAAGGAACGCCACAGTCCACGCTGCAGTGTCTCATCTATGCACAGGTGAGGCCCTCCGTCAGTCCCTCCAATACATAGAATTCATCAGCTCTGGATTGTGTCAAGCAGCAGATCGGCATGCTGGGAAATGTTCTGTCCAGATGAAGGTTCACACCAAAACCTCGACGCAGGAAACGCTGTCGGTGCAGCAGCGCTTTGGCTTGGGCTGCATCTCTGGAGCTGTGGCTCACGCTGTCTTCTATCCTTTAGAGGTATCAGAGATCACAAGCACCTCATAGTAACTCTGCCTTTTATCATAAACTTCCTTAGAAAGAAGTCCAGCGTTATATTTGAAGGAAAAATGTACTTTTGACAACAGTTAAAAACAGCAGCTTGTCTCACCATTGTCCTATAACAGATTTATCAGTGTTGCACAACTTTTCCAAAATGCTTTAGTGAACAAACACCTGAAGTGTGAGGTATCTTAACATGATTGTGTTTATTACAATGACTGACTTCTTGTCTCATTTTACCTCTGCGGTAGGTGCTGAAGGTGAGGCTGAATCTGCAGCAGGCCGGCACATACCATGGTGTCGTGGCGTGTGCCCAAGAAATCTACAAACAAGAGTCCCTGTCGTCCTTCTACAGGGGTTTTAAGCCTAGCATCCTCTGCATGATCCCCTATGCAGGTGTGGAGTGTGCCGTGCATCAGGTGTGACAAAGACACCAGGGAGGGAGCAGATGTCCTTTTATTTTGAAAGACACTGATTTCATCTTTGTTTCTTTTGCAGTCGATCATGAACTGGGCTAAAAACGATGTGGCGTACAACAGCGACTCCAAGCTGTTCTTCTTCAGCTTTGTGGCCTTTGCTTGTGGGCAGGTGAGCAGCTATCCTCTGGCGGTGATCCGAACTCAGCAGCAAGCTCAGGGTAACACCTCCGTCTGTCTGAGGCAGCTTCAAATACTGACCATGATCGTGTTTTACTCATTACTGGTTTGATTTCCAGCTTTCAGGGCAGATTCCCGCTCAGCCTCACGCGTGTTACCTGGACTTCTAGAGATATATGAACAGCATGGACTGAAAGGTTATTATGGCGGCATGGGAGCCAGCTTCGTCAGGGCTGTTCCCTGTGCGCTCATCAACTACGCTCTGACGAGGAAATTTGAGAATCTGTTTTCTTCCATGGACTCTTGAGGAAAAACAGCGGCAACTGTCACTGATGGGGATTGTTTTAGACTTTCCCTGAACTCCTTTGAAAAATAATGTTTTTTTTATGCAAAACTTGATTTTTGTTTTGTTTTATTTGATTCTAGTTTCACCAAACACGAAACATCAACTGCAACAGACTGGCGACCTGTTCAGGATGTCCCCTGCCTTCACCCACGAGTGGCCGGTATAGGCTCCAGCAGCCTCATGACCCCGAAAAGGACAAAACGGGTTTAGAAGATGAATGAATGAATGAATGAATGAATGAATGAATGAATGAATGAATGAATGAAGCATCAAAGAGGAGTTTCAGATTTCAGAGGACTTACAGAGTACTGTGACATAAAGTACTACTTTAAATGTAGGTAAATTGTTGTAACCTTAGCCTCTTTTTTTATAAATAGGCGTTAAAATTTTTATTTTATCACCAACAGTTGAGTTTTCTTTCACTTGCACAGGATTTAATATACCCTGTTTGTCAGAAATGATCCAAAAAAGGTTTGATGCTAGCCGGAGCAAACCTCTGCCAGTGGCTGCATCCCTGTCCTTCTCCATTACTTTTTCCTTCTGCACCTCTTTTTCCTTTACCATTCTCATCCAACTCCCTCCAGCTCCCATCCTACCTGGAAGGCATAACTACTGTCAACATTCATCATCACATCCCAGCGGTACTTTGAGACAGTGGTCCATGCCTTCATCACAACCCGGCTGGATAACTCGCTTTATTTCGGGGTCAGCCGGTTGTCCCTCTTAGATCTACCGCTGGTCCTGAACGCTGCTGCTCGGGTCCTGATTGGAGCGTGAAAGAGGAACCACATTGTCCCCGACTGGCTGCCCCTTCATTTTAGAGTTCACTTGAAGATTCTTTTATTTGTTTTTAAATCTTTGAATGGTCTCGCCCCGCCCGACCTTTTCTCTCCCTACAGTCCAGCCCGGTGTCTCTGGTCAGCTGATCAGCTTCTCCTTGAGGTTCCGAGGTCTAAAAGGAATAGCAGGGGTGAACGAGCCTCTTCCATCTGCGCTCTGAAGCTTTGGAACGCTTTGCACTAAGTATCAGGCAAGCTTCCTCACCGTCCATTTTTAAAACTCTTTAGCGTTAATGTACAGGGCTGTGTTTCAATTTTAAATTGTGTTATACCAACACAACCGTCTGACGCGTGGCTTCCACGGCGTGCGTTAAAAAGTGATAATGCATACTTTGTCAGCCATTAACCCTTACTTAAAGCACTTTATAAATAAATAAAGACAATGATGATCATCACACCTTAAACTTCCAGCTTCAGACTCATCCTACCCAACAGTTTCTTCAGCTCTAGAACATTCTTCTCAAACTCCTTCTCCGTTCCATCATGAAACAGCTTGAATCTATGAGCCTTGCTTTCTTCCCATATGGTCTTTTAAAGACACAGAAGATCCACCTCCCATGTTTTTGCATCTTGTTGACCAACTCTATAGAGTTTTCTCTATCAAAGTCTGTACATGCACAGTTCCTGCTTTAAGTCTTAGAATCCTCCAAAGCCAAATGTATGGATATTTTCTAAAATATACATACAGAAATGCCTGTAACACATCTTAGATATTTGTTCTGTAAAATGTAAAAGAGGCACTTTCTCCAACAGGAGGGAATTTAATAACAATCTCTGAGGAAAACTAGAAATAAATATACAAACAACCTCTCCATTAGTTTTTTACAGTTTTGTTCCGGGTTGCTAAAAAAGTGGACGACTGTGTTGCTCAACAAGCATTTCAACTCACCTCAGAATCCCATACAGTCATTGGTCTACAAAGCAACAACCATGTTGCCGTGGTGGAGCTTGGTGGAGCGTTCCAGCTCCGTGGTGGAGCTAGAACGTTTTTTATATGGGGGGGGTGGGAGGTGGACAGAAGACTTTGGAGGGGTCGCCAATGAAAACAGCAGAGTGAAGGATCAAAATTCAGACAGATTTATTATTATTATTGTTATTATTAAAGACCTACAATGAAATCACATTTTTGGTGTTTTTAACATGTTCTTGCTGCATTTTTTCTCATGATGGTGCACAGATATAAAGAAGATTATTTCTTCATTCAAGTTGTTGTGAATCAGGAGTAGATGAAAAAAGATTACATGTGAAAAAGCTTGCAGTTGTTGCGTAAAATCCAGTCTGCCTGCTCCGCTCTATTCTGATGCATCCACTTGCAGACAAACAGATCCACGATTGTCTTTTTTTTCCTCGTCTGAGCTGGAATCTGAACCGGGAACGCTAGGTTGGAGTGAGAGAAACTCTGCAGATACTATGTCCTGCAAAACCACAGTTTGTTTGATTTTGCCAATAACGGCATTATCATCATTAAAAGACCACTGGGAATGCTTTGAAAATTAGATTATAAGATGATCAGAGTAGGACTTTAATGAGATTTCCAAAAAAATAATTTCATATCGTGGAAATAGTGCAGACATGGCAAAGGCCAGAGCGTTGATGGCTCAGATGGACCGGCATGCACAAAACAGGGGCATAGCAAATATTGTTCACAATGATCACAGTTTAGATTGGCCTCACAGGCGTTCCACAAGGGTCCTTTTTGGGCCCTCTTATATGTACTCAAACGACTTGCAAAATACATCAGATCATGGAGGAATTTCTACACCTGCCACAGAAAGACAAAAAACAAACAAACAAATACACAAACAAATAAAATCTATAAAACTGGATCAATTCAGAGTTGTTTTAACAAAACAAAAAAGAGATTGAACATGACCTTGTATAAGAGGTTACGTGTCTTTGGGGTGCACTGGATTTACCTTTCACATTCAGAAAACGCAAAAAACAAACAAACAAATAATATCAATAAAGCATAGGCCTATTATTCTTATTATATTAAGCAAAACAGATCATTCATGACGGCAGCAGCTCTTAAACTGGCCTTAAACAATATATCTTTAGGAATGAGACATGCTCATTGCGGACTTGTGCCGTACTATAATTTGAATGCTGTTTTATGCTTGTGATTGCGTCAGAAACAACAGAAGTAAACTGGCAATTATGCATCAATTAACCACATTTGCAGCTATAAGTGATGCATTTGAATGCATATCAACGTGCACAGTCCCAAAATTAATAATGGCAAAGAAAGAAAAACGTAATTCTTATTTTTTTCAATTGAAAAAAAACAACAATTGAGGTTAACAGTTTGTGACAATTGTATACAATTATGCAAAGTATAGAAAAGTAGAAAAAAGTACATGACATGTACAAACAACAGATGCAAGATAAAATAAAATAAAAATTTAACAATAATACAGAGGAAGAAAAAAAACTTAAATAAAAGACATTAAAATAAAAATAAAAAAGGGGGTCACATAGACATTTTAATGATTCTTAACTTAGGGGGTTATCAACAAGCTGCAAGTTACATATGATACTTTGAAGTTCCATAGCAGGTTTGTTTTCCATGAAGTTTACAGATGAAAAAAAAGAGCAGAGTTTTTTATAAAATGTAAAAAAAAAATGGTTTGATTTTAAGGAATCGACATTTATAAAGAAAAAAAGGAACAAACCCAAAAGGCGGGGTGTGAGGGGGGCGGGCTCTGTCTGTTATCGCGAGAACATGCGACTCGTCGTCGACTTTTCCCGTGCTCCTCCGGTAAATGAGCCCCGCCATCTTGTTGAACGGCAGAGGAGAAGAGCAGCAGAGATGGCAGACTACAGCAGCGTGGCTCCCCCGTCCTCCAACTCTGGCGGTGGCATGAATGACGCTTTTAAAGACGCACTTCAGCGAGCAAGACAGGTAATAAGAGTCTGCAAGCGGATACAACCCAAAACATGACGAAATATCAAGGCAGACGTCGACTTTGTGCGTTTCTGCTGCCTGGAGATGAGAGCGCGCGTGGCTAAGCTAGTCTTTCATGATTACCGCTGCGCCACACCGCCGAGTCTAAACCGATGTGATCCCGTTTTTGATCAAACGTTAGCACCACGTGTATGCAGATAAGTATGTAATTGTTACAGAAAAGCAATCGTATTTAATAAACCAGTAATAAATTTTGTTTTACGCAAGAAAACGAACAAAAATTCGACGTGATCCTTTGTTGGTCCGACTTCCGCCCAGAGAAATGTAGGCCACGGCGGCGTGGCTTTCCAAATCCCTTCGACACAAAAAACCACCCAAACCGACCCCACTAAGCGCTCTTTCTCTTTCTTCCACCGCCCAGATTGCGGCAAAGATTGGCGGGGATGGCGTTGCGGCACCCCAAAGCAGCGATTTCGGCTACGGAGGGCAGAAAAGGCCCCTGGAGGACGCTGGTGGGTATTTTCCCATGGCTAACCTGGATATCGGTCAGTAGCTCACATCGGCTCGGTGCAAGTCTTGACACCCACTGTTTGCCTGTGTTTTCATATCCAGACATGTTTACATTTTTACACTCCTCATTCTGCAGGGAGACACATTTTTTCTGTTTAATCTAACCTTGCTGAACGCATGCGCACCAAGGTTATGTGTTTTTCTACAATCAATGTTTGTCATGAAATTGTTAGTTTTTTATTGATAAAATGCACATTTTGTGTTTTAACATGATCTGTGTGAATGTAGTCCTAAATCTGCTGACATTGTAAGAAAAAACTGTTTTTAATTTTTATTTCCTGGTATATAAAATGTGTACTGATGTTGCTCAGTGTAGTCTGACCCTCTCAGGGATGTAAATATGAGGGATGTTCTGCACTTTTCTAGCAGAATGTTAATACATGCTCAATTTCAGTTTTGTGTCTTCATTAACCCTTTCATTCCAGAGCACTGAAATAGATTTTGACTGACATATTTACACAAGTCGCTCTTGAATCTGTTGTTTCTGTCTCGCAGATCAACCAGAGACGAAGAAAGTAGCTACAAATGATGGTGAGTGATGGTGGACCTGTTCCATCTCAAAGGTCCAGAAGAACCTGAAAACCAAAATAAAAAGACATTTGCTGCAGATTCTTTTCTTTTTCTTTTCTAGCCTTCTCAGCAATGGCAGGAATGGGTGGCCCGTCCAGGTGACTGATCAATTTCCTTTTTATAACACATCCTGATTTGCCGTTTAGAGGCTAATTCTTTGTTTCTTCTCAAATAGATCATCATCTGAAGAGTTTAAGGTTCCCGATGGAATGGTTGGATTCAGTAAGTGATGTGGTAGTTATATAACCCCAAGTCTTTGAAAAACTCTTTTCAGTTAGGGAGAAGAGTTTTTGTGCCCCCAACTTGGGATAATAACTTTCCAAATTGTTTTTTTTTTAGTTATTGGAAGAGGAGGTGAACAGATATCACGGATTCAGCAGGAGTCTGGGTGTAAAATACAAATAGCTCCTGGTGGGTTTTTGTTTATCCTTTGATTAAAAATCTGATTTTTTTTAAATTTTATTTTTATTTTTTGTGGGAATTATTCCATATTTACAGCCTAATGTTTCTCTTAGACAGTGGAGGAATGCCAGAAAGATCGGTGACCTTAACAGGACCGCAAGACTCGATTCAGTAAGCCCAAATTTAGATTATATGGAGATTATTTTTTGCTCTCGGTCTAGTTTGTGACATCCCAATGTTGCTGTCCTCGATAAGGGCTGCTAAAAGGCTGCTGTCAGAGATTGTAGAGAAGGGCCGTCCAGCTCCAGCCTTTCACCATAACGACGGACCGGGAATGACAGTCCAGGAAATCATGGTCCCCGCCTCTAAAGCCGGACTAGTCATTGGAAAAGGGGGGGAGACCATCAAAAGTCTACAGGTGAGGCTTTAGATGGGCGCGGCATGTACTTCCTGTGGGGCTCGGCGACTGATGGCTTTGGTTTGTTTTGATTTGCAGGAAAGGGCTGGAGTTAAGATGGTCATGATTCAGGACGGGCCGCAGAACACGGGTGCAGACAAACCGCTCCGGATCTCCGGGGAGCCCTTTAAAGTTCAGGTGTGTAGTGATTGCTGATTGGGTTTCCAGCGTGAAGTCTTTGGTGAAACGGCGACGCAACACGACTTTCTCCTGTAACCAGCAAGCCAAAGAGATGGTGATGGAGCTGATCAGAGAGCAGGGCTTTAGGGAGCAGCGGGGAGAGTACGGTTCAAGGATCGGAGGGGAAAGCTTAGATGTGAGTGGCACAAGACATCACTCTAATTTTTTTTTAACGTAAAGGCTTTTAGATTTTAACCGGTTCTTTGTGGGGGGTTCAGGTTCCCGTCCCACGGTTTGCTGTCGGAATTGTCATCGGGAGAAATGGGGAGATGATCAAGAAAATACAGAACGACACAGGAGTCCGGATCCAGTTCAAGCCAGGTGAGCTTCATGACCCGAAGAGAACCTTTTCTGGTTTTGGTCAATGATGAAAACTCATGCACCACGCTGAGAACTGATGTATCACACAACCCTAACTATCTGAGACCTGAACACACACTTATCATGGTTGTTTTAGATTAGGAGGGGGGATTTTGGATGTTTTGATGTTTTAGTTGACTCTTTTCCTTCCCCTAGATGACGGGAGCGCCCCCGACAGGATAGCACAGATCATGGGGCCCCCCGATCAGGCTCAGCACGCCGCAGACATCATCGCAGACCTGCTGAGGAGCGTCCAGTCCGGAGGACCTCCGGGACACGGAGGTGGGAGAGGACGTGGTCGGGGGCAGGGAAACTGGAACATGGGCCCCCCTGGTGGCCTGCAGGAGTTTACCTTTACAGTTCCGACCATGAAGACGGGCCTCATCATTGGGAAAGGTGAGTGATCGTGCCAAGCGAATGAACCCTGAGGCAACTTTCAGTTCTTACTCGCTCGTCTCGTCTTCTGCAGGCGGTGAGACCATCAAGGGCATCAGCCAGCAGTCTGGAGCTCGCATCGAGCTGCAGAGGAATCCGCCACCCAACTCTGACCCCAACATCAAGATGTTCACCGTCAGAGGCTCCCCTCAACAGATCGACTACGCCAGGCAGCTGGTGGAGGAGAAAATCGGGGTGAGACGGAAAGCAGCACCTCCCCGCCCGACACCAGCTGGTTCCAATCTCCTTCCTGACGGCTGGTTCGCCTCTTTCAGGGTCCAGTCACTCCCATGGGTGGCCCACATGGTCCTCCTGGCCCACACGGAGGACCAGGCCCACATGGCCCTCCAGGTCCCCCTGGTCCCCCAGGAGGACCCATGGGTCCGTATAACCCCGGGCCGTACAACCAGGGGCCTCCAGGACCACAGTGAGTTCAGCTCCTTTTGATGCTGTTTCAGCCTTATGCTACGTTCACACGGGGCATGTAATGCATGTTCAAGAAAATGCTCGGAATTCGTGTTCACACGGGTCTGTCGCTACCTGATGCGGTGCAAATCTGGTGGATCTTTTCCCAGCTTTATTCTGATATATCAAAGTCTTGGGGTTATATAACTACCACTACCAAATCACTACATAATTCAAGTCCTTGATTGGTCAAAGTTCAACTGGTTTAACTGGTAACGGCTTCAATGGCCGTGGGCTTTGTACGAAAAGCCCGAAAACAAAATTAAAAACTTTGGTACTGAAACAAAGAGTTTTGAACGTGACTTTTCATCTGAAGTGGAATGTGCATTTACAAACGCACTCAAGGATCTGAGGAGTTAAGAGATTTTCCTGTTTTTTATTTTTCCATCATCAGCGGTCCTCCCGCTCCTTATCAGCCTCAGGGGTGGGGCAACGGCTATCCCCACTGGCAGCAAGGACAGCCTGATCCAAGTGAGTACAGTTTAATCTGGATTGTTTAGTCTCTGTGTCAAATAGAGAAAATCTAAACCTCAGACAAACTGTTCCTTCATTTACCCTCCTGTGCTGTGAAAGCAGATAAAGCTGCAGCTGATGCCAACGCAGCCGCATGGGCAGCTTACTACGCCCAGTATGGCCAGCAGCCGCAGGCCTCCATGACTCCAACCAGCGGCGCTCCCGGCACCACTCAACCCAACGGCCAAGGTAACCAGCTCTGCGGCGCCCACTCTGTCAGAGGAAGCAGGGGCTGCTTAGGCGAGCATAGAGCAGTGTAGCAGAGTTAGCTTAGCGGCCCGTGCTCTCTCAGGTTTTGCTGAAGCCATGCTTCACTTGTTATCGAAGGACTTTGCTTTTGCAGAGATCCCTTTTACTTTAATCCCAGGGACAGAATAGTTTTCCTCCCACTCCAGGCAGGTGGAGGACAGACGGCTGACTTAGATTTATTAATTACAAGTACCGTCTTTTTTAACAGGTGACCCACAGGCTGCAGGTCAGAGTGGACAAACAGATTACACCAAGGCCTGGGAGGAATATTACAAGAAAATGGGTATATAATTGTAGTTTCAGTGTTCAACTGTTCACATGAGACAGTCTAAACAGCCACTGGGCTTTCAGCCAGCTTCTTTTTCAGCTCTGGAAATATGTCAGAACCACTGGCCTACTGGTTTTCAGTGTGCTAACTTTGTTTTGTGACAGTCCATCCCTGCCTGTGCTGTTTAGACTGCAACTTGTTGATTATCTGCAGGCAGGACTCAGCTGAACCTCCTGTATGACATAAATATGTCCAGATTATTTGGTGGCAGAGGTGGTGTCCCAATGTGCCATGACTGTTTTTCTGTTGCTGAGTGCATGTGGAGTAAACGGCTGCTTGATCCGTTGGGTCTTGTGGATGTTAAGTGACTGTTAGGAGGTCAGTGGTTTGAGTTTGTCAACACAGTTTGTCCTTCTTTTCACAGGTCAACAGAACCAGCAACCCCAAGACTACACAAAAGCCTGGGAGGAGTATTACAAGAAACAAGGTTTGGACTCTGATTGATTTGGGTTTTCCAAAAGAACCGGGCATGTTTGAAACCATGATGAAGCGGGTGCTTTGATGCTTTTGCAGTCCTCTTAGTAGAGTTGCTGTTTTTAAAGGCACCCAACAGAAAAGCAGAAGGTTTCTGACCAGCAGCCCACAGCCTCCGGCTGTTTGGTTCGTTCCCCTTCTCATAATTCTCTGCAGTTTATGAGACACGGTGACATGCTTGTCTTATTGTCTGATCGTTTCATTGTTTTAGTTTCTTTTTTGTTTTCAAACATAATCCAGAAGCCAAACAGGCTTCTCTGCATTTTAACTGACGGTGTTGATGTGCTCTCCCTACGTCACGTTGCTGAAACAGATTCAACATGTTTGACTCGTTGATGTTACTCGGACTGAAGGCCAGAACTCCCAGTTCCCTCGATACATCAGACGATACGTGGGCCATTTTATCAGGATGTCCAAAGCTACAATTAAAAAAATCAAGAGTCCTGAAAAATTCCCAGAATTCCCTGTGGAAAAACTAGTGTTTCAATACTCACTAGATTGGCACACAAAGACCAGAATGCATTGCGTTTGCACAATTTAAGACCAACTCCAATGAAAGTGGTGGTTTTTACATGTTCTTGTAGCATTTTTCTCGCAATGGAGGATGTATATTACAGAATTAGAGCTCAACATTGTATCTTTATTCAAATCAGGTTTTTTTTGGTAGTTTCAGGTAGTTTTGAAAAAGCTCCCTAGTAGCTAAGTGAGAGTGGCGGGCAGTAAGCTAGCGGGAGAGTGTATAAACAAAGGGATCATGGGATATCAGCAGAGCCCAGCTTCTTTGCCAACGGACCCAATCGATTGGTTTTAGTAATTATGGACACAGCCTTTGGTGGCTCTCCTGAATTAAACTTTGATCAGAAGTAGCATGACATGGGGTCAAAACGTGCTGAGAAGTAGGTTCAGGTGCAATAATCTAAAACAAGCTGTTGAAGCTGTAGCGCCCTCTGCAGGACAAGGCCCCAAACCCTCAGTCATGGATGACCTGAACATGTGAATCTCCCCTGACTGCTTCATTTATTTATTTCTAACAGCATATTATGTTAATTGATGACGATAACTCTCTTTAACCCCCCAGGTCAAGCAGCCCCTCAGGCCACACCCCCAGCGGCGGCAGCAGCAGCAGGCTCTCAGCCCGGAGGCCAGCCTGACTACAGCGCCGCCTGGGCGGAGTACTACCGGCAACAGGCTGCTTACTACGGTACAGCCAACCCTCAGGCGATGGGTGCAGCACCACAAGCCCCTCAGGTACGCCCCCCATAACAACCTGCCCTCCATATTGACTGCCACTAAGTGTTTGTAGCGTGACCCCGCCTTCCTTTCTCAGGACTTTACAGGGATCCAGTGAGCGCGGCGTCCTCGCAGACCTAACCAAAACCCTTCCTTCCTGAACAGGTGTTTGTTTTATTTTTGGAAGCTGAGTCAACTGTTTCTGCTGTTAACATGCAACGTATTTTCTATGTATTTCTTTTGCACAGGGCCAGTAATGTGAAGTGGACATAAAGTAAATGCTACATTGTCGAAACAAAATCCTTTGTTAAATGTTTGGATGCAGACGCCTTCAAGATCTTAAATTTCCTTGGTTTGAAAGTGTTTCACGTAGATGGCAGATTTCCCGGCGAACACGTCCTCTGATTTTCTTCTGTTCTTCCTTTTTTTCTTGTAAATGCTTTGTTTTTAGTGAGGTAACTATACATATGGTCATTCCAGCCTTGTATCTACATTCAATGTGGTTAGAACTCATGTTTATTAAACTGTAGACATTACCATGTAAATCATCTCAGTTTTAAAAATGCTGTTGCCTGCTGTGTTTTTGCAATAAAGCAAACTGAAACCTCCTGTGTTGGTAAGTTGGGGTGGTTGGAAAGGGGCGGGGCTGAACTTTTCTGTATGTTTTTTTTGTTTGACTGGGAAGTGTGAGGGGGCGGGGTTTGGGTTCAGATGTCTGATGACGGTTTGTTTTGGAAGTTGTGCTCTCCTGTCTCTCTCCAACTGCCTCTAAGGCTGACAGTAAGAAGCGCGCGACGATCGCCATCCACTAAACGTCGGCGCTGATAAACGATCATGTTGCTGTCGTGACTGTAGCAGTAGAGCCGTTCATCCTGAGATGGTTGACATGTATCTGTGACAAATTCCATGCATTGACTGCGTTGCAGTAGCCCTCTTCTTGTCTATATTGTTAAGCTAGTATGCACTGTTTGCCTTGATAGTCTCCTCTTCCACAGGCAAGTGTAGAAAAAAAAGCGGTAAGCAGGTATTCTGAACATGTTTTTAAAGAAATGTCCCGTATTTTATTATTTTTTTAGTGTTATTTCTGTCTGCTGTTCTTTCTCCAGGACAGTCAGGTAAACAGCCAATGTATAAGCAAATGTCTCTCCATGCCCATGTCCAGATGTGTGCACATTTGTTTTCCCTTTTTTTTTAAAGAATTAATGTTTTTTTAATATAAAAACATTGCAAAAATCATCTTTGCTCTGCCCATTCTGTTAGTGTTTATTCAATATAAGAACATAGTTGTTGTAGGGTCGTGGGTGGCTAAGCAGCCTCTTCAGCTCTTCGTCACTCCTGTAATGTAAGTACAAATCATGACTGAGAAATCGCCTCTTGATGCTTACAAACTGCTGACGATGTAGTGTATACATATATATATATATATTTATCCATTCTTGTCAAATTGCCATTTCTTGATTTTTGGGTAAGTATGTTCTGTTCTGAGCAGAGGCGATTCACTGCCTAACCTTCAGACCTTTGAGTTCCTGTGATGTTCTGGTAGCGTTTCAGGCCTGTCTGGTCCTCAGTGAGGGTTTACGTTTACTGATTCGCCCCTGATCTAAAGGATGTGGTGTGGCGCTCTTCCCTATTTGACCTCGAGGTGCCATATGTCCGAATCTTTCTGACCCTGCCTACCTCCAGCCAGCGTAGCATGCTTAGGCCTCTGCCGATGTGTCTCCATGTCCCATGTAAGCATGTGGAATGCCGGTAGCAGAAGTGCTTTGTAGCTCAGCCGTGATCCGGGAAAACTTTGTCCAACGTGAAAGTGGGAATTAATGTGACTGCATTGTTCACTGACGGCAAAACAGTGCGATTATATCTGATCTTTGCAGTGTCTTCCCAGACCTTGCACCTTAGGTTCTGCTGCAATAACACAGGTAAGCGAAACCTAAGGAAACAAGTGTATTCTGTTGAGTGACCTTTGACCTATTGAATTGCACAGAAATGCTTACCTGTTGTCAACCTGCCTCAATGCATTTTTTTAGTGTGAAGAATAGTGACGGTATGATCAGCTGTTTAAATGATGTGCTTTCATTGAACTGCATAACTTGTTACATTATGATTCTGAGAAAAAGTCCATATAATGACATGCTGTGAGCTTTACCCTGGTAAGTTCTGCGGGTTCTGTACGGATCCTCGTGGTCGTCTCTGGTGTTGACTGCATGCTCTGAAGTTAGCAATGTGTTGCAATGCTAGGAGAGGAGGGTGCCATACATGACCATGCTGTTTTCTGGGGGAGGGGGGAGAGTTGAATCTGCCTTCCGGCGCGATGCACAATCTGTTACTGAAACGCTGCTGCCTCTTTGCTCACAGTGTTGGAGGATGCTGCAGGCTTAGGTCATAGTCAGGCCGTGTCGTAGTTTGTGCCCCCCCTCTGCTGCTGAACGTAGACCGTTCAAGAGCTCCAGTCATAAGGTAAAGCAGCAACGCATTCAAATGTAACGTCTGTGATTGCAACGTTGTGGTCAGATACATGTGTTTCCCGTCCGGATTGTTTCACTGCTGTACTTTACAGTGATGGTTGGATGAGAGAGCAGGAACCATTGTACTTCATTGGCACATGCAAATATTTAGAGTTCAGTAGCTGAAGGGTTCTGTCAGGTTGTGTATGTGAACAGCTCAGACACACAGTTGGAGGGGTGTAGAGGACTAACAAGGTTTCTAAAATGTGTTGTAAAAAAAAAAAATCTGTTTTTGTAGATCTTTTCAATTGTTCTGCTCATCAATAAAGTTGTTATAAAATGTTCCGGAGTTGGGAGTTTGCTGTCCGGACGAAGAAGTTGGGGACAAAACCACATTTTTTTAGCCTTTATTTGCTGGTTTGACAAACGACAAAGCCACACATTCACAAAGCAGCAACAACCAGGTGCCCAAAGACCCCAAATCAGGAAGCCCATTCAGTTTTCAATCAGGGTTGTGACTGAAATACTTCATTCTATCTCATGGGGTCCAGATGACCCCACAAGGGTCATGGCAAACTGAAGATCATTCTGCAGTTTCCCAGAAACCCTAAAAAAATCTCATTCACTGCTCCTCTGGGACAGACCGCTAAAAGCTTCAGAAGCTGCGAGGTGGCGCTGACATGAACATACGTGTGCGAAGTCTCAACACGGCAGTGAAGAACACGCGGACAGACGTGGGCGTGTGTGCGTTGACGGTAAGGCTGCTTGTGTTGCCCATTTTCAAAGACTGGCACAAATCAATGACGATATTTTTCTCCTTTACTGGCCGACTACCCCTGCAACCGCCTTTAAATATTCTGTCCCTCCCCCTCAGAGGAGGCGTGGCTTTACCACGAGCAGCATGAACATCTGACTATTGCACTGCTGACATTAAACAGGATACATTCAGCTGATCTGATGATCACCTTCACATGAAAACACAGGTGCAGCTAAAATCACAAGATAACCCTGTTGAAAGTCAAATAAATACCTGCAGCGTCACACAAACTGCGTATGTGCTCTAAATAATCATCGCAGCACGGTGGATTCTCATTATTGCTATGATCTGTGAGGCATGGCACTGTAGAGAAGCTCACATCCAACACCATGGAGATGTGGGGGCACATCTGCACCAATACGCTTCCTTTGGTCCAAGTGTTGGCTCACCCCAACACCACAGCTGGAAATTCACTGTACCGACGCCTCCAGCAGGGCCGTGGGGAGCAGCGGCCGCTCGCCACCGCAGCCGCCGAGGGCCGGGAGGTGCTCGGCTCCCAGGTACGCCAGCAGCAGCTCGGCGCGTCGGTGCAGAAGGTGCAGCGTGTCCTCCGCCATGCTCTCCACCGTGGAGTATCGCACCTTATCCAGATCAAATACGTCCTTCAGGAAGTGCAGCACCTGCTCCTGCAGACACAACACGCTGCATTGGTTTCTGCACGTCCGGCTCCGCCGTCCCCAAAGCTGCACCTTCACATGTCTGACCTTGAAGAAGCGGCACAGGTCCTGCAGGGAGCTCTCTGGGCCGAGGAAGCCCCAGGCCAGAACTGGACTGATCTGTTCGCACACGGCGTAGAAGCGAGCGATGAAGCCATCAGGAACCTGACAGTAAAAACAACAATGCATTGCATTGACATGTCAGTCCTGTGACAGCACATGTTAGAACAAGTGAAGGATGTCAGACATGAACCTTCATGTGTTTCCTCTTCTGCTTCAGGACGGACCAACAGCTCGATGCGACCGCCTGAAAACAGCACACGGCAGAAATGGGTTGTACACGCGCTTCTGAAACAGTTTCTGAGCTTCTCCTGCTTTCTGCACATTGTCAGTCCACGGCTGTAAATGTTCTACGTAGTGTGAACCCGTGGAATTCGTTAGGGGTAGAACCCAACGAGATGGCAAACCGGAGGACGCCTGCTTCTGCAAAGTCCATTCATTTCTGTTATGGTCCGGGTGAATCCTTGGTTCTGATTGGCTGCTGGGTGTGCATTAAAAAGCGATAATGGACATTGATAATGTGTATCTAAAAAAGTAGTTCCGGTCAAGTAGCTCATCAAAATTGATTAAACACATCTGTTTTGGGCGTGACCATGGTATAAGGGGTTAGTCCAGGGGTCGGGAACCTTTTTGGCCGAGAGAGCCATAAACGCCACATATTTTTTAAATGTAATTTCGAAAGAGCCATACAATAATGTAGTGTCCCTTTCCCACACTGATGCACGGAGACTTAACCTCTTTTAAGGTTCTTTATTCTGGTTACTGCAGGCCGCAACAAACGCCTCACAATTAATTCAGCAACTCCTGAATCTCTCCCGCCGAGACGAGACGAGACGAGAGCGCTTCTACCAATTTTATATTCACCTGCTCCCGCTCCAGCCCTCCCATTTCCCTTATTCTGCCCATAGCTGAACCCCATTGGTCCAAATTACCTAACAACAGGCTGAGTGACAGAACTGAGGGCCAATCAGATCTCTGCTTGATGCGTTTAATGAACTCCAGAACTTATAACGCGGCCCAACAGCCAAGTTTAACTCAGTCCGCGACAATATGTTTAAAACTAAATATACAAATGAATATGTGTATTTGATTTAATTTCAACATTTTTAAATTACAATAAGTCTGTGGATTCTTTTTAATAACATTGTAGGTTAGTATGAATGTTGTGTAGATGTGACAAAGACTGATCACATGCAGACGGGGAGCCAAACACACACTCACACGCTGCAGTGAGTGACGGGAAGCAGGTTTTACGTTTTTACAATCCCTGCGCTGTTCACCTTACTGGCCGTGCCCACAACCCCCTCACCCCCACCCTCTGGTTTCTTCCTCACACATCCCGTCCCCGCTACTGCGCGCTCTTTCTCAGAGACGGGAGCTCGCACGCAGTTTTAGGCACGGCAATTCACAGGTTTCCGGCTGGTACAAACTCTGTGAAATAATAGATAATAGTAACTGATAGCGCTGGCACAGATTTTTTTTCTCCAAGCACCGCTACCACTGCGCGCCTCTGGCATCGCATCGCGCCCGAGAAGGACTGGTCTAATAAAAAAAAAAAAAGTATAATTAAAGATTTGTCTGCGAGCCACATGTGACCATCAAAAGAGCCATATATGGCTCGCGAACCATAGGTTCCCGACCCCCTGGGTTAGTCCATCATCAGATAACGGACTTCACCAAAGCTACCATCCTCCTCTTCACATCAGATGGTTCATCCGTTCTTCGTCCGTTGATTTCTGATAATGGACAGCTCGTCGGGCGTTACCTCGCTTATGCCACAGTCACCCAACGAAATAAATATTCAGTTATTTGTACTTTTAACTTGAATTTAAACGCGTTTTTGTCACAAGTAGTGGACTATTTTATACGCAGTGCAACATGTTATCATGGCAACTATCAGGTCTGCACCGACCTCACTCTGCGGCGGCGGTGGAAAGTCGTGTTACGTGATCCAAAGCATCACTTCAGAGGGAAAGTTTATCCCTTAACGCATCTTTTTGTCCAGACGATGAAATGTGGATCAACGAAAAATTTCTGTCAATAATGAATAATAATTATTATTCATTAATGACATTATTTGTAAGACATTTGAAGGACAAAGGTCTTTTCTGCTGTGGGCTAGCGTCTGTTCACCTGTGTTCCAAGGTTCTGTTGCGTCGGTTTCCTGCAACGTTGAACATTCAGGCTACGTGACCAGAAACTTCTTTTTTATTTTCTTAGGTGTCCATTGTGACTTTTTAATGGACACCCTGCAGCCAATCAGAATCGACTATTCACCCGGACCAAGTGGGCAAACCAAACAGCCTCCTGAACTCAAACGTTCTCACCGTCTCCTTGAAGGAGCTGTTCAGCCAGCGGTTGTTGATCACATTCTGGATGGAGAAAGGAGGGTTCTCCAGGTCCTCAAAGGAGTCCATGAGGATGAAGTCCAGGACAACGTCATAGAAGTTCAAGTGTTTCACCTGGGGGGGATGAGAGTCATTATATACTGCTGCTGCTTTCTTCCGGAACAGGAGGTTGAGGCATGGGCGCAGACAAACCCCTCGTGCAGCAAGCTCCACCTCCGTGTCCTCCCAGTGTTTGGCCTCCTCCAGGAAGGAGATCATCTCCTCAAACACATCCTCGAACCTCTTTGGACTCTGGGAGGAGACGGGGACATTTAGGGGAGACCCCCCCCAGGAATGCAGATGGTTTTGCCGACGGTCAGTTTTACCTTCTGAGCTTGAACGATGATGGAAGACAGGATCTTCTTTCCCGTGTTGGCCAGAAACATCCTGGTCGTCCGGTCGCACAGAATCAGCTGCAGACAACAACCACCTTAAGTCATTACATCTGACGTCGAGCTGCCTACGGTTTTCTGCTCAATGACCTTGGAAATAACCTCAATTTAAGCCAAATGATAGAAACGATGGCAAAAGGAGAAATCCGTAAAGACGCTGCTGAAGCATCAGAAACAAAAAGTGGACCTCAGGACTTTTTAGGATCAATTTTGCTGAAATTTGGGAGCTCACCTCTAGAGAACCAGACTGGTGGAGGTTTAAAGTTCCACTCTTTTCAAAGCCTTCTCAGTGGTCTGTTAGTTAGGATTAGGTTGTTTTTATGCTAAATTTAAAGACTGCAGTCATATTTTAGGACATCAGAAAAATGGGACGACCATTTCTGATGACGGAGGACGTGTATGAAGACAAATTAAGCTTCAAATTACATTTCTGAGTATTTCTTTACTCATATTGTGGTAAATCAGGAGAAGATCAAAGTAATGCAGATTATAGATGTCTTAGAAAATGACTAAGAATAATGATTTTATTTGGGCTAAGAAACAGTATAATCATAATTACGCTTTAATAATGAATCCAAAAATGTTCTCTGGTGTATAACCTACGATAGGGACGTCATTCCAGGTTCTCACCACAAAAAAATCTATAGAATGGAAGCGAAAAGGCAGAACAGCCACGTGCACATTGATAAAAAATAGAAACGTCCTACATTTTGAAACTTTAAAACAGAAATTCAACTTGACTGACCATGACCACTTCAGGTTTTAACAGAATAAAGGTTTCTTTAAAGATGGAATTTGAACTATTGTTGAAATTTACAATTCTAAAACACAGAATTATATCAACGCTCTATAAAAACCTAATGGAAAAACACCACATATACTAAAAAGAAATGGGAAAGGGAACTGCACATAAAAATATCAGATGAAGATTTGGGAAACACAGAATTCATCCACTTCATCACGGACATGTTGGAAAAACACAATTAGATATTTTCTAACCCCAAAAGTCACAAACCCGACACTTCAGTGCCACAGCCATGTTGGAGGAAATGTGGAGACATAAACGTAGATCATTCCCATATTTTTGGCTCTGAAGCTTTGGAAGAATATTCACCAGATTATAACCAAGATCCTGGGCTACAATATACCAAAGACATGCTTATGTCTGTATCTGGCAATATATCAGAACATGTACTCAAAGATATTTAGTCAAAAATGTTTTAGCTGCAGGCAAGAAAACATCACAACAGTACAAGACAGAGTGACCAACACTGCAGAAGATGAAAATGGAGGAAATATATGAGATGGAATTATTTAACTATAGGATAAGTTGGTAGAAATGGACTAACCATAAAATTACATTTATAAGGACTTGGATAATGTTATAAAAACCTATAGAGCCCAGGCATTTCTTATTTTTATTATGATTTTTCCTATTTCAAGCTTTTTCCAGGTCACCTCTACAGCAGGAACATGAGGCTGTAAGGATCTGATCAGGCCGTACCTCACACGCCTGCCGGACGCAGTGCAGCTTGGCCAGGAAATCCAGGTCCCCGTGGCACCCCAGGACTTCCGTTCTGTCAATCCAGTAAAACACAAACGGTTCTGAAAAAGATCCAGCTCTTTGGCCTCAAAGCGGCTGCAGGTCCCACCTCAGTACCCGGCAGGAGATCTGGCCCTCCTCCGCCATCTGCAGCGCCTCCTCGTACAGAGGATGCTGAGCGAAAACCCCTCTGAGGTCCCGCTGCTCCCCCGCCTGGGGCTGAAACAGACACCGCGGGTTTGAATCCATGCCGCTTCTCTTGAAAACGGAACACAAACATGGATTTTACCAAGAAACAAACCCGTTTTCATTTACTTTAGAAAACTAAATCTTCATTTCTGCTACAAAAACTAGGAAAATATTGAATAGAGCTCCATCTGTGAAAAACACTTTAAATTAGACATTGCAGCAGCTGGAATCCTGTTATAATAAAAATTAAAAAAAGACTATAGTGATGGTTTCATGCTTAGAATCCACAGAGCAAAGAGCTAAAGGCTGGATGTCAACAGAAATATGAGAAACGTGATGATGAATGACTTAAATATACATTGATTCATTCATCTTCTTCTGTTTGTCCCTTTCAGGGTCACGGAGCTGCTGGAGCCTATCCCGGCCACTTAAATATGACAAACATATTTCTAGTAAATGAACATTTTTAGTTAAAGTGGGGTCTGTTAGCACATCCTAAGTTGTTGTTTGGGGGTCAAATGTCGCCGTGGAAGCGGAGCTCAAACCCTCCAAGACTTAAGGAGTAAAAGAGATCAAGGAAGTCCTGGTAGACACAAGAGCAGAGCTATTCCAGTCCAAGCCCTGCTGGGACTCAGCCGGGGCTTCCGGGATTCAGACGGACTCAGATTAAGAGGCGCTGTGAAGAGGAGCAGGACAGAGTTTCCTCTGCCAGCACAGAAGGGGTATTCCTGCAAACCTCAGCCGCAGAAACGAATGAATCGGTGGAGGCGATGCTGATGCTGTCCCTCAGACAGGCGTCGTCCAGATCGTCTCTCGCCAAAAGGTCCGCCATTTGAGCTGCAACAGGAAGGAGAGAAGGGGGTTACTGTAAACACAGGACTCCCTGAAAGCCTCTGTGAAGAAAACTAAACATGACTCTCATAGGAAAACTCCGATCTCAATGGACTGAAGCTCCACAAAGAAACCTCCGGTCAAACGTTGGAGCTGGAGGAAATGTAGAAGCTCCAGACTCCTGTGGTTTTGACCGCCATGAACGTCCTGCTTTAAGCTGTTCTGCAGGTCCACATTTGTCCAGACGGAGGCCGGTTCCAGCCACTCACCCTGGCTGCTGCTGCTGCTGTGAGAGGACGACTCCGACAGGCCCAGCACTCCCTCAAACTCCTCCTGGAGGTGGTAAGCCCTCTCCAGCAGAGACTTGAGCCGGTGGACGAACTCCATGCTGATCACATCCTGAAAACGGAACAGAAACCAGGCTCAGAGCCACGCGGAACCAAACAATCTGTGGTCAGACTTTCCTGTTTCGGTCCAGGTGGCAGCTGACCAGCTTTATTCAAGCTTCTGTCATCGTCTCATCAAAGTGAGAGTTGAACCCTCAGCTGTGGTCTGATGGACATGATGGAGCATCAAACCACAGCAGCGTGATGACAGGAAGAGACACTAAAGCAGCCCCTTCCTTTTAAGACCAACTCATCATCAGGCTAAAAACAAAGAAACACGAGGAAGACAAACAGAAAAGCTGGAAAAGCTCAAGTCAATGAAAAAACGTAACATTTGACATTTTAGTAGAAATTTAAAATTAATTTTTTTGGTGTTTTAAACAAGTTCTTTTAGCATTTTGGAGGAGAGATGTAAAGAAAATTAAGGCTCAAACTGCATTTTGAGTATTTATTTGAATCAGGGAGCAGATAAAAACAACAGTTTTAAAAGCTCTCGTGACGCAGCTAGTGAAATGGGCGGGGCCACAGTCTCCCTGCTCCGCTCCATTCTGATCATCCACTGTCAGACAAACAGATCCATGAACGTCTTTGTTTTCCTGCTCCGAGCTGGAATCTGGATCAGAACTGGACGGCTGGATAGCTACGATGCTGTTGCCATTTTTGTTACACCGATAATAAAAGGTTGGGGTTGTGAGGGGCTGTAAGCTAGCAAGGGAGTGTAAACAGTGTTCTCTCCCCCAACACAACTCAGAGGACAATTTCTGATGAACTCCTGCCGCTCTGCAGAAACTATGTCCTATGAAGCGTCACAGGTTTTTGGATTTTGCCTCAAAACGGCATCATTCTCAGTAACAGACCACTGGGAAACGCTGAAAATACAGTTTAGGATTTCTTCCAGCTCCACCTTGTTCCGATAAGGATAGCATCTGGGATTCGTTTAGAGCGAGTCCAGCAGTGTGTCTGAGCTGAGAATCATGTTCCAGCTCACGTACACAGAGGTATAAATACTCTTCACGGCTGATTTATGATTTACTCCCTGTCATACTTCCATGGCATGAACTCTGTGGAGTACATGAGCTTCTGTTCATCCCCTATATTCAGAAACTGGCTTTGATCCGTTTTAACCCACAAAGTCCGTCAGCGGATCCTGAAAGCCGCTTTGAGGCTTCAGACGGCTCTGATCATCTGTCTAGTAAGCTCACAGTCTGGAGCAGGAGCAGATGAAAAAATGCAGTTTGAAAAAGATCACGGAGGAAAAGAGAAGGAACCCGTCACCTCCGCGATGGCGTCTGCAGCTCCCGTCCTGACAGAGGCACAGCTCGCATCGTCCTCCGTCTGCCTGCTCCTGAACGTCAGCGCTTCCTCCCACCGCCGCAGCGCCTCCTCAAACAAATCCATCCCTGATCGCCGGGAAAACAAACGCAGAGCTTCTGGAAGTCTGATGTCACCCAGAAAGACGCTGATTCACAGGGACTGTACAGCGTGTCTCACCCATTAAGTAGAGGTTTTCAGGTGTGGCCACAGATAGGCCGGCCTCTGCGTCTCCTGCTCCGTCCCAGCAGGTGGAGTCATTTGCACAGGTGCTGCTGCTGGAGGAGTTCAGGCTTTCTATCTGCAGAGATCAGGGAGGCCGGTGAAAAGAGCAGGAGCCTTTTTGCTCCCATCAAACTACGATGTCTGAGCTCTGAGGCTGGAAATGAGAAGGAAATCTCCTTTAGAGTCGGTCTTTATCTTACCGAAGCCAGACTCAGCAGGGACCTGGAAACCCTCTGATCATCTCTCGTTAGACCCAAACCAGATCCAGAGGAGGCGCTTTGGTCAAAGGTTAGGGACACCGAGAGGTTCTGGCTGGTGTTGTCTGTAAAAACGAAGAAGAGAAGGTTGAAAGTTCCACATCTTTTCATCCATTTTTAAAGTGATCCCAACTGGGACATAGTTTCTGCAGAGCAGCAGGAGTTCTCTGAGTTGTAGGTGGGACTGTTGACGCTAGGCCTACCACCCCTTTATTGACACGCTCTGCCACTGGCTTACAGCCCCTCACATCCCAACCCAACATTAGCGGTGCAACAAAAATGGGGAACAATATCAGAGCTATCCATCCGTCCAGTTCTGATCCAGATCCCAGCTCAGACCAGGAAAACAAAGACGTTCATGGATCTGTTTGTCTGCAGGTGATGATCAGAATAGAGCAGAGCAGGAAGACTTTGAACTCCGGATTCACAAGAAATCCTCAGACATGCAAATGTAATCTTCTTCCATCATCAGAAAAACGAACATACTAAACACGTTAAAACAGCAAAAACACAGTTTTCAGCTAAATGTGATCAAACTGAACCAGAGGTGATCCATGTTCTCCAGTCTGATGACAACACTGTCTCCACTCTGCTGCTGGTTCCTTTGCTGCGCTCGCTTCCGTTCCAGGGGGACAGCATGCAGACGCTCACGTGTTCTCCGTCACACGGATCAATCCACGTCTCCACAGAGCACAGGCTTTACTTCAGCATTTCACTGGATATAAAAGGGAATCGCTGATTCCTGTTGTACCGCATGAAGCTGCTTTAACATCATCCAAGACAAAAAATGTCTTTTGATGTTTGAATGAACGGATTGAATACGAAGCAGGGATTTCAAAAACCTGAAGTTTAGCCTTTATTTGCCCACAAAGCCCCTAAAGGACATTTATTTAGCCCAGACTTTGCCTCCAAAGCCAGACAGCTGTGGCGCAGAGGCAGAGCGCTCAACCTCTGGTCGCAGGTTTCTGCCCACCCATGTGTTAAGATGCCCTTGAGCAAGAAGTGACAGTAAACAGAACATAGTACAGTTTGGTACCGTTTTCTGCACAGCCAGGAGGGAAAAACTGCAGATCCACCTGACCCCATGGAAGCGAGGGAGACCTCTTTTTGCCCTTCCTCCTCTGGAAGCGGCGAGCGAGCAGGAGGAGGGACGCGGTTCCAAGAGCGGCGACTGCCACCAGTTTCTTGGTACCTGTGCTGACGCTCACCTAAAGGCCAGAAAGAGAGGACAGTTACAGAACAAAGAAGGAAAAGAATTCAGCCTCATCTCTGACAATACACTGCAGCAAGAAGGTTTCAAAGTTAGTCCTGAACTGCCAGATTTAAAATAGGTCAAGCCACCAAAGACAGAAAAGACGACCTTTTCCTGGAGGCACAAGATGGATGAATAACTGAAAGGTGTTTGTGTGTCTTAGAGGTTGATAAAGCCTCAACGGTCATTCCAACTGGAGCTCTAAATATCCCTGATGACCTTCAACCTTCTGTCTGCAGAAAGCTGAGACAGTGTGGTACCAAACACAAACAACATCATGAGCTTTAAAGTCCCACTCCCATCGTCTTTTCATTATGAAAATGCTGTTTGTGGCCAAAATGTAAAAACCTGTCGTTTTCTGGGACATAGTTTCTGTAGAGCAACAGCAGCAGCTCATTTTTCCACATGTAAATAAGAATTATATATATATATATATATATATATACTTCCACTTTCGGCTTCTCCCATCAGGGGTCGCCACAGCGAACAGGTCGCATGGTAGATTTGGCAATGTTTTACGCCGGATGCCCTTCCTGACGCAACCTTCTCAAACCGGGCTTGGAACCGGCAGAGGTAGAGAAGGGAACAGGGAGCAGCCCGGAGTCGAACTCGGGTTTCACGGATGGAAGGCGCCGCAAACCAGCACGAGCTAAACTGGCTCCATATATATATATATATATATATATATATATAAAATATGTATATATATATACACACACACACACCTAAAGATTATAACGGGGTTGAATGCTTTATAGCTTTCAACCCATTGTTTCTCTTTTTTTATTATAGTATCTTTCACCATTTTTTGCAGCTTAACTCCTACAATTTTTCAGCTATTTTAACCTTTTAACTATTCAAATGTTCTTTTTCCAGCTATTACTTTTCTGTTCCTTCAAATCCTTAAACTTTTTAAGATATTCCAGGATTTTTGCCTCCATTAAAATCCATGGGGAATCCTTGGTGCAGAAGCTCGCTGGTTCAATACTCTGGCATTTTTCACTAAAATATTTTTTTTGTTATTGTGCTGTTTTCACTTCATTTATGGTCACGTTTGATTGTTTCTTTCTTTCTTTTTTTTATTATTACCCTTTAGGTTTCATTTTCCTTCAGCAATAAAGCATTCAACGCTGCGTTTTCTTCTGCAAATGCAGGTCCTTCTAGTTTCTATTAACAACACAAACGCTGAAAGAACAAAGATCAAACCCATCAGACTAAGTTTAATCAGTGACACAGAAATCAAACAAGTGGATGACAATCCTCAATAGTCATTTCATAAGAGTCCCTGGTCTGGGTTAGTGCTGTGGGTGTCTTCCTTTGGCCTGCTTCAGCATGAATCGGTGAGCTGTCATTGGTTTTGTGCTGAGATGATCAGCAGAGCTGCTGGTCAAGCGCTGCACAACAGGCTCTCACATAAAAAAACAAACAAACTAAAAGCTCTGCAGAAACGACACACGTGGCACTTCCCAAAACCACAACCTAACAAACACGTTCAAGACATGCTCCTTTTAGGAAAGAAGACGTTTCTGTTCCCATCTTCACAGCAGAAGAGTTACAGTGCAGACGTGTTAAAACAGTCACAGCTGGTGTTAAACTCTAACACACATGTCAGAACAGACGGCGTTCCAGAAAAGAGGCGTGCATTGCTGCATCAGCCGGTGGACACACACACACACACACACACACACGCCTCACATTTGACTAGTTATGGTCGGGGGAATTGGACTCTCTCTCTTTATTTTTATGAACTCCGTACAGAGTTAAAGGCTCAAAAGTAGTTTTGAGTATTTGCTTGGAAGACAGAACCATTGAAAACGAAATGACAGACCCTCAGTGATCAAAATGGTGTTTTTGGTGTTTCTAACATGTTCTTGTAGCATTTTTCAAATGGTATATAAAGAAAATTAGGATTAAAACTGCATTTCTGACTATTTCTTTATTCAACTGCGAATCAGGAGCAAACAAAAAAAACTGCTGTTTGAAAAAGATCGTATTACAGGGCTCCAGACTAACTTTTTTCACTAGGAGCACAGTGGCCTCCAACTGAAAATTTTAGGGGCACAACCAGAAAATTTAGGGGCGCATACCGTAAATCAACATTCTAACCAAATCTACTCGTTTCCACTGTATTACGAATAAATACTTTAATAATAGATGCAGAAATTACAATGTGCTGTTTCAAATTCAGCGTCACATTTTATTCTGCACTTTTGAAGATGCAACAACGAGGTAAACTGACAGCAGCATCGCTGTCATGACAGTAGAAATAGTAAACAAAATACCATAAATTTAGAATAAACAAAAGTTTTTAGTAACAAGTGATTACCGTAGTAACCTTTCGGTCATTTCACAGTTTCAAACAATACTTAAATGTATGTAAACATTAGAGGATGGAAATTCATGTTGGCGACACCAAATAGGTGCAGCCAAGATGCACAATAATTTGAGATCACCCAGGTGAACTCAACGCTGCACAGATCACCTGGTGTGAGACTTATATTTTTGTTTTTGCTCTGACATTACCTGTCAATCAAAACAAAAATATCACCAGATAGGGGCGGAAGCAAGACCCCAACCTATCGGAACGCAGCTGGAAATGTAGTACTGAACTGACTGAAAGCTGCCCTACTGACTACAAAACAATGCATTATGGGACATGTGTCCTGATGGTTTTTTGTAGTTCACTGATCAATTAAAATCATTTAAAATACCAACTGAATAAAAAAAGGCTACATACATTACATTAAAAGATGTAATATCACAGATCATTGGGGTAGGGGTAGAGGCAAATTAAAACGAAATTGAATTTTAAGGACAACTCCTAATTCCTGTTCTCCTTCAGTCTCGCTGCAGCTTCGCCTTCGTCCCCCCCCTGGTTTCACGGACGGAAGGCGCCGTAAACCAGCACGAGCTAAACCGGCTCCCTATTTTAGCCATTTACAGTGACTTTCCCTATTCTTCTCACACGCATTGGCCGCCTCAGGCATCACTCAATGACACGCGAGTGTGCGCTCGCGTGTGCTCCAGTCTCATGAGTATTCGCGCGAGTGTGTGCGTCTGTCTGCGTGCGTGTGCGCTCGCGTCTCATTGATGATTTCATTGCTCATTTCATTGATCATTGACGTGCCCCTTCCACGTTTAATGTATAAAAAATACGGAGGGTGGGGGAGGCAAATTTACTGGTAGCACATGTGCGACTGGATGTAAAATTCAGTCGCACACTCTCAAATTTTGGTCGCAAAATGCGACCAAGTGGTCGCAGTCTGGAGCCCTGTATTAGTGATGTAAAACATACGCTACATGCTGATGCCTCTGACTAGATCCATGCATAGTAGATCTAGACCGCTCGCCCTTTTTCTTACACCGCTTATGTTAGGTTGGGCATGCGAGGGGCTGTAAGCTAGTGGAACAACGCGTAAACATATAGCTTAGCTTTGGGTGATGGGAAATGGGGACGGGTTTACTTCACGCCAACGGACCCGACCACAACTTGGAGATAAAGTTCTAATTAACTCCTGTCGCTCTGCAGAAACTATGTCCTGGAAGACGATACAGGTTTTATAATAATCCAAACGAAAAGAGCAGTGGAAATGCTTTGAAAGACGATCAAAAAATGATCGGAGTGGGACTTTAAGGGGTTTATGTCACGCTAAATCAACCTTTTGAGCTTTTAGGTGAATTATAATGTTCATTCCTGACAACAACAAACCCAAAGATCGAGTTGTCTTACTTCTGGGTTTAAAAAACAGAAGAACTTTAAAAATAAAAAAATTTTCTTTCGTGTGCTAAAGGTGATTTATTATCACATATATGGATAAAGTTTACTATAAAAGGCCTAAAAACAGCATGATATATATAGGAAGAACCCACGCATGCATGACGTAGGAGGAGCTTTTGTAGGAATTGTGATCCGTTCAGACTCACCTGTCCCAGGGAGCTGTAGACCAACAGAGGAAGGTCAACCATGCGCAGAGCAATCGCCTTGAAGGACAGCTGGGCGTTTGTCAGGCTCTCATGTGTCATCATGCCGCTCTATCCATGACTGAGCAACTGTCCGGTCCTCATCACGGTTACGCTGGAGCTGAGGAAGTCAGATGCTGGGATTTAACCTTCAGGACGGGGAAACGCCGTTACATAAAACAGACAGAGCTATTATTAATGCATCGTAAACGAACAAAGTGCTGAAATAAAAAAGGGCAAAAGCAAGCTGAGCAACAACAAGAAGGGGGTTGATCTTTTTGAAATAAAAAGCCAAACATTAATGGTCTGCAAGCTCTGAACAGTCGCAGCAAACCTCCACTTTACATTACAATAAAAAAGGTAATTCTTGAGACTTTTACTTTGTTAATAAATGAGAAAAGAATCCCCCTTTTATCTTTAAACCTCTTTAATGACTTGAAAGGATTCAAAAGTTTGAAATGTGATCGACAAATGTCTAAATTAACCTCTGGTTCAAAAGAACAGTATAATATAAAACTTAAAGCCTTAAATCTCTTCATTTCATGAACAAAGGGTTTTGTCGGTTGATATTTCTTTTTTAGTTTGGCTTTTTTATGTTGGCCATTAGGATGTGGTGTCAAAAAATTACAACTTTCTTACAGCAGATCTTAAGAAAAAGCATTGCATTGAATTTTAAAGGAACATTTATGCTAAATTTGAAAAGCTGTCAAGCAGAAACATAAATGCAAAAAAACCCTGAATATGAACAAATCTCAATGAAAAAAAAATCCTATCTACGACTGTCAGTCATCACATGACAGAAACATCCAAATCAATGAGCGTCTGCTCCAAAGGCAAGAACAGTAAATTAAAGCTGAAAACCTAATTAAAGCCATTATATAACTGTGATCTAGAATAGTCAGACTGGAAAAAATGACCGACCGTTAACCTGCACCATTAAAAAAACACATTCTGCTCTCTGAACCCCGTTAAATCCATAAAAATCATCTTCTAAATGTAATTTTAAATTAAGAAAGTAAACATCTTTCCCGAGTTCGTCCTCTCCCTCCGCATTTAATCACATTGACACATGATGGTCCGGATAGGATGAGCAGTTAGTTAGCATGAACAGCTAAAGGCTAATTTTTTCGGATAACGAAGCTAATAAACGCTCGTGTGTCCATTTCCTCTCATTTAAACCACATAAAACAGACTAAAATGTTGACATTCTACAGTAAACTGGACATTTTAGAGAATGGTTACCTGTTTATGTCACAGTTTCTTTAACAGAGTCCACTGCTTGTTCACAAATCGTCTGGCTGACCTCGGTTAGACACGCATGAAGGACTCCCTCTTCCGCAACAGGACACGCCCATCCAGGTAGTCTTTCAAAATAAAAGCTTTTTTATTTTTTTAAATGAAATGTTCGCGCCCTCTTTGGGGCTTTGATGGTATTTCGGTCCATTTTGAATCTGGAACATTCCTCCAGCACTCATTCCAATTAGAAACCGTGGAACATTTGTTTTTGGAGCGTATGCATGTTAAAGTGCTCTGGTCTTCCTTTGATGAATGGTTTAAAGGTATAAAAAATATCTAAATAGACCATTGAAATTGGAATGCCATTAAAACTGAAATGTACATTTGTAATAATAATTTAGACTTCATTATAAATGTCTATGAGAATTTATCTGTATTTGCAACCGGATTATTGCATTGAATTGAATTATTATTGAGTTAAATTATATTTAAGATCTCTCTACCACAACATATGGAGAAAAAAAGTGCCCCGAAAAATTCCCATTTACTAGATCACATATATTATAAACATATATTATATATTATAAACATATATCATTTGTGAAATAACACTATTTTTAAAATGAAAACAACAATAAGTTGTTAAATTGAAATAAAACCCTGTCCTTTGCCATTATCTTCCCTTTGGCCCTAAGGCTGTCCGCTGTTATTTACAGCGACAATTTTCACAGTAAAGTCTCAAGTCATCAGATTTTCTTCTCCTGTACTAGATTTATTTAAGGTCTTAGATTCAATCACTCACAACTATTTATTTATTAATTTATTTATTTATCTCGTTGAATTATTTTGTGCGTTCTTCTGCTTTTGTTTCAACATCACATGATATCTTCATGTGATTCAACAACAAATCATCTTTATAAAACAACAATGATTTAATTTTAGTTCACTATTTTTGACGTGTTACATAGGTTTTTACTTTAACACTTTGACACCCTTTACTAGTTAGCACTGGTAAGTGTGCTTCTTTTTATTTCACTACATAATTTTGATTCATTTTACATTCAACAGAAGAATTTCAATCTACTGCTTTTATAATTTCACTGCATGATGAAAACAACATCGGCTGCTTTTCTTCTATTGTTTTTCTTCTTCTATTTATTTTAATTGTGACGAAATTCAAAACAAAATTCAGTCGGCCCTACACCAACCAAGACAAGTGTACATATTTATATATATACTAAACCTTCTCTTCAAGCAAACAAATCAAAGTATAAGAGAGTTTAATATCTTAAACCAATCAACCCAACATAGAGCAATAAAGTGAAATAAAAAAAGAAAATGTAAATAGAGATCTGCTAATTAATAGTAATATATTGACCCCATTAATACAAAAGCTTTAAAATAAAAGTCAAACTGTTTTTGATAATTTCCGATGACATATTATTTTCTGTAGAAAAAATTCAGTTAAATCTGTTGCTTTGATATTTTGTAGTAAGAGGACTTTTCCCCAACCTTTTTACTTATGTCTTTAATATTTTGCCAACATTATAATAAGGCTGACGATTGTGTTTAATGGGAAATTGTGCAGAAACGGCGTCGCTGCTGCTGATGGCGCAGGCACAGTGCGGTGAGGGGGAGGGGGAGGGGGAGGGGGAAGGGGAGGTCCCTTCGGTGTGTTTCAAACCGGAAAAGGGGCGGGGAAAGTTGTAACGTTAGCAACCACGCCGAGGGACGGGAGCGGCTGTCGTTACAGGGGAGGATTGCGTTTTGAATTATGTGTCTGTATGCCGTGTAGCTGTTTGTCTGCAGCGTCGGGCAGCGTTGGATGAACGCAGGAAGCGCCGCATCCCGGTACCGAGCAGGTAGGTGGAGCGAAGCGGATGCTGGTTTCGGGGCCGGAGCAGTAGAGGCTAGCTAGCTGCTGCCGACGACTCTGTGGGATCGTCGAGGATCAGCGGGAACTGTAGTGGTCTGATCGGAAAGCAGGGCGGTTATCAGTGACATAACGCCTCGCTGTTGTACTGGAACTTAAACTAAGTGTAGCCACGGTCAGTTTTGGTTAAGACTCGCTTTAAATGTTAAACAAAAGCGGGATGAGCTGGTAGTTAGCCTGAGCCAAGGTTAGCTAGCATGAGCCTGTGACGCTGTCAGCGACTCGACGGGGTTTGACAGCTCCGGTTAAAGAGCCGACGAGGCCGACGGTGCGGACACCTTTTTAAGACTTTCGCGTCTTTTTATGAAAGGATGGAGCCACTTTGTTCCTGTCATCACGTTAAAAAAGGGCTGCGTTTCAGTCGAAAGCTGCCGTTGTACACGTATCTGCCATGACCGTCCAGGAAAACTAAGCTATCGTGACGTTTCAAGCTGAACCGGCTCGGGTTGCGCACATACACGTGAGGAGGCGCGAACTCTTCAGCCTTTTTATTTATTTTTTCGAAACCACTATATTAATTTTTGTGTTTTATTTTTGGGGAAAAAATAAACATGTTTTTTCTAATAGGTGTCAATGTATACATTTTTTGGCCTGCTGTACCTCATTTAAAACGCCCGTGAACGCCCCACCCTGAACGCCTGAACGCACCACCGCTTTGGAGTTCACAAAGTATTCAAATCCATCAACACGTCAGCAGACACACTCCATATGAAAACTTTACATTGTTCCTTCCTTTCTTCTGCCATCTTGTATATTATATTAATGAGGATTATATGTTAATGATTTAGAAGCTGATGATGAATAGAATAAGAATTTAAAACGCTTTAAATATTTATTACACCACATTTTCACTGTAGGTTTAATTTGTTGCTTTAATAATTTTTGCACGCATCTTATAAATATTCAGAAAGTCCTTGCATGTTTGTTTATTTTATATTGTTCTATATTTAAACATTTTAGATTTTTTTTAAACGTGATGTTGACATAAAAATATTGTTATTATATAGTTTTTTTAACAGCTGTAAAACCACCAGTGAATTATAGATAAATATACATCAAAACAGTAAAAATGCTGAATTTCAAACATATTTCATTTACGAAAAAATACTTTATTGAAAGTGAAAACAACAATAAGGTGCTAAACTGAAATGAAACCCTGCCGTTTGCCATCATCGTCCCTTTTGGCCCTAAGGCTGTCCTCTGTTATTTATAGCTGCAATCTTCACAGTAAAATCTCAAGTCATCACATTTTCTTTTCATGTACTATACTGTAGATAGCAGCATAAATGCAATTTATTTCTCAGGTTTTATGTATCCAAAGTCCAAGAAATGGAATGACAAAACACAGATGCACTTTAGTATTTCCCTCAAAACTGTTCATTTAGGATATTCCTATTTATTAAATAAGTTTTTGTTTTGTTTTTTAGATTATGGATCTGAGTCTGGTTAAAGTTCAAGAGGCTGTTTATGTTGTGAGGAAACAGGCGTATTGATCACACATTGCTGAACCTGAAATTGGGTCTGCTGTCATGCTTTAAAGGCCGCCAGCCTTCATGTGAGATTCCCAGAATGCCTGGATGTCGTTCCCTCGTACAAGCCATGCGTCCACAGATACGAAGCAAAGGTGGAAGCCAAACACACCTCTGAAGGTTGCTGCTCTCTGTGCATGTCTGATCTGTTGTTTATCTGTTTGTTGTCAACTCTGAGCTTCAGTGACCGTACACTTTAGTTCCGTTTGAAATCAGGCCGGCCCCAATCCCGGTCCTGGAGGTCTAGGGATCAGCTGATCAGGATCAGCATTGATGAGATGAGATGTTCTCTTTCTCCTGATCAGCTGACTCAGGTGTCTACATATTCTGATTGACTGAACACACCTGATCCAGGTAATCAGCAGCAGGGAGGTCTGGAAAACACGCAGGGTGGTACATCTCTAGGATCCCGGACCGGGCTGCCCTTTTTTTTAAAATAAAAAGACCTCAGAATAGGCCTGCACAATAAATCGTAAATGTATTGTTATCGCGATAACAAGCTGTGCAGAAATTGCAATAAATGGTCATCTTACATATGCTAAAACAATCTTATGTCAGCTTGAAGCATTTAACGAATCAAATAAATAACCCTTATGTATTTGACCAATCGGATGAACTTCTTTACATCATTGACCAATCGGATGGAGCCCTTTTATGTCAGATGCTGGCCTCCTATGTATACGAGGGTCATTAGTAGTTTATTTTAAGTTATGCTGACTCTTATTTAACCTTTGCAGTGAAAATAGAAAAGATGTATTTAGTTGTTTTGCTATTTGTTCGTGTGTCACAAGTTATATCGTCATCGCAAAATTGATCACTAATATCACAAATCACGAGTTTTCCTCATATCGTGCAGCCCCCCCTTGGTGTGTTGTCAGATCAGATTTATTATTTTTGTTATTTTACCACGTAGAGTTTTCTGACACCATTATTATGTCAACGTTCAGTCATTTGCCGTGGGAAAAAGCTTTGGTTTGAGCGATTTTTCACAAAATGCCGCCAGCTTAAGTCTGCAACCACAGCTGAACTTTCATTGACCTTTGACCTGGGAAAGAAGCAGTCATCTTGAATTAAAAAAAAACAAAAACCACCTTTCGTAGCTTCTACACAGTTTGATCCATCGTCTCCCTTAACGCCCTGAGCATCAGTGGGAAATTACGTGGAAAAAAATGTTGGTTTTAAGGTTAGTAGATTTTGAACGGCGTTGGCCTGGTGAGCTGGCAAAAGTGGCGTTCTGCTGTTGCTCGCACAGTTTATACCAGAATATTGTGAAAATTGAACACATGAACCCCTGGCTCAAGCTGAACAAAGCAATACAATATGAACATATTAGGAATGTGGGCGTGGTCAACAAAAAGCTCCGTTACCAAGGAAATCCAGAAAGTTACTTTTGCTGATTCTTCTAAAATTTACACCGATCTGTTGGTCCCCCCCAGGGGATCAAAACATAATATGGTTGCTATGGAAATAAGACCATCAGAAAAGCCACCATTTTGAAAAAGGTGGGGTTTTTTTGCATCAATTTATCCTTCGTAGTTCTGAAAAGGGTGTCTGGGGAAAAGCCAGTGCGGCAGCGAGGGTGGGGGCGCTTGCTGCTTGCGGCTTTATTTATTCATTTTATTTAGTCATAAGTCTTCGGGAGTTTCACTTTGCTGGTTTTATGGTTTAGAGTGAAGATCCTTTTATTGGCATCATCATGACTCTAAAACAGGAATTCTATCAATATTTTCCAAATATCTTTGCTCCGAATCTTCTTTTCAGACCGTCTGAAGCAATGCCGCCGCTGCCGTCCAGCTGTGACTGTCCCCATCTGGCCTGTGTGGGGGAGATCACCAAGGAGGAGCTCATTCAGAAATCCCATGTGAGCAAACGTACCGCCCTGTCCAAACCCTGCAACAACTGGTTCCATGTTTTCACAGCCTTGAATCCTGAGCCCGTTGTGTTTGTTTTGGAAGATTGTCATAAGTTCTCTTAACCCGAGCACTTTCATGTCTTTTCTTTTTTTGTTTTTTTTTAGGGCCACTGCCGAGACTGTAACGTCAAAGGACCAAATCTGTGGGCGTGTTTAGAGGTGCGATGATGCTCTTTTGTGAAAACACTACCTGATGAGATGTTGTCTGGTTTTCCTAACGCCCCAACGCCTGTGTCAACCGACTGCTTCTCTTTCCAGAGTGGCTGTGCCTATGTGGGCTGTGGAGAGTCTCACACCGATCACAGCACCGTGCACTCACAGGTTAGACACCTCGCGTGACCTTTCTTTGTTTTGAAGCTGTGAGGAGATGGCCTTGTCTGTTCTGCTGAGAACATCTGAGTAAAGAAGCAGAGGAGACACAGATGGCCGTCCAGGACAGGCCTTCCTACTGTAGAGTCCAGGGAGCAGTTATGTGACGTAAACGATCTTCAGTGTCGTTTTCCCTTGTAGTCCATGATTACAGCGTCTGCATGTGCAGCTCTTAAGGCCTGTTCACACCGGGACGAATTTCGTCGGCGAAAATCGCCGACGTTTAACGCCTCGTGACTAAACAAAGGGCACCAACGAGAGTGTGCACACCGACGCGAAAAAACGCCACGCGTTAAAGCGTCAAAAAAAAAAAAACGCCTCGGGTTCGTTTTTTTTTTTCGACGCGTTGCGTCGAAATCTACTCGACCAATGAGAACGGCGCTTTTGCTCACGTGTCTGGAGCTTCTGAAGTTACAGTAAAACACAACTTGGGGGCGCTCAAACACCAAACTGCGTTGCTGAGCACACATACCAGCGAAAAAGATAGACGCCAAGTAGCGTCTACACAGCCGCGAAGCAATAATGACGGACATTCTAAAATATCCCCGAACCAAGCACCAGTTGGAGCTACTGATGCTTGAAATATTCATGTTTTCTTTGTATTATTCTGACAAGCGCGTAAATACTTACTCTCTTCTTCTGAGTGAAAAGCGACTTTAAGAAGCGTAAAGTTGCGCAGCGCCACCTTGTGTACAGGAGTATTTCTGTTTTACATTAAGCGCCATCTAATGTCAGGGAATGAAATTGCATGTTCACTCCACTCATCGTCAGCGAAAATCGCCTGGGTGTGAACACAAAAAACGTGGCGAAAAACGCTGGCGAATAACGCCTGGCGAATATTCGTCCCGGTGTGTACGGGCCTTTAGCCTGCTGAAGTGTTAAAAACCTCTCAGCCTGTCTTTGTGCCTTTATCTCCACTTTCAGAACACTTTCAGTTGCGAGGCATCCATTATTAATTGGCATTCCTCTGGGAAGTGGGGGAGAATCTCTGTTACTGCCTGCTCTGTAGCTACAGTATCTGCGCTGCAGATTATGGAGCCGCTCGTGTTCTCATGGTGGACTTGGTATTTGGAGGACAGAAAAGCAGCTTTTGCATTGCCTCTCAGAATCTACATCACTGCTCCAAACTTTGCATCAAAAAGATCAGATGAAGATCTCACGTCTGTAAAAACTAAATGTGATGTATAAAGCATGTTAGAGCTTTATTTGTAGGTGTGGGATATCTGTTTAGAAAGTTGTCTTTTGTTTACATTCAGTGTGCAGCAGCTTTAAAGAGCCTTTATCATGCAAAATGAACTTTTTTATGTGTTTTATAATGGTAATTCCTAAAAAAACCAACCGCACATTCCTGAGTATTCCTCTATGAGCACAGGGCTCGACATAGCCATTTGTCCGCTGGCCCGGTCCTGTTTTTCAAGCAGTACGGACCACAAGACTTTATTTTTTACTTGTCCGCTCGGGCCACTAAAATATCTAACAATTAATACATTTTTCCCCTTTTACAATAAAGTATATTTTGCGAAAACGTGTAGATTTACCTCGTCTTTATAATTCACTTTTTCTGCTAGTCTTGTGTTCAGACTTCAAGGGTTTCTATGGGAAACCTTTGATCACTTCTCCTTCTCTCCCGCCTGCGCGCGCGGCTGTCACTGCCGAGCACCACGCGGCACGCGCTCACTCAATTTTTTTTTCAAACTTTATTGAATGTAACAATTCAATAATAAACAATGTTAAACAGCAACAACGAAGTAACAAGCCAGTGGGTTATTATTACATTTTAGGCAGATATATTTAAACTGACACTCATATCAGCGCGCCCCCTGGTGGTTTTTCACCGCAATGATCATAAATCCAACACCGTCACTGAAGAGAGACTGAAGCATGTCAGAGATGTGGAAGACATGGCAGGAATAGATAGGAATATGTTAGATGGAGTGACGGGTGGAATTAGTACTATGGACAGCAAGATATTTAATGAATGCATTGAAGATGAAACTGTATGCACTAAGCTTTAAGCTGAATGTCAAAGAATCAAAGGCAACTCCAAATACCTGAATCTCAGACTCAAATGCAGTATAAGGTCAAACTACTTAATTTTGTTTTTCTTTACAACACTGTAAGCAGTAAGTATTTCTAGTTAGCTGAATGATCTCAGTAATTTAATTGTATTTAATTTTTCAATTATTTAATTTAATTAGGTAACTAAAGTAACTAAAAAGTAAATGTAACTTTGCAACAGTAACAAAAAGCAGAACCTTAAGGCAGTCAGGGCAAAAAAGTCAATAAAACTTCTTAACTATTGATTAGGAACAAATGTGAAATAGCAGTGATTAGAAGCAGCATGAAAACTTCTTAACTAGTGTTTCCTACTACACTGCAGCGCTCTCTTCAAAACATCTGAAACAGACTAGAGCAGATTTAAGTTTGATATGCTCTATTTTTAGTCATTGAAAAGTGTATAAATAAGTGCTAGATGTCACCAGAATGCACCAAATTGCACCATATTAAAATTTTCCAGGGAGGCATGCCCCCGGACCCCCCTAAAGTTGCAAGCACCTGCGGAGCGGCGGGTCTCGCTGTGCGCGGTGTCGGGCCAGTAACTTTCAAAAACTACTGGCCCTGTGGGCCAGTGCAAATTTCTGGGCTATGTCAATCCCTGGAGCAGCAGCCCCTCTCAATCCACTAAAACATTGTGACATCACAAAGTGAGGAACCGCCCCTTCTAGGAAGAGTCTGTGCTGCCAGCCCCGCCCCCATGCTAACACGCATGCCAAACGCTTTCCTTTTATATGAACAATCTGAACATCCATCTTTGGAAAAGTTCAGATGTTTTCGTGGGAGAAACGCAGATGACATCATCTCTATGGATTAGTTTACTCTGAAAGGCTTAAGAAAAGCAGGATATGGACCCTTTTAATTCTTAAAACGTTGACTCAAACTGTACGGAAAGCTGGTATTGGAGACTGAGAGTTCAAATAAGATGTTTTATTACTGCATTTAGGACTGTCCATATGTTTTCCTGGTGCTAGAGGCCAACCATGCTTCCTAAAAAGACTGCATACCAACAAAGCAAATACTTCAGCCTTGTTTGTTTTTGCTATGGAAAAAAAATGTGCTGGCATGACGATAACCGCTGAGATGATCACAAGCGGTTCCCTTTTTCCCTCTCGGCATTTCGGCTGCTGAAGTGGCTTTTTGGCCTCATAAATATAAAGATGGTTAAAAATTGAGAAGCATCATTATTTGTCTTCTTGTTGGAAGGGGTCATTTCTTGGTGAATTTCTTTTCATGAAGCATTTAAATGAAGACGTTTCCCTTCTGCTTCATCTGCTCAAGCCTCGTGCTGCTCTGATGAATAATGGAGGGTGTCGGTCCACTGCCGGTCACGTTCAGTCTGGTGTTTGGTCTCAGTGGGTCAGCAGAGCCCAGCCTTGTTTCCAGCAGAACCCGTCTGAGTCCAACTTAAGAAACCTGAGACAAATTTGCTGTCTGGCTATGGTTCAAGCCTCTTTCTGCTGTGAGGTCACACCAGTCGGGCCATGCTGACAGCGCCATGGGGGCTTGCCGCTCGCCGCCTCTGGCTCCTCTCATAAGCTCTAAACTCATTAAACTCATGTACACCGATACAGTACTGAGCAAAATTCACATGAGAGCCATCACGGCTCACCGCTCCTCCAGGGACCGGCTCACCTCTGCAGGGGGGGTCCAGGGACGCCACCAGAGAGCTTCTACTTTAGACCCAGATGGACACTGGCAGTCTGTGGGCGGAGCCTCACACAAAGATGCTTCTTTGACTGAAAATGATAACTTGATGAAAAGATTTTGAGCTGCTGTCGGTTCACCAGAGAAGGTTATTTAACGCATCTGTCATCAGGCAGTAAGGTGTTTTCTGTGTTTCTGTTGGGTCCTCTCTGCCTGGCTCGGCGTGTTTTTGTGGTCGTCAAAGCCTCAGCAACGATGCTTCCCTTCATTTATTTGTGCAGGAGTCCAGGCACAACCTCACCGTCAATCTGACCACACTTCGAGTGTGGTGCTACTCCTGCAGCAAGGAGGTTTTCCTGGAGCGTAAGCTGGGCCCTCACTCTCCTCATGTGAGCTTCAAACCACTCCCCCCACCGCAGAACGTTCAGGTAACCCCCCCCCCCCCCGTCTCCTGATCAAAGTTCTGTTGGATCCCATTCACAAAACATCCTGTTTATCTTTGCTGATGAGTTGACGTTGGTGACGAATTCTGTGTGCTGGTCTTCAAGGACGCCATGAGGGACTCGGGGAGCCCAACTCCTCTGAGGGTTCCTTCCAGTGGGGGCTGTGAAGATCTGGACATGGACACCGAGGAAGAGGATGACATGCGAGTCAGAGGTGAACTTCAGCAGGCCCCAGCATTACTGACACAGACATTTCTTTTTTTGTTCTGTTTGCAGCATTGCAGATAAATTACAAAACAACACCCAGGAAGCAGTTTATTGCAGCTCAGATGTCGTAATGTGCTGTCAGTTGTTCCCACAGATGTCTAGTAGGACTGGCCTGACCAAGCAGACCGATAATACATTTAAAGTCCCACTCTGCTCATCTCATGATCTATTATCAAAGTGTTCCCGGTGATCTGTTCAGGATGATTACGTTCATTTTAGGCAAAAGCATGACATTAGAATTAGAATTTTACCTCTGAGTTGTGGGTGGGTCCATTGGAGTGGAGCAACCCCGCCCCCCTTTCCCTCTTTTATAGTGTTGCGAAGTGGAGCAGGAAGCCTATTCCCTTCACAAATACTCTCTTTTTCTAACGGCATTTGTGCATCTGCTCCAGATTCACAACAGTTTGATTAAATAAATATCCACAAATTACATTTTAATCTTAAATGTCTTTTTCTAAAACATTGTCACTGGAGTGGGTCTTTAAAGTCAGTGCAGTAGCGGCATTCTGGGAGTGACCCAAGTGAAAGGGCAGGTCACACAGCAGGGCAGAAGTCTGGGGAGATTCTGCCTTTGAATGAAGCAGCAGTTCTTTCTTTGGCTAAGGCTCTACTAAAGCACACAGTCTGCAGAGGAGCTGGGTTGGTGAAACAGCAGCTCATGTGTTGCCTCACCCTTCCTTCAGATTTGCACAAACGCCTTTATCATTGCATCTCTCCGAGGGAGCATTCCATTAGCTCGTAAAAATACTTTTCTTCCGTTTGCTTCTTATCTTCGGCTGTGTCCTCTGTACCCTCTGCAGCCGTGATTAGATTAGACTTTAGATTTTTAGCTTTATCGTTGTCACTAAGTGGTGTGGTGCTCTTCAGTGGATTTATCAGGGCCACTAATGTAAACCGTATTTTCACTTCATGCTGTGAAAAGCTGACAGACTCCACAGATTAGTGGTAGAGCGAAAATGCACAGGGCGGACGATCAGGAGCGCTGCGTCATGGCAAACCTCGCCCGCTTTAGCTGCAGCTAACGCTCTCCTTCCAACCAGTCACATGACGTTAAGATGGGAGATTTTCAACACGTGAAAGATTCAGAGGTTTCAACAGGATACTTTGATTGGTCAGAGATGTATTTGGGTTTTCTTTAGAACCCAGTGACCACAGAAACACAGTCCTAATCATGGCAGACGATGTACAAATTATTTTTGGGGAATTCTCTCTATGCTTCTTTTGTGAAACATGTCATTGTGTATAACCTGTGTGTTAACTCGAGTACTTTAACCACTTTTCAAAAGATAACCTCTTTCCATGTGTTTTTAGCGAAATCCAAACTAGGTCATGCTAACATGGAGACCCTTTAAATATTAAAAAGCCTGTTTGAACTCTGGCTGTGTTGTTTTTTTTTGTCTCCATCAGGCCTGTCGGGGTTGAAGAATATCGGCAACACCTGCTACATGAACGCCGCCCTGCAGGCCCTGTCCAACTGGTGAGCTTTTCCACTCGTCTGCAACCTCTCGGATTCCTTCTTTTTCCCCCGGCGGTACTCCATCCCGTTACTTTGATCCCACCGATCTCACTTTTAACACTTTCCTTTTTTTCTCTGAATCCATTTGCGGTTCTATTCACCGGCTGCCTCTTGCAGGCTGTGAGAAATGACTATCGCTGTGCTCATTTGGGAGAGTGATGGCTGAGAGCGGATTGGTGCACTGCACCATTTGAGACGCCAGAAGTGGACTTTTGTAGTTCCCTGTAGGCTCTACAGTTACAAATCAATGTCAAATCTTTGTCCGTCTCTTTCACGGCGTCTCCTTTTTCCTCCTCCTCTTTCCAGCATCACCTCTTTTTTTTTCCCCTTTCCACCTAATTGGTCATTACTGCAGTAATATTGGCAGTTTAATTCATTTAAAGCCTCTGTATTGTCCTCTATGAAATGTATCACTTCATAAAATAGCTTACTTCTTTCTGTTTAAATTGAACTTTAGCTCTGAGCCCAATCCCTCCATGTTTTAACAGAACTGTGGACACTGCATTCGGTTTAAATGAAACCAGGAAAAAAAAAAGATGTGGGTCAAAATTAGCAATCTAGATTTCCTCCTGGCACGGTGCAGCTGCAGGAGGAGGGACGCTCAGGCTCAGCCAAACCCTCCTTTGATGTCTGTTTGCGGGAACGCTGCAGCCCTCTTACTTTTGCACCGACCTGCAGTTTCAAGGCCTTCCCTCTTGCCAGGGACCGGAGAACCCTCCATGCCTCATTTACTCTGTAATTAATATCTATCTGCTTAATTCCTGTGGATTCTGCCTGCATCAGGAAATGTATTCTGAGCTGGTTTTCTCGTCACTTCAGTGTCTTTCTGCTCTGGTTTGTGTTACTAATAAAAGAAAAAAATCAAATGAAATACACAAACCCAACTTCTTTGTCCATCTTTTATTCATTTTTTCATAAAAATCTAATTTAATATAAAAGAACGGACTTGTCTTTGAGTAACTCTGCCATAGATGTTGTCTAATTTGATTATTTTGTATATTCTGACTGGATATTTTATTTTTTATTTGTGCCTCCTCCCTCATTGCAGTCCGCCCTTGACGCAGTTTTTTCTTGAATGTGGTGGCCTGGTGAAAACAGACAAGAAGCCGGCTCTCTGCAAAAGCTACCAGAAGCTGGTGTCCGACCTGTGGCACAAGAACAGGTACCAATACCAGCCCCTTTATTTCCCTTTGCATGCACATTTTTCAGTTTCGGGGTCCTTCTTATGACTCTCTGAGTCATCTGTGCTGTAGTTTCCCCACCGCTCTTATTCAAGACCGGCTCCGTTTCTTTCACTCCTCAGACCTTCCTATGTTGTTCCAACCACCCTGTTCCAGGGGATCAAAGCCATCAACCCCATGTTTAGAGGCTACTCTCAGCAGGTAGGTCATCCTGGCTGATGAAATGCATTTGCAATATCAGTGTTTTCATTTTCCACAAAACCTTTGGTTACAGTGTACGCAGTTCAGGACATTTTCTGCAGTGTGCTGTGCATCCTAACCTCAAACCACAGTAATCTTCTGTTATGGATGTTTTTGTCTTTCTGATCACGTGCTAAACTGGGGGTTATTTTAAGACCATCCTCATTTCCTAAAATTCTACGCTGTCCCTCATTTTTCCTTGTTTCTAATCACACACTTCTCTTGAATGAAACCCCATTAGTTCTGGCTTAAGTTGCTCAGCAAACAGTGCCTTTAATTCTTAATTTAAAAACCCTTTCATGCCTGTTGAACACCATCCACAAAAAGCTTAAAAGTTCATTTTACTGTTGGAGTTTTTCCGAAACGTTAGACTCGTTGTACCCGGATGGATTCTGGGAAAAGGTTTTGTTTGGCGGAAAAGTGCCCCCATCCTTGTGTTTGTCTGAAGGGGTTAGCTGAGGAATATTCATTTGTTCTGCCACGCTGGGCTGCACAGCCTCAATGCCGTGAAGGAAGTTAACGTTTCAGCTCTTGGGAGACCAGGCTTAATTTGGCTTGAAGGAGGAGATTGGATTTCTGAGGTTCGTTAAGTTTGATTACACATTCATTAGCACGTGGTTTTAGATTTGGCCATGACGAGCTGAGATGAACCAAAATGTAAAGTGATTGTCCTTTTTGATTTGAAAAGAGAGGATTTGTGGAAAACACTTTATTCGGTTTGTCAACGCTGGCATTAAGTTGTATTTAAATGGACATTTTCCTTGCTTCAAATTGAACAGGGTCCAGAATATGCCTGCACAAAAAAAATCGCAAATTTATCGTTATCGCGACAACCAGCTGTGCAATACGCATATCGCAAAAGTCTGCAAAAATTGCAAGTATTTAACGTATGAAATAATTCCCTTTATGCATTTGACCAATCGGGTGGAGCCCTTTGATGTTAGATGACTATGTAGACGAGGGTCATTTGGAGCATAATTTAAGTTATGTTTACTTTTATTTAAGTGAAACTGTTGCAGTGAAATGGAAATAATGTATTTAGTTGTTTTGCTATTTGTTTACGTATCCCAAGTTATATCGTAAATCGCAAGTTGCCCTCATATCGTGCAGCCTTATTCCAGATCCAATTTTTCTAAGTTCTCTCCAAGAAATCAAGATAAACTGTAGTTTCTTTTTTTATTTTCAAACTGGACCTTTAGGACTCGCAGGAGTTTTTGCGTTGCTTGATGGACCAGCTGCACGAGGAACTGAAGGAGCCGATGCCAGAACCAAATGACCTGTCCAACGGCATCGCCATGGGGGACAGCATGGAGGAGGACAACCACACCCAATCAGACAATGACTTTCAGTCATGTGAATCCTGCGGCAGCAGCGACAGAGCCGACAACGAAGTGCAGGGTGGAAATGAGCTCATGGGCGACACCAATGAGGCAGAGATGCTGATTCCTGAGCAAGAGGAGGTCCAGGCCAACAGGGAGTGGCAGAAGGAGAAGAACATGATTAACGACCTCTACCGCTCCGGGGTCAATGTCATCATGAGTGGAAGCACTGGGGTGGACATCGACAGAGATGTTGACACCACGTCTGAGACCAAACCCATTATCAGCAGCCAAGGAGCTATTAAGGTCCAAAGCAGATCATCAGGTGAGGATGAGGCGGAACAATTCAGGAGTCGACCTGCTGTTTTGGTTTATCTTTGTGTGACCTTCTCCAGATCTCCCAGAGTCTCCATCGCACATTATCAAACCGCTCATTAGCTCTTTGTCGAAATCTGCAGAAGCCTGATAATGACCCAGCCTTTTTTAGCCATGTGCGAAAAGAGAGAAACTTGGAAAACAAAAGGCAGGAGCAGAAATGCTGAGCTGAAAAAAGGCAAACTAAAATGGGAGTAAAGAAGAGAAGAAGATCTGAGGATGTGATCTGCACTGCTGAGCTCTCATAAAGAAGCTAATGTGCTGAAATCTGATCCCTTATATGCCTATTAATTCAATTAAAAATTGTACTCTGCTTTAAATATATATTAAAGAGTTCTACTTCATAAAGCATGTGCAGTGAACTTCATGAATGACGACATTCATGATAAAGTCAAGTAAAATCATTGAAAGGATTATTTTTAATTTGTGAACAATCATGTTTAGCATTGAGGTTATGTATGGTTGTTAGGCTGCCTCCGTAGTGCAGACAAACCACAGTCATCCCACAGACATCCTCACAACAGTGCAGTATGTTCACCGATAACCTGACATTCCTGAGCGGCTTCTGGAGCTTTAGATCTCCAAAAGAAAATGAATTAAAACCCGCCTCTCCTCTCGCCAGAATGTTTTCCAGATATCCAGATGTCCAACTCAACAAGACCACAAAGTCCAGTCTCGATGGAGGGACACATTCCCAAACTGTCCAGCAGCCCGCCCAAAGCTGCCTGTGGCTGGCCGAGCCTGAACCCTTCTCACAAGAAAGGTACAAATCCCAGTGTGTTTATGTGTGTGTGTGTGTGTGTGTGTGGCAGAGGCTCAGAGGTGAACCTGAACCCTGCAATCAGTCAAATCTGCATTAAATGCTGGAAACTTAAGGACGGGTAAATGTAACCTCGTGTTCTGTCTTTTTGTCGACTTGCGTGCTAATCTATACATGTTCTCACATTTCTGCCTCTGTCCTCGTCCAGCTGTCACCACATTCTCCCCAACGAAGAGCAAGCGGCAGAAGAAGTACAGAAGTATCATTTCAGACGTCTTCGATGGGACCATCGTGAGCTCGGTTCAGTGCCTCACCTGTGATCGGGTTAGTGTTGTTACATCTCTACAGTCCTGCTGAACTCAAGTCTCAGTCCTGTTTAATGGGAAAGGGTCCGACAGTAGGGTTCTGTAGTTGTTTTCAAAGACTGCTCAATCATACTTGTGAGGTTTTGCTCCAATTGAAAGACTAACCTGTAGGTAAAACATTGCCGTGTGGAAACATCTTAAAGGTGAGGATTCCTAACGCCTTGCTGGCTGTGCGGTTTGTGTTTGTCAGGTGTCTGTGACCCTGGAGAATTTCCAGGATATCTCATTGCCCATTCCGGGAAAGGAAGATCTGGCCAAGCTGCACTCATCCACCCACCAGACCTCGCTGGTAAAAGCTGGCTCCTGTGGGGAGGCGTATGCAGCTCAGGGGTGGATAGCATTTGTCATGGAGTACATCAAAAGGTACGCATGTATGATAGAGGAACACAACCCTGTTCCATCTACAGCATGTCGTTGCTGCTGTTGGGGTAAATAACTCCTCTGTGCTTTTTCTCCAGCTGGTTCTGGGGTCCAGTGGTTACACTACAAGACTGTCTGGCTGCATTCTTTGCCAGAGACGAATTAAAAGGTAATGAAGTGCTGGAACAAATGTCGGTTTTGTCCAACTCAAATCTCTGGATTGATTTATCAATAACTGCATCTTTTTGTTTTCCAGGAGACAATATGTACAGCTGCGAAAAATGCAAAAAGTTAGTAAATGCAAAGCTTCATATTTACACCTCGCTGAACAAGAATTTGCTTCTAATGAAAAACAGCAAAGGATGGATTGAAGTGATTTTTCTCTTCGTTTTCTCCTCTTCAGGTTACGAAACGGAGTCAAATTCTGTAAAATGCAAAAGTTGCCAGAGGTGCGAATCATTTTGGATGTTGAAGCAGTTTTTTTATGGCCCGCAGTTTTTTTAAATCTACGTTGTTTTTTTTTGCTCTGCTGCAGATCCTGTGTATTCATCTGAAGCGGTTCAGACATGAGCTGATGTTCTCCACCAAGATAAGCACCCATGTGTCCTTCCCACTTGAGGGGCTGGACCTGCAGCCCTTTCTGTCCAAAGACAGCTCCGCCCAGACCACCAACTATGACCTGCTGTCCGTCATCTGTCACCACGGCACTGCCAGCAGTGAGTGGGCGCCGTCACTCCCCTTTCTTGGCGGAGAGCGGGGCATTTGCCATCCGTTGGCACAAATGCGCCCTGATGACATTCTTTTACAGGGATGGGTTTGCGGACGCTGCTCTTACTCTTCTCCCTGTCTGATCCCAGGTGGCCACTACATAGCGTACTGCAGGAATGACTCCAACAATCTGTGGTACGAGTTTGACGACCAAAGCGTGACCGAGGTGTCTGAGTCCTGTGTCCAGAACGCTGAAGCCTATGTGCTCTTCTATAAGTAAGCTGACCCCCCAGAATGAATAATTCAGGCTCTCGGTTATGTCTGAGACATTGAAATTCCCCGAGCTTCTTACAGCGGATTAATATATGAACTGTTTCTGTGACAGAAAGAGCAACGGGGACACCGTGAAGGAACGTGGGAGGGTGTCAAACTTATTCAACATGATGGAGCCCAGCCTTCTGCAGTTTTACATCTCTCGCCAGTGGCTGAACAAGTTCAAGACCTTTGCTGAGCCAGGGCCCATTTCCAATGATGACTTCTTGTGTGTGCATGGAGGTGTGTCGGAACTTTCCTTCCAATTGTCTTCTTTGCATTTTGGCAAAATGCAGCCACTGCTTTCATCCTGCTGAGGATTTTTGGTTTTTGACAAATCTTCTGTAACGTTCTCATAGCTTTAGCAGAGGTTCCTTTTTAACACTTGTGACTTATATTTACATTTGACATCTGGTTAGAAACTGCCCGAGTCCACTGTGCAACTTCTTTCACAAAGGTTACAGACAGAACTGAAGGCAAAGAGCAGCCCTGTGACTCCACGGGAACTAGACTTTCTTAATGTTCTCACTCTGGCTTTCCAGGGACCATATGGCCCATGGCAAAAGCTTAATGCCAAAGCACCTCTTAGTTTACAATCCCAGTAAGTGAAGTGAGCCTCCTCCAAGTTTACCCAACACACTTCATCCAGTCACCTCACTCAGTGAAATAACAAGTGTTATTTTTTAAATGATATTAGTGACAAACGACTAGTTCAACTTTTGATGTGAGACGCCATTCTTCCCACTGTTCTCGTGATCAGCAGGTTTGCTAAATCTCTCTCTCTTTTGTCTGATGCCTCGGCAAACCTCTCCACCACATTCAGGCGGAGATTCTTTATGCAGCTAATGCCTTTTTGGTCCAGACCAGGGACAGACGCCACAAAGGGTTTCAAACAGGGAGCTCTGTTTCCGGATAAAAAGGAAAAGAGTCACAGAACTGAAAATGACTGAGCTCTGATGAAAAACGGGAACAGAGAACGGTTCTGCTGAGGCTTTGCTGTAGGACAAAGGATGCTCAGTGCAGTCATACATATAGATTCAAACATAAATATGAATGGTAGCATATGGTTGTGTAGAGGGAAACTAAATGTGTTATTACATTTGCATGTCTCACTTGAAGGGTATTTACTAGGAGGGCACAGTTCTTGGTTTAAAACCAAACCCTGTGTTTGAACCGAATCATGGGGAAGGTTGCATCCCTACATCACTCTGTTTACGTTTAAAATGAGTGTTCTGCTAAATTCTATATATTTTAAGGGCCTGTGTTGTGCTATTCTTGAGCCTTTCTGAGTAAACTATTTCCATATATCTGATGGTATATTACCTTTGGCACACTAAAGAACAATTTTTTAAAAATACAAGTTACTTTTGCAGCTCATTTTCCTACACGGAAGAAAGACGACTCGATCTTTGAGGCTCCGCCTTGCGCTCTTTGTGGGTACCGCCTATTTCATGACGTCAACCTAGAGCCGGCCTTGGCAGCATGTCTGTGTTTCGCACATGAAAACAAACAACATCCAAAATATTTGAAAAGATGCATCTTCATTGAGTGCATATATGATAAGAGCTTGTAGCCAATCACCGCTAGTTCCACTGAGAAAGTGGGCGTGTGTGTTAGCCTGGGGGCGGGGCTGGCAGCGCAGACTCTTCCTGGAAGGGGCGGTTCCTCACTTTGGGATGTCACAATGGAAGAGCCCATTCGTATTTGTGGATTGGGAGGGGCTGCTGCTCAGAGAGCAGATTTTTAGAAGAATACACACAAATGAGTGAATGGATCAAAATACCACTTTGGGGCTGTTTTTGAGAAGAATACACATAACGTTACACTTAAAAGCTCAAAAAAGTTGATTTTACATAATATAGGCCTTTAATATTGTTTTTTTCATTAAACCGGGCTTGGCATGAGCCAACTGAATGGTATTGCATCTTTAATTACTTATTAGCAAAATCATTTTTTGTATTTTATTTTATAGTTGTTTTGTAAAACACTAATCATATATTGAGCCAGATTAAAACTGTGACCCAAACATAGAGGTTTAAACTGAATTTTGGGGAATTGTTGCATTCCTCGTCTAGTCGTCTTTACTAAATGTGTTGTGGAGGAAAGTGAAACGGTTCCTAATGATTGTCGACAGTCGTCATAATTATATCCTGACGTAACAGTTCACCTCTTCGGATCAGATGTCTCTGCTTTGAGTCAGCGTGTCCCGTTTTCAACAGCGTCTCCTTGTTTTTAGGTGTTCCCCCCAACAAGGCGTCGTTCATTGATGACCTGGTAGTGATGCTGCCACAGAACGTGTGGGATCACCTTTACAGCAGGTACGTGCTCAGATGTGTTCAGGTCCAGCAGTTGTAGTGTCATTTAGTCTGTGGGGGTAATTTACGCTGTGTGTGTGTGTTTGTGTCGCTGCATGCAGGTACGGAGGAGGACCTGCTGTCAACCACCTGTACGTTTGCCACACATGCCAGATTGATCTAGAAAAACTAGAAAAGCGCCGGAAGTCCGAGCTGGACCTGTTTGTCCGCGTGAGTATTCCTCCCCTGGTCTTTGAACGTCTGTACTCGCCACTGAGACACGAACCAAAACTGGTGTGAGTTTAAATGCATTGTGTTCCAGCTGGAGCTCATATAAAGCCTGTCCTCCAGTCAGCTCCAGGGGCTGATGGGCTGGATTTGTTGATGTTCTTCAGCTGACAGCAGATGAGATGAGAGGAGTGAAAGAGATGAAAGCCTTATCAAGAATGCACTGAGGCAGATGCAGCAGTTAGTAGCTGCTCAGTGTGCACGCTTACACAGTGGGACAGATGAATGTGTTGTGTATCTGTGAAAGAAAAAGCTTCAATGAGCCCTTGTGCTGTCTTGAGGGGTCCAGATGACCCCACCCTTACATTGACATGCATCCAAGGCACGTAAACGTTGGGAGTGGGGTCCAGATGACCCCACTCCCAACGTTTACGTGCCTCAGATAGCACAAGGGTAAGCTAATGCACAGAAACAGGAAGAGAGACTGTATCAGTGGCATACTGGCTGTCCTCTAATTGAAATGACTTGATTTGCTTTTTCACGTCGTTCGTCTCTTCGTCCCTTCATCCTCACCTAATTTTGTTTTGCCTCCCGTCTTCTTTCTCTGCCCCTCGTCCCTTTACGCCTTTATTCCCTCCTCGTGTCTGCCGCTCACTCCTCCCCCACTTCCTCTCTCCCCTCCTCCCTTTTGCTCCCTCTTCCAGCTGAATAAGGCGTTCCAGGAGGAGGAGTCTCCGGTGGTCATATACTGCATCAGCATGCAGTGGTTCCGCGAGTGGGAGGGCTTTGTCAAGGGAAAAGACAATGGTAATTAAAGCCTTCCCTCCCCCCTGTCATGTTTAAAGTTGCCCCCCAGAAATGGGATGTACGGTGATGAACATTAGACCACTAAAAGAAACGGATGATGTGTTCATGCCATAATGTGGAAAACCTGCTTTTTAAAATAGAATGTGAATGGATTTTTGGGTTAAAAGAAACTGTAAAGACCCCTCTTTGTCTTCAAAAACCCTGCGACTGTCTCATTTGTCTCTTCTGCTACAGCTTTGTTTCCTTTCAATTGTCAGTTCAATTTATGCATCTTGAAACAAATGTTCAGACATTGCTCCTCTGCAGTTTGTTTCTCATCTTTCTTGTAAAAGAGAAGCATGAAGTGTTTTCCAGCAGGACAGGAATTCTGTGGGCTAATTCCCATTTCTAAACAATTTCCCAATGAGTACATGAGACCTGCTGCATACATGTCTGGACAGCTAACACGTGTTTTTCTTTCAGACATACCAGGACCCATCGATAATTCCAAGATAACGGCAAATAAGAATGGACATCTGACGCTCAGACAAGGTAAAAGGACTTTGGTCTAAGGCTTTTAAGCGACCGTGCTTCTCTCTGCCCTCCAAACACAGGATAAGCATGGTGTTAAAGCTGCTCGTATTTTGACTAGTAGGTGTTGCTTCTGCAGGTGCAGACTCTGGACAGATCTCCGAAGAGACTTGGAACTTCCTCCACTCCATCTACGGAGGAGGCCCACTGGTGACATTTCGACCGAACGTCAATCACCAGGAAACGGAGCCGTCGCAGTCGGAGGAGAAGATTGAGCTGGAGACGCGCTCTATTTAACCAAACACTTCACAATAAACAATGAAAAAATCGTTTTAGAATAAAAGTAAGCCTTTTTTTTCTTTTGCACTGGACATTTATTCAAGCAAAGGACCCTATTTGTACCGCTAACCGACAGTCTGAAGGCATGCTGAGGTCTGCTATGCTGTAATAATCTGTATAAAGAGCTCTTGAACTTCTCTTGGCACTGTTGATTTCATGTGATTGTTTTTTCACTGCGATTCATGTAATTTATGAGCAGCTAAAAGTTCCTCAGAATGCCATTTTTTTTCTTGATTTAATGAGCACAAATTGTATGTCCGTAGGTATTGCTGTTGTTAAATACACTCTGTAAATAGATCACATTTTCTTTCCTGTTGTACAAAAAGTATTGTCCCCTGAACGGCATTAATTGCAAAATGTGAGACTGTGTGTGATGACTATGTAAAAGGTTATGAAGGGACTAATTTCTGACTAGTCTCAGGAAAGACTTTTGTTTTGCACTGTTCTGTAGACGTACTCATGATTTGTATGTGAATGTATCAGTACTCCTAGGATGTTGGCTCAGTTCAGCACTTGCTTATTCATCACTAAGAAGGTTGCTTTATTATGTATTTTTGTATTTGAAGGCCCACTGCAGTTAAAGCATGCTTAACACTCAAAATGTGCATGCTTCACTTCTGGACAGCTATGGAAATGCCATTGTAGCACCCAATCATCATCCATTCATTATTAATTAAAGGCATTATTTTTTTGCTATGGGCATAGTGTTGCTTCATCCACTGAATGCTGCTCTCCAAGTTTTTGCTAATAAAGTGAGGTCTCCCTTTATTTCTGCTGGCGGACACTATTAAAACTTGAATCGATGCTGAGCACTGCCCTCGTTGGCGTGATACTTCTTGGACTGTTTGCGGGATAAACGCCGACAAACGAGGGGCGCGCTACGTTCGGAGAGCGCGCGCTCACCCGCCGCGGAAAGGGAATTCGGGGGATTTCTGTCGACGGCTCGGACTCTGCGGGAGCAGAGAACTGACGGGATGGCGTCGCACGATCGGGAGAGCGGCTGAGTCGCTTCACACACACCCCGACTAGTTGACTGGATTGAAAACATGGCTGCGGCCGAACGTGCAGCGAATTTACGGAAGTGAGGTATGGCTGATTCTTAAGCTTCAAAAAGCTGTTTAGAACTAGACTTCCAGCCGGGTCCTTTTTAGTTGAAGAAATTCCCAAACTTTGATGTCTTCTTACACTAAAAGTGTGTGTGGTCGTAATTGTGGGCTTCACAGTTGCACATCGGCAAAGTTATGCGCGGAACAATCAGCTAGCTTGGCTAGCTAATGCTGGGCTGTTGCAGCTAGCCGCTGGGGCTAACTGAGTAACTACTGCCGCTGGACCGCTAACCATGCTACTGCAGCGGGATGTTTATCATCGGCCAAACCCGGTTGGTAGAAATTTTTTCCAGCCATTTGTGTTTTTCGTGAAGCTAGGATTTATACCAGTTGTGGGTGCTAGCTAGCATGTGACTGCTGCCACTGGTGGAGGCAACTCGACCGTCAACTAATCAAATCAACACGATTCAGTTAGAAGAAAACTAGCCAGTGTGATGTTAGCCAACTTGACTAGTCGATCAGAACAGAAAAATAACCAAGCAGGTTGAAGTCTGTGTTGTAGTTGAATGGAATTTATGAGGTAGCCTGATTTTTTTTTTGTTTTTGTTTTGTGTTGAACGCAACAGTATGTTATCTCGACTCATTCTGAGCGTTAATGTTTGATGTGTGTGAGCGCTAACGGTAAGTTGGGCTGCTAGCTCACCGAGCGGCATGCTAGGTTAACTGAGGTTTGCGTGGAAGTTGGAGCATGCTAGGTTTCCATCGCTGGTTACACGGACTGGTTCTGCGCTCCGGGGCCGGTCTCTCCTCCGTGGAGAGTTCACCTGCTTCAACAATTAAGAGTGGACCGGCTGCACGTGCGACGGCAACGCTGTCAAGTTTCACGAGTTTCTCCTCATCCTCGTTCCCCTCAACTTTCGTTTGGCGGCATCACATCATCTCATTATTAGCGCGACTGCTTTTTAAATTTAAGTCATTTTGTGTGGTTTATTATCTCAGCAGCAGTTGGGAGGGGATTTTCAGGCCCATGGAAACTCGCTCTGTAATCAAACGGAGCGCAGTAAAACCTCATGCTGTCTGTAAACGTAGCTCTTTTGTGGCTGGAACACTTTAAATTCATCTGTGTTGTTGTGTGTCGCTCACAGACCACATTTATGATTAAAAACACCTATAAGGTGTGAGTGGGCTCCTTAATACCCGGCGTTGTCCCAGATAATGCAGATCAACACGTGTTTCTATGACTTGAATCTGAATCCAAACAAGCTCATTGCAGAGGAACAAGACAACAGTTGCACGTGCGTCACCTCTAGGTATTGACCAAATTAACTTTGGCCCTTTAGTATTTGTGGTTAACATGTCCCCCATCATCTAACATTCTTGCTTAAATCAATGCTCACGTATCTGTTATTTAACAACAACAGAGTTGACTCTTGGGGATATTTAAACTCGACCCACGTGTTTAACTCTAGAACGTGACAGTTGCATAATGTCCTGGGTTTTGTCCTTGGGTTCTTTTTTTATTGTCTATAATTGCAATACTTTTCAGATTTTTAATGGCCAATACATCTATCATTTTTATGAGGAAGTTAAGGTTTCAGTTGCTGTTTGTAAAAGGTTTCTGGTTTTAATGTTTTTAAATTGTATGTGTGGGAGGATATATTGTTTTGTCATGTCACAACACACCGCAGCTCTCCAGAACCTTGTCATGTAACGATTGTTCTTCCAGAAATGGTTCTCCAGCACCTTCTTAACAACCACATGGACTACATGCTGCTCGGTGCTTCATTTTATAGCATTGCTGGCAGGTTTTACAGCCCTTTGAGCTCGAGTCTGTCTTCGGTATTCCAATGAAGAGTAATTTGCATTTTTAGACTAAAAATTCTATAGTTACAAAGACATTTTCAGAATCGCTTATTCTTGAACGGCATTTTATGTATTGTCTGGAGGTCCTTTCAGATAAGATGAAGTGACTTACAGAATATTCTGATGAGTTTCAAGGATGAGTGCTCCATCTGGAAAAACATGCCCTGCTCTCCATCGCCATGTCTCTATTTTTTTTTTGTTATGTGTGGGTAAATAACTGGTTTTCTCCTCTGGAATCTATAGCAGAGTGTGACAGTGTAGCACGGCATTGCTCGATCCACTATCATACTTTCTCCTTGCAGAAATAATATGTAAATGCTTTTGTTGTCAAGGTAGCATCTGGGTTTGTATATGATGAGCTTATGGAAAAGCAAAGGTGTGCCCTGATCTATACAAGGAGAAGCTTTTTAATGAGCTTCATCAAAGCGTGGCTCCATAGATTGATAGTTTTCACTATCAAATTGGCTGCCAATCAAATGTATCAAATGCCAATTAATCCAAATCTTTTTCATTCCAACCATAAAGTCTGTGACTTTAACTCCTCTGAAGGAGAGGATCCAGTCAGATCATTTCTCACTAAAAGTCACTTTAGTATGACCTTTCCTAGGTAGACCTTTTATTGTCCGCTTTGTTAGATTTATTATTTGCTCTGTGAGGAGAGTCTGCTTCAGGGGTAACCTTCCTCTGTCTCTAGGAGAGCTTTGGGGATCTATATTTACATGAAGAAAGAACGAATGCTTTTATTGTTTCAAATTCTAGATGCACTTTAGTATGTCAACAGAAAGTTGGCATCCTAAAGCGAAAGTTTAAAGAAGTTTAAAAACTGAGACCTGTGCAATTGTACACGGCTGTATTTATGTCTTTGTTTGGGATGCAATGATTCACTTTCTCCACAATTCAGTTCAAACGTCCATGTTTGGGTCACAGTTTTGTTTTGCTTCGAGATGTGGTTTGTGTTTTACAAAACAACAACCAAAACCTAAAAATCTAGAAAAACCTATTTTTAAATGAGCAAATAAGCAAATGATGATGAAAAATCCTTAATTTGGCTCATACCAAGCCTGGTGTAATGTAATAGAACCACAGTAAATAGATTCAATTTAGTACATCACGTGTTTGATGCTTAAAACGTAAATATATGCAAATGTAAGCGGTAGGTATGCAATGATTCACTTTCTCTACGGTTCGGTTTTAAACAGAGAATTGGGGAATTTCTAATATCTATATAGGGTTTTTTCATTTTAATGTACATTTAAATGATTACATCTTAAAGCAAATAATATGCACAAATACATTATCTCAGAAAATAAAAATAAAATTTTCTAAGTTTAATTCTAGAGTCATTTTGTTTATATCATTAATTTTAAACGACTGCAAAAGGTTCGATGGGATTTGAAATGTTTTGGATCAGTGAGCCACTCATTGATTGGAAAGACGGTTGTCTAGAAGATCACAAGCACTGTGTGCAAGAGTAAGACACAAAAGGTCATTACTGAAGCAGCTGCGTTCAAAAACATTCATGTGATCGCTAAATGGAAGCAAAAATGTGCTGCATGATAACCACAACCTTGAAAGGATTTTGAAATGAAGCCCCTGAAGGATTTAATGGAAATGCACAAAGAGTAAAATAACTGCTAATGTCAGAAATGGTAGAGACAAGATTGATCCAGAACATGGAGATTAACTGTAGAAATCCTGCTCTTCAGCAGCTCTTTAGCTTAAGAAAACAAAAGTATTTTACTTGGTAAAGGGACAAAAACAACTGTGTTATTGCTCTGTACTCTAAAGTCCTCTTGTCAAAATACAATTAAGGTCCCAGAGTCTGAAAACAGTGATGAGAGAGGCACACATTTCAAGTTGCTTGGGGTCCAGGATGAAGTTTTTAGTCAATGGGGGATTAAGGAGCCATGTCATCTGCTGGTTTTTGGTCCTCTGGGTTCAGGTCTACAGTCCATTTGTCTATCTGTAAATATTAGAGCAGTGTTTGCTTCCTTTACTGACCAGCTTTTTGAACATGTCCTTTTCTGTCAGGACCTGTCACTCACTCACTCACAGTGACTGAAGGACACATTTCTGGGGTTTTACCTGGTTAGCCTCCATTGGTCCAACATTTATGTGCGTCTGTTCTTTGGAAACACAGAATTTTGTTAACTTCTGAATAATAAAATCAAATGAACGTACCACATCAATGAAAAGTGTTTTTTTTTTTTTTTTTTTTTTTTTTTTTTGGGTGTTTGTTATATGTTCTTATGGCATTTTTCCTTACTTGTAAACAAATAGATCCACGAACTTCCTTGTTTTCCTGATCTGAGCTGGAATCTGGATATAAGCTGTACAGCCGGAACAGCTCTGATATTGTTCACCGCTTCTGTTGCACCGGAAATGTTAGGTTGGGGTTGTGAGGGGCTGTAAGCTAGTGGAAGAGCGTGTAAACAGATGGATGATGGGAAGGAGGGACAGGCTTACTCCACGCCAGCAGTCCTGAATTTCTTATGAACTTCTACCGCTTCGCAGAAACTATGATCTAGAAAACGACGATTGATTTTGGATATAAACGCCATAATCGTAATTAAAAGACCATTTGAATGCCTTGACAATAGATCAAAAGATGATCAGAGTGGGTCTTTAGTAGTTTTTTTAATATTTGTTTTTTTTCTTTTATTGAATCTATAATGATCAGCTTTGACTCATTAACATAATTGCAGCTTTTTGGAGAGATTTTAATGGGTGGCAAAAGATGTAATAGTATTTAAGTGTTTATGGCATAGTTAATCTAGGCCAGGTTTTCTTAAATGGCATCATGTGGAAGCTGCTTTGCCCTCCTGTCTTCTGCAACTGTATTGCTTTTCCCTCAGTTTTACTCGGTGACCTTTATGCAGTGTGCTGAATAAGAATGCTGAGGGAACCTGATTTTCCTGGATGCATCTGTTCTGACGGGTAATCCAGCTCTGAATGTCGAGATATTCTCATTTCCATTATACTATAGGTCGCAACAGTAAAATCTATTCAGAGTGTTGATAAAAAACAGCTGCCTTGCTGCGAAAAATTTTGTTTTTTAAAATAGCTATTATCTGCTAGCTATTTTCTGTGAGAGTAATGGAAGATTCATGCCTGATTTGTTATTGTGTAGATGTTTTATTACAGTGCATTCTTCTCCACCAATCTGTTTGATTTTTTTTTTGGATGGTGCAGTACTACACACATCTTGTGTTGTACCGTAAACTATTCAATTATTTCAGGATGTTTATTGTTATTCTTTATGTAGAATAATAGTTTTTTAATGAATGGAGCCTTTAAGCAACATAGGTTTTATAAAGGATAACAGTCCACCCCCATGGTACCCTTTCATGATACCTACAGACTGCAGGTCAACAGTGTTAGTATTTACCAACCCATATTTAATGTTTTGTGTTTTTATAGTTTTTTGCCATATTTGCTTTTCAACTTATGTGTCAGAAAGTATTCATGTATTTAATATGTATTGTTTCTAGACTGGTATAAATATCCTGTTGCTGTTTGTACATTAGCATCTTCCAGGAAGTGCTGGAGGAGGTGACCTGTGAGAGGAAAGGTCTGGGTACTTCTAATTAAAGGCTGCTTCTGTTGCTGTGGTGGGTGATGACTGGAAGGATATAGAACATATTTTCTCTCCGATTACACCGTTTATATGTCCTTTGGGATGTCAGTTCTGAAAACCATTTGCTTCTTTACATTATTTGTATGTTTGGAGATGTACTTTTTCCACCGTTGTTGCAGAGGAACAATATATGAAACACACTGTAATTTAGTGTTTTCTCAATTGACTCAGTTTATGGTCTGACTTTGCCCATTGCTGAATTGTCATGACCTCTTTTTAATGTGTTTCTGTGCACAGACCTGGTAAAAGACGACTAGTATTGCTTTGGGCAGAAGGTGTTGCTAAGTTACAATGACAAATCAAAACCCCTTTGGTACGAACTGAAGAAGAACACAAACAGTATTTAACAAAGGCTTTTGGGCAGACTGTTTAGTTTGAGATGCCACATTCAAGGCCAGTTTAGCAAATAAGTCCAAAAAATTCTACAATCTGATTTCCACTATGCATATTTTGAGCTGGGGAGTTTTCCCAAACGCTACAACACATTTTCTGAAGCAGGAGAACAATTTCCTCAAACACGATTTTCAAAATATAGGATAAATGTATAAAATACTTGACTCCTGAGTCAAAAGCTCTCTTTAAAGTTTTAATGAAGACTGTTGTCATAAATAACACATTTTTACTGTAAATCCAGGTTCACATTAATTGCACCTCACCGTCTTCAATTGGATTAAGGAATGGAGAATGAAATGGAAGGAAAACTGTAGCTTTGGCCTGGAGCTCATCAGAAATTCTTGTCCCTTTTCTGGGTCCATATTTTTGGTCTAGGTTAGTCTTTGTGCAGTTTGGTCCTTGATGCAAGTTTGGGTCTTGATGCAGGATCAGGTCTTGGTGTGGGTCAGGGTCTTGGTGCAGGTTTTGGTCTAGGTGTAGGTTTGGGTCTTGGTCCTGCTCGGATCATGGTGCAAGTCTGGTTTTTGGTCTGACTTGCTTTGCTATGTTATTCATCTTTGAAGCCGCTCAACTGTTCTAGACCTTTGCAAAAGTGTGTCCAGTTTTAATCAGTTGTGTGTTGATGGTGACTACTGTGTTGGAACAGAGGTTACGTTTTTTGCTTCTTTGTGTTAACTTTTTGCATCTCGCGTGTTGTGGATGCCAGCTGTGTTCATAGAGTGAAAATGTGCCATGTGTTCTGCTGTGAGTGGACTCAAATTGTGCATTAACTGCAAATTGTGTTTTAGGTTAAGATCAGAGATTGATGTTTTTGGGAAGAGTTCAGTCAGTTTAGAGAATGGCACTTAGTGTTTCAGCAGTTGGAAAATTTGTAATTAAAGTTATATTTTTCTTTTTGTCCTTCAGGTGCCCACATTCTGCTGCAGAGGAGAGAGCACCAGGATGAGGAGGCTGTAGGCACCCGCGGTAGTATGGCCGCATCCCGATCCTCACGTGTCACAAGGTCATCAGTGGGACACAATGGATTGGATGAGAACTTTTGTGGTCGAACTCTCAGAAACCGTAGCATTGCCCAGCCAGAGGAGAGCTCGGTGCCTTCTCTACCTAGGGCACGCTCGCCCAAAAAGAAGCAGGAGTCCAGGCAGGAGAGCAAACAGGAGTCGAGAGATGATATCAAGCAGGAGCCAAGACAGGATGGTAAACAGCAGTCAAGGCAGGAGTCAAGAGACAACAGTAGGCAAGGGCCAAAACAAGAGTCCAAACAGGACAAGAAGATGGAGTCAAAACAGGAGTCGAGGGACGTCTGCAAGCAGGAGTCGAGGGACGTCTGCAAGCAGGAGTCGCGGGACGTATGTAAGGAGTCTGAGCAGATGTCGGGTCATTCAGCAAATCAGAAGTTGGAGCAGGAGTCAAAGGACAATTGCAGGCAAAAGTCAGAAGACAAATGCTTTCACGAGTCAGAGCCAAGGCCAGACAGCAAACAAAGTGTTAGACAAGATTCAAATCGGGATGTTAAACTGGACAAAAAGAAGGATGAGAAACGGGATACTCACTTGCAAGATCGTCAGCAACAGGGCACTTTGAAAGGTCTGCGAAATGACTTCAGTTTTTTGCAACCTGAGACCGATCAGTGGACCAGCTCCAGCAAACGAGGTTTTTGTTGTTTAGAAAAAAACATTAACACAGAGAAGTCTGAGAACTGTGACACTGAAAAAGTGCAGCGGGATACCTCTCCTCAAATTAAAAAGGCCATGCGGTTCTCTCCTTCTGAAGAGCCTCAGGGACAGGAAGAGGCCCAAAACCTCTTTGAACTTGAAAGCCCAGTCTCTGTCCCAGAGACCAGTAAGGACAGTATGTGTGAAGAATTACCCAGAGAACACTCTGGCAACACAACACCTGCCTCTCCTCTCCTCAGCACACTGGAAGGTGAGATGAGGGCAGGGGATGCCCGTGCGGAGTTTGAAGGGGCAGTTTTGCTCCCAAATCCTCACGAAACATCCAATGGACTCAAAGACTTGGGTAAAGCAGAGGAGTCTAGCGAACTGTCTGAACAGGCAAATACAAGACCCGCATCGACCACAAACTTTCCGTTGCTGCTCAATGGCAGTCAGACAGAGGCACCTTTGTCCTCTGAACCTTCTGTGCCTTTTACAAACTCTGTCTCTGGGCAGATGGAGGTCTCTGACTTGAGGGACTCTCCGGCCCCATCTGCACTAACATGTGAGGTTGCTCCAGAGGAGCCTGTTCCTGAGTTGATAGTAGCCAAAGAGCAGGAGGTGGAGGAGATGGAGGTTGATATAGTAGGTGACCCACTGTGTCTGGCTCACGAGGAGCAGGTGACGGAAAGTGAAAGTGATGCTAATGGCCAACCACCATTGCTAGTCCAGGAAGCTGCTGCCTCAACCTCCTCTACCACGAACTGTACATCAATCAACATCAACAACTCAGGAGAAACTACACCCCCTCTAACCCCCCCATCCCCCACAGAGCCAGAGGGTAACCCCTCAATATCTTCTAGCACGTCCCCTTCTTTCACAGAGCTGTATGAACACCGATACACCCTTCGGACTTCACCTGGTAGAACTGAGCCTGGTGAGAAGTTGTCCTCTAATAAACTTAGCTCTCCTACAGACAATGGTCCTTTGGAGGCAGAAGGAGAGGTAGAGGAGGGCTATCCACCACTGGAAGATCCCCTTTGTTCAGACTCATTTGGCCCCTCCAGTGAGGAGCAGGTCTCTGCAAATCCTGGAGGAGGGACATGTGATGAAGGCAGCGGTTTTCTGGGGGCTAGACAATGCAAGAGCACCAAGGAGCTGACACAAAGCCAAGCTGCAGAAGAGGAAGAGGAGGAGCCAGATGTATATTACTTTGAGTCGGACCATGTGGCTCTTAAACACAACAAAGAGTATGTGAAAGCTCTTTTAGGATTGAGTTGTACAGTATTATTAGAACATGCAATGTCTTCACATTTTCAATTTAGAAACGATGCAAACCCTGCATGGTTTGAGTTTGGACAGTTTGTAGCCTTTAAAATCATCAAAGTACAACATAAAAAAAACATTCTTTGATAATAACGTTGAAATCGAGCTTTATTAGCTGCGTTTACATGTGCAAAATGTCTTTTATCTGATCAAAGATTGGATTAGACTTGAACTGGTTGCATGGGCTCTGAAAAGTCTCATCCGACAATAACAAAAGTTTGCATACGCCACACATTCGATAAGCATAAATCATTTTTACATGCGCAGAACTAAACTAAAATACTGAAAATGGCTGTAGAAGAAGAAGTAACGAAGTTCCCTTGTAAACGAATATGGCGGCTATTAGCATGTAGTGTGATGATCTTCTGAGCGTGCTTTTTCTTTAGTCATTTTTCTGTACATGATTGCTGAACTCAATCGCATGATTGTGTGCACGGTTTCACACGACTGCATTACTGCATTTCAAAGTTGCCCTCGGAGCTCGCAAACCGTCCCTAAGCTGTGCCTCTGCACCATGTCTCCTCTCCGGGGAGACAAGGTTCTCCTAAATCCGGCAGCTTTCTTGCGCTGAGCAGCCAGCCGGACTGTGGTCTGAAGTCTCATCTGGAGCGCACACCGTAACAAAGCAACCTGCGCTGCTCGCCGACACGTAGCTAAGGAGTCTGGCTGCTCTGCTCAGAGACACGGTTCTCCTGAGCTCACTCCCACAGAGCTGCCGGCCAGTCCCGTTTGTGCTCTGAAGCCTCCTCTTGAGCACACGGCGTCTATGCATGATGTAGAAGCCAGCGCAGTAATGACCCACAATCAGAATAATTTACATTCTCCACAATCGGATCAACAATTGGCATAACTCACCCATCTCAATCCAAAGGAAATTTTTATCCAAAGGAGTGTGATCGGGTCAGTGTTCCGAATGGTGTGTTTACATTAGGCATTTTTAGTCTGACCAGGCGTTTATTCCGATTACTTGTGGCCATGTAAAAGCAGCTATTGTCTCTTAATGAATTGGTGAGGTTTGAACCATTGATTGTATATGAGTACTGGACTGGCAGGAAGTGACTAGGATGTCAGCCATAGAAAATGACTTGCTTTTGGTTCCAACCTAATGAAGTCAATTCAGTCGCCCTTTTTATCATGAGACAAATGTTGCCATGTTGGAACCAAAAAAAATGTTGTGAAGCCGTGAGTAGTATTAGTCAATCTGAGTCATTATGTCTATGGCAACTAATCTCACCAATCAGGAGTGAGCTTGTTGGTAGTCCACACCCCCTTCCACTAAAAGTTTGCTTGGGAAAATCTGTCAAACATTTTGATTTATTTTAGCGTGAGACCAATTTTTTTGAGGTATCTGATTGGTCAGTTGATAACTTGAATAACTTTTACTACAGAAAACATTTCATAAAAAAGAGGATTAACATGTTAAAAAAGGTATCAGAGCAAGAATTCTTATTCTGACCAATAGAATGACTACTTACAGCTGATTATTTCTTTATTAAAGTTCATGGGATTTTGACTTCATTTAGCCAGCAGGTACTTCCTGTTTGGAACGCCAGGGGGAGGAGTCACTCAGTCCAGTTCATACAGTCAATGGTTTGAACAGATTACAGTATCCTAAACTGAGAGAAAACTCGATATAAATCAGCATTGACATTTACGTTCTTGGAAATATAAATCTGCATTAACTTTTTTCATCTACTATGAAGTGTTTCTCAGGGCGTTCCAAGCTTTCTTCTCCACCTAGTCTGCTGCTTCTCTGCATGCAAAGAAGATTGGACATTCTTGTTCATATAGGCTTTACAAGTTTTTTGCAGCTCAGCTGTCCAAAGTTTCATGAAGTCTTTAGTGTGTGGTCACTCTTTTAAAAACTGTTTATATCTAAATAACCGACATGCTAGTGTATTTCTCTTTTCTGATGTACGTGACTAAGTTATGTGCTTTAGCATCCTAAACATGCCATGTTTTAGAGAGGCAAGCATCTGGACCCTTTACTGAATGTATTTTAGAAATGCAGGATTTCTTGTTCTTTAAACCTCTGTAAATGAAGTCAAAGAAAATGGAAACATCAGGGAAAAGGAACATATTTAGTATCCTGACTTTGCCATTTTAGTCTGAGGATCCCACTGTAACTCATGTTGATGGAAACTGAAGCAGGTGGGATTTTAAAGACATCAGTCTTTGGTCATCAAACGTGGGTTAAATTGAACGTGTTGAGTCTAGGTTCTCATCAAAGTTGTTCTGGGTATTTTCTCCTCAGTACATTAGTTTGATGTGCTTCTAGGAATTCATTGACCTCTGTAATTCTGAGGATCAGTTGTTACTGGCTGTCATAAAATAATGCCATCATTATCGTTTTGTTTATTGGAAGTCACGTTTGCTTGAAGTCTCACTCCGATCATCTTTTGATCTATTTTCAAGGCGTTCCCAGTGGTCTTTTAATTATGATCATGCCGTTTTTAGCCCCCCCAAAAAAAGTGTCGTTTTCTAGGACGTACAGTGCTCAGCATAAATGAGTACACCCACTTTAAAAAGTACTAATTTAATCAGTAGCTCAATGAACAAAAAAAAAAGTCCAAACTTTCCACAAGGTTGAGATTTATTTAACATATTAACTTCATAACAAGAAATTATGGCTAATGATCTAACTTGCATCGCATAAACTTCAGTTTTACTTCAATTGGTTGAAGCAAAAATGAATACACCCTGCAACAAAACTACTACATATAGTATTTTGTATGAGCACCATGACTTTTTTTTTTTTTAAGGACAGCACCAAGTCCCCTAGGCATGGAATGAACAAGTTGGAGATATATTGCAACATCTATCTTTGTCCGTTCTTCAAGAAGAACCTCTGAGAACCTGGATGCTGGATGGAGAGTGATGCTCAACCTGTGGCTCCAGAATTCCCCTCAGGTGTTGGATTGGGTTCAGATCAGCAGACATACTTGGCCGTCCAGTCACCTTCAGCCTGTTGTTCTTCAGAAATGCAACAGCAGCTTCAGACGTGTGTTTTGGATCATTGTCGTGGTGGAAAAGTGCTCAGCAACCAATGATGTGATGGCAGCATTTTCTCCTTCAGTATAGAGCAGTTCATTGTTGAGTTCATGATACCATCAATGAAATGCAGCCCCACATTAGGACACTGCCACCACCGTGTTTCACTGCATGCATTTTCCTTTGAAGTCCTCACCTTTGCGACGCCATCCAGTTTTCAAACCATTAGTTCCAAAATCGGGGATCTTTGTCTCATCTCTCCAGAGTATTGAGTCCCAGTAGTCTTCATCTTCTTCAGCATGGGCCCAACAAATGCTAGGCGTGCTTTTTCATGCATGGTTTTAGGAGAGGCTTCCTTGGTGGATGGTAACTATGAATGCCGTTCCTCTGCAGTGTGACCATAACACGTCACAGGAAACCGTTCGTCCAGTTTGGCGTTCTGCTGCTTCAGCTAGCTGTAGTGAACTTGCACAGCAAATTTCTTCAACCCTTTTCATCAGGAGACGCTCCTGTCCAGATGTTAGCTTCTGTGGACGGCCTGGACGTCTCTGTGAGATGGTTGCACTTCCATCTCTCTTAAATTTTTGCATCACTGTTGCTACAGTATTTTGACTGATATGTAAAGCTTTGCTGATCTTGTAGCCCTCACCTTTTTGTGCAAAGAAATGAGTTTCTTTCTGAGTTTTGTGACATTTCTTTTCCATGGGGAGCCAGTGCTGACAGCATGAAATGGGAAGGGCTGTTCTTTGTTAAGAAATGCCCTTTTCTAGTCACCTGTGTGCTGGACACCTGAAATGAATCATTAGGCAAGGCAAGGCAAGGCAAGTTTATTTGTATAGCACAATTCATACACAAAGTAATTCAAGGTGCTTCACAAAACAGAAAAATGCATTAAAATCACAAAACATCATAGAAATAATCAACATAAAATTTACTTTAAAAGAAAAGAAAAAAAAAATTTGAAAACTGATTTAAAAATAAAGGAAGGAAAGGAAAGAAAAGTGCAGATAGGACCTTTCAGTCATATACACGGCTAAACAGAAATGTTTTAAGTCTAGATTTGAACATGAACACAGAAGAGGCCTGTCTTACGCCTTCAGGGAGGCTGTTCCAGATTTTAGCTGCAGAATATTGAAACGCTGATTCCCCTTGTTTAGTTCTGACTCTGGGAATCAACAGGAGGCCGGCCCCTGAGGTCCTCAGAGTACGAGATGGTTCATATGGCACTAACATGTCAGAGATGTACTTTGGTGCTCGGCCATGGAGAGACTTGTACACAAGCAGAGCTGCTTTGAAGTCTATTCTTTGAGGTACAGGGAGCCAGTGCAGAGACCTGAGCACAGGACTAATGTGATCATACTTCCTGGTTCTGGTCAGGACTCGAGCAGCAGCATTCTGGATGTACTGAAGCTGTTTTACAGCTCGTTTGGAGAGGCCGGTGAGCAGGTGACAGTAGTCTAACCTACTGGAGACAAATGCATGAATAAGTATCTCCAGGTCTGGCTTTGACACTATGTTTTTGATTTTGGCAATGTTTTTCAGGTGGTAAAATGCAGCTGATGTTACTGACTTGATATGGCTGTTAAAGTTCAGGTCAGAGTCCATGATTACCCCTAGATTTCTGACTTGATTTGAGGGTTTAAGAGACAGAGAATGAAGGTAGCTGCTGAGACTTTCTCTTTGTTTCTGTGGGCCAAAAATAATAACTTCGGTCTTGTTTGAGTTTAGCTGGAGAAAGTTGTTCTGCATCCACGCACTGATCTGTTGGAGGCAGTGGTTGAGTGAATCCACCGGCCCATATTCACCTGTTGTCAGTGACACATAGATCTGAGTATCATCTGCATAGTTGTGATAAGATATGTTATTACTGCGTATTAACTGCCCTAGTGGCAGCATGTAGAGGTTGAACAGAAGGGGTCCCAGGATCGATCCCTGGGGCACACCACAAGTCAAGGCCATGTAGTCTGAGACACAACTCCCAATTTCAACAAAATACTTCCTGTCTTCTAGTTAAGACTTGAGCCAACTTAGGGCAGATCCAGAGATGCCAACCCAGTCTTGGAGTCTGTGCAAAAGGATCCCATGATCAACAGTATCAAAGGCAGCACTCAGGTCTAGCAGGATTAAGACAGAGACTTTGCCATCATCAGTGTTCAGGCGGATGTCGTTGGTTACCTTGATAAGAGCAGTTTCTGTGCTATGATGGGGTCTAAAACCTGACTGGAAAACATCAAATGAATTGTTTAATAAGAGAAAATCAGTGAGCTGTTGGTAGACAATTGATTAGACTCACCTGTGGTTGAAAGCCTGTTCATTAGAATTTTGAAGTCTAAAGTTTGGCTTTTCTCCCAAGACTCTGACTGGGGTGTACTCATTTAGCAACATGGGCTTGATTCATTTGTTAGGAAAATCACTTTTTGTGTGTGCAAATAACAAATCTTGTTTTCAATCAATGCCACACCTTTATAGGTGTATTTTGTATTATAGTATTTCAGAGAAAATGTAGATTCTGAAAGGACACTAAAGGTAGTGGTGTGTACTCATTTATGCTGAGCACTGTAGTGGGGTTGATCAGAAATTCCTCTCTGTTGTGAGTGGGACACACACACACCAAAAAACACCAAAAGGTTCCTCGTTTTATTCCAATGTGAGCATTTTTGGGGGTCTTCAAGGACCCATCAGTTTAGCTCTGTGTCTCAGCCTCTCATTGGAAATGTTTAAATGTGGGTGCTGCCTTCAGAGCAGGATTGCACTGCTCCTGTATTTGCCGGTAATTTGATCAGAGTTCAGCCGCATGCCAAGTTTGGTTGTGCTGAGTGAGGGGAATTTCAGGCCTCTGATCAATGCAGACAAGTCAGTGGGGGGGGGGATGATGTCGCATTATTTAATTTACAGGACTGATATACTTAATTGATTTAGTTGTAAAACAGTTTGTTTGTGCATCACTGTACTTTGACCATTTATTTTGTACTGGCTCTTTGATGCCACACTGGATCTCCACTCAGAAAGATCAAGTATGAGCTCAGAGATCAGCTGTTCATGGGGCTTTACATTGGGCGTCCAGTAGGTGGCAATGGAGTACCAGACTTTCACCTAGAAACATGAGTTTGCTTTCATCTATGCCTCAAAGTACATTTAGGTAAAGATGCCTGATAGTATTCTGTGCAGCATAGTCACAGACTGCTGGTTGAGTAAACCCGATTTTAAACCTCATTACAACATTTAGTGTGTCGTGTCTTATGGTTAGCTGTGGGATCAATTCTGTCCATGCTCGATTTTCAGTCATGTTTTCTCCAAGCATCCTCTGGATTATAACCACATACCAAGCGTCTGTATGGCTGTTTGTTTGTTTCTCCGCTGAGTCAGTATCTTCTGTCATCCCCGGCGGATCATTTAGATTTTCTTTTACTGCTCCAGGCAACTGCGGGCGTAAAATGCCAACTTGAAGCACTGAACTTTCTACGAACACTGCATTTGTCATGGAAATGTTTTGAAATGTACTTTTTAAATCTGAAATGTTTATGGATCTGGCCGGTGCTGTTGTGTTTTTGTGTTGTAAAGCTGCAGACCTGGATGGGTTTTCTCAGAAAAGTGGCTGTAAAGAAGCAGGTCTTTGACATGTTTTGCAGGTCTATTTGGATCCAGAGCTGCCAGCTGCTGTCGGGATAATTGCATTGAACCTTCTGTAAATGTTTTGATTGCAAAATAGGTGTGAAAGTGGGTTTTGTTTTGAGGTACTGTTTACGCTTCCTAGCACAACTGTTGAATTATGCATGGGCAGTGATATAAAAGTTTCATGCACTGCAGCCCGGTGCCATATTTAATAATGTAGGCTGCTCTGTCATTCTTCACAGCCTAACCCTGCTTTGTTTATGCCAGTTATCAAAGACTGCTGCAGACCATTGGCGTTCTTGAGGCCCAGCGCACGCAGGCCATCCGTGACCTGGAGACACTGGCACATCAGCAGAGTGAGGCTCTCGTCGACCCTATTAGCTTTGTGGAGAAGCTGCAGAAACAGGTAATAGAGGGGCAGAAAAAATATGCAACAGAAAAGAATAGAAAGTTTTTAAAAACATAAGGTTGATGTGCACTTGGCAAACAATTTGGGTCCAGAACTGCAAAGTCATCTCAGCTCTGCAGGGTGGCTCATGTGTCTGTTTTTACACTTTGACCCCCCCCCCCCCCCACAGGTGAATCTGGATCTGCCGTGTCCTCAGCGCGTCGTTCAGCTCCCTGAAATCGCGTGGGAGCAGCACACGTCTGGCCTTGGTGATTTTGAGAGGGAATTCTGCGACAAGAAGCGTAAAACGAGGCAGCTTAAGTTGATCTTTGACAAAGGCATGTATGATCATGAAATTCCTCATAGGCTTCTTTTTTGTAAGGGCTTTGTTATTCTTCAAAAGCATGTGGTACCATTTATTTTCTACTCCTTTGACAGGTTTGCCACTTCGACCAAAAAGCCCCATTGAGCCCAAGAAGGAAGGCGAATGCTCCACGGCGTACTCCTCTCTGCCCACCAGTGATGCCCCGGAGAACGGCCTGCAGACGCAGGTATGCGTTTGCATCTCACCCCTGTGCTCTGCACGTCGTTATCAGTCTGTCCTGTCACCACCTCTGTGTCTCAGATTATTATTAGTTCAGATGCAGTGGCAGCACTTTCTAACTGCAGATGGTGAGTCACCAATCTCCTGCAAGTCATCTCACCAATCATCAGGTTACTGCTGTCTGACACCCCCTCCCAAAAAACTCAGTTGTATTCCTAATGCCAGGCATTTTGAAAAACGTTGTCATCAAAGATGGTTTCCATGGAGACACGATGTTCACTCCTCTCCTGTCTTTGTGATTATGCATCACTTTTGCTGCTGTTCCACAAAGGTGTCTTCACTTTGAGCAAACCAGTCTGCTCATTTCTGTTGCTTCTGCTGTTTGTGCTACAAAAGCACATTTGCATTCAGGGTGACAACTCTCTGAACTCCGACAGGATTCCTGACAGTCAGAAGACTTGTTGTGCTTCCGTCTGGAGTCACATCTGACAGCCAGGTTTTCTCTGTCAAAGTGATGAATGTGGAAGTGCCAGGCAGCTCATGTGCAAAGATCCTTACAAATGTTGACACGCCCATTATCTTTGTGTTGTTAGTCCTTTGACGAGCCTTTCTCTGTGTTCCTGACAGATGATCAGGGGGAGGATTTGTCACCCGAATAAACCTGACACTTTTAACCAGCTGTGGACCGTGGAGGAACAGGTTGGTGGCAAGAGGATTACTTCCTTCCTAATGGTTGTATTTACTCGCTCATGCAGTTATTCTTTGGGTGCTGCAGCTTGTTAACGTCTGCTGCGTACTGGCCATAAAGAACAACCTCTTTTTGCTGCATTGTCTGTGGCAGTGCCTGTATTTGCTCTGAGTTGTTTGGTAAATTCAATCAAGTCCCTCCTCTGTCTGTGTGGTGCAGAGCAGCACAGCAGAGATGTACATGGAGACAGTTTGAGATGTAACTGTTCAGTAAATACTCCAGAGGATACAAATGACCTGCAGTAAACACTCTTCTTCATTTCATAAAAGTTGAAAGAAGAAAATAAATTAGTTTTTGTTAAAAAATGCGGTCCATTACAAAATCCTTAAAACCCTCAAAACACTTCGGATTATTTGATGTTTTCTACAAGTTTATGTTTATTCACAAGGAATAAAAAAAAGGAAATGTTCCATCATTCACTGCTGACTTGATGTCAATGCAGTCGTGGTGCAGAGGGGACCTGGCTGCCAACAACAAGATCCACTCAGACATCTTTAGCCGGAACTGGCAGTTCTCGACGGGAACCTCCCTCTGATTTTGGTCAACAAATACCTTTTGAATGTTGAAAAAGACTCATTTAAATAGCGACCGTAACAGTGACGTACCCCCCCTCCCCTTTTTTTTAAGCTTTAACCCAGGAGTGGGGAATCTTCTTGGCCGAGAGAGCCATGAACACCACATATTTTTAAATGTAATTTCGTGAGAGCCATACAATGTTTAAAACTAAAAAGACAAGTGAATGTGTACATTTTATGTAATTTCAACACTTTTAAAGTACAATTAGTCTGTAGATTCTTTTTAATAACATTGTACTGTAGAGGACTGAGTTGGACTGGGTGGCCGTGGGTCGTGTTCTAAGCTCCGGAGTTCATTGAACCCATCAAGAGATCTGATTGGCCCTCAGTTCTGTCGCTCAGCCTGTCGTTGGGTAGTTTGGACCAATGGGGTTCAGCTATGGGCCGAATAAGGAAATAGGAAGGCTGGTGCGGAAGGAGGGAATAAAAAGTTTGGAGAAGCGCTCTCAGCAGGAGAGATTCAGGAGTTGCTGAATTAGTTGGACGGCGTTGATTACGGCCTACAGTAACCAGAAAAAAGAACCCTAAAAGAGGTTAAGTCTCCGTGCCTCAGTGTGGGAAAGAGATGCTACATTATGCTGTTGGTAATAAATGATGAGTATTTCTTAGCATGAATGTGACTTGTGGTTCTGCATGGTGGTTTTGCTGATGGTCTAGTCTGGTTGATACGTGGTGAGTTTAAACTTCATGCCGGCGTTGAGACTTCCATCCGTTAGACGTGATCGTAGGTTGGTCTGAGTGTTCTTTAGATGTGAGAAAGACGCTCACATGCAGACGTGGAGCCAAACATCGTCAGTACAGCAGTACTCATGTTCATGATACCATCAATGAAATGCAGCCCCACATTAGGACACAGCCACGAGACAGACACACACACTCGCACACATACTCTTGAGACTTGAGCACACACTCGCGTTTCATTGAGTGATGCTTGTCTATGAGGCGGCCAACGCGTGTGAGAAGAATAGGGAAAGTCACTGCAAGTGGCTAAAATGCGTGGAGGGGGCGGGGCCTAGAGATAATCGAGCGCACGTAAATATTCTGTGTGAAGGAAACGGAGACAAATATCATCACAACCTGATATGTGCATCTGAGCTATGAGCAAGCGAACCATTGATTCGTTCTTCCGACCTGCAGCTGGTGTACCAGTGCCAGAGTCTACAGCAGGGGTCTCAAACTCGCAAAGCAAACCACGGTTCTCATCATGCACGGCTGTTACGGCAGCACACCGCTCGCGCGGGAGATGGTCAGCTTATATATTTTATATTTATTTTAATGTTTTGTAATGTATGTAGCCTTTTTTTTTAATCAATTGGCATTTTAAATTATTTTAATTGATCACTGAACTACAAAAAACCCATCAGGATACATGTCCCATAATGCATTGTTTTGTAGTCTGTAGGGCAGCTTTCAGTCAGTTCAGTACCAAATTTCCTCCCACCCCTTTCTCCTGATATTTTTGTTTTGATTGACAGGTGATGTTGGAGCAAAAACAAAAATATAAGTCTCACACCAGGTGATCTGTGCAGCGTTTCGTCCATCTGGGTGATCTCAAATTATTGTGCATCTTGGCTGCACCTATTTGGTGTCGCCAACATGAATTTTCATCCCCTAATGTTTACATACATTTAAGTATTGTTTGTAACTGTGAAATGACCGAAAGGTTACTACGGTAATCACTTGTTACTAAAAACTTGTTTTCATTCTAAATTTATGGTATTTTGTTTACTATTTCTACTGTCATGACAGCGATGCTGCTGTCAGTTTACCTTGTTGTTGCATCTTCAAAAGTGCAGAATAAAATGTGACGCTGAATTTGAAACAGCACATTGTAATTTCTGCATCTGTTATTAAAGTATTTATTAGTAATACAGTGGAAATTAGTAGATTGGGTTAGAATGTTGATTTACGGTATGCGCCCCTAAATCTTCTGGTTGTGCCCCTAAAATTTTCAGTTGGGGGCCACTGTGCTCCTAGTGAAAAAAGTTAGTCTGGAGCCCTGGGTAGTCGCCTTCTGATTGGAAGATTGCAGTTTGTTTACAGCTCTGCCCAACCACATTACGCCTTGGGGGGCTGTAGGTTGGCGCCTGTGTGTATGTATGGGTGAATGGGACTGTTACTGTGAAACACTTTGGGCCTTCGAGGAAGGTAGAAAGTTCTATTTAAGTCTACGACATTTACTAATTAATAAATGCTTTTGCTCATTTTAATTTCCCAAATTTCCCACTCCTTCTTTTTCCGAGATGATGAGATGATGAGGTCTCTTGATGTTTCTGAAGGTCCCAGTTGTAAATATGGTCTCAATTGTTTTGGGTCATCCTGGACAGAGGAGACCCGGGTATCGTTCTGAACGTTACAACCCCCAATTCCTTAATGATACAGATTTTGAGAAATATGTTTTAACAAAATGAAATGATGCATTATCGCCGAAATCTTGGCCATATTTTTTCCAAAGTGTGAACTCTTTTTCACAGACTTGTCTCTTAAATCATTTTACAAAACGAAAAACAAGCACAAAAAAGAGAAAATGTCATCGACACATCACCTGAATCAATCCTGCTGTGTTTATCAGTCAACTGACATTGACTAAAGGATTCCCTTAAATCAGTACTCCCCAGGCTTCGGACCAGCACCGCTCCACAGGTTACTTGGTAAGGGGCACAAAAAGAAAAGCGATAACATAATTTGTGTTTTAATAACCCTATTCTGAATGTAGAATGAATCTACTAGAATCTGGATTTATTGAGACAGGTTGTTCCCTCACACCAATCTTTTATGGTTAGGAGGACCATGGTTACTGGAGTTGCATTCATGAAGGGTTCTGTTTATTATTGTTTTTAGAAAATACACATTTTTTATAACAAGTGTGTCAAGGTTCTGACTTTTTCCTTAATAAAGAGAAGAACCACACAGGAGATGAGAACTTTTGCTAGACTTCTGCAGAAGGAGAATCGGTCTGTGACAGCGCGAACTGTCACAGAGGAGTTCTGCCATCCTAGTGCATGGAGCCTTCTTTTTTTGAAAACTGAAGGTTGCAGACAGGAATGTGGGTCATTTAATCAGAAACAACAGGAACATCATATTCTCGTATAATCAGAACTTTTCAGGTCATTGTTTTCTTACTGAAAGATAGAAATGAGACTATCATATTATGGAGATTATAGTGTGCAAGCAAATGATAATTATATAACTCTTAACAAAGTGTTGTATTTATCCACCACACGGTAAAGGCTGGTGTGTACAAAAAATAACCTTGAAAAAATGACCTTAGGGATCAAAATCAGCTATTGACCTAGAATGATTCTTTCAGTGTTTAACAGTATGGAGGCAGTTCAGTTTGAGCCTAAGAAGTATATAAAGTCAATATTCAGCTCTGTAAGGGAGTGATCCACTCTAAAAGTGAAGTCTTAAGTGGAGTTATTTGGATTTTTCTTTTTTTCATCCAGATCACATGACTCATTAGTCGTGTGCAGACTTATTGTTTCACTGTTTGCATTGTTTTCCAGGTTCATGTTGGTCTTCTTGGTTTGTGTTTTGACAGAAAAAACTGGAGCAGCTTCTCATCAAGTTTCCACCAGAAGAAATTGAATCCAGAAGATGGCAGAAGATTGCTGATGAGCTCGGCAATCGCACCGCTAAACAGGTGAAACTCAAAAAGGAATACCCTAGTTTCCACTCAACAGTTCGGTATGTATGTTGAGTGTTTCCATTATAAAATGGACCCATTAAGCCGGACCAAACCGTTGTAACTTCATAGAAAAAGGGAACGGATTGCTTAGGGCGGAGCTGCATTTGTCACATGATGAAACCATCGATTGGCAGAAGGTCAGTCGATGGGAAAGCGCCAAACCAGCTGCGTTTCCAACCATTCAATTGATGTCTTCCAGTCGACATGTTCAGTGAGGTTAAAATTATCAACAAAGATGAATGTGTTTAATGTGTTTATTATAGTTCCAATCACGCACCATATGCAGAACTTTAAAAAACAAAACAAAATAAAAAACATGCAGTGATGCGGTTATCGTCACACCCCTACGTCTGGCACTGCAGGATTTGATGGACGTTGGTCCAGGCTCTGTTCTAGCTCACCGCTCTTGTCATGCGGCGATCTTGCAGGATCTTGGGGGGAGCCCCAGATGGAGGGAGATCATCAGTGGTCTTGTATGCCTTCCATGTCCTAATATTTGATTTCTTCACACACACTGGTGTCCTTAGACAGATCTTTGGTCTTGGCCATAGTGGAGTTTGGAGTGTGACTGTTTGAGGTTGTGGACAGGTGTCTTTTATTTAGGTAACCAGTTAAAATAGGTGTCATTAATACAGGTAACCAGTGGAGGACAGAGGATCCTCTACAGAACAAGTTACAGGTCTGTGAGAGACAGAATGTTTGTTTGTAGATGACTAAATACTTATTTTCCACCATCATTTAAAAATAAATTCTTTAAAAATCAGACAATGTGATTTTCTGGATTGTTTTTCATTTAGTCTGTCATAGTTGAGGTTTACCTATGATGAAAATTACAGGCTTCTCTCATCTTTTTAAGTGGGAGAACTTGCACAATTGGTGGCTGACTGAAAACTTTTTTGCTCCACTGTATCAGGAAAAGCCCCCTGCAACAAATAGCAAGGTCTAGTTGGCACTGGAAAAACAAACATTCTTTGCCATCTGTTGCTGTAGTCACACTACTACTATGACGCACAGCTACGCAATCGGTCCACACTCTGCAGGTCACTGATCTCTTTGTTAAAGAAGGACATCAATGTGTCTCAAAAATGCACGTTTATTGTCAGAAACAGACGGATGAAACTGTTCAACAGCCAATTAAATCAGTCACATTACTTGCATTGGTTTATGCTTACAGTCTACATTGTTTTGATCTCAGTTTTGACACTAAAACATCTGTCTAAATGAGAAAGTCAATGAATAAGTTGAAAAGTCTGTCAATGTATGTTAGTTGTTGTCTGTTTACGTCAAGCTTCTGCTCTTCAGTAATCAAAGCATTTTCCTCCTGAAATGTTGCAGGTGGCCAGTCGAGTTCAAAAATACTTCATCAAACTGACCAAAGCTGGCATCCCTGTGCCTGGAAGAACACCCAACCTGTGCATGTACACTAAAAAGGTAACTGGTCCTCCTCTAGCAGACTGATGGAAAGTCTGTCCATAAATATTCAGCCTTCAGGTACTGCGGTACCAAAACCCCCTAAAGAGGAGGTCAGAGGGAATTGATCAAGCTAAATGGGTTTTATGTAATGCAGGATCCTTTGGAATCTTTGAAGTTAATTATTTAAAAATACCTTGATCCTTTGATACTTTGATCATGTATTAAGCTACTTCACGTCTCTTCTCTTCCATCATATTTTGTCGTAGAATAAAATATAACTCTTATGAATAGCCTATTTTTCTAAATATAAAATATTTTTGGGGCCCAAAGTTGCTCGATTGTGTTGTAACTTTTCATGACATTGTTGTTTTCAAAGTAAAGTACTTTTCTTTGATTTTGAATGTAGTTTTGTATTGATCTGGATTCCTTCCCCTTTGTCAGACATCCAGTAAGAGACAGCACCACCTTAACAAGCATCTGTACCGACCATCCACCTTCCTGACCTCCTACGAGCCTCCGGTCTTCATGGATGAAGATGATGAGCGCTCCATGTTTTACAGCAGTGTTCAGGATCCTTCTGGTGATGAATCGGTCAGTCACCTCCTGTGCTGCCCTGTCGGAAGACCCAATGTCTGTTTGCTCTTATTGGATGGGGTCCTGCCCCCGTAAACATCACTGATTAGCTCGATGTTACACATTATTTCATCATCAGTCTCCTCTCAGTCACATGACCTTTCCGTCTGACCTTTTGGCATCAGTGTGTGAGATGAATATGTGAATGGGTTACTTTGGTACAGGAAACATAAGCAGGTTTGATTCTTCTTTTACTTGCGTTTTTATCATTACTCATTTTTAGAGCTGGGCCAGAAAATAAAATTTTTTTCATTGCAAATTTGATTTTCGATTTTAATCAAAAAAATTTTTCTCCCTGCTTTTACTTCCTTTAAAAAAAATGACAAATGATGTAATATATTTACCCAAAACTCTTTTATTTTAGCATCTCCTTTGGAAATTGTCTCCAACACAAACTTCAACTGAATACAAACTGTCTGCAGAACAAAGCAGCAGATGTTTTGTGAGCTACCGCTAGCTTGAGCATCTCATAAACACAAATACTGAAACACACTCAGCAGCACATTTTTGGCAGCAGCAGCCTTGAAACGGATTTAACAGTTTGTGGTTTAATGCTCCAAGTTTGAAGTTACAACTCCAGAGACCAAAATCTCATGTTTTACCTCACCAGACAAGTTGACTTGTAAAAAGGAACAAAAAAAGAAAAACTCTGGCCACATTTGAGCACTTGGTTTCTCCAGGGTCAATAATAATAATAATAATTGATACTTTATTTTCCCCAAATTGGGGAAATTCTTCTCCGCATTTTGAGCCATCCCCTGGGGGGAGCGGTGATCGAACCGCCAACCCTTCGGTTGTTGGCCGACCTGCTCTACTGCCTGAGCTAAACTGCCGCCAACACAAAGATGAAAACATCTTAAAACACAAAGACGTTAGTGAATTGAAATAACGGCAGCTGCTGGTTAGGGATCTCCGTTAAAAAGAACCTTAAAAGAAAACCTTTCCAGACGGGAACAAAACCTGCAGAACAGTCGGTCTGGCGATTGGATCAGTGGCACTTCCTCCTGTGGTTTGGATGTCAGTAACCTTTAATTAAAGCTGTCACCGGCCTGTTATTAAAGCACCTGACATGCTCCGTCTGTGTGCTGATGACTGCAGTGTCTGGCTTTGTGCCTTGGGGAACTCTTACAAACTACACGATCCAAGTGTTACTTGGATGTTTATTTTCATTTTCTGTCAGAGAAAGTGTGTAAACTGTGACAGGCGATGAGCTTTTCTGAAAACATTCTGGGATCTTTCTAGTTGTGCTTGTTTGGCCTTCAGTTTAAGTCGGTGCTTTGTTCAGGATCCCGGCGGCTTCTCTAACGCTGCTCTACATCATCTGTGTTCATGTTTCAGGATGATGACACCGTTCCTATGGAATTGAGGAACTTACCGGAATACAAGGAGCTTTTGGAGCTGAAGAGGCTGAAAAAACAGAAGCTCCATGAGATCCAGGAGGACAAGGCTGTGGTGCAGCACATTGGCTTCAAGGTGGAGCCTTCGTGCATCCGTTTGTCATTACAGTAAGTCTTTCCTAAAGACGCTCCGTCTGTGACGGGCATGTGGTGTTCTCTTCCTTCAGTGCGACGTGTGTGGGATGGAGCCCATCCAGGGAACGCGGTGGCACTGTCAGAGCTGTCCGCCCGAGAACTCTGTCGATTTCTGCTCCAACTGTACCGACTGGTGAGTCAAGTTAGTCCTTTGGTAGTCCTCCTCCCAAAGAGTTTGGAATTTCTGACATCTGAAGTGGATTGGTTTACCCAAACTTCACATCATTAATTCATGTCAAGACTTGAAGTTCATGCTAAAGGAAGAAAATTCCGTGTTTTTTTCCTGATCCGATCACGTGGTCGGAAACCCGGCTCTACCACATCGGGGCTACCCCGATCAGGGATTGGATGTTTATTTTCATCAGCGCTTTATGTTTCAAGCTTTTTATTCCAGACACAAACTCCAGTAGACGTCTGCATATCATGAACGGATCGGGACGTTTTATTGCCGTGTACGGCGCCGGTTTGACCAGGTCGCTCACAAAGACCGTTCAGAGAAGTTATCAAGATGTTCACAGATTCAGACGTCCGAGCTGAATAATTGTTTTGATCGTTTTAAACTGACAGCAAGTGTCTCTATTGGTTTGTCTCAACTTAAACAACAAACTGCAAAGACATGGAAAAAATAAAAACCGTTTTTAATGAGAGCAGCGTTCTCCTGCTGCTGACAGAGAGACGACTATAAATGCAAGCTCTGGGAAAAGGTGATTTATCCTTTCAGACCAATCTGCCTTTTTTATTCCTCTGTGACAGAGCCCCAGTTAAGCAGAATTAACTAATGTGGCAATAAAACCCAAAATATTACGTCATAGTATCTAAAAAAAACAACTCAAACTAATCAATGGCTCCATTGATATGAGTTAGTCATGAATACTCTTTATCACATTTATGCTACAGCGATGATTTTATGACTATTAATGGAGATCTGACTCAAAAAGGTTCAATTGTCCTAAAGCTACAGTCACCATACGTCCTCACATGACTACTTATAACCAGTTTTACTAGTTAATAGTAACTATTTGTACTACTTTACTTGTTTGTTGACGGTGCTTCACAGAAGTGAACTGTTAAAGTTTGAAATGATCAAAGAATGAAATAGAAATCTAGGAAAAACCTGGACCTGTTGATGGAATTATTTCATTTTTTCAAAATGTGGTACAAAAGTATTGGATCGGGACTCGGCAGATACTCAAATGACTCTGGATCTGATCGGGATGTCCCTAGTTCTTTTCCAGAACCTGCTTGGAGTGGTTTAATAAAATAAAGAAAACAAAAGTTAAAAGGACAGTTTGGAGTCAGAACATGGAAATGAAGGCAAACAGTTTATTTCCCAAACTAAAGTGGAATAGTTACTCTTACATGTTTGTCCATTTTTAATTGATGCTCTAGATGCATTTACATTAAAAGCTTTTTACCGGATCCTGTAAATTATTAGTAAGTTGACGTATGTAAATTCTTATTTATAACCGATCTTTCACCCCTCCAGCAGCACCGAGTGGGGGTCCTCCCCCCATCCAGCATGTCTGGGCATCCGACTGTTTAACCTTTGTGCCATCCTATGGGGTCCAGATGACCCCCCCCCTTACATTGACGTGTTCTCCCTACCATGACAAAGGTGGATAAAGGTGGAAAGATTTCATGTAATCCATGGACACCAGTGAAGATCACAAATCATTGAAGAAAAAAGGTTCAGAGCACTGTCTAGTGGGTCTAGATGACCCAACTCCCAATATTAAAGTGCCTAGGATAGCACAAGGGTTAATTAAAGCAGTGTTTTTCAACCAGTGTGCCGCGGCACACTAGTGTGCCGTGGGAGATGGTCAAGTGTGCCGTGGAAAATTGCCCTCATTAACTGATCTAAAAACATTTTCCATCTCCAGGATTCAGCTCTGTGTTCATCCAAACAGGCCCTGATAAAACACTGAGGAGTTAGGAATATAAAAGATCGTAAAATACTTTTTCTTTGTGTTTATTTTATTTTATTAAAGACATTTTGATAAGAATGACGGCAGCGCGATTCAGCTGCAGCTCCGGCTATATTTAGGAAAAGTCCCGCCCCTTTACCTGTCTCCACCAATCATTCTTGGAGGCTTAATCACATGTCATCAGTCTGACCAATCAGAAGTGGTTAAAGTCTTCACTTCCTTGTCCCGATTTAGCTCGTAAAGTCGCTCAGTTCTAACAAAACTACCAGCTAAAGCTCGTCTTTAGCGGTATAGCTTTCCACAGAATCCGGTATCAGACCGTGGAACAAGTGAACAAAACAATGAAGCTCCGAAAAGCGATCTTCGGCCGTTTTATGCACTACATCTCCCATGATGCATTGGGTTGTGAGAGTGACAGCGTAAAAGGAGTTCTGTTGTTAAACGTCTTGAAAACAACGAACACACCTCATTCTGTTTTTAAATCTTCTAACTTAACTTTTATTGCATCTTTTAGAAAAACAGCTGCAGTTTGCAGCTTTTTCTGCAACAATTATCTCAAAAATGCATGTGAGATTGTGGAGGGACTGTAGATCAATACAGACTATGAGTTTCTCCTTCTTTTTTTTCATTTTTGGATGCTGGTGTGCCGCGGGATTTTTTTTAAGCTTAAAGTGTGCCGCGGCTCAGAAAAGGTTGAAAAACACTGAATTAAAGCACAAGGCCTGCGGCGGGAGCTGACCATGGTGCTGATGCGACGTGATTTCTGCTCAGTGCTTGGAATGTTAAGAAACTCAATGAAGCGCGGGTTTATGTGTGTTTCCGTGGTTTTAACCTGGTTTATCCGAAATACATCTGTGTAAATATCCCATATAAAGGCCACGTATGATCGCCTATGACCAGTTTTCATCCGTGCAACATGTGCAAATGTAATGGTGGCTGTGTGACGCGGCCTTTACTCTGATGGTAAACAAAACTGATTTGTTTCTGTTTTAACTCAGCTTCTTCAAGACGGAAACCCACAAGCCCAATCACCACCTGGAGCCGGTGCACCAGCCAGAAACCTTTCTGGACAGGGACTACTGTCTGCCACAGACCACGGGCTACAACTACCTGGACCCAAACTATTTCCCCGCCAATAGATGACAGGGCCACGGGGGCCTCTAGCACCAGGCTCTCCACATATCCACAGGCCACTCTGCATGGCATCATCCTCCAAGTCCAAGAAACCGCTTTCATCTGCCAGCAGACAGCTGCAGCCCTCAGAGCAGACCTCAGTGCTGCTGGTGGGAGGGGGCGGATGCTGGGAACTGACCTCCTGACTTGGGCAAAGAGCGGCCATGTTGGTTTCCCACAAAGAGGGGGGACCCTGCTTCCCCGTAGCCAGGTTTTTCAACGGATGTGTGAGTTGAAACGAAACACTATTTTTAAAAAACCAAGACAGCAGAAGGCACTCAACATTCCTGAGATGTGGGACCCCAGAGGACGCTTTCCCCCCCTCCTCCTCCAGTCGCCTCCCCGTGCTGCTCGGAAGTAGAGTCTGAAGCGCCATCTCATGCAGACGTGGCTGACCAGTGCGTCAAGGACTCCGGTGACTGTCGAGTCATCGGCTGAAATCCATGATGGTGACCTGCGTGTTCTCCGTGTTATGGATGAGTGAACATGTTTTAGCTAGGCGTCCATAGATCTAGTATTTATGATTCTGGGGGGACTGTGGTGGGAGTTCTGCTGACCTGGATGCGATTTTGTTCCATGTGTCGGCATGGACCCCCCCCCCCCCCCCCCCCACACACACACCACCACCACCACCACCAATGTCACTCAATGCTGCCCCCCCCCCCCCCCCCCCATCTCTCTCACTCGGTTCTGTTTGTTTAGCTCTCTCCATTAAAGGTGGGACGCACTACAACCTGGAGAAGACATGAGGACAAACCCACTCACCTGCCCCCCACCCACCCCCCAGCGTGTGCCGGTGTTGATCATGTGGAGTGTTCCAGTGTCTGGTGATAAGTGAAAAGTAGCCACTGCTAGTTGCTGTGTGCCATTTTTAAAGACCTTTTTTTTTTGTTTATTTTGGGGGGGGGGGTTATGGTGACCCTTCCTCCCCGTTTCCCACGCAGGACCCGTTCTGCCCCCCCCACAGCTTTCATTTTTGCAGCCCACCTTAAAGGTCCATCTAAAAGATTGTATTTTTATTAATCTATTTAAAAAAAAATGAATAATTGAGGTCTGGGCCGGCGCCCCCGGGGTGGAGCGGCCCACACTTTTATACACATAGGTTTCGTTGTGCTTGAGTAGACACCATTTTGTATGGATTTTTGTCTCTTCCCCTCACTCCCTCTGTCCCGCTTCACATGCGTGTATAACAGTCTGTTCTTATGTAAAAGAAAAATAATAATGTAAAAAAAATGCTAGAGGAGAAACGTGGAAATAAAAGTATGTGAAAATAGTATTTCTGCCTTTATTCTGTTTATTTATTAATGCGTTTAAAGTGAAATGATGGAAATAAATGTTTGTAAACATTTATATTTGAGGATTTTTGCCTTAAATGCTCCAGTTAAGTGCAACAGTTTCTTCCACATATGTTCTTCCTAACTTTAGAAAGTTTAATAATTGTGCTGTTAAAGTGATTTTATGTTTGTTCATGTTTTCACACTCGGGTAGGGGCACGTTAACATTGGGAGTGGGGTCATCTGGACCCCACAAGATGGCACAAGAGTTGAGACCCATTTTTCTTAAAAATGGAAATCATGTGGAATACACTCCAGACAACCATTCTGGTGTAGGGACATTCATTCAGAGTTGTTTTTCACACCTTGAAACAAAAAAAAGTTATTTTTAAACTAAATGTGGCAAAAATTTGCAAAAATACTTTACAAAAGAACAAGAAAGTCTGAAAAGGTTGTGAAATAAACTCATGAAGCAAAAACCTACATAAACAGAAGCTCAACCTGATTGAAAACAAACCAAGACAACCTTAAAGGTGTGATCTAGATTTGTTTCCAAGGGTCTGCTTGGGTGTATTCAGACTGAAAATTAGTTCCAGGTCATCAGGGGAAATGAACTCTGGTTCACTTTAACCCTTGTGCTATCTTGTGGGGTCCAAATGACCCCACCCTTGCATTGACGTGTTCTACCTAACATGATAAAGGTGGAAAGATTTCATGTAATCCATGGACACCAGTGAAGATCACAAATCATTGAAGAGAAAAGGTTCAGAGCACTGTCTAGTGGGTCTAGATGACCCAACTCCCAATGTTAAAGTGCCTAGGATAGCACAAGGGTTAAGCAGCAAAATGTGTCCAGTCTGAATCCAGCCTTCCTTCCAAAAGGTTATTTGATCCGATGTTTGTTCCTGTTGCGCTTGCCTGATCCGAACAGCAGGAGGCGCTGAGTCTCACTCCAAATGAACACACACAGGTAGTCAAACGCACTGGCTTTATTAAGTGTGAACTACCAGACAAGTTATCAAACAACAACCTGTACTATGCGCTGGTAAACATAAAAAACTCCGTAAACGCGATACTTCCATGTTTGTCTACTGTTTTGGAGCAAACGCACAGAACGGCGGCTGAAGCTGTGAGTGTAGCATGCTTGTCAGAACGTGGAGCACACCGCTGTGCGTGGGAGCGTGCACGCCTGCCCACTCCTGTCAGCTCGCCCTCATGCACAGCAGAGATGCTCCTGTCTCAACAGGTGGGGGCCAGAGTGTCGGAGGTGATGTGGGGGGTCAGAATGTGACGATGGAAGCAGGTGAAACATGCGGTTCAATGAGCTGCTGCAGATGTGGGCCCGGGGGGTGTTGAGAAGTGTCCGTGGGGTGAAGGCGGAGAGGGAGTGAGTCTTCACAGAGGGGGGGGTCAGCTGGGTAATCGTTGTGGGAGTCAGATGGTGGAGCAGGAGGCCATCATCTGGCAGATCTGGAGGAACACTTCGTCTGGCGACGTCTCGGCATCAACCTGCAGCGGGAGACGAGCAGAAGCCCTTCAGAAGCCTTCACGCCCGCGGCGGCGCCGGCGTTCTGCACAGGAAACGCACGGCCCGGGGATGACCTCAGCACCTCATGTGGCATTTACGCACACACTGGCCCGCTTTGGCATTTAAATGTTCAAATAAATCCTGTTTGAAGTTAGGATTTATCTCCCTGTGGTTCTCCACCTGCCCTCATGGAGACATCAAGGAGGCCCCTGAAGCCCCCGCACACTCACAAGTCCTCATCGAAGGTCAGAGCTTTGTTTTTTCTTTCAGCTGCAAAAACATTTCTGAACCTTAACCTTCAATTGATAAAGGCGTTAACCATGCATTCTTTAAACGGCCAGCAGGTGGCGACTCTTGTCTGACTCCTCAGTAAATGCACATTTTTCACGTTTTGTCCCATTAGGAGTATGGTAAAAGCCTCCGGACGTTCAGCTATGACAATCAGACTTCATGTCTGGGCTTCATTCTCTGTAGTTTGATCTAGTTCTCTCATGCAGTCATGTCCACCCAAGAAACATCTGGGATCTTCTCTGCTTTGGAGAGTTGAGACCTGCTGTTGCTGATTATCTCTGAGCCTCATTCAACACCCTTGTGAGTCGAGGGTCTGGCTGGAGAAGCACCACCTTGTCTTTTGAATTAACAAATGTCTTGTCTGATCAAAAATCAAAGCCTTTAATTATCCCTTAGATGATCTGCCCAGTCTTTATCATGGCTGCCAGCTCAGCCCAAAAAGGCAGACATCCGCGTTTCATTCATTATAGTTTCTATTCATTTTCCTTTTGTCTTTCTGTCATCTGCCTGTGACTTTGTATAATAATTACACGATATGACATGACACGATTAGACAATGAGAGCATTAGCCAAGTTTCTCCGTACTCTTTCAGTGTTTTTACTGCCAACTCTCTCTATTGTTTTTTGGTAAAATCCTAAGCAGATGTTTGCATTTAAAGGCCGTGTCACACAGTCGCTTTGTACATTTTCCACGGATGATACATGACTACTGTATATGTAAAAAAAAATAAGTGAAAAAAGTTGTGGTCTCCTTTCATGGAATTTTCACATATGTATAACAAATGAACCAGGCAACGAACACACAAATCAAGGTAAAAGCCGAGTCCGGCCCAAAAGTTGAGCGTCAAATACATCATTTGAACGGGAAATGTATATAAATATATAAAAGTCATCCATCAGTGGCTCATGTGTGAAAAGTCTGTTAGATGTACGTGGAACGGTCGTGGAAACCACACATTAGCGTATGCATCTTGCAAAAATCATGCACAGTTGCGTAAGATTTGCGTAAAAATTGCGTATAAACTACAAACTAAAACATGTGTGAACGGCGTATTTCTCAACAGGCCCAAAATTTTGAACACGTAAAGAGACCCGTCAGCCGAAACCTTCGACGGACATCTGGGCACATCGACGGATGACAAATGCAAGAAAACACTTCTGATCACCAAAGATCCAAACTTCCTACATGGAAAAGGCACAAAACGAACGTAGCGGCTGTGTGACACGGCCGAACGGTGACCATGAACCCTGCAGACGCGGATGAAACCAAAGAAATGTTCTGATGCCAGACGTCGCTGCAGATCACACTTAACGCTATTTGTCTGTATGAAAATAAGCAAGACGAGACGAAGCTGAATTCAGATCAAAAACGAAAGAGTCTCTCCCTCCTTCTTTTCACATTCCACCATCCATTTTAGAAGAACATAAACACTCACCTGAGCACAGGTGTTAGCTCACCTTTGCACTAACAGTTTGCATGATTAAATGAATGAAAGATTTCACACTAGTTGGTTTAAAGGCATAAGTATGCGTGTGAACACTATCTGTTTTGTGTACATGTTGACATGTGGACATTTTTGCAGCTAGCAGGTGTGTTGATAACATTTGAGTGTGTGTGAACAGGCCCCGCCCTTTTTGTACTACATTTGAACCTTACCGTAATGATAAACAACCAGTAAACTTGCTCTTCATGGTCTCATCCCCCCCCTCCTATTATCACCCTCTAACCCCCCCCCCCCCCCCCCCTCTCTCTAACATCCCTCCCTCTTCTTCCCCTCTTTCCTTTTCCGTCCGGTCCAACACCAAAGATTTTCAAACGTGATTGAAATTAATAAAGTTTGGCCTCAATTACAAAAGGGGTTTATTCAGACATACCTTTGGTTTGTATGAAGATTAATAACCCCTCTTGTTAAAGTGAAATATGTCTGACACAAGAGGCCCTCAGCTCTCATCTGTCTGCCCAGCTGTTGGACAGGACAAGTTAAAAAAACCAAAAAGAAAACAAAAGAGTGAGACATGAAATACTAGGAAATACAAATATTTTTCTAACTGCTGGTTTGGAAAACAAAACCTCACACTTCTCATATGTTTTTTGTTGCTTTAGATCATCTCTGTTGGTTTAATTTCTAGAAAAATCTAAACTGTTGAACAAAAAGGAGAGAGCAGATGACACAATCATCTCTTAACTTTTCTAATATTTTCCTGAGTTGATTTGTTGCTCAGATGGCGTCCTGTGACAGTTCCACGCTGGAATTGACCGAGCTCCTGAGAGCGTCCATTCTTTCACAAACATTTGTAAAAACAGTCTGCATACCTACAGTAAGTGATGATTACATTCACCTGTAGTCAGGCCGAGTGATGGAGACACCTGATTCTGATCATTTGGATGGGTGAGTGAATACTTTTGGTAATAACGTGTATTAATGAGGCCACTGAAAACGGAGAACATGATTCTGCTCCAGTCAGTTAAAAGGGCTTCTAGATGGTCTGGATGTCGTAAACACAAATAATTTGATATTTTCAATCCTAAAACAGAGAGAAATATATTTTTGAAAACTGTCAAATTTCTAGAAAAGTAAAAAAAAGGCTTTTTTATTATTTTCATTCTAGGTTTTCAACATGTTATCAGATTCAAGAATTCTGTCGATCGCTGGAAACAGCAGACCCTCTAATGTACAGGAGGCTGTGACAGTGCAGGGCAGCGACATGCTCTAAAAGGTTTGATCAGATGTTTTCTGTCACCTCTGCATCTGCTGAAAGCTCCTTTCTGCAGGAAATATGAAAAACCAAACAAAAACCAGATTCTCTTCTTCCAGAGCCACTGAGAAGCTTAGCATGGAAAAGAACAATGTTTTAACACGTGTCCAGCTGTCTGTGGTGATGAAAACTTCCTTCTTCTTGTGGCCCTTCAGTTTGTCTCCAAAAATAGATTTGATTTTGTTCTGTGTTTGTTTATGCTAGCAGATGCTGTTATTTCAGTTTTAGTTCGTTTTTTCCAAAAAGGAAAATTTCTATCTCCTCCACAAAAAACGTCTGAAGTCTAAACTCTCTGCATATGTTATGCTACTTATTAAATATTGAAGGCCTCAGTTATTCAAGTGGAACAAATATGCAAAATAAATGTGAGAAAATAAAATTAAAGTTTAAGAGTGGAGCAATTACTTTGAACCTGTTGGAGAATGGTGTTTACTTTTTAAGCTAAAGTTGATTTATGTTCCTTTATTTAATCTGCTTAAAGTTAATAATAGTTAAAAAGTTGAAGAAAGATTTTCCTGGTTAAATAAGAGCCACCTTAGTCTGGGCAGCACCTTAATCTCACCGTGTATAGAAGCTTCTTGCGTTCATAGTAAGCTGTGACCTCCTGGCTGTCGCTGCAGAAGCTCTCAGACCTCCTGCTCAGAGAGCCTTCTGTGTCTGAGGAGGCGAGGAGGCTAGAGGAGGATCTCCCACGATGAAGCGACCGGCTGGACATGGTTTCTGGGGAGCAGGTAAGCAGGATCACCGCGCTGGGATCCCCCATCTGATGCACAGGACGGGAAGTTAGCAGTTAAAGCAGTGAATCTGCATCTGTTTCCATTCATTTCAGTCACACACTAAAGAGTTTGGTTTGCTGTTATTGTTTTTCTGATTCCTTCACTCAGCTCTGGACTCTGAACATCTTCCTCATCCCTGTTACTCTTCTTCACATGGAAACGGGACTTGAGTCTACTCTACTCGTGCCTCTGAGCATGTGCCCGCTCTCTGTGTCGGTCTGCCGCTCTTGCCTTGGCCTCGTACTCCTGCGCCTGCGACAGGTCTCTGGGGAAGCTGCTGACCACCAGGCCTTTTCCCTGGCGGGCTGAAGACGCCACTGCATCACACAGCAGCTCCAGCAACGCAACCTGCACATCAAAAAAACACACAACACACGATGTACTCAGTGTTGTGGAAAAACAGCACAATCTCACGGATAACAAGAGAGAAGAAAATCCATCTCCAGTCCTTTGTGGGTGGAATCAGAAAACAACACTGCAAAGAGGCTTTCAGACAGTCATCACGGCTTTGCACTGAAGGAGAAACAGCAGATGGAGCAGCAGTTCTTTATCAACCCTGATCACAGCTACAAGTGATGAGGCTCCTATGGTGTGGTGAGGCGCAGAAAGCACACACGATGCAAACGCTCAGACATCTATCTGAGGCTGGCGACCTTCCACTGCTGACATGTGGGATTGATCCTTGGAATCAGGATAACAGTAGAAAGTCATGATGTAACTCACATTATGAATAAAGTAAGGATTTGACCATGAAGTGTATCGCTTCAGTGCAGTTTCTTCCTGTCTGACAGATAAACATCTGTGGACACAAAGGATGTATCACGCAGTTGTCTGATGGGAAACTGAATCTTAAGAAAGCAAAAAGACCCTTAGTTCTGGAAAATTGTCTTAATTTTTGACTTATAAGAAAAATAATCTCATAACAAAAATTTCAATAGCAAAATAATTGTAGTTTGAAAAAAAATGCATCTTGGTGTCAAGAAATGTTTCTTAAAATACAGATTTTTGGTAAGACTTTTTTTTTCTTAGCCCTGTGGCAGATTGTTTCTGTTTATTTAACCCTGAAGAACCAAAAAAATTATTTTTTATCTGGGATTTTAAGTGGAATATGACTTTTTTTGTATTCATTTTGGGTAGCAACAACTAACAGCACCATGAGTCTGCCAATGAAGTAAAAACCTTTGACTTCGTTCTGGAGCTGTGTTCACATGTGATGTGTGTTCCAGAACACACTAAACGCCGATTCCTGAACCTGCGTTTAGCCCATGGTGTTCACGCTGAAGGAGCAGGGATGGACTTCTTCTTTTTCTTATATTTTTGACCTACACCTAGTTAGAAGACGCTTGGTACGAAATGTCAAAGTGGTGTAAATCTGGTGAATCTAATCCAGGCTTTTTCTTTCACAGCTCTATTCTGACATATTGAAGACTTGGTGTCATAGAAGTCCATCCAACCACAACTATTAATTTCTCCTCCATGATCAGTTTTTAAACGGTAGGCACTTCTGTAAATGAAAAGGGACACCAGCCATACTTTATGACCAAGTCCTAGTACCTGATTGGTCAAAGTTCAACCTGGTTCAACTTTCAGTGTGCCCTCCACAGATGCATGCTTTGAACGCAGAAACAGTCATAGAAACTTGTGTATCTGTGTGAATACGACAGTTTTGAATCTGAAACGCACTCCTACTGAGACTTTTCATTGGAAATGGTCGCTTGAACCTGGTTGCAGAGGCAGATGTGAACGTGGCTTTAGGGGTCTTTTTTTGCAGTGAACTGAGGAAGAGCTGCAGGGCAGCTTCTCATCGCCAGAATCTCCGGACACTGCAGCCTTTTTTTTGGCAAATCATGAAAGAAATCTGTACATTTTTTAGGGCTGTGTTTTCTGTACATCAATGGACGGTCAATTTCAGAGGAAAAGAAATTCAAAATTTGGTAACGTTTTTGCTTTTACAGTTTAGCATTCAAATTCAGTGAATAACATTTATGAATATGTTGGACTGCTCTTTAGCGCTGCAAGATGGTGTAGTGGTTGGCGCTCTCCCCTCACAAGGAGAAGTGTTTGGTTTGAATCCTGTTTGGTTTCTTTCTGTGTAAAGGCTGTGTCACACTGCTACTATGTACAATTTGTATCACGGATGTATCACGGATGAACAACATTAAAACCACAGAAGAGGTACGAAAAAACACGCAAATAACACGTAAACCCCCGCTTCATTGAATTTCTTCACTTTGACATTCAGGGCTCTGAGCGAAAATCATGGTCAGCTCCATGGTCAGCAGCATGGTCAGTAATATGGTCAGCTCCATGGTCAGCAATGTGGTCAGCTCCATGTTTACCACCACGGTCAGTAATATGGTCAGCCCCATGGTCAGCACCATGGTCAGCTCCATGGTCAGCAGCATGGTCATTAATATGGTCAGCTCCATGGTCAGCAATGTGGTCAGCTCCATGGTCACCACCACGGTCAGCTCCACGGTCAGCACCACGGTCAGCACCACGGTCAGCACCACGGTCAGCACCATGGTCAGCACCATGGTCAGCACCATGGTCAGCTCATGCCGCGGTCCCTGCAATGCTTTATTTTAATTTAAACGTTGGATTCCCTTGTGCGAGAAAGTCGCATCCTGCGCCTGCCGTACCCATCCCCTTACCACAACCTGCTTTCCATGCGGTGCCGGACACCGCATGGAAAGCAGGTTGAGACGCATGAATTGTGAAATTCTCAACGGACGAAAACTTTTGAACAGCTCAGAACCAAATTGACATTAAAGCCCATCAGTCGAAACCCTTGACGGACATCTGCGTCCGAAAACACTTATGAATCCCAAATATCGCGCATGATATGTACGTAGTGGCTGCGTGGCACGACCTTAAAGTTTGCATGTTTCCTTGTGCATGTCTGGGTTTATTCTGCGTTCCTCTCACAGCTCAAAGACATGTTTCCTAGGTTGTTGGGTGATTGTAAATGATCGCTTAGGTGAGTGTGACTGTGTGGACCTGCAGCAGACAGTGTTTAGGGTCTACCTCGACTTCACCCAACAGTAGCTGGATTGGCTCCATGTAACCCTGAAAGGGGATTCACTGAGTTCTGTAGACGGATGGATGTTGTTCAAAGCTGTTTCAGTTATGCATATCTCTTTTTCTAGATAAAGTCATATTCTAAAAAAACATCTCTGTATTTTGTAGCAACAGAAATATTTTTTTAATGAGAATATGAGCTTAATTCACCTCCTGTGGTACATGTACCAGACATCCTGAAATGGTTAGTTTAAAAATAATTATTTTAGATCGGATAACAATTATATTAATAATAGTTTTTGTCATAATGTGAAACTATTAGTTACAGCAAACACAGTTCTGGTTAGATGTAAATTGAGCCATGAGGTGTGTCTATGTCCAGAAGGTCCAGGAGAAAAGTTCATGAATAAAACTGCAGGTAAATAAATCCACATTTTCATTTAGGAGCCTCAACCAGAAACATTTTTCAAAGTGAGCTGGTACTATATATTCTGTATTTCTCTTCTGCAATATTATTATTCTTCTTTTACCAAAACCCACTCATTCCCTTCAGAATATAACTTTATGTGTATCTTATTATCGGCAACACCATGGTCTTTGTTGCGAGGCAACAGTGTAGTAAAAAGTCAAACTCCACCTGTGTGATTACAGTTTTTTTAAACGCATGCTGTTATATCATAAGACAATAAAACCTTTAGCTCCACATGTGTCTGCTTTCCTAAAGATGTTTAGCTGTAAACCTGCAGAAGAGAACCTCAGTAATTTGCTTCCTGTGGGGTTATTCTTCATTCTTTTAATCACTTCCTTCCTCATTTATCTCCAAATAAAACCGTCTCTCTCATTTAAAATCACATTTTCAGTTCTCATGCTGTTGAGCACACGGGACATGACCCTAATCTGCACTAAGAAGCTTGAGCCACTTCAAAAGCGACGGCGTTCTCCATCAAGCTGTAGTGAAAGTGAGCGTGGGACTTTTTGGTGGTCTTCATGAGTTCATGGTTTCTTCCTTTACTGTTGAGATGTTAAAAAGCATCCAGCTTTTTTATTTTTATTTTCTTTACCCTTTTTTTCTCTTTTAAGACAGAAAAATAATTGCTTTCATCAGGTAAACATATAGACTTTAGTTTTGTTAAACTTCTTGGTGAAGTAAAACATGTGTTTATTGAAATAATCATTTTGTGTTACAAATAAAGTTTTGTTTTATTCTTGGAAATATGTTTTTTTTTCTTTTAACCGGAAGCGGTCTCAGTGTTACAGAAAGAAAGTGACAGATTTAAGGGGTTTCTATTTGCTGCAGGATCATCTTTAATGCAGAAATGTTTGCATATACATTTATTAATAGAAATCAACAAAACAATTCTTGTTTGTCCCGAAGCTAGTTTGAAACCTGTTTGGCCATAAATCTTGTTTGTTGAGGTTTTTAATATTCCTTAAAGTTGTATTTTTTTTAATTCCCCTGTGTCAAAAAATATTTTTTATTTGATAAAATAATGATAATAATCATAAAAAACAGTATTTCTGTCTTTTGAATCTTTGTCCTGTCAAAAAGTGTCCTGGTTTTCAAGAAACTATAAACGTAAATCATAAAACTATGTCAGCGTTTTTGATAAAAGTCATAATTTGTTCTATTTTATTACCTCATTCAAAGAAAGAACGTGTTTCAAAATCATGATTAAAAACATCCATCCTTCCATCGCTGAATCCCTTTCAGGGTCACACGGTTGCTGGGGCCTATCCCAGAAACTGTTGGGAGAAGGCGGGGCACGGGCTGAACAGGCCATCAGTCTGTTGCAGGACCACACATGCACACATGTGCACACCTAGGAACAGTTTAGGACGAATCCGAATTCTATCCCTACTGCTTGTCCCTACCTCTTCAAATGTGGGGGCACTTGAAGCTGCAGTGGTGTCCGAAATGTTTTTTTATGGAGGAGAGGTGGGGGCTAGCTTAAAAGCTATTTATTCTTAAGTTATCCCTAGTTAGTAGAGTGTCGCACATGTGGGAGGAGAAGAAATGCTTTTCTTCACTTGTTTCACGATGAGCGACAACCTAAGTTTTCCATATGTGTCCGTTTGGAGGGCTAAATGTGAGGGTAGGGAGAAACCGTAGGGGTAGAGGAACATTTCGGTTCGGTTTTGGCCTTAGAGTTATCACTTAGCTGCTGAATCAAGTTTTTGGACTGTGGGAGGAAACTGGAAAAGACCCACGCATATGAGGGTCTTGCAACATGAAAGCCTCGAGATGCTTCGTGATAGCAGAGCGTGAAAAACCAAACATCTCTGACAACGGAGAGCAGTTTCTCTCTTTGAGGACTTTTTCTCTCTGATGGAAATATGAACGTCAGTTGTCAAACAGAACTGGAGCTCAGGCGGCAGACATTGTTCTGTTTTGCACCTGAGACCCAGCTGTTGCCCCTCTATCAATGCGTTTTCATTTGTGACCTTCTGGCTCAGTTCACTTGAATCTATGCAGGTCCAACCACATTTTCACATCTCTCCTCTAGAACTGGATTTTAGAAGCATCCAAACTAGACCAGGCCGTCCAGTATTTGTTGAATAGAACTGGAATGACCTTTACGGAAAAGGATGGATGAGCTGGAAGCTGGCTTGTATGTTGGAGGTGCCTCCAGCAGATGTTTCTTTTGCCTCTGCCCTCTTTGCACCAAATTATCTCGTGCTAGCAACTTGAAGTGGGAGCTGTTATTGTGACTGCCTCTCCCTGTAATTGCCTATCTTCTCTTTTGTCACCTGGCCACACAGGCTTACTGACTTTCTGAACTAATTCCCTCCTGAGGGGAAAACAAAAACCTCTAGCCTTTAAAAAACTCCTCCAATCCTCCCTTGTCTGGTGTCTGCTGCAGGATTGGAACTAAAGCGTGTGATGTGATGTGCATCCCTCTTACTGCATTTACCAAGCTGCTCTATTCAGTCTAGACTGTCTGAACCTTTGGGATGTGTGTGGTGTTGAATGACTCTGCTTTGACTGTGTGTGTTCGGCTGTGTAGTGGATTTTACAGTCAGCTCGGAGCTCAAATGTGGCACAAAGCATCAGGACTAACCATCTTGACTTTGATCTGTCCAAATCTCAGCTTCATCCTATTTGTTCAAACACAGTGTCGCACGCCAAAACTGTAACGCCATTCTTCTACTAAAGAAAGGATGATTACTAATAATTTTTAATATTTTTTTTACAATGAACAAAGGTTTCACTCACTCACAAAATGGTTTTTCAGCTTCTTCGTCTGAGGTTATACATATCCATAGGTGGAGTAAGAAGATCATACTTTTTCTTTAACAAAATTCAGATGTAACTCATGAAGAATTTTGTTAATCCAAAAAATCTCCCCAAAAAAGCCTCAGCTTTAAGAATTAAAACTGAAAGGGCCAAAGATGTGAAAAAAAACATGACCCATGCATGAACTGCTGAGGACGTGTAACCCTTGTGTTATCCTAGGCACTTTACCATTGGGAGTTGGGTCATCTAGACCCACTAGACAGTGCTCTGAACCTTTTTTCTTCAATGATTTGTGATCTTCACTGGTGTCCATGGATGACATGAAATCTTTCCACCTTTATCCACCTTTGTCATGGTAGGGAGAACACGTCAATATAAGGGTGGGGTCATCTAAGATAGCACAAGGGTTAAAGGGGAGACACACAGCAATCTAGTTAAAGTGTGAGGCATATTAGGACTTTTGGAGTAAAGCCTTGGAAAGATTCGTTTTAAAAATATTCTTCCAAATAACAACTGAGGCTTAAAGATTTTCAAACTAATAGAGCTCCAATCATACAAAGCAAAAAAACTAAATGTCTGAAATCATTTTAAAGTCCCACTCTGACCATATAAGGATTTTTAAAAAAGCTTTTCCAGTGGTCTTTTAATTCTGACTATGCCGTTTCATCCAAAATAATAAAAAAGAAACTTGTGTTAACCCTTGCGCTAACCTATGGGGTCCAGATGACCCCACCCTTCCATTGACGTGTTCTCCCTACCATGACAAAGGTGGATAAAGGTGGAAAGATTTCATGTACTCCATGGACACCAGTGAAGATCACAAATCATTGAAGAAAAAAGGTTCAGAGCACTGTCTAGTGGGTCTAGATGACCCAACTCCCAATGTTAAAGTGCCTAGGATAGCACAAGGGTTACAAAAACCTTGTGGGCAGGACCGTTGGCACAGAGCAACCCCACCCCCTCTTTTCCTCCCCATGACTCACAATGATTTGAATAAAGAAATACTCAGAGATGCATTTATAAGCTTAGTTTTCCTCACATATGTCCTCCATCATGTCACCGGAACATGTTAAAAAAATCACAATTATCATTAGAGTGGATCTTTAAAAATGTAGACTTGAGGTTGAACTTAGTCTTCCAAGACCTGCCTTCTTCATGGTGGAGGTTTTGAGAGCTTGGTTGATCCCCCGGGCTTGTACTGTCTGAGGCTAATGATCCTGGTGGGGTCTCCACTGGTCAGCCAGAGCGGAAAAAAAGCGCCTTCATACATAAAAATCCACTTCAATATATCACTTGGATGGATGTGGGACTCTGGTCTCATACTGTGGTTGCATCTAATGCAGGGGTGTCAAACATGCAGCCTGCCAAGACCTTTCGTCTGGCTCTCAGTTGATTTATCCAAAAATAAATATTTTCTGAATTCTTTTGTACTTTTCTGCGCTGCTATGCTGAGCACTGCAGATGCGGTGCTCAGCATAGCGGTGCCTTCAGCACATCTGTTGTCACCTTCCACCAGAGCCAAGAGGACCTGGCTGCAGACATCAACGTCCAGAACCAGAAGTCCTCGACCAGAATTAGAAGTTCCTCATATCGTATTTTAACTGGAAACCTTAACAGTTTACCTTCCCCGCCCATGTGTCAAAGTGTACTTGGGCGAGACACTGAACCCCGCCTTGCCTCTGATGGAAGGTTGGCACCAGTGTTGGGCAACAGAGTGTGTGAATGGGTGAATGGGTCTGTGACTGTAAAGCGCTTTGGGCCTTTGAGGAAGGTAGAAAAGTGCTATATAAGTATACGCCATTTACCATTCATGGCTTTTACTTTTTTTTCCCCCCTATCTCCTGAGAAGTTCTCTGTTTATCTCTTTGTGCTCCGTGTTCTGTTGTCTGTTTTTATTTTATTTTATTGACCATTATAGGTCTTTTTTTAATCAGTGGATTGGTAGAAATAATTCTGCCCACAGCACGGATCCAGTCCCACATCGTCCCTGAAATTCTTTGGCTCATTTAAACATTTGAATCAATGGAGAGAAAACCAGAACTCAATAAGACAGAAGCTAACATGAAGGTGGAGTAAACGGCACACTGACCTCGGGCAGTTTCTCTCCTCTCTCCAGTATGTCCAACAGGTGGCGCCCTCTGTCGCTGTGACTCTGCAGCTCACTGCACAACAGGTCTCCCAGGGCAACGCGACGCAAGCCAAACCTTTCCTCCATGCGCTCACACTGGAGAGTTTTACCTGAGCCTGGACCACCTGATGGACACAGAGATGAGTCAATGTCTTCACGCTCTAATGTTGAGGCAAAGTGTGTGTGTGTGTGTGGAGGGAGGGGGGCAGAAGGCAGAAACAATAGGAAATAGATGGTAAGTGTGAAAGAGAGAGTTCAGTGTGCATGGAGGTATATGTATGAAGGGAAAGAGATGTGTGGGAGGAGAAGCAGCTTATAAAGGTGAGTGGGCAGCCGTGTGTGTGTTTGTGTGAGTGTGTGTACTTTCACAGGTCTGATTGGTTGTCAGGGTGTGAAACTAGTATTAATTATAATCCTTTATGTGAAGTTTACTTAAGATATGCAATTTGTTGCAATAAAACTGAAATAAGCACCAGGCCTCATTTGATTTATTACTGTTTATGCAGCTTCTGCATTTACATAAATGATTGGAATCGGTGCAGAGGGGGGGGCGGACTCAAGCGCTGCGTATGGGAGTCTGCTCAAAGTTAAAAACTGATTTACAAAAGTAAACTGAAACAATAAATGGGATTCAGAGGCAGAAACTCCAGCAACAAACAGGTTTAAAACTTCTGACTGTACATGAGGACTGGACTGAGTGACCACGCCCCCTCTGGCATTCCAAACAGGAAGCACCTGCTGCAGGCCAAATCCCCATAGACCTCTATAACCAGCTGTTACTCAGTTATCCTACTGGTCAGAATAACCATTCTTGATCTGACACCGCCCCCCCTAAAATACCTAACCAGTACTTGGAAAAAAATCAACAATAAAGGGAATCTAAAGGATGTTAAAACACATGAAGTATATTAGCAGTGAGGAGAATTATTATGACATGAAAACCTGGTGTGGTCATTAGAAACTGAATCCAGGTGTGAGACCGACAGCAAGGGAGTCAAACAACTCAATCTAGTTCATGGAAAACATGAATAAGGTTAGAAGAGAAATTAAGGTTTTTTTGTCTACTACTTGAATCAAACAATTCTGAGGTTAGAAGGTTTGGTTTACAGAAGAACATAAATATGAGAAATGACTTTGCTTTAACACGTCAAACAACTTTGTAGCCATGGACACATGAAGGAAGCTTCCTCTGTACTTTGTTGCATTAAATCCTGACCATCACCAGGTAATTCATGCCCACAACTTTAACATGACCTGTACTCACATATTCAGTCTAAACTTGACTTAGATTCAACCTAAAACTTGTTCAGATTTATTCAGACAGGAAAAATCATTTGGTCTGTACCACGTCCGCTGAATTTGGTCCGATTTCAGTCCTGATCCTTCCATTTGGTCTGTATCCAGACTGACGTCAAGCGGACTTTCTTGTTTCGAAGCAAAGCTTGTAAACAAAACCACATGTTGGCCAAGAATTATGAGGCCGGGGCAAAGCAACTAGAGGCAGAAATTATGGTAGTCCTACACTTTGCAGTTCATGTCGGGATAGTTCACAGATATATTTCGCTGACCAATTTTGAAGACCTGTATCATTGTCAGGCTCAACACTTTTTACTTTGGTGCTCTTGTACGGTGTAGGCATCCTTCAGGGCGGTTACTGGTAAGTAGACGGCTTATGAAGGTACACTGATGAATATTTATGACATGTAGATAGCCAGGGAAACAGTAAATAGCCATATGGATCACGTTCAGATTTGTTTTAACGAGCCTGCATTCATCCGACCACATTTCGATGAGCTGCTGTGTCTCATCGTTGTGGTGTTATGGCATCGTTTTGAGGAGAATTCTGTTAAGGAACTACAAGGTAGCTTTAGGATGATGTCACAGATGATGCGCCACGAGACACAGAAGAGCGTATAGGAAGCATTTTCATTTGTGTTAAAAGAAACATTCTAACAGTTAAAAAGTTGGACTATTTTTTCCTCTTTGTTAATGCAACAATCGTTATTAGTCCGCGGCTCATCAGTTCCTTCATTCCTAATCTGTTTACATCACGTGAACACCTGCTACGGTGGCCATTTTGGTTCAGTTTTTCCGCTCCGGGAACAGAGAGACTGAGGAATGTCAGAGCGAACCGAAACTCGGTCCGACTGGAAAATCAGGGAGACCATCTAGAATAACGGCTCAGAAACCGAGGTAGATCTGGAGGACCAGGATTGGGAAAGCCTCATCTGGCTCTAACTTCATGAACTGGCTTAGGGTTTTTTTAACTTTCATTTGTGCTTCAAACTGGAAGTTGAAGGGTTACTGACACAGAACTCTGCTAACGGTAATGTTGTAATAAAGAAAAAGATGCCTCACACGTTCCTGAATCTAAACCAAATAAAGAAAAAAAATGCTCAATAGTTCTCACCAAGCCACAGTATCTAAACGTTTTGGGATCTAAAAAAAAGTTCCACACAAAAACATACAATTTATAGATTAATGCCTAAAAGGCAATAATAAATATACCTATTTTCATTATTTGCTAGCAGCTTTTAAGCTTTTCGTAACTGTTCTTACAGTTAGTAAATGTATACATTTTTATGATTTATTTGACCAAATACTTCTGCAGCTTATGCACATCCAGTGGCTACAGTGAGTTACAGGAGGTGCAATAGACGACCTTGAAGCTGAGTGAGGGGTAATATATCAAAAGTAGCCTTGAGCCAAGTAATAAACTCAGGATGTGCTTCATGTTTACCACTCTTCACCTGGAAACAGAAATTTTCCTTCCTCATTTCCTCAGAGAGCCCAGACAAATTTGACTCGGGGTTTGTTCGCTCAGAGACGACCATGAACCAAACGTACCAAGAAAAAAAAAACAGCGACGGGACGATTATAGACTCGTTTCCAGGAAATCCACCACAAAGGACATTCTTAACTTCCTATGAAAGTATAAACCACAGTTTTTTTGTGGCTAATAGTCCCAAATGAAATCATCAAGGTGTAAAAAGAATTAACTGAATCTGTTGTTGTTACGTTTATTAAACCTTTATGACAAATCAAAGGGAAAAAACGAGAAGATTGCAGAGTTTTAGCTCAATTTGTGGAGTTTGGGGCTCTCTGTAGTTTCTGTGACACCCCGTTTGGCAGCGGCTGGGATCTGAGAGGAGACCCACGACGCGTGAACAGCAGTGCTGCAGCCCTGTCCTTGATGGGAGCCAAAGTGACAGATGGAATAAATTAGGACGAGGTGGGGCAGCGCTGAAATGAAGAGGAAATGTTGCACATGACGTAGTGCACAGAGAAAAACTTCCAGTCATTTCATTTGAGCATTCTGTCCTGTGACATCAAAACTTCTGTAAAGCCTCAGCAGGTAACATTTTAGATTAAGCCCCCAATGAAAAATAGACAAAGAAAAAGATAAACATTTTTTTTTTACATGTTTCAATGCTCGATTTAGTCTGCTAATGAAGCGCCTGATGGTTTAGTACGTTCTCTGTGTATTAATTGTGTAA